>NW_026637592.1:500000-1829830 GCF_028554395.1 Pezoporus wallicus | reverse complement strand
ATGATACTTGGCAATAGGATCTGTCCAATTTCCTATTTAGAGTTTCCCAGTCTTCCATAATCTCAGCTCTTCAGGCTGTCACGCTGGCAGCTTACTTTTAGGTTTACAGTATATCTTTCCCTTGCTGACGACTTCCACTTTACTCTTTCCCGAAGAATGGCAAATCTCTGCAACATATCTTTCCTTCTAGTGGCCAGATTCTTCTGATACATGACGTGCAATTGTGTTGGCTAAAATAGCTTCTACATGCACAAAGAAGTCCATCTTGTGTGAGTCAAAAGCTCAAATAAGTCTTGATACAGTCAACTTTATGCAATCCTTAGGGGGCCTATCTATAGGGAGTTTTATCCTTGGAGGGTTTCTGATGAACCAGGCCAAGATGGCCTTGTATTTACCATATTTTACCTGCAGAGAGATGCGGAAAATAATCATTTGTCACTCATGGAGGCAACAAAGGTCATGGAAATCACACCTACACATACAATGAGCAGCTTATTAAAAAATTAAATCTCCCATTGGTTTGGTTATTAGCTTTCAAATTCTGCTGTATTTTAAAGCCTGAGAGGTTTGGGGTAGAGTTGATTAGAAGGCAGCCTTCATATTTTAATACATTTTCTCTCAAACCACACATCTATAGCACTGAATGAACATGCATGGCCTTCCCCTTGTTTTTTTTAAGGAGACATTAATAATGGATTTAATTATTAAACCTTGTCCACAGCATTTGCAACCATGTAATACAAAACCAGCACATCAGTGAACATCACAGCCAAGGGGCCTACATTTAATGGAAGGCATTTAGAAAGAAATAATAATGAAGCCTACACCGCCAAGTAATCCATGCTGGCTTCCTGGAAGATCAGGAACACCTGCATAGAGATGCAATCATCTTGTAACAGCACATCTGCTTTCCTACTTGGTGCTGTTGAGACCTTGGAGTAATTACCATATGCACAGTGGCCTTGGCTTTCCCATTTTGTAAGACCAGCTCACCTTGCATTATAGTACACATTTTCTCCAAATGGGAAGTTGCTGCTCTGGTGATGTAAGATTTTGACCACCACCAAAAGCAAGCTATTACATTGCTGTTAGTTTGCCTGTTAGAAGCAGATAATTTACTGCTTCAAAAAGAAGTTACTCAAATTATTGGTCTATTGTGATATCAGTGAGAGGATTCTGAGTTTCAGCTATTAAGAAGAATTAATTTGTACTCCGCCTGTCCCTGGTGAATGACACTGAAAGGTTGTGTTTTGTTGGTGTTCATTTTAGCACACCTGGTTGAGAAGATAATCTTGTCTGTTCTCTTTTTTGCTCTCCTAATGAAAATCGCATGTGATCCCTTAACAGCATCATAAAAAACTGAGAGGTCAAATAATCCCATGTGCAGATTTAATGAATTTTCCACAGTAAACACCAGGGGTTTCAGCTATAAAGAGGCAAGCTACTAAAACTCTTTATTTATAGGAAAGAGTTTTCAGATAGGAGTGAAGATTTACATCCAAAATCTGTAATTGTACATGGCTTGTGACTACTCTGAATGTTGCACTAGTGGAGGGAACACACATTGAACTTTACTCAATTCTTAATATTCCCCAAATGTTCATATTTAAGTTAGGAGTATACCTATGAACCAGTCCAAAAATGTTTTATCTTATGCAAAGTACATCTTAAATTTCAATCTGAAGTTTATCTCTACTGATAGCCAAATCGAGTGTTCCAAACAATCAATCACCAACTGCCCAAATAAATAATTTGTTGTTGTATTAAGGATCCCGCTATCAAAACTGGTTGAAGAGTGAACTTGGAGCACCACATAACCTTGAATTAGCCTGCTAAAAGCACCCAAGATTTAAATGAATGCCTCCAAGAACACATTGATGAACAATTACATAACTGCTATGATGCTGTTCTCAAAAGCAAAGACATCCCAGACTAAATTAAGCTCATGGGTCAGAAAGTGCAGGTTAATAAATTACCACTGTGCACCTGCTGTGTAGTAATAGTTCATATCAGTATTGCTTTCACCTGGAACAGGACAAGAAAATTCTCCCTTGATTTTCTTTGTGTGTGTGTAAAAGCACACACATGAATTATTGCTCCAGTACAGCTGACAGAACGTTAACATTTCAACTTCAAACCCAGTAAATACACTTACACAGAGCCAGGCCTAGCCATTAAAACTATTGTCAATGTTTGAAAATGGCTGTGCAACTCATACAGGTCACTAACGAGCAAAGGTTGTCAACCACACTTCTCAATGTCTAGGTTTTAAAGACAGGAAAGGAAAAGTGGAACAATTAGAAAACAGGAAGATACCAAAACCATAAATGGCCTTAGAAGGACAAGGTTTATCTTGATGCAGTGAAAGAATAAGAGGCAAGGGAACTATCCGAAGGGAAGAACTCCTCTGCCAAGGAGGACAATCTTACATTCTCCTTAGCTGTTGCCTTCTTGTGGTTTTGAATGCACAAAAAGTCCCTTCCAGCTCTGTTGCAGAACGACTCTAAGAGCAGAACCATAGAGTTCTGGAGGACTGTGCAAGCAAGGCAGGGGGTGGCCCCCACAGGTGGCCGGAGACCGGACCTGGGAGGAGAATGTGGAGGAAGCTGTGGGGGCTAACCAATACTGTTATGCCAAGAAGGAGTGGCTGAATACCACTCCTATATATGTGTGAACTGCATCACAAATAAGGTAGAAGTTGCTTATCACCCATATTGGGTTGGCCTGTCTGCTTCTCCTCGCCGCTTACAAATGGCGCCCGAACAGGGACGCGGACTACAGGGCCCTGGTCGCTGGGGACCCGGATTACAGGGCCCTGACTAGCGGGGACCCAGATTACAGGGCCCCGACTAGCGGGGACCCGGGATACAGGGCCCCGGTCGACGGGGACCCGGATTACAGGGCCCCGACTAGCGGGGACCCGGATACAGGGCCCCGGCCGACGGGGACCCGGAATACAGGCCCCCGGTTTAACGGGGACCCAGGATACAGGGCCCCGGTCGACGGGGACCCGGGATACAGGGCCCCGACTAGCGGGGACCCGGGGTACAGGGCCCCGGTCGACGGGGACCTGGAACGGCGAGTGAGCGGCGCCGGCGGCAGCGGCCGGGAAGCGCGGGCAATGCTGCTGCGGTGGCGTGACGGACCCGGGTGCTTGGACTAACCGAAAGAATCCGCCGCTGGGGCGAACCAGACACTGCTGCGTCGGGAGGCCGATCCGGAGACCGAGGTTACAGGACGACCCAGAAGAAGACGATCCGGAAAAGGCTGGCCATGAAAATGGACTGAGAGGTAGCCCTGGACTTATTACAGTGCTTCTTATAAAAGCGGGGAACTGAGCCCTGAACTTTTTACAGTGCTTTTTATAAAAGCGGGGAATTGAGCCTGAGACTCTAAAGCAGCTAGCAGGTCTAGTGGCTAGGGAAGGCTAAGAGATTTTTTTTGCAGATCCTAATACAATATTTGAGGAGAGTGAGTGGCGAAAGTTTGGTGATGAACTATTTGACTCAGTGCTTAATGATTATAAAAAGGCAAAGAAACTCGGTAAACCACGGAGGGAAGTAATGAACTGTATAAAAAGAGACAAGGCGGAAAAGAAAACTGCCGCGGTAGCAACGGAGAAACTAGGAACAGACGTCCCCGGTCGGTTGAAACCGGGGGAAGATTACAACTCGTTCCCCCCCCCCCTCCTTCACTCGCGGGAGCACAGGGTTTCCCACCCCCCCCCCCTTCCTTTTCTCCCCCTCCATCAGAAGGTGCCGCGGAGTAGGTGTAACCCCCTGCTCCCCCACCACCCCAGTTCCGAAAGTAGGGACTTTGAAAAGGACACAGAAAGTATATTAGAAGGTATACGCATGATAAATGTCGAGAAATCCGAAAGAAAGAAGGCGGTGCCTCGGCGGCGGATCGATTGCGGAGCCACTGTGAAGCACGCAGTAGAAAATAGGGATCATGCGCTAGCGGGAGATTTAAAGGAACCGCGAGCCTCTCCAACCCACTACGCCCTAGAGTGAAAAAATTTTTAACTCGGTCACGGAGGAGCCAGGTCTGCAGATGGCTACATACCGAACGAGAGACATCTGATAAGAAAGACACAGCTGCGAGCAACGGAGACCCCGAGTTCGGCGCAGGATCAGCCCCCGAATCCCCTGAATCCAAGACAGATTTGTATCCTCTGCTTCCAGACCCTGACTCTTTGTCTCCCGGGTCGGTCTGCTCAGACTCACTGGCCCTGGAGACGCTCAGTTGTAACAATGGGTAACCAAGGATGCGATCATTACTGGGGAATTTTCTGCACTGGGCATCTTTGCATATCCTGTGTTTACTACACAGCAGGGGGCTAAAGAGTGGGAAGCTCTTGATCTCAAAATAGTTAAGGAGGCCTGACAAACAGGGACCACGTATGCGTATGCGTTAAAATCCTCTTATACTCAAGCTGTATATATTATGATTTTTTCTTGCAACTGACAGGGGGAGCCCATACAGTTTCTCGGTGATACTCATGTACTAGAAGTTGGTAAATATAAGTATGTCCAGGTTTCTATCAACCCTTGGAGACCTTTGTAGATACTGCTGGCCACTTCTTCCAGCACAGGCTGACCACCTGTGTCGGAATGAGTGTGCATTTTGGTCAGTATAAAAGCCCAAGCCTCATACGATGTGGGGGAGGCAGAGCCTCTGCGGGGACGCCTGCTAAGGTTGAGCCTGCCACCTCGCACTGCAATAATGCTTCTCGGAGCTGGTTTGCTGTTAAGTCTCCACAGGGTCCTTGTTCTATACGTGGGACTGTAGTGGGAGTAATGATGGCTTTTGCATGGACTAAAAAAAAAAAAAAAAAAAAAAAAAAAAAAGAAGAGGGGAGAGAGAGTAATGATGTTACATTTAACTTTAACCTGTCTACTTCTGAAGAACTGATAACCTGGGGGAGGGGGTATATTTGTGCCCTCCTGCCTATAGGTCCATGGCGACTGCCTGCAAAGTTTGTCAAGCCCTGCCATGAGCTGGACAGACGAATGGATAAACCTGATGCCTCAGCTACAGGAGCTGACCGTGATTACCCCAAGCAGAATGAGATAGAGGAAGAGAAAGAACAAATAACTGCAAAACATCACTTGGGGACAACTGAAAAGTAACATCCTGAATATGTGTGCTTGTAAAGTAGCTATATTAGAGGTTGTGATTTTGTGTATAAAACCACCTGTATTTACTAGCTAGTTGCTAATAAGAAACTGCACCTTGTATTGTATAGATTTGTCACTTGTAAAAGAGATGTTAGAGTATGGAAGTTTGCAGTAGCTGCTAGAAAATGCTAAGGCAAAAGCTAGAAAAAATTTAATACAATGGTAGTGTTATAAAGCAGGTGATGGAACAAATTAAGAGGGGGGGAGAATTCCACTGGTAAGAAATTTTTTGGGTAGTCCCTCACTGCCATCAGCATCTTCAACATGCTGCTGCACCCTGTAATAGTTACTCTGCTAATGTAAATGTGTGCCTTGCTGTAGTAGCGACTTGTTGCTGGATAAAACAAAAGGGGGGAGATGTGGAGACAGTGTTCTCACAGGAGAATGCATAATTGGTACATAAACTTTGAATAGTCCTGAAAGATACAGCAAGGCCATGAGAGGCCCGAAGAAGCTTAAGCAAGCAAGATAAGAGGCTGGAATTCACCAAGTTAATGAGAACTGTGGACTGTTGGCAAGCTTTCAAGGTTGAGTTCTCACACCTGTGTTTAACCAATTAAATGTTAGTCACTAAGGGTCTTCAAAACATGTATCCAATCATAATATGCCAAATCACTGTAAGTGCTTCAGCCGGGGCCTTGGCTTAACTAAGCAGACTGGGTTGCTGAGTTGCTAAGCAGACAGTTCTACATCGAAGGCAATTTCTGATTTGTTTTAATGTTGACTCTGTAAGACATGCAACACTGCAGAACCTTTTGCTGTTGGAACAGGGACATGGATGTGAAGAGTTTGATGGAATGTGTTGTATGAGTCTCTCTGATTATGTTTATTCGATGCATGCACAGCTGAGAACCCTGGCTCAGTTTACCCAGCAATAGTAAATGAGCAGTATTCTAAGAATAACTAGAAGGTTGTCTTCATGGGGCATTACAGGTTGAGTCAAACACTGCTGTTTGAAGTATTGCACTTATGTATCATTGTTAGGTTAATCATTGTAGCTATTAGACTTGTTTATAGTTGTGTGATAAAACAGGTGAACAGAATAACCCATAATGCCTTGCTTGCACAAAGAAAAAGGGGGGAATTGTTCCAGAATGACTCTAAGAGCAGAACCATAGAGTTCTGGAGGACTGTGCAAGCAAGGCAGGGGGTGGCCCCCACAGGTGGCCGGAGACCGGACTTGGGAGGAGAATGTGAAGGAAGCTGTGGGGGCTAACCAATACTGTTATGCCAAGGAGTGGCTGAATACCACTCCTATATATGTGTGAACTGCGTCACAAATAAGGTAGAAGTTGCTTATCACCCATATTGGGTTGGCCTGTCTGCTTCTCCTTGACGCTTACACAGCTCCTAAACAATGTCCGCCTTCCAAAAATCATACAGAGGCTGCTTGCAAAGCTGCAAAGGCCTATGGGCATCTTGCACTAGTATCTAGATAGGCCTGCCTGTGCCACTGTTTTGGCTTTAACAGCTTGCTCACATTAGAAGTTACCTCTCTCTCTCTTAAGGGGCAATGAGAAGAATAAGGGCATATTAGGTTACACTCTTTGAGCCACAAAGCCCTGAAACCACAGCAAGGCCATGTGCCTGCTTTACACACAGATGGCCTAAATGCACCTTGCATGAGGTTTCTTCTAGGCAGGACCCAAGACTGGTTGTCTGCCTGTCATCACTCATGTAGCACCACCAAAAGTGGAGAGGTGAAGGCTTGATGGAGTGCTGTGGACATCAATTGACAAGTTAATGCATTCTGTAGCATTCTAAAATACCTGTGAGATTTCTCTTATTTGTGGCAAATCACGACACAGACTCAAGTTAATGCAGAGACTCAAATCCTTGTTTATTACCACCAAGCCCTTTTTATCCCCTTGTTTGGTACTTTCCCAACCTGCACATACATACAGCATTCAATCTCATTGGCCTCTGTAAAACTCTCCAGGTAAATTGTCCCATCACAATGTTGCAGACCCTCTCACAGCCCCCACATCCTCTGGCCTGGAACTGAGATTCGCACTGCAACTACATCCTGGCCCATAATGCCAAGGCTTCGTTTATTTACCTTTCCTGTCCTTCAATGTTCCAACTCATCGTCTCAGGGCTTGTCAAGCACCGAGGCCTCAGAGCTCATTCCCAAACTCTTTTTCATGCAAATATGATTGCCTTCACTCCTCACACTTATTCAGAGCAGTTATAGCTGGATCATCCTAGAGTCAGCCTGGAGAAAATGAGCAGTAAGTATCTCAGTGGACAGTGAACATGTTTTGAGGCTGAGCCTGGAGTAACTTTTGCATATAGTTATGTGAGCTTGAATCTTGTGCCCTTATATCAGGACCCAATTGTATTTTAACAGGCTGATCCACAAAGCAGAGAGCATTGCAGAGCAGGGGAAACTTGGGTTATAAAGTGAAGAGTACACACGGCAGGCAGTCCATTCCACACAAAATAGTGAATCTGCAAAATGCAAAGCCATTTGGTTTTATAAAAGGCTGTTCCACACAAGTTAGCTTTAGGAAAGCAGCTTTCTTAGAAGTAAGCTTTCCTAGTACAGTCAAGTGCTGAGCTAAGAAGTAGCACATGGCTAGGGGCTAGCAGAGCATGTTATTTGACTTCTGGCAGAACCTCACAGTATTTTCCCCCTTTTGTGGTCTCCAGTAACAAAGAAAGGAGGTCAGGGCGGAACAGCTCAAACTAAAACTGGAAGACAGTGTCCTACAGCAAAGCTGTGCAATGACATGATTTCTCTGATTTTCCAATACCAATACTTAGCCATGCCAAAGGCTACAAATGGAACAAGACAGTTATTTCCAGGACTTCTGAGCAACAAATAACCAGCTCCAAAGGCTGCTCTTTCAGATTTTTGCATCTATGAAGCAGAAGACATCTAGAATTAGTCTAAGTCCTCGGTGTGCAGTTAAGCCAAAACCTATTTTTTATTAGTCATATGAAACAGCTTTGAACTGTTTCAAAAGCTTAGCTTGAGATAGTGATTTTTCATTCCATTGCCTCCAAAAAGCAACCGTGGCCAATTAGGATGAGAATCTTGCCAACACGACAGAAAATACCAGTTGAAAAAGTGAATGTCTTATGAAATTCAGTTTGGGGAATGTGAACCATTATTTTATTCTCTAAAGCAAAATCAGTTGGGGGAGTGGAGGAGGGAGATTATTATATTAGAGGGAACCTAAATAGTTTCTTGAGTTGTTCTATACCAATACATTCTGATGAAAGGAATCACAGAATCATGGAATCATAAAACGGTTTGGGTTGGAAATGACCTTAAGATTATCCAGTTCCAAGCCCTGCCATGGGCAGGAACACCTACACTAGACGATGTCACTCAAGGCTCTGTCCGACCTGGGCTTGTCAGAAATGGAGCATTTACCACTTCTTTGGACAACTTGTTGCAGGGCCTCACCACCCTTACTCAGAACTTACAGAACCATAAATTACATGCTGGCCCTGAAAAGGTTAAAAAATACAAACCACAAAACCACCCAAACACATAAAATTCCTACCCAGCTCAGCAAACAGCTGAAGAACAATAACCTTTCTTGCAGATAGAGATACATGACCATTGAGCCTCCTTTTTAACAGCTACTTCAGCAATCCAGAAGTTTGTTATGCAAGTTTCTCAGAGAAGCTTGTTCCACGGTCCAAAGTAAGTGTGCACTTGAAAGAATTTTACAGAACTAGCACAGAAATGTGACTGAAGAGTGATGTTTGGAAAGAAGTTCCCTGTTCCCCAAATGCACAAACCATTTTCCTGTTATTTTAACTTATTTTTTTATGCACTTAAGATGAAGAGTGAGTGCCTCTAATACCTGCTTTTCAAACAATCCCTGTACGACAGTCCTGGTGACATGCCAAGTTATCTCCTTATGAAAAAGGCAGAAGGAACAGATGGAGATTCATTAATGTTTCTCTGTGGCAGTCACTTTCCCTGAACAGAACGAAGATAATATATATAAGATAAGAAGAATGACCACTGCCACTGCCAGTGGCCCACCACCAGCCTGAAGAGACCTATTTTCTCTTCACCTCTGTGACCAGCTGCAGAAGCACAGCAAGAAGTCTAAACTAGGGCACGAAAAAGTTCTTGTTTCCTGATTTGCTCTCCCAACATCAAAAAAACAGATGGACTTACTGTGTTCCAAAACTCAGTTGCCAAGCAACCTCCCCAAATTCCTTTAAAATAGGAAGAAGAGAAAACAACAATCAAACCCCCAAACCCACCATTCAACACAGAACAGCTCCGCACAGCCAAATAAAAATGGTAAACTGCACTCTGCATGTGACAGACTAAAACTACCAGGAAATACCATTGATTTTAGTCTGTTTGATTGAGTTGTCTATTGGATTCATTTTGTTTGTTTGGTTTGGTTTTAAACAACACATTGAACACATTCATCTCAAGCAGGAAGTTCAGAGGCCAGCAGTTTTTCTCAGCTTTATGATTTATTGTAGTCCTAATTTTTAAACACATTTTGAAGTAAATTTTGTTACCAAACATTTTGGGGTTTTTCTTCTTTTTTAGCCTAAGAAAAGGAAAGAAAAAACAAAACACATCAGAAACTTGCAAAAAGAGCTCTGTCTGTAAAAAAAAAGCCCAGTACCTTAACTTAGTGCTGCAAACCAGTATGCAAGGTGTCCCTGCCCATGTCAGGGGGGTTGGAACTAGATGATCTTAAAGTCCTCTCCAACCCTAACTATTCTATGGTTCTATGCTCAGAATAGAAAACTTTACTATCTGGGGAGAAAGACACTTAAAAAACTTTATGTATAGCATTAACTGCATAACCGAGAATGCATGAATATGAAAAGAAAGCTACAACAAACTGACAAAATAAAGACATGCTACTGATGGAGGGTTCATGTTAGCACATACAGCTGTGGCTTTATACATGAAAGAGAAAAATAGATGTCTTCATGCAAATACCTACACCATGTACCTGAGTTTCTCAGAAAGAGCCTAAGATCCATGCACCATGTAGCTCTCTAGTAGATGGTGTTTTCTTTTTAATGTTATCAATGGATTTCTTTTCATTTCATGAATTACAATTCTGATCTAAAAACTTAAAAATGCTTATGCTGAGTGAAGTCAGAAAGTCCAAAAAATCCACTATGATGGGGCAGAGAGCAGATGAACATTCATTTGCTTCTTTTAAATCTGCCACCTTGCATTGGAAGGGATGTAAATACCTGTCCTCTTGCCATGTGACTCATAGCATTGAATTCTTTTTTCATGTCACCCTCGGTTGTCTCTTTTCCAGGCTAAAAAAAAAATCTCACCCTATTTAGTTGCTCCCCATCTGAAAACTATTCTATACTCTTCAGTCTTTTTACTGTTTCTGATTTTTACTGTGTCTTCTCCGGGATTTACACACTATTAAAATATAGAACACAGATTAATGTACAAATATAAGTGTGTTTTCTGGTTCGCTTTGCATCTTTTTTATTATATTCACCACCTCCCCTTTTGGGCTCCACCAAGAATCAGTGTAATATTACAAACAAAAAGTCTGCTCAATGGACCACTCTTTCCCCAAGTCAAGTCCAGAATGCTTTATTCATGAGCATCATCTCACCAGTCTCAGTCATTTACACAAAGTTTTACCTGCTATATCATCACTCTGTGGAGAGTGAAGACACTTCTGTAATTCTCAAAAATTAGCTGTATCTCAATTACCCCAACCCAGTTAACACTAGCAGAAGACTTCCCCAAGCCTTCTCCAAATTACTTATGATTTTGCTCCTGATGCTCACAAAGAACTTAGGTTTTTATCAGAGATCCACACTGGATCACATTAGAAAAAACAGAGTTAAAAAAAAGATGTATAGTAATCAAGATCATTAAAAGGACAATCATTAAAATGAACAATATGCAAAAGCTGACACCAACTGTACTCCCTAAGCCCATCCTCTCTGCATGTGGGAGGGGGAATATGACATATTTCTGACACAAGTGATGATGTCTGTATCATCCCACCTTTCCCATTCGCATGCAAGTGAAAAAGAAACACATAGGTGAGTAAATTTCTAAGTGGAAAAACATAGAAACATACAATAGTTAGGGTTGGAAAGGACCTACATGGTGCAGTACTGAAGCCTAATGGGAAAGATCTTGTTTGGGTTAAGGAGTTTTGCACACACATGCAATTTGGAAGGTGAAATAGGAGGAACAGGCTGTTAACTCTCCCTCTGGCTTGCCTTACAGCCCCCAAATTCAAAATCCTGTTTGACTGCACAAGTTAAGTTCCATTGATACACATGACAAGGTCTCTATGCAAATAGAAGAAATCCATCCCCCATTATTTCTTCAATCTGGCAATGTGCAAAATGTAGGAAGCGTTAAAGGTGTTATCAGACCCTTTCTGAAAATACGTGCATGATCATTTTACATGGAAACACTCTTAACGTGCGAGAGTATTAGCACTTCATCCTTGCGACGTGACAGCTTTATGACTAAACAAATCAAGCTGGGGCCTTCACTTCACATTGGGAAAAGAAAAATCTTTCTATACAGATTCTTACATCTCAGATCTTGGTTTCCCACATTCCAGCTGTCATTTTGCGCCTGAGGTTCTATTTTCTTTTGTTTGTTTGCTTGTTTTGGAAACACTAACACTGCCACATAGCATTAACTTGACACAATTTCACCAGGGTTATTTCTTGTGAAATTACCCAAGTGGAAAAACAGCTGCAGTGGTTTCAGATAAGCATGGAAACAGAACAGAAGAGATGTCAAGAGACTATTTAATCCATACGAACACTGAGGCAGGATCTAAACAGTCTCCAGTAAAACAACCCCCTGACTGTCCTAATCCTGAAAACAGCCAAGAAAGCAGATTCAAAACTATTTGTATGCAACCTCTCCTAGTGTTTCAACCTGAAAATCCAAGCTCTTGAGGTAAGGTGTTCCTCTGCACTCCCACTCTGTGGGTGTTAGCATAAGAACTGACACATAACCACCGGAATGGTTATATGAGGTGCTTTACTGAGGTGCCGGGAACCAGGGGTACGCACCCAAATCTGGTTCCGATTCCCGTCACATCGCGTTCACAATTTATACACTAAAAATTTTGTAACTAATACATATTCAACACAGATTACATCATTGACTAATACATATGCATCAAAGATTGCTACATCAATCTATTACGACATCAGCCTCTTCTGCGCTTGCGCCGCCCCCTCTGGTGGTCGCCCTGATGAAGTAAAGAGTCTTCCTCAGATGAAGTAAGAAGTCTTCCTCAGGTTGTCCTTTTCACCTTTCCTCTACTTGGCCAGCTCCCAGTCATCTTCCGGATCGTCTTCCGGACGTTAGCATTCTCTTATCTTCACCAGGATGCTTCTGGTATGCCCTTTTTGGCTATCTTAAACTTAGGTTCTGCTTGGGTAGAGTTTTACAATACATACACCTATACTCCCCTCACCATATGCAGTTATGTTAGCTCTTGCTACCAAGACTACCATTGTATCATGCAGTTACAGAGTAACTATGATACAAAACGGCAAAGTTACAACGTCTTCTAATATACAAAACCTCACTATTGATTTATAAATTTCTCAAATATAATCATTTTACTATTTTATATGATTATTTTATTGTAAAAACTTCACCCTCTCTAACATGGGGAGCCTCACTGTAAACAACTATTCCCCGGATGCCATTCAGTCAGTCCAGATTTTTTCCTAGTGAGGTACTTACTAAACACAGGGATCCCAGTGGGGCCCCTTTGATGGGAAAAATGAAGTCAACTCTTCTCTCCTTGTGTTAGCAGGTGTTCTGCAGAGAAAGGATACCCTGGAAAGGGTTGAAAATCCTCTTTCTGGTTGAAATCCTCTGTACTGACCATGGTTTTATTGACCTAGAGCATTTGTTTAAGATGGTCTTACCAACATCTCTTTAAATTGTTTACAAACTGCTTTGCAATAGTGCAAGCTTGCAAATATTTGAAAGCGTCACCAGAGTTCTCAACCTTGAATCCTCTTTTTTAGCCTTTTTGCCTGTGGAACTGTCTGCCTCTTGAAATGCTTTATGTAAGTATCTGTCCAAAACAAGCTTCTTAATGAAAACCAATGCACAAAGTTGCCACAATTAGCTCTGTACTTTTTGTATCTTGCCCTTAGTCTCTTTTAAGTAATGGACATGGTAGAAGAAAAGGAAAATAATATATATGCAGAAGCTCTTCTTACTGCCTTATATATTCTCTGCTAATTGAAAACCATTTGGTGCCTTAACCTTTCTGATTTTATTCTGTGCTTCTGTACATTTACAGGAACAAGAAGGGATTTAACTCTGAGCAATAATATAAAATCTGTTTCACAATTATGAGGGAGCTATCAAATTTTTTCCTAGAAGAATTTAATCTCTTCATCTTTGAAAACAACTCTCAAAGTGCCTTGCTCCTAAATACATAGGAAACCTAAGTAGTTTGATAGTTCAAGCAAAAGGTCTTGAGAGAGGGAGAACTGTGCATACTAAATAAGTCACATTTGCAGATTTGAATTAGTCCAGGTAGGAATTCAGTACTGAAAACAAGATCAAAACTTCTCTGCACTTCAGTCTCTATTTGAACCATATCCTTTCAACACTATTTACACAATAAGGATCAGAGGACATGAGCCATGTTTCAGTAGAATTAGAAGATGTAAGAGGTTGATTCACTCTTGAAAAACATTGGCATTCATCAGAGTCAATGTTGAACTATTACAGTTTAACCTGATATGCCTTTTGACTTACACAAAACCCTGATCTTTTCATTATTTCAGTGTAATATTTGTATAATCTAATCAGATCCCCTCATATTTTAGAGATATATAAAGTTTTCCCCACAAAGGAATTATTTCTTCTGCATAAAGCCTAAACTAAATTTGAAATTCTAATTTAATATCTGAATGCTATATTCAAAGCCTTATTTTATGTAAGCTAAAACTGGAGGCAACCAGCCAATCTGTAAAAGTTAACCTCAGTAGTTCTTCCCTTTCATCATGTGTGACACGTCACTCTTTGTACCTTATTGATGCAGCTTCCATGACCTAAGACTACAAGCTAGGCAATGTTTGCATGGAGAGGTAGCAAGTTTTATGAGACCATTTGATAGAGATAATATCAATAATATATATTGACATATTTGTTTGGAAACTCCAGTGTATAATATTTGATATAGATAAAGGAACCCTGCATTAAAGATGGTGAGTTTCTGGATGGTCAAAACCTGTTCTTTCCCTGAGCAAGCTGTTCAGGAGTCAGGCTAATATACCAGCAGGACTGAATAGACTGCTTGTCAGCCTGGACAAGAGTTAATAAATTAGTGCAAGCCATGCAAAGTCCAGATACTTGGATACATAATGAGAAACAGTGTCCAGCAATTGTTCATTCTGAGACTTCTAATCCATGAGGTTCTACTAACTCTGAGCCAGCATGTCCTAACCTACTGCAGGTAAAACCACCAGCGTGAGAGGACCTCTGACAGCAGAATAACACAGCAAAGCACCAAGACAGCTCCGGTGTGACACTAAATCCTGATTAGAAAATCCCAGTGATGCCAGTGAAAAGAAGCAGTGTTCTGCTCTCCAGTCATTCCCACTTTCCAGTACGTGCTCTGGTACTGTTGATGCTTTGTCCTTATTCTTCAATTATAGAAGCCTCAAGAAAAAAGGAAAAGGTAGAGAAGGTCAGGGAAGGGAAGAGGCAAAAAAGGCAAGAGCCGGCTAGGTTCCCTGCTGGTCAATCAGCACACCTATCTGTCTGTCCTGTTCTCATCCATCCCCTGCCAGACAGCATGCTTTCAGATGCAACACTGAGAGTGTTCTCCGTCTTCCTGTCATGACGTGAGAAACTTAAGTGTTCTCTTTGTACCCAAGCAGGCCCTAAGACATAACATCTGCTATTTTCCAAGTGTTCATTTGGGATGATCAAGTGAAATTCTCAAACAGAAGTGGAATTCTCAAACAGAATTTTTCTTCTATCATTTAGGGGCAAAAAAGTTTTATTTTCCTCCTCTGCTAAATACAAGTGCCAAGCTCTATCTGCATTCCAAATGCAAGGCCCAGTTGTTGATTTTCTTGTGACCATGGAATAACAACTGTCAAGCTGCTGTGAGAGGTGAAGGTGTTTTTATTAGGACAATAAAAAGTTCAAAGTTACAATAATTACTACAATATGACTAAAAGCCTCAACTACCTCCCTCCATTTTTCCAAGAAGATATCTTTACAGAAATAAGTTAAAAGGTTTATAACTACCTGGTTACATTCTGGTATCTCCCTGGCCTGTAAAATTTCATATTTGTGGAAATGAAATGTGATATTTTATCACCAACAAGTATGGCATGAGCACAGTTCCTACAGTTCATGCTACTCACAAGCAAAAGCAGCTCTATAAGTTGCAGGGTAATAGTTTATAAGTTAGTACAGAAGCACAGTGCACAAACGTGGTATACCAGACAGTGTTGGCAACACCTTGTATTCTTACAGCCACTCTGAGGTTTAGCAGCTGTGTGCACAGATCAACTCCATTACAAACATTAAGGCTTTCCTTCACCTGAAGTATTTAATGATGAGACAGAGACAAGGTGGTTTGGGGAGTTAGGGGGTGGGAGAGTAAATATCCTGAGTTTATTTCCACATTTAAATGGTAATATATTGAAGAAGCATTTCAGATATTGATCAATTCTCTTGCCATCCCCAAACAAATGTGTTAGAAAAGACAGTATTTATTACATTCTTCTCATAGTCGTGGATCATTTGTATATACCAGATGATAGCAGGCATAGCTCTTTGTTCCCACCACCTGCTTGCTTCAAAGTCTTTGATTGCATGATGGTAATTTCACAACTAACAGATCAGATTGTTATTTCTGCCCAATAGAAATTCTATGATTGTTAGCTGTAATTACTGTGTTATGAATATTGGTTCCTCAAGTTTATTTTTGTGTCCAGCAATTGTCCATTCTGACAATTAAGCAATTGAAGACAAAATATTTCCCTCTGCAAACATTTTTTCTGAAAACTGTATATTACGCTTTTTTCTTCCTTTAAAGCTACAGCTGATCCATAATTCAATTTTTCCATCACTTCAGCTTGGGTTTTGTCAGCACATTTCATCATCTAATTACACAGCTTTGTTTTATTATTCATGAGAAAGAAGGACTTTTAAGTCCTTCTTCCAAATACATGCATCAAAATTTATAAAGCAAGGTTTATAAAAGAATCAAGTTGTTTCAATGAAAACACAGGCAAACAGGTTTTGATTGAATTAAGAAGTTGTAAAATAAGGTAGGAAAGCATCAAAAGTTATGAATAAAATTACAATCCTAGTTAACTCTATATAGCTGAGCAAGAATCACTTGTATCATAAGCTGAAAATTATAAATGTGCCATAACTTAGAAAAGGTACAAAGTGCTGGAAAATAGCAATGTAGCTTTATTCTGGACTGGAACACCTCCTGTATGAGGACAGGCTGAGAACACTGCGGCTGTTCAGCCTGGAGAAGAGAAGGCTGCGTGGAGACCTCAGAGCAGCTTCCAGTATCTGAAGGGGGCTACAGGGATCCTGGGGAGGTACTCTTCATCTGGGACTGCAGAGATAGGACAAGGGGTAATGGGTTGAAGCTGAAACAGGGAAGTTCAGGTGAGATATAATAAAGAAGTTCTTTACTGTGAGGGTGGTGATGCAATGGAATGGGTTGCCCAGGAAGGTTGTGAATGCTCCATCCCTGGCAATGTTCAAGGCCGGGTTGGATGGAGCCTTGGGTGACATGGTTTAGTGTGAGGTGTCCCTGCCCCTGGCAGGGGGATTAGAACTAGATGATCTTAAGGTCCTTTCCAACCCTAACTATTCTACAATTCTATGATTCTTTGTGATAGATATACACCACAAAACATTATTAAAAACGTTCTCAAAATTGATGAGAAACTCCTGCTTTTGTCTGAAACAAGATATCAAATGCGAAATGTCACAGATCAAAGTTCTTGGAAATACCATTTTTATTGGATTTTTCTTCCTAATTTACTTCTTGTGAAATTTAATTCCACCTTAAAATTTGTGTATGAACTCAAATGCTGTACTAGGAGAAAACAAAGCAATGGGAAGTTTGTCGCCAGCTAACTTCATATTGACTTGCAAGCCCAAGCAAATTTTCTCTTAGAAGTACCCAGTTTGCCTATTTGCACAGAAACCTGACACCAGGTCTGACTTCATAATTATTAAACCTTTTTCACCATTAGGATTTAAGACACTTTTTAAGCTATCATTCATCTTATAACTAAAGGCACATGTGATGGGCAGAGAAGCCCAACCAAAAGGCCTACAGACAGACTGGCTGATGAGAAAACAGAAAACCCCAATAAGCACACAACACTAAAGAAAAGGCAATGAGTGAGGGTCTCACACATATCCTCCAAACAAGCCATCTTGACCAGAGATGGAAGAGGCAACTGTGGAGCTGGTGGCACTTCCACCGTCTGCAAACGTACCTATCCATCTTCCGAGCAGGATGTAACTAAAACCAGAAAGACTCGAAAAATGAACACACCAGACCATGTATTGGAAGCTGTTAAAAACTGTGCCTTCTCTTCCAAGTCTATACCCTGCCATCATAAAAACCCACCTGTCACTGTCTTAATCCAGCTACCTCAAAGGATAAAGCTTTCTCCCTCCTTTAAATTGTGGTTCTTTTCCCCTTTTTTCTTTTTGTGGGGGTGGTGGTGAAACAAATTGAACTTATTCTTTCCCGGACTACATCCTCACAAGACAGTTGTGTGCACATCCATGTGAAAGAGACAAAATGCAAATAAAAGACCAAGGTACACACCCTTGTTTACTGAGCTATATTTATAATTAGGAAGAATATTAAAGGATACAGGTATCCCGCTTACACCAAGAAGCTGACTTGTAACACAGTTACTACAAACATGTTTATAAAGAGTGCTGAGCAGTACATTGCTACTTGACCCTGTAAATTCTGCTGGTTTCAGCAGAGGTGATCTTCTGTCTCAGGAATGTCTGCCTGAAGATGCAAGCTGAGAAAATAAGTAGAAGGGAGCTATATTGATTTAATGTTTTTATTTCCTAAATTCACATTGTAACATGAAGTAAAACTTGCAGCTTCAGAAAACAAGTTTTTTCTCTCAGCTAAAAGTTGAGAAATTTTAAGCTTATAGAAGAGAAAATTTAAGCTCATAGATGAGAAAAGCTCATAGAAGAGAAAATACATATGCAGTTCTCTCTCAAACAGAAGAGAAACATTCAGTGTTTTTAAAGTCTGGGGAATATTTTGCTGCATTAAATGTCCAAATGCAGGTAGCTAAAACCATGGGGGTAAAAAAGGTGGTAGTTTTTAAGGTCATATTCCGTCTTCCAAAAGCATTTCACCATTCATACACTGTCAGTCGTAACCTGTCACTGTACATGCCTCTGTATGAGGATCAGCTTCCCCCTCCATTCCATATGAGCATTTTGTCACTTTTTATGACATTTGAGAAACTCAATATTACCAATTGCACTCTGCAAGCCAACATTAGAAAGCCTGCTGAACTTAGTGTAAGATTGATTGCTTTTTCCAGGCAGGGATTGCTGCACCTCTCTTAAAGTGCAAATAATAGGTAAAATGGCCTTCCCTTAAATAAAATTCTCACACAAGTAGTTGCTGGTAATAATGGGGACATTAGGAGCTACATCACATATCATCCATGTTTGTGCCTAGACCCTGAACTCCTCCATCACAGCATAACACAGCTGAACGCACGTAGAACTCACAAGAGTTTTCCTCTGCCAAAATTATCCCTGAAACAATGAGCATGGAACTGGAACATGCAATAGAAGGAACTATGCCCAGACAACAGACAACAGACCTAACGCCTGGGTTTAGCTTCCGGATAGGTCAAACTGAATTCCAAGTGTAAACATTAATATTGAATAATTCAGCTTCACAAAGGAAGTATACAGGACAACAGCACAAAGGAAGGTGCATGTAATTACAGTAACATCTAGAAAGTAACTCAAATAAGAGGCTCCCACTGAGCTGTATGTACCATGAGAGAAAAGACAATTCTCAGCCAAGGAGCCCTCCTGTGTTTTTAGTCTCATGTACTATAGGGCAGAAGAACTACTATTCTTCAGGACAGGAGGATGAACATAGGGGAACATCACTTAAACCAAACATCACAGATACAACCTGTATTACCTATACAGGTAATATTAGGCATAATAGTAAATAATAATTATACGTAAATAATAGGGCTTACCTATAGTTACCGATACCAACACGTTAATACTCAAACTTGACATACATACACAAATGTGTCTGTGTATATGCATGTATATAGAACCATATATAAAACATAGTTTAAAATAGAGTATCTATTTTAGATATAATATATACAATATTTTTGACAAAGATTTTTAAAAAGCTGGACTGTGGATAAGCATGAGTATGCACATGTGTGTATGTACATCCAGATGTGTCTATACACACATATATAGAGAAAATTGAGAGATATGTATATATATCTTGAAAGTCTCCAAGAATCCTGTTAAAATACTGGCTAACAGCTATTATCTTTAATCTCTTGCCACAGATTTAGCATTGTGAATTTTACAACTCACACAACTTTCTCTCTGTCTAGCAGCAGTCTGTGAATAGTAACTACTTTTTAATTAGAATAGTGTAGTTAATGACTAAGGGATGTGCACATTATGCTTAGAACTTTCTGCGCAGAAAGTTAATACTTAATTTTCCTTCTCTAATTTAACAGGATATAGAGTGGAGTTGGTCATTGAAACTTTGGGATTTTGGGGTCCCTGAGGCCCATTTTGAGGGTCCCTGAGCTGTATTCTGTGGTCATAAGGAGTTTGGGGGTCCCTGGGGTAACTTGGGGTCCCCAAAGTGCATTTTGGAGTCTCTAATGCTAATTTTTTACATACCTGAGATGTATTTTTAGGTCTTTAAAGGCCATTTTAGGTCCCCTGAAGCCCATTTTTGGGTTCCTGGGGCCATTTTAGTGTCAAGGTAGTACTACTATTCAGCACAGGAGGATGTGGATACAGCTGCTCTCCAACAAGGAAGATCACCTGAGAGAAGAGGGAACTGGCTCATTGAAATATATATTCTTTTGCTGCTTTTCCATGAATGATGAAGAAATAAAGCTTTTACCTATGTAATGCCACATTGCTTCTTAGCTTTTGTAGTCTTCCCCTGCCCATGTCCTGACCTGTGTCCTGTCCCTCCCACCCCCCCATTTCCAAAAGAATTATTATAGAAGTCTTGCAGACAAGGAAAACAAGAGATAAAGTGATTAAATATACATGGGATGCATCCAAGAGACAGACTTAACTCGTATCCTTTAAGTTCCAGTTCATAGATAGTAGGCATGTGCATGAGAATTTATGTGGGGAGAAAAAAAAAATGACTAAATTATGCTTTAAGTATAATTTTTGAGAGCACTTTGCTCTCCAGAGAAAACAGTTGAAAGAATACGTATGTGCCAGTAAGATATAGGCTGTACCACCAAAAACTCACAGAAAATAAGAGACAGCATTATACAAACAGTTCCTCAGCTTTGGACCACTGATCTTCCTAAGTTTTCTCTTGGTATCCTATATTTTTTGAGACTACAAAGTTCATCAAAACTCTGATCATTTATGATGAAACTTAAACTACAGAAAACACACAAATCATGCTACTGCTGAAACTCAGCTGATTTCTGCCTTATGCATATGGGCAAGCTATTTATAAACTTGACTTCCCACCAGGCTCAGCATGATGTCAGCTTACAATAACAAGTTAATGGTTTCTAGTCATTTCCACAGTGCCATTTAACTGCAAGTGCCCTACCCAAGGTAAACTGAAGGGCAAGGGAAGGGCCAACTGCATAATCAAAGAACAACATTACTGAATTTTTCATGTCTGATTTGAACCCTTGGAATTCTGCCTGCAGTACAGTTTTCTTTTGTTCCCACAGTTTCACCTCACTACCCAGCTGACTGCATCTCCCCAGAACAGCTCAAATAGTCCTTCTGATTCTAATTAGCCACAAAGCTTCATTGCCATGTAAATTTTTTTTCCCCATACACAAACCCTATGGTATCACAGAAAGTGCCAAACTCCAAACTATCAGATATCCCCTGACCTCTCCTAAGCTCACACACTTTGGGTCACTGTCAGCAACATCACAGCAGACAAATGCTGTCTCTGAATTCACCACTAACAGATACATTCCAAAGGAAAATGACACATTCACTTGGGTTCTTCTCTTCAGAGCTGTTCAGGAAGATCTGTTCTTTATTATTGTTTTTTCCTTTTTCTCTTCCACTCACATGCAGTTGGCCAAGATGTTCTTTTGACAGAAGGGAATGTCAACAGCAACAGCTCTTATGGCAGAAAGATTGTTTTTCAGAAAGCAAGATCTTCCAACACATCTTCTTACTCAAGACCACCTTCTCCAACATTTACACATATTTGCCTTTGAATTTTATTATCTCAGATTAGCACACCTGCCTCACTCTCTCTGCAAACTGTCCTAAGAACATTTTCAAGCTGCTGTAGCTTAATCCTCCACTTGCTTTGGATACTGAATTGCACAGAGATAACCTTCTGCACACAGTGGTGCCAATGGCAGATGTTATCATGCCCACTGCTTGTTCATCCCTGCGGTGTTCAAAGCCAGGCTGGACAGAGCTTTGGGTGATATGGTCTAGCGTGAGGTGTCCCTGCCCATGGCAGGGGGTTGGAACTGGATGATCTTAAGGTCCTTTCCAATCCAAACCATTCTATGATTCTATGATCCTGCCATGGTTTGACAACCTCAACTCCCAGGCCAGGCTTCTAATGAAAGCAAACTGTCCACTCCCTTCAGTCACATGAGTTAGGTTAGCAGAGGCCTATTTCAAACCTGACTCCTTTTTACTCCTGGGGAGGACCATCAGCTGATGCAATACTCAGCTTGGGGCTAGTGATGCTCAGCTGGATGCGAACTTCTGTGCACAAGCTGTTTGCAGAGCACAAGCCTACAGAAAGGCTCAAAACTGGCAATGAGAGTGACGTGTAGGTAATGCACCCATTTCACCACATGCCAAGGCACCAGTGATGCAAGGAACTACCAGCATACTTGATACTCTTGTGCAAATAAACACAAGACACAAGGTGGTTAGAGTATCTCAATGGGTTCCTCAGTGTTTTTTCCTTCACAATCAGTACCAATTTTGTCTTGCCTGTGCTCATCTCCATCCACCACTCCACAAGCAGCGATCCTGTCATTTTTTTCTTTTACCAGAGGCTGCAGCTGCAACAGCACCCAATAAAATCAATAGTTTCTTCACTTAACAGATTAAACACTTTTTCTTTACTACTTTAAGATAAGCTAAACCCAAATCCAGTGAGAGCTTGCAGTTTTAAGTCACTTCACAGTCTGAATTTGGCAGAATAGGAATTAGTGGAAGGCACCACTGCCCCCTCGTATGCTCCCATTATTTTGCTCATAAACTCTGATTAGCTATAAAGCTAGCTGCAAAAAGGCGCTACAAGAATAGCTCCTCATGAGATAGATCTTATGTGTATCTCCATTATCACAGCGTCCTGTCTAATCTTAGAGAGCCCTAGAGGTGTCTGTGCCATACCTTGTCCTAAATCCTGATCACAGAGTACCCATGATCTTGGTCATCAGCAGTTTTTTTCTGAGGATTGATGGTTTCTATTCAATGATCTCCACATAACACAGCATTTTTTAAGCAGTAAAATTTACTACAGAAGTAAAGCGCCAGTAAAGCACGTAGAACGATATTAAGTATGGTTGATTCAATTAAACTCAAAACGCAAAAGTATTTTCATTTGTCAAAAAGGACAACAAAATAAATTAGCCAGATGATGTTGTGAGAAATTATTGAATCCATGGAGGTAGGAGTTTACTTAAATTCCACAGAATTCTATGAGTTAACAAGTTAATAAGATAACTATATTTGAAACCAAGTTCCATTTCCCTCTCCAAACACTGTTAAGCCTTTTCTGTTCACTTCATCAGTCTTTTTTGGACTTACAATATATTAAAAATTATCAACCAGCTAAAAAATTGGGAGTCCACCTATTTATTTACCTAATGTCAAGGAGGATGAGTGCTCTCATAGCAAGCTACGGACAACAGAGTAAAAGCTTTTTGTTAAACAGGTTAAAAGATCAAAATCAAATACTTATTGATGACATTGTGGTTTTCATCACAAAAATCTGTGAAGAGATCCCCTAAAGATAACATTGTGTACAGTACAGTAACAACACTGAGTATGAATGTTTTGTATCACAAACCATGACAGAAGAGATGATATAGTGATCTTTTCACCTAGTGATTTATCACCCAGTTCTCTGCTTTGGTCACTGGACAAATACCTGTGACCCAAAATAACCTTTTTTTTTTTTCAGCAAAATCAGGCTAACTAAAAAAAAAGACCCAAATCAAGCTTCTCTGGGAATTCAGTGACGAGCATGTGACAGTAATCACCCTCTGCTCTTGACAAATGACACCGATATTGAACAGCATCATCCATCATGCAAGGACATCTCTGAAGTGTTCTATGCTTGTATGACTGCAAGTACTGTAATTCCATTCAACAGAGTTGTTTCTATAAAACCCCAGTGATCACCCATGTAGATAAAGCCATTATAAGCCCCATCCACATACTGGCTGTATCAATAAATATATACAACTGACTCCTAGTTTCTAATCTGTTCTTCCTGTTGTCCTATGTAATTTATTATTTTTTACTCCCCAGTGATCACTGAGTGTCAAGATGCCATTCTTTGTGTGTATTTTTAAACTACTTAACATAAAATGATGCTTATTTTGGCTCTTAGAACCTCATTCTGACAACAGAAGATGCCTGACACTGTAATTTAGTTTTTGAATGTCTCAGAGCACGATAATACAAGAGAAATAACTACAGTCATGAGAAAATCACCTCATCAGTTCCTAAGATGGACAGACTCTTGATAAATTTTTAAATCATTTCTTACAATATGGCCATTGGAGAGTAGAAATGATTGACTAAAACCAGGACAAACAAAGCAAAGTATTTCTATTGCTGGAAACACCTGACGCAGTTCATTCTTTTTAAGGTCTATTTCAATACAATGCCAAATAGTACCACCACAGAGGTTTGAAATCTTGCCTGTTCAACAAGTCTCCTCTGAGTAGTACCCGAAAGATGATTACACCAAGTCCTGTCCCTTTGAGAAGCTTCAGGACTATCTATGGCCTGTGGTTTTGTGCTGCAACACAGGATACACACATACAGCATATGTTTTTTTGTTACAGAATCACAGAATCCTAAGGGTTGGAAGTGACCTCAAAAGATCATCTAGTCCAACCCTCCTGCAAGAGCAGGGTAACCTAGAGTACATCACACAGGAACTTGTCCAGGCAGGCCTTGAATATCTCCAGTGTAGGAGACTCCACAACCCCCCTAGGCAACCTGTTCCAGTGATCTGTCACTCTCACAGTAAAGAAATTTTTCCTGATGTTCACATGGAACCTCCTATACTCCAGTTTACACTCATTGCCCCTTGTCCTATCACTGGACATCACTGAAAAACACCTAGCTCCATCATCCTGACACTCAGCCTTTACATATTTGTAAACATTGATGAGGTCACCCCTCAGTCTCCTCCAAGCTAAAGAGTCCCAGCTCCCTCAGCCTCTCATGTTGTTAGATGTTACATAACGAGTTGACGACCATTAATAACTATCTGGCAACAAGATCGTAGAATCATAGAACGTATACGTGAAGTTTTTTAGAGTGTTACTGTGTCCATCTCTACGTCTTTCTTGGGCTTTTTTTGGTAGTGGGCGGTATTCAGCACATGGTCCTACTTGTCTTGAGTCACTCAGGGCTCAAAAGCGACTCCATTCCAAAAGGATTCAAGAGGTTAAAAGAACTAGAATGACACGAAACAAGTCAAACACACACAAGAATTCTCCATTTATATTTCCTTTGAAAAACAGTGATTCTTGATGTTGCTACAGTTTCCTGTTCAAATGCCAGTAGTGTCTGTTTCATCAATGAAACAAAACAGTCAAAAGGATATTTGAAAGATGTCTTGCAATTTACAAATGTGAAAAAAGTACGTAATAGGCATTGTATCTGCTAGCAAAGTGTTTTGTGAGGAACAAGAGAAGATTTAAGTGGCCTTTGCTACCTTATTTTTTTCCTTGAAGAATAGCAACTTCATATTATGAAGCTCAACAAATGCATGTATTTGGACTGTGGAAAGGGAAAAAGGAACTAAGAAAATTCAACTACACTCAAGTCAAACTCAGTATTAATTACAAATGCTTAGTATCTTTCATCTAGGCCAAATACCTAAGTGCAGATTTCCCGAGCAATTTCTCATAGCAACAGAGAAGTTTCAATCTTATGGTTGGTGCATTTTCACTGAAAAAGGGCAAATCTGATATCCAAAGTTTAAAGCTTTCCCAGACACCCACTTCTGACACAAAGACCTTTCTGCATTTACCAAAATACCTGTGTATGTTTGAAGGGGAAAAAAAAAACCCATTGCTTGTTTACCCCAGTGAAAAAAGGCCAGAATGAACTACTATAACCTGGAGAGGTCTCCTGTCAAAATCAGACTAAGACAATCATCAGAGATATGAAGATGTATTGAATCTGAAATGTATACCTTTGAATAAAAGACAATATACAGATATATTTGACATGCACGTCATACACCATAGTAATAACTCTACTGCAATAAACAACCATATACCAGGACAGCAGCTACTCTTTAAGAAAGAATGCAGTCCAGAGCAGAGATATGGAAGAGTAAGCACCTTAAACAAGAGCTGGAAGGCAGGAATTGATAGTGAAGGTGCCAGGGAAAATGGAGAGATAACAATGGTGCAACCCTGAGAAGGAATGAGGGAGGGCAGAATAGAAGCACCTGCTGCTTATCATGCCTTCAGAAGCCTCAGTCATACTTTGCTTGCTTGAAGCTCTGTGGGAGGTTTCTACACTCCCAAACATAGAATCATGAAATTATTGAATACTCTGGGTTAGAAGGGCTCTTCAAAGGTCACTAAGTCCAACTCCCCTGCAATGAGCAGGACATCTTCAGCTAGAGCAGTTTGCCCAGAACCACATCTAGCCTGGCCTAGAATGCATCCACCACCTCTCTGGGCAACCTGTGCCAGTGTTTTATCACCCTTATCATAAAGAACTTTTTTCCTCACATCCATCCTGAATCTCTCCTCTTTTAGTTTAAAACCATCAAACCTCATCCTGTTGCAATAGGCCCTGCTAAAAAGTCTCTCCGTCTTTCTTACTGGCCCCTTTTAAGGCAGCAATAAGGTCTCTCCAGAATCTTTTCTTCTCCAGGCTGAACAATCCCAGCTCTCTCAGCCTTTCCTCACAGGGGAGATCCTCCATTCCTCTAATCATTTCTGTGGCCCTTCTCTGGACCCTCTCCAACAGGTCCATGTCTTTCCTGTGCTGAGGACTCCAGAGCTGGATGTAGTGCTCCAGGGCCGGGCTCACCAAAGCAGAGCAGAGGGGCAGGATCACCTCCCTTGACCTGCTGCTCAAGCTGCTTTTGATGCAGCCCAGCCACAGGGGCTTTCTGGGCTCAAGCACACAGTAAGGTGACTCATGTTCAGTTTCTCATCAACCAACACCTCCAAGTCCTTCTCTGCAGGCTGCTCTGAATCATTGCTCTGCCCAACCTGTAGCATTCATTCAAAAAATTCTAATTTGACTCATTAACACTCTGAAATGGACTGTTAAAACTTGGAGAAGTGTCTTTTTCTTGTTTGGTGTTTACTCTTTGTCGTGTTCCTAGATTTCCAGGTTCTTCGTCCTCCTTTCAACGTTCTGTTCCACTATTTGAGATGATTGCATTCTGGCCCTCAGCATAGGTAAGTCTTTACTGAGTAGTAACCCACTTAAAACCACTCATCCCTCTTCATTCCCTTCTCTCATCCAGCGTTCTTTTAAATGCTGATTTTTCCAGCTTTCTCCTCCTTTCACAGAGGGTATTCTTCTGCTTTGTAAAGAGGCTGAGAAAGCTTCAAAAGGTGGCACCTTCCCACCTTTCTCGCTATAGCCTCAACTTACGAAAACACAGTGCATAGTAAAAAGCCCTCACTGTTTGTAAGTATTTTTCATCCTCACATTTTCATCCTCAAGCAGTCAGAACTGACCATGGATGGGTATTTTAAAACGTATATCCAGGAAATGTATTCAGGATTATCTTTGTTTAGGCTCTGCGAGTTTTAAAGACACAGTTGCTGGATCAAAAGGAAGAGAAACAAAGTCCGATGCAGTGGGATTGAAAACATGGTTTTGGAGATGAAAAATGAACTCTGTGGAGTACTAAATTAATCCACTGCACCACCTATGAGAATATTATATGCTCAGTACACTTGTCATGTTTCAACTTTTCCCTTCCCAGCTGTAAAAACATCCTCTGCCTGGGACACAGTGATAGGAATGCTTTCTTGCCTGATCATGACCGATACTTAAAGATTCATCACACTAAACAGGTGCAACAAATATGCATAGAAATTAACATTTAAAAGATGTGGAATTCGCAAGAATTCCAGTGGTGTCCTGGGAGGTCTAAATCGAGTTAACCAGCCAGTGCATAAATAATTTCAATCTCTTCAGGAAGCTTTAAGTAGTAAAAAGCAGAGCATTATGCCAACAGTGATTCTAAAAAGAAGATAATCTACCCATTGTCAAAACTAAAAGTTCTTCTGTATAACCATATTCGCATATAGTGTTTTCAATCATTGCAGTTAACCAAGATGCTAGAGAGACTAGCTGAACATAAGAGATGCTTTATGGCTATAATTGAACTCCAGGCCTCAAGGGCCACACACATGGCCACCCTGCAATCTCTGCTAACCTTGTGGGCTGCAGGAACCTTTATTCATTAAGGGGTGGTAATAGATGCACTGGACCAGGGAGGCCAGCGTAGGAACTGCTTGCCATACCCATAGTTACAGGCATCAAAATCTAGGGTGTGGGAGAGAGGGAAGCAGTGCATCCACTAAGTGATCCATTCCACTTTAGAGGGGGCACCTCTCGCACTATCCCCAGCACAACCCGGAGTAGTCATTATTATCTAATATGTAACTATAATATAACATTATTACAGTTACCCCTCAATTAAAACCAGCAGTAGCCTTGTTTTCACTACTTGATGAATATTGCTTATTCTGTAGTAAAACCACAATTTCTTTTAATCATAAAAACATAGAATGGTTTGGGTTGGAAGGGACTTTAAAGGTCACCCAGTTCCAACCCCCTTGCCATGGACAGAGACACCTTCCACTAGACCAGGTTGCTCAAAGCCCCGTCCAACCTAGCCTTGAACACTTCTAGGGTTGGGGCATCCACAACCTCTCTGGGCAACCTGTTCCACCACCCTCAGAGAAGAATTTCTTCCTAATGTATAATATAAATCTTTCCTCTTCCCATTAAAAGCCATTCCCCCTTGTCCTATCCCTACATGTCCTTGTAAAAAGTTCCTCCCCAGATTACTTCTAGGCCTCCTTTAGCTACTGGAAGACTGTTATAAGGTCTCCTGGAGCCTTCTCTTCTCCAGGCTGAGCAAGCGGCTGAACAAGCCCAACTCCCTCAGCCTGTCTTCACAGGAGAGGTGCTCTGGCCCCTGATCATCTCTGTGGCCTCCTCTGCACACACTTCAACAGCTCCACATCCTCTTGTGTTGGGGGGCCCCAGAGCTGGAGGCAGGACTGCAGGGGGAGTCTCACCAGAGCAGAGCAGAGGGGGAGAATCACCTCCTTTAACCTGCTGGCCACGCTTTTGATGCAACCCAGGAAAGCGGTGGTTTTCTTGGCCTGTGAGCACACACTCTCAGCTCATGTTGAGCTTCTCATCAACTAACACCGCCAAGTCCTTCTCTCAATCATTCTTCGCTCAGCCTGTAGTTGTGCTTGGATTCTTAAACTTCAAAGATGTGAGCATAAGGTTTACAACAACAGCATCTCTGCACACCCTTAGTGTCTGTAGGAAGGAATTCTAATGATACAGAAACTAAATGAAAAGATCTAAGAGAGTTGTAAGAACTGTCTAAATCTACAGGACATGCCAGCAAAAGTCAGACACATGATTTGGGAGCATTATTAATTACAGTGAAAGCAACTTCCAAGCAATGTGCAACTGGCATATCTGCCCAGTCAATGATTTGGAACAGGGATTTTTCTTTGAGAGGTGTTTGTTTTTTAAAAAGCATCTGGAAGAAAACCTCTGGCCCAATCTCATCAACGGTTTTCTTTCAGATGCTGCCTCCTCCCTTTCCTGGAACTCAGTTGCATTTCTATTGCATTCATAAATATAAACCTTCTTCTCAAATGCTTTCTGCCTTCTTTTATCAGCATAACCTTATCTAACAGTTAATATGAATTTACAACATGAACAAATGAGAAAACTGTTCTGTTATTGCCAGCTACCTGTAAGTGAATATGTTTTCCTTGACATCAAGATTCCTTTTCTCTTTATACTAATCTTAAAAGTAAGGCTTATCTTGACCACTAAAACCTGAGCTTAGAAAAGAAACGGAAGGAAGTACCATTGGAAAATATTTAATTACAGCAAGTTTTTTCTTTGATCTGTAGATAGTGTTAACACTTATTTGCGACATTGAGTTGAACCACTACACTTCAAATTTTACTGCCAAGACAAATAAGATGCCATTCACCATAGCCAATGTTTCTGTGGTACTGAATAAAGCCATATAAACAATAGGCTACTTCCCCATTCATTCCCTCAGATCCTAGAAATTCTTTGTCTTTAAAATAAAACAGGAAAAAAATATGGTCGCTGAAATCTCTGCTGGTAATTCACATTTAGGGTTTTTAGGTCAAGTTAATGAGTAGTAAACCTCTGTTTTACTCAACCCCAAAGACCAGTAGCCAAGAACAACCTTCAAGATGTATTTGCTGGATGTGTCTCCAGCTGTCATATTCTCACACCCTGGCCGCTGGAGTCTGTGGATTTTTATTACCTATTGTGTCCTATAATATTGAAAGCCCTAAGACTGCTTGCTAGCTGCCTTCATGCATCATTCTGCTCTGCTTTGCTTCCAAATGCTCACATTTATTGTCCTTATTCCTCTAAGTGTCCCAGCATTAAACTCATAAAACATGAGAGTGATTATAATCTCAAATACCTGAAGCTTGACCTTCTTTTGTAGCAACTTAAATACTCCTCCACTCAAAGGGAGGAATAAAGCATCCACACTCATTAAGCAGGCTGTGCTTTAATCAACAATCTATCTTAATACAACTCTTCCAGATACTTAAACTACCTATCATATTGACGTTTTCATCATAAACTGCTTCCTTTCATCAGTACAACTATGTACTTAGTTTTTATCTTCAACAAAGTCACATCCATACACCTCCTGCTCAGGAGTACTCTAAGCTAAGGCAGCATATACAGATATTTCTTCAGTTGCTCTCAGTCCTTGCTGGAAGCAGCATGATCCCTGGGACAAATCTCTGCATGACCCAGTATGGCTATTCTCAGGTTATGTTCTTGTCCTGGTTTTCATGCTGCTTTAATGAAATCTCTGATCATCCTTTAAATAGATTCTTCCATATATAAATCACTTCTTCCAGCTTTCCATTAATATTTAAAACATCAGCATATCCAGAGTTGATAACTTGACATTCTACCATTGCACAAGTCTCACTGTATTTAATAAACTCCACAAAGAAGAAACATAAACAGTAAAACATGTTCATAAGAACCCTGTACAGATGGAAAAATACCTGCCATGCAACCATGCAAGATTTTTAATTGCATTATTAATTTTTAATACAAGGACTCTAGATTATTTAATTGTATTTTCAGAAAGATGGAGTCTAACTCCACAAGATGCTGCTGAAAAATAGAAACTGCTCATTTCTTGTCCCAGTGAGGTCAGTAGGAAATTTAACCTTTAAAATTAATGTTAATGTAAAGAGTTATGAAGCCCTCTATCTCCTGTGAGACCTCCCTTGGAGTACTTTGTGCAGTTCTGGTGTCCTCAACATAAGAAGAACATGGAGCTGTTGGAGCAAGTCCAGAGGAGGCCATGAGGATGATCAGGAGCTGGAGCACCTCCCATATGAAGACAGGCTGAGAAAGTTGGGGCTGTTCAGCCTGGAGAAGAGAAGGCTGCGTGGAGACCTCATAGCAGCCTTCCAGTATCTGAAGGGGGCTACAAGGATGCTGTAGAAGGACTCTTCATCAGGGACTGTAGTGATAGGACAAGGGGTAACAGGTTAAAAATGAAACAGGGGAAATTCAGGTGAGACATAAGGAAGGAGTTCTTCTCTGTGAGGGGGATGATGCACTGGAATGGGTTGCCCAAGGAAGCTGTGAATGCTCCATCCCTGGCAGTGTTCAAGGCCAGGTTGGACAGAGCCTTGGGTGACATGGTTTAGCATGAGGTGTCTCTGCCACTGGCAGCAGGATTGGAACTAGATGATCTTAAGGTCCTTTCCAACCCTAACTATTCTATGATTCTATTCTATGGTTCTAAGTTTAATTTTTCTCATATGCAACTAAGTTGGTGTGACTCAGTCTGTTCTCTAGATTTGAGAGAATGTGACAGTGCTGCTGGTTTCAAATGCAGAACAAAAAAAGGTTCAAGAACTCAAATCAACATTCCTTGCACAAGCCTTTGCCTTTAGATACCTGTCATGGTTCAAGCTGAACCCAGGACAATAGCAAACAAAACTCTTTTACTTAGTGAGCATTAAAAGCCCCAAAACAAAAACTCAAAACAAAATCCCAATACACTCCTTTGAATCAGGCTACTGTTGGTAATAGTTCATCTAACTGAAAATACAGGATTCTATGGGAAAATTCAAAGCATGGAAAAAAGTTGAATATGGAAATTAAAACTTTGTAAAGAATGACTGCCTTCTTATGGCTTACACTTGAAACAACATTAAATAAGTGAATTTCCATTTTTATCGTCATTAATTTTTAAGCCGGCATCAAAGCATAACAAAGTCTCTCTCTTTTATTTGTCTCTTGCCACTTATACTTTGAATTTCTTTAACAACAGGTCACACACACCCCCCAGGCAGAAGGAGACATTTTTCATCTCCTGTGATGCACAACAGTGGCACGTGCTTAGGGAACCAATTTCAGGGTAAATCAGTCAGAGTGACAAAGTGGTAGCAATAAGTGGGAAGACTGCAGTGAGAAGCGAAGCTGCCAGCCAGACCTCAGTTGAGAAGATGGAAGAATGGAGCTTAATCTTCCAACAGACCACAGCAGACCAAGCAGTATTTCTCTGACTTTGACTTACAGCTGTGACCAAAACCAGCCATGACAAGAAGCGTCTACCTGCACAAGGACAAAACAGGCCAGCAGAGGGGTTTGATCTTATTCTATGCATTTGTTTGATTGCTTGTACAAATTACCACCAAAAATGTAAATAAGCTTCATGAACAAAGCAGCTTCCAACCAGAAATCCTTCCTCCATGATAAGTGCAGCTGGGAACTTCTACAAAAAGCTTGATCTTGTACAGTACAATCCACCTCCCAGTGGAGGCAGCAAATGGAGGCAGTATGTGCATTTAAACAAAGTCATGGAGTTCTCTCTCTTCATACACGAGCAGCAACGATGAGGGTGAAGTCACTGAATCCTCCATTCTCCAAATCTATGCCCAAAATTGGTTGTAGTCTATGGGGCTGAATCTAGTTGGAGGCCTGTAACTAGCGGAGTGCCTCAAGGGTCAGTACTGGGACTGGTATTATTTAATATATTCATCAACGATTTAGATGAGGGAATTGAGTGTACTATCAGCAATTTTGCTGATGACACTAAGCTGGGAGGAGTGGCTGACACGCCAGAAGGCTGTGCTGCCATCCAGTGAGACCTGGACAGGCTGGAGAGTTGGGCAGGGAATAACTTGATGAAATATAACAAGGGAAAGTGCAGAGTCCTGCATCTGGGCAGGAACAACCCCAGGTTCCAGTATAGGTTGGGGAACGACCTGTTAGAGAGCAGTGTAGGGGAGAGGGACCTGGGGGTCCTAGTGGACGACAGGATGACCATGAGCCAACACTGTGCCCTTGTGGCCAAGAAGGCCAATGGCATCCTGGGGTGTATTAGAAGGGGGTAGTTAGTAGGTCGAGAGAGGTCCTCCTTCCCCTCTACTCTGCCCTGGTGAGACCGCATCTGGAATATTGTGTCCAGTTCTGGGCCCCTCAGTTCAAGAAGGACAGGGAGCTGCTGGAGAGAGTCCAGCGCAGGGCAACAAAGATGATTAAGGGGGTGGAGCATCTCCCTTATGAGGAAAGACTGAGGGAGCTGGGTCTCTATAGTTTGGAGGAGACTGAGGGGTGACCTTATTAGTGTATATAAATATATAAAGGGGGAGTGTCACGAGGATGGAGCCAGGCTCTATTCAGTGACAAACAATGATAGGACAAGGGGTAATGGGTACAAACTGGAACACAAGAGGTTCCACTTAAACTTGAGAAGAAACTTCTTCTCAGTGAGGGTGACGGAACACTGGAACAGGCTGCCCAGGGAGGTTGTGGAGTCTCCTTCCCTGGAGACATTCAAAACCCGCCTGGACACATTCCTGTGTAACATTATCTAGGTGTTCCTGCTCCGGCAGGGGGATTGGACTAGATGATCTTTCGAGGTCCCTTCCAATCGCTAGCACACTGTGATACTGTAAAGGGAATGTAAAATGCTCTCCAAAAAGAAAGGACTGCATAGTGAATCTCAGTCTAGACCTCAATCCCGAAATAGACACTGTCAGCATTTAGTTATAAATCCATACTAAATCTCTAGGAAGCAGGCTAGCACCTTCAACATTCCAGAAGCACCCAAAACAAGGCAAAGAGAAATCAGATGAAAACTCAATGTCTCTTTGAATAACTTCCATTCATCTGATCCTGTATGTTCTAAAAAGTACGTAATTGCAGGCTTGCCAAAGGAAATGGGAAGAAGATCAAACTGCTAACACACAGACATTGACCCAGTTAATGTGCAGATTCTTTCATTTGAAAAAGAAAGTAACCTTAATAGTAATAGTAATTACGTCTCCTCCATTCAGCCGTCCAGTGAATTGTTCTCTATAAGAACAGTATACAAGGGTATACACACCCTCATTAAAGATTTTTCAAGTGCACAAATGTGAAAGAGATTTCTGGAAACTAATGAGTGCAGAACTATAACTGAAAGCTTGAGTCATACTGCTGATATTCAACTGTACTAAGAAGAATTAGGTCTATGTGCGTCACACAACCTTTGAAACCCAGCATCAATCATGTTAACTGATTCTCACAAGCTATAAACAAAAGCTGAAGTCTAACATCTTTCCTTGGCAAACCAATCTGAAAGCTCATGCATCTGGGAGGGTTTTTTTTTAATCATTATAAATAACCTACAACCAGATGAATTAAAGGTGCTGCCTTGTTTTCTGGGCAAATCATACTTAGGGTCTATGTAACTTCTCTTAAAACACTGAAAGGAAGGAGTTAAAGAATTAGAAGAATAAAGAGGTCTATGTGCAGATGCAAGGCTGTGATCTTGCTGGGATGACGGAGACAAGATAGGATAGCTGACATGTTTAGAGTGCTGCAGTGGAGGATCATACAGTATAAGCTATAGAGGGGGTTCCTGGAGAGTGCTGATGACACCTTTCTGACAAAAGTAATAGAGAAGCCCAATAAGGAGAGGTGATTTCCTGGACCTCATACTTACGAATAAGGAATTGAGGATGCAAAGGTCAAAGGCAACCTTGGCTGCAGTGACCATAAGATGGTTAGAGTTCAGGAGCAGAGAGAGAGCAGAGCAAAAAGCAAGATCGCAACCCTGGAATTCATGAGAGCAGATTTTGGCCACTTCCTTGATCTGCTTGGAAGAGTCCTGTAGTATAAGACCCTGGAGGGACAGCAGTCCAAGAAAGCTTGTTAATATTGAAGCACCACTCTCTCCCAGCTCAAGAGCAGCCCATCCCAACAAGCTACAAGTCAGGCAAACATGCTAGAAAGCCTGCATGGATAAACAAGGATCTCGTGACAAAATGCAGACATAGAAAGTGAGTATACAGAAGGTGGAATAAGGACAGGTAACCTGGGAGGAAAACAGAGAAACTGCCCAAGGATGCAGAGATGCAGTCAGGCAAGCCAAGTCCACTTGGAGATGAATCTGGCTGAGGTAAGGCTGAGGGACTGAATGTTGGCTTTATCTCAGTCTTTACTAGTAAGGTCAAGCTTTCTTTCTGTAGCATGCCCAGAAGCTCACCTTCTTGGACTCTGTTCAGTAAAAGTAAAGAGTAAGTGTAGGAACGTGTTACCTAAATTGTATAAAAACTATTCAAAGTTTCAATCAGTTCTTTCCAATCCAAGTAAAATTAATATTTATAATATTTACTCCGTTATTTGCAATAACAATCTTAAAAACTAATTTGAGCCATTTACGTCAGTTTTGGTGGTTCACACAAGATCATAGAATCATAGACTAGTTAGGGTTGGAAAGGACCCTAAGATCATCCGGTTCCAAACCCCCTGCCATGAGCAGGGACACCTCTCACTAAAAGATGACCTATAACAATAAAAGCTATGAAAGTTATACCCACAAATCTGGACAAACAAGAATTAAATAAGTGCAGAATGATGGAAAGAAAAATTCTGCACAAGCTTCATGAAGTGACCTCCCAGTCACTGGCAGGATCAAAGCATCATTAAAGAAAATAAAGGGAAGACGGGCAGGAATCTCGAGTGATCATCTGCCCATCTCTCAGGCCCAGGCAAATCTTATATATGTGACAGCAGATCTACTGTTTGTAACTGCTGAGCATTAACACATCCTTAATGCTAGAAAGCGGTCTCCAGCATTTAAGCTCCGATTTGACTGTGTTAGTGAACTAATGGAGACAACTAGTTGAGACATCAGCTATCAATGGATTCAATTTTCCAAGACATATTTATATAGAACTCTCTTGAAAGGTACTGCAAATTTCTGCCTTGTCTCTTCCAGTTTCCTCTCTGCACTGTCTTGCTTCAGTATGTTTCTTCTTGCTTTGTTTTCAGTAAAGAACTCATTTGTCCAAGCTGGTTGTGTTATTGCACTTTCTATCTGTCTGTTTTGTGTTAGGTTAATTCCTGCTTCTGGAGTTATCATTTCTCTGAAGAACTACCAGGTCCCCATAATTCTTTTTTCTACTTAGGGCTCATTTCCATATGATCTCTTTCTATGAATTCTAAATTTAAGTGAACCTTGAGCTTTACTAATGTTTGGAGGTTTTTGATTAACTCTTGACTTTAACAAGTGTTCTCCTCAAGACACTCAGACTTCCTGCAAGGGCATGGAATTAGACAAGGCTGCCTTAGTTATAAATTTTGATACACTTCCAGAGTTCTCTACACATAAACCTCTAGAGGAGTTCTTCATTTCAGCTAAAAACCCTAAAAAAACTAGGTCTTAAAAGAAGCCAGAAATATTTCATGATTCAAGACAGCCTGCTGAAGATTTCTGCATTTTCCTGTGGATTACAAACTTGACTCTCTCCCCCAGCTCCCAGTGTCCGCTGGGATTATGGAGAGAGCACAAACTGCACTCAAAGGAAACACTAAGCATATAAAAAGATTTTTCTCTTATTTAAGTCAGCGCATTTACTTCTGATGCAGAACTGCTCCTTGAAGAGTATCATCAGTTGTGTAAGAGTTGCAAACAGCAGCATTCCTCCTAGATAATGCACAAAAACAATTCTTATGCAAAACATATAAACCATAAGATTATTTTATCCTCATGCACATTCCAATTCGCACATAAATTGAGCCACAGTTATCACAGTGGGGAGGAAAAGCCATGTTTCCACATAATGTAAAGGCCTGAAGTCAAACACAACACACTTGCATTCACTGTCAAAACACTCCTTGGCCAATTCAGCACAGTGCAAACCGGGCCATGCTAGGGCAAGCACTGCATGCTGAAGTCTATCTGAATAATCTTTCTAAAAACTAATATTTGGCTTGCAACAGATGAAGCGATTATGTAACTCTGAAAAAATCCTGACATACACCTTCAAGCTTCATTGTGTTTGGCACTGCCACATAAGCTTTGAGTACTTCTAGCTTTCTTGTTCAAGACTTGACAGCGTATGAACACCGAGATTAAAAATCAGGCACTGAACTTAATCAGCTTCTGCCTAATGTGACCAAACAAATAGAGAAATTACTGAATTCCATCTTCGTAAGATTCTGGTAAAGGCTCACCTTTTTTCGTAGCAATTTTTGTTTTGGTTTTATATCAAAGAGGAAGATAAATTCTCTACAGTCTCATGGAAATGCAGTGCAAAGAGTTTTGAATGCTGACAGATCATTGTCTCTGAGTAAGCCTTCAGAGAAACTGCTTTAACAAATAGTCCTGTAACAGTTCAATGAACCTTAGCAGCAGCTTTGATGAAAAGCAAACTGCATCCAACAACACCAAAAAGTGACAGCGTTTTGCTCTTCATACTATTTAAAGGAGATATTTGCCCTAACTACATGTTGAACTACCAGGCATTAGTGTTTTAGAGGTAAAACAAACACCTCTGCCTCCCCTTTTGCACATTTTTATAACCCTACAATATTATTTGAGTGTTCTGTATGTTTAACTAGCAACAGATAGTTCAGCATCTCAGTCATATACTCAATTTGATTAAGTATTAAAGGAAGACTACAGGCAGTCCTGATCCACAAGTCATAAAAGCAAAGCCCAAGACCAAGGCAAGAAATCAAACATCATTGAATTGTTGTGTTATAACTGACATTTTTGAGCAACGTCATACTCCGACAGCACTGTCTCTCCCTGGTGTAACTGCACCAATTGCAGCTGCAGGTCCCAGTCACTGTACAAAACTGCTGGAAAATCATGTTGAAGACCTGAGAATATCTCCTGCCTCACAAGTTATGAGAAGAAAACTCCCTATGCCCCATGTAAAACCAACCCTCCATTGGTTTTTTTCCTCCTTTTTTTTTTTTTCCTTCCAAGTGGAAGGGAAGGCAGTGTTGTGTGAATGCTCCATCCCTGGCACTGTTCAAGGTCAAGTTGGATGGAGTCTTGGGTGACATGGTTTAGTGCGAGGTGTCCCTGCCCCTGGCAGCGGGCTGGAACTGGGCAATCCTAAGGCCCTTTCCAACCCTAACTATTCTATGATTCTATGACTTAATACACTACAGCCAGACCATACCCTCACGACCAGGGTTATAATAATTTTGGACTGAGAAAACACTTAACTCTCTCTTTTGGAATAATCCTCTTTTCCTAATGCTTCAAGAGTTCCGTGACACACTAGGGCTGCACAGGTAGTTTGATGACTGCAGTCTCTTACTTCCAACACAGATGTAGCTTACAGGTCTAAGCACTTGCATGAATATATGTGCAAGGACTGCTTTTCAGAGCAGAAGACAACCTTCATTGTAACCAATTGTGATCCAAATCTAGATTCAATTGTCTGAAACCATTTACACGTAAAGGTGACAGTAACAGCTCTAGAGAGACTTCACTCATTTCCCTGTCCTAGGTTTCCTGTAAGGTCACGATTTTAAAGGGAAATAGTATGCTGGAAAAGATACACTAAAAAACAACCCCACACCCACCTCAGTTCCACACGTTTTACAATGGGAAAGTATACCTAGATAGCTTACAAACTAAGGCAGACTAACACAGCTGATCACATGCAATATGGCTTGGTTGGAGGGCTGCTCTTGAAAAACAAGCAAGGTTTTCAGAAGAAAACAGTATAAAATTTATCCCAACTTGTACTGCGAACTTCCAGGAAGCTGCTGGTGTTGATGAAAAAGCAACGAAGAAATATATAAATATGTAGATAAGTAGCAAGTCTCAGTATCTACAATGCTATTGGTGCTTGAACTTTAGTTTTGCCTCAGATTTGTTTTGTGATTTTAGGCAAGTCAAACAGATCTCTCTGTACATACATTTAGATACAGATATTTTCTCTCAAAGCACTTTAATCTCCAGGGATGAAACATTATATGAAATGTTAATGTTGATACTTACTAGTGACAGTTAAAATGTGCATTCCATATTTATCATCTGATAGAACTGATTCAAAAGCAGTCCTCATACATGCTTTGCCAATGTAGAAAAATTGCTGAGAAAAATTCAAAGGAAAAAAGAGGTTTATAAAAGGTGGAAGCAAGGACAGGCGGCCTGGGAAGAATACAGGGATGTTGTCTGAGAAGCTAGGGACCAGGTTAGGAAAGCTAAGGCCCAGTTAGAATTAAACTTGGCTAGGGATGTTAAGGATAACAGGAAGGGATTCTATAGGTACGTAGCGAATAAAAAACAGACTAGGGACAACGTAGGCCCCCTCCGGAAGCTATCGGAAGAACTGGCTACACAGGATTTGGAGAAGGCTGAGGTTCTGAATTACTTTTTTGCCTCAGTCTTCACTGGCAAATGCTCTGACCACATCACCCAAGTCTTGGAAGGCAGATGCAGGGACTGTGAGAATGAAGACCTTAGGCCCATTGTAAGAGAGGATCTGGTTCAAGACCATCTTAAGAACCTGAAAGTGCACAAGTCCTTTGGACCTGATGAGATCCATCCGCGGGTCCTGAAGGAGCTGGCTAATGAAGTTGCTAAGCCACTGACCATCATATTTGAAAAATCATGGCAGTGAGGTGAAGTTCCCAATGACTGGAAAAAGGGAACTATAACCCCCATTTTCAAGAAGGGGAAAAGGGATGATGCAGGGAACTACAGACCAGTCAGTCTCACCTCTGTGCCTGGAAAAATCTTGGAGCAGATTCTCCTGGAAGGCATGCTAAGAGACATGAAAAACAACAAGGTGCTTGGTGACAGCCAGCATGGCTTCACTAAGGGGAAATCCTGCCCAAACAATTTGGTGGTTTTCTATGATGGGTCTACAGAACTGATGGACAGGGGCAGAGTAGTTGATGTCATCTACTTGGACTTGTGCGAAGTGTTCGACACTGTCCCACATGGCATCCTTGTCTCTAAATTGGAGAGATATCAGTTTGATAGGTGGACCACTCGGGGGATAAAGAACTGGCTGGATGGCCGCATGCAAAGAGTTGAGGTCAATGGCTCAATGTCCAGCTGGAGACCAGTAATGAGTGGTGTCCCTCAGGCATCAGTGTTGGGACCGGTCTTGTTTAACATCTTTGTCGGTTACATGGACAGTGGGATTGAGTGCCCCTCTACTCTGCTCTCATGAGACCTCACCTGGAATATTGTGTGCAGTTCTGGTGTCCTCAACATAAAAAGGACATGGAACTCTTGGAAAAAGTCCAGAGGAGGGCCATGAGGATGCTCAGGGGACTGGAGCACCTCCCGTATGAAGATAAGCTGAGAAAGGTGGGGCTGTTCAGCCTGGAGAAGAGAAGGTTGCGTGGAGACCTCATAGCAGCCTTCCAGTATCTGAAGGGGGCCTATAGGGATGCTGGAGATGGACTGTTCATTAGGGACTGCAGTGACAGGACAAGGGGTAATGGGTTAAAATTTAAATAGGGGAAGCTTAGATTGGATATAAGGAAGAAGTTCTTTCCTGTTAGGGTGGTGAGGCACTGGAATGGGCTGCCCAGGAAGGTTGTGAATGCTCTATCCCTGGCATTGTTCAAGGCCAGGTTGGACGAAGCCTTGGGTGGTATGGTTTAGTGTGAGGTGTCCCTGCCCATGGCAGGGGGAATTGGAACTAGATAATCTTAAGGTCCTTTCCAACCCTAACTATTCTATGATTCTATGATTCAATGTATGAACATTCAGCACAACTCAGTGGGTGTTACCTGGCTGTGAAGTATGACCAAAAACAAATACAACAAAAAATCCCACTGTAAACAAACCAAGATCACCAAACAACCCCCAAAAACTTATTTCCAGAAGCATTCCATGAATATTATTCTGTTGTATGTAAGGACTGGTGGAGTCTGGAAGCCTCGCCAGACAGGAGAGAACTGTATATGGTACTTCATTTACCAATGGAACAAGTGTCTAACCTGACAAGTCAGTGAATGATACACAGGAGAGTGCCCTACATGTGAGAAATACCCAATTTTTATCTTCTGGCTGCAGTCTACTGCTCTGGCTTACAAAGCCACAAGCAAAGAAGAAAACAACCAAAAGGTAATGCAATGAAAACTAATCCACACTCCTCGGATCAAATGTTCAGTCTTTCTTCTCAGTAGTAAGAGAGTATTTGCCCAGAAATGTAAGTCATACTAGAGCCATGTTGGAGGCTTTTTGTCCCTTCTGAAGTGCCTGTATTTACATAAAGAAAAAAGATGCAGTTATGCCATGAAGCAGGTAAGTATGTGGTCCTGTTCCACCCTTATTGACGCTTATGTTACTATAAAGCAATCTTATTCAAATGTATTTTGAGTTTGTAACAATTAAACTCCATGCTCTTTAGCAGATGCTCCCACAGGTACATAACATGGCATCTACTGGAATTTGAGGCCCTATGTCCCACTGTTTTTTAGAACATATGTAAAAGCAACAGCCTCCTCCTCCCCCTGAGCAAACACACGGTGCCCAGTGGGTGAAGAAGGCACCCAGCCCCCAGGAAACCCAGTTCTGCAACTTTCTGCACCTGAGGAAAACGCAAACCCACAGCTACTCCTCGCCTAAAAGGCCAACCCCGCCACTGTCCTGCCACTGTACTGAACACCAGCTGTACATTGATTCTCACACTATTGATTGCTGCATAGGGTGATGTGTAGTCACAGGAACTGGCATCTTAGTGGAAACAGCACTGAGAACATTTCAAGCACATTCCTCCTTTCTCATACACATGCAAAATATCATGCCAAGGCACCACTAGCGACTTACCCCTGAACTTCTGCATACCCTGAAAGCACTTGCGTGTACATCTCTCATGCTTTGAAGGCGCTTAGTTTCATTCCCAAAGTTTGCCAGAAGAATGTCAAAATATCCACCCTTTTTGCCATAACCTGTAACAGCACCTTTGATTAAGAGCAGGTGGGACTGATTTTTACTGGGTCCACTTGGATATAATCTCTTACCTGTAATTCTGTACCAGCAGCAAAAAAATCTAGCAGCTTAAGAAATACTTTAAAGCTATCAAACTCTTGTGGTTATTCCTCCTGCAGCAGTTTAACACATTGCCACCGCTAAGATTAGTTTCATCTATGTGGTGGCAGTTGCCTTGCCAGGACATTGGCAGAAAGGAGCAGGAGCTCCAACCTTGGCCACTTCACCATCCAGACCCTGAGCTTCTTCATCTGCCAACAATGTGACTAAAATCTGTTGCAAGCTTCATGTTCTCATCTTCTCTGCAGGCAAGGACAAGCAATGGAGCCTTGCATCTCTTGGAGCAGCATGTATGTGTGTGCAAACCTGTATTTAAAACAGGTTCCCTTTTCTTTGAAACTTCCCAAAGGGGGAGGAGTGCTTTCAGTTTGTGACACTTTACATGCAGATTATGCATAAAATAGACTTTAAAATCAAAGAAATATCTAAAATGTTGTCACATGTAAAAACATGCAGTATGCAAAAATAATTTTACTACATCTTAAGGTAGCAACAAGCAAAGTCATCGTGTGACACACTTTTATTAAATCTGGAAGGCTATTAACAACTGTTGAAGTAGTATTCCACATTGAACTCAGTACTGTTTACCTAGGTGCATGAGGTATTGGATGTAAACATGTTTACTTATAACAGCCCGTGATCAAGAACCAACAGTCCATAAGTCTGAGAAGGTTTCAATCTGTGTAACTGTAGATTCAATGCGTTTCCACTGCCCCGTTCCAGCTTTAACACTTAGATCTTGAACAACCCTCCTGACCCACAGAATTTATGACCACCTCTCCTGAGGCTCAAAGACTCCATACTCTTCTGCACACATCAAAGTTCCTGATTTATTACCCTGGCTACAACAACCGAACACTGGCTGTAAATAAAAATATCTTGCACTTAACAAAAAAAAAAAAAAGAGGGAAAAAGAAGTACAGGTGTTTCCTTCATGCTTATATTTCTCCCTTTATTACTCCCCCTCAACGGACCTTATATTACCCAAGGTAACGAAGCAAATAAGGGTTACTTTTTACATGAAGGTCATAGAAACAAATTAGTACAACTCAATGGAAAAATCATGCCTGTATCTCAAAATATCCCCATCAAATTAAGTAATACCTACAGTCGCTAGAAGCAGGATTAACAAGGAAAAGAATACCTATTCCCAGGTTTACTGGATTATGTCACTGCTTTTTAACAGCACACTTCCTGCAGTCCTACCTCGCAGCATCACAGTTTTGTTTTCAGCTGAAATACATTCACACCTGTTGCTTCACCAAATGCTGGAAGAAGGAATCGAGAACAGCAGCCCTGAAAACAACTGAAACAACAGGAGAGCAAGCTGAACAACAAGGAAGGGAACATTCTGTAGAAGGGACCGCTGATCTTATAAGTCAAACCAAGTATCCCTCCAGCGTAAAAGAGCTTATGAGAAGAGGACAGCATGAGGCAGGAGAGGCACACTTTCCATTCAAACAAACCAACACTGCCTTCTAGTTAAAGCATTTTAACAGCCTCTCGGGTTTTTAAAAGATACAACTTATTAAAAATAAAAGAATATATAAAAATCAAGTAGATGGTATCCTTTAAACCCTGGAGCAGTTATGCCACAAGGTCCTAATAAATGCACTGGAAAGAAAAAATTGTAATAAGTTTCTGTCTGATTCTGTACACACACAGTAAATTGTGTGAGAAAGAGGTTTTCTCTTTCCTCAACCATGCAGCTATATAGTTCAAGTCATGTTATCACTTCTAAAGCAAGAATTAAAACCACAAAATTACATTGGGGAAAAACATAGATGAGGATCACAGAGAAGAGTATTTCCGTTTCTATTCAAAAGTGTTTGTTTATTAAGATTCAATAGCATTGTACAGTCTATGAAGTCAAGGAAAAAAACAGGAATAACCTGAGTTTTGATACAGCATCTCAGTATCTCTCACAAGCAGAAAAACATTACAAAGATATCAACAGTTTGCCAGCGCCTTTTAGATCTACAATCAACAAGCAAATGTCATCCAGAAAATGTCTGAACACAGCCATGCACAGAAAGAGATCAAGTTTGATTTAAGGTTACTTATGCAATACCAAGCCTCTAAATTCGCATCTTCTTCCATTAAAGGGAAGTTAATAGCTGCCCAAACTTCTGGTTTCTTGATACATTGTGTTAAGTATTTTCTTCTTCCAACTTGAGCAAATAAGATAAAATATTAGGGTTTTGTAAGGGCACAAAGCACACAAGCACTTAATGAATCAGTGTAGTGGTAAACACTGCAGGAACTATGTAGGCGAAGTACACAGACTTTTTTATTTATTAAAGCTGTCCACAAGCTATGCCAGGAGTTGTTTCTCCCTATTTTTCCAAGGTCTTTATAGGAAGAAATTTGAGATATTTCTCTCTTCTCATCACCAAGACCTAGGTTGTTGTAAAAAGTGGCTAACTGATACCAAGCTAAATTAACACCAGAAACTTCAACTGTTAGGGTTCAGTCAGCCAACAAACTAAAATCTCCAATCTGTGTGCCTATGAAAACTGTTACTAATACTGTGTCTAAACTTCAGACTAACCAAAATATGTTCTCTTCAAATGGAGATTTGCAATAAAACATGCTGACACAGCTGGATTAGTATTTCTTTTCTTGCATTCCCATCAAGAAATCTCAAATATTACCTCTAGGTCGCTAACCTCTACCTCTAACTGCTCTTAATAAGGTAATGTAAAAGAAAAATTCTCATTCACAACCATATTTCAACTCAATAATGAAAAGAAACACACACCACTACTACCAAAACACTTAAGGAAAAACACAACAAAGAAGGTAGACAAACTACTCTGTTTTAGCAACTGTATCATTATTTTGAGCTCTATGGAGGAAAAGTTGAATGCATAAATCAAGTCTCAGCACCTTGTGAACATTTTGAAAGCTTCAGCTGATTGTAAGCAAGAATGCAACAAGAGCTACTTTCAAAATGTTTTATTAGATCCATACAAACAAGCAGACAATCTGAGGTCTCAAAGATGCTTTCCTTTCAGCCATGTCACCAAAAATAGCTAGCCCGTTGCCAAGAAGCCTTCCCAATATTGACAATTACCAAACTCAGACTGCTCTTTTTAAATAATATTGGCTTTAAAAAATACCATTATACGTGATTTCCCTTGACATACCTACCACCCTCTGCATAGCTAATGCACTATTTCTACCCATTTTCATGTTCCTTCCTGCAACTACTTTAGCAGAACAAGCTAAAAATTGCTATTTGGCTACTTACCTTGACCAGCAAAATACTTACTGTCTGGTTACTTTCACATATAGGAATAACACAATTACCAATCATATGTTGACAGTTGAGCACCCCATCACATTTCAAATAAGAAGCAGTACACATAAAATTTTAACAGAGGTTCCCAGCCATCTGTTGTTTTCAGGAGTCTGCAGTAATGGAGAAAGTTATTCCTAGTGCTCATAAAGAACTTCCTGTTAGAAATCATCTTTTATTTCCCATGAATTTGACAGCACCCTCCAGTTTGAGAACACTTCCTAACTTGCTTTGGATTATAATCTGCCTCAATGAGAAGTAAACAGATTGATGAACATAGTAAAGGTGGAATAAGAAACCAATAAGGAATACCAGGAGGTTGTAACATCTGCCCATGGTTTAAGAGAAAAGCCTGAAGAAAACAGCATAGAACATACAAGATGTACAATGATTTTTAGATGATCAGAAGGTCTTGAGCAGTCTTCTCTAGCACTACAAATTGAACTTAACATGGTAAAAATCATAGAATCATGGAATAGTTAGGGTTGGAAAGAATCTTAAGATCATATAGTTGACAAACTGTTTACCATTTCTTATTTAAAAATGCTAAAAAAAAGTCTGAAAAACTTCTTACTAATAAATATTTTTACACGTAAGTACCAATCACTATGTAATCAGGACTGCACAGAGAACAGACTTTAAGTAGCAGTGGAGAATTCCAAGCCAATCTTCCCTCACAAGAGAGGAGTTATGCTCAGAGGAGAAACGCATTCCTTTCCCTCTCTCCCTCCTCCTCCCCAGGCATGCAAAAATTCCATGTTAGATGTCAAAATAGATGTAACACTACAAAATACAGTAAGAATACCAATCTATGTTTTAGGTGTGTACATTGTTTCTCTTTCCAAATGCCTATGCCAGCTCATATATTTTGGGATCTCTGACTATAATCAAAAGGCTATCTGTCTTTGTATTGGAGTTAACTGGTCAGCCCCATAAGCTTCCTCAGCAAGGACAGGGCATTCTAATGGGTCAGAGCCTGCTCCTAGTATCACAGGGATTCTAAATAATAAATTATTGCAGACATTATAATACTAAGCAGTTATACTGATCAGACATTAGATTTAGGAAGGAGGAGGGGAAGAGACCAAGGCAAAAACCAGAGACCAAAGACTGATGTGTGTGAGATATGGAAACCCAGGGTGATGCTTTTATAAATGTTCTAATCAAGAACAGCTATTTTAATACAAAAATGCTGAAAAAATATGTATTTCTTTTAATCTAACATGAACAGGCATTCCCACCAAAGCTCTTTGCTTATCAGATCCCTGCTATCAGATTCCCAGAAATGACAATTGAAAATGGGCAAGTTTTAACATTAATTCTCCTACTGGTGCCATGTCACACTAAAACTAAGGAAAAAGAGGAGAAGAGCAGGGGAAGTACACTTAGCACAACCATTCAGCTATCTTGTTTGGCCTTTTACCAATAGTAACGGTGGTTAGCAAACAGAAAGTCCCACGGCTGTTTTCAAGTCAGATACAGGGTGATATACCAAACCCACAGATGCGATTGTATGTGTGAAACAAAACAAGCATAAGGAAAACTGTATTTAAACAACTTCTATAAACAGCAATTTTAACCAGGTATATATGACTGACTTCAATCAAACTCTTCCCAAACTAAAGATATCTTGATACCAGAACTCCCTCACTTCCCTGTCTCTTGTGCTCTTTAGACAGTGTAAGATTTTAAACTTATTTTAAGATTTCACAGACACTTCTGATTTCACATTTGTATTCTGTTTCCTTCTGACTCCATCTTATCTCAAGACCCGATTCCCATGAAGCCTATACAAGATTTGTCACAGGGCTACAACAGAACAGGACCAGGCACCTAACAGACTGGATGCAATTTAACATAACTAAACACACAGAGCAACAAAACTAATAGGCGTAAGACTAACCTTTACAAAAGAGCAACCTGCATGCAAGCAACGTTATTGATCAGTGAATATCTAAATACACACCACCTTCTAGAATATTAATACCACTATACTTGAGGCTTTTTCCTTAAGATGCTTCCTTAAGAAGCAGTCTGCTACAGGTTTATAAAATAATAAGAGAGCACCAGAATCCATGGTCAGATGCTCCACCTCCTAAGAAGCTAGAATAAAACCTGGCTCAATCTCACTTATTTCTATTACACTGTCATTCAAAAGCCAAAGATGTGAACTATGACAATAATATTTCCCTCTTCTCTGTACTGAGTAAAACAAGCAGTGAAGACCGAAAGGAATATGAAAGGGATTTGTGGAACATAAGTGGAAAAATAATGGGGAGAGAAAAAAAAACAGGCAAAGCTGCATCAGAATGGTATCTTGCATCTTAGTAGGAAAGCATGAAAGAATCAGAGATAAATCAGTCAATGGCAAATGACAGAACAAAAGTGTAAATATATTAAGTACAGATGGCAATGGAAAACCATATTTGGAGGATGCAGTAGAATGTAACATCATGCGGTTGCTTCATTACATGGGATTAGTCTAGATTGGCATCTGTTAGATTTTAAAAAGATTTAACTAAAAGTCAACAAAACTTAGTGTATTTACCCACTGAATAAATCCAAGAGTACCACATCATATATGTGGCCTAAAGACTCATGTGGAATCACGGACCCTAGGGTTTTCTTTTGCTTTTCACCCCAGGTTTAAAAAAAATTGGGGCCAACAGCTTGCATCACTTCTTACAGAGGGTCAGACTCACAAATGTAATTCTCTGCTAAGAAACATAAGAATCATCAGATCAGTGGTTTGGGTTGGAAGGGACCTTAAAGACCATCCAGTTTCAACCCCACCTGGCATAGGCAGGGACACCTCCAAACAGACCAGGTTGCCCAAAGCCCCATCCAACCTGGCCTTGAGTCATCTAACGCATCCAAACAAGTCTACCAAATCCCTATGGTAACAGATCTTTTGAAATCAAATGTGGTGTAACCCCTTCAGAAAGCCCAAGAAAACAAAGTTTAGTGAAGGAATGTCACTCTGGACCCACAGCCAACAGAGCCCACAGTGCTGTGCAAGGATGCAATTCACAGAAACCTGCTGGGATGCTGTGCCAGTGCTTGCGAGGGATCCTGCACATCACCATCACCCGGGAAAGTGCTCATGCAGCACACTCCTGACATCTCACACCACTCACAGCTATCTAGTAGTTTCCTATCACAGCTACTACAATAGCACTTGAGTTGTCAGTTTGCTTACAGCTGATGCAGACTTATCTCTTTCAGAGATACAGTAAAAGGGCAGTTTGACAACAGTCCATCCCATAGATAACTTTGTCCCCCTACAAACAATTCTATTTTCCTGGCATCTTAGTGTCTGTCATTAACTGTCACAGTAATTATCCTTGTATATTAATTACAAGCTCATCTGAGTGCAGAAACGAAATAGCCCTTTATTAGTTGAGGGTGGTGCATGGAGGAGGGCAGAAGGGGGAACAGAACAGCTGTAAAGGACTGGTGCTTCCCACTACCACCTACCCTAGTCTCCAGCTAAAAAACAGCCTCAGGGATTTGGGAATTTAGCTCCTCAATTTTACAGAAAGATGCAAGTTACAAAATCCTGCACAATAGTGTCTATTTCATAACTGTGTTCGTTTCATGGAAAAAATTTTCACTTGTCTATTTAAATTGTCCTCAGTGAGTTTTTTCAATGACTTACAACATAAAAGACCTAGAAGCAACACTGCTTTGAAAACTGTCTAATTGACAAAGTTTTAAAAGGACAATTTCACTGAGAATTAAAAACAATTCTGTCAAGTGGAAGACAAGGCACAAACATCCAAAGGGTTTAAAAAAAAACCTTCTATTCTTTGACATTTTAAAGCTAATTTCTTTAAAACTCCATAAAAGACTAAAAACTCACACTCCTAGAGCTAGACTTCAACTATTGAAAAGTATCCAAGTCAATAAATACAGCAATACCCATTTGACTCCTTAAGAGCATTCAGCCCAGAACATTTAATACTAAACTAACACTCTGTCAATGCCATGGTACAAGAGGACAGAAGGTAACTCAAACTGAGATCATTCTGAAGAGATTACAGGTGCTTGACAGGGGCAGGGGGAGGTTATATTTTTGTTTCATACTTAAAACATTACCTCCCGATTACCTGCCTTCTTAATCAAAAACATTCTGTACATTCCTTCATCTTAGAAAGGAACCATTAAAGCAGAGCTATCAGGCTCTTAAAAAGAGAGGTAATAAGTTGTGAAGTGTTCCAAATGAAACATCTGCAGGTGGAAAGGGACAAAAATAACTTCTAATAGAACTGCAGATAGGTAATCAAAAGCCCTAGTTCAACTGGGAGTAACAAATATGCGCACAGCTACCGAGATTTGTCCTTGCAGCATTTAATTCTACTCATATTGTGCAATTCATCTCAGCACGGTCAGAGCAACCACATCTCTACTCCCTCTAGATGGAAAATTCCACTTAGACTCAAGCGAAACTCTGCAAAAGCTCAATTTGAATTCTTCCTGCTAAACCCAGTTTGGTTAAGAGAATGAATGATTTACTTGCAAATACAGTAAGTATTCTGTTCATTCTCTCAGAGCAACAAATGAACGCCACTTCATTGTGGCCTGAGCCTGCTGTCTGAACATCAGTTATGGGTTATATTCACCCTTCCTCTCTCCCTGCCACCTAAGCAGTGTCTTTCCTTGACAGTGGTACAGCAATAATAATGTAAAAATCTGATAGTAAAAATGTGGCAATTAAATGTTATAATTGCATTGGGCTACCTTGTAATTATATGTCTACATAGATGTTATATAATACAATACTACATTGAGCGATTAAAAGGCACAGTTAACATACGCCTTGATGCACAGATGGCACCAGAACTCCTCTTTGCTCCTCTCTAAGGGGTTACTTCACAATAGCCTTCATTACCACCTTCTAAAGACCAACAAAATGAACAGGAGAGAGTTTTAATTTAGTTCATCTGCTCCTGTAGGATGCAAAATAGGAAAGGAAATAGAAGTGAAAATAGCAACGTATTTATCTTACCCAGGTAGACCACCCCTTTATATTCCAACTAATGCAGTCAGAATAAAGTGAAAACAACCATGGTACTCACAGAACAATGGCATAAGAGCTGTACACAGACATACAGCCAGTAACAGCACACTGAGCTGGATCATAAACAAATATATTTCCCCCTATAGAATCCTTGGTATTGTCCCCTGGCCACCATAAAAGAATGCCAATGCCTTGCTAAGTAACCTGTCAGAAAATGCATGTCTGTACACCCACCTACAATTCAATGTCTGAAATAGACAACAATTCTAGTCTCATACTGTATCCACAGAACTTGCTTCCAACATGAGTGGACAGGAAACACAGAAATCATCTTTCCCTACCACCCCATGCCTCTTCTGGAGCGCAGTTAAAGGAGGGGAGGTGCAATGATACAGGTCTCTTAAATGGTTCAGGTTTTTCTTTTAAAGATTTAATTGGGGTTTTCTCCCCACATGTTCTGAATGAATTTAAATAACCTCAAGAGAATAACCTAAGTAAGTGTGAAGAGTTCTGCTGCTGCTGTATGTACCTCACCAAAAGTAGTGATCATGATATAAAGACAAAACTCAAAAGCTGTGACCAAAAGTTAATCTATTTCTGATATCACAAACTATGCTGAAACACTGTATTGTAAAATGGAAGTTAGAGATAAATAAGCATCCTCTGGTGTATTAACAAAGGCATAAAACCAGAGCTAAGCAATGATGTAACCAACAAATACAGTTTGAAATATTTCCTCAAAAAAGCAATTAATATTCCAAAAGGGCAGGAAAACCAAGCATTTCTTGAATTCTAAATACAGTGCATTTAAAACCTCATACTATAGTTTTTTGCCTTTAAGTGGTAAGTTATTACTTATTCTTGAGCATTCAGAAAAACATCACAAGAAGCATGAGATACATCACATCTGCTGTGCAGAATAAGCAGAGCTATTATTGTTTTATGACATAGACAGTAGTTTACAATAAAAACTGGAAGATATTCGGATAACCACAAATTTATCTTGTTTCACTCCTAAAGGACCAACATTAAGTACAGAACTTTCTCACCCTATCTTTGTATCACCCCATGAAGCTTTCACACAGATAACAAGATTTCCTCTCAAATACTGATCATGCTCATTTCTCCTCACACACCACAGCCCTGTTCCCTTATCAGGCTCCCCATCCCAGACCAGAGCAGTATAGAACAGCAAAAATATCTCCTGAATATCTTGATGTAACCACCACATAAATGAAAGTTACACTGTATAAACATGAAAAGTCACCTTATTTCGTATAGAAATATATTAGATATAGGCTGTATCTGTATCATTATCTAGTTATATATGTACATATATGGATGGATACAAATCTGTATATTACTGATTACATTTTGCGTTAGAAAAATCATTCTGCAGGACTGAAAAACCTGTCAGAAGCTTATGCAGCACATCTTGCAAGCCCATGTGTTTCCATCTACCCTCTGTGGCAACAATCACGCTGTATAGCATTTGCAGATGAAGACTGACAAATAAGTCCTACACTGGCTTGCATGATCTGAATTTCCTAATCTCCCAAAACAAGCATTAATAACAGAGGAAAGTGTGACCAATGAATATAAGCTCCTTCTTGAAGAATTAAAGCTGAAGAGAACCTTTAAAAGGCATTTTATAAAAAAAAAAAATAAAAATCCCAAGATTCAGGAAAGAACTCTCATCACATTAAAAACCACCACAAATCACCTTACTTTATAAAAAATTGGACAAACAGTGCCAGGCTGAGCCTTTAGTGCCATCCATCAGAGATGGATACAGGCCCCCCCAGATTAAAAGCAGAAGGAGCAGGCCTGGATGGATTTTCAACTCGTCAGCTACTCTGGAAAGTGATAAGAAGCATTTGGTGAAAAAGTCATCCTCCTTCATGCTAGTCTTGAGCCTTGTCCATACACAGTACCCTTCTGCATTTCTGGTTCAAGGAGGTATGCTACGCTGATCATTGCAAGAAAGCGCAAACCCTGCTGGGATCAAACAGGGCATCCAGTTCTCCCATGGCACAACTGGGGACCCCTGTATGAAGGCACTTAAAGATGTGCTGGCTCCCACTTTCCTGTATTAACCCAAGCCTCCTTTATTCCTAATAATGGTGGGCTGATTTCTGCTTTTTAAAGAATATTAAAAACCAGCATGGATAATATTTCCCTAGCAATGAAGAAAGTTAGAAAGTGGAGTTACAAAAAGATGAGCTACAAAGAAAAGTAAATGTGTATTTTAGACTGCTGAATGGTACATATACATCCTCTGTTCTCAGTGGAGAGACTGCAGAACATTCAATGACTGGTGAAACTCTTGCTCCCAAGTATCAATCTCAGGCCCATTAAACAGGCAGCTGAACCTCGGCCATAAATCGGCATCTGAATTCTCACAGTTCATACCATAGCATTTTAAGAAAAAAACAAAGCCAGCACTGATTTACTTAAATAGTTCATGAACCTGGGGATAACAGCATCAACATCACCCCAAACAGTGTCATCTGCATGGATCAGATTGGAGCTTGCAGACGCCATTTGTGGAGTCCTTAAAGAGATGAAGGACCTTCCCCAGAGTCAGTGTGTCACAGGATGTAAAGTGTTCATTTAGGGTTATATGAGGCCTATGACCCTGTATCGCTTAGAGATGATAGGAAGACTCATTGTTTAACATGAGACAATCAAACACCCGGTTTTCTGTCTTTCCCTCAAAAATAGATGTTGACATCTGACCCTACAAGCACAGCAACTACTAATTACTCAACAGTAGTTTCATACTCCAGAGACTTACTGCAGTGTGCAAAAGTTACAGGAAAAAAGCCTTAGCAAAGAGACAGTAGTAGAACTGAATGTTTCAAGAAGCACTGATAAAAAGAACAGCATTAAGGTATATGTGACACAACTCAGTTTAACCTTTTCATTGCACTTTATATTTCAAAGCTTTCTCACATACCATCTTACCTGTTCAAAGTATTGGTTACAACCTCCAATTGCTTGAGAAGAAAAGGATAACAACTTGGAAACAGAGAAAACCTCCCTTTCTGTCATTCTGTGGGAATGAAGAAAAGTTAAATTAGCATCCTGCAGTAATCAGTTGCAGTCAAAATACCAGTTTGAATTTCTGTTGCTAATCCTGTTTCCTCTGATTCTAACCTTAGAAGAAGATAGAAAAAGACTGAAACCCAAATTAGAAAGATGTTGTTCAGGATGTGACATAGGTGAAATGTGTCTGAAATTGAGAAAAAGGGAGGAAGACAGGATAGAAGATTACGTCTCCCCGAGATTTGCGACACAAAACCTGCAAGATCCAATAAATCCAGCCTCTGCTGCAAGTCCTCCTGATTCTGATGAGGAGGAAGGAATGAACAGTAATGATAATAGCAGAAAAGTATTTAAAGGTCCCCCGATTGCTGCTCGTGTCCGTAGTAAAACAGGACCCGTGACACAGGCACCTTTAAAGGGAAACAATGGGACCGGAGGGACGAACCAGAATAAGAGTAAATTTTTCAAGGGGAGACTTAGATGCTTGGAAACAGATTACAGAAAACTACTGAAACGAACTGATAGGAGTAGCAAAACAATTTAAATTGATTGTCAAAAGTCAGGATCCTGACTGGAGAGATATAGACTTAATATTACGTACATTATGCAACTGGTGATAAAGCCAGCTTGTTCTCAGGTTAATGCCCAAATAATCACTGGTGCATTAGCAGAAAGAATGGAAGAACATGTTCCTCTGACTATATCAGACTGGGACTGTGATGATCCAGCAGATTATGCTGCTTTAAAGAGATATGAAAATCTGATTAAATTTGGCTTAGAAAATGCGATACCAAAAGCCATAAATGGGTTGGTTCTATTTGAAATAAAACAAGGACCAAAAGAAACACCGACCGAATTCCTAGACAAATTAAGAGAAGCAATGAGAAAATATACTACCTTGGACCTTTCTTCTACCAAAGGGAAATTACAAATCGCTAACTTATTTCTAGGACAGACAACAGAAGATATTATAAGAAAGCTTCAGAAATTATCAATACCTGACAGTCGAAATATAGAAAAATTAGTAGATGAGGCATGGAAAGTTTATAGACATCGGGAACAGATAGAAGAGAAAAAGGTAGGAAGAATGATAATAACTGCTACAGTAGCTGCTTTAGGGCACACAGGGACCTGTGGGGGAAGCAGAGCTCGGAAGAGGAATAGCAGTTAGAGGCAGAGGAGGAATGTTCAATAAAGGAGAGAGAGAAAATATTTCTCCCAATGTAGAACCTAATCAGTGTCTAAAATGCAAGGAATTTGGACACCGGAAGCGAGACTGTCCTCAACGGAAACAGCAGGAAGCACCAGTGACTGAACTAGTTAGATTGATGGGGCCCTGGGAAATCTACCCTAGCGGATCCACTGGTTAAATTAAAGCTAGGGGAACGAAAAAAGGAGACAGAATTCTATGATAGATACAGGGGCAACTTATTCGGTACTAAATCAGAATTTTACTCCGGTTGGAAAAGAATTTGTTACAGTTGTGGGAGCTACTGGCCGCCAGGAGAAAAGTATTCTTTCTGAGAACACTAAAATATAAATTGGATAAACAGATTGGTGTGCATAAATTCTTATATATGCCAAATTCACCTAAATCCTTATTGGAACGAGACTTATTAAAACATTTGGAGGCAATAATAACATTTAAAGAATGAGAAATGGAATTGAAGGTAAAAGATGATCAGTTGATTAAAATTCTGAGCTTATCTTTAATCCAACAGAAAATTCATGAGAACCTTCCTGAAACAGAAGAAGAAGTCTTTAACCAGGTATATCCAGGAGTAAGGCAAAAAATGCTTTGCCTATTAAAGTAGAAATAAAAGGGGGGCCTGCCCAATTAGAATAAAACTATATCCCTTAAATTTGGAGGATCAGAAGGGAATCAGAGAAATCATTGATACATTTTAAAAATATGGATTATTAATTGAATGTGAATCGGAATATAATACTCCTATTCTGCCCATAAAGAAATCCAATGGGAAAAGTTACAGTTTAGTTCAAGATCTCAGAGCAATCAACAAAATTGTGGAGAATATTCATCCAGTAGTAGCTAATTCATACACCTTATTGACTAAATTGAATAATAATCGGAAGTGGTTTACCTTTCTGGACGTAAAGTATGCATTTTCTGTCTGCCCCTGGCCAAAGAAAGTTAAAATTTGTTTGCTTTCGAATGGGAAAACCCTGAAACAGGAAGAAGGACACATGTCACTTGGACGGTGTTACCTCAGGGATTTAAAAACAGTCCCACTATTTTCGGAAATCAATTGGCAGGAGAATTAGAATCTTGGGAAGCACCCACCCAGACAGGCACTTTACTACAGTATGTTGACAACCTGTTAATTGCTACGGAAACTGAGAAAGAATGTGTTCAACAGACTGTAGAATTGTGAAACTCCCTAGGGATAAACGGATAGCGGGTATCTAATCTAAATCGAAGGCTCAACTAATTCGAATTTGAGTATATTATTTAGGATATGAAATAACAGGAGGAAAACGAGAACTTGGAGCAGCTCGGAAGGGATTACTGGCAGCTAAAGAGTGGACTAGTGGAAGGTTATTTACTGAAACAGGAAGTACAGTAATGAAACAGAGAAGTTATCAGTGGGCTGGTGATGCTTACAATAAAATCCCTCTCCCCAGTGTAAAATGTCATTGAAGTATATAATTAAAATGACGTTGATGTTGAAGACCGAGAGATAAACATAGCCTCCTAAATTCACTGGTAAAAACAATTTGTTAAAGGGTATACATGCAGAATGCTGTGGTGCATAAATAGGAAGATGCAACATTTACACCTCAGATACTTTGCAAGTTAGCAATGTAAAATGCCTTGTCACATGTGACTCAGAGAAATTTCCAGGAACTCGCCAACAACGTTTAAGTTGACGAGCAGGTATTCTTTATTGTGGTGCCTGGAGACATGGGGGATAGCTCCTCCTAGCATGTCTCTCCCGAGCATCAACCAGGCTGTGATTATATTGTCCTTAAACATACATATTCATTAGATTACATACATATTCATTGAGTTATTTATACATTACATCATAAAACATTGTAACACTCCTTCACCACTTCGTTTTAGGATCCTTGTCACGTGAGTAACCACCAGGCTGGTTCTGGCCAATTCTTGGGCAATGCTTATCTTAGCCTTTTCCTTATCTCTATAGTCGTTAACAAAGCCTAATGCCCTTGAAGTTACTCATTTACAACCCGGTTCTTCAATCAACCCCTTTCTTCAATCAACCCCATTCTTCACGTGCATGCAATTCTCAAGAAAAGCCAGATGACTAGAGTACAACCCATGCACAGAAGGTTCCATTTTGATGGCTATAGACGGGAATCACATTTAGCACTTCTCACAAGAAAGACCAGCAATGACTGTTTATGTCGAAAGGAAGACATATGTGAGTTTCTTTCTTGTTTTTCCTCAGGTTTCCCCACTTGAAAGGATGCTCCATTAACAGAAATAGTGATACAGAGGTATGATCTTTACCATGCCATACAGACTGAAGCTACAGCCACCACTCCTAACTATTGTTTGCATGCACTGCATGCCAGTTTCATCCGCTACTGATTCTATTTCAGAAGAAAAGAAGGTTGTGATGATGGCAAGAAAGATATTTCACAGAATACAGAGTTCACACAAATCATCAAGAAGTTATTCTAACAGCATGCTATGCTGCGAAGAAGAGAATCAGAATTTAATTTCTAACAGTATTTGGAAGACAACAGTGAATCACAGAGAAGTCACCCAAATCAACTACTAGTTGTAGTAGTAAAAAAAAGCAAACAACAAAACCCCCACAACTGAAAGCAGTCTGTACATCCATAAAACTTGAAGGAAAAGTCTACTTTAAGCATGAACAAGCCTAGAGTTTCTAGTGTTGACAGTGCTTCTTTAGGAAATATGCAAAAACCAGTTTTACTTTTCTCTGCAATAATTTTAAACAGAACCCCTGATTATACCATTAACTGTCAGTAGTTCTTCCATTCATTTAGCTCATGGGTCTTTGGCTTCATCACTTTTCAGAGTAGAACCTAGTTTAAAGTAAACTAAAGGTCAACGCACTTGCAAGTTCTCATTTCATCTGCTTTGTTTGTGAAGACATTCATCAAACTTCTAGAATCAAATTCATAAATGCCGCCGAAAACTGACATCTCCAGTCATTCTACATTATGTTTGCCTGATACTGCATAATGCAAGGGTTAGAATCCGTGCTTATGTAACTATTGTCTTCCTAAATAAACATTGCATCCTTATGCATAACAAGTGTCTGAATTATTTAACTGCATTTAAAATAAGATACATTTAAGAATAAAGCCGTGGATAAAGCTGCAGTGTTCTTTTCGAAGCTGTGCTGTACAGTTAAGAGACTACTCCAGGAGATTAGAATTCTGCTGTGACACGGGCATACATCTCACTTTACTGCAACATATGTCAAAGATTACCTGCTTCCCTTCTTTCATGTATTTGTCAGAAAAACTGAAGGCTTTATAACCTTGTGTGCTGCTTTTAGTAACTGGCATATGAAAGAAAAACTTACAGTAAATATGTTCGAGTATAAGTGAGATTCAGAGACAACTAATCTTCTGAGGGCAGCGGGTGTCCCTGGTGCTCTTTTTAAGCACAAACATTGCTAACATCTGCGGTCAGATGACAAAGACATGGTAACATCTGTGACATGGATAAAAATAAGACTATTGGTTTTAAAAAGGACAAATAGAACTAGAATGTGAAATAATCAATAGAGACACGTTTAGAGAGATCAAGACCAAGAATGCAGTTTTCATGAAATATCTTTTAATTGTCTCCTGTAAAATCTACTCTTCCTATACCAAACTTTACCTTGGAATCATTAGCCTTAATGTGTCAGATGATCCTTTATGTCAAAGAGCGGAAATGCAGAAACAGAACTCAATTTGCTTCTTATACTGAAGGACAATTGCTGCCAAAATAACAAACAGAAAAACCCAAACACGGACTGAATTTGGCAAAACCATCATTCAAAGTGACAGGTTCATAAAGAGAATCCACATTTCACATCTTTGCTTCTTTTGCCTGCATTAAACTATGAAGAAAACACGAAAAAAAAATGAAAGTTGCAAGGTAACTAGACTGGCTTTTAATTGCCCATTCATATTCTTTCCCTCACCCCTACCACTTGTTGAATAGTCAGATCCAGCCTCAAAATACATGATGTGTACTTCCTTATAATGATATATTTCAGAACCAGAAACTAAAAAGAAATGGGAAGTTTGCACAGTTCCTTCAACTATACAAAAAGACCAATAAACAAAATATATGATATGTTTTATCTGGAGTCTGTGGTCCAGACCAAAGCTACCTCAGATATGTTTTAAGAATTACATGAACTTTTTGCTCCTTAAACAGCAGTAAATAATAGGGCAGCTGCATTTCATGACAGGACAACTAACAGTAATAAAGGTTCTGAGAAATTATCCTGACTGAACGAGTAACTCAAGCATTTACCACATTCAACTCATAATTTCTTATCTTGGATTTCAGAATATAGCAAGACAGTGTAACGCTATACAACCAGGGAAGCCAGTATCATAGAACCATAGAATAGTTAGGGTTGCAAAGGACCTTAAGATCATCTAATATGTAATGTTTTAAATTATTCAAAAGCGCCAGTAGGGAGAATGACTCAGAAAGCTACAGACCTTTATTCTGGCCTCAAGAATATAGGGAATGTAGGGAAAAATAAACTTGAAAAATAGAACAGTTACATATAAGGGAAAAAGATAAAAATGGAATGAGGTGCAATGCGCAAAACTGTTAGCAACGACATCATGCCAATGTAGTCCAGACCTTATCCAAGAAGGGTGAAAATATTTATAGACAAAGAAAATAAAAGTTCTGTCTCCCAAACGTTCTCTCAACAAATGAAATGTCTGAAATCTGCAATTTTTTACACGAAATTTCAAAGTGAAAAGTCGGGCAGCTCCAGCTGGGAGATCTAGTTCTCATATGCTTCCTTCACAGCCACAAAACCCACGGGCTTGCTGTGAGGCACAGAACCCAGTAGAAAGCAGAAAACAACATTCTGCAATGCAGTCTGAGGAAACAGAAGATGTAAAAGTCATGTGAGCATTCAATAGGTGGAACTCAAACATATCTGTGACAATAGATAAAACAATTCTTGTAATTTTAAAATCATTCATGAATCTGTTCTTTCTTATTTCTTAGGGGAAAATAAATAAAAAGTTAAGCTACATTTTTATTAAGGAAAGAAAACCAAACTTGAAAATGTATTAGAAAATGCTGTACTCAAGCGGGCTCAGCTTCACTCAGCTTTCTCATTTGGAAGCTGAGATTAGATGAATAAAGTATTTGGGCTGGACCAGCAGGCCCAAAGGCTATCAGTGGTTCAGTGTTTGGTTGTTGGCTGGTAACCAGTGGAATACTCCGAAGGTCAATTCTGGTGACCCTTCATTCCTCAATAGTTTTATCAACAGCTTGGCTGGTGATTCAGAAAGCACCCTCCTGCAGGCCTGTTGACAGCACTGAACGAGGAAGAGTAGATGAAACATCAAACAGCAGAAGTTCAGTCTAGACAGACCTTGAGAAACTTGAGGCTTGGCCCATAAGAAACCTCATGCAGATCAACAAAGAGAACACAAAACTTTGCATCTGGGCTGGATAACTTTGAGCATCCTCAACACAGGCTGAAAACCCACAGCTCAGTTACATCCCCAGGGAAAAGAACCTGTGGGCTACAGTGGATGCCAAGCTCAGTATGAGATAATGGCACATCCTCACTGCAAACAGGGCAAATTATGCACTGGATTATGTTCATTGTGGAGACAGTGTTCTCATGGGAGAATGCATAATTGGTACATAAACTCTGAATAATCCTGAAAGATACAGCAAGGCCATGAGAGGCCCGAAGAAGCTTAAGCAAGCAAGATAAGAAGAAGCTGGAATTCACTGAGTTAATGAGAACTGTTGGCAAGCTTCCGAGGTCAAGTTCTCATACCTGTGCTTAACCAATTATATGTTAGTCACTAAGGGTCTTCAAGACATGTATCCAATCATAATATGCCAAATCACTGTAACTGCAGGTAAGAAATAGTATATAAGAAGTTAAGGCTTTGTAATGAATTTGGCAATCGCTTGATCACATTGATCGTCTCTGCGTTGTCCGTGACTCCCGCGTCAACAGTTCATTAGGACGAATGCGGATCAAAGGAAGTTCCTTGATCTGGCAGCCTTCTGTGCTGGGCACAGTGAAGCTGTTCATGGAATCCTCCATCCATTTTGGTTTCAGAAGAGATTAGAAGAAACAGGAGAGGGACCAAGAAACAGCTGTAGGAAAAGGTCTAGTGTACATGTCCTGTGAGAGCCAGGCTTGTTCTGTCTGACAGGAAGTCCAGGGAAGATCCAATAGCAGCCTATAACCACTTGAAGAAATCAAAGATTAGAGAGCTAAACTTTTTGCAGTAGTTGCAGATGCTATAGAAAAGACTAGTGGTCACAAATCAAAATTTGTGACAAATACAAATTTGGGAGTTTTAAATTCAGGCAAGAGTTAAAAAGGAGAAAGAAGCATTGGAACATGTTATTCAGACTGCTTGTGAAATCTCCATCTTTGAAGGTTTTTAACTCATCCAGAGCCACTGCTGACCCAATCTAGTGTTGCTAAGGGTCATGCTTTGAATGCGAATAAAGGAAACAAGAGCGAGAGATCCCTTTACAGTTTCTATGATTCCACTCCATAGTTTTAACCTTGTCTTCTTAACAGATCAGTGTTTTTCTTGTCTTCCTGTATTTGCTGGCTATCAAGGTCTATTTCAGTTAAGCAATAGCTCCTGCTAAGAACAACAGATTCTTGAGATTTACTCAGTGTTTAGTAAGCTGGTAACTTAACTTTCAGTTCAGCACAAAGCGTTATTTTTGCCACAATGCACACAAGTATTAAAAGTACTGGCTTGATGAGAAATAAAAATAACTACTTAAAACTTTGCTTATTTCAGAGATAGTACAGATTTGTGAAAGCTGTTGATTAGCAGCTTGTCTGGATCATAGAATCATATAATCGTTAGGGTTGGAAAGGACCTTAAGATCATCTAGCTCCAACCCCCCTGCCACAGACAGGGACAATTTACGCTAAATCATATCACCCAAGGCCTCCTCCAACCTGGCCTTGAACACTGTCAGGGATGGAGCATTCACAACCTCCCTGGGCAACCTATTCCAGTGCCTCACCACCCTAACAGGAAAGAATTTCCTTCTTATATCCAACCTAAACTTCCTCTGTTTAAGTTTTAACCCATTACCCCTTGTCCTGTCACTACAGTCTCTAATGAAGAGTCCCTCTCCAGCATCCCTATAGGCCCCCTTCAGATACTATGAGGTCTCCATGCAGCCTTCTCTTCTCCAGGCTGAACAGCCCCAACTTCCTCAGCCTGTCTTCATACGGGAGGTGCTCCAGTCCCCTGATCATCCTTGTGGCCCTCCTCTGGACTTGTTCCAAGAGTTCCATGTCCTTTTTATGTTGAGGACACCAGAACTGCACACAATACTCCAGGTGAGGTCTCACAAGAGCAGAGTAGAGGGGCAGGATCACCTCCTTCGACACACTGCTTTTGATACAGCCCAGGAATCAGCTGGCTTTCTGGGCTGCAAGTGCACTGCAGCTGGCTCATGTTCATTTTCTCATTGACCAACACCCCCAAGTCCTTCTCTGCAGGGCTGCTCTGAATCTCTTCTCTGCCCAACCTGTAGCTGTGCCTGGGATTGCTCTGACCCAGCTGTAGGATCTTGCACTTGGCATGGTTAAACCTCATAAGGTTGGCATCAGCCCACCTCACAAGTGTGTCAAGGTCCCTCTGGATGGCATTCCTTCCCTCCAGCGTATCAACTGAACCACACAGCTTGGTGCCATCGGCAAACTTGCTGAAAGTGCACTCAATCCCACTGTCCATGTCACTGACAAAGATGTTAAACAAGACTGGTCCCAACACCGATCCCTGAGGGACACCACTCGTTACTGGTCTCCAGCTGGACATTGAGCCATTGACCACAGCTCTTTGCGTGCAGCCATCCAGCCAGTTCTTTATCCACCGAGTGGTCCATCCATCAAATTGATGTCTCTCCAATTTAGAGACAAGGATGTCATGTGGGACAGTGTCGAACGCTTTGCACAAGTCCAGGTAGATGACATCAACAACCAGATAGTAGATAACAACCAGGGAATCATGGTTGTTACACGGTCATACAGGACACATATTTAGTGACAAGAGGAGACAACTCTTCTAGAACCACATCAAGCTAGTTAAAAAAACAAGTCAGATTTCATTTTTACCCTACATGAAACGAAAAAGACTTTGACAGGGTAAGAAGAATCATGAATGTGGTGACTTTGCACCTTCAATAAATCTAACATTTGCTTTGTTAGGAACTAGAAAATACCTAAATCCCAGAACAGTAAGCAAAATAGTTTAAGTTCACTGACTTGAAAAAACGTTCCTTTATGCTACACAGACCTAAAATAAATAAAAAGAATTAAGAATATGCTACTATATCTTGGTTTTCATTTTCTTTCAGATAGACGTGCTAGAATAAACATTCTTACTAGTTTACGCTGCAGTGCTTTTATGAGGTTAATAACTGAACTGCCAATCAAGGCTTGTATAAATACAGTAGTTGAATACCTTCTGCTTTAGAAGCACTTTTATTTACAAGACAGCTAGTCAAGTTTTCCAAAGGACTGCATGGTCTGGCTGGCTTTGATCTCTTTTAAGTATAAGATTCGTTATACCTCTTGTTATGCTATTTATTATACCCTTTGTGTAATCAGGTATGGAAAGCGCACCTGCATAGAACAAATACTTCAGGAAAAGTGTGACTTAGAGGAATAGTTACGCAACACACAGTTCACTGAAATAACTTGTGAAGTCCTTTTCCAAGAGCCCTTTTTCTTGCTATGCAAGCAAGAGAAGCTAGCGTACAGTGATCTTAGAATAAAAATAGGGGAACATCACTTAAACCAAACATCACAGATACAACCTGTATTACCTATACAGGTAATATTAAGTATAATAATAAATAATAATTATACGTAAATAATAGGGCTTACCTATAGTTACCGATACCAACACGTTAATACTCAAACTTGATATACATACACAAATGTGTCTGTGTATATGCATGTATATAGAACCATATATAAAACATAGTTTAAAATAGAGTATTTTAGATATAATATATACAATATTTTTGACAAAGATTTTTAAAAAGCTGGACTGTGGATAAGCATGAGTATGCACATGTGTGTATGTACATCCAGATGTGTCTATACACACATATATAGAGAAAATTGAGAGATATGTATACATATCTTGAAAGTCTCCAAGAATCCTGTTAAAATACTGGCTAACAGCTATTATCTTTAATCTCTTGCCACAGATTTAGCATTGTGAATTTTACAACCCACACAACTTTGTCTAGCAGCAGTCTGTGAATAGTAACTACTTTTTAATTAGAATAGTGTAGTTAATGACTAAGGGATGTGCACATTATACTTGGAACAAAACACAGTAATTACATCCAATCATATTCATGAAAGCTGTTATCACTAAGGCAGAAACTAAATTATCCAGTCACTGTGGTTGGGTTTACAGTGCTTTTTGTTTCATTGAAACACATTTTACTCAGCAGAAACAAATATCAACATTAGGCCTCTAATTTATTTAAAACAAATGAAATTACCTTAGGCCAGCGCATATATTTTTATATTATATATTTTTCACTTTGGGTAAACTGTCATTCAGATCATTTTATTGTGTTCATATTTCTATTTTCTGGCTCTGTCATGACAGCATGTTATGAAGATCCTTCCCGTTCAGGTGAGCACGGATACACAGTTGCACACAAATGCTTTAAACATATGTTTAGGCCCCAAAGATTAGACTGGGATTTATATGGGTTGATATTTTTCTGACTTTATATGCAAGATAAAATATTGAAGCTAAAATCGTTCTGTAGATTTTAGGCATTTCAGGTAGATACACACACTGTGTTCCTAAAATCAGTAGAAATCATACAGACACATGTATAGCACCCTCAACTGCAAGGAGAACAGTTCCTATTTTCTGCAACAGGGGATTTTAGATAGTTTGAGATTAGGCTTGTAAAATAAACAGTAATTGAAGTAGTAACATGGAACCAGATTTCTTTAGGAGCTTGTTTTCAATTTGCATCAGTTTCTGCCCAAAACTGTCACAAATTTTACCTTCAATTTACAAGTTAACAGCACCTGATCATCAATACTCCTGTTATAAAGGCACTTAAAAACAGGAAACCTGTTCAAAATGATGTTTAAACAAGTATACTGTTACTGAGCTATTAATCAGTAAAAGCCGTAAAAGTTATCTGTGTCAGTCTGAACTTTTGCATGTTTTCCTGAGATGGTGCTGAGATTAACTTGACTTCTAAATCTGTCAGAAAAAGAGTCAGATCACTTAAAACCAAAATATTGAGCAAAATCACTGTGTCCTATTTTGGGCAGACAGAAGTAGGAGGAATTTAACAAAAACAAGCCCTCACAACACAATGTACTGCACCAAATCCTTAATAACTACTTCACAAGCATTCACTGGAAGCTTCACTAAAGTGGCGTGGAGGGAACAGGCTGCAAATCGTGGCACAGGAGGTAAAGGACGAGAGGCATTTAAATAGCTCTGCCTTCTTGTGAAACTGCCACTGATCCAGTGTTTCAACTCAAAAGATGCAACAGATTAAGGCTGCCAGAGAAAATCCACCGGGGAATCCCTGATGAGATCCAAGTTAAAGCAGCTCCAGCCCTTCCCTCCACAGCATGCTGTCCAAGAGGTGGAGAGCTCAGAGGCCAGTTTTGTGCATCAAGCTGTAGTTGCATTTCCCTGCTGGAGCTGGCACAAGAGGCTCAGCACTCTGCTGTCTCCCTGTAAGCATCCTCTCACATGTAGCTGTACCTCAGCTAGCACACAGGACTCCTGACAGTGGTGTGTCTCCAAGTAATCATCAAGTGTTTACAGGCTGGAGTCAATCCGAGGATCACCTCTAGTGAAACTCACCTAAGGGCTATCTGTTTATATGACTCTGTTGTGCCATTACAGCTCAAGTACATTAGTGCCACCAAAGTTACTTTCAGTTTATTCCAAAATAAAATAAACAAAGCTTTCTTCTGGAAGTCTATGCAAACTCTTCACCACCCCAACTGTATCAGTTTCATAGGAAACAGGCTGAGAACATTGGGGCTATTCAGCCTGGAGAAGAAAAGCTGTGTGGAGACCTCAAAGCAGCTTTCAGTGTCTGAAGGGGGCTACAAGGATGCTGGGGAGGGAGTCTTCATCAAGGACTGTAGCAATGGGACAAGGGGTAATGGGTTCAAACTGAAACAGGGGAAGTTCAGGTTAGATATAAGGAAGAAGTTCTTCCCTGTGAGGGTGGTGAAGCGCTGGCACAGGGTGCCCAAGAGGTGGTAAATGCCCCATCCCTGGCAGTGTTCAAGGCAGGGCTGAACAGGGCTTGGGAGACATTGTCTACAGTGAGGGACCATGATCTAGGGTGTAGGGAGGGGGGTAGAACTGGGTGATCTTAAGGTCCTTTCCAACCCAAACCATTCTATAATTCTGTGATTCTAGGGGAAACAAACACAAGGTCCACCCTTTTTTAGACAGATGCCCAGAACAGACCAGCAATAAGGTAACCCCTCTCTGCCCCAGAGGAGACATATTTAAACCTCTAATATAAAATCAAGCTAACCGGAAACCTATGCAAGGTCCTAATGGTGGCATCAGAGAGAGTGGATCTCTGACTCTGTCCACAGATAGACTGCCCCTTAATGCAAACAGAACATCCTGCATGCAACGGCAGCTCAAACCCAGATGACTGTCGCGTAAGATCCTATATATCCAAGCAGAAAAGCGCTCGAGCATGACTAGGGAACTGTGCATCAGTAGTGACACCTAGTGGCGCCAGATCACGGAAACACAGACTTGCTCCCGAACACAACCCACCCGGACAGGGTCCAGGGGAAGAAGCTTTACAAGCAAAAAAGCCAAATCACCTCTATCCCATTCTCCTTCTAAACCAGTATCTCCTGCAGAGATAGATACGAGTCAGAAACTGAAGAGGGCTGCTAGAATGCTGGGAAGGGACTGCAGTGATAGGACAAAGGGTAATGGGTCCAAACTGAAACAGGGGAAGGTCAGGTTAGACTTAAGGAAGAAGTTCTTTACTGTGAGGGTGGTGAGGCACTGCAATGGGTTGCCCAAGGAAGCTGTGAGTGCTCCATCCCTGGCAGCATTCAAGGCCAGGTTGGACAGTCTTGCGTGACATGGTTTAGTGCAAGGTGTCCCTGCCCATGTCAGGGGTTGGAACTGGATGATCTCAAGGTCCTTTCCAACCCAAATCATTCTGTGATTCTCTGATTATATGAAACCTGAAATCAAATCTCTGCTGCTGTTTTCATACCTCCTGTACCTCACTGACCTCTTTCTCTTTAGAACTGTTTTCCCATTCCCCATTTCATGGTATTGACAACTACATGTGGGAAACATAAAACTGACTACTTGCAGTATTCAATGCTAAACTGCTAAATGAAGAAAAAAAAAAAAAACAAACTAAAACAAAAACAAAGCCAGCACAGCTTTTGGTCAAAGAAAAAAAAAAAAAGTAAAATGGCTAAATGGCACATATCTATCATCTAAAAGATGAAAAACTAGGTTAATTCCAGGACATTTAGTTTCTCATAATCCTCATGAAAATTGTACTACACACATAGATCAACACTAATGAACTGCTGTTATAATGAGGTAAAAAGTGTGGAATTTTTGAAATTCGGAATACTCACCCAGGAGTATTTTTTAATGAGCTTATTCTGTGTTCGGGGTTATTTTCACATCCCTGCTAGAGCAGCAACCTCAGCTATAGAGCGTAGAGCATGAGCATGCTTCATTTGCTGCAGGAGCTAAAGGAAGGGGCAGAAGGCCAAAGAAAACATGAGGGTGCTTGTGAGCTAACTGGAGGGGCACAGAGAAATGGAAATGTTCAGGCCTGGGGAGTTTTGAGAGTGAGAGGAGAATTGGTTTTACATAAGAAAGTGAAATTGTAGAGGATCTGGAGCAGGACTACAGAGTTCAAGGGCAGAATCCCTCAGCAGAGAGGAGGCTTCACAAGTCATCATTTCTGGAGCTTAGAGGAAAGAGACATAAAAGAGGGACAGGGTGTTCTACAGTAAGAAGATTAAAGGGAAAAGTCTCAAATTAGAAGGGGTGAAATTACCTCCAGACTTACTCCAGAGGTAAGTGAACACCCATGTGACCATTGCTCCTCTTCTCCTTCATCGCAGCCTCTTTGCTATTAAGAGCAATAGGGCTAGTTTGCAGCCACAAGAGAGACTGGCGGGCATTCTGAAGAACTGCTGGTACCAAAACCTCTCAGCAACATTCCATCTCCTATCAAACTGCACGTGAGTACAAATCAACTCTCAGTGCTTCACAACAGATATTTCTGGCCCTAACACATACTTCCTCAACACTTACTGTCCTCAACAGGACCTGCCCAGGAGACGGCAGCTCAGCTCTCGCGAGCAGCTGACTCACCGGGGGCGGAGCCAGGAGGCTCGGCTGCAGCTGTGAGCGGTTAAAAACCTGCCCACGGAGCGCGTCGAGGCAGTTTGCGCGGGCAGGCGAGTGGGGTGACTGCCTGATCAAGAGGACTCGACTGGAGCACAGGAGGAAGGAAAGACTGCTTGCTTGTGCAAAGAGACGTAGACGGACCGATGGACCAGATAGATCATGGTCACCACTCGATCAAAACCTGTAGTTAGGAATAACTTGGGTACCCAGACTGAGCCTTTCTGCAGACATGCGGCCGTGCAGGTCTCTGGCTGCAGTGAATGCCTGAGCCTGGCACTTGTATCGGAGAGAGCCAGTGACACGGCTTGTGTGCGGTGTCAGCAAGCAGATGACCTGCTAAAGCAGGTGGTTGAACTGAGGGAGGAGGTAGAAAGGTTGAGAGCTATCAGAGAGTGTGAAAGTGAAATTGATTGGTGGAGCCACCCCCTAAGGCAAGGGCAGAGGGCAGTGGTTGAACAAGTGATAGATCCCCTTCCCTCCTACCATCAGATAGAAGGAGTAAACTTAAGGGACAAGGAAGTATGGAGGGAGGTCCCTCTTCCAGAGAGGTAAGCGAAAACCCTCACAATCCCTTCGTTCCTCCCAGTTGCCCTCGAGTAACAGGTATGAGGTCTTGGAACTACAGGGCCAGGTAAATGGAGATCCATCTAGTGAGTCACCTAGGGCTTGTCACTCACACCCATGCCTTAGAACTTCCTCAACCAAGAAGAAAAGAAGAGTAATTGTGGTGGGTGGCTCCCTTCTGAGGGGAACAGAAGGGCCCATTTGTTGACCTGATCCACCCCACAGGGAAGTCTGCTGCCTACCTGGGGCTCGGATTGGAGATGTTAAAAGGAATCTCTCTGATCTGGTGCAGCCCTCTGACTACTATCCGCTGCTGGTTTTTCAGGTTGGCAGTGATGAAATTATTACAAGCAGGGCAAGGGCAATGAAGAGAGACTTCAGGGCCCTGGGACGGCTGGTTAGAGGGTCTGGAGCGCAAGTGGTGTTTGCCTCCATACCTGTTACAAGCAAAGGTGAAGAGATAAATAGGAAGAGACTGCAGATTAATGTATGGCTACGGCACTGGTGCCAAAGGCAGGGGTTTGGGTTTTTCAATCACAGGCTGCTATATGAGACACCTGGTTTGCTGGTGGCAGGTGGGATACATCAGTCCCAGAGGGGGAGAAGGTTTCTGGGGCAGGAGTTAGCAGGGCTCATTGACAGGGCTTTAAACTAGGTAGGAAGGGGAGATAACTGGGCCTGTTGGGGACAAGCCCAAGAGAAACATGCTAGGGCTTGAAGAATGGCAGACTAGGGAGAACTCTCAATCTATTGTTTCATTTGAGGGAAAGGGTAGATGTTTAAACCCTGTCCTGCAGGGGAAAAAGGGTACCTGGGCAAGAGTTAGCAGAGCTCACTCACAGAGCTCTAGGTTAGATTCAAAGTGCGAGGGGGTTGTAGCTGGGTTTGAACTAGTGGGGCAATGTTCTAGTATGAATGAAGACCAGAAGGCCTCCCGCCTTCCAAGGGTGCCACTAGCGTGCTCAGCTCGCTCCCTGAAATGCCTGTACACCAATGCACGCAGCATGGGGAATAAACAGGAGAAGTCTGTGTGCGGTCTAAAGGTTATGACCTGGTGGCAATTACAGAGACATGGTGGGACAGCTCACATGACTGGAACGTGGTTATGGATGGCTATGTCCTTTTTAGGAAAGATACATCAGCAAAGCGAGGTGGTGGAGTTGCTCTTTATGTGAAAGAGTGACTAGAATGTATTGAGTTCTGTCCAGGGGCAGATGAGGACCAAGTGGAAAGTCTGTGGGTGCGAATTAAGGGACAGGCTGGTACGGGTGGCACAGTTATGGGGGCCTATTATAGACCTCCTGATCAGGACGAAGGAGTTGATGAGGCTTTCTACAGGCAATTGAAAGCAGCTTCACGACTACATGCCTTGGTCCTTATGGGGGATTTTAACTACCCCGATATTTGCTGTAAGACTTACACAGCCAGTCATTCACAGTCTAGGAGGTTCCTCCAGTGCATTGATGATAACTTATTAATGCAAATGGTGGACGAACCAACTAGGAGAAGAGTGCTGCTGGATCTGGTACTCACCAACAAGGAGGGTCTGGTTGAAGTAGTGACGGTCAATGGCAGCCTGGGCTGCAGTGACCATGAGATGGTGGAGTTTAGGATCTTGTGTGGGAGGAATAGAATACCTAGCAAGGCCACATTTCTGGATTTCTGAAGGGCAAACTTTGGCCTCTTCAATCAATTGCTAAGGGAAGTATCATGGCAAAGAGTACTAGGTGGTAAAGGGGCTCAAGATAGTTGATCAGCATTCAAGGACCACTTCTTCAAAGCTCAGGATCAGAGTGTCCCAATGAGTAGGAAGTCAAGTAGGGGAGCCAGGAGACCAGCATGGTTAAACAAGGAACTGCTGGGCAAACTCGTACGGAAAAAGAGAATCTATGGATTATGGAAGGAGGGGCTGGCCACTTGGGAGGAATATAGGACAGCTGTTAGAAGATGTAGGGAAGCAATTAGGACAGCTAAGGCCTCCTTGGAACTTAATCTGGCAAGTCGGGTCAAGGACAATAGAAAGGGCTTCTTCAAATACATAACGAATAAAACTAACACAAGAAGCAGTATAGGCCCACTGCTGAATGAGGTGGGTGCCCTGGAGACAGAGGATATAAAGAAGGCAGAGGTGTTGAATGCCTTCTTTGCCTCTGTCTTTACTCCTGCAGACTCTCCCCAGGGGACCCAGATTCCTATAGCCCCAGGAGGAGTCAGGATAAAGGAGGAGTTTGCTTTGGTAGATGAGGATTGGGTTAGGGATCAGTTAAGTAATCTGGACATCTATAAATCAATGGGTCCGGATGGAATACACCCGCAGGTGCTGAGGGAGCTGGCGGAGGTCATTGCTGAGCCACTCTCCATCATCTTTGGTAAGTCGTGGGAAACAGGAGAGGTGCCTGAGGATTGGAGGATGGCAAATGTCACGCTGGTCTATAAGAAGGGAAAGGAGGAGGACCTGGGTAATTATAGACTGGTCAGCCTTACCTCCATCCCTGGAAAGGTGATGGAACACCTTATTCTTGACACCATCTCTAGGCATATCAAGGATGAGGGGGTCATTAAGAGCAGCCAACATGGCTTTACCAAGGGGAAGTCATGGTTGACCAACCTTATAGCCTTCTATGAGCAAGTAACCAGGTGGATGGATGATGGTAGAGTGGTAGATGTGTTTTTTCTTGATTTCAGTAAGGCATTTGATACTGTCTCCCACAGCATCCTCATAGATAAGCTAAGGAAGTGTGGGCTTGATGATCAGGTAGTGAGGTGGATCAAGAACTGGTTGGAAGGAAGAAGGCAGAGAGTTGTGGTCAATGGGGCAGAATCTAGCTGGAGGTCTGTGACTAGTGGAGTCCCTCAGGGGTCGGTGCTGGGACCAGTGCTGTTTAATATTTTCATCAATGACCTGGATGAGGGAACTGAATGTACCCTCAGCAAGTTTGCTAATGATACTGAACTGGGAGGAGTGGCTGACACACCAGAAGGCTGTGTTGCCATTCAGCGAGACCTGGACAGGCTGGAGAGTTGGGCAGAGAGGAACTTGATGAAATTCAACAAGGGCAAGTGTAGAGTCTTGCATCTGGGGAAGAACAACCCCATGTACCAGTACAGGTTGGGGGCTGACCTGCTGGACAGTAGTGAAGGGGAAAGGGACCTGGGGGTCCTGGTGGATAGGAGGATGACCATGAGCCAGCAATGTGCCCTTGTGGCCAAGAAGGCCAATGGCATCCTAGGGTGCATTAGAAAGGGTGTGATTAGTAGGTCAAGAGAGGTTCTCCTCCCCCTCTACTCTGCCTTGGTGAGGCCGCATCTGGAATATTGTGCCCAGTTCTGGATCCCACAGTTCAAGAAGGACAGGGAATTGCTTGAAAGAATCCAGCGCAGAGCTACAAAGATGATTAAGGGAATGGAACATCTCTCTTATGAGGAGAGGCTGAGGGAGCTGGGACTCTTTAGCTTGGAGGAGACTGAGGGGTGACCTCATCAATGTTTACAAATATGTAAAGGCTGAGTGTCAGGATGATGGAGCTAGGTTTTTTCAGTGATGTCCAGTGATAGGACAAGGGGCAATGGGTGTAAACTGGAGTATAGGAGGTTCCATGTGAACATCAGGAAAAATTTCTTTACTGTGAGAGTGACAGATCACTGGAACAGGTTGCCTAGGGGGGTTGTGGAGTCTCCTACGTTGGAGATATTCAAGGCCTGCCTGGACAAGTTCCTGTGTGATGTACTCTAGGTTACCCTGCTCTTGCAGGAGGGTTGGACTAGATGATCTTTTGAGGTTCCTTCCAACCCTTAGGATTCTGTGATTCTGTGATTCCTGGCAGCAGCTTAAGCAAAGCTAGATGTTTACGTAACACCGTGATTCAAATAGATCCATAAAGCAAGCAATGTTTTCAAACTGGTGTTGGCTAAAGCCATGTTTTGCAAACTTACAACTGGTACCAAGTGAAGCTTCCCTATTGCTTTTTTTTTTTTAGTTTTCATCTTTCCCTCTTTTAACCCTTGTAATCAGAGCCTTACAAAAAAATGAATTGCTTACCTAAAGGCAAAAGAAAAGAATGATGTTTTAAAAAACCCTCTGAAATGTACTAATATTGTTTTGAATACAGCCACTAATGCACAGTCAAAAGGAAGAGCAGCTGAGTGAAGGACAGAGAACACCCGCTGCTCAGAGGGCAGCACATGGAAACATTCCATAGAATCATAGCATTAGTTCAGAATCCTAGAATTAACTCAGAATATCTTTCCTCTTAATCAAGATGGCACCAATAGAAAGTTCAGACTTTGTGGAGATGTTCATCTTTACTACAAGCAAGGCACTATGGGTTATTCTGTTCACCTGTTTTATCACACAACTATAAACATGTCTAATAGCTACGATGATTAACCCAATCAATGATACATAAGTGCAATACTTTTAAACAGTGTTTGACTCAACCTGTAATGCCGCGTGAAGACAACCATCTAGTTATTCTTAGGATATTGCTCATTTACTATTGCTGGGTAAGCTGAGCCAGGGTTCTCAGCTGTGCGTGCATCGAATTAGCATAATCAGAGACTCATACAACACATTCCAACAAACTTTTCACATCCATGTCCCTGTTCCAACAACAAAAGCTTCTGCAGTGTTGCATGTCTTACAGAGTCAACGTTAAAACAAATCAGAAATTGCCTTCGATGTAGGATTTGCTTAGCAACTCAGCAACCCAGTCTGCTTAGTTGAGTCAAGGCCCGGCTGAAGCACTTACAGTGATTTGGCATATTATGATTGGATACATGTTTTGAAGACCCTTAGTGACTAACATATAATTGGTTAAACACAGGTGTGAGAACTCAACCTTGAAAGCTTGCCAACAGTCCACAGTTCTCATTAACTTGGTGAATTCCAGCCTCTTATCTTGCTTGCTTAAGCTTCTTCAGGCCTCTCATGGCCTTGCTGTATCTTTCAGGACTATTCAAAGTTTATGTACCAGTTATGCATTCTCCCGTGAGAACACTGTCTCCGCATCTTCCCCCTTTATGTTCTATATATGGTTTGGGTGACCCTACTTGAGCAGGGGATCTGGGCTAGATTATGTCTCCAACATATGCCAACCAGAGACTGCCTGGTCCTGCCCTTTTTTTCTGCTGTATGGCTCTCCGGTAACAGGCTGTATAGCTCTCTGTTCCTTCACATCAAGGTCTGGCATGACGTGTGTCCCCACCGCTCCACGCCTGCTGCTGGGTTGCAGCCAGCAGCGGAGCTAAAGGTTCTTCTTGGTGGCAAACACAGAAGCCAACCCAGTCTTGCCCTTGATTGTGGTAGCAGGCATTTGGTCAGCCTCAGTCCTTGCACCTTGCTGTCAAGGCACAGTTTCACCTGCTTTATCCAGTGACAAGTCGCTACTACAGCAAGGCACACACACATTTACATTAGCAGAGTAACTATTACAGGGTGCAGCAGCAGTTGAAGATGCTGATGACAGCGAGGGACCACCCAAAGAAATTTCTTACCAGTGGAATTCTCCCCCCTCTTAATTTGTTCCATCACCTGCTTTATAACACTACCATTGTATTAAAATTTTTCTAGCTTTTGCCTTAGCATTTTCTAGCAGCTACTGCAAATTTCCATACTCTAACAACTCTTTTACAAGTGACCAATCTATACAATACAAGGTGCAGTTTCTTACTAGCAACTAGCTAGTAAATACAGGTGGTTTTATACACAAAATCACAACCTCTAATAATAGCTACTTTACAAGCACACATATTCAGGATGTTACTTTTCAGTTGCCCCCAAGTGATGTTTTGCAGTTATTTGTTCTTTCTCTTCCTCTATCTCATTCTGCTTGGGGTAATCAGGGTCAGCTCCTGTAGCTGAGGCATCAGGTTTTTCCATTCGTCTGTCCAGCTCATGGGAAGGCTTGACAAACTTTGCAGGCATTCACCATGGACCTGTAGGCAGGAGGACACAAATATACCCCCTCCCCCAGGTTATCAGTTCTTCAGAAGTAGACAGGTTAGACAGGTTAAAGTTAAATGTAACATCATTACTCTCTCCCCCCCCCCCCTTTTTTTTTCCCACTACAGTCCCACGTGCAGAACGTGGCACAAGGACCCTGTGGAGACTAACAGCAAACCAGCTCCGAGAAGCATCATTGCAGTGCGAGGTGGCAGGCTCAACCTTAGCGGGCGTCCCCGCAGAGGCTCTGCCTCCCCCACATCGTATGAGGCTTGGGCTTTTATACTGACCAAAATGCACACTCATTCCGACACAGGTAGCCTGCCTGTGCTGGAAGAAGTGGCCAGCAGTATCTACAGAGGTCTCCAAGGGTTGATAGAAACCTGGACATACTTATATTTACCAACTTCTAGTACATGAGTATCACAGAGAAACTGTATGGGCTCCCCCTGTCAATTGCAAGGAAAAAATCATAACGTATACAGCTTGAGTATAAGAGGATTTTAACGCATACGTGGTCACTGTTTGTCAGGCCTCCTTAACTATTTTGAGATCAAGAGCTTCCCACTCTTTAGCCCCCTGCTGTGTAGTAAACACAGGATCTGCAAAGATGCCCATTGCAGAAAATTCCCCAGTGATGTTCGCATCTTTGGTTACCCATTGTTACAGCTGAGCGTCTCCAGGGCCAGTAAGTCTGAGCAGACCGACCCGGGAGACGAAGAGTCAGGGTCTGGAAGCAGAGGATATAAATCTGGCTCGGATTCAGGGGATTCGGGGGCTGATCCTGCGCTGAACTCGGGGTCTCCGCTGCTCGCAGCTGTGTCTTTCTTATCAGATGCCTCTCGTTCGGTATGTGGCCATCTGCAGACCTGGCTCCTCCGTGACTGAGTTAAATTTTTTTTCACTCTAGGGCATAGTGGGTTGGAAAGGCTCGCGGTTCCTTTAAATCTCCCGCTCGCGCATGATCCCTATTTTCTACTGCGGGCTTCACAGTGGCGCCGCAATCGATCCGGCGCCGAGGCACCGCCCTCTTTCTTTCGGATTCCTCGACTTTTATCATACGTATCCCTTCTAATATACTTTCTCTGTCCTTTTCAAAGTCCCTACTTTCGGAACTGGGGTGGTGGGGAAGCAGGGGGTTACACCTCCTCCGCGGCACCTTCTGATGGAGGGGGAGAAAAGGTCGGGTGCCATTTGTAAGCGGTGAGGAGAAGCAGAAAGGCCAACCCAATATGGGTGATAAGCAAACTTCTACTTTATTTGTGACGCAGTTCACATATATATAGGAGTGGTATTCAGCCACTCCTCCTTGGCACAACAGTATTGGTTAGCCCCACACAGCTTCCTCCACATTCTCCTCCCATGTCCGGTCTCCAGTTACCTGTGGGGGCCACCCCCTGCCTTGCTCGCACAGTCCTCCAGGGCTCTATGATCCTGCTCTTAGAGTCATTCTGCAACAGCTAGGTGCAGCTATATTGTTATCTATAAAGTAATCTTCATTCCTACTTTGTGTCAATATCAATGCTTCGCATTACAGAAGCATGAAAAAAAAAAAAACAAATGTGGCCAAACCTACGATTGCAGATCTATGTTATACTCTATTGTACCTTAAAATAATACCATAACATTCCAGAAGTTGTGGTAATGCCATTTATAAATGTGACCATAAATGTGTAGCGATAGGACAAGGTGTAATGGGTTTAAACTGATTTGGAGAAAACTCCAGGAAGTTTTCAAGTTGACAAGCAAGGTATTCTTCATTGTGGCGCCAGGAGACACGGGGGATAGCTTCACCTAGCATGTGTCCCCGTATGGCTACGCAAGCCGTCCTCATATGGCCACTGGGCATACACACATATTCTTGAGGCTACGTATGGATTACACCATTTTCCAGAAAGTTCCCCACCTGCATACAAAATTGTGGTGGTGGTCTCTGAGGGTCATTTACCTCTTCCAACAATCTTCACCACTTCTGGCAGCCTTTGAAGCATGCGCAGTAGACGCTTATACCACAGTGCTGAGTGAACCGCTGGGAAGCTGGAGACACACAAAACAGTATCAATTACTTCCTCTGCTCTGATACTGCTGAGTGTTATGCTCTAATGAGGATGATGGGGTGGCAGCTGTTTCAGTGATGTGCAGTGGCTGTTGCCAGCTCAAGTACTCCTAAAATGCCCTTTAGGGACCCAAAAGGGCCCAGGGACCCCAATATACCCCTAAGGGACCCGCCCAGATGAGTCTTAGGGTCCCCAAAATTTGCACACAGGGATCCCCCGAATCCTTTTGATGCCAAAATAACACCTGTGGAATGTCAAAATACAGCCCATGGATCCCCAAATCCCCCCAAGGCATCCAGAATGCCCTTTGGGGATCAAAAATGGCACCAAGGACCCTCAGGTTGAACCAGTTGAAAATTAAAAAGGTGCAGGTTAATTTTGGGGAAAGCAATCACGACTGCTCTAAGAAGCAAAGGGATGGAAACAGGTGAAGTGTAATCTGGAGGAACAGCTCTGCAGTGACTGACCCCATGGGGATGCAGATGCGCTCCTATGTACTACTGCAAGGCGCTCAGTAGGAGGTGGCACTTTGAGCAGAGACAAAGCACGGCCAGCCAGGCCATCAGCTGTCAGTTTAGAACGTGGCAGAAGCCAGAGTCTGGGATCTGTGGAGCTGATGATTACGTGGGGAGTGGGAAGACAGGGGGCGCATGACCACGCACTCACAGACACAGGTCTTCAGTAACCTGCTCATTTCTTGCCCTTGAGACTGTTGGTCAGCACCAGTTAGTGTGACTATTACTTGATACTGCATTACTACTGCTGAGTGGACTTCTGGAGTTTTTTGAGGCATTTTCTAGGACCCCATTTTACAATTCTGTGATGGTCTGTTCATCTTTTACCACCTTCCCACTTTGCATGGAAGAAGCACAGAGTTACAGGGTTAACAGAGCCTTACTTAACCCGTGAATTAACTTACAAATTTGACAGGATTATTACACTGGGCACACAGTGCCTAAGCTCAGTCTTTTGAAATGCTATTCAAATCTACCTCAAGACAAAAATCTTAAGAATCAATAGACCTTCACCGCTAAACTGTGCCAAACATAGTTTAATTACATGTGGCTTCTTGGTTGCATGAAGACAATCAAAGTTTGTGTAAAAGAAAGTAACAGTTTGACCAAGGTGGCTGCTGGGGACAAATGCCCCCCAGCAGACAGAAGCACCCACCCATGGGACACGACACCAGGGCACCTGCAGGCAGCGCACAGGGGCACCAGGGAAACACACACCCTTGGTGTGATCGTTTCAGCTTTATTGATGGAGTCAGGGCCGTGGTGCTGCGGTGGCACAGAAACATCGGTGGCCGGAGGGCTCTGCTGCTAACACTGGGCACAGGTCAGCAGCAGGTCCTCTTCAGAGAAAGCAACATGTCCTGGGAGCCTTTCCAAAGGGCCCTTGTAGCTGCTGTGAACTGAGGCCCCGTGACAATGATGGTAATGTTGTCATTGTGCAGCTCTGTAGCAGTTACTACCCAGAGTTTGGGTATCGTAAAGCATGCTCAGGGTACAGAGCCAGAGGTCCTTGCTGTCCAGGTGCAAAGTAGGAACGCTGCCACCTCTGATGGGAGGATACGGTCTGGTTTTGGAGGATGTTTCCCCTCGTGCAGAGGAGCAAAACCTGCTCCCCCTCATGTTGGACTTTGCCTCAAAACACAGTGCTGCCTTCCTGTCGTGACGTTGCCTGCTGCCGCTGATGTCACAAAGCACTGCTGGTGTTGAGGCAGACACAGCAGGGTGGAAGATCAGATGTCAAGAGACTGCAGCTCTTGAGGAAACAGACACCACAGTGGTTGGCTTGCTACTGAGCTAGCAAGATGCCTGTTGCCTGCACCTCAGTGCATAAAGAGAGAAAGTCATGGTGGAGCCAAGTTCTGAAAGGGTATGTTTGAACCCTCTGCAGAATGGGTTACGACCCTGAGCTTTCCTGCTTCTTGGAAGACCATAAGAGGACTGTTTATTTTTAATGAAGTGCATGCTGTGAGCCTGTTAGAACAAGCAGGAGGACCTTCCATCTTCCAGAGCGGTGTGTGCTGTCTCTGGGCAGATCAGGCTTCGTGGCACATTGGACTAGCCACCAAGATGTTTCCTTGGTATTTCCTTAGTTCCACATGGATTACCAGCATGCTTTTACATTCATCCCTCCCTCCATCTTCACCCAGTCTGCATTTGCCTGCATTTATGCAAAGAAAAGGGCCAGTGATAGCCTGGCTGCTAAAGAAATGCTGCTGAAGGGGAGATACAAAACCCCTCCTGCCTTGTGAGCTCTCGAACTGTCGGGGGATAGGCTGAAGCCTCTCTACCGCCACGGACATGAATTGTGGTCGCAGCTTTTGTTGCAAGTCCTTCTTCTATTCCCGAGTTAATCCAGAGCCCTTCGTCACTAACCCAACAGTGCCAGCTGCTGTTGTACCAAATACCCCGCTGGTGCTGTTGGTGACAACTCAGCTTATGCAGGACCAAGGCAATCCTCACTCCAGGAATGCTAGGTTCAAGACCTGCCGTCCCTACTGCTGCTCTCAGGTCTGCTGCTGAACTGCATGGGTGCCACCAGCTTCACCATCCTTTTCCTCTTTGCTGCTCCGTAGGCAAACGAAGGCTCTGAAGACAGTGGTGCTGCTGCTGCTCATGAGTCTGCTCTTGTTCGGTGAGTCTCGGTGGAACTCGGAGCTGAGGACTGTGCTTTAGGAGATAGGGCTCCATGCGCTCTGACCAGAGTAGCCCAGCAAAGAGTAGGAAGAACCGAGAGAGGTGTGCCAGTCCCCCACGCTTCAGAGGAATGGGTGCGGAGGCACGGAAGGGCTCAGCCACTTCTCTTAAGGCGATGGAGGGGCAGCGGCTAACCTCCCCTGCCCCCGGGAGCTGAAAAGCTTCTGCGGGACAAGGAGCATGTTCCGTGGGAAGGAATATCTGTGTACTGTGGAGCCCTCTTTCACAACCTTTTTCAAAGACTACAAGAGGAGAAACAACTATGGCACCTGGGAGAGCCAGGGAAAGGGGAGCCGAGGCGTAACCCAGCCTTAGACCAAGTTCTAAGTGTAAGGAGAGTTTTGGTGTGTGTCTAACAGGTGTTCACCACGTGGGACTGCTGGGTGAAGAAGGCCTCTGGAGGGCTGCAGCAGGATGCCAGGCCTTCATCTCCTCCTACATTCGGCATCCCCAACAGCAGGTGACGTTCAGGTTTCTTCAGATCGAGACTGGTTCTACCAGGACATAAAGTACCACTCAGTAAAACACTGTGGCTAGGGCTGGGGACAGTTGGCATCCTGGCAGGTCATTCAGGTGAAGGTCAGCTGGACCGAATATCAGTGTCTCCACAGCCCGTGGCACTGCACACAGCCGATAAAAAGAATTATTAGGCAGACTTGGGCCTGCATAGGTTCCAGCAAAGCACTGCTCTGTTGCCGTTTGTGATGACTGTTCCCTTCACTGTTGTTCCAGGAGTGTTTCCACCTCTCTGGATGGGACCAGAAGGCTCGGAGGTACAGATTATTTCCTCTTGACTCGATGGTGATTTAGAGGAGCTCTGCCCCTGGGCCTCACCAGGACATTGTTTCTGTCCTGCCTCACAGAGACTTCACCTAGCACAGCTTCCTGACCTTCTCCCGTTGCCCTTTCTTCCTGTCTGTCAAACGGTCACCTATAGCTCCCCACATCCACTAGAGGACTGGGGCCACCCATCTGTCACCCTTTTGCTTGGCCTGGGCTGTTTACAGCAAAGCAGGGGAGAGAGATGGTGTGGAGAAGAACCATCTGGCAGCAGCAGCCACCTTTCCCTTGCCCTCTGTGTGTCTTGCAGCTTTCCTTGTTTATGTCTGAGCTGTTCTAGTTAGTATTTTCTATAGGGAATACCACCTGCTGCCCTTCAGATCTGCTCTTGCCTGGCTTTGATAAGACATTGGCACATGTAATAGGGAGCGTGGCGTCTTTGGGCACACTGGAGGTGTTCCTCAGTTTCCCCAAATGTTCCCGGGCAGCCAGGAAGCTGCTGCTCAGCCTGAAACTCTAAGCACTTTGGAACTACCTCTCCCACCTGCTTAAGACATGCCTGCCCTGCCAGTCATTCAGAGCCAGGCTTCTTAACCTTGCTCGCACGCCCGTGGTGTTCCAGAGGCCAGCCACAACAGTTACAGTCTCTGTTTCTTGCTTTTCTAGGCCAGCAGGGAACGACATAGGAGAAGAACTGAGCAGAGCCCAGACCCTCAAAGAACAGCTCCAGAAGCTCCAGGAAGAGTTTTATCACCTGCATTGGAGCATAAAGGATGTCACCGAGCGTGCTCTCCATGAAGCCCTGAAGCAGTCTAAGCTCCCAGGCTTTTCTGGATCAGGAAGGGCATGCTGCAGAAGGCTCTCCTCAGAGGTTTCTTTCCTCCCTCCAGACTTTATCCTTCTACAGTTCCCTGTCCTGGCTAGCCAAAAGGCTGGCGTGGCTGGAACAAGTGCTGTGCGTGACCACGCTTCCTTTCCTCTTGCTCCACACTTCTGTATGGGGGAAGAGAGCGCCGTGATGGGAGTTACAGTTGCTTTACTTACACCTTCCTCAGAGTAGAGCAAGCCTGGGAGGTTTCCAGGCAATCTGGGCGTTCCTCACAGCTGAGTTGAACCTCATCCCCCTAACCCTTGGCTGGCCTTGCAGGGGAGATGATTGTCCCATTCCTTTCCCTGCTAACAGGCGCTTGCCTTTGTTCTCTTCCCCAGGCTGTTCAAGAGGTCATCAATCAAGTCTTGGAGAAGCTGGAAGAAAGCCAAGTCCCAGTGACTGATTACGCCCTCAGATCATCAGGTGCTGTGCCATTGTACACAGACTCGTTCCAAAGTGCTTCCTGTGCCCACTGACGAGATGGGCCCTGGAACAGGCTCAGCGGTAGGAGAGAAAGGGCAAGAAGTCAAGGGCCACAGCGTGCCCTAAAAATGTACCCATTGACGGACTCTGGAAGCGGCTGGACTCCATCTGAAGAGCAGAAAGCCTAGCTGACGTTGCAGCTGACATTACCACAGCCTGATGAGTCCCTGCTCTGTGTTCCAGAGGGGTCACGCCAGGAAGAAAGAGGGGAATCTCACTGCAGGAGATGGAGGACTACTTAAAAGCATTTCTCAAGTGAACAGTGCAATATTCCTCCTGACACTGCTCAATGATCGTGCTCATGTTTTAATTTCCAGGGGCTGCTGTCATTCCCGAATGCACAAGTCCATCCTTCCGGAATAGGGCAGAAAAAGTCATCTTGTATTCCCTGCCACTGGTGGATTATGTGAGATCTCCTGAGCTTATTCTTGAGGTAGGAGCACCAAGAAGCAGGAAAAAAAAGCAAAAGGGGGGGTGGGGGGGATGCGCACATGCTGCTGAGAGCTGCCTTTACCCTTATCTTTGCTCCTCAAAGCTTTCTTTTCCTGTCACATTCTTGTATGGACCCACTCACTGTCCCCCTGCTGAGTATTTCCTCTCCCAGACTGCCTCAGGTCCTCCGTTTGAGCTTCTAGCAGGCAGGCTTGGTCCTGCAGCCTTTGTCTTCCTCGTCCCTGTGCAAACTGTCAGCATGGCTGAGAGCCTGCACTGCTGGAGGGCCCCACTCTGTGTTGGCAAGCCCTCCTTGGCACTGATCGTGGGAACACACCCAGCTGCCTGCCTTCACAGTGCTTCTGCAGTGCTGAAGGGGTCTTGTAACATGTGGATTCTCACAACGGCTGCTCCGTTTGGTACTGGCAGGGTCTGACCCAAGGCATTGGATGCTGTTTGGAGCAGAGCTGATGGGCCAGATCAGTTCTTACTCCATGATGCTCATGGCAGAAACGAAAGCCGGGGCACTCTTCTCCACGGGAACGTACTTTCTTCTTCTCCTTTCAGAAGGAAAATCATCTAGGAAACTGCTGGCCCTTCCACGGAAGTCAGGGACACGTCCTCATCAAGCTCTCTGTGCCAGTCATTCCCAGAGCAGTCACCATGGACCATGTCTCAGGGCCAGAGCTCCATGGAGACAGTATGTCCAGTGCTCCAAAGGACTTTGCTGTCTACGTAAGTGATTTCTCTGAGTTGGGGGCAGAGGGTTGCTCAGCATTTCTAAGCAGGGGGTGAAGACGGGTCAGAACCCAGAGGCCTGCGGCTCCCTCTTGCCTTGCAGAAGAAACAGGCTCCTTGGAGTTGCTCCCTTTCCACTGGATTCCTCTTTTATCCAATATAGCACACAAACGGAAGCTTCTGGGCCAAGACTCTGTGTGCCCCAGGAGCCACAGGGAAAATGAGCTGGCACAGTGTCTGCCCCTTGGAACTTCTTGGCTCCCAACGCCAGTGAGCATTGGTGATCCTCAGGGATCGTTACCCTGGGAATGTCTGCTCCTTTTCTGACAGCCTACACTCGTTAAGTAGGCAAGTGTGGCAGCATGCTGGCTAGCTTCAGCTTCTCGTCTTTTCCTTGTGATTATCTTCCTTGGACTATGCAGATGAAATGAATCAGGACTTCACCAACAGAAGTTAAGTCTTCCCATGGTGGACCAGGGCACTCATGTTTTCTCCACCCCATCTTTCTCTAGGGGGTGACGGAAGAAAAGGAGGAGCAGTTCCTGGGACAGTTTGTTTTCCTGGCACCACTGAATCCCACCCAGACCTTTCGGCTAAAGGTACGGGGACAAAGAGGGAGGAGAACAGAGAGGGGAGGAGAGCAGAGGGGAGGAGAGGAGAGCTGCACTTTGCTGGGGAGAAGCTTCCGTGCCAAAGGGCTCGAGGCAGCATTCTCCCGGAGAATGCCATGTGCCATGCTGTCCCTCCTTCTGCTTTAATCTCCTAATGGCATATGCCTGGAATGCATTCTGCTTCACTTTTGGTTTTAAGCTTCAGTGCTGACAACCACCGGTGCTGAAGCTGAAATCAGCTTGGCTGTCTGGACTCCAAGTGCCTACAGGTGGCCACATCCACTCGGAAGACACTGCTACTGGCCTGCTCGTTAAAGACTAGAAATACGGGGCTTTCTGAGGATGCTGTTGTTTCTGGTATCGAGGCCAGCTAGACAGCGAGGCCATTCTGTGCCATGGCTTTCTAGAGAAGGCAATGAGACATGATAGGGACACCACTGGGTCTTCTGACAGGGGAAGCATGTGCCCCAAAGTAGGCTAGAAGTGATTGCCAATCGAGTCAGTACAATTTCAGGTAGATTCCTGAAATTTCCTTTCCTGTTCTTTTGGCCAAATGAGGTAGAGCAGTGGAAGAATGTCTCGGCCACAACCCTCCCAGGGCAGTCAGGTGTTGAACAAGTCCATTGCTGCAGCACTACGTCAGTAGTTGAATGCCAGAGAGCAAAAGACAACTCATCTCTTCTCTTCCTTTCAGAACGAGCTCTCCGGGTTTGTGAATTACATCCTGCTGCAAGTGCTGAGCAACTGGGGCCACCCGGACTACACCTGCGTGTATCGGTTCAGGGTGCACGGTGATCCTCTCAGCGAGGAGGGGAAGGTGCCACTTCGATCTGACAACAAAGCTCCTTGATTGTCATTGAGTGTTTTGCCTGTGATAATAAAGCTCCTTGATTGTCATTGAGTGTTTTGCCTGAGATGCTAACGGGTAAGAGAATTCCTGCCCTTCTCTCCACCCACAAGCTTATGGGAGACTTCCCTGGAGGGAGAGGTGATGGGAAAAAGGACTAAGAACTGTTTCCTACGGACACATTAGTTTGGGGGGTTACACACACAATGTGTGTGCAGTTCAAGTGAAAAAAGGCTCCCGAAGACTCCAAAACGGGCAATAGGGAACCCCAACGTTTACCCTTAAAGACTCCCCCCATCTTTTTGACCCCAGTATAGTCCCTGGGTCCCCAAAATATAGACCAGGGACCTCCAAATGCCAGCTCAAGTACTCCTAAAATGCCCTTTGGGGACCCAAAATGGCCCAGGGACCCCAATATACCCCTCAGGGACCCCCCCAGATTGGCCTTAGGGACCCCAAAATTTACACCCAGGGATCCCCCAAATCCTTTTGATGCCAAAATAACCCCTGGGGAACGCCAAAATACAGCCCATGGATCCCCAAATCCCCCCAGGGCCTCCAGAATGCCCTTTGGGGACCAAAAATGGCACCAAGCACCCTCAGGTTGCCCAGAGAAGTGGTAAATGCCCCATCCCTGGCAGTGTTCAAGACCAGGTCGGACAGAGCCTTGGGTGACATGATCTCGTGCGAGATGTCCCTGTTTTCAGGGGATTAGAACTGGATGATCTTAAGGTCCTTTCCAACCCTAACTATTCTATGATAATACCCCTCACAGACCCCCCAGAACAGCTCAACGCCCCCAGACAGGCCCCCAGCAACCCTAAAACTCCACAGGAAACCCAAACTCCCCAGAGATCCCCAAACAGGGCTGTGGGGCCTTCCAAAACTCCCCCCCTAGAGATTCTTAAATGGCTTACAGCACCCCAAAATGGCCCCAGAAGTAGTCAAAATGGCCTCCAGAGACTCAAAAATGAGCCTCAGGGACCCCAAAATCCTTCTGACGTGAAAATAATCCCATGAGATGCATCAAAATCCCCCCTGGGGCCCAAAACTCTTTTGCACGGACCCCAAAACACACTTCAGGAGACCAAAAATGGCCCACAGAGACCCCAAAATACAGCTCAGGGTCCCCAGGATCGTCCCCCGCGGCACCAAAACCCCAAAGGAACCTCTCCAGCACCATGGTAGACCCCAAAGAAGTCTCAGGGGCCCCCAAATTCCCTCCAGAGAGACCCCCAAAATGAGGCTCACAGACACAGAATGGCTCAAAAAACAGTTTGGGGACTAAAAATAGCACTCAGGGACCCCAAAATGGCCCCCAAGGAGCCCCCAAATCCTTCTGACTCCAAAATAAAGCTAAAGAACCCCAAAAGTGGTCCTCAGGAACCCCTAAATTAACCCTTGGGGACTCCCCTGATCCTTTTGATCCAGATCCTTTTAACCCCTGAGGAGCCCCAAGCTCAGGGACCCCAGAATACCCCAAGAACCCCCAGATTCCCTTTGGGGACCCAAAATAGCCTCAGGGTCCCCCAAAATATAGCTAGAGGACCCCAGGATCAGGCCAAGTCTGTACTGTGTGGTCTTAAATGGATCTAGTTTGTATTGGAATAGGCCTCCCTCTGTTACTGGGAGGGGTCAGGGGATCCAATTTGTATTGAGAATGTGTCTGTTCTTTACTGGGAGAGTACCTGGGGAACCAACTTGTGCTGGAAGGCTACAAAGGGCTCCAGTTTGTACTGGGAGTGTGCCCATGCTGTAGTGGGTGAGCTTAACGGATTCCATATGTAGTGGGACAATCCCCAGTCTATAATGGAAAGGGTTTTCAGGGGCCCAGTTTGTACTGGGATCTACTTTGTACTGGGAAGTGTGCCAGTCTAAAACTGGAAGGAGATCAGGAGCTTGGAACTGGATGAGCTTTAAGTTCCCTTCCACCCCAAACCATTCCATGATTCTGTATTCCCTATTGCTGTCATAAGGTAAATGTTTAACTTACCAGAAGCAGTATAAGATACTGGTGATTGTACTATTGTTTGTGACAGAAGTTTTATTGACACTGAGAGTAGATATTTCTTGTTAACAGCAAAATGCAATCACACTCTGAACTGGGTGATTCAACAGGATGGTACTGAACAGACACAAAAGCAGTCAATTTATCAGTTCATACACATCAGAAAGTCAGTTAAATCACTTCTGCTTCAGTACAGGATAGGAGCTACACCAAATAGGATCAGAGAGATGCATTTTAGACATTTGTTTTGCACAGGAATAAGGCATGATCTTTGCAGACTTTATTTCTCTGTTATTCGAGTGATGGCCATCTTGTTTAGATGCTGAGGTTGGAAAGGACAGAAAGAGGTGATCTTCATTCTCAGTGTTACCAACTTGCCATCTGGGCTTGGGAAATACCAGACTAAAATACTGGTGCTAAGACCAAACCAGTGTGTTTGGGAATGCCATTGCTGGGCATTATGATTTATGACCTCATCCTTGTCACCAGTGCAGGCTCATGCTGCAGTACAGTACTCATCTCAATCTGCTATCTCATCTTGACTCACAAGAGACAAAGCTTCACAGAGGGGTCATGGCAGATGAAATCCCTGCTTGATGCCCAGAGGAGATGGGGGCCATCTATTTTTGCAGTACGTTGTCTTTCAGCCCCAACTCCTCCAGATGTCCTTTTAATGAAGTTTCCTGTGAAGAACCCCATTTTCTGTCAAAATCTGCTTTAGTACAGTCCTGTTTAATAACCTTCTTATACTTCACTGTCCCTGTAAAGAGGATGACTGCTCTGATGATTGCCCCAGAGAAAAGGAATGTGTACAGAGAGGCTCCTCCTCCCTCCATTGCTTGACTTGATAAGCATTTTAACTACTAATAAAGTTCCAGTCCCTGTCACTACACTCAATTATTCACAGCAATGGACAGACACAATGTCAGAGACACTGACAGATCGTGAGTGGTTTATACAGAACCAGGAAACATCTGGAACCTAAGGCTAGTACTGCTTTACTGCTATATGCTGAATCGTCCCTCAACAAAACTGCTACTATAAGTTACAGATCACTGGAAGAGATCTGATATGAACAAGAAGGACAAATAATTTAATGCACTGAAAGTTTTCAGCCACATTCAACCTTTCCTGGTTCCTGTGGTCACTATGCATTCTTCCTCCACGGCATGTGAAGACCCTTACTGCTTGCTGGTGAGTGGGGGTGAGGAATTCTGAGAGTACAGGTGTAGCTGTTCGTACACATTGATTTCTCCTGTCACACTCTTTGCACTCCCATGTCCGCTGGTAATGCTTTCCGGGCTGCCCCGATTCTGCCCTGTGCCAACAGTGCCTGGTGGATGGGTGAGGATACTGGTCCTGCTCCCGCAGGGAGGAGTGGGACGGAAGAGGAGCGGGAAGGGGCAGAGGAGGGGCAGGCTGTGAAGGTGCAGTGCCCTGTGGTGTGTTGGAGCATCTCTAATTCGGTGTTTGGAGCCATGGTCTGGTTCTGCTCAAGGGGCAAGTAGGTGTAGGCAGAGCTCTGGTCTGCCATGAGGTGGTTTGTGCCATCTCATGTTCTCTACTGAGCTGAATTCTGTAAGCAGGCTAATAAACCCAAGCTCCTCTCTCTTGCCTCAGAGAATCTCTGTCTGAGATACAAATGTAACACTGAAACTTGAGCACAGATTTTACCAATGAACAACCAGAGTTACAAAGCAATTACCATTTCTGAGTTACCTGGTGACCACCAATGGAAATCTGCACTTAATCACTACTAATTCACACAGGAAAAGCATTTCTTTTAATAGTAATACCCAAGGTCTACTACTACTGAGAAGAGCAATCCGTCCCCCAAATCCCTATCTCAGACTTACCGAAACTCAAGACTGTAGGATCGGTTGTTACCATGTGCTACTATATTGTCCTGATAGTGGTCACACTAAAGAAGCCAAAATGTTACTGTCATGGTACTGTAATTTATTTTGATATTTATTTTTTGTTAAACCCTTTTCATTTGAGAAATTTTTGGGGAATTACCTGTGTGTTTTTATAAAAAAGGATATACTTGGGTGCAGTTGTCAACCATAAGGAGGAGGAGGATGATGAAAGTTGGTATCAAATGAGACCTGGCCTTGTAAATCCAGTTTCTCGGGAATAGTGGTTTGCTCAGTTTTAATTTATATCTCAGCTTGTCCTAATAAACAGAGCTGTACTTTTGTGTCCCACTTCAGGCACCCATTCCTCATACATGCAAATGATTCAAAGGACTGGTGCACACAGCAGCATAACACATCAGAAGCAGTCTTACACCCCTGAAAAATGTCTTCCCAGGCTCACAAAAGCATGTCTTGTGTTTGGCAGCATTAATCTCATACGACGTTTAGGTAAGATCTAAATCTTCAGTAAACACCATTTTTGACTAATGGCTGTGGTCCAATTTCTGCCCTCAGATATGCATCTCCAGTTCTTTATCCATTGATTCTAGAGGAACTAAAGTGTAGATGTTTGGGGATTGTGTGTAGTCCTCTGCAGGGATGAGTGGGACCAGTGACTGTATCCTCCTGTGTAAGATTAAAATGAATGTACTGCAGATTGGAGTTAATTCATGGAAGAGTTGTCTTCGTAAAGTCTTGCTCAGCCCCTTTTCTTATTGTACAGACTTTACATAGAAGTAAAGCTGTTAACTTAATGATCCCTTAAACAAAGACATCAGAGGAAAGAGGAATGAACTTTCTCAAGTACAACAATCTTTAATGTAGAAAGATCTTCAGTCTTGGGTGACATGGTTTAGTGTGAGGTGTCCCTGCCCATGGCAGGGGGATTGGAACTGGATGATCTTAAGGTCCTTTCCAATCCAAACCATTCTATGATTCTATGATACAAACTCTTTAATGGTAGAGGATGTAAGTTGCATCACTGCAGCTCCGTGTGGACCAAATGTCAGCGAAGTACTTTCTGCTGTATGTGTATGAATTAAGGATGGCGAACTATCTATAAAGACAAAGTAGCACTTAAACACGAACAGAATCATTACTGATGCAAAGCTATTATTAATAATCCAAAGGTTCAAATTTGGTAGTCTATGTGCACTTGAAAGACAGAGAGAAGAATGGACCCCAGCATTTCACATACTGATATGTTTTGCAAGTTACTGAAATAGTGTGGCAATCTGCAAAGTGATCCTTCCAGTGAGTGCAGCTATTTCCACAGCTCTTGCTGTCAGTGTATGCTGCTGTGGGTAATTGTCTTAAATCTTAGAATCATAGAACAGTTAGGGTTGGAAAGGATCTGAAGATCATCTAGTTCCAACCCCCTGCCATGGGCAGGGACATCTCACAGTAGACCATGTCACCCAAGGCTCTGTCCAACTTCCTTGGGCAACCCATTCCAGTGCCCCACTGTCCTCACAGTAAAGAACTTCTTACTTAAGTCTAACCTGAATTTCCCCTGTTTCAGTTTGAACCCATTACCCTTTGTCCTATCGCTACAGTCCCTGATGAAGAGTCCCTCTCCAGCATCCTTGTAGCCCCGTTCAGACACTGGAAGCTGCTCTGAGGTCTCCACGCAGCTTCTCTTCTCCAGGCTGAACAGCCCAAACTTTCTCAGCTTGTGTTCATATGGGAGGTGCTCCAGCCCCCTGATCATCCTCATGGCCTCCTCTGGACTTGCTCCAACAGCCCTACGTCCTTCTTATGATGAGGAAACCAGAACTGCACACAGTGCCGCAAGTGATGTCTCATGAGAGCAGAGCAGAGGGGCAGGATCACCTCCTGGACTGGTGTTTTCTTTGGACATAGTCTGACAAAAAAAAAGCCCAGAAGCAGCGAGAGGCAGCACAGAGCAACAAAGCAACAGAGAAAAAAACTGAAGCCTTCCAGAAAAGGAAATAGTAACATAAAATAAGTGCGTTTTCCATATGAGGCATCTTTGTAACTGCTGGATAGTGAACTTGGAAACAAATCGTACTTTCTGCAGTGCTGTTCTTCTATCTCTCTGGCAATGTTTTCTGCTGTCATTTCATTTATACTTTGCCAATTTACCTTGGCTCAGCTGTGAGAAGTGAACTGAAGAGTATGAGAGAAGGTCTTACGTATTTCAAGCTACTGTACAAAATTGCAGGCTGGATTGCAATGGATTATCTGAAACTTACTGAGTTTGGTTTATTTCCAGTCCACAGCTGATTCAGAGGATACAATAAAACATAATAACGAAAGATGCTGAAAACACATCCAGGTGCAACCTCCTAAAAGATTAAGAGGTTGTGAATGAAGATGCAGCATGAATTAAGGACCTCCCGGATAACCCCCCCCAGTTGATATACTGGGCATGTCGTGCTGTGGTATGGAATACCCCTTGGCTAGTTTGGATCTGGTGTCTTATCTCTTTGTCGTCCCGGCCGAAAAGGTGGACTTATCACCAGCACCTGCAGTACCGAAAAATGGCCATAGGACAGCAGCAGAGAGGGGCTCCCGGAGCCACCCGCACCCCGCAATCACAACCACCTGCAGTACTGAGTTCTGACCACAGGACGGCAGCAGGGAGCAGCGCCAGGCGTCACAGCGCATCCCGCTCATCACAACCACCTGCAGTACCGCACTCTGGCCACATAATGGCAGCGGCTAGCGCTCCCCCCGCGCACCCTTCTATCTGCTATACCGAGTTTTGGGGGGGGGGGGGGGGTATTCTCCCTCCCGCCCCAACCATCGCAGACCCAAAATCATGGTTTTTTTTTTTTTTGCTCTGGGTGTCTGTGGGTCACTGTGGGGTGTCTGTGGGTTTCTGTAGGTCACTATGGTGTGTCCACGAGTCGCTAAGTGTTGCTGTGGGGTGTCTACGAGTCGCTCTGGGACCTTATGAAATGTCTATAGGGAGTCCATGAGGCTTGGGGTCCTATAAGGGATCTGGGGGCGGGGGATCTATGGGATGTCCAGGGGTTGCTCTGGGTCGCTATGGGATATCTAGGAAAAAAAAATGTTACTAAAAGTGACTAAACCAAATTGGAAGAAAACTGAGTGAAAAGTCAATAAAAGGTGAATAGTGATTAAAAAGTGAATTAAAATGAATAAAACTGAATAAGCCTGAATGAAACTCTAATAAAAGTGAATAAAAATGAAAGCAAATAAAAGAGTCAACTAGTGTTGGGGTACTTATGGGCACCAACAAGAAGGAAGTGTAGCAGAAGGACCAGGAGACCTCCATAGGTGGATAAGGAGCTGCAGAGGAAACTTAGTGGGGGAAAAAGAAGCTTATAAAAGGTGGAATCAAGGACAGGCAGCCTGGGAAGAATACAGGGATGTTGTCAGGGAAGCTAGGGAACAGATGTCCTGGGTTCAGCAGTAGCAGTCATTTTTCTCCTTCTTAGTAACTGGTGCAGTGCTGTGGTTTTGACTTTCAGCCTAGGAACTACACTGGTAACACTGATGTTTTTAGTTGCTGCTCAGTAATGCTTACTCTGACCAAGGACATTCTGAGTCTCATGCTCTGCCAGCGAGGAGAGGAAGCCGGAAGGAAGTCAAGACAGGACACCTGACCCAAACTAACCAAAGGGGTATTCCATACCACAGCACATCATGCCCAGTATACAAACTGGGGCCAGTTACCCAGAAGGGTTAGATCACTGCTCAGTCGAGCTGGGTATCGGTTAGCAGGTGGTGAGCGGTTGTATTCTCTTCCCTTGTTATTTCCCTTATTATTATCATTGGTGGCAGCAGTAATAGTTTTTGTTATACCTCAGTTACTGGACTGCTCTTATCTCAGCCCGTGGGAGTTATATTCTTTCGATTCTCCCCATCGCTCGGGGGGGGGTGTGGAGCAAGGGGGGGGTGGAGCAAGCAGCTGTGTGGCTGAGTTGCCAACTGGGCTTAAACCATGACACCAGGTCAGGAAAGTTAAGGCCCAACAAAACTAACACCAGAGGCAATGTAGGCCCACTGATGAACGGGATGGGTGCCCTGGTGACAGAAGGCTGTGCTGCCATCCAGCGAGACCTGGACAGGCTGGAGAGTTGGGCAGGGAATAACTTGATGAAATATAACAAGGGAAAGTGCAGAGTCCTGCATCTGGGCAGGAACAACCCCAGGTTCCAGTATAGGTTGGGAAACGACCTGTTAGAGAGCAGTGTAGGGGAGAGGGACCTGGGGGTCCTAGTGGACGACAGGATGACCATAAGCCAACACTGTGCCCTTGTGGCTAAGAAGGCCAATGGCATCCTGGGGTGTATTAGAAGGGCGGTGGTTAGTAGGTCGAGAGAGGTCCTCCTTCCCCTCTACTCTGCCCTGGTGAGACCGCATCTGGAATATTGTGTCCAGTTCTGGGCCCCTCAGTTCAAGAAGGACAGGGAGCTGCTGGAGAGAGTCCAGCGCAGGGCAACAAAGATGATTAAGGGGGTGGAGCATCTCCCTTATGAGGAAAGACTGAGGGAGCTGGGTCTCTATAGTTTGGAGGAGACTGAGGGGTGACCTTATAAGTGTCTATAAATATATAAAGGGGGAGTGTCACGAGGATGGAGCCAGACTCTACTCAGTGGCAAACAATGATAGGACAAGGGGTAATGGGTACAAACTGGAACACAAGAGGTTCCACTTAAACTTGAGAAGAAACTTCTTCTCAGGGAGGGTGACGGAACACTGGAACAGGCTGCCCAGGGAGGTTGTGGAGTCTCCTTCCCTGGAGACATTCAAAACCCGCCTGGACACATTCCTGTGTAACATTATCTAGGTGTTCCTGCCCCGGCAGGGGGCTTGGACTAGATGATCTTTCGAGGTCCCTTCCAATCTCTAGCATACTGTGATACTGTGATACTGTGAGCAAGTTCAGAGGAGGCCACAAGGATGCTCAGGGGACTGGAGCACCTCCCATATGAAGACAGGCTGAGAAAGTTGGGGCTGTTCAGCCTGGATAAGAGATGATGGGTTCAAACTGAAACAGGGAAAGTTCAGGTTAGCTATAAGGAACAAGTTCTTTACTGTGAAGGTGGTGAGGCACTGGTAATGGTAGTGGTAAATGCACCATGCTTGGCAGTATTCAAGGTCAGGCTGGACAGAGCCTTGGGTGACAGAGTTTAGTGTGAGGTGTCCCTGCCCATGGCAGGGGGTTGGAATCATTATTTCTCAGGGAATACCTTAAACTGCTTGCTTTTCTTTCACTGTGGCACTGATGGCCCAAATTCCTGATTATTCCTAATATAAGCCTATAATCTCTGGCCACATTTGGAAGTCAAAGCAAGTAATTTTTCTTAGTAGTGAGTAAACTGGAAGAAGAGACTTGTGTCTCGACACCTCCTCAGGGAGAAGCATTTTGCTCCATGCTGGCTACCACAAGAACTAAAAAAGGGAGGCTGCTCTGAAGTTTTGCTGATGTTTTACACAGAATCATAGCTAATTTTCAGTACAAAAGGAAGAGAGGAAGGAAACTTAAACTGAGTGAATTAGAGTTCTTTGAGTTTAAGGTTTGCCCTATTTTCAGTACAAAAGGAAGAGAGGAAGGAAACTTAAACTGAGTGAATTAGAGTTCTTTGAGTTTAAGGTTTGCCCTAAACTGCAGATCAAGCCTGGTGCAGTGTAATTTATTTTACAGTACTTTTTCATTTACTAATCATTACGATCAGGAAAGGATCTCACCTTCTGTCTGACTTTGAAGAAATGTTTATCTGTACAACAAAAATGCTCTAGGTTAGCTGTAATTAGACATCTCTGTTTGCATTGGAAGGGTCTTTATTGAAAGCATCAGAGAGACAAGCAAGTGTGATCTCCACAGTATTGCTTGCTACCTGCAATATATTTAGGTGAATCATTAAAGGCACCTGATGAATACTTAAGATAAGGAGCAATGTTACAAGTTTGGTAATATTTATCTATACATATACTAGAAAGTGTATGTATAGTATATGAATGTATAGTGTATGTAAACAGGATAGATGCCTGAAAAGTTAAATCTAAATTTAGCTGGAACATATGTAGTACTTTTGGAAATCCAACAAGCAATAATTTTGTTGAGTCCTATACAATGCTTTAATGAGGACATTTTCTCCTTTTTAAAAAGCAGAAAAAATAGCATTAATAATTTATTATTTAGTGTGAAATACATGAAAAAGGATGTAGTTTATGCTAGAAATGGCCAACCCCCCCCCCCCAAAAAAAAAAAAAAATTGGGACAGAAGTTAAGCAAAGCCGTTATTCAGCCTTGGGCTATTTTTCGTGTATCTAAACAGATTAAAGAAAAGTGCACTCAGCTGCCCGCATCCTCTTTTATCACCCTCTTGACTTCAATTCTTTTGCTTCCCAGCCTTCCAGAAAATGCATTTGAAATTTGCAGAGCTTCTTCTTTCAATCAGATTTGATTTTAATAGGGACTTAAGAAAATGACCCACTACAGTGGCATCTGGCTTCCAGCTGAATATTTAACCGCTCTCCCCATACCCATTCAGATGGATCATAAATGCTGCTTATTTTCATCCTACAGTGTATGAAAATGGGGTTATCTTTTGATCGGTATAAAGTCATTATCATTTTTGCTCTTACGCATGTATCCTTTCTATTTCTAACAGTATGCTCTAAAACACCAAGTATATTGTTCATGGTAGCAAAAACTACAGCTATAAGGTTACAAGATTCAGTGCAAGTAACTTTTGTATACAGCATTTAAATATTTCTAGGCATTTTCTACTTTTCCTTCAGCAGTATATTTCAATATTGAAAAATACTAGTTGGGGGGGGGGGGGTGTTATATAAATTCCTTTAAAGGTTTTAATCTATTGTGGTTTTTGTTTAAAACAATTACCCTTTAAGTTTCTTATGAAACTTCAGCACAGTAAGGAGCTGTCACTTGATCCATCATCACAAAAACGTTGTTAATGAAATTAATGTTTTTTTTAAATGGCTGTCAAGTTCAGCCTTTTCTCATGAAACAAAAGGTAACGTAAAAATTATATTGCATATACTATATAGAAAAGTAATTGACCTGAGTGTGTTACTTATATCTGTATGCATACAAAGGATGAAAAATTATATGCCTTTAATTCTGCAAGGACAGGAAAACCATAATGCAAAGAGGTCACTCAGATCACATTCTATAGGCAGCAGGCAATAGAAATACTTGACATTAAAAGTATCAGATCATTACATACAGTTGTTACCATGTGATGCCATGCCATGATGCTCTATTTCATATTCCTGCACTAGAAGTGAGTAACAGGAAAATTATACCAGTGCCTGTGAACTTTTTTGGTGATGTTTTCCCTTAACAATAGCCATAGCCCCATTGCTATGCACTTCCTTGGGCTTCACTGAAAAAGGGAAAAAAAACCCTGAAGCCACTAAATTATGCAACTGAAAGAAAAGGAAGACCACAGAAATAAGACATGGAGAATAAAACCAGGAATTTACTTTACATAGGAATATGTAAATATACATTTACTTTACATAGGAATAAAGTACAGTTGTGCTTCCAGGTATAAGACATCCAGTAAGTGCCAAGGGTTAAGAAGATACATTTAGTTGTATAATTGTGGTCATTTGGATATAAAGAAGCACCTGGCAATGACCACATTGTCATTAGCAGGATGAACTACCAGGAGGTGTTGGGGCCTTTAGAAAGGCCTGTGCTGTGCTGTAAACAAACCTAGTGTAAGCGTGGCATTAAGTCCATATGAGATTAAATAGTACCACTTCAGTTTAGGCTCTCAATTCAACTCTGTGGCCCTGAATGGGAAAGGGTTATTTCCTTAGTTGGAAACCAGATTCCTTCTCTGGAATCACAACCTCGTGGCCACAGGAAACCATAACTTGAACATTTGTGTGTGGAAATGCAAGCAAATGGTTTGAAGCTAGTCGCTGAACGACTTCTGATAAGGGTACTGGTACTGAATGGGTACAAGGTGGAGATAAATAGGTCTGACAAATAAGGTAACAAGGGCAAAATGAAGAAACACAGAGGTGCAAGACTGAAGAAATGTAACAAACTTTAACAGAATGTTTCTGAAGATTAAATACTGTAATATATTAACAAAGTGCCCATTTAATCAATTTGAATATTTACAAAACAGAAACAGCATCCCTAGCTGTTTTTATATATATCATGTATATATTATTATATTACTGCATTTTGAAATAAATTCTTTCGTATACGAGGTAACAATTCCATTTAAATGGGAATAGACTACTAAATTCCATTAAGGCAACACAGCTCTATGAAGAAGCCTGGAGTGAAACTGCGGTGCTGGTATTTCACTCCCAGTAAGCTGCTTTGGCGTTTTATCTGACTGGCTTTTCACATCTTGTGTTATTAAACTAACAGCTAAGGAAAATCAGAAAAGCCAATGATTGCTAAAGTGGTATGTATGGTCGAATATATTAAGTATTTTTCTGGAAATGTAGGAAATCAGAGATATAAAGCTAAGGTATCTATTTAAAATGAGAAGGGGATAAGTAGAAGCACCATTCATTAAACACTCTTTATTAAAGAAATGGCTTATTATCCTTTTGTGTGACTCAGAAGTCACCATCAATCAGCTACTTAATCTGTAATGATATAGCATGTCTCTGGCAACATGGGCTCAAAAGATCTATAGCTAGAATATAGCTAGAACTCTGACTCAAAGGACTTCTAAAGGATACTGGACAAAATGATTTTTGAAAATGACTACTTAATTTGTGTGCCTGAATATATGCATTTTCAGATATTTTCACAACTTCAGTGACAGTGAGGTACCCACCGCTTAAAAGTCAGCCCCTTCTAAGCCAGTTCAATGACTTCCTTCACCAATGTCCAATTGGAGAAAATTAGCATAGAACAATTCAGAAATCCTTCAGCAGTAAATTATTAAGCAACAAAATTACATGTTTCTTAGCACCATGAGGTGGCATTCTGCTTCCACGAACCATGTACTGTAGCTATGGGTAATTATGCATACGCATGGCTAATCCTGTGTAAATCACAACACATTGAGTAAAAATGATTTTTTTTTTAATTGTTGCATTTCAGATGCATTTACTTAGGTTTGCCTTGTTCACATACTGTAAACAAGAATATTCTTCTTCTAGGACCAGGGATGACAGGTTCAAACTTGGACAAGGGAAGTTCAGGTTAGATATAAGAAAAAAGTTCTTTACTGTGAGTTCTTTATTGTTCTTTACTGAAACAGTCTGCCCAAAGAAGTCGTGAATGTTCCATCCCTGGTGGTGTTTTAAGGTCAGGTTTGACAGAGCCTTGGGCAACATGGTCTGGTGTGAGGTGTCCATGGCAGGGGGTGGGAACTGGATAATCTTAAGGTCCTTTCCAACTCAAACCATTCTATGATTCTATGATTCTATGATTCTACCTGCTTATTTATGTCCTTGTATTCTTATCACTATTACTGAAGTTGGAAAGGTCTCTCACTCATTTTTAATACAGACTTAAACGAAGGACCTTTTGATAGGAAGTCCTATGCTCTATCCAAAATGTGACTTCCACTGTTCTCTCACATCCCGTTCTTTCCAACATCTCTAAATTACTCCCTCTTCATCCCCAGCCCATACGCCCTAGGAAGTCTTTCACATTTCTAATATTTGATGACAAGATGAAAAACATTATACAAAGTAATGATAGAACACTAATTAATAGAAATATGAAATGACAGTAACGGTCTCTGAGCTGTGGCTGGAGATCTGTACAATGAAATATCGTCCATAGTCAGTATTTTTGTCTAGTAATTTTAGTTTAATTCAAAATCAGGGTATTTTTCATTAATAAGGTTTTAAGATTTTGAGTGTGTGTAATAGGGAAAAATGAACATTGTCTTTCCTTTCCCAAGACAAGCACTATGACTGTAATATGAAAAGAAAGAAGATGCAATATTAATTGCTTCTGTGATAAGAAGAAAGGGTTCTGGCAAGGTGTGAAAATAACACAGCGTTGTCTTTTACTTTATATATAGTAAATGTCTGTGTTACAACCTGTGCCTTTATGACTTCATACCTGTCAGGAGATACAACTATTTATTGGACCTTCAGCCTGCTACATAGCAGTGCTTGCGCACACAACAGTCAAACATAAATGAAGCTGTGCTACCTTACTATGATCTAACCCTGTTTGTCTAGGGTAGATCGAGGTCTTCAGGGAGATAGTTGGTTACTGGCTACATCCAGCTTATAAATAGAATCTGACTTGATACATAAGACGTAGACAGCTTTTCTGAATGACTTCAATGACGAAAACAAATGCATACAAATGAAACTGGAGTCTGCAGCACTGGCATTCTTCCACTCTCATGAACGAAAAGAACCCTGCCCTGGCCTTTCATAATAGACATGTCCTAGCAAACAGCCCCACGTTGTGGACACAACATGTACTAGGGAAATAACACACATATTTACTGTGCTTGAGCCGTTTCTTGTCTCACCCAGCTCTGCCAGGATATACTGAGAATTATTAGGTTGTAATTAATTCAATACTTATATTAAATTTGCTTGGAACATTGGGAAGAGGAGGAACTTCTCAAAAGGACAGCTGTTAGATTTTCGTGTGTGTTTATGTGCTTTTGTCCTTTCATTCCATTTAAAGAAGGGGGAAAGAAACAAGTGTTTATAGACACTTCTGCCAATATCGCTTTTATTTGGCTGTGGGGTGGAGCTGCTCTGAGCAAAGTGAACATCTTTGGTAGCTACCCATTGTGCAGCACTGCATCTGTAGCTGAAAAGCAAGGTTGTTTCCCAATTCGCAAGGAACAACCATATGTTCATGAATGAAGAAACATACTCCACCTAGTCCCAAGAGCTGCCTCTCTCCCCTGTAGCCTATTTAAAGTTATTCTACTGCTCTTTACTGGACTCCAGCTATTAACTGAACACCTTCAGTCTTTAAATCCTTCAAGAGAAGTAACTGTAAGCAACACTGGGGAAAAACTATTGTTCCTAATGACTCAGAGTATCATTTCCCAGAGTGACTATATTGGTGAGACTCCAAGGCTCCTCCCTCTAGAGCGGATGGTAGACTATTTTTAATGTGGCATAATTACTGTATAACATCAGCAATCAAGATGACAGTTTACAGAAAGATAAGGAGACAAGATCCCTGTCATAAAGTTCTCATGTTTTGTGAGTAAATGGTTTAAAAAAAAAAAAAAGAGGTGTTCCCCCCTCCTCAAATATGCAAAGTTTTATTTCATAATACAAACCTAGACAGTAATAATCAACACATTATATCATCACCAAAATTAAATGTGTCTTCACTTCCAAATAATTTGATTTTCCAACCCAGATGCTTTTGTGAGACCTCACCTGGAGTATTGTGTACAGTTCTAGTGCCCTCAACATACGAAGGACATGGAACTGTTGGAGCAAGTCCAGAGGAGGGTCACGAGGATGATCAGGGGGCTGGAGCACCTCCCGTATAAAGACAGGCTTAGGACACTGGGGCTGTTCAGCCTGGAGAAGAGAACCTGTGTGGAGACCTCAGAGCAGCCTTGCAGTATCTGAACAGGGCTACAGGGATGCTGGAGAGGGACTCTTCATTAGGGACTGTATTGACAGGACAAGGGGCAATGGGTTCAAACTTAAACAGGGCAAGTTCAGGCTAGATATAAGGAAGAAGTTCTTTACCATGAGGGTGGTGAGGCACTGGAATGGGTTGCCCAAGGAAGTTGTGAATGCTCCATCCCTGGCAGTGTTCAAGGCCAGGTTGGAGGGAGTCTTGGGTGACATGGTTTAGCTCGAATCCACCCCATGGCAGGGGCTCGGAACTAGATGATCTTAAGTGTGAGGATGGCCACACTTAAGGTCCTTTCCAATCCAAACCATTCTATGATTCTATGATTTTATGCTATAAAAAAAAAAAAAAAAATTTGGTCTTTATATAAACAGCTAAAAATACATCTCAGGAATTAGCGCCCATCCACTCTGCACCATTGCACAGACTGCTGCACTGCATTTAGCATTGATGTTAAGAGATCAGAAAGGAGCCTGTCCAGGGTGGTGCAAAATCTCCCACACTATGGATCTGATTAGAAGGCAGAGAATGAATTTGTTGCCTAATTTCCTTTGGTTCCCTGGGGAGCCAAACTGTTACTCAGGTAATGACTTAGCGAAACAGGTACCTGGCAAATATGCCAAACAGCAGCAGTTCCTCCCTAGACCTGTATTTTAAGTAGCTTAAGGGCAATCATGCCATTGGGAGGTGTCTCTGAATACAATTTATAGAGCAGCATTTGCCTCCTTTTTGAGTGGAAGAATTAAGCTTCTTGGCCAGAAAACAGGATGCTCCACAAAGAAACTGTACTCATACCCAAGTGGAAAAAAGTGGTAAGAAACATCGTTTTCTTGTACTTTTGTAGCTCAAATTATTATTATATTTTATGAATTAATAAAAAGATTGTAGAAACATAAAATTGCTTTGTATATTAATATTGTATAACACTGAAGTTATGTGTGCTTTGAAATGAGTTTGGGATTTTTTCCGGAGTGATTGCAAATCATGTACTTTAATTGCAACATCAAGAGGAATGGGTTTTGAGAAAATGCCTTAAATGGCTAGGCTGAACAGGAATTACATTTTGGAATTTGATTTTAAAATCAATAGAGACATCTAGTGGAAGTATTTAATGACTGCAGCTACCAGAGATTGCATCAAGGCACAGCTGATTCTCTTCTCCCTGCACTGAATTTTGTGAATAGAATGACAAATGCCAATGCTGTTTATGCTTTATTAACCTTAACTTTCAGGGTATTGTGAGGCAAATAGGACTTAGGGGCCTAAGACATATTTTTTAGTGTTCTAAGCAAGTTGGGCCCCAGAAGCATTTTTATGTGTGATGTTTACAGTGCCATTTCTTTAAGACACATGGCCAGTCATTGTGCAATTTATAGTCCTTGACTACCTAAGCTATTAGACTCCTTCTCAAATATGACTGAATTAGGCATGCAGAAATGTGATCTTTCAGTCAGCTGCCTGAACAAGCAGCCACTTAAAATGGCACCAAGGGTAAGTGCAAGTCTTCCAAAAAGTCCCTCCACAGTGGCAGGTTGAAGGGTATGGTTTCCAAGCATGACCCACAGCCTCAGACCCTCTCTGATAATGTTTCTATTTTACAAGCTGACAGGTTTAACTAGGGAGTGTCAGTCTTCCTTCCAAATACTAGAAATATCCTGTCCCACTTTCTTACCAAATACTTTAATAGAGGACTCCTCCAGGGCATAGGAAGTTCAATTTCCTTCTCTGCCTGATAGCACACCTGAACATTTCTTATTTGCTATTACATACTCTGGGAAAGAAGATGCCAACTCAACCAAAATCTGAAAGCAACGCTTTTGAGCCCAGGAAGAAACCCAGTCTACAGCCATACTACCAAGCATGAAGGTCTAGGTCTTGGTGACACATTCAGCTCCTGTAGGGCAAAACACATCATAGAAGCATCTGCACAAACATATTCAGAACACATTACAGAAATGTTCATAGCTCCCTCCTTAAGCTTAACACCAGCTAAACTGTGCTGGTTAGGCAGTAAGCCTAACATAGCTGTGATAGTGTCTGTGCCTTTTGATAATGAAGTCGCTTCTCCCAGTACTTCATAACTTTGCTCAGCTAGGCTCTATGATATGAGGAATAAAACTTGAACTTCCAAGGTATGTGAGTGAGGAAGTGGCCATGTAGGTTCAAGCAGTTTATACCTAGGCTAATCCAGGGATTCTCACAGTGCTTTCTCAGCATGCTTCAACTTTATCCATTGTGTCTCCACAGAAAAAAAAAAAACAACATGAAATTTAAATACAGTGTAGACAAATCTCACTTAAAATACATTAAAATTTGAGGCTTATAGTTGCTTACTTGAGTGTAGGAATTCATTATCAAGCCTACCCTCACAACTTTAAACCACAATTTTACTACTTCCTCTGCTACCCACACTGTCACTGTCATTTATTTCTTCCTCAATTTCCCTTTATTTGATGTGATAGATTCCTTCCTCAAATTGCGAGCTCCGATTTGTCTTGTCTGCTATTTTCTCCCTTTAATCGGTGCACAATTTGGTTAGCAACGGCTCCGACGTCCACACCGTTCTCTGTTGCTTTCTCCTTAAGTTTCCACAGCATTTTCTACGTCTGTCTTGCAGGGAATCGGCATTTACCCGACCTTTGAACGCTCAAGGTTCCGGGGCACCTCCGGGATGGCTGTGGCGCGGCCCGTAACACCCATCCCACTCCGATCACCTGCCCGGCTCCACCACCTCTGCCCGGCGCCTCCTTTGTCCCGAGTAGAGCATTGACCCACTCCAGGCTGAGGGAAGTTCCCGATTGTGCGCAGCCGCCCTCGTTCCGCGAACGTTTCTACGCTTTTTGGCGAACGCCGGCCCCTCTCTCCTCCTCCTCCTCCTCCTCCTCCTCTTCGTCCAGCTCCAACTGCTGTGGCGTTGCTATGGCGTTGTCCGGTCGGACCGCGCAGTGTGTGCGGCCTGGCTGGGCCTGAGCGGCGGGAAGCCCCCAGGGCCGCAGACTGGCCGGACACCGCCCCTTCCCTGGCCGCCTGCGGCCGCAGATACCAGCGCGGGCCCGCTGGCTGAGCCCCCTTGTCTTCCTTCCCCGCCGCCGCCGCCGCCTTCACTTTCTCTCGATCCCGAGGTTCCGGGAGGCGGCGGCGGGCCCCGGCTGGAGCAGGCGGTGGAGAAGATGGCGGGGAATGGCGGAGGGTTCGCTGGCGCCGGGAGCGGGGAGATCATCCAGCTCAATGTGGGGGGTACCAGGTGAGCGGGTGTACAGGGCAGGCCGAGCGGGACCGACCCCAGGGCCTGCCGGCGGGTGGTGCCAGCTTGTACCGGAGGGTATCGGAGCAAGGGCGAGCACGGCAGAGCCGGCTCGCCTAGAATCGGCCCACCGCGGCTGCTGCTTCGGGAAGCGCATGGATAAAGCTTTTGCACGGGAGCTGGGACAGTTGGAGGCAGATACGGGAGGCGTTGACAGCCCTGTGTGGTGTCTGTATTGCAGGGTCTGGGGTTTTTAGAGACGTGCTCCAGGAGGACACTCGACTTTGTATGCTGCTGCTTCAGGAGTAGAGGACAGAGAGGTTTGCTTTGCCATAGCTTTCTAGGCATTGGTCTGCCTTGCAGCCTCAGATGCTAAGGTGTTAAAAAGGTAGATATAATACCGCTGCTGTCAATCAGAGTAAAGATTTGTAATTGAACGGACACTGAAAGTTTATAAGATGGCATTTTGGCAGGCTGAGATAGAGAATTGTAGGTCAGAATCTGTGTGATAGTGTAGATGTTTCTATGCTCAGGCATGATCACCGTAGATGGTGGGAACTGAAGTAATGTGTCTTTATGAGTCTTAGGCACAGCTATTAGTATTAGAAGCAACTACTACTATCCCAGAAGAGGATCTTGTTCTTATAACTGAATTGTATGTTGCAGCCTTCCTAAAGGATGGTGCCATAAAATTGGTGCAGAATTCCTTTGTTATAAGGAGACATTAAGAACCTCATTCAGCCCAGATTGACTGCTTGTCACTTCCTGTCCTGGGTTCAGCAGTAGCAGTCATTTTTCTCCTTAGTAACTGGTGCAAGTGCTGTGTTTTTGACTTTCAGCCTGGGAACAACACTGGTAACACTGATGTTTTTAGTTGCTGCTCAGTAATGTTTAATCTGACCAAGGACATTCTGAGTCTCATGCTCTGCCAGGGAGGAGGGGAAGCTGGCAGGAAGCCGAGACAGGACACCTGACCCAAACTAACCAAAGGGGTATTCCGTACCACAGCACATCATGCCCACTATATAAACTGGGGCCAGTTACCCAGAAGGGTTAGATCACTGCTTGGTTGGGCTGGGTATCAATCAAGTGGTGAGCGGTTGTATTCTCTTCCCTTGTTATTTCCCTTATCATTATTATTATTGGTGGTAGCAGTACTGGTGTGTGTTATGCCTTAGTTGCTGGACTGTTCTTATCTCAACCCATGGGAGTTACATTATTTCGATTCTCCTCCCCATCCCTCCGGGAAGCGGGGGAGGAAGAGAGGGGAGTGAGAGAGTGGCTGCATGGCTGACTAAGTTTAAACCACGACACTTCCATAGTCAAAACTCTCCTACAGGGATGCTTTCAGGATAACTTTGATGTTGGCTTGGGCCAGATTTCATGTTACACTGAATAAGGTTCATCAGTGAACTCTGTCTCTAAAATTATAGGCCAGTTCACCTTTTAGGTTTTTGCTACAAGTGGAATCAAAAAGATGCTTCGATTTCATAAGTAAGATCTGAATCGGGGAAGAAATAAACCTCCTCAGAGGGCTTGTCTACACAGAAGTATGAAGAATAAGGCAAGCTAACGATTGTGTATATTTTATTTCTAGTTGAATGTCTGTGTTCTAGGCAGCAGACATCATTTGGATGTAAGGAATAGGTAAACTGTGCATTAGTTCTTGTTACCCATACTAGAAACCTGAAACTCTTAGTTTTGTTTGTGGAGTTGTATGAGAAGAGGAAATCGGAGCTCCCCTCTGACAGCAGTTATACTTTGGAGCATCGAGTACAGAGATGCCAGTTTTGCATGTTCTGACACTAGGTTCCCACTGCCCCCTGGGACTGCCAGAGCTTCTCTGTTGTATGCTGTTGCTCCAGTGGTTTCTGGTCTCAGCTCAGTGGATTCCTTTTCTGGCAGCAGAAAACCTCTTGCAAGTTAACATTCACAGAAATTACTGTAACAAATTTAGTAAGTTCTCTTGACCTTTTATCTCCCTCTGCTTATAACTCTAAAACCCCAACAGGCTATGAAAACGGCTGTTTTGCCTGTTTGTGTCTGTTCCCAGTTACCTGTATTTTTTTTCAGTGGAGGCCACCTGCTTAAGGGTATTTGAGAGTATTCCAGTGGGTTTACCTGGTTGTCCTCCTACAGTGTCCATCTGACCACTGCATGTTAGCTGCATGAATCTGTGGATGCACTTATACATGAAAATGTTGCTAGCTAAGCTTATTTCTGTACCCTGGAAAGAAGGGCTCTGTCTTCTTGTTTACATAGATTAATGTGTATGCATTAAAAGTTCTAAAGTATAGGTTAGTATGATGTATTGCTAAACTGATCCCATAGTGCAAATCACAGAAAATACTCGTGCTATCTAAACTCACTGATCAGATTGCAAGGAGATGAATGTGGAATCCACTGATGGCTCCTTTTTTCTGTCCGCCTTATTTGGGCCTTGTTATTCTGGAACATCTAGTCACAAATATTTTGCTACTTTATTTGACTTAGAAAATGCTAGAGTTGAACCCAGCTCTAGCTGGTGTCAGAACACCAGCAAATCTTGACACCTCTAAATAGCTGACTGTCACCTATGTGCCTAAATGCAAGCATGTGTGCAGGTCAGAAACTGTGCTATAGTCTACTGAGAAGTACCATGGAGTCCTCAAACATTTGTTCAGAGATCCTGAGCGTCTTCAGGGTCTCGGGGGGCTTTATTGCTTCAGAATTAATTTAAGCATTTATCATTCAATGTTGTTTACAACTGAAACTTGTAGAAGTATCAGGCAATAAAAATATTCAGCTTGTGAAGACCTTTAAAAGGACTAACTGGGGATGGTGCATCCATCCCCATAGTTACATGTGGTGTCTGGATTAATCTTGGATAAAATACGTGTGACTCATTGTTTTCTATTATGCACACACTGTAGCATAATCATCCCTTAATCTTAGAGAAGGGTAGTGGTCTGTATGACAGCTGATAAAAGCTGTACAAAAATGCAGATATACTTAGAAGCCACTTTCCATTTATATAGCAAACTGTTTTGGTTCTCTTTATTTTTAATGTTTTTAGGAAAGACTTTGCTTGTTTGTGCTTAGAATGCCGATACTGGAGATTTTCTGTTGAGCAGCTACACAATCCAGATTTTATGCAGAATGGTAGTTCCATGCAGCCTTTGTGTTTCCCCTGGGGGTATAAATTAATGCTTTTTGTTTAGCAGTGGAAACAAAAAATACTTTGTAGTACATTCCTGGACTGTGTGGAAAGTTGCAGAATTTTACTTTTGCATTGCCTTTTTTGATTCCCCATTAATGGAGAGGATACCGAAAGTTTCTTAGTCGTGCTACTAATAAGAGGATATATACAGTCAGCTGATGTGGAGTATGAAATCCTTGTCCAAGCTGTCAATCCAGTTGTATTTCTTCATGTTAAATCAAAACCAGAAGTATAGAACAGTTCATAGGTAGTTACTATGTAAAATACTGTCTGGCATTGTAAGTAATACTATGCATTATTTCATGATTCAGAGTAAATGCTTTCTTTTAACTCTTATTGCTGTTGGCCCCCCCTTGGAGGGCCTAAATAGCAAATGGCAAATAATTGAAGTTACTGTAAAATACTGACTTGAAGCTCATTGTGGTCTTTTGCCATGCACAGCGTAGCACCCCTTTAGTTCTAAGTAAGAGTACCGTGCAGTTAGTTAAAAACATAGCACGCTATCCATTAACTTTTATTTTAGTGTCTGCTTTTTGTGTGGTTGCTTGCTTTTTTTTTGGGGGGGGGGGGGCTTGGTTGTTTGTCAAGTTAAATGCTTGATGAAAATCTCTAGAGTATGAGAACCCAAAAATGTAGAATTTTGGGGACAGTGTATTACAAACCTATAAAGAATGACGCTTTGGGGGTTTCTGGACAGTTGTGCTTCATGCTTACGGACAGTCTGTGCAAACAATCTGCAACTTGTTTGACTTTGTGCAGACATTTAAATGATCTCAGTCTTCCCAGATGTGTTTGATATCAGCTTTGTAGGACAAATAAAAGATAAAATAGACTTCCTTCCAATTTTACAGCTGATTGTAAAATTGTTAACTTTGGTTTCCTAGGTTCAGCACTTCAAGACAAACACTGATGTGGATTCCAGACTCCTTTTTTTCCAGGTATTTGTAATAGATATTCACATTAAAGAAACACAAATTAATAGTCATTTAAAAAAGTACATATCTTCTCATATATGTATTTATTTATTTATGTTGTTAATAGTGTCACTTTATGCTGTTAATGATGTCTTTATTCATTAATGCTTTTCTCCCTCCTCAAGCAATGGGGCAGATTCATTTGAAGTAAGCTGTTATCCAAAAAGCATCTTCTGTCTTGAATGATGCTATGGCAGCTTATATGTGCTGAAAAGCTGTCACTTTTTAGACGTAGTGTTATGGAAATAAGTTTCCAAGAAAGGGAGATGCCACTGTTTCTATTACTATGTTACCACTTGTGATCTTACTCACTGTACACAGTAGCACTGCCTGTAATGTTTTTTTGAATTATTGCTGTACCCTGGGTACACGATACAGAGTACCTCCCACAACGCAGGAGCTGTTGAATTATTGAACATCTTTCTGCTAACTTTTACGTCACTACCATTGCTGCTTGTGTAGGTTGTGCTGCTTACTGCTTGTATGCTAGTAATTTTGTGCTGTAGTTGCTGGACCTCTATCATCACAGTTAATCTGAAACATATAAAAGAAATACTGGCATGTAAAAGGCAGGCAATTTTGCTTCCTTACGTTTAATTTTTGTACTCTAGACATCCTTCCCAACAAAAGCCAGTAGCTGACAGAGAGAGATGGCATTACCTGCTCCTGTTTCACTGAAATGTTAGGATAAATGGAGTGCCAGGGAGGTGTCACCTTCTTTGAAGCATGGAAGAAAAGGCACGAGGAGGAAGTTCCATGCTATTCCTCAGTCTCTCAACACAAAGTATACTAAGGAGTTTGTTCTGAAAGTTATCCATGACTGGCATATCTCAGAGGTAATTGTCCAGACTGAGATGGAATCTTAAAATAAAACTGTTGACATTACTTAGTTTGCTTCTTATCTGTAAAACAATGTTTGGTTGTTGTGTTTTCTGTAGATCTGGAGCAAAAGTACTTTAATCTCATGGGAGAGAAACTTTGAAGGAAAATTGTGTCAAAACTCATCCACCCCATTCTTGCCCAGCAAATCCTTGCAGAATTGATAGTTTACTCTTGCTTTTTACTTCAGTAGCTTTTATTGTTTTACCAAAATACAGGTGAAAATTCACAAAGAAAGTAAAGGGACTGAGAGTATTGCTCTCCTGTATTTCTATTAGTACATTTCTGAGAGATGTCTAATGAAGCTTTCCTGTGTTTCAGTTTGCTGAGTGGAAGAATTTCAACGCTGAAGGATGAAACTGGTGCTGTGAGTAGTAAACCTACTGATAAGTTACTAATTTAATATTATGCTTTCAGTTAGGTTCTCTCCTAAATAATAATCATTGTAGGTTCTAATCTAACAGGAATTACACTGCCTGAGTCAGTCTAAACTCTCATGAAAATTAGTGACATCTCTAATTTTTTTTCTTGATTCTCCTCTTCATTCCAAGATAAATGAAACTGGGACAATGTGCAATTTTGTGCTCATTCTGCATTGTCTACAATGCAGAGACAGCAACTGTATTTAGACAGAAAAACTACTTATTGGTGTACTGCAGAGAAGTGTAATTTTCATAAGATAGATATTGCATATGTAGTAGATTAATCCTGAGATTGAAATGCAGCTTTAATTGGCAAATATATATAGAAAAATGGCTGTTTCAGTGAGGGTGCCTGTTGACCTTTGTGGAGAGTATAGAACTTAAAGAACATGCTTATTAAGTGCCGTCTATTTGCATCAGTGTTTGTATGTATGTCTTATAAGAATATTGAACTGGTGGGTGGTAGAAGGATAATGAGAGGAAAGGAGAGGCCCAGAAGCTTTGGGTTATGTTTGTCTGCCACATCCTCAATTTCTATTTCTCATGCTCAGCATAAAAAAGCATTTCAGTTGATTGTTGCTCCATAGTAATGCTAAAGCACAGCAGTTTTTCCTTGCAGATATTTATTGATCGTGATCCAGCAGCATTTGCGCCCATTCTAAATTTTCTTCGTACAAAGGAGTTAGACTTAAGGTAAGAAGTTCTCCTTATTTCAAGTGAAAACTAATTTGATCAGATGTGTTAGTAGAAAACCTTTTTGAGTGAGGATTGTTCAGTTTTACTTATCTAGGTGGGTGCCCAGTGTATGACTCTGCACCCTCCTAGATCTGGGACCACGTCTGAAGTATATATGTGGCATGGTGGAGGCAGAAATGGTAGCGTTATATTTTGTTAGTGGATTCATAGAATCATAGAATGGTTAGGGTTGGAAAGGGCCTTAAGATCATCTAGGTCCAATCCCCCTGCCATGGGCAGGGACACCTCGCACTAAAGCATGTCACCCACGTTTCCATCCAGCCTGGCCTTGAACAGTGCCAGGGATGGATTATTCACAACTTCTTTGGGCAACCCATTCCAGTGCCTCATCACTCTTACGGTAAAGAACTTTCTTGTTATATCCAACCTAAACTTTAAACCACTTGTGGCAATGTATTTCTTTATTGCTTCTGTATCCTTACTTTAACAAAAGGTAATACTGAGATCACTTTGAAATCTCACACATCAACATGTTGAATGCATTTGGTGGTAATTCTTTAAACTGCTAGGTAGCTTGGTGTTCACATTGTGTAATACCTACTTAATATGCTAGTATTTAAACTCTTAAGTATTTACCTTGTCCTTGTGTTGTTTTGTTTTTTTTATTTCCTAGGGGAGTAAGTATTAATGTTCTCAGGCATGAAGCTGAATTCTATGGAATCACTCCTTTAGGTAACTTATTTTTTTAATCTGAGGTCATCTCATCTTTATTATTGTAGAAATGACTCACTTGCAAGTTCTGGGCAGTCATGACCCTGAAGATTATCAAACTTACTGACAGAGAAGGTTAATTGAAATAATGTTTCCTAGGAAGTCAAAGCTGTGCTCATACCTGGTTTTTCTCCTTAGTGAGAAGATTGCTATTATGTGAAGAACTGGAACGCTCATCTTGTGGCAGTGTCCTTTTTCATGGCTACCTGCCTCCTCCAGGTATTTTTGAGTTAATCATCTGATGTTGCTTGCAGTCACTTACTGCTTTAGTTTATGGGGGCAGTTGGCTGAGGTAGTTACTCCGGGTGTCAAGCTATCTAGAGAAGGCTGTCCCATGGAAAGAATAAGATGTGTGGTTGAATTGAACATAGTTCTGATTCAAACCCACGGCTTTTATATGTATTCTTTATGTAATGGTATATTTAGAGTATTGGGCAAGGTGTTGTGCCATGTTAATATGAAGCAGGCTGTGTTTGATAGTGGACTAGTATAGAGATTCTTCAAGTAGGTTATCAGCATGGAGTGCTTTCTTCTTTCTGAAGGAGGCTACAAGGATGGTGGGCAGGGACTCTTCATTAGGGACTGTAGTGACAGGACAAGGGTTAATGGGTTCAAACTTAAACAGGGGAAGTTCAGGTTAGATATAAAGAAGTTCTTTACTGTGAGGATGGTGAGGCACTGGAATGGGTTGCCCAAGAAAGTTGTGAATGCTCCATCCCTGGCAGTGTTCAAGGCCAGGTTGGAGGGAGTCTTGGGTGACATGGTTTATTGCAAGGTGTCCCTGCCCATGGCGGAGGGTTGGAACTAGATGATCTTAAGGTTCTTTCCAACCCTAACTATTCTATGATTTCATGATTCTGTGATTCTAAGGTACAGTTACTTTATGTGCCCTAAGTCTAGGTGACAGATTGCCACAAAGGAGCTTTCCTTGACAATATGGGTACTTAAAATAGGCTTTAGATCAAAGTGCATGATTATTAATCCTGTATTTTGAAAGTGAATGAATATCTGTTATATTACTAAACTTTATGGAGTGGAACCAAACATCTCTTTTCTTTTACAGGCATTCCCAACCGTAAAATAAATAATGCTGCCAGGCTACCATCTGATGATAGAATTGGTCAAAACTGCTCTGAGAGTGAGATTCATGGTCGTGGTGGTGTCCAACCTACACTTGATGGTACTGGCGAAGGTACAGTCAGGCTAGGTGAGGAATGTCAGTTCTGAACCCAAAACAAATTGAAAAGGTGATTGTCAGTGGGTAATAAAAGTTGAGTGGCTGTTTCTGGTTTCAGTCTGTTATTCTATGTTTGCCTTAATCTAAATTGTGATTAAGGCAAACCTATGTAGTATTTAAGGTTCACTGCTGTACACTCAAGGTATGAGGCTAAGTGAAAGGCAAATCAAAGTTCTTCATGCAGGCCCCTTAGACAAATACCTTTCACTGTACTAAAGCCATGATAAAAAACAGATGGACCAATATCTCATGGGTTTTTGTTCAGGACGTCCTTCTTTTGCATTTCTTTCTTGTTCCTGGTGCCTCTTTCTTGTTCCTGGTGCCTCTCTCTTGCCCTGCAAGAGTTGAGATTTTAGTGTAAAGGTAGTCTTCAGTCGTTTAACTATATAGAGTATATTCCATATAAAATATATAAAACTATAAATAAGATAAGGTTGAATTCTATCATCTTCCAGTTTTGACTTTGGAGGCAAAATGATTCTGCTTGAGTTGTCATCCTCTGCTATAACCCTGTAAATTGTTGCAGTGTTCATTAGGGACTGTAGTGATAGCTCAAAGGGTAATGGGTTCAAATTTAAACAGGGGAAGTTTAGCTCAGATATAAGGAAAAAGTTCTTTACTGTGAGGGTGATGAGGTGCTGGCACAGGTTGCCCAAGGAAGTTGTGAATGCTCCGTCCCTGGTGGTGTTCAGTGCCAGGTTGGACAGAGCCTTAGGTGACATGGTTTAGTGCAAAGTGTCCCTGCCCATGGCTGGGAACTAGATGATTTTAAGGTCTTTTCCAACTGTAACTATTCTATGATTCTGTGATCTAGAGTATGTTAAAAGGTGAATTTCTATCCAGGTAATAGAAAAATAAGCCTTGGGTATGTATTGCTGATCCTTCTTTGTGAGTTGCTGCAGGTTTGGAAGAGGGCAGTCATGGGGAAAATGAGAGGGAAGATGCAGTCTTTAGGTATTAGCTCTTTAGTGTATCAAGGTTGAGAGCTAACTTGGGGAAGTACCATAATCACTGATTTCCAGTGCCATCCGACACTTCTGCCACACCAAATTTAGTTACAGCTTAGAAACAGGCATGCTCCCCCTACATAGTAGATGGAGGAGCTGTAGGTATTCTCAGATGCTGGAAATCTCAATTAACAGTCTATAACAATAATGCAGGGTTGCACCAAGTATTTGCCTACAACGTTTACAAAATACAGCAGTGTTTCAACAGTCCTCAGATTTTTACCAGTTTGGTAGGCTTTAAAACTGAGGCATATATTTGCCTTTTCACTGTTCTGGACACTCTGGATTGTAATGGCTGAGATGAAATGTATAAGAACTTCTGTAGAAGAATTGTAATAGTTGTAAGAATTCTGAGTAATACTGCTAACTAGAATCTAGGTGAAAATCTTTCTTGAGAAAGCGCATTCACCAAGTTTCTGTTGCCTGCCTAGGAGAGAGCTCTATCTTGTTACAGATGAGCAGAAACATCTTCTAATACCCATCACTTGACTGATTTCAGCTTTGTTGTTGTTTTTAGGATTCCCTGTGGACCCACGGAAAGTTCTTATAGTAGCTGGCCATCACAACTGGATAGTAGCTGCCTATGCCCATTTTGCTGTTTGCTACAGGTATGAATATAGTAGTTTGTCAGGTTCTAGGAATCTGAAACAAAAAACCCCAAACAAAAAACCTCAATTTCTATAAGCAAAGCAAAAAGATTGCTTTAGTCTGAAATAACAGGAGATCACTTGCATTCAGTTTGGCCCTATAAATCTTGAGTTGCTGCTTTTACTGGTGCAGATCAGCTGCTTGATAGGAACTCAACTTTTGCTGCTTTCATGTTGATTTTGATGCTGTTGCAAAAGTAATGGACTCCAAAGCCCATTTTAAAGCAGGTTTTCAAATGAAAGATCTCTTAAAAGAGTTCTTCCTGCTGTTTCGGTTTGAAGACATTCTGTGAAGTTAGGCTATCAAAGAACTTGAAACAGTGAAGGGATTTTTGCTGCATAAGTGACATACCTTGTCTTAAACTTCATCTTAGCAGTTAAGCACTTGCTACTTCACCTGGGTGGCTGGAAAGTGTCTAAATGTCTTGTAAGCAAACTGGCTATTTTTTAACATCAGGTGAAGATAAGTAACACCTTCATATTGCAGAAGCTAATTTTAGTTCACATCTGAAAAGCCTGATTTAACTGGTGGCTGTCTTTTCAATGGAAAGTAATCTTTAACAAGAGCTCTTCCTAAAAGCCAAACAAACACTGCTGTTTTGTGGTTCAGAAACAGAAGGGAGAGTAAAGAGTGTGATGTGAGTAGCTTCTTTCTAGTTACTGCCGAGCTGAAGCTATAGTTTTCTGCCTTTTTAACTATATATGATACTAATTTATTTGCTTAAACTTTGTAACTTAAGTCACATCTAACTTGTCTGCTGTATTCACCACTGCAGTTTGGTTTGCCACTAGATGTGGCTTCTCTTGCTCTCTTCAATGTTCTTGCTTTCAGTTATGTGTAATATCGTCTGACTGGAGAAAGAGGCAATGATTTGAAATCATTGTCCCCTCCTTATGATTTTTATCTCTGTTTCCCTTTAAGTGAAAGATTCACTCATGTGAATCTCACTCTCTGTGGTTCTTCAGCTCCAGGCAAGATGCAGTGCTGAAGTTAAAAGACTAGGACCAATGGTAAAAAAATACCAGATAATGTTTCTGCTTTCCATGCTCACATTTATATAATTTGACTGCTGAGGTTTAGTGTGCTTTAGCTGAGTTGCAAAGTATCTAAATTATTGCCTGAAATTAAAGCAGATAAATTGTTTTTCTGGTGTTAGGTAAGTCTTTAAAATGCACAGGGAAATGATTCTCTAAAAATAAAGCTTATGGTCAGTTCAGTATTATCTGTTTACAGTATGCCATAAACAGAAAATGCAACTTAGCACAGCTTTATGCTCGAACATGATTGGGTGTCTTATGTGATGCATAATTTCCAGAGGCAACTTAATAGAGATTTTTTCTGAAGTCTTAAGCTGAGCCTCTGGCATTTGTTTAGCCCAAACTTTTGGTTTGGTCTTATAACTTATATATCAGATGTGCTTATATGAAGAAAAAGCCCAGTACAGGGGTTCGGTAGCTGCAAAGCACTGAAATGATATGCAGAGTCAAACTTCAAGGGAGGAAAAAAAAAAGGCAGCTTTTGTAGACTCTAGTGCTTAACTGGAATTTCAAGTTTTGTGGCTTGGCCTGTAAGACTGGAGCAGCCAGCCAGCCATATTGGTTCAGGTGTAGACTGAGTTACCTGTTTCTGAATCTCTAACCCTCTGTTCCCTCCTTTGCCTCTCTAGAATCAAAGAGTCATCTGGGTGGCAGCAGGTCTTCACGAGTCCCTATCTGGACTGGACAATTGAGCGAGTGGCTCTCAATGCTAAGGTGGTTGGAGGACCTCATGGAGACAAGGATAAGATGGTTGCAGTTGCCTCAGAGAGTAGCATAATCTTGTGGAGCATTCAAGATGGTGGTAGTGGCAGCGAAATTGGTAACTATAATAGCGTGGGCTTTTTATTTTTGTCTGTGTATGTTTAACAAGGAAGAAGTCTGTGACCTTATTTTGAGGTACGTATGATCTGCAGTGTCCTGTGGACGTTTTCACAAAGTGACAGAGCATGCTTATACTGTTACAGCATATTAACTTTCTTCTCTGTCATGCTAGAGGAATCCTGTCTTTAAAAGGTGGACAATAAAAAAGCAGTCTGCTTACTGAACAGGTACTAACACTTACTGTTCAGTTTGAGGTTTTTGTGTAAGGATGCAAATTAAGAGTAGAACTTTTGCCTGGACTTGTATTAGAATCTAGGCCATAGAGCAAAGGAACTGAAGCTTCTGATATGAAAAGTTACAGATATTGAGAAATTCTGTTCTTTTCTTTCCTTCGTCATATCAAAGCTACATTTTTACATGGGGATGATGGAAAGATTTCAGTTCTCTGTCCAATGTAGTTCATAAATGGAAGGTGAAAATCTTTTTATAATTACAGTATAGAAAAAGCACTCTACTGCCCTAAGCATACAGGAATAACTGCTTGTACACCTTGGCACTAAAGGACACACGATTAGGGAGGCTAAAAAAATAGCAGGAAGATATTTCAGAAGTAAATGTTCTTTGGTATTCATCTGATGGCTTGTCTGACTCTTGTTCAAATAGAGGTCAAATTTGGGAGGTAGTGAAGGGAGTGGTATTAGGAACTCCCTGTAGCCTAATTCTTGGTGTTTGAATAACCACTACTATGCCAGTAATGTTTTTCCTTGGGCAGTAGATACTGCTAACCAAGTATGACAGCAATCTCCTTATTTGGACACTTTGCTTTGAAATTTACTGCTGAGTTAATTTATTAGATGTATCTCCATACATAACTCCATGAGAATTCATGCAGTCATTAATTAAAGTCAAAAAGATGAGCATTGCTTTAAGCACTGTGCTGTTACGTTTCTCCTGTACTTTCTGGTTTGATTAGCTGCTTATGTTACCTTGGCATTTGCAATAAGATATGTGAAGCAGCATCTCAGATATTTGGAAATGAAGTGCAAAGAGACACAAAAGCCATAAGTGGGCTTCTAATAAAAACTAGAATATGCCAGTACCATAAATTTCTGATAACTCGGACTTCGACTGAACATGGCAGCAAAACTGGAGGAAGCACTTTTGCTAAACAGGCTGTGCTGCATTGAAGTGATTTTTGTGAAACAAAGGAAATCCCACTTGGGGCAGAGGGGAACAGAGAGAAAGTGCCTCCAGGTCTGAATCTTTAGTCTGACTAACATTGACCAAAATGTACTGTTCCTCTTTTGGATAATAGGTCATGCTGCTTGGGTTAAAAAACCCTAAAATATGTTTGTGCTTATTAGTAATAACTTGAATAGAGTTGTCTTGTTTCCTTGTGGAGGCAGATGCTTGCAGTCCTGCTTAGTGTTAGCGATATAGTGCATTGCTATCATCTTGGGAAAGAAATTACTTGTTCCAGTTGTTGGGGCCTGGTGATGCCATCCTCAGAAAACTCTGTGGGCTGGCAGCTTTGTGATAGGGCTCTGCCAGAGTGCTCTCTTTACTTTCAATATTATTTACATAAGGCACTGCTGCTGGGTTGCTGCTGTAAGCAGTACCTTACTGAGAGGGACCCTTAAGACAAGAGCCTGTCATTACATATAGCATTGTCTCCCCTGGGAATGGGTCTCATATTGTTGAGCCTAAGCAGGACTGACCCTTCAAATTCCTCCAGACTATTCAAGCTGTCTTCCTTGATTCTCTGGAGTAATCAATTCTAGTTGTTTCTGTGGATTTTTTATTACTGCCTTTTTCACATGTCCTGTACAGCTGAATCTCATCTGCATTGAATGATTGTGCTGTGCCATGGAAAGCAGTTTAGCATCCCAATTAAAGATAAATATATGTTGAGCTTCCTGAAATTCCTTCTCAGCGTGTAACAGAGGGCTGTTCTTGGTTGGGAATGGCACTCTGTTCATTTGAATTTGCCCAAAACAATGTTGGGAAATATTCTAGCTGTTGGGTACTCTTCTTCTGAAGACATCTGGCTGCTGCAGTTAAAGTATATTAGTGAGAAGTAATATAAGTATGTAGAGTGAGTAGTATGGAATAGAAAACTTACTAGTGAAGCTGGACACTTGATAGTGTTATGTATCCCCAGTAGTATAGACTTTTGTACTTACTATATATCCCCAATAGTACTGACTTTTGTGCTTACTAGGCAGTAAAACTTAGCCTGGAATTACTTACAAACTGAGTTACTTACAGGGTTGTTTTGCTGGATTTCATAGCTGGCAAACTCGGAAATTATCTCAGAGTTTTGTAGTTTGCTGTAATTTTCAAACACACTGTGCAATAAATCCTACCAAATGTATTTTGCTGTCCAAGTTTGCATTAAAAGTATTCGTATTTGATCTATGATGAGACTAGAAGGCTCTAAAGAGAGGACAGATATTAAGGTCTACTATAACCATAGTCATCAATACCTGTCACATTCTTCTGTGTTGTGATTTTTAAGTGCAGTGTTCTTGATGCCACATTTGCTTTCTTTGGAAAGCCAGCATTTGCTGGTAAGTCTTATCTTCCAGATTTTGAGTAGTATGTGATGACTGGTGAAACTGGTTCCCTATATGGCTTCAGTTTTTAATAGCCTGTACTCTCTACTCATGGACTGTAACCAAACTGAAAGATGTGTAGATGAAAAGAGAAGGAAAGAAAGAAAGACACAGGCTTTTGTAGGCTGCTTAGTTTTACAGGTTCAAGTATTTCTGCTAAAAAGAGAAATTTGAATGTATTCAACTAGTGTCACACTGGGGTAGTTCAGTTTTTTCCAAGATTACTGATTAAACCTTGTAGCTGTATTTAGTTTCTAAAATTTGTTTTCAGACTACGGCTGTTTGATTGGACTTCAAAAGAGAAAACTTGTAATACTTTAAAAGGTAACTGCAAACTAATCCAGTACAAATTTGGCTAATGAAACCCATGAAATTACTGCTTCTTAAATGACTCTTAATAGATTCAATGAAAACAACAACAAAAAGTCCTTCTTACTGGAACAGAATTTTTGATTGTTATTTATATTTTAATGTCCTTAGAATATATAAAGCCCTTTGAGGACTTGATGGCAATGATTGCATCAGAAGAGGTGACATCATGCTGCTATTCAGCTTAATGGAACCCGGTTTGCTGCTTGAATAGTACCTCTCTTAGTACACTGCAAACCCAGTTTTGGCTGTTCTTTTCTTGCTACTGCAAGAAATGTGACATGACAATAATGAAAGAGGTTCCATTGTTACTGTTTTTTCTCTTTATTTTAGATACGCTTCAAAGACTCTGTTTGTTTGGTTTTTTTTCTTATAGGAGTGTTCAGTCTTGGAGTCCCTGTAGATGCTCTCTTCTTCATTGGCAACCAGTTGGTGGCTACAAGCCATACAGGGAAAGTGGGAGTGTGGAACGCTGTGACTCAGCATTGGCAGGTGTGTTCAGTTCCTTTTTCTGTTTCAGTCACTTTCAATAAGCTGGTATTTCTTCTAGTAAAAAGAGAATCCAGCAATCTAAAAGCATGTGTGAAATGCTTGTCACAGGGTTTTCAGCCCTGACTTGTGTCACAGAGTTTGCAACCTTCATATATAAGTGTGTGCCTGTGAGTAGAATTTTGAATTGTTTGGTGGTAAAAAGCATGCTTTTTAGGCTTTCAGGTAAAAGGATGTGGTGTGATTTAGAGTAATAAATGTCAAATGTATATATATTTAAACATACTTAAACATTTTAACTGATGGACAGGGGTAGAGCAGTTGATGTCATCTACCTGGACTTGTGCAAAGCGTTCGACACTGTCCCACATGACATCCTTGTCTCTAAGTTGGAGAGACATCAATTTGATAGGTGGATCACTCGGTGGATAAAAAACTGGCCGGATGGCCACACACAAAGAGTTGTGGTCAATGGCTCAATGTCCAGCTGGAGACCAGTAATGAGTGGTGTCCCTCAGGGGTCGGTGTTGGGACCGGTCTTGTTCAACATCTTTGGTGACATGGACAGTGGGATTGAGTGTGCCCTCAGCAAGTTTGCCCATGACACCAAGCTGTGTGGTTCGGTTGATATGCTGGAGGTAAGGAATGCCATCCAGAGGGACCTTGACACGCTTGTGAGGTGGGCCAATGCTAACCTTACGAAGTTTAACCATGCCAAGTGCTCCTACACCTGGGTCGGAGCAATCCCAGGCACAGCTACAGGTTGGGCAGAGAAGAGACTCAGAGCAGCCCTGTGGAGAAAGACTTGGGGGTGCTGGTCAATGAGAAAATGAACATGAGCCAGCTTCAGTGTGCACTCTCAGCCCAGAAAGCCAAACATATCCTGGGCTGCACCAACAGGAGTGTGGCCAGCAAGGTCCAAGGAGGTGATCCTGCCCCTCTGCTCTGCGCTTTTGAGACCTCACTTGGAGTACTGTGTGCAGTTCTGGTGTCCTCAACATAAAAAGGACATGGAACTGTTGGAACAAGTCCAGAGGAGGGTTACGAGGATGCTCAGGGGACTGGAGCACCTCCTCTATGAAGATAGGCTGACAAAGTTGGGGCTGTTCAGCCTGGAGAAGAGAAGGTTGTGTGGAGACCTCATAGCAGCCTTCCAGTATCTGAAGGGGGCCTATAGGGATGCTGGAGATGGACTTTTCATTAGGGACTGTAGTGACAGGACAAGGGGTAACGGATTAAAACTTAAACAGGGGAAGTTTAGATTGGATATAAGGAAGAAATTCTTTACTGTGAGGGTGGTGAGGCACTGGAATGGGTTGCCCAGGGAGGTTGTGAATGCTCCATCCCTGACAGTGTTCAAGGCCAGGTTGGATGAAGCCTTGGGTGGCATGGTTTAGTGTGAGGTGTCCCTGCCTGTGGCAGGGGGATTGGAACTAGATGATCTTAAGGTCCTTTCCAACCCTAACTATTCTATGATTCTATGATATATTTAAGGGATCTTAAAAGTTGTTTTACACAGAGAGACTCTTCAGCAGAAATGTACTTGGATATGCTGTAAAGATATTTGTCTTGCATGTTGATGCTTCTGACTTTATTCCTGTTGTTAGAATGCATGTTAAATAGATCCTTGGAGTCTGTATGAGTCTGAGAAAACAGTGGAGCATTCATATGAATAACAAAGCTTGTAACACAGCTGGGTGTATGTCTGTGGCACAAAACCTAGATGCAGTAAGATCCCTAAATTGCCTTGCAAATCTCAAGAGGCAGAACTGACCTGAGGCTGCTGCACTGTTTGGTAAGTTCCCATTCAGCCTTTAAGTGACACTCCTGCGAACAAATAACAGATAAGAAGTATGAGATAGCACTGCTTCTGCAGCAGACATGCTAGTGTGTTCTTGAAAAGCAATATTGATACCTTGCAAAATCTTCTGTTGAGACAACTTAATGCTACGTGACAAACTGGCATCTGACATTTTCTAAAGGAGCAAGTAATAAAGAATAAAAAATTGTGTCCCATTCATCATCTTTGTTTCCAGAGGAGCCACAGCAATCTTTCTGATCACATTCGTAGTTCCTCAGTTTGACTGACCTTTTGGTGAAAGTGTTTCCTATTGAAGAATAGAAAATCTTTGAGAGGCTTATATGCCAGGATGTCCTAAGCCCAAGTTTGTTTGCTTTCTGATACCCAAGCTAAACAAAGCATGCCTAAATCCAGCCAGTTTGAAGGTGCTTTCTATATCTCAAGCTCTTTTGGTAGTAAGGAATAAAAACCTCGCATCTTCTTATACGTCTTCATCTCCCTTTAGAACACATTCCTCTTGAAAAAACTCTATAAAGACCTACGTGGCAGGGTTGTACCATCTCAAATTCCTCATGAGAATACATGGTATTTGTGTAACTGCTTTCCATAAGTTGCCCATAGCTCTCAGATCTAGGATGTAATCATACTTGCTGCAGTGAGAGAAGTTTTGAGAAACAGAATATGCCAGTGCCCCACTGGGCATATTTTACCCATGACTGTTGTATAGTGTTGCTCTGTTTCCTAATGAAAGTTCACTTCTTGGTAAGTGCAACTCTTGAATTGCCTCTGGTGTGTCCCTGTCTGGTGCAGAAGATAGATCTCTCCTTGTTTTGTACAATCTTTCTGACCCAGTCAGTTGATCTCTGCTGTCAGCAGTACTGGGGATTCTCTTGCTCAGACCTCTCCTTGCAGTTGCCTCCTCTGCAAGGTTATGACTAAAGTTGTAAACTTTTGATGGATTGCCTTTGCCTCTGTTTTGTAAACTTGTAGCAGATGGGAGAGCTGCTGTATACCTTTGATTCACAGAACCAAAGAACAGTAACAGTTTATTTTTAGCATTAGATCTATGCTGAATTATGTGTGAACATAAGTGAGAGAGGTGAGGTTCTTTAAACAAAGAAAACAGGGAGAGTGCCCCTACCTTCCTATCTTCCCATATTTATATTGAAGCTGTATTCATGTTTCAACTTTAGAATATGTTTTAAGGGTTTTACAGACTACCCTTCGGTTAGGAATGAGTACTGACTTAGTGTGTGAGCTCTCTGGGATGTGGGGAAGCTTCTTTGGTTGGTTTATTTTGCTTTTATCCAACAGATTCATTTTAGTTATTTTGCAGATGATTTTGTATGTCTCTGAGGTAATTGGAAAGATGCTGCTGGTCAAAGAGAAATGAGAACTTAAGTAGTCAGTGTCCATTAAGTGAACTGACTGAAACAAACGAAGTACAGAACAGTGCTATGACTTCGACCATGTTTCAGTGCTCTGCATAAAAAAGCTTTTGGCTTTTTCTTCCTCAGAGCTGAAGCAAAAAAGAAAGAATTGCTTGAGATAGGGAATCAGACCTAGGATAAGCTAAACTTTTTCTTTGCTAGAGATCTCCATCCCATCTGAGGTAATAAGCATTCCTTTTGATCCTAGAGGACAAAGACCAGGCATTCTGAATCCCCCACCTTAAGCTGCAGACCAGTAAGTAAAATACGACAGGGCTGCCTTCCAGTTCATTTGGTGTGGATGTGTATCAGAAGTGGGACATTGAAATGGGATAAGAATTTTTCCCCTCTCATTATATATCTGCTAGGGGCTGAGATCTCCATAGGGGCTGACAGAGGAATATAAGTACTGGGGGTAGAGGAATGCTTCAAGAGGTCACATGTAGTTCCTTTGCTCATCAACCTCTTAAGCAGTTGTCAGAAAGGGAAGAAGGGACAGGACAAAGTGTGAAGTACACTCATTTTGCATATTGGTAAAGAAATCCTTTTTTGAAGGTGTGGTTTAGCTGCAATGCTCTTAAGTTTTTGGCCTTCATATGGAGCAGTTGTGCTGACTTGTCTGCTGAGCTCTGTGACTTAAGATCTGGTTTGGGAAAGGAATGCTGTCTACCAGCAGCACTTCAGAATGCCATTGCATGTGTGAGCTTCAGACCGGGACCAAACTCAGGTGTTCTTCAACAAAGTATATCAAAAATGTCTTTTTTTTGTTTGTTTGTTTCCATTTGCACTAGGTTCAGGATGTTGTTCCTATCACAAGCTATGATACTGCTGGATCTTTCCTGCTGCTGGGCTGTAACAATGGCTCTATATACTATATAGGTAAGAAATGAGAAAAGGCAAGAATAAATAGGAGGAGGTGGTACTGTGAAGCTTATTTGGAGGAGTTTGATTCTTAACTCTTTAGTTGGTCTAAGTTGCATCAGAACAACTCTATTCAGAGTAATAAACAGATGTCTTTTCCTCACAGACATGCAGAAGTTCCCACTGCGAATGAAAGACAATGATCTTCTGGTGACAGAATTGTACCACGATCCCTCCAATGATGCTATAACAGCGCTTAGTGTCTACCTCACACCTAAAACAAGTTGGTATTTTATCACTTTCTCTTCAGTGAGAGTCTGTTACAGATGAGGGGTTTTTGTTTTCTAAATGGACGTTTTCTGTTGCAGCATAGCAGGGCTAAAGCCCTTGACATAAACAGTAAATTCTTCTTCAATTAATCATCTTCAAATGAATGATGAACACTACTAACTGTAAATAGGTACCTGTACTTGTGTGTGTGTATGCTTGTACCTCATGCATTATACATTAACATATAATGTAGTAGCATCCCATATTAATGGTAGTGTACCTTTTCTGGGTTTAAGCCTTTTGCGCTTTATGAATTGTATTCACTGAAATAGTTTGTGGTGAACTGGGGGGGGACAACGAGACCCAACAGCAAGGTTAAACTTACAACCAATAAAATTAAACCCCATTTCCATATGCAGCTGAATGATACTTAGCTCTTGTGTCTATAGGCCCTTCTGTAAGCACAGTGCAGCAAACCAGGAAAAACATAACTGTACTGATACCAGTGACCTTTTAACTGTAGTCCTTGCTCTTGCCTTGCTTTCCCATTTGCTTCCCATTATGTCAGAAAAGGTGTGTGGCATGTATTGACCATATCACTGTGAGGAGTGCATTATGACTTACCAATCTTGTCTTTCACTTCCAGGAAGGAGGAAAGAATGGGAGAGAAAGTGTTGTTAAGAAACTGTTGAAGAGTGTAGCATGGCAATAAACAAATGTTGAGGTTTTTTAGTGGCAAAATGTCTTCTCTGTTCATGGGAAAATAAACATAGAATCAAAGACTGGTTTGGGTTGGAAGGGACCTTTAAAGCTCATCCAGTTCCAGCTCCCTGCCACAAGCAGGGAGACTTTCCACTAGACCAGGTTGCTCAGAGCCTTGTCCGTTCTTGCCTTGAACGCTGCCAGGGATGGGGGAGCCACAGGTTCTCTGGCACCCTGTGCCAGTGCCTCATAGTGAAGAATTTTTTCTTAATGTCTAATCTAAATCTCCCTTCTGTGAGCTTAAAGCAATTCTCCTCCTTGCAAAGAGTCCCTCTCCCTGCATATTTCTTGTAGGCCCCTTTTAGGTACTGGGAAACAGAAGGTCTCCCCAGAGCCTCCTCCAGGCTGAACAAGTAATAAGTATAGTAATGGGTAAACTGTATTTAAAATAAGTATCTACCTTACTGTGGAAGCTTGGAAATACTGTTTTCTACTGCCTCATTCCCTGGCCCTAGTAAGACAAGCTTTTATCCCTCAGGGAAGCAACTGTGTTCTTGCTTGCTTTAGGTGTAAGTGGCAATTGGATTGAGATTGCATATGGCACCAGCTCTGGAGCTGTGAGAGTGATTGTACAGCACCCTGAAACAGTTGGGTCTGGGCCTCAGCTCTTTCAGACCTTCACAGTTCATCGAAGTCCCGTTACGAAGATCATGCTTTCAGAGAAGCACCTTGTTTCAGGTAATCTTCTTTTCTGTGCACAAATGTGTATTGGTGGGTCTCTCCTCCTCTTGAGCAATGAAGCATTTTTATGCATTGCTTAATAACTTGCATTGCTCCCACATATGATAGAAATTAGTTGGACAGATTTGGGGGGGAGAGGGAAGGGGTTAGATTGGCTTGGATCCTCTTTGTTAAAGTAAGCATTCTTCAGAGCATTTAGCAGGTAAAAGGCACAGGTTTTATTTGCCCAGATACTGGAACAACTCGCACTTTTGTTTGTGTCTTATTCCAAGGCTGCCATTTGTGGAAATAAAAGGGGTTGTAAACAAATGTATTCCTGTCAAGTCTTACTGTTGTGGGCAGGTCCTTTAGGACTTTTCTTCTTTTAACAGCCTTTCAGGAGCTTTCTGGGTTGCAGCAAAATGTGCACCATCTCCTCTTGGGCCCTAGAAAAAGCTTTCCTGTGGCTTCAAAGGGTTTCTTCTTTTCTCAGCTGTCTCCCAGTGTTTCTTGTGCTATCCTATTTGTCCTGTCTTAGACTCAGGAAAGTGTCTTGCTTTCAGGGAAGAAACAATCACTCCTCCCTCTGTAAGAATCTGTTTCACCCAGAATCCATCAACCAGATAACAGATTTACTTTCTGCTGCTATCCCTATATCTTCAAAAAAGGAACAGGAACCATAGTATCCAGCTATACCCCAAACAAACAGCCTAGAGCTCATCTGTTGCCCTGTAATTTGGTGCTAAACTTTCCATGCCAGTAAAGGGCACATCTGTATGTAGAAACTGAATAACTAATGAATGAACTAGAAGAGCGTTGCTGTGTAATGAGGATTCTGCTGCCAGGCTGCTCTCATGACATGTCTTGTTCTAGTATCTGCGCTAACAAGGTGGAAGCATGCTGTAGGCTACTGGTGCTGACTCAGTCAGACCTTAATGTTGTGTTCTGCCTGCTTCAGTTTTTCTTGAACTTCAGGAGATCAGTAACAATTTGTGGATTGCTAGATAATGTGATCCATTTTGCATGTCTGGAGGTGCTGTATAGCCTGATATTGCCTAAATTCTGCTTGATTGCTCAGTCTTGAAAAGCTATCATAAAGAAATAATTAGAATTGATCTCAAAAGTTTTGTCATCCCTTGTTACTGTCTATTTTTTTCCTTTCTAGTTTGTGCTGATAACAACCATGTACGGACATGGACTGTGACTCGATTCCGGGGCATGATCTCAACTCAGCCAGGCTCAACACCTCTTGCATCATTCAAAATCCTATCCCTGGAGGAAGCAGAGAGTCATGGCAGTTACTGTTCTGGAAATGACATTGGTAGGATGTCTCTTGAATGAGCTGTGCTGAGCCTATACATTCACTGGTCTCATGGGGGTTTAAACAGACCTTCTCCCCTGTAACACGCAAGTCCGTTGATGTGTGTGAGCTGTTATATATTGCTCTCCCCTTGAAACCATGGAAGGAATCTGTAAGATTCACCTGAAAATACTCATTGTTCAGGCTGTATAGCATGAGTACACTTAAAGGACTTACTCAGCAGGTGCGAAAAGGGAAAGAAAAACTTTCAAACAGATACTATACCTTTTCCTTGAGCAAACTGATGTAGCATTTCACTTTTGGTTTAGAGAATGACTGAAAACACAGGAGACTGTATTAAAGCAGATGAGCATAGTAAGGGTTTCAGTCTGCTGCAAATGCCATTTCTGCTGCAAATGCCATTTCACTGTTCAGTCAGGATTAAGTGGCACATGTGAGAAATACTGAAATGAATTTGAAGTTGTGACAAATTTTAGTGAAGCCTTGAAACTGCAGAGATAAATGAGGCTAGGATATTGCTATAGCAAGCCACTGAAGGAATGCATGTCAGTAAATACAGGTACACAGGTAGTCTGGATTTCTTTGTGTTCTGAGTCTTGCAAATAAACCTTTGATGACGAGGATGCCCAATGAACACAGGGTGAGGTCAGTACTATGGCAAGAAATCTAGGGTTTGCACTGATACCATAATTCCTCTAGGAACATGCAGAAAATTTAAGAATGGGTGACCTTTAAAACAAAAGAACAAAACATATTTGTATTTGTAGAGGTTTGTAACCATTGGGTAACTTGTTCTAGATATTAGTCATCTTTGGTTCCCTAGTTGTGGTGCTATAAAATTGCAGTGGTCATACTAGTATGAGTTTGGGTCTTCAGGAATGCACGGAGAAGAGAGTGAGGGAATTGAAACAAAATCATCTTTCTTTTCTCTCTAGGACCCTTTGGTGAACGTGATGATCAACAGGTTTTTATCCAAAAAGTTGTTCCCATCACTAATAAACTGTTTGTAAGGCTCTCTTCAACTGGGAAAAGGTACCTCTGTGATTAGGGTTTTAACTCGTAAAGGAGCAGAACTGTTCAAGTGGTGGTGGGGGTCTCCCATCCCTTGGGGATGTGTGCAGTTGCACTTGGCAAGCTTCTAACGTGCTTGACAGGTTTGGCTGAACTCTAGTCTGTGTGTTAGTAACAGAACTGTACTTAACGATCTATTATAACCTGAGCTCACTAAGCAAGCATTAATGTGCCTCTACAGAATATGTAACTCAGTTATGGTACATGTTAACGTTACATTACAGAACTAATGCTGAAGTTGCTGGTGGCAGGGATTTTGCTACTCACATAGGTAGACAGGGAAGCAGTTTCTCTCTTCCTTTCCACTTGGCTTTGCAGAACCTTTAAAACTGAGAAACTGACCTAGAAAGGTCAGGTATATAATTATTTACTAGGACTTGGTTTTGTAATATTCTACTATGTTGCTGCCAGTGTAGTGAGAAATGTTGCCAAGTTGCTTTTTTTCCTGTCAGGCTAGGAAGATGGCAAGAGATCAGTAAAGATGGTGCTTCTCAGTTCTGTGCCACTTATTACTATTGTGTTTCTTGCCTAGTAACTTTGAGTCTGGGTGAAAATGTTTATGGCTTTACACTATTGGCATCTTAATTGAGGGCAGATTACTCCTGTAAAAAGCTCAATGCAAGGAGCCAGTAAAACAAATCACCGAGAATGTGTGAGGTTCTGTTGTGGAGTCTGGCTTAGCAACTTAGTTTTGGGAGTCCTTTTCATCTTACTCCCCACATAAGCTTCTAAAATAATGGGGAGAAAAGCAACTGAGATCTGCCATGTCAAGTAATACTGCAGTTGTCGTAAGACAAAAGTTATCTCTATAGATAACATTGGATTTATCATCCTTGGAGTTTTTTGCATACCTTTTATATGGTTAAATGTGCTGTTTCTGCAGGTTGGTTTCCTAGAGTGTTTAGCATACGAAGGGACTACTTGCTGTCAATCTTGAAAGCCTTAGGTTTCTAATCATTGCAGATTGAAAATGGACATAGAACAAGTGGGGGTTCCCTAATAAACAAGTAGTAAGACTGCAGATACATTGTGGGGGAAGGTTTGCAGCTAAGCAGCATGCCAGTCATGCAGGAGAAGGAATTTTGTCTGGAAGAAAGGTCCTTTTCTGATGGCAATTTCAGTGCTTTCTCAGAAACTTAAACCAGTCCTGACTTCACTGGCCAGACCCTGCAGCTGTTTTGGTAACTTGGGGTTTCTTTTCCTGTAGGATCTGTGAGATCCAGGCAGTTGACTGTACTACTATCTCCTCATTTACTGTGCGAGAATGTGAAGGATCCAGCAGAATGGGCTCCCGGCCACGCCGTTACCTCTTCACTGGACATTCAAATGGCAGCATCCAGATGTGGGACCTGACCACAGCGATGGACATGGTTAATAAGAGTGAAGACAAGGGTAAGTCATGTTCTGCCAGGACTGCGGTGTGGTTCTTTTTCTGTCCACATGTAAGTGACTACAGGAAATGGACTTGGGCACTAAGAGCTGTCTCTTTCAGATGCTGGCGGCCCCACAGAGGAAGAACTGCTCAAATTGCTTGACCAGTGTGACTTGAGTACATCTCGCTGTGCCACACCTAACATCAGCCCTGCTACCTCAGTTGTTCAGCCAAACCGGTTGCGGGAATCTAATTCTAGGTAAGTCACCAAGGGTGGCGCTGGCTGTGGACACCAAAGTTTTACCTTTAGGTAGGCAAAGAGGGGTTTGGTGACTTGAATGCTGTAGCTGAGCCCCTGAATCCATGCCCTCAGTGTCTTAACCAACAAAAATCGAGGTGTCTATGTGTAGTTTATACGTAAAGAATCCCATGAGAATCCCAAGTGATCTGGAAGCCCTTGTATGGGAGTTGTGATGAGTATATTGCTATTGTAGTGGGAGTTGCAGTGGTGGGTGGGAGCAGGGTGTGTGTAATAACTGACTCCTGTTCTCAGCCTAACATCTGCTGTTTTCATCCTTGGTTGTTTCTCTTTCTGAAGCCTCCAATTGCAGCACCATGAAACAATCCCTGAAGCAGCCACGTATGGTTCTGTGCGGCCATACAGAGAAAGTCCCCTGCTGGCAAGAGCAAGGCGGACAGAGAGCTTCCACAGTTACCGGGACTTCCAAGCTTTTAACTTAACCAGCAAAAGCCCAACAGAAAAGACAGCTGCTGCAAATGGGAATTCCAGCCAGCCAGAGGCCAGGAAGGCAACAGTGGAGGGCAGCATAGCTGAGAAGAAAGCAGTCCTGACCACCACACTTGAAGTGCGAAGCACAGGTGGGACGGATGCAGGTGGGTATTGCAGTACAGAGGTTCACCATCTCCCAGAGAGTTCTCTGGATCTCAAAAGAAGAGGACCAGAAGAGGAGAGTGAAGCCAAAGTAGAAAGCAAAAAGAAAATGGGGTTTGAAGGAGCTGGCTTCCTGGGAAGGAAGAAGGTGCCTCACCTGGCCTCTGCACCAGTCCTTGCTGAAAGTGGGCCTGAATTACCTGGGGCAGCTTCTCCATCACCTACGAAGATGGCTGCTTCCCCACGCTACCGTAAGAACGACTCATCCTGCCAAGACTATGGCCTGTGAAAATGGGACTGGTAGCAAAGATAAGGTGCAGGTGCCCTCTGGTTGGCAGCAGGAATAACATTATATGTTGTGGGTTGTTTCTTGAATGGGACTTTGTTCTGATACCCAGAATGAAAATTGTAAGATTGTAAGAAAGTACGTGGCTGCTGCCAAACCTTTGAAGAGTTGTGCGCATCAGTGTGTGGCTTTATGTAATGCTCCAAAATGTAGTACGGTACTTGGTCCAAACTATTGTGCATTCTTGCTTAAACGTTGTCAGGCATGTGATCTGTTGTGGTTATTTCTGTTTTGGGGGAAGGGAGGGTGCTAAAGGAACCTGTGGGTGCTTAGTGGAAGATCCCTTTTAGATGCAGCCACATGTTGTTTTGCAGAGCTGCTGCTGTTTTATGAATGGGATCCTTGCTCTGAATCATGCTGTCTGAAATGCTTTCTGCAGGTTAAGGAGGAAGCTATTCAAAACAGCATATGATTTTGCCTCTTAGTCCAAATAAATTGCCAGAGGAGTGTTGCTTGTGCTTTCTGAAAACGTCGTATCAGATGATGGGTTTTTCTGATTGTGACTGAGAGGATGCATAAAAATACACATGGTGAAATACACAGAACTGGCAGTCTCTTGGGGGCTTCTTTTCACGTTCACTGGAAAAAGGACAGAGATGAATATGGGAGTAGGTTTATTGTCATGGTATAATAACTCTCAATTACAAGTGCCTTGACATGCTATTTCCTATCAGTCTTGCACTGGCTGCTTGCTGTTTGCTTCTGGTTTACTGGGGGTGGTGAACAAATTTTATTGCATGTAAATAAGTAATACGTAAGCAAAAGGGAAGGCTGTGATAGCAAGTGTTGAATAGAGGGTGGGTTAGGAGGATTTCCATCTCTGGCAAAAGCATGCTTAGATTTAAGCATGAATGAGTGGCTTTTTTTAACTTTTAGCTGAGAGGCTGGGGAAGGGCAAGGGAGAGAACATAAAAGCAACTCCATACGAATTCCTTTATTTGCTGTTTATTCACCTGTGCATGAACACAATTTTGTGGTACAGCTTTGTCAGGCCAGGAAGAGCCATGGCTATCCTGCCATGAAGGCCCCTTTTGGGTTTTGGAATGGTAAAAGACTTCCTTATACCAATCATGGTACCCCCACAGCCTTCCTCAACTGTGAAAGTTGGGTGAGAGACAAAGGTAAGAGCCTCATGTTCGCAGCCTTCTACCACTGTGTGACTTAGGGATGTTGAAGCTGTTCTTTTACATGTATGAGGTGTCTGTGCTAACACACAGTTTTTACTATACATTTAAAAACATGGTGGAAATAAAAAGACCAACTTACCCCACTTCTCACACCCTCTCAACAAATAGTTCTACTTATTCCCATAGTGGGCACAGGGTGGGGAAACAGCAGTCCTATCCCCTCCCCGAAGGCCATGCAGGCTGCTTTTGGCAAGTTACCCACTTTCCATTTTCTAAAGAAGGTGGCTGTGTTCTTCAGAGGTGGGTGTCGGTGAATGTGGTGTGCTCCTTGGTGACTGTGCTGAAGCCTTTGATGACATTGACAAGATCTTCTTCATCTACATACTGTTAGGAGGGAGAAAAGAAGAGGTATGTAAGCCAAACTAAAGGAGATTCCTTCATTTCTTTCTTCTCATCCCCTAAAAAACGCTTCTGAAAGTCAGATAAATAAGTGCATTTCTACCTTTCAATGTTTTGCCATTCCTCCTGGCATGAGGTAAGAACCTACAGCATTCAGGCACCTGAATCCAAACCAGCTAGGTTTTTCATAGTAAGCAGTAAGTTAAAAAATCAATTACTGCATGGATCAGATGATAAATGGTAAATAGTGTTTGTTGTAGTGTGATGGGAACTTGCAGATATGTATTTTTCTTTTCATCTTTCCATTTGATGTCTTGTATAACAGCCACATCTCCTGTGATTTAGGTAAGATTTTGTTCTTCAAGCTTCTAAAGGAGGGCCTGAGCTTCTTCCAACTGCACTCATGCTAATGCTTTGAGCCAGGGAAAGAGTTGGAAGCAAAAAGTTGGAAGAAACTGTTTCCATAGCATAAAGAGATGGTTGCCAGCAGTGTTACTGCAGATACGTGTCCTAGGCCACTTCAGCCATTCAATATATTCATTTGCAAGGTGGGCAAAGGGGTGAACAAAACTTGCTGACAGTCCTAAGCTACTGAATGTCTTAAAGGGGAGAAGTGAGTGAAAGCATTGCAGCATGTGTATTTGCAGACTAAACCAAATCATGGTGTTAGCACAAGATAAGCAGGTAGAGCAAGAGTTTCTCAGCATCAGGAAGCTGTTCCTTTGGCTATGGAGCTCCTATAGAGCTACACCCTGGATGGGCTGTTAATTCCAAGGAATTAGATCATGAGGATGTGACTGGTAGCTCAGAAAATGACTCTAGGCTGAGTCATACCACTGAATAAGGCAGTCCATGAGATGCAGAGTGCAGCTGAAGGTTAATCTGTACTCAGGGGTTTACCTAGAGCTAAGTATTGCTATATTCTTACTTAAGCCTTATCAGCTTCCTTGGTACCACCACCCCTGTACTGTGGCATGCCTGGATATTCCAGCCCTTCTAGCTCCTTGGTGTACTGTAGGTAAAAGACCAGGGAAGCTCACTGGATTTTGTGCAGACTGTGCAGTTCACTCTGTATTTTTGACAAGATCCACTTGATCACTGCTTACTCCTTGTAACTTTTTACTACCTCACATGTCCCTCTTTTAGGAGCCTTAAGCAGCTCTTTCTGGGAACAAATGTGTCTGGCCCTGAGCTCCTTCCCACACCTTTGCTCAGGGAAAGGTGGAAGCCAAGGAGGATAGAAGTTAAAAAGCCTTTTTTTCTTGCTGACAAAGAGGAAGGGAGGTTGCTGCTGTCCTTGAGAATCATAACTCATAGTATCTGTGTGTTCAGGTCCATGCTAGTGACACTGGCCAATCCTGTCCTCTCCTATATTAAAGGACAGATACTCTGCCACTCAACCTCCTCCTAGTCCCCTATAGGCAGAGTCTTAAGTCGTTTGTCATGAATGCCAAAAGATCTTAGCATTCACACAGTGTCTGCATTGTGACGGAGCAGAGGACAAAGCAGGTCTTGTCAGCAATTGAGTCCAAGGTCATAGCTCAAGGAACCTAGAACTAGAAGCTTCTGCTGCTGGCACAGGAAGCGCCTGCTTTTGGCACAGGATGTGTGGAGGATGCTAAGGCATCCCTCCTCACACATATGCATTTACTGAAATGCAGGGAGAGAAAAGCCTGTGAGTTAACCAAATAGGAATTCTTCAAGGTGCATATCCCTGGTAGCCATGATGTTACCAATTCAGTGGAAACAGTAGACAGATGCATGTGGCCCCCTCACATCATTTAAGAGCACCTGTGGCTCCAGAAGAGAACAGTGAGGCAGGAAGCATTTTGGGGATGTAATGTCTGACCATGTCCTTCTGGCTGTATCTCCAGCAGCTTTTGATATTTAGACATTTTCAGGATTCCAGTGAAACAGGCACATCACTATGCACAACAGCACCACAGAGGAAACAGGAGTCCTTTTCCTTACCAAGCCCCGACTGGTAGTGTGATGATTGTGAATAATGGCATCCCAAGGTGGATCTTCAGCAAAAGACTTCTTGTCATAGAGGCTGAGTAGCTGGCTGACACTACGGTGCAGGGAGGCTTGGGAATAGGTGCGATTGAGCTGGCTCTGGCTTCGTCTCCTTGCCCCTGATGCAATGTGGATGCTGTGGTTGCTGGGAGAACCACCAGCTCCTGGAATTTTTGTATCAGCCAGTCCCTAGGAGGAAAATACAAGCTGATATATCAAAAACAATACAGCACGGTCTCAAACACTTCATCTGAACAGAACGAAGGCAAGAGTAGAAGAGAACAGAGAGCCCCATGCTTCAAAAAACATGCACAGTTAGAAGACACAGCAAGGTATGTTAGCAGACTTCTTCCTTTCAGGCATCGTGACTAGTTTCACCCACCAGGAGACACATGCAGTGTCAGATGCCTTTGTGCATGCTCTTTATGTCATCCAGGACATCACACACCTTGCAGCTCTGCAAGCTAATGACTCTACCTCAAAGTGCATTGTGTAACTCTTGAGAGTGACACTGCTTGATGAATCAGATGTGTTGGCAATGGTCTCAAACTGAGATTAAACAGAGGAAGGAAAAGCATTAGGGCAGGGCAAGGTGCTGTGCAGGTGCACTCTGTTCTTTACAGAGGGTGTGAAGTAGCTGCAGCTTTGTGAAGGGGAGCAAGGTAGCAGGATGGGGAGGAATACGGGAACTGGCAAAGATGAGGCACTATGTAATGTTCACTGGGGCATCAAGAGCCGCATGGACAGCCAGCACTGCTTGCTGCATGCCACTGACAGAACAGAACTCAAGTCATTTTGCCACTTAACAGGAACTCTATCCTAACTTCTCAGATTAAATCCTCCAATTGATGTACTGTAGAATCTATTAAGTCCATTCTATTAAGTCCATGAGCTTCTGGAAAAAAAAAAAAAAAAAGGAAGAGGCAGAAACATGGAAAGTAATTGTGCAGGCATACCAACAGCAAAAGCATTTTGAAGTCAAGGGGAACAACACAGCGTGACAGACAGTAGAGGAAAAGGAATCAAAACCATGAGACCAAACAACAAGTTTCTTAAGCTCTTAGCCTTTGCCAGGACAAGGGGCACACTGGAAATTCCATTGTTTCCAAGAGCTCCGTCATTGAGGCACGGATGCAGCTTCTTGTCACTGAGACAAAAAGGAACAGAATGTGTGAAGAATGCAGGAGTCACTACCCTGCTTGATGGCGCTCACAGAAGAGAGAAGCTGAGAAGTGACAAGAAAAATCATCTCACAGGCTGTGCCTGGGAAGAAGCAATGGAAATAGAAAGCAGTGCTGCTCCCACTCTGAGCCTTGTAACAATTGCCATATTCCTGTTTGGTAGGATAGCACTGCTACTCTGCTACATGGTGGAACATGTTCTTTATCCCCTTTTTTACTGAACTATAACTTGTCTTAATAAAAATGATACAAATCCTTCCTCTTTATTACAGTCCTCCTCCCACCTCTCTGGTGGACTCACACATTTAGAGAGGGTCCTTAGCACATTTCATGGGTATCTGACAAAGACTGTCAGATTGATGCTGGTTAGTTGGGGATACATGAAAGGTTCCACTGAAAACCACATTTATCACCTACCTCCTCACAGTATGCCAAGGCTTTTTGAGCTCTATTGCAGATGTCAGCTAACATAAGGTGGCATCGCTGGCTTTGCATCTCTGTGACTCCAGATCCAAAGTTTGTCTTAGGCATCAGAAGCATTTCAGGATCTGCAGACCAGGCACCATAAGGCTTCTTTTTTGACCTGTAGGTTGGCTTTCTATGCACGCATAGGTACACACATTTCCTACACTGAGCAGCTTTCACTTGGTAACCAAGAGTGCGACAAAGCAGGGGAAGGAGGAAGAAATGCTCTGTGTGTGTTTTTTGGGGATGGCGGATGAAAGTATATCACAATACTGTATACTCAACATTGCATTTACCAAACGTACCGGGTGGTTTTCACCTGATGAATACACACTCATTGGTGATGTTCTTTTCTGGAGTGGAACTAAGGGAGGCCTGTCTCGTGCATGGGGCTGCTTGTGGACTTTCCTTTGAAGAATTAAGGAGAGGAGAATAGCCAAGAGGATCAAACCTAGAACTACCATCAGCACTGCAAACCACAGCTCGTTGTAGAACTTCGCACGTTTGGACTCGGTTTTGTCCTTCTCTCCAGGTGTTGTCAAGATCAGGCCTGTAAAAAGAAAGAGGGATTAGGGGAGAAAGAGAATGTTATTTCAGAAAGCATTTAACAATATGCTATCCCTTTCCTTGCTAATAAATTAGGCAGAAGTTTAAGTGATTTTGTCGTCACGTGCTTTCTTGCACTTATATTCAAGGTGGCATAATGGTTCAATATGCTAGCGGCCTATAATAAAAAGCTGACTACCCTCAAGAGACCCTACTTAAAGTTCTGGTATTGCTGCTTAGGCTGGAAATCACCACTGCATCAGCAACTCTGGAGAAAGGAGGTGGTGAGGGTGAATTGTGAGGGGAAAAAAAGGGCTCTCCAAGTAACCTTGAAGAGTGGAAACAGATTTGGTGATTTCAGAGTGGTACAGACAAGAGGACATTCTCTCCAGCACTGTGTAGTGGAAGGCCTTTCAAAAAGAGAGAGGGAGGAGGACTTAACTGAAATGAGTAATGAATTAATACAAACAACCTGAAACACTTTATTCCTCCTTCCCCCACCTGTTAGAGAAAAAATAGCCCCTTTGTTGGCTTTGCTCACATACAAGCATAAGAAATCTCAGTGACAGGATTTCCTGGTTGTCTGTAATCCCACATGTGTATCCAGACTCTTTGCTAAGAGATTTCCATCACCGTCGCTTGCAAAGCCTCCTCCGCAGGTTGCCTGTGGTGCTAATTGAGTTTGTGGTAGACTCTGGGTACAAGCAGCAATAAAAACCAAAGGAATATGATGGATGTAGAGCAATGGGCAACATTTTATAATGCCTTTACAGCAGCTTGCTGAAATTCTGTAGGAGGATGGAGTGAGAACATGAAAGGTATATGAGGGAAATGCAGTGTAAAGAATAATTGCAAAGACAAGACCCATCTATTTGAAGAAGCTGAAGATGATGAAACTCAAAAGATAAATTAATTAAAACCAGTATGTCAGTTAGTTAGAAATGGTTAGAGCTTAGCTTTGCTTCCCAGAAAACTAAGGAGTTAAAAAACCTGAAACTTTTTACCATTAGGTGTCAACTACTCAATGGACAACAAATGACTGACATGTCACCACACCATATTCCCTTGTTTCCACGAAACAGGCAAAGGCCTCATGGGCAGACGGTAAAGAGCAAGTGTTATAAACTGGGTCCTGACAATATAACTGGTTAGGAGAACACATCTCAGATGAAATTCCAGAGCCTGGAGGTTGGTCATATGAAAGAAGCAGGCAAGATGCTTCTTGATGGGGCAGGTGGGATGCAGGGAGGAGAGAGAATATGTATTTTCCTTGTCAAACTGAGGAAGAAAGTTGGAGGACAAGATTAGAATGCAAGATAAACTTAATTGGGAAATAAAACCTGTAAGAAAGCAGATTCTATTCAGCACTTCATTTTGAAGATATATATTGATGTAAAAATAGCAGGAAAATATTACATATGTGGAGTGAGGATCTGAAGCTGTTCATGATGTAAAGGAACAGAAATACATCCATGGCAAAAAAAGCACATTACCTACATCACTCATAATGTAAGGCACTAAGGAATCCCCTGATCCTGTGATGAGGTGCCATCCTGCCTGGCATGCCCTACATACTGACTTTGTACCACAAAGACATACAATGAATAGGTGGGGGATGATTTCTTCACATATTTACCAGCTCCATCTCCTGCACTGTACTTGATGACTGGTGTCATGGCGCTCCCTTCATCAGTGATGCAGGTCACTTGGAACAACAAGGCTGAACAAAAAGGTCAGAAAATGAGGATCAGGCCTGATCAGGGTCTCATCATCCCTTGTATGTGTGTATTGAACTTCTAAACTATGAACCATGGCAAACCATAGGGAGTAACCACTATGACGTTGTTCCTCTTCCACCATCCAAACCTCCCTCTTCCAATGACATGCAACTGGTAACTTTCAATTCATTCATTGTTTTGCCCTAAATCCCTCATACTCCATTCATGGCTGATTGATAGAACATTTTATGTTAAGAACCTTTGAGTAAAAAATAAGTATTAGCATCATTGCAGCAATTGGGAAGGTAAAAAATACATTTCAAAATCCTTTGACATACAAAAAACCCAATGCTTTAAGACAGAAAACATTTCCTATTTGTTTTTCCTCTGTTGACAATTTCCTTGTATCTTAAAGAAAGACTGCAAATGCCCAGAGACAAACTGCATTTCAAAACATGCCTGATTCCAAAAGCTACTGACTTAATTTTATTCAAATGGAAATTCAGGCTTCAGTCTTTTCTGAAGCTGAAGATTTCCATGCATTTTCCAGAGTGTGGTCCTGAAGGGTGGAATTCCAACACATCTCCAGGATTTGGACAAGCTTGACCCTCGCAATGAGCCAGAGCAGTGTCACACAGTTACAGAATCACAGAATCATTAGGGTTGGAAGGGACCTCTGGAGATTATCCAATCCAACACCCTGTCAAGAGGGCAGGTCACACAGAAACATGTCCATGGTGGGTTTGGGATGCCTCCAGAGAGGCAGACTCCACAAACCCCCTGGGCAGCCTGTCCTAGGGCTCCACCACTCTCAATGTAAAGCTCTTCCTCATGCTGAGGTGCAACTTCTTCGTTTTAGTTTATGGCCATTGCTCCTCATCCTGTTGCTGGGCATCACTGAAAAGAGTCTGGCACCATCCTCCTGGCACCTGCCTTTGAGATACTGATCTGCATTGATGAGATCCCTTCTCAGTCTGTTGTTCTCTAGACTAAACAGGCCCAGCTCCCACAATCTCTCCTAAGAGAGATGCTCCAGACCCCTGAGCATCTCTGTGACCTTTGCTGGACTCTCTGCAGCAGCTCCTTGTCTCTCTTGTACTGAGGAACCCAGCACTGGACATAGTGCTCCAGATGTGGTCTCACCAGGGTCAAGTAGAGGGGGAGGTACAATATTTAAGAGGAAGCTTAGCTCCAAGGCTTTTTGTTTCAAGCGTCTGCTTAGATGCACTTCAGAGTGTGTGTAGAACACTCCTGTGCTCTTAAGCTTGGGATGGCTTATGGAAGGTTTTTCTTTAAGTTAAGTTCAGCATACAATACTATTAATTCAGCTCAATGGCCTTTCACAGGGAGGAAGCTGCAGGAAATTGAACCTGACTTTTGTCAGACGTCCTTGGTAAATACAGCTCCGTGTCAAAGCCACTGTAGATGCGCTGCCCGCTCTCAACCAAAGCGTACTCCTTCAGGCGGCCATTCAATACGAAAGTGCGGCTCCAGTCTATGTGGATGGTGGATAAATTGCTGACAATAGAGAATGGAGCCATGTACCGAGGTGCTGCAAAGGAAGGAAAAAAGTTCATTTCTAGCCAACAGGCACGACTGAGTTAGCACAGAGGAGATGCTGCATGATACAAGCTCTCTGTCGCTCCCTCTCTCTCAAGTACACATGTATGAGTAGAAAAGATACAAGGAGAAAAGAGAAAGCTGCTGTAGCATGCCAGACTCTCCACTGAGAAAGCAGAAATATATTCTTAAATTAAAGACTTAGAACTTCCTTTTCATTTGTGCATGTGGTACAGACACCAAAACTGAATACATTAAATTCTAGCTAAAGGTGTGGGATAGGGAGACACAGGAGGTTTTGTGAGCTCAGCTGCAGTATGCAGGGCTGTGGGAACTGAACTGTTAAGGAAAGGATGCTGGAGAAGACTCTTCATCAGGGACTGTAGTGATAGGACAAGGGGTGATGGGTTCAAACTGAAATAGGTGAAGTTCAGGTTAGATACAAGGAAGTTCTTTACTATGAGAGAGGTAAGGTGATGGATCAGGCTGCCCAAAGAAGTGGTAGATACTCCATCCCTGGCACCTTGAATGGGGCTTGGAGCATCCTGGTCTAGTGGAAGGTGTCCCTGCCCATGGCAGGGGGTTGGAACTGCATGAGCTTTAAGGTCCCTTCCAACCCAAACCATTCTGTGACTCTTTTTGTAAGCTCCAAAAAATTACCCATGGTAGTCTTTAACACATGTACATACATGAAACCATGGGGTTCCAGAAAAACAAGGGCAGATGGCAGGCAGAGAGTATAGAAACCCAGAACTCACTACAGGGAGGAAGAGTTCATCAGAGTTGGACTCAACAGCTTGTTAACAAAAGGCTTCATTTACATTTGCCGTGGTCCTTTCTTGTGGCTTTGTGCCCAGTATGTGCTGGATTGCTCATAAGAAAGCTGCACTTTGCTGCTAACTGCCCACTGTCACTAAAGAAAGCCTTCCAGGCATGAGGAAGTAGACATTCAGAGTGACTCAGGAGGCCTGGTGTGAAGAGGTCAGCAAGGCAAGAAAAGCAAAATTGAAAGGAGGGCTGTGGACCCAGTGGGTAGGGGTTTAAAAATGGCTTTCAAACCCTTTATGTCTCAGCAGTTCCTTATGAATTTGCTCCATTTAAAAGTCCATTGACATGCAGTTTAATAAAACACAGTTTTAGAGATAAGGACTTTTTTTTCTTTCTGTGGTGATATTAAAGAAAATCTGGGGCTGCCTCAACTGAAATTTTCAGCTATCAATGTAGCAGATATTACTACAGATTCAGTTCTAATGGCAAAATCTATTCTGCCTCTAGGCACAGGTCCTGCATGTTTAATTTCCATGCAAACCACCACATGGTCTTAAAGTACTGCCTGTTGTGGTCATATAGATGATAGCAATGAATTCTTAGTTCAGTGTCAACAAGGATCCAAAAATTCAGATGACATCCAAGGAGCCCTGGCAGAAGCGTAGCATGAATTAGGACAGGAAGATTGTTCCTAAGAAGAATCACCAAGTCTTTTTCATCTCCCCTTTTCCCAGGGATTATTTATGGTAGTGTATCTACCACCATGTTATCACCCTTCTGGTAATACTTGAACGTTTTTTTTTGTTCTGCAGCTTTTCTGCCCATTTTCAGTAAAAGAAAAGGATTCCAGTCTCCCGAGATAGAGGACGTGACATCAGATGATGAGTAAAGAAGTGTTTTTGAAGGAATGAGCAATCAAGCTCAGAGCAGAATTTCAACGAATATGCAGCAGAGGCACAGTGCCCAGGGACACAGAAGAACAGGTTTCTGGGACATCATCTTTCAGAGGAGCGGAGGAGTTAGGGTCAGGAGTCAGGCTGTATTTTGGTGCTATGCAGCCCCATGCATCAGAAGCGGGCACTTCTCAGTGAACCATTTTTCATACTCACGCTCCTTTTCTGTAGTGAAACCAATCCATTCTGAGGCGCTGCTGCCAACAGAGTTGTAAGACACGACTCGCAGGTTGTAAGTTGTGTAAGGCTCCAGGTTGGACACGTTGGCACTCTGTCCTTTCCCTGTATACTTCACCTCAGTTGGGCCAGGACTGCAAGCCTTCACTGCTGGCTGTAGGTTCAAGGGACAAGCCATATACACATGGAGCTCATAGCTGTGAAGAAAGTTGAGATTTTGATTAACGAAGAGCCTAAATAAATGACAACCAATAATACATTTCATCCATTAGGATGATGCCAACTATTCTATGATTCTATGATTCTGTGTCTGGCTACTGGAGAAGAGATTCTAGTTTTTCTCTTGGAGATTTTGGCCCCAGCTGTAAGATATCTCTGAGCAATCATGGTTGTAAGCAAGTCATATGCACACTGAAAACCTGATGGCAGTTGCCTTGCTGCTCACTTCAGCAAATCAGTGCCTAAGTCACTACAGGATGCAGATGCCTCTTTGCTGCCAGTTTTTCTCACAACATTTTGGCTCTGCAACTGCAGACTATTACCTCCGCTCACAACAGCTCATCCTCTTCACCTTCATCCTCACCCAATATCCTGCTCAGGACAATAGCAAACACCTCCTAGACAGTATTCAGGCCACAGGCAATACCACCGCCAACACGGAGAAGGAGGAGCATGGCTACATGGCAATTCCAGCTCAGATTGTTTTGCCACCACCTCTAGCTGATGTGCTAAGCTTGGCTGGGTGGGTTTGTCTCCTACCTGGTGACAATGCCATTGGGTGACTGAGGTGCACTCCACTGGAAAGAGGCATTCCTGGAGGACACGGTGCGGATCTGTGGTGGAGGCTGTTCTGAGGGTGGAGCCGGCTGTGTTGTGATTTGGGCCATGGGCCCTTTGCTGCAACAATTGAAACACGTGCAGGCCTCCACACCAATGGAGTAGGTGGTAAAAGGCTTTAACCCATGTATTGTTTGCTGGGTGGCAGTCCCTTCTGACAGCTGTAAAATGAAGAGGGGACTTGTCACTCTTCAAGCACCACAAGTACTAAATAAAGAGTTATGGAGGTGAATTAACTCCAGAAGAAGATGGGCACGAGGTTCTGCATGTCCTTTAAGTCTGACATTAATGCAGCTGTTGTGTACTGGGAACTCTGCATTCATTTTTCTCCCGTTATGAAGTTAAAGGGCACTGTTCTAAGGGAAAGACCATGCCATCAGCGGCCTCACAGATTTCTTGAGTTGAGCTGTGATGACTGTATGTCAGCTTTCAAATATCATTCACAGGAACAGAGAAACAGAAACTTTAAGGAGAAAATTTGGGATATGTGGTATTGAAGCAAAAAAGAACTTAATGTATAAAACAGCTCCGTGATAAATGTGCTAGCAAATACTCGTCCATATCTCACGAGCTTCCTCAGCATCAGTACAGGATTGGGCAGAGTGACATGAATGTGCCCAGTGCATCAATTTACTCACAGACAAGAGAATGTGCTTTCTGATAGGTACATCTAAGTTGAGGGCCAAAATAATGCTACTGTGCATTCAAATGTCCATGGTGCTGGGCAAGCCTGTTTGTTAGGAAACTCTCCTACACCCAACAAGGGAGACCTGGCACTTCTGGCAAAGGAAATGGTGCCCTCACTCTGAAACTGCTCACAAGAGCTGCCACTTCACATCACTGCTGGGATCATTTGCAAGTATAGTTCCTTAAGCCAAAGAAATAAAAGGATGTAGAAAACACCAGTGAGGGGCAACATCTGCTCCCATTTGGCAGCATGGGATTTAGCAGAGTGCAGCAAAAAATAGGAAGGAAAGAGTCAAGCAAGCAAAGGGAAGCACTCTGGCACAAAGCCAGAGCCAAGCCAGCAGCATGGCAGCTTGGAAGGGATGGAAATGGAGGCACCAACCAGGTGAACTGGCTGAATCAGACACAGCCAATTGCATTGGGTGGAATGAATGCATAACGTTCAATTGGTAGGCAGCTTAAGCTCACAGACAGCACTGATCACATGGTAAGGAGTCCCTAGCACTTCCAAGCTGAGCTGGGTGGGATAAGGGAAACAATTCTATACAAATGTTTGCCTACTTTTACAAAACAGTGTTATGTAAAAAAAGTATTCAAGTAAGTATTTTGAACTGATTTGGTGGTAACTGTTCCGGGCACCTTCCACAGTCCTAACCTTTCCCCACATCTCCCTATTTTATAATTCTAATGAAGCCCTGCAGGTTTCCTAAGCTAAGACTGTGATTTCTGGACACCTAATAGTGTCTAGGCTGAGACACCAAACATAGAAAAAGTTGCTTGGCTACTTGCACTATTCTTCAGTGCTTTACTATGAAATACTTCTCAACAAGAACAATTTTAAGGGAAGCTCATGTACAGCACTTTCTTCTCAACTTCAAATCCAAAGCACACAATCATTTTCTAATCCTGCAGTTACCACCTGCACCATTTAGACTGGTGGGACCTGTCTTGGAAGTATTTCCTTTGGACAGTACCCCTGAAAAATAATTCTGATTTCCATCACACTGTCACAGCACATTACCATGTCAGAAGCATTTAATGGTGAGGTTAGTTCCTTGAGAAGCAAGTTTAGATTAATGAAAGCACTGGTGGTACTTTAGCCAGACAAGAGCATTGCAGAGCATTAATGAGAGGAAGACAGACTGTAATCAACAGCAGCAGCTTTTGAGGACAAAATTGTCAAAGCTAGAAAATACAAGCTCAGATGGAAGAAGAGAAGCGGCGTTAACAATACTCACCACCACATCAGTCCCTCTGGTATTATTAGAAAACAGCCTATAGATACTGACAACCCCATTTGGCTTGAGAGGGGGCCTGATGTTCACCACAGCCACTGTGGATGCCACTGTGTCAAAGACGGGAGCTCCCAGACCCTCTGGAGGTGCAGGGCCCGTGCGGCAGCGGGACCAGCCGCTGGGTGTCCGTCCTGCTGAGTTCACTGCCCAGACCTTTGGGACACACAACCAGAGACACTGTTAAGCACTTAAGCCTACAAAACATCCATGGTTAGTCAAGGATGCTGCCAATGATGAAAAAGACACAGCGCAATGACTCCTATACAGAACGTCCCTTGACTGCCACCCAGCACCAGTGTTGACCCAGTGACTCTCTAACAGAAGAGCAGAACATTTGCCACTGCTACGTTTAGGGAAAAGAAGCAGATTTCATGTCTCAGACAGTGTGCGCTCATGTGTCTTCATACCTGATCTCCATGTTGCCACCATGCGTACAGGACTCCTTGAGAAGCTGTGATCGACAGCACAAGTGTTTTCAAAGAAGGACATCTGAACAAAAATACTGATATCCAGTCCTGCCTATTTCTCCCTTCTAAACACTTTCTTCATGTATGCAAGCAACCCTAGTGAATTCAGCCTGACATTGTGTGACACTTAAGTTATCTCCACCTCGACTGAGTCACACAAGCCAAACTCCGGTTACTCTTTAAAACTGGAAAGTTTTACAGGAACATCCCTCTCTTACAATCATTAAAGTATCAGTCACCTGGCAACATTTTCAGTAACCTGCAATATAAATAAAGCCCACTGAAATGTATACTTAAATCAGCACCTCTGATTTACTTTTACAACATTTGCTTATTGCATGAGCACAAAGGCAACAGCTTCAGTTCCAAGAGTTCAAAATTGAGCAGCTTGAATAAGGCCTGATTAAACCCTGTATGTCTGTATGAACTATGCCTACTGATTTTGTCAGCTACCCAAAACCAGAGTGATCTGCAGACTACATAACACTCAGCACTTATTAAACACACTCTCCAACAAATCTGCATGAAAATTAAATTTTGCTTTCATCAAGGAGTGAGTAAACATATGGAAGGATGTATAATCTTATTTATCAAAAAGCATTTGTATAATTAAACACGAATATCATAAAAGGTTGCCTTAGGTCGCTATTTGCATGAGTAAGTAATTTGTAGGATGTCAGGTACAATGGACAGAATAGATGGATGCATGAGTATATAGGGTTAAATTAGGCTCAATATTAGCCAACCACATAGTGATCAATCAGAATGATAGATCTAAATGGCAATACAAGAGGACTGTCTGAGTGATTTTTAGTATAAGTATTCCTTAGTAAGCTTTCATGTTGAGCAGAACTAACTACAGTAAAACACATTCTTATGTGATTTACTCTGGGCAGAGGTCTTGGGACTATGCCTTAACAAAAAACAGGAGGTTTAGAAATAAAAGAACTTCAAAACTGTCCATGGAGTCCTTCCAACTTGCAGTGTAAAGTTCCAAGACCACAGGAAGCTTCACAGGGAGCCTGGGGAAGCAAAAAGGCCAAAAAGCACCACAGTGCCTTTTAATACTGTGGTTCTGCCAATTACAAACCCAAAGTTCCTGCCTGATTCCAGCAGCACCATCCAGTGAAACACTACTTAAATATAGATGATGCCCTGCGAGGGCAAAAGATTTTAATTTTCAGTGAAATCAGTAATATATCTACCTTGTGAACTTTTCATAAAGACAAACTCTGTTCATTTTACTGCAGCAGGTCAAACCTTCTACCTCAGTTCAGTTGCAGCTGCTACAAAGATATACCCACAGCCATTCATTTCAAGGGGCATATTTCTTTGTGGAAAGAATAAGCTACATATGGAAGCAGCTCTGGCATTGACTCAGCACTGACCTGAGCTCCAATGCTCCAGTTAGTTATATCTAGACCTTAATGAGCATGGAGTGTAACAGTGTTGGACCTGAGCTGCAAGTAAGATGTCCACAGCAAAACCGAAGGCAATGGCTTACAACAAAGGCTTCTGGTGTAGCACGGGAATTCGGCCTCAGAATGGGGCCCCCTAAGAAATTTGGAGGGGAGAGAGATGCAACTCACTCAGGAAGCAGATGCCTCACTGGGGGTTGGATGGAGATATCCAACCGTTCCCCCATGAATTCCTCTCCTATCACCAGTGCTTATACTTTATCTTACAGAAAATAAGCCTTATTTCAGCAAACAAGGGCTCTGTCTTTCAAAACACTGTATTTGAACACAGGAAAAGGGGATGCTTATCCTCCTCCATAAGTGATTAAATGACTCCTCCAGGAGGCAGGTAATGTAGGTTCAATCACACGTTCCAGTGGAGGTAGTCAAGCCTGCCACCCTCCAGAGTGGGAATGCCCAAGTGGGCATGGAATGACTCATTCTTGTACTTGGGGTGCTCCTGGTGCTCCCTCTGGGGCTGTTCCACATGAACACAAGGAAATCAATGTTGACTGGGAAGAGTACAAGAAGCGGGAGCAGACGTGGTTTCCCAGCCCTGCCCTTCCTTAGGGATGTAGGGGTGAGCTGAGGCTGTGGCCCTTCCCCAGGCGCCACCTGCCTATCTCTCCTGAAAAAAGACCAAGGTCATGGCTGCATGTGTGTGGGCTTGACAGAAAGGCAAATTCTGAGCATCTAAACTCTGTATTTACGTTGGCCTAAGCTGGATTACCTCAACTCCTTCTGCTTCTGCTCAACCATCTGTAAAAGAATGTATGGGTATAAAAATACTTCCCTTTGAGAACTGCCATCTAAGTAAATCCTGGTCAGTGTTTGGAGACAGAGCAGTAAATGGCCCAGAACTGACTGCAAATGGAAATACTGATGTTTAGCCCTTTCTTTGCATGAAGAAATAGGAGAGCATGGCAACAGAAGCCACAGTGAGGAGTAACTGTTAAAATCAGAGGTTTAGTTATGGTCCCTCAAAAAATCACCACAAAATGGTCACAGATGAATGCTATTGCCTGGTTAACTGAAATGTCACATTTGGGCTTTTGTAAAAAGCTTTTTGGGTTCACAGAAATGCCTTCTAAATTGTGGTACAATCATCACCAAAACCAATATCTAACTGCAGTCATATGGAAATGTAAACAGCTTCATAGGCAGCTTGTACCTCCTGCTTGTAAGGTAAGAAGAAAAGAGCACACACAAGAAGCAATCACACATCTCAGGGATGGATTGAATGGCAAAACGCAGTCCAAAGAAAGCCAACAAAAGTTTCTTATAACTTGACTTTCTGAATATACTGCCTCCAAAAGCATTAATTCTGACATCATGGTGCATGGCTTAAGCACCCTGCCTAAAGATGTGCTGCTGTTAATGGCTGCACTGTCCCAAGCAAGCCAGAAGAGGGTCCTGAAATCAGCTATATCAGTTATTATTTAAATGCTTTATTGATCTGCTGGCCCCAGGCCCAGGATGCACTCTGAAGTGGAGCCAGAGAGGATGGGAGGGTAACTTCTCCATATATTCAGAGGACTGAAGAATCCAAGTTACAGGCAACTAGGCCTGGAGGTTTTTCCATCACAAATGAGCTTTCACAGATCTCTGCTCCTGGAACAAACCAGGAATCTGCTCCTGGAAAATCAGCCATCTCTCAAAATGAGCACAGGATAACCTCAAGGTTCAGTGGCGCAGGAAGAGGGGGAAAAACTTATGAGGAGTAAGAAAGGGAGTGCTGAGAAGATGGCCACAGCCTCATCACAGGAAGCCCAGCCTGGTCCAGCTTAGTAAAGCTGACCAAAAACTCCTCCCACAAGGGGAAACAAAAGCACAACAGCCCGCAGGCATGGATTAAAACATATTATGGTATTGTACACGCTGCTGTCAGGAAGAAGCCTATTACATGACTTACTCCATCCCTGAGCCACACAGGTTCATATGCTTAACGCTCTTGAAACCCAGATTCTCACTGACGAAGTTATGTTTTAACTAAAAAAGACATTTTCTTTTATCAAATTGAGATAGTATGTGAAGGTATTTATTTCATGCAAGAGGTACTAATGGGAACTGAGGGAAACAGCTAAGTATAGGATTCCACAGCTCCTTCAACACTGCAGCAGAGGAAAGCCACCAGGAGAAGAAAAATGATGGTGGGCACTATGGCCTTGCCATGATGAAAAAGGGCTGATGAAGCTGCCAAAATAAAGGCAAGGCAGAAGGGTGGACTGTCTTATTCATCAATCAATACCTACCTTTGGCTTTGAGCACTGCTAAGAGCTGTAGGGCAGTTAAGTACTGCCATAGGTTTTGGGGAACCTCAAGGTCAGAGCAAAGCCTTTCACGTAAGTCCTTACTCCTGTGTGTAGGAGTCATGTATTGACTTTGGTCTCTGACCTTAGGGCACCCATGGGCTGCGCACACCTATGTCAGTGCTGGTCTTTGCTAGAAGGATGCTTGGCACACTACTTGGCACATGTCAGGAGAGACAAACAGTAGCAGAGGAAACTGTACCACTCTCTTCTTTTTAGTTATTTCATGGAGGATGCAAAGACCTAGCATTACTTTGAGACTTTGCTTTGGATTTCTTGACTCAGATTTGTTCAGTTTCTAACCCTACATGCAGTTTTAACAGTTCAATTCTTTTCCAGGATAGCAAGACATTTTAGGGGTATATAAGATATGACATGGGTAAGTTAAGAAATGCAGAACCCAACTCTCAGATGTGATCAACCAGCAGTCTGCAAGAAAATTGAAGAGACCACAACCTTGGCTGGTTAAAATTAGAAGAAACCAGAGCAGTTCCCTCTTGCCATCAGTTGAAGCACCCTTCACAAGTTTTCCTTCTCATCAGAAATGACTGGCCTGCAGCACAAGTAATTTGGAGTTATTTATGCAACATCAGCACAGCTCAGAGCACAAAGCTTGTCCACTGAAACCTAGCATTCAGTATTAGGATAATGTATTCACATCAGTGTCAGGCAGGTATTAGCAAAGTAGAAAGTTTCAGAAGTGGTTGCAGTCTATGGGGGACAGAGCAAAAAGGCAAAGGGAAGAAAGTATCATGTCTACTCACGGCCACAGGTACAAAAAGGTAGTAAACAAATGTGTGCTTTCTGATTGCCTGTCCTCAGATTCATACTTTTCCCTCCTCAACATTATTAGCATCCTTAGGGAGGACATAAACCTATAAGAGGATAGATTTTAGGTCCAGGCTTGTCGCACTGAGATAATTTGAGCATCTTAACATTGCTATTCATCTCCACTGATCAAATGCTCATAATAAAACTACTAAACCCATTCTGGGAAAGTGAAATACAATAGGCAAACACTTTGGGGCTTAAGCAAAATGTGCAAATTCTAAAGGAAGCTCATTTCATATAACATAGTATAACATCAGTAATTAATAAAAGATGTAAACAGGTTTAACTCTAAATGTACAAAATTAAATAATTTGTTCCTATGGGTATATGAGATAGTTACCAAGTTCCCATGAGAGAGATAAGCAGATATTAAAAGGTATTTCCAATACCTATAATGGCTAAGGGCAGCAGCTAATTCAATAGATTCGATCAGAATCACCACTTCTTTCTCTTCTTCTGATTTATTACTCTGGCTGTAGTTAGTCATCACTCATTTCAGTTTTCTTTTCAGCAGTCAGAAATTATGCCTCATAAATAAAAAGATACAATCAGGGAAATCATATCAAGTCATCCACAGCCCTGGAGAGTATTTTCCCCTGGTATACACACTAATGTCTTTTTAAAGGATAGCTTGCCATGGTTTTGAATATGTCAGAAACACAATGTATCAAGAAGGGCCTTGTAAGAGTGGCGCTGCAGCAGTCTCACAAGTAATTTTGGAAGCCAACAAATCCATTCATATTGAGTTAGATGAACAAAAAAATCAAGTTTTCTTCTTTGATATTTGTTTAATGTTGGGTGTTTGCAACATTTATGCACCTGAATTTAGGATGGTATTCACAACAGAAGTATAGTGCCTGAAGTGGGGCTTAATGAACAAAATCACATGGTTTCAAAGGCCCTTCTCCCTACTGTGTATCCTCTACTAGGAAAAACGAAGAATCTCCTTCTGCAAAAGGGTATTTAGAGTGGGTATTGTCATTATATCAGAGAAACAATGTGGTTCTGTCTGCTTTACTTTTCAGAATCTGAGGTCAAGCTCAGCAGCCTAATGCAGGTGTAGTATGGGAATCTCCCTTTACTTGGAAGCAGGGAGCTTACAAATCTTGCAGGAGAAAACATTCTTCCAAAAAAGATGAAGAGGGGATAACAAGCAGGGAGTGCAAAAAAGAACTACATTTTATTTTATGTCACTAGTTTGTAGTGCATTTTTCTGTCAGGGCCACAAGAAGAAACGGTGAATTGAAATGATGAAAAGGAGCCAGATATGAGGGATCTTACAAACGGGTGACTAGCTATAACTGGTCAGTCAGAAAACCAGTTTCTCTCTGTTTTAAGTTGCAGAAGTCACTGGGCTGTTTGTCAGTACCTAAGAAGCACAAACTGGAGCTCACCAGTGATTTCACAGACAGGCTGATAAACCAAGTGTCATTCTTGTCATCTCTGAAAAGTGACCAAGAGTGCTGGCATATTCTGCGCTCCATGTAGTTGATCCTTCCTTAATTTTCATGACTTTGCACCTATTTTCTCTCTCCAAAGCCAGAATATGACTAATTTTCTCCTTGAGAGTCCAATATAGAAGACTTAAAACATATTTTTCCTGGTATATTTTGGGATATTTCCTAGACCCTTCACTTGGCTGCAGTAACTGGTGTGTGAGAAGCATGCTTTACAAGCAAGAGGGATGCTGTGCCTCCCACAGCGGCTGTCTTGATGCACCAGATAGTCCTCCCAGAGAATAAACCCTTGCAGGAAGCCATAAAACTTTCTGAAAAGGGACAATCCTACTTTTTTTCTTTCTTTTACATATTCTGTGCCTGCCAAATGGAAATAAGGATGTGTCCTAGACCAGGAAGACATTAAGCCATTAACCTAAAGAAGCTACCTAAAGTACGCCATTAAGCACAATTGTGGGGGAGTGACACTGCACTTGGCTGGAAATCACACTGTACTCTGAGTCCTCTGCTTTGCCGAACAGCACTAACTGCCACAAGCTGCTGTTCAAAGGTGCCTTTCCTTAGCTGAAAAAACAGGTCTGTCTCTATAGGTTGCTATACCATCCTCAATAATTCCTGAGGAGGGCCTACACTGTTTCAAATATATTCCAGAAATCAGAAGATTACACTCACAAACACATGAATTATAAAGTCAGGGTTTTTTTTTCAGGAAATCATGCAATTGCATCTGTTCAATACAGCTGAGGATCTCAGGCAGCATTCCAGCAAATACCCAAAAGGCCAGATGCTCTAGAAAATGCAAATATCTAAATCTATGAAAAGACAAAGATCTAAGTAATTATCTCTGAGTATGGGACAGTAAGCACCTTAAAAACCCACTGAAACCTAGCAGCTGCTGGTTTAAGAGTCTGGCCCTTAAAGAATAAAAGTGCTTCCTTGAAGAATGCTGACCTCAGTATTTAGGGGGCATAGTTCCTTTGACCAGCATGAGCTTCCAAAGTCACTTCATTATTTCCAAAAGTGCAACTTTTGCATCTCATCTTACAAGCCCCAAATATTCAGCTGAAGTTTCCAGAAAAAAAAAAAAAAGAAACCCTCAAAACACCTAAACTCCAAAATCCTGTCTTCAGATCCACAGATCAGGGTTCATTGAACTAAATCTCAGTATCTCCAAAAACGTTGGAGAGAGTCCCATCACAGCACTGGGATTTCATCTGCATTCTGCTGGAGGAAATTCAGTTGCATTTAAAGTTTTATGTCCTGCAAACAAGCCTCAGACACAGAGACAGCAGAATCAATATCCAGTGTAAGTGAAATATAAATCTGGGTTTCATCAGCATAATAGCAAAAGCCAAGCCCTATACTTACAAATAACTTGTCTCACAGGCAATATAAATTGTCAACAATGGAGTGGTTCACAATAGATCCCAGAGGGCTGCTGCAAGTGACATAAGAAGACAAGCACATGCCTGCAAAAACCTCTCATGGTGAAATAAATAGCCACCAGGAAAAAACAAACCAAACCAAAAAAAAACCCAAATTATTTAGGGTGCCCATCAACAACTCAGCCCAGATATGGAATAGAACCAAGATTAAAAGTGGTCTTGAATACAGCATGATAAACCACAGGAATCTAGTCAAAATCTAGTTACAAACTTTTGCTCCAGAAAGTCTCTGTGGTATTAGCTCCCAAAAACCACAGCTTCTGACTGAGATAACTGGAAGTTGGTTAGAATATCACCCAGCCAATATACAATCTCACAGCCTACAACTTCAAACTTGGGATGCTTTTCTTTATTTAAGAAAGATTCTTAACTAATAAGAAGACCTTAGGTCTGCTGAAATGCTTGCTATCTCCTCAATCCTATCTGCGCTTGTATTCACATTCTTCATAGATCATGTCTAAAGTAGCAAGATCTGGTCTAACGATAGTTGGGGTGTAAGGAAACTACAGTAAATGGAGACCAGACTTCACACTGGTGTGGCCAACAGATGGGCCCTACAGAGGCATTATAGAAAGCTGGGAGAAAGAACTTGAAATCTTAATATTTGTACATAGTACTGTATGATATAAAAGTGGTGATAAAACACGTAACTTTGACATAAGAAGCAATTGCAGGCAAAAGAATGGCAGAACTGATCTCCTTGGTTTACATTAGCCTCATAAGAAAAACAACAGTAAAAATACCAGTGTGCATGAGAAGTAATACCAACCACCAACAGCAAACTCACTTTTGAACCACTCACAAAAACTGCTTGTCATCCTAACATCTGATTGAAAGAGAAAACAACTCCAGTCCCTCTTGATGTAAACTTCTTTAGATAATAAATTAAAAATGAATTCATATTAGATTGGGGGAGGATGGAAAAAGAAAGACAAACTAATGAAATGAAGCTGCCTTTGAAGAACCAGAATTTCACACTACTCACATAAAGCTCTGGAAAGTACACAAACATTTAACATACAAGAAATACAGGCACTTACGATAAGCTAAAGGAAAATGAATGCTAAATTAATGTATTGCTTGCATAAAATTATTTTCAGCTTCTCAACTGTTTAAAAGACATTAAAAACAATCATTCAGGTTTCTCAATACTATTAACATTAGAAATGAGATGCATGTGTTCATTGTAAGTGTAAAGTAAGGTTCTCAAAGTGTACTGAAATCATAATCAGGGCTGCTAAATGGCTTCAGTTCCCACCTGATATTCATATTCCGTGTAAGGCAGCAACTTGTCATCTTTGAAGGAGTTTGAAGAACCATTGTAAACAAGTGCGAGGTCTAAATTTATGTGGGCTTGAGTTGTTCGCCTTCTGTACAGTTCATAGTATAAAATCTTCCCATTTGGCTGCTGTGGGCCAGTCCACAGTATCGAAGAAGTCATCTGGAAGCCCCCAGCTGTGGTCTGTACTTCTATGAGAGGGGCAGGCTGCAGTGCTGGGGGTGCCTCCAGCGTCTGAACCGATGCCCACTCACTGGAGGCACAACCCAGCTCTGTGCAAGCTTGGAGCTGTACTTCATACCTTTGGGAACATAAATCAGGAACGATGTGATTAAAACACTGCAAATACAAATGTAGGATGTGTGTGAGATCTAAAAGATTTCTTAATTTCTCTTGATCTTTGGCATTTTAATAAGAAAATAAATTGTATGAATGAACAGATTATAGGCTGTGCCTTGGTTAGCAAAAAACAAGAAAACTTTTCTTGATTTCATGTGAAATCAAGTAGGATGAAAAACATTGTTTTTCATTTGCTTGCTTATTTTTCTCAGAGCAGAGTTATCATTTGCAGGAGTTGTGATCAAAATGATTTTGATTTTTATATTAATCAAAATGATGATTCATTGGAGGAGATTATTTTGGTATAATTCAAGAGCTATAGATCTTTATTATACTTCGCTCTTTGGATTTAGATTAGTTATATGTAAATAGTACACAGACTTATCAACCATGCAACACACAAATTATGCCTACACAAATATATAAGGAAAAGTCAGGTAAATAGTCAAGAATGAGTGTGGAAGATGATAGAAAGATATACTTCAGTATACACTGTGTTCCTTCTGTAGCAGAGTCCAGTACCTTCTTTTAAGGTTTAGCTTTCACTTAAGCACAAGCTGCTTGTTTTCAGCTCAAGGGAGCAAGAGTCACGGTGTCACTCCATTAATCTTAGCTCAGCTACACTGTGAATGGGCTAGCAACAGGCCTTTGGTCTCCCCATCCTGAACTTTGTCAGCTAAAGCCCTATTTGCTCTTGAATGAAGACATCTTGCAAGATACACAAGTACAAGATTGCAGGTTTCGGAGTCTGTAACAGAGTATTACCCCTCGTATTAATTACAATCTAAGTCAACTCTATGCACTTCATCAAGATGATATATAGTTGGTGTTACAATAAATTGAAAGAAAAATCCTGGTTTTATTATGTGCTTTTTAGGAAACAATACCCCATTGTCCTGACTATCTGTTTAAACGAGATGGTTGAGCTGCCTGCCAGTCCACTGAATCACCCTACAGCATTTATTCAACAACCAAGGTCTTCCAGACTTACCTACTGTATGGTTGTAGCTCTGTCACTATGTATGAACGCCTCAGAAAGGAAACATCAGATGCATTTAAGTCAAAAGTTTTCTTGCCTGTTTCAGCAGGCTTGTGGATTGAGATCGTGTAATTTCTAATGTCACCATTTACTTTGATGGGAGGATCCCAGGCCACCAAAATCTCCTTTGAAGACCATGGCTGCAACCTAGGAGGCAACATCCCAGATGGAGCAGAGGGGTTGGTTTTTATCTGAGCTGATGGGCTGGTCACACTCCCTTGACTGTTATTTGCAGTGACAGTGTAACTGTACTCCATGCCTGGCAGTAGGGTGAAATCAAGGTACCGAGTTTCCAGACCTGAGTAAACAAGTACACCATCCCTCCTTAGGTCATAGCTTGTAATTTTACCATTGGGGTTAGCTGGAAGTTTCCATGCTATTTCAATTGACTCTGAGCCCATGACAAGCAGCCTGGGAGCTTCCATATTTAGTGGTGGGGCCTCCATTGTCATCACTGACTGGGATACACTGGATGTGCAGCCCCCTGCGGTACAGGCAACCAATGCAAAATCATACTGCGTGTAAGGCTGCAGATTAGAAACCAACATGTGCAAGCTTCTGCCAGGATAATATTCCTCATTGCTTAATTTCAATACATACTTGGTGATATCTCCATTTTGTATTTGGGGAGGTGCCCAAGATGCATTTATCTGAGTGGCACTGACAGCCTGCAGAGATGGTGGGTCCACTAAGGCAGGAGCTGCTTCCAGTGTCTGTATTGTAGCTGCTTCACTGGTAGAGCAGCCTCCCATTGTACAGGCAATTATCATGTAGCTGTACATTGAATAGGGCAGTAAGTCTTCATCCGTGTAGTTGAAAGTAGCAGCATCAAAGCTGAAAGGATAGAGAACATCATTCTTCAGCAGCCTGTATGACTGAAGAATACCATTGGGCTGTGCTGGGGAGGCCCATGAGATGAGCACTTTATGGGGGTTAACTGATGCCAAGGATAACCTGGGGGCAGCAAGACCTTTTGGGGCAGTTTGACTAGTCTTTGCTGCTGTCCAGGAGCTGTCAGTGTAGCCTGCTGCATTCCAGGTGCGTATTTTATATTCATACCTTGTCCATGGCTGTAAACCTTTATCATTATATATAAATGTCTTACTTTCAGTGTTATATTCTGTGAAAACAATTTCATCTTCTTCTGTTGTTGCTCTGTACCCTGCAGCATTTTCTTTTGTGCATTTGTGAATAACTTCATAACGAATTATTTTCCCATTTGGATTAATTGGCTGCAACCAGCTCAGTTCAATGTTGGTAGCGTTCACAGCCTGGATTACAGGTGCCATCTGAGAAGCTGGAGGTGCTTCATCTGTTCGGATGGGCTGGGGTGGAGAACGGGTGCAGCCTGCTGTGTTGCAAGCCTCCAGCATGAGGGTATAGAGGGTATAGGGCTCAAGGCGCCTGAAGAGGAACTGGCGAGATAAACCACTGTACTCCAGATTGTCATCACTGAAAATGTTGTAGGTCTGGTGAAAAAAAGAAAGAAAAAGGTTAAAAATAAAAAGGCAGGGAGGGAATAAGGGACAGAAAGCAAGATAAAAGGGAAAAAAATATATAAATCAACAATTTTTAGTCAATAACTAGTAGATGAGACACCTTAACCTTTGCAATAGGATAAGAACTATTAACCAGTGATTCAGAAACTCCCTTCCTTCCTAGTGACACTCAGCACACAGCCAGATCACTGATACAAAAGGAATGTTTTGATCCTGTTTTCATGATGTTTCATTTTGGACGCAGTAATAAATCACTTAGTGAGAGTTTTCGTTATATTTGTTTGTCACTAAGTTTCATTGTGAGGCTCTCATGGGCCAGCACAAAGCTTCCTGCAGCCTAACTCTAGAGAAACTCTCTTAAGACCCTCAGAATGAACCCCTCTAGTTGCAAATCTTGCAGGTAAATGTTTACATTCAGTTGAAACCACTGAGCTAAAAGAAGTCCCAGATTTCAGAACAACATTCTGTCAAACCCAGATTTTCTAGAAATCCATTTCAGTGCATGTCTGATGGATGCCAAGATCTCATGCGTAGCTTTCTATACATTAAATGAACAATCTGGCTCACAGTCATGGGGTAGCACACGAATGATAATATTTAATATAATCACAAGCAGAGAGCGCTCACAGAGGACCTTGTGCTTACATAGGACTTCTGCCTTAAAGTATAATGATTTGGATTTGAGTCCTTTTCAGCACAAAATGTTTTAATTTGATATCCAGCATTTCCCTTCTCTTTTCTGATCAAGTAGAGTGTCAAGATGAAGATTACCTTAATCACACCATTGGGTTGGGAGGGCTCTGACCATTTGAGCAATAAAGCCCTGCCATTTTCTTTCTTTTCCACAGTGAAGTTGCTCAGGCCACCAGGTGAAGCTTCCAACGTGCGTACAGATGTCCAGGGGCTTGAAACCTGCCCGGCATTGTTTACAGCTACGACGTGAACATGATATGTTGTGAAAGGTTTCAATCCAAATAAATGAGCCTGATGCTTTGTTCCCTGAAGTAAGAATACAGATGTTTGAGTTAGTTAAAAAAGTCACAGCATCTGTGGTTCATGCCACTTGGAAAATAAAGTCTCAGCTCTGTGTTGCTTCTGACCGCCTTGCAGAATACCCCACCTGATTACTGGGATTTTATTTATTTATTTATTTATATTTTATTTTATTTTATGGTGGGTTTTCATAACTGAACCTCAAAAATGAACTCTTAGGCTTTTAAAAATTATCTGTTATTATGGTAGAGCCTTTGCAGCTGACTCCTGGGGAGTTCAAATCTCAGCTAGCAAATAACTTACAGTTCCATTCAGCACGTGTCCAAGTGCTGCTTAGTGAGGATGGGAGTGCCCGGTACTCTGAAGTATACAGTGTATAAACCTGTGATATATGAGTGATTCCTGCCCCTAAAGAATCCTTACACATCTTATTTCTAGGCATGACATTTGACAGGCATGCTGTCTTGTTCTAGCTACTTAGAGCCTTGTAATCTGGATAGACAACAGTGTTTCCAAGAGCACAGTTTCATTTCCTTACTGGAAACAAGCCCCTTTCTTTTTAAGGAGGGGAGAGGGAGGGAATAAGATGGTTCCTATGTTCCTGCCTTGTAAAGATGTCAGATGAGATAGAGTCATGAGGCAAGACGATTGTGTGGCCACCCGCTGCCTTACAAAGCACCCTTCCTGTTTCTCCAGGTTGGAGGAAGCAGCCACACTACTGATGGGGGTGAAAGCAAAGTGGGTAAGACCCTCCTGGGTGCTAGGGAAGAGTCTGGAGGAGCACGGCTATCCATGTATCCCACCAGGCTCTGACAGGGCGCTTTCACTATGCCAGTCCACATCCCAGGACAAGGGCATGCGTGGGGATGCAGACCGAGGGACATCAGCTATGGCCAGAAGGGGGCACTTCAACCGCAGCTCATGCCTGATTTATCCAGGTAACCCCAAATAGCGTCTGACACAGACCTGAAACTACTCGGATATGAGGCAAAACGAGCCTTATATCAAATTCCAATCCAGACAAGAAGGCGATGCAAGTGTACTGTTATTTACTATTATCACTTCCATGACAGACACCATGTACAGCAAAGAACAGGAATAACACGTTTCAGAAGGAGACTGTTCATATTTGTCTCATTGGAGGAGTGAAGAAGAAAGGAGTTCAGCTGATCACCGTTATATTTAATTTCAGGTTTAATGACGCTTTTGCATTAATTATATAGATCTCAAGAAAGGGAGTGCAGGAATTCAGGTTCCTGCAGCAACAGCTCAAGTCTATTTCCCTGTTTCAGTAAGTCATATTAAGTTGTTAAATGCTAACACTTCCAATTGTTTAATATTTAAACATTTAAGCTATCAGACTCAGAAACAAATTTTATAGAAATATTAATTTATTTTTTAAATATTAAAAGTTAAGAGCATAAATATTTAAATAGTTATTTCCTCACGAGTTAGTCTTTTAGATAAATATTGCACAGCATTTGAATGACCACTATGAATATTAAATCTGAAGATGCCACAAGTGCAGATTATAAACATACTTTTCTGATAAATGATTCCTTTTTCTGTTAAACAGGACAAACACTAGCAAGATTAATAATGCAAAAAAGTGTAATTCTTTGTTAGGAATTCCCAGTCATCACTGCCAAAAAAGCATAAGCTCAAATGCAAATAGCAATCACCTCGAATAGATTATATACGAAAAAGCTCTGGCTGCTCTGGGACATTTAGAGATATCTTTTGTCATAAGAAACATGGAACGCATGTGGGCTATAAAGCAAAAACATATGTATATTGTCAATAGCAGCACCTGTTCAATTACAGTTTATTTCAGTATGGAGAATTTAGTTCAGCCCCTAGATGGCAATACTATCAAACACTTTTTGTAACACAAGTACTTAATGATTAACAATGTGTGCTCAGTCATCCAACATACTCAAGGCAGCCATTAAAAAAATAACAAAACTGATCTCATTACAGATTCTTTTCATAAACATTTATGGCTTAGAACCTTGAAAGTGGAAGTGTTCAAACTGCCATAGCCAAAAAACCCTATACAGCTGAATGTAAAATTATGAACTGCAGGTTAAAGAACAGAGCTCAAATTGAAGTTCATGCTTAGCATAAAAATCTGGCATCAGAAATTATGTTGGCACAAAACATGATTAAAATTAGCTTTACAATTGGATGTAGTCTGTATTAATAGCTTTTATGAGGACAGTTATCTATTAGGTTTTCAAAACAGAACTTTTAAAAGCCTAAAATTTACATCCACAGTTTGGGGGTAGGGATAGGAGGAAGAGAGCACACAACATTAAATTACTGCCCATCAACTGCTACACAGAGGCTCTCCGAAGGTACAAATGCATTCTAACATCATAAAAAAACAATGGCTCTGCTTTCTAATCAGCTGCATCATCAGGGTGGGCTTTTGTGACAGCAAGGCTACAAAGCACTTGATTTTCTTGATCAGAAAACCAGCATAGTTTCCATCACCTTCTATTTTCCCACTAAACCCCAAGATTTAATTATTTACAATCCTCACCACAATTTGAAATGAAACAAGGATGGAGGGATTTCCTTGCCTGCAGTTCATCATGTTCTCTGGAGGCTGCTAACCCATTCCTTCCAGGGATGACTTTGACTTTTATTCCTGGTTCCCACAGGTACTTCTTGAAGAGCAAATGGTTTACATGTATTTTTTTCTTCCATTTGGTTTTGAAGTAAGCTGAATGGATTTACTCCCAGAATAGAGAGCCACGGTTTCTCCCTCTGCACTGCTGCCATTGCCATTTGTGAATTTGCTCAGCTCAAAAGCTGATGCTGAAAAGAGGATGGATTGCAGCCTCAGTGCTTCATTTTAAGCATTACTTTATGACTTCCTATTCCACTTTCAGCCTAGAAATACTGTCTTGCTGGAATGGTCAATTCAGGATAGCAAAATCTACCTTGCATAGGATAGCACAACCTTATTCTCAGCGGACAACAACATAGCCTTGAACAGGAGCAGAATCAAAATCATCTGGAATAGTCTCTCAGTCTTTGTCTACAAAGCCATGAACTCATATATCCCACGTTTATACACTGCTAACAGTCTGGATCTCATTCACCACTAAAAGCAAACCAAAAAATAAAACTGTAATATGAACATTAAGATGTTCGTAGACTGTCTGACCATGAAATCCAATGGACAGCAAGCCCATGCCCTCCTTTCTCTGTCTCCTACTGCAAAGCATTCCCACCTATTCAGTCATTAAATTAGGAATAATACAGCAAACACTTATGTTTAAGGCCCATCCTTTCTATGCAAACACTACAGAAAGGGCCAGTCCTTTTCCCTTGTGCAGCCCTGGCAGCACCACCACTACTCCAAGGAGGACCTTTGTGTCTCCTGTGTAAAATGCTTCCAGTGGCAGCACAAGCTGTTAACAGCAACAAATACACTCCTCATCTAATTCAACTCTTCAAACTGTAAATTAGGATAAAAGTTATTTAAAGTAAAAATCTTGTTTTAACACATTTTTTCAAAACAAGAGAACAGAAATCATGAATAATGTATTGGTAAAGATTTGCTTCAGATTGCATTTTTTGTTTGTTTGTTTTTTAATTCATGAGCACAGAAATCACTCAAAACCTGGAAATGGAAACAAATTAACATAGTCTTTCATGCCATTCAACGGCAGCAGCATCCATAATACAAGGTGCCTGACTGCCTTCCTCCCTGCCTCTTGGCCTTCCACCTAGGCATCGGCAAGGCCGTGCAGTCTTCAATGTTTGATGATTTTACACCACCTATTGTGATTGCTTTTGACTACTTGAAGTGCCCCTAAGGTGGGAAGAGGGTCAAGAGGCCTTTGTAGGTTGAAAATGATAAAAAATTAGCATTGATCTGTAGCTGTCAATAATACTCTGCACAAGCAGACTCCTTGCACAAATGTTTAAACTGCATACAACTACACAACCTAGTCATCTTTGAATCTATTGATCTGATGAAGCAGCACTTTCCAGTGGTGTTGCTCTGGGCTTTTCCCCTTTTTTTTTCCAAGGCAGGGCAGCTTACCCAGCTTCTCAGGTCTCAGGGCATGAGGTCAAAATGTGACAGATACATCAGAAGATCTCTGACCCACAGAAAAGGTGCCCAAAAGGGACCTTGAATATCTGCTCTTTCTTCAGGGGTAATCATCAAAACTCAACAAGTCATCAGCAGTCATGTTGAGGTTAGGCTTTGGTTTCTTCTCTCTCCCTACCTTCTCTTCGTACAGTAATGTTTATTTGGCAGGTAGCTGGCTCATTCTTTCTGTGAGTCTTTAACCTCAATGCCATCAGACACTACCACACTGCTAGTAGTAGTAGCAATGCAGGGATTCAAACTTGTGCTTTCATAACAAATGATGGGAAGACAATTCAGTACGACTTTCCCTTGTCTACAGAGGCAGAGATGCTGAATTCTCCCTGAGCAAGGAAGGAGAAAACTATGATCTCCTGGCACTGAGAATGTTAAGTCCAGCCATCTTCCAATGCCAATTTTCAAACTCTCCATCAAGGAAGTCAAACAGATTCTTCCACAAATGACAGAAGTGTCACTAAATGCTTGGGGTTTTACTAAGAAACTCAGTTTATCCTCACCTTTGTTGTTATCCTCTTATCCAGTTCCCCAATGAAGCCAAATTCTTTACATTTCTGCAAAGCACTGGGAGCACTTCCAACTTAACGCTGATGTTCGCTATTTCTTAGCTCCTGCTTTCACCCTAAAATGTGCATTAAGTTCATATTCAGAAGCAATCCCTAACTTGTCCTTTAGGTTGTTTACCTTCTTGGGCTTATATCATGCACACTGTGTCTTTTTCATTTAAAAAATCTATTCTACTGTATTTCTAAAACCTTATGTTCAAGTTCACAAAGATATAACTTACGGATACATGAGTAATTTGAGTCCCCTCCTGTAGCAGTGTGGATTGGAATATAAATTATTCCCATGTTAGCACTGAAAAATCTCAAAGGTGAGGCAAACAGGGACCAAAGTGTTCTTCATTGATAAGTAGAAGGACAGGATGATTGCTGTGTCTGTGGTGTTAACAAACCAATTAAGCTGGTATAAACGTCTACTGCTCGTGCTTCAAAGGCTGCCAGAAGTGATGAAGATTGTTGGAAGAAGTAAACGACCCCCAGAGACCAGCACCACATTTTTGTACGCATGTGGGGAAACTTTCTAGAAGAATGATATTATACATAAGTAGCCTCATGAATACGCATGTATGTACGTAATGAATATGTATGCTTAGTGAATGAATAAGGATGTTTAGCAATTCAGGGACACACGTTAGGAGGAGCTATCCCCTGTGTCTCCTGGTGCCGCAATAAAGAATACCTGCTTGTCAACTTGAAAACTTTGTTGGTGAGTTTGTTCCTGGAGTTTTCTCTGAATCATCATTTTACCCAAAATTATCTTGCCTAGGGGTGACCAGAATTTCCATTTTTACCAGAAATTTATTATTTATTAAATTATTTATTTTCCTTCCAATTGTGTAAAATTTGTATTTCTTAAAAAAATTTCACTCTTCAAATTTTGCATTTTAAGAACTTTGAATTTCATTTTAGAATTTAAAAATTGCCTTTCAACATGTGCTTTTCATTTACGATCATTATTATATAATTTTACCAACAGACCTTCTTCAATAGGAGTAAGATGTACCACACTGGTGATACTTTTTTTATTATATATATACCATAAAAATTATCTTGGATCTGGCGTATTAAATAAAATTTTTTGGTTTTCAACTTTAAGAATGTTCATGTAATTTATTTCTAAAACAAATGGTAGCTTTGACATCAACATCACAGTCATCTACTCTCTGTGACTCCGTGTTCCTGTCCTTTCCTAAGAGAAAAAGCAGCTACTTTTAATAAGAACCCTGTTTTGTACAGCACATAACTGAATCATCAGTTGTGTGACTAGTTCTACACTAGCCTGTGGACTATACCAGGGAGAAACCTTTAGAAACAACAGTAATCCAAGTTTAAAACTTTCTGCAAACATCAACAATTAATACCTGATACAGAACTATTACACTGCAATTCATTTCCCTCCTTTCTGACAGAGCACGTAAGGAACTGCGAATTGCATGTAGCTGAATCAGTCACAAAGAAAACTGGGATGCTTTGCAGATTAAAATGAAATTAAGTACATTTAGCAAGCTGCATTCAGTAAAGGTGTCGGTCTTCGGGTAGCAGTGCACTTTCAAACTGCCAACAGTGTCGCACTTTTGAGCCTCCTCTCTTCTCCTTTCATGATGATTTAAAATACATCAAACATTACTGAATGACACTTTCTCAAAATTGTATTCAAATCTGTATTTGTCTCATTTGTCCTAAGAAATATTGAAATCCAAAAAGGGTTTTTCTGCATGTCTAAAGAGATCAAATAAACCAAAATATCAATGACATAACGTTCCACTACAGACACCATCTAGAGGACAATGTCAACATGTTTTCCTAACATTAATATTTTATTTCTAACAATACTCACAAGACCTACTGTATAATAACCCATAGTTTTCCACCTTCTTTCCCCCCCCCCCCCCATTTTTCCACTTTAAACCATGTTTATAATTTCTTTGCATGAGAAAGTGATGCTGAAGGAAAGAAGCAGCCCTCTTTATAAACTAGACACCTAATGGGACTGTATCTGAAATAAATAGCATTCAGTTTTTGCTTCAGATTCTGCCTGTCTTATTTTGAAGAGAAAGTTAGTCTAGCTCTTCATATCTAGGAGAAACCAAAAAGTATCATTCAGGTTAAGTAAGGATGGCAGATTTGAACTGAGCAAAAACAAAGTTCAGGGAAAACATTCACATGCTTTGGGGAGAGCTGATGGGAGTGAGAGGATAGAGCAGATGCATCAGCAAATACTTTATGGTATATTAAACCCAGCATCATATCAAAACAATAGCAAACCCATTAGGATTGAGCTGGGAGGTTTTTGTGGTGTTGCAAATTCACACACTGAATAATCTGGGATCTGCATAAACTCAGCAAAGCATTGCAGCACTTGCAATTTGTTGAGTCTGCCTTGGTCACAGGAAGAATTGGAATGAATGATCCCTCAGGTGGAGCTTTATAAAAGGGGATAGAAACGTGTCTTCAGGAAAGGTAAAAAGCTAGGAAAGATAAGCACACAAACTGGCTGAGGTTTGGATCTCTACATTACAACTAGTGCACTCATAAAGCTGAACTCCAGGAATATATTTAAAATAAGTACCACATGTAGTGCTCCTGCTGAGCAGCAACTTTCCATCCACTATTTGTTAACATTTAGGAGCAGTGTTTTTGTCATGGACAACATTGTTCTATGTTGTCTATCAGCATGGCAAATGAAAGAAAAGACACTACTGATGTAAAACAGCCGCTAGAGCCTAAGGATTCAAACCTGCAAATGGTAGGGGGTACACTCCTTACTATGAAGCTTTAGGGGGTTAATGTTAAATTTTTCCTAACGCCATAAACTGTATTTACCATTTAACATATCAGCTGATGGCCAGAATGAAGTTAGATGCTTTTGTTAGAACAAAAAATCTGGACTGCCATGCGGTCGGTTTCTTCTTTGACTCAAATAGGTTTTATTTCTTTTTCTAGTTATGTCTGGATTGGCAGATGTTTTAGAGAAGGGCTTCTGTCATTTTAAACCAATGTAATGAAATTGGGGTTACTTGTCATCCATAAAAATGTATTATTTATATACCTGAACCTCTCAAGGTATTTTATAGCAATCAGTTTTGCTCTGCTGTAGAAAGAACATGCCCTTGCATTATCAAATGTTTTGGCTTTTGGTTTAATTTGAAGTTATGTTTTTCAAGCATTCACACTGTTCCTCTATGACATCTGTGACTCCATATATCTCTGCCATAAACTGCCTTCTTCATCTCCTTTCAAATCGTGAAGAAAAGTGGCTCTGAATGCTATAAAACTTCTCCAACCTGATCTTAAAATGACCTGAAGGTTTCTGTTTTCTGTCGAATCTGAAAAAGACAGTTTGGCTGTTGTTTTGGTGAAAACAGAGGGGGAAAACCCCTTAGTTTTCCCCTATAAAAGCAACTATTTTCAATTTTTGCCATCGTACAGCTCCACAGCCATAAAACGGGGAAAGAGAAATGTAAAGAGAAAAAAAAAGAGTTTGAAGCAAATCTGTATGGGCCTTGTACAAGGACAATCTGAATCTTAACATAGATTGCAGGTGAATTCCCGCATCAGTTTCTTTGAAAATGCCACTTAATGTCAGTTTTGTTCCATAAAATTAAGACTTTGCAGTTATATATGACTTTTCACCACTGGATCTCGCATCATGTTACAAACATTAATTAATTAAGTCTCAGGATATCCCTCTGTGTTACTGTGTGCAGCTTCAGGAAACTCATTATTATTTCAGCTCCCATTTTATACAGGTACAATAAATGTGTCATGTCATTGTTCAGTGCAAGCTTACTTTATTCTCAATTATTCTGAGTCCTTTTCTCTCTTGCCCAGCACATGCAAAAAACCCCAGTTGTATCTGCTGCTAAGCAGAGGAAGATAACAGCTTCAAGGCAATTTACAGTTTTAAATCCCTGTTTTCTGCCAACACAATGGGAAATAAAAGCAACATCTGAAAGGAGACTAAAATATTTTTACTTCCTACTGTTTTAATCCTTTTCCCCTGCCCTGTACTGAACAGTCCCAGCTTTTCATTCAAACTTTGTCTGCTGTGTGTATAATCACTTCTGAGGGATATTAAAAGGTAAGCACAAACAACTTATGCTACATTATAAAGGCCAAAGTTTAGTCTAACTTAAACTGTCATCTTTAAGCCTAAACAAGAAGTATATAAACCCCTACCTCTTGAATGTCTTGCCTTCATCAGGTGTTTCTTCCCTTAAAGCTTTACACTCCCTACAAGAATACTTGTTCTCCAAATAAAGACTCTCTCTTTTGTAGCTGAAAGAAAGTTCAGCCTATCTTCTGAACATTAGCAGAGGATATTGATAAGACCATATTCCTCAGCAAAGCACAGCTCCTCATCAAAATCCTGACAAGTTCAGCAGAGATCTGAGACCTTCCTCCCAGAACCTGTGGGTTGTTCCCCACGTTTGGAGTAGGGGATTGCTACAGGGGATCCCTGCCCCTGCTTATCATAGCAACTACTGGAAACCGTCAACAAGTAGCCTGAAAAGTCCCTATGGCCCATGCTGGTAGAAGGAACAAAAATCTTGTTTTCCCATTGCAGCTGTTATGGACTTCACTGTAGATGAAAATAATGAGGTCTGATTAAGTTTATACTGAAGAATTAATGTCTTGAAACCAAGTGAACCTGGTGGATGGATGAACTTTCAGATCCTCCTAGGACCATATGGATATAATTCGCTCTAGCTTAAGCCTCTTCAGGGACACCATTGGGAAGAAACTCACCCTGACACAGCATATGTGAAGTTGTGTCTGCAGAATGCTCATTCCCATTTTCTATGCTGTCAGACCAACACACTAGATTCATATACGTACACAGAAAAGTAGACAGCTAAATCTGCTGCAGTGTGAACAGGAAAAGCAGCTAGCTAGTTTCACTTTTAAAGATTAATGCATAAATAAGCCAGAGTATTTAATCATGTCTTTTCATGTGGCTACACATTCATTAGTCCTTTCTAGTGTGGCTTGGGCTTCTTAGTGAAAGGCTGCTGCCAGAGGAGAAGAAGGTCTGATCTGCTTGCAACTTGCATGAGCAAGATGCAGTAGTTAGGGAAGAGATGAAAGATGTCAATGCTTAAATATTACTTGAAAGCTGAAGCTTAACAAATTTAGTTCAGATTCTGTATTTTCCTTGGATTTTTAAGTAATTTGGTAAATTAAAACAGACCACTAAGTCAGCAGGTATATAGTTGAGCTTAGCACAAAAAAAACGGTGATGATGTCAGAATTGAAAATGTCTCTACAGCACATTATTGACTCCAACATATTAAACTGTAAATCCACTAGTTTCACTGTCTCATTTATTGATCAGCTGCATGTATGCATGTTATAAATGAGCAATTCAAAAAGAAATTACTACAAATTAGTCATTTTGGGCCAGACTTGTAAATGTATTCAAGATGAATATAGACATTATGGGAAACAGTCAGAGCTCCTACATTCTGACACAAAACTTGCTTAGCTAGTGTCTCTGTTATTTTCTGTGCAGAGGAAGGGAGGTTCTTCCAAAAGGGAAGTCAAATGTTTATGTTTAACTTCTGTTTTGAACAGCCCATTGGAGAAGCCTCACCCTCTCTCAAGACAGACAGCCCAGCCTGCACTGACCATCTGAAGTAAGTTCTTAGAATTCGGAGCTGTGACTTTTGCTTAAACTCACTTAAGACTCAAGTGAACTCAACTCCTGAAGACTCAAGAAGCCCGTGAGAACATTTTCAGCCACCACAAAGCAACAGACCATACAGCTGAAGTCCTCCTTTTTTTCTAAGGTGAAACAGAAAACTATTAGAAGCATCAGAAGTTAAACAGCAGCAGTTTCAAAACGCTGCAAAATCATTGGAAGCTTCCTTTTGTCTTTTCAAGGATCCTGGATCAGGGTCTTCATGAGTAGAAGAACGAAACTAAATGGTGCATGTAGACAGTTTTCAACCAGAACAGGGTTTGGGTTTAGCTGATCCATAATATTGATGCAAACGTCCCTGACACCTGCATAGGTCAACATGTCGGCAATGAGGTGATGTTACTAAAGTCAGTGTGGTTTAAAATCTCCATTAAAACTCTCAAATCAATTATCATTAGAGATATTTGTTTACAAAGCAATTGAAAGGGCTGTGGTGCTTTTATGCAGGACAAGAAAGCTTAAAAATGCATATGCTAAAGAATTGGTGCAATTTTTGTCTCAGAAATGTCATATTTTACAAGCCACATGTTCTCAGCTCTAGTTGTCCTCAAAGGAGGCATTGTATTTAACAGCAAAACAACTAGAGCTCAAACTATTGTGTTACCTGTGGAAAAGGTGATGTTTTTATCTCATTTGTTCTCAGGATCTCTATTTAGTCCTTTTAGGCCAGGACTGTCCAGTAACATTAAGCACAGCACTTAAATATTTCACTGTCTTAAGCTACAACTACAGCATAAATCTCATGATCTATTGGTACATCATGGGTCTAGCATTTCTAGCATAGACGAGCATTAGAGAAAATCTAAATTATCATCTGCCTTAAACCCTGAAGAGAAAACAATAAAAAATAATTTAATGATACCATAATGACAAGAGTTATACTTCACTTCATCTGGGAAAAGATGTCTTCCAGAATTCTCATTAATTCTTTTTTTAAAGCCTGTTGAAATATATAAGCTCTGCAAAGTTTCATTCATTGTGTTTGTGTAGAGAAAAGTTTTCTTTATAGCAAAAACAGAGACAATTTTTCAGTGCAAGGAGTCCACTTCCCTCACACTCTTGCTTTATTAAACCTGTATTTGCAATTCTGATCTTGTAACAACTGCAAACTTGGTGCTTTTTCTTGCAGGCACTAGAGTAACATCTCCACACTGCATGGAGCATTTGGCTCAGGCTAGGAACTGTGATCTCTTTGGGAAAAAGACTTGATGCATTCAGACCTGCATGAAACAGACTTGGAAGAACATCTGAAGCAAAATTCAAAAGCAAAATGAATAATGATTTGTGATATACCCAGTAGGTTAAATAGATTCTGGGGCTGTTCAGTCCTGAATATATAAATCCTAGGAGGCCTTTTGGCATACAGACAGCACACAGTCCAGGGGCCTCATTCAGATGGACCATACCACAGCAGTAACATTATGTCTATGTTGGGGTGCTGTGGGCACCTACATGCTGAAGGCTACATACAGAAGAAAGGTGGAGCAGCCATGGATTAGTTTAAAAAAGACATCCTATAGCTCCAAAGTCAAAGAGTTTAGGGAAGGATACTGTGCAGCTACTCTTGCACTAGTCATAGGTTGCCCTAAGTGGACATGTTTGTCTCCTAAGTCTTTGCCTGCGTAACTACATAGCCTCCAGTAATGTAAGACCTTTAAAGGACATTACCTGACTGAAGTGGAGTCCTGCCTGTTGTAAGGACTGCAGGACCCACAGAATATTTGCAATTAGAAACAAGTTCCTAACAAAGATCTGAAGATGGCAAAAGTTATTTTCTACTAGACCTTCAGGATGGGAATTCATTCCTGCTCCCTATATCACTCATCATAGTCTCTAAATGTGCTTTTACAAAGGAAGGCTAGTGAAGGGAAACGAAAGGAGGAAGAAACAGTTTACACAATTCTGGTGGAGGGAGTAAAGCAGCCTGCAGTTGCCAGAGGTGTAAGAGATGTTTGATGCCCTAAAGGTTGCAACATGGCACCTGCTAATACAGTTAAGAGAAAATCCTCTGAATCTGGTAGCAATTTGCAAGGGGTTCTTTCAGCAAGCCCTCCACTTCATGGGTACAAATCTTCTCTCCATGTTCACAGTATTTTTGGCACTCATAATGCAGTTCAGTGAGCATATCCTTTCCATACCTTCCAGCCTATATCAGATGCCTGTGGTGGGGGTCATCTGTACCAATCTCTCTGTCTTTAAAGACTGTAGAGATTTTGTTTAATGAATGCTAAAGAAACAGATTTAAAAATACAATGCAGTTTTAACAGGTAAACAGTTAAGCAATAAAATCCATCCATTACAGGTGCATGTAAGTACAAAACACTTAGATGCTCCAGATCCCATGTTCCAAGCATTTCTGTAACTTCAGTCAGATAAAAAGTTTAAGCTGCTGAGGGAAATACCTGTAGTCTGTGACAGGATAAACTCATCAATTGGACTTTGTTTCCTCCTAATACAGATTCCTACCCCCACAAATTGCACATAACAAATTTTCATACTAGCATCTTCTAAACAGTCTACTACTTCCTGCCTTTGGTTTCTTTGGAAACCAATGAACCAACCAACCATAAATTATTTATGTTTTGGTACTTTCATTTGTGATCACACTGCTACTGAGAAGCAGGAAGAACAGGTACAAAGACTGTTTTGAACTATACTGAATCTGATTAGCTGTCTGATTTGGGCTAAATTTAAATTTATCAAGAGTAAATGTCCCCTCTCATCTTTCCCCTCTTCCACACATGAATGAGACCTTCACACTACTCAGAAACTGTGCTGTATTTGAAGACAAATACAAGAGCTGCCTGTCAGCTCATTCACCAACCAGCTAACCCACTCAGCAAACTCGCAAAGTTCCTTCTTCTGTTCATCTGTGTGACATCGCCTAGTTGTGTTTTCAACATTGCCCAAATGCATTTCAACCAGAAGGAAGATCCAGCTGGAACTTGCTATGCTGTGGAAGTTTCTGTCTTCAATAAATGCATAGGCAAGGGAAGTAGCACTTCCTGCTCCTCAGCAGACCCAGCACTGAGGTCGAAGGGAACTGAGGTGGGGTGCAGCACTCCTTGATTTCCAGCAACCACTACCACAAAACTGGTACAGACCATTCCAAGTGCACCTCCTCTGGTAACATGGCTGTGCTAGGTTAGGTTATTTCACCAAAAGGTCTGTCATATATATAAACTATTAAAATCTGCACATGGTTTAAAGTAGAAGTGGTCAAACTCAATATTCCAAATTGCATTGATTATAAACTTAGGTGATTTTTTTTCCTCTTGGTATGGCTGTCTCAGAGTTTTTCCTTTACAAACTGAATAATTGCATGAGTGTTTTAGAAATGAAATCTCATTGGCTAATTATTCACTTCATTTATTTACAATTTAATTTCCACATTGTATGATGAATCACCAGAATCAGTCAGTTATGCATCTGCTGACTGGATAAGTACTTTAATTTTGGTTTTAATAACAAATACGTTACACCTATTTTGAATTATTTTTTAGAGTTGCTGACTTTGTTAGCAGAATTCACAGAGCTTTGGAGCTTTGGAATTATTTTAATACTCTGCAATTCTCCAAACAGTCTGAAAAACTACAGAAAGTCCCATTATGATCCAAAAGAATAAAAACAATGCTTCAGTTTGAAAAGAGAGCCCCATTTTGGATTCCTTTTTCATACCCAGTTAACTTTATATACAGTTACAGCATAATGTGGTAATAAATTTATACCTCTCCACTGTCACCTGTTCAAAATGCATTGGAATAGTCAGGTTTTTTTCTGCTTTCAGATCTCTATCACATGCTGTGTGAGAACTGGAATAAATAATAAGCAGCCACGTTTTCCCATCCTGGAAAAGTTCCAGAAGGGAAAGGGCTCTTGACATTACAGAGCTAAAGGAGTTTTCAAGACACTTTTTATTTCCATATTCCTTCTTTTGTATGCTAGGTTGCCTGCCATTATGTTTATGTAATTCTGACAGTGTTCTTAATGACACACTAACAGATTGTAAAACATGCTGCTGGCATTTACTTGCTTTTTATATTTTTAAAACAATGTCCTTCATGTAACAGTAGTTAAGCGCGGCAGAAGGACATCATTAGAGCCATGGTTAAACTGTAATTTACACCATTAGGAAGGCAGGAGCAATTTTTATTGCCTGGCAATTTTCTTGCTGAAATATTTGGACCATATGGCTCAATTTGTGTAATAACCTTAATTTCAGCACCCTTCAGGTCTGCCTCCATCTCCTACGGAATGGTAAAATGCGGTTTAGCAGAAAAGGCAACTGTCTATACTTAGAGAGTTGAGATTAATAACATGTCACGTCCTGTTTTTGGTGAAGGAATTCAAACAGCAGCCAGATGGTATCTCTACAAATAACTGTCAGGGGTCTTGATCTAATCAATACAATGTATTAATACATCTCCCCTCGCTGCTTCTCGAGGGGCTAGCGTGCAACATCTGGAAAGATTGGGGGGACCGCCAAGTAGAAAGCTGATCCTTTTCAGAATCAAACTGAGCCCAATTAATTTTTCATGTATACTTGATAACTGTTTCATAATGAGCTATGCGTCTTGACGGAGTTAGGGTTGGTGGCATGAGCAGCTTGTGCTTCCTATCCCCATTCAGTCCACTTACAGAAACCAACCCATTAATCAAACTATCTGGCATAAAACTGAAATCTCAGCTCAGCAAGAGATCAGTAACCATCATTAAAAAAAAGGAAAGAAAGGCAACAACAAAGACCCCACCACAGAACAAGGCTTTAGTGGGCAAAAGTATCCAGGCATGACATTAGTAATTACTTTAACACAAAACAAAACTCAGAAACACGCTTACCTGGCAGGCACCTATAACACAAAACTTAATATTACCTTCCTGTCAAAAAGAAACATTTAAGTCCATAAAAAATACACTGCCATTCTGCTTTCTAGATACAGGAGCCATCTGGCTCCTATTCACCACAATTGCTATTCTAGACTCAAAAATATAGTGCTGCAAATTAACAGACACCCATTTCCACTCCCAAAGAGCTTTCTGTCAATAACCTCATCTTTAGCAATGTGCAGGAATTAGGGTCTTGCCCCCTAAAAAACCAAAAGAGTGTGGCAAGATTATACATGCATTCCAGTGCTTTTTGTAAAGTCTGAAAGGAGGAGAGAGAGAGGTCATTTGACAGGCAAAAAAAGGGAGACTGCAACAAGCATAGGGGAGATGTGCCTGAATGAGGCTGTGAAGCTGAATGATGGGAATGGATTCAAAAGGGAGCAGTAAAGAGAAAGGACAGGAGGTCAGCTGAGAATACTAAACTTATTTTGCATAGGACACCCCATGGCTGTTTGATGAGAATGACATTGGTGGCTGTAGACTTGGATTAGATTCAAATGGAGTCCCCAGCGGTACGAGGCTCTAAGTTATATTACCAGTTCCCATAAGGGGAGAGGTAGGATTCTCTGTTTACTAAAATGACCCAATGCGTGTTAAAATACCCTATGAAATATAAGCATATGAGATAACACTTCTCAGACAATTAGAATAAAAGACCTTCTATATGGAGGGAAGTGAGGCAGGGGGATAAAATGGGGGGGTTAGGAGTGGCCTTTCTAAATATCAGATGAAGAATTCCTGTATCTGTAGCTGTTGGGTATGACCCTGGGGATTTTGGGGAGCTGCCCTATGACTTTAACAACAAAGACCATTCTCTTGGAGTTGCCTGATATGTTCACTTAAGCATGCTGGTTAAACATGAATTAAAATCTAGTCAAATCTAATTAAGCATTTTAAAACAGATACCTAATTTGAAAAACAGCTGTACATATTATCCAACAAATTTCTGCCTCTTCCTACTTATACATGAAAAAGCATCTGTAGCTTACCAAAACCTTGGTTTTAAAGCAGATTTAGTACAGCCACACACAACATGGCACAAAGGGAAGAACATTCCTCTCATTTTATTTTCCTAGCAAGGTATACTTAATGAAGGGAAGTTTTGTGGGGGTTTCTGTTTTGTTGATTTTGTTTCTAAAAATGCTGTCAAAGATATTTTTCTACAGAGCCCAATTAGTTTAATCTTATTGTCAACTGAAATGCAAGACTTGCAGAAAAAGCTGTAGAGAGAAGCATATATATAAAGAATAAATAAAAACATACATAGAGAAACAGCACAAGGAGGATCTCATTTTAGGCATCTGCCCTTAGGCTTTGCCATATGGTCACCTATTCTCTTATGTGCACAAACTGAAAAGATTACCACTTCCACCACCATCTTTCTGTCAGAGGGTACCACCTTTTGAATCTACCAACCTACCTCATCCTATTGTGTGCGTTAGGAAAGACCGGCTGATTAATCATCTTAAAACCAACCGCATTCTTTTGTCTGACACATACCAGTAGTAGCACACAAATGCACTAGAGGAAAGCAGTCCTGTATGAACAATTACAGCCCAAGGATGGTAAATGCTTATGCCTTAGCTATTCTGGAGCTTTCATGGTCTATAAATTTCTATGGTCTATATTCATGCTCCTAACCAGGTTAGATGCTTGAAGTCAAATATTGTAAATATCCCTCAAAAGACCTAATTCTATATGTGTTTTGCTCATCAAATAAAGAAAGACCTGTGGAGTGGGTGAAAACTGGATCTTGCACAAGGAGAACCCAAGGATAAAATACACTGGATCTTTCACACACACACAGTATCACACAGTATACTAGAGATTGGAAGGGACCTCGAAAGATCATCTAGTCCAATCCCCCTGCCGGAGCAGGAACACCTAGATAATGTTACACAGGAATGTGTCCAGGCGAGTTTTGAATGTCTCCAGGGAAGGAGACTCCACAACCTCCCTGGGCAGCCTGTTCCAGTGTTCCGTCACCCTCACTGAGAAGAAGTTTCTTCTCAAGTTTAAGTGGAACCTCTTGTGTTCCAGTTTGTACCCATTACCCCTTGTCCTGTCATTGTTTGCCACTGAGTAGAGCCTGGCTCCATCCTCGTGACACTCCCCCTTTATATATTTATAGACACTTATAAGGTCACCCCTCAGTCTCCTCTCCTCCAAACTATAGAGACCCAGCTCCCTCAGTCTTTCCTCATAAGGGAGATGCTCCACTCCCTTAATCATCTTTGTTGCCCTGCACTGGACTCTCTCCAGCAGCTCCCTGTCCTTCTTGAACTGAGGGGCCCAGAACTGGACACAATATTCCAGATGCGGTCTCACCAGGGCAGAGTAGAGGGGAAGGAGGACCTCTCTCAGAGGTCTCTCTATTTCCAAATAGTCAACTAATTCATTTGTAGAAAAAATTACCTATTGATCCAGGCGCTCTGATCTAGTCAATCTAGGGTGTGTGGTTAGGCATGGTCAGACATAACCCTATCAGTGTTTTTACTTCCACCAGCCCAAAACTGTATCAAAGGGCAAAGTCAACTTTGTGTTGCACACAGAATTAGGGAGAAAATATTCAGGAGAAAATGTGGCAAAATAAACTCCTTTGCTGTAACCTTCACTAATTTAAGTCACCAGTTGCCTGACAACATATTAAGACCTCACAGACACCAGATAAACTTTTCTCTGCTACACCACATCCTAACCCACAAGGATTGTTTGTTTCTTGGCACAATTCCATCAGTCTAAAACTATGTTTCTGTGGCTGCCAGCAGCATCCAGGAGACACTGAAGTGGCCTTGGTTACAGCAAAGATGGTTTAAATAGAAGAGTTGAAGCCTCTCTCTCTCTTACCGTTCTGATCCAGTTCTATTACCACAGTACTTCAAAATTATCACAGTTGTGCAACAATCCATTTCATCCTTTCTGTTGTAATTATGCAGTTCTGCATGTCTGTCTTGATAGGTGGGGCTTACAGAAGCACTTAATCAGTTGCTGGAGGAGCATCAGTAGTGCCAATCCAAATGCTTATCTTAACAGAGCTGTAGTGCCAAATCCAACATATTCTGCAGCAGCATGGAAACAACAGAATCTGTGAGATACAGATTGCCTCACACACTCTATTTTTTGTCTTAGCAGCCTTCAATGTGAAGGAGCATTTGTCCTGTATTAATCCTGCATAAGCTTAACAGGTCTAGCTGGGCTTTCCTGGCAATTAAAACAATTACAGTGATTCCAGTACAAGCCCTTCCTGAAACTGTGCTAACAAGGCTTGGAATCTTAAAACCTGCATTTAAATCAGATGATTCATTTGCAAACCCATCACATACAGCACATATAGTAGGTGTGGGTCATTTCATTGGAATGAGAAAGCAAATGTCTCTATACATGAGAGGTCACCAGTTGTAAGTTAAAACCTTTTCACTGTTAGGCATAATTAAAATACTCTGACAGTGGTTTCAGTAATTTAAACATTGCAGTATTGTTGTAATATTTTTCTAGGCTTCAAGAGTTCACAATTGTTTGGTCCAATCAAATCTTGGAACACTGGAGAAGTTATCACCCATCAAGGTAATTACTTTCAAGTTGAAATAATTACTCCATCAATGTTAATGGTCTTTCAACTTCAATAAAGCACTCACCTGCCGATAATCACAGCTAACCTCTTGCTCTCATGCAATTCCCTCTCTATTTAGAAGGTTATATTACAGCCGTTAGAGTGGTCACTTGTCCTGAACAGCTGCTGAATTTCACTTTGATCAGCTGTGAACCATAAAAAAATTGGTCATCTGTGTATGATTTCCCCCTAACCCATAAGCCCTTGCAGAGCTAAGGAGATGATCTTTTGGTTGTATTAGGGCACTGCTGAGCACCATCTTGTTTCTGGTTGTGGCTACTTTTCACTCACCAACAGCAGCACAGTAGCCTAATTAACTTTTGCCCTCCACTGCAGTTTACAGCTTTCATTCTTCACTAAGTAGCTCATATTCTGAATTTATGGCATGTGCAGGGATTCCTCCATTTACTATCATCTTTTCATCAAGTGAAGTCCATTTCCCAGGCATGAACAAAAAAGTTTTACTGGTCCTTCTCTTTGGCATGTTTTTCCTACAGTCTTCATCCTTTTTTTTTTTTTTTTATAAGGAAGTTGTCATGTAGAGTCCTGAATACTGCACTACTGAATAATGTTTACAATACAGTTTGTAACTATGTGGTATCTCATCTGTAATGCTGCCATATGTTTACTGGTCTATATGAGGAAAGAGAAATGAAGGATCACACACAGATGTACTATTTCTGAATGTGAATATTAGGAAGGAACTAACTCTGGATGCAAGATGCCAGATAGCTGTAAAATCCTGCATAGGAAGCATGTGTATATGGCAGTACTGGCCATTTAAGGTTATTTCTGATAAGCACGTTGTACTTTCATATACACTCCACTGAGGTTGATTTGCCACACTGAGGCCTCGATTCTACACGATAATTACGGAGGTCACTACCCATAGCAGGCGGATTCTTTTCTTTATAACCCTCATCTCTGGCTGTTTTTAATTCTCCAATCACATATTCTGACATTTTCTACTCATCTTTTTGGCTTTGAATTCTCCTGCTCTTGCTAAACAACAAAACACTTGACATAATTGTCATGGCAGAAACAGCATTACACATCCACAACACATTGATTAAGAAAAAGTCTAAACTTACCCACAGTTTTACCTCACAGCAATATTTGGAATACAGCAGTTAAAGAGCTGTTATGCTTTGATGCCATTTGGCAGGTAGTGGCTTTATAAAGAAATCGGCTCTGGGTTCTGTGTTCACAAGCTTAAGCCCTATGTGCACAGGACTGAGAAGTGTAAAGTGACAATCTAGTTGCTTCATGCTGATTTCTGTAAATGAGAACTTACTATCAGTCCATTCCCCTATAAACACATCTGCCTTATATTGTCAATAAGAGATTAAATATCATTCTTGCTTTAGAGGGTTAAAATGAACTGGGAAGACATTGTGGGAGAAACTTGTACTGCTGTAACCATTCTTGACATGTTTTTATTCTGCAAATAAGCCAGAATGTCAGTTTAACATCTGTCACTACAGTCCTGGCCAAACATGCTAGTGAAACGGGTGACACTGCTCTTTAACTGCAAAGCATCAAAATGGCTCACATGTACTTCAGTTGCTTCTAATGGTGCAGGGAGATCCTCCTTCTGTTTGAGCGGCAGCCGCTTTTGCTCTTAGAACTGAATTCTCATCTTTATCTCCATAGGCAGCATAAAATTTCAAGGGGTCAGCAATAACCTGAAGGTACAGACAGCCATACCTTTGGTACATTAATTTAAATACAGCTTAATGCACCTTAACTGGGGAGTGAATAGATGCAGTTTGGGAAGGTAGAGTGGGTAAGTCTGTCAAATAGTTTGAAAACCCAGAAGATGCTTCTCATTTGGCTCTGGCAATGGATGGAAATGAAGCTGTCAAATTAGAACACCCTTCAGGGACATTAGTGAGAGTTTCATTTGTATCCTGCAGTGTCACAAGTATTGTATTTCTACATTGAGTTTTGGTCAAGCTTTATGTCCTGTGGCAGGCAACCAGGATGCAAATGACAAGAAGAAGGGTGGGATCAGCTTCTGTGATTCTAGCAGTGCTTTTTTTTTTTTTTTCTGGAATAATATGAAGGGATAAGGATAAGGATGGAATCCAACAGATTAAATAATGGACTGAACTCATTGCTCACTTAATACTTTTAACTCTTGCTTGTAACATGAATGTTTGTGTGAGAAAATGACTAATGGCATATCCCACAAGAGAGCTTCAATAGAGATGCTTTAGAAAATTAAATGATTTATCCTAGTACCCCTGAAAGCTGTATTTTAAAGGTGCAGAAATTTAATCATTGGAATGCTAGTTCCTTTAAGAAAATTACATTTTAACTAAAGTGTCTCATTCACAAAGCTACAGTAAAGGGTATATCATGATAAAATTATATTTTTAAGGGGTTATAACTTTGAAAGTTGGTATCCAGGTTTTTGCCTGCTGGGATAATTGACCTGACCTCCTGAAGACATCTTTGATAACAGGACTTTGTGCACTTTATGTCAATAACTTTGATTCAAAGCTTTAGCTGTTCTGCTATATTCAGAAGAGTTAGGATTCTGACCTCAGTTACTTGGCATAAATCAGCAGCAACTCTACTGAGTTAATGTAGTTGCAGCAACTTAAAGTGAGTGCAACAGATGGAAAAGCTGTGCAGAAACATTTCTCCCAAAAAGGAAGTATAATATTTTAAAATAAAAAAGGGTATAAAAAATAATAATCAATAAATGTTCATGACAAAGGACAGTAGAAAAAACATGCAAGGCCGCTTTGCTGCAATGCTTACTAGAACAGCTGTCCATACACTGCCAGAATGTCATTTTGATTCAAGATAGTGTTTGGGGAAAATAGAGGATTTTGGAGCCAGGAAAATACTAATTCTGTAAATAATATCTTGTTAATTTAAAAGGCTTTTAACTGATGTTGTTAAAGAAACACACTGTGGCAGCATCATTTAAAAGACCATTTTGGTAGGTTTTATTACCCACAATACAACCATCTTGGACATTTTCTGTTGTTGTTGGCATGCTTAGAAGACATTGCAATGCATGACCAGCCAGGTCAATTCCAATGCTCAGCAACACACTGCATGCAGCTCAAGCAGAGTGTTAGGAGAAGTTCTGTCATTCCACTGGGTTTGAAATCCTAGGTGTCCCATAACAATTATATTTTTTTAAACAAGGGAGCTGAATACCAAAATGCTACTGAAGTTCAATGAATTTAAAATCCCAATCTACTTTTTAAAACCTAGCAGTGCAAATGCAACTACTTCAGAAGCCAGAAGTATATATTCCTATCATTCAATTCAGAAACTTCTTTCTCTTTCAGAAAAAGATGCATTACAAACTTAATCCCTTCAGGCTTCCAAGAAGGTAGACACAAAACTGCTTTGGAACCATATGATCACAAGAGCATGTTGACATTACTGAGCTGGAAACCTCCCACCTTGTCACGTCGAGATTTTTCTGAGGGAGTTACTTTTAGGTATTCCACAGAAAGCCTTTTAGGATCCTACTCGAATATCAAACAGATACTTTATAATTGGGGTACTTCAGAATTTAGGGGATTTCTGGTGTTACTCAATACAAACACAGCTAGGAATATCACTTAGGTAAAATTCTAGGTTTATGAAAAGGAGGTGGCACTGCTGAGGAAACACAACTTTATTACAACCTTCCTAAACATTTTCTAAAACTTACTGTCAGAAACAACCAAGCACAACAGCTATCACTAATATAAGCAGTTCAGTTCAACTATCTATAAGCTGTCATTCTAGAGAAAGACTAGAATGTAATATATAGATGAGAAAAGCAGGGGTAACTGCACAAACCATAACCAATTCTGTCACTGATTTACATAACATTGTCAGTCAGTTCAAAAAGCAAGATGCCCTTTCCTGAGTCTACCCCTCCACATACTGAATTGAAATGTAATATTTACAGACATTCGTGTTTGAAAACTCCCTTGAAGGGAAAGACATGTTGGCAGTGCAATGTAACATTCTAACATAACTACATGCAATTAAAGTAAAAGTAGTTCTGTTTTTATTACTGATGAATTATGAGTGGAACATGCAAATGCACTGCATATATGAACAGTGTAATTACTAATGAACTCATTTACTTTGTGATTCCAACTGAATTACAAAACTATCATATACAAGAAGGACTGTTTTTGTTGTTCTTTGTGCATATCCTGTGCAGCTATTTCAACAGTCAGATAAAAAGCTTTCAGAGTAAGACTGTGAAGTTAGGTGCATGTGCTTCGTTCCTCCAAACATGATCCATCTATGCTTTTGAGTAATCTACTTGCCTTTACAAGGAATTAGATATTAATGTGAAATATTTCAGTCTGCATTGCACCAAACACAAAGTTTAAACCAACAAAACTACTGGAAATTTGAACCCCCACTTTTCCAATCAGTGTTGAATAAGATTTTAAAATACCACAGAGATCAAAGCAGAGGAAAAACAACTTAAACCTGGTTTTGTGGTCTAATTCTTACCGCTACGGTTAGTGCTGTAACAGCTGGGCTGCTAAACGTTGGATCACTGTGTTTTTCTTGGTAGACTACTCGATACAGAGATATAACTCCATTGGGAGAGATAGGCTGGGTCCAGTTCAACCACACTGAGTATGCACTGGTTGCTTGTGCCCAAGGGGCTCCCATGCCCAATGGGGAATCCTCCAGAGTTTGGGTTGAAGCCCACAGGCTCTCCACTGACCCCACAGCATTTTGAGCTCTGACACGATATTCATAGAGGGTAAAAGGTTGTAGAGCATCCGATGCATCAATGAATTCCAAAGGTCCTTCAGTCCAGATGAACAAAAGCAGCTCTTCTTGACTGCCCACAGGACGTCTGAAAATAAAGACACTGTGTTCAAAATTGAAAAGAACTTCAACAGTCCCATGATATTAGATCCTGAAGTTCTAAGTTCAACCTTTACCTCAGAAAAGTAAAGAACTTACTCCTATACATTACACACACAAGGAACTGCCTATCACTGCATCTTAAAAGTGTTTTTCTGAAACTTATGTTAGGTGCTGAGTAGTGAAGAAGAGACTTTTGAGGTAATCATTTAATCATTCTCCTTTACCTAGCAGAATAAAACATGTGAAACAAGAGTGTTGTTACAGTCTGTATTAGCAGCGTAAAAGTACAATAGCACATTGCCCTTTTAGGACAGAACACACCAGATATGAGACATTCAGAACTTAGAGCATGAAATTTTCAATCCATATGTAGTTGCTAAGCAATGATTTGAATTCTAATATGGGTGCACATTTTCAGCATTTCTGAAAATCAAATGTTACCAAGTGAACAAGGGATAAATATTCTATCATGCCCTCAAAGTCAAAGCAGTGCACTTTTAAGTTCTGGTTTGCTCACAACAAATATTGTTCTTGTGAATGGGATAAGTAATCTCTTGTACATAAACTTAGCAGAATCTGCAGTTCCACCACAAAAACTTGTTAAAATATCACAAGTAGTGCTTTTTGTCAGAAACTACATATTTTTTTTCATTGCTGTTTATGTTTAAAAATGCAAAATTAAGATATATGAGGACAATTACTGTACAGGCTTTTGGCACAATGTTTTTTTATTTTGTATGTGTATACATAAATACATATATGTATTCATGTACACACACACATATATATGCACATATAAATTTATATATAGCATTCCCACTAGAGATCTCTTGTGTTGGACATGGTAATATTCAGAATATCAGGGGAGATTACAGATGATCCTCAGCCCATTTCTAGTATATAATTTACAACAGTTGTAATAAGGCAAGCACTCATCTTCAAAACAGAGTTATCAAATCAATTGTCTCACTTGGCATAAAAATGTTTGTGTGAAATTAAGTTGGTTACATTTAAACACTGTGATAAATCTCAGTGACGGCTGTGCTGTACTGCACATGAATTTAAGCAGTTCCCCTACTCTTCATAGAAACCTTGGCCTTTGCAGAACGTAAAAGCATGTTCACCCTCCATGCCAAAATCAAAAAACCGAATTACATTATCTGCCACTTTTCCTGCAAGTAGGGCAAATTTGCAGAAGTCAAATTGGTTTGTCTGCCTACTGGGTGTCATCATCACTACACACACACACACAGACACTAAAGAACATTTCTCTGGCAAGAGAAAACCTATTTCACAGAATTCTGTCAGCTTTTATTTTGTTAGAGCAACCCAGGAATTAGTTTAAAAACGTAAAATGCAACAAATTCTTTTTTTAAACTGATAATCTTAGCTTCTTGCAATAGTCTATTCCCAGGTATTTACATGGAAAATATAACGAATGCAATGAATGCATGTGTGTACACAGCTGTTTATTCATTCTTTGTGTATATGATATATGAGGCATGTGTAAATACATTATTTTCTTATATGAAGCTAAGGAATTTTTGCTAAACTCTGAGATAAACAGGTCATATGGACACTGCTTATTTTAAAAGGATTGAAGTGTGGTTTAAAAAACAAAAGGGAAGTTTTGAGGTACAGTGTTGCTAGTATAGTGAAATAGGCCAATCATAAGATGTGTTAATATAAGTAGGCAGAACTGGGTGAAGAAAGGCAGGTAGAACAGGCAGGAAAGATTCCCTAGCAATTCTCTCTACTGCAACAAAATGTCTGGAAGGTTTGAGGTTCAAAATTTCCCATTGATCCCAAAACTCCATCTCCTATTTTTAGTACACCTCCCCATTGCTTAATATGCAATGGCATATTAAGCCTTATGTATAAATCTCCCTTAGATGCTGTTCGTTGATTTTATGCAAGACACATAATTCTGAAAGATGAGTCATTACTATACCTTTCTTCTGTGCCTAAAAGTATACCCTCTTCCCTCTGTACTCAAAAACATGCCTAAAAAAATTCTCTATCAATCAATTAGTGAAAAGACAGTAGTTTAGTGCAATGTCACATTTAATACATCTTGTCTGACCGAGCAGTATGGCACTTAAAAGAATACACAGACTTATGTTTGATAAATTTTTGAGACTGTGATAAACAGTTTTTTCACACTTAAAGATCAAATATGCCACCAACTGTAAGCTCATCCACAAGCAAAGCAGTACAATGTAGTCTGGTTAAGTATTTAGATCTTATTACTACTGAATATTTAATGAATGAAACTTATGGTTATGTAAATGGTTCCATCTGTAGTGCTAAAAACCAGAATATCTTCATGTATGAATAAACTTTGAACAGAAGTGGTTGAACAGTCTGTAATAATTTCAACCATTTTAAGATTTAAGATGCAACTGCTCATTTAACTGGAAGTGTTTCTTATGTACAATGAGCTGCAAAGGAGAATAACATTTTCGAGAGCTGGAAGCGGTCTCTTAATCTGCATAGTCTGATTTGCTGCTTACATTCATTTGAAAGATGCTTAGAAATAGTTATTTTTATAAGGGTAAATTCTCCTTGCCCCACTGCCAATCTGAGCCAGATGACAAAGTGGAGAATATAATCTTCTTTGTGACAGATAACTGTAGAGCTGTGTGCAGAGAACTGCAGCAACACTAACTGCAGCATGCACCCCTCAGCTTTCTTATGCGGAAAGAGACTCAGTGAACCCCTGAGGTCTTACAGGTCAATTGAGAATCATTCTTCACATGTTTTCCTTTCAGCATGCAACAAAACCAAATGCTTAGCAGTGCTTGCTGTTTTCCTTACCAGAGTGGGAGTGAGTTATTACTAAAAGAGCTGAGAAGTCTTGAGGTAAAATTCAAATGATTTGGGAATCATACCATCAAATGTGGGGGGAATAATGCAACATCAACAATGCTCCCCCTTTACAATTTCACATCCAATTAAACAAAGCTGCCTCCCTTACCACTGAGATTCAACAAATCTCTACTAACGTAGTTTGGATGTTTTTCTTTCTTTTAGGGTTTTTGTTGTTTTTTTTTTTTACAGGCTTTTGTGTAAAAGTGAACAAAATTTGAGATTATTGTGTGCAACATGCTAATTTTGATTAGGTATTATATCAATTACAGGTATAAATAAAACCCTCATGAAGTTCTTATAGTAAAATGACAATACTCATCCATAAGGATTCTTATATTAAACCACCTACTAACACATGCGCCTTGCAAGCTGGCTTGGGTGCAGCTCATGGGTAAGAGTAGAAGGATAAGCAATTAATTAATCAGAAAGAGTCAGTCTAGAAGCCTCTACACTGCAAGTCACACCAGTCAACAGCCACTGAGACTTGGCCTCTGTCTAAAATTGCCTGTTAATTTTTCAGCTACATTTTCACCATAAGGGTTGCTCAGCTAATGAGAGCAACATTACAATCTCACATATCACATACCTGCATATAATCTTAATATATTAAGTAATACAATCTTACTGAGCATGAGGTAGAAACTTCGGCAGAAATTCAGACACTCCCTTAAGCAAAATATGAACCAAAGTTACATGTAATTTTACAGGCAATATTTCTTTCAGAGTCATCTCATGCGCATCCTACACAGTGCATGCTGGTGGCCAACAGAGAGCAGTTCCATTAGCTGATGTAACCTCTGTGTTATTAAAATACAGCAAGAAATACATCACCTATTTCTGTACTATTATTTTTGCAGACTCTGGTAATGGAACGGGAAGAGAAGTAGATTAGGTGATTATCTCATGAACCAGATCTTTTCTCATTCACAGTCTCTAGCAAGATCTGGTCCCTTGCTAGAAAAGTTTAAAAGCTTCAGATCTGTATTGGAAACTGCTATATGGATCCGAAATGAAATGTCACCATCTCTTTCATCATAAACTAATAATTTTTCTGGTGTCTAACAAAATGTGTGCAAAATTCCAAGTGCTTTTATGATTCTAGAGGAAAGCACAAGTCCTGCCATTTTAATGGAAAGATCTGCACACACACTAGCTCCCCAAGCATTCCAGGTTTTGTGTTAAATGAATTTATTTTGGTGGTGACACAGGAAGGAAGAGGGACATGATGAATAAGAAATTACATGCCATAACCTCCCACGGAAATACTGCAGTCTTGCTGCTATAACAATGTAAGGCTATGTGGGGCTACAAAATGAAAAAGAACTATGTGCTTACATCCCATTTCTGATTTTTTTTGCGGCTATCTGAGAAAGATTTGATATTGTTGTTGTCTAGGCACATTTAAACTTCAGCTGAAATAACTGCCAAGTGATTCATGCCTATGTAGCTGAATATACCGATTGTATCTGGAGCCCCAGTGCGCCATTTTCATTTCACTTTAAATAAAAAACAAAATGTATCTATGTCAGTCAGTGCCCTTCTGCTGTACTCAGAGGTATCAAACAGGCTACAATTATGATTGTGAAGTGATTGTGTCACACTGGAGGAAGGTTTATTGCTTTTGAGTCTGCTAGGCAGTAACACATTCTGTTTCATATTACTCTTTATATCATTGTTTGGTTGTGACTAGAATAATCAAATGCCATCAAATGCTGTCAAATTCAATTTACAGTATTTTTCACTGAAGCAGGCCTTCTGCATTATATTTTTTTTTTTCCTTTCTATGGTTGCCATGGAATAGCAGCTGTAATCATCAGCTTTACTTACAAAACCAACAGAGTGAAGACATGTCTTGGGCTATAACATATACTTCATTCCTCTTCATACAGGGGAAGGACTTGGGTTTTTTTGATCAGATAATTAAAAAAGAGCAAATAAAAGATATTTCAAGACAGCAGGAATTTTTAGAGACTCCTAATGTTTTTAAGGCAAAGTGAATTTATATTAATTATCACTGCTGATTTCAAAAGGTAATTCAATTCCCTGTCTTCTCAGTCACAGCTCTAATATAATAAAATATCCCAAACTCTAGGTTCATCCCAGCATGTGTCTGCCACACATATTTAGAGCTGGAAAACCAGGAACTTCAGAGTTTCAGTTCCTCTTCAATACATGGCTTAAGTTTTATATTCTCTGCCTTTCTGAAGCTATTCAGGAGCTTTTATAAAAAAGGTCAAAGGGCACAGCAGTCATCGGTGTTTTGCTACTTTGATACTTCCTTAAACATAGCAATCTATATAGAAAAAACTTCACACACAGCTTATGAAGCTCCTGATAGGGAGTGAGGATAAGTCAATCAACCACCTAAACAGGGCAGCTGAATGCAAACACTAAGCAACATAAATAGATACAATGTTATCACACTCCAAATTACATACAAACAGGAACATAATTTATCTTGGAAAACTGATCTGTATTAGGAACCTAGATACTTTTTTTTGCTTTTAAAAACCTCAGAAATGGTGAATTACTCCTGTCTCCATTTCAACATTCTCAACTGTCCATCAGAGAGGACTGAAGAATGCATCTAGCAGCTGGGGTAAACACAGTGAGAGTGTCTATCTTATAATATTTTCTGTTCCTTTGGACTTTTGAAAATATATTTTCACCTGCTTTTTGTCATTTGTTGATCAGGAAGATGATTCTTGCCTCAGCTCTTATTCTCAACTTGTCCATCCATATATCAGGATTTTACTTTAGCATTTTAAAGGTGATACACACTTTATCATGTACTTCTACACTTCTTTTTCACCTCCTAGTATATCAAGGAATAAAGAAATTAATAGTTCAATGAGACTAAGAATCTGAGGTGATGAAAGTATTTACCTGTGAATAAAGTAGTTAGTAATAATGCCGTTTGGTTTCTTAGGTGGTCCCCATTTCACTTCTATGAGTGCAGATCCCATTGCTTTAACGATAGGTGGGCTCAGCTCTCTAGGAGGTGCTTCAGAAGTTCTTGCGTATGTTTGGCCACCCACTCCACACCCACCTACAAAACCAGAAGTTTGCTTAGCAATGAGACTTATTCCTCAACAAAGTGTACAGTAAAAGCAAACAAATGTCAAGTAATGAATCTCCAATGAAACGATGCCTCATTTCACTATTAAAAACTCATTTAAATTACTGTGGTTTCACTGACTATTTACTCCTGATTTTCACCAGCACAGGTGAGGAGAGAACTGGTTCCAAAGTGTCATTTTAGGGAGACTTATTTCAATAGGATTTTGAAGATCTCCAGTAAAGGCAATTAATTTTGTAATATTTGGGCTCTTCTCTCCTGTCTTTATGATTACCACTTCTTGCTTGTGAACAGTTACAGAACTGATTTTGTTCTGTATGCAAATTTCGAAGAATTGCAAAGCTATTTGTGAAGAACTTTTAATAAAATGGCACATATTACATAAAATAAATTTTTTAAATCTCCATTTAAAATATTCATGATATAATGTGAAGAAATATTTTACGCTTCATTCAGTGCTAGGCTTTCTTTATACTAGGTAAACACTGGACTCCAATGTAGGAATAAGATTTTATCTGTTTTGATGAGTTGAATTTATCTGAAAAAATCTCTATTCCTTTCCCAGTCACAGAGGTGGGACTTTGAAAATCATCTTACCATTCTGGCATGCTTGTATTCTTATCTCATACAGGGTGTAGGGATCCAGGCCATGGACAAGAGCAAAATGTGCACGACCTACTGGCTTCACTAGTAGAGTGGGACTGCTTGCATTTAGTAAGATGTTGTATTCCAAAGGCACATTGGTTATGAATATCCCTGTTGTGACACAGAAAACAATCAGTGATTATCTGAAATACAAACAGTAGCGCAGGACAACTTCAAAGAAGCACTGATCACGCGCAATTTTAAATTTAAGCCCCCTCTGGAGGTTTTACCTACTACCTCTTTCTGAAACTACAGCCATTTGAATATAAACTGAAACAGATCCAGCTGCAGATCACAACTGGAAGGCAGACATTACAGTTCTTACTTAAAAATCTCAATTCAGTTCTGTCAGTGCTTGTGTTGCAATTGCTACTACCAGGAAGAATGACCTTACAACTGGGATCCAGGTAGCTTTTATTTCTTTATTTTGGAGAGGCAACAGCTACTAAGCACTGCTGCTTGAATAGAGAGGCACATGATCAAAAAAGTGAATTGCAGCCATCCAGGATATCCCTTTTCAGCCCAGCAGTGGTAGCTGAGTGTGAGTTTTTAGCCTGCTTTACCAGTGAAGAACAATACACTAGCTTGAACGGGTTAAAACTTAAACAGGGGAAGTTTAGATTGGACATAAGGAGGAAATTCTTTCCTGTTAGGGTGGTGAAGCACTGGAATGGGTTGCCAAGGGAGGTTGTGAATGCTCCGTCCCTGGCAGTGTTCAAGGCCAGGTTGGACGAAGCCTTGGGTGATATGGTTTAGTGTGAGGTGTCCCTGCCCATGGCAGGGGGGTTGGAACTAGATGATCTAAAGGTCCTTTTCAACCCTAACTATTCTATGATTCTATGATATAAGAACCGGTTAGTTTTTGTTGAAGAAAAAAACCCCTCAATTTTAAATATTTTGTTGTAATTCAGACATTTTCACCATCATTCCTCTTCCAAAGCTGTCAATTTCTATTTTTTCAGGAGAACAGCCAAAGAAGAGTGTCTGTTAAGTGTGTTTCTTCCATTCTGCAGTCACATAAGGCACAATCTTAAGAAAGAATAAAGCAGAGAAGGTACCTTTCTGAAATGAGTCAAGATGTATCTGATGATTAAGAGCACATTTTGCTTCCATACAGCACCTACTTTAGCTGTCACAGAGATGTCTTTGTGATTCCACCAAGAATCAGATGCCTATGAAGGTCTGAAACTTGTCTAGATCTCAAGAATATTTCCATTCCTAATTGTGGTTTTGGTCCTTCTCTAATAAAGTACCTATATTGATACTTGCTATATTGAATGTAATAATTCAAGCTACAAAGACAACTTTTTTTTCCCACTGTTGTGCATCTTTTACATGTCTTTTTCTTTAGCTAATTATATATGTGATTATGTAACTAAAGAAAAATAGGTTTTTAAGAAATCAGAGAGATTTCAAGTTTATTTGTGGTACTATAAATAACCACTGTACTTTGGAAGATCAGAAAAGTCTTTGAAATGCCATGTTTTCACAATTCTTAGAAGAGAAAGAAGACATAAAAATCCCAAAGAAATAAGATGCTGCTGCCTTTCTAGATGGTAAACAAACAAAATGCCATTACACTAAAAAGACCTGAAAAGAAAAAGCCCTGAAGTGGCATGACTTCAATCTTATTCAACTGCTCATCTTACAGGAAGAAAACAAAGGTGTTGATACTAGTCATTGGAAGAGGTGAAGAGAAAAGGAGACAGAAAGTGTAAAAATCCCACTGCAAAATTTTCCTTTTTCAATGCAAAAAGTTCAAGAAAATCACCAAGATCTAATCATTAAGAATAGATCAGCAGAAACATGACTTTTAAAGTCATACAGGACGTTACAGACTAAAACTCTGGGAGTTGATCTTGAAGTAGATAGCTTCTGCAAAAAAACAAAGGCTATTTTTTGTCTGTGATATATGGAAGATAAAATGCCTTGGAAGAGTGCATTTAAGTATGCATTGTGTAATGATACTAGTAGTTAAAGTTAAATATTATTACGTCTAAACTACCTTTTGTTGTTGTTTTGCTGTAATTGGAGTGCCTGTAAAGGACATCACAGAAGATCTGAAAGTAAGAGCTTGATGTGGTAAACAGCACATCAAATAGAAACCTTGTTTAAATCTCCTAGTTAGGGTCCCCTTCTTCTCCAGTCCTGACAACAGACCAAATATTCCAGCTAGAAAACCTTGCTACCTTATTAAAATGACACATAATTAACTTTTGTGCATCTGATCAATGATTTTCTAGGCAAAATTCACCAGAAACCTTTGAAATTGAAACTATTCAGAATGCTTAATTTCCCAAGGAAGACTAAATACAAACAAGGACAGCTGAACCCAGCCATCAATATGCTGCAGAGGACACTTATTTCAAAATGATTGACCTATCCATGTCCAACATTCAGTCCATATCTCAGCAGAAATGAAAAATAACCCCAACCAAACCAAACCCAACCAAACACCTAAAATCTTAAAATCCTGATGAATGTTGCAATGTGTTAGGAATTATACCAAGAATGAATATGCTCAGGAGGAAAAACATTTTCAACAAGTGAACAGGAAATTGTAAATAAAATCAAGTAAACATCCTGAAAAATTCCAATATCCAATGGAAATTCTTCTGCAATTTGATGTAATTAATCAAATGCTTGGATCAAAGGATCTCTTTGTAATCTGAAAGAGAAAAAATACACACTTATACAACACACAATCTGGTAAAAAACCTCTTTCTTCCACAATAGCCTTCAGCATCTGCAGCCAGTCTGAAACTACTACCTGATGTGCTCTGATGACTGAGGGAAACGAAATGTGCATGTTTGTTAAACTCAGCTGGGAAACCACATGACTTGGTTAATTCCAGAGTTCATAAATTTATGTCAGAATAAAAGGATCAGTAAAAGCACAAATGAACCAATTTACCCTAAGTGCAAATGGCAGTTATGTTATTTGGTGTCGAAGTTACCATGAGCACAATGACAATGTGCCATAACACATTTTCATGTTCGCTAAAGAGCAAGGGTTTAGTTGGTTAATATTCCCAGCAATACTCTTTTTCATAATTTACAACAAGCAGATGCTGATAGGTTATTTAACATTTATGAAGTTAAGATGTAATCAGAAAAACCCTGATTACCTTTACAAATACAAAAGTTAAATTATTCCACTATTTTTTCCCTGTGACTGCATTTCACAGCAGGTGCACATTTTGCAACGGGACAAGTCAATCAAACTAAACTTTGGGGTTTTGTGGGCATATCTGGATAATGTTTAATGGCCAATTCTGTGCAAAACTCTGCAAATGAGGTTTGATGGCTCTGTGTACTTCAAAACTAGGCTAGGTCAAAATAGAATTTGCAGCACAAGATGCTTAGAATTGGGTAAAAAAATCCACAGTCTGTTTTACAGACTGGTAACAAAAAATCTGTTTGAAGTCTATTGTTGAAACTTTGTTTAATATGATGTGAAGCTCAATCACAATTAGAGCAATATAGTTGAACTCATTCACCTATAGTAAATGAACATTAAAAGAATAATGTAATATCTTTTATTTAAAAACAAGTAAGAGTAAAGTTATATTTTAATATTAAACTTCACAAACTGAAAAAATCTATTTGGCTTCCTGACATTGTTTACTTTAAGCTTCAAATATCCAGCTATCTCATTCTGGTTGTATCAAGTATTCCCAGCAAGACTCTGAAGATATTAGTAGCTACAGATGCTGATTTGTTTCAAGATGCAGAACTCTGGACATTGAGCTTGAAAAGCTTGCCCTACAGTGTTGTGGAGCAAACAATAATTTATATAAGAAAACAAAAATGAGGAAATGTAACATTGGCTTAGCAAAAGTCAGAACAATTTGAGAGACCACCAACAAAGGAGAAACCAGCTTAGCTGGAGAAGCTAAAGAGACAAATAAATATCATTCAAATACCAAATTTGATACCATGAATAAAGTAAGAATCCAGACACTTTACAGAACTTTCATTCTAATTGATAAGCAAACCAAAGGTGGATGAAGAAGAGTGTTACAACATGATGAAAGAAGACATTTTATTCCGACCATCCTTAACACATGAAGGAAGTAACATAAGAGCAGAGGGCAGGATCCTCTTTTGAGCATGTACAGACTTCATGGTATCATCACCAGCAACTGGAGTTATCTAGCAGAATCAAGCCCCCAGTGAGGACCAGAGGGGTTGTCAATGATTTGAAATGCAGGATGGCTACCTGCCTACCTATCAATAACATTTATGGATATGCCTTGGGAGAATTATGTGGTGGGGCCCTTTTTTCCCATTCAGCTTTTCTGCCTCTACCCATGGCACTAGTCATTCCATAATAATTGTAACATATCCTTCTGTAGCATATCAGTGAAATGTACCGTACCTTTGAGGTCTGTGCACTGAGGCGATGCAACACAAGATAATGGGATGCCTATTTCAGAAAATAAAGTCCTATTTTCCATAGTGAGTGAGGTGTGTCAAATATTTTCTCCAAATCTGTCACTTTTACCACTACTTGGACACCTTGCTATTTAGCTAAGTCAGGAGTTTTGAAATGCTACATATCCATAAAGTCATAAGGTTTAGATAAATTACAGAAGTTGAAACATTATAATTAAAGCCATCCAAAAGGAAGGTCTGTGTAATATGATGCCCATAATTAATCCTGAAGGTGATTATTTGATACAAATTTATTACAGCAGATAAGATAGAATGCTAAAGCATCCCTGATATCCACAGACAGGAAGACAGTATGACCAACTACCATCTCATCAAAACTGGTTAATAAAAAGCACTTTTTTGCATGGAGACACTTTCAATTAAAACAAATGTCTCATTCAGGAGTGACTGCCAAGCCTGACAATCCTTATAACAAATGCTGCATTCTGGGTTTGTAAGGGAAACCTTTATTATCTCAATATAGCTTATTTTGAAATATGGATTCATACACATTAAGAAATATATCAGGAAAACACAGTTATTCCATGCACAATGATATAAATAAGGATAAAAAGTTGTAGGGTCCAGCCTAATCCTACCAAGCTGGGGATGTATGTGGCCCCAGATATCTGCATCCATAGGACCTCTTAGTGGGATGTAAGCCGTTCCACAAGATCAGAACCTGCATCCCCTGCAGTCTTCCTCTTGGGGAAAAAAAGCACTAAGAGTACAAAGATCTAAGAATGAGTGTTAGACTGGGATATGAAGGGTCACGAATCAATTCTCTAGCTTCTGTATATATCTATGCTTCTGCACACAGGGTTGGTTTGTAGCATTAGTAGTATTTAGTATTCTTTTAGTAACATAATCTGCTGCTAATACTCCCCATTCCTGTACGATCAGCCAGTGGCTCTGAGGTGCTATAATAAAAGGAACAGTTTTGCCTTCCTGTCTACTCAGCAGGGCACTGTATGAAAACCAATCCCTTATTCATACTTAAATAATTGGCCCCAGAACAAGAAGGCAGAGAGGAAGGGACTGAGTCACCAAATATCCATGAAAGTGAGATAACAGTTCAAGGGGCATCCCAGTACCTGAGAACAAATACATATGCCTTCCCCTGATTGAGCAGAATGATTCCTGCAGCCATTTGAATACATCAACCCTGCATCCTCTACAAGGCTGTAATGTCCAGCCTCCTCCTTACCCCTCTAATTGTGTGGTTTCAGGAATACACAAACTGTGTCTGCACAGCCTTATTTACAACATAACCAAATGTACTACATGGAGCCTGATTCTCCTTGCAGGTTTGTAACCCACTACGAGTAACAGGAATTTGAGCAGATGGAAAAGAAAAGGTCTAGAACAACAAGGACAAGCATTTCTGGGAAATAATACACTTTTCACAAGCCTGTGCTATTCCAGTACATTCCTATGTTCTAAATTTATTTATAATGTTGCTGAATATTTTGTACCTTAAATTATATTTATTATCAAAACAATCATGCAGCATGAGTCACTTTCCAGTAAAGTCAACCGTAGATTATATGCCATTTGAATTCACCTCCCTTCTGCTGGGTTCTAAATCCTTTCAGGCAGTAGGGGGAAAAGTTTAATTTAAGATTTTAATCTTTCTCATATATTATAGCATTTCTATAATGGATTTTGTGTGTCTGAAAACTAAAAGATTGACAGCTCAGGGTATTATAGATTTATTAATCATTGCTTAAATGGGTAGGGTGAATGCTGCTAAGCACTGCCATATAACTTGAGATCCCAGCCTTGAAGGCAAAATATTTTTTCTAGGTGACTTTATTTTTAATGTCAATTGACTCTACTGTGACTGGAAGAAGAGACATTAAAAACTTCCTTGAGTTCATTGATAAAACGTATTGTTCTTGCAATATTCAAACACCTGACCTCATTTTAGGTAAAGAAACCCAACATGGAGAAAGTGGAGAACACCTTGCTGGAGATGAAGTACACTAGACAGAAAGTTGTTCATTTACAATGCTCTCATTATCCCTCAATAACTATAGCATGTCGTTTTTATAACATCAGTAAAGTACACCAATCACTGAAGCTATGATCTATATTAATGACACAGAGCACAGCCCCTTATATAAAAAGATACTATTATTCAGTTATTCCTTCTTGGCCTACATCTGCAGCAGGCCAAGACAACCTGGGGATATTCAGGAGAAGAAGGCCTTTGCTGACCCACCCACCAGTAAGGTAACATGTCCACAGAAAACTATGGTGCTCAGGTGAATAAAATGTACTTAATCAAGTCAAAGCTAGCACAAGATCTCCATGTCACACTCTGACATCTTTCGTTAAAGGAACTCAACGGTGCATATCTGCAGGACAACTGCTCATTTTAATTGCCAAGGTAGCTATCAAGACAACACCAACCCTACAATCTGGCAGGTTTCCCTGTTGATAACTCAGGTTAGTCTGAACAGAAGAGAAAATTTATTTTCAATGTAATTGTGGCTTTTCCTTTTTGTCGTTAATACTTGTACTCAATGATAGTTTACAAGATCAAATGAACATATGATTTTTGATCAGCTAATCCTCACAACACCCATGTCAAGTATATAGGTCAATATTATTAAAATGTGTCTAGGAAACAGCAGCTTTAGATACTGGTTATTTAAATCACACAAGCATTAAAACTAAATATGAAGAATAAAAGTATCTGAAAGATTCAGCTGCCTGCCTGAGTAGACTAACTTTCCCATACTTTCGTTTTGCTACAAATTACTACATAAAAATACATTTTTACCTGGCACATCCCAAGCTAGAAATATGGAATATGCATCAATTACTGTGACATTATATGGGACATGAATTTTCTCTGGTGTTCCTACTGGTGTTTGTATAACATATTTATCACTAGTGTTGCTGCCACCCCAGGTGCTGGCTTCCAACTGGTAAACATATCTGCACAAACACAAAAAGATCAGTAAACACTATGGTTAGAAGCTTTAGGCATTAACAGTAATAGAACATTTCTATTTTCACCAATTTAAAGAGACTACCCTATAAAGACTCTAAAAAAAAAAAAAAAGAAGTTTTTCTAAATCTATTCCATGAAGGGAAAAAAACAAGTAGCCACCACCAACCAACCATTCATGAGGAAAAAAAAGCCTCTCCCTCTTTGAATCAGAACGGCCTATTCTCAGAAAAGGAAAGGAAAGGAAAGTCCTTTGATTAAAGCTTTCCAACACTTGGAAGCCTCCTAAATGTGCCCTAAAAATTTTCCCAGTAATTAAGTAATGTTGTAAGACATTTTTCTCCTGTTAAAAGAGTGACTTATCTCTTGTACATTTCACAAACACACATACATATATTTTGAACTCCTTTCACCCATTACCAGAGCTCTTTAACATGCCTTACCTCCTGTTCGGCTGCAGGTTAATATCAGTGAAATTTAAGTCTGTACTGCCACACAGGAAAATCTGTTCTCCATCACGAAATAATCGATACACAGTAATGAGTCCGTTTGGTTTCTTTGGTTCACTCCAGTAGATCTCCACTTCTGTTGAGCTGACTATGATATGATGAGGCTTTGGCCATACCCCTATTAACATCACAGTGACACTATTTTAATTTGACAGAAACATAAAGGGTTTGTTTTTTTTCCCTTTCCCACAGTTAGTGCTGCTGCTTTCAGAAATGTAAGGAAAGCATAAAACATTGCAGAGACAGAATTTAACACACTTTCTGCATTTACCCTATATCAAATGCAACCAATAGGTCAAGGTACAGCTTAATGGAGAACAAGGCCAAAGGCTGCAGTCTTTATATGCCCAGTTGTCTCTGCATATTTATTTGTGCTTAAAAAAATATGCATCTAATAATTCTACCTTGATAACTTAAAGAGGAATTTAGGGAAATAATCTCAAAAAGAAAGTAGAAATGCCACGCCAGACAGTCAGTATAAAGAGTGTGTTAAGATATAAAAACTCCAAGAGAGACGGATTTTCTCTTGTGTAAATTTATACACAATAGCTTGATGGGTGAAAGTGGATTTTTGCACCTTGTTAAACCATCAGAAAATACAAACCCACATGACCGTCTCTATAAGAATGCACTTGTCCCTTACCATGAGGAGCAGCTTGCAAAGTCTGACCTGAAAGTGGTTGGCTAGAAGCACACCCAGCAGATGTGCATGCAGTAAGCATGAAGCTGTAATTAGTGTATGGCTGCAGACCTAGAAAGAGCAAACAGATTAGACTGAGATAGTGACATTGGGCACACCAAGAACTGTGTCACTACATAGAAAGTTACCAGACTTAAAGTTAACATTTAATATTTTTGGCAAAGAAAATGTGAACCATTCTTATGTTACATCTGAATAATACTGAAATGGTGTATTCTTGTTAATTTTATATACGTATATCCTCTGCTAGTTTAAAAGACCTCACAAAAATATTAGTTTGAACATATGACTATGCTGCAATGGATCTAAGGATGCCCCTCATATACATGTACTGGAATTAACTTCAGATAAGTTAGATGGCACTTGCAGCATAGTAACAACAGTACAGATTTCAGCCCAGATTACCATCTGAAAATTTACCCAGTCTCTCAGGTGTTGTGGTGGGGTTTTTTTTTGTGTTCCTGTCCCCTTCCCAACTTCTATTTGTTAATTTTTTCCCGTTTTTCCTATTTGTTACAAGATTGTACTATAGATGTTATAAAGCAGTTTAGAAGAACGACTGACAACCAAGCCCTCCCCACTACAAGATTCTAATTCCAGTTGCTTGTAGTTTCTTCAAAATGATTATTTGCAGCTCAAAACTTCTATGCTGCACATACTCCAATGAGACTAAAAGAGAATATATTACTTTGACCTTTCCTTGGAAATTTTCAGGCACCCTTGTGCTCTGTGTTAGTGACTTCAGGTTTGAAATCAAGTTGCCCATAGCTTTAGAATTTGATTTTAGGACTCCTCACCAAAAAATTGGCTAAGATACTAAGCTTCAAAATAGCCATTTCTGCACACCCGTTAGAAGTTTCTTACACTTAAGACCCCTGTGAGCCTATCTTGGATGCCTCAGAGCTCAGCTTTAACTGCTGATCAAACTGCCACACAGATCTTGCTCCTCCCCAGGCTACAGAGTCTTTGCTATGCTACTTTTTTGGGTGTTGCTCAAAGTTGATGTTAAAAATTACATTACAAGGCACAGGGACTGAAATCTCTCTTTCTTGAATGTTTTCAGGGATCCTCTTGTTAACACTTCATAATACATTAGAAAAACATTCCTCTTCCTGAATACAAAAGGGAAAAACAGCAGCAAGAAGCAAATTATATACAAAGCCTGTGAAAATGTTAGGGTTTCAAAACTGAATTCTCAAACTAGGAAATCCCAGCATTAGGATGTTGTAGAGCATACAGTTGCTTTACTAACACCACAAGCTGAAACTTGCAAACGGCTTCATAAAGTACCAGAAGAATAACAATAAAAAAGAAAGGACAAAAAATTTCTCTCTCAGAAACACGATGCTGACTCAAAGACACGGAGAAACAAATACCTCCCTGGACCTGCCAGGAGGCAATTTGAGATGCCTGAGACTTGGCTGTCAAGAGTACCTGGTCTCATGCAAAACTTCATCCATTTGAGCACAACTGGTGCCTTCATCTACAGCCCCAAGAGCTCAGGAAATTCAGGCCCCAGGTTTCAAGGCAGGATGTCCAGAAAATGGACAAGACAAGATGTGCCTTCCTCAGTACCACAGCCTGAGCAGATATGAATGCCTTGGACAACAGTAGCAAACTTCCTTGATCCAGGGGTGGCCTCTCCTCCATGCTCTGCCACTGTCCGCTTGTTTGTAGCCTTCTAATCTGGCATCCCACAGGATTCATGAGGCTTCCCAGTTGGGGACCATGGCAGCCTCAGTCCAGGCGCTTCCCTAAGAATGGTGCTGGCCAGGATATCCTCCCAAAGCTGGGCAGGGCAGAGCTGTGTGGACACCAGCACATCTCCAAGATGAGCTGAAATGGGTTCTGGACCATAGGCAAGAGTGGGGATGGCCCCAGGGAGCCAGGCAGCAGCTCGACAGAGAGCTAATAGGTTAACACACTGCCCTGTGTGCTGCCACTTGGCCATCCTCCCAGCACACTGCCCCTTCTCCTTTCTTCCTTCTGACAGCCAATGTCTCCAGCCCCTCCGTGATCCACATTCTATCCCTCTGGGTTTGCACCATCCCAGCTGCCTCCTTCATAAAATCATAAAATCGTAGAACAATAGAATAATTAGGGTTGGAAGACCTTAAGACCATGTGCCTCCCTGAAGGAGGAGAAAGGAAAGGAAATTTAGCTCTGGGCAGACGCAGACATAGGTCCATTTACACTGAGATTTCCAGAAGGAATAAACTTACCAAGCATAGCAAAAGGTGAGGCAGCAGTCCTACATACAGGAGTGTTTTGTTTGGTTTTGAATTGTTTTGGGTTTTTTTTCCATTTCATTCCTACCCAGAAGAGGCACAGCTTGTGGACTGAATGAGACAATAACTCTACGTACAAATAATCACATTACTGTTTAATGCTGACTGCTTGTGTGAAAGAGGCTGGACTAAGATTATACAGGTCAATTCAAATGTTTAATATAAGTTGATTTTTAAGTGCATGGCTTTGTGACCTTAAGGTACTTTTGATGTAGCTCATGTGCTTAATTGTAATTACTTCAAGAACAATGCAATTCTGTGGCAAAAAAGAAAGTCTGGACAAGATCCTTGTTTATAAACAAATACTTGTTCATAGCCAGTAAGCAGATATTTTAATTAGAGTATATTATGAACAAATAGAAAGAATGAGAAACAATTACATAGAAAGGTAAAATACTGAATGGAAGACATGCAGGCTGCTTGAGAATGCAGGCTACTTAACTACTGAACAAGACATGAAGGAGAGAAGATAAAGAGATGACCCAGAGGGACAGCCCTGGCTGCAACCTAATCATGAACTGGAAGAGAAGAAAAATCATCTGAACACTGTGTATAAAAGTAAGAAGGGAGAAAATGACAGTTGCAGACTAGAGAGAGGCAAAGGCATGGAGGAAAGCCAAGTATTTAACATTTCAGGATAGAAAAGATAACTGTGGCAACAAATTACTTGAATTCCCCTAAAGGGAGTCATGTTCACTTTTAAAGGAAACATGCATAATAAAGCAATACTCATTTACAACTACATTTTAAAGAGGAAAATGGGCATTAAAAAAGAGCACATGGTTTCACTGAATTTATTGGTGAAATTCTGATACCTGAAACCTCTTGTCATACACAGAGCAGTCGCAGCATATTTTTATCTAGATTGTTAAAGCTTTGCATTAAATGCCTTGTCTTATGCATGCTTTGGAAAGCTCTGTGCAAATCTACGTAGGTGATTAATAATAAAAATAACAAGTAAGATAATCTCGAAACATAAACAGCATTTTGCTTTTCCAATTTCTCTGCTTGATTGTTCACTAGAGGATACTTCTTTTCTTTTGTGGTCTATTATTGTGGGTTTATGGTGGTTTTTTTTGATTTTTTTTTTTAATTGAGCAGTCTATTTTGTTACTGCAGCAACTGTCATTTGCCAAAAGGCTGTGAAAGAGTGTTTGTTTTTTTTTTTTTCAAGAATGCATTGTTCTATTAGTCAAATCAATTCCTTCTAATACTGTTTGTCTCCATTTGTGGGTATGGCTCCACCAATGTCAGTAATCACTTCCCAGAATAATGCTCCTGGGTCTCACAGTGGGAATTTTACTTAGGAGGATGTCAGATTGCTGACCACAGCCTCACACAATCCCTCCACCCCTAAGAGTTTCCTTTAGATAAATATTACTAATGAAATCAGTGCTGCATGGAGATAGAGTTGACCGGTGACTATATTTCTGTATCTCATTATTTTTACTACCTGAAATGGAGAATATGTTCAGATGAAAGAATTTCAAACCATTCAGTCATAAAGTATTTGTTAATAGTGCTTGTTTTACTAAGATAAACATCAATGGTCTTGCTCAGCTTTTACCTAGAGATGATTGATCCTACAAATTCTCAATAAAGCTTCTTAATTGAGCTATTATTTTTAATGTATTAAAAAAGGGGAGCTGAGGAAAATCTTTGCTATATATCCACCTGCTTCTGCTGAAGAGGGCACTCTTAGCTTTCTTTTACAATTTCCCTAATTTCCTCAGTCTTACCCTCTGCCTGGCCCTACTACTAAAGCATTAGCAGGCCCATTTGTAAAGTAGTAGTAACACAAAGTGAAACAATGCCATAACTGTCATCCAAATTGTTCTGTACAGGGTAGTGGAAGTGTTCAGTAATAAATGATATAAAAAGGTCTTTTATTGACAAGCTGCCATGTGCTGTTTGCATTAGAGAATATGAGAAGATGATGGCTGCTGCCCTAGGTCCCAGTGGCATTCAACTCAGTGAGATAGCACAAAATGCTTCAGTTTGCTTAAAGCATTGATAACACCTCTAAATAATTAACTGAGAACTTCCTGTCTTCAATTACTTAATGTTTTTTTTAACATCTTGAGAGGATTATAAGCAATTTATGGATTTCACATGATGAGCACATTCACCGCTATTCCCACAAAGCATTTGTGGGATCATGTTTCCAAAGCTTTGATGTAATTAAAAATAAGCAGCAAGACAATGGTGCGGTGGCAAGGTGTCTGTTATTTGCAAGACCCTAGATTCAAAGTCTCAAGAAATACTAATGCTACAGCTTCATTAATGTTCAACTGTTGCTCAGGGAAAAGCAGACAGTTTTGGGAGGATGGGAGAGAGAAGGTAGAAAAGGAAGATGAGAAAATCGAAACATACATCCACAGGGAAAAAGACAGTTCAAACATTTGAGGTTATGTATGAATTAAATTTGATTGGTTTATCTTATTCTTTTAATATAAGGAGCAACAATTATCCACATTGCTAAATCACTGCCACAAATTCCACATTATTATCCAAGTAAGCTCCTGTAGAAAACAGCACAAGATTTGATTAAGACTGTCAGGAAGAACGATCACTTTTTTCACTCCTATCTTAACATGGCAGCATTGGACAGTGGCTTAATGGAACAGGCACACAAAAGTTAAAATGAGTCTTGCTTCTCAGAAGGTGGTTTCATTTGTATTAAAATCTCAATTATTCTGGAGGTATAACTGCCTTTTGGGGAGGAAGTGGGATCACAAGAAGTGTTTTTCAATGGGTTTGATAGATCATTCCTTGTTGGTAGGTGTTCTTTACAAGTATAAATTTATAACAGCAATTCTAAAACACCTACCACCAACTGGCATACAGTTAATATCTCATGTCCAGAAGCACTGAATACAGACACAGGAATAATATTCTGATGATGAATTTCACACTTAAGCATGATACTGTCAAAAAGGAACAGCAAACCTTTATTCCTCTGTGAGTGACTACAGCAAGGATGATGCTTTTTAAAGCACTAAGGGATCCACTCAGGACTCGTGCTTTGAGAGGTGGCTGAGAGTGCCATATATGCCTGACAGGTTTTAAGTGCCCTAAGTCAACTTCTGTTCTTTGGGTGGCTATCATATGATGTGGATAATATACAAATCTCTAAGTTTCCTAATCGGAGGTGGGGTGGAAGGGGTGGGGTGGGAAGGAAAGGAAAAAATAATGTATTTATGAATTCCTAAAAATCATAAAAACAAAAATATGATGAGCAGCCTGAGGTCAGAGTGAAAAATGACAGCTCAGAATGCTTTGTGCTCAACAGAAACATTTCTAATAATGTTGTTTCAGTGTAACGTTCAAATATAAATCAGAATTGGATTAGTGAAAATAATACATTTGAGGACTAAATTAAACCTTTCCGCAAAACGCCTCGACTAAAATGTCTTTCAGATACACACACACACTGGTGAAATTTCACCAAGTACTTAGAAAATGGCTCTAAGCTATATACAAGATTATAAACAGAATCCAGGATCTTTTCCTTTCTGTCTTCTTTTCCTTTTTATTATCTCAGGCATAAAGTACTGTTCCTACACTGCTATACACTGCTCTCTCTCTCTCTCTCCCTCTATATATATATATATATATAAAGATTGCAAAAAAAAAGCCAAATTTAAGGTAAGTCATGATAAAGCTTCCTAAACTGTGCCTAGTACTGGCAATTTAAAAGCCTCAGACAAGCAGCATTTTTAGTATATTAATACTGTCTTATATCTAAGGACAGGACATTAGCCTGCCAGAGCACTTGCCTCCTTACCTGATACTGTGTGCTGCATTCTGCTTGCAGCATCAGTGTATATCAGACCTTTCCCTACTTGACTGATCTGGTACTCTTTGATGATACCATTTGGTTTCTTGGGTGCAATCCAGCTTAAATGTAGTGCTGTTGAGTTCAAAGCACTGATGTCTGGTGGCTGAACGCTCTCTGGGACTCCTTGGACAGTGACTGCAACTACCTGAAGACATATGAATTAAACAGCAACTTAATGTAATAGTACACTAGATACCATAATCAATGAGAATGTCACTTTTGTTTTAAAATGTTGTTTGGGCTGGCATATCATTACCAAGGGCCTGGAGAACTAGTTACTGTTTTCCTCCTTTTTCACAATGAACTCTGACCTTGAATACATTACATAAGCCTATGCCTACAATTTATCACAACAGGTTCACTGTGTTTTAGCTGCAGCACGTAGCACAGGGTGAAACAACAAAAACTGTGTTGCTTCAAAACTCTTGATAACTCTCTTCCATATGCTTTGTCAGTGTCTCTGCATTTTAACTGCCTGATTTCATCTACTTTAAGCACCAGTAAACATGGGGCTGAGCCTCCATTTATCCCACGCAATCTGAACTCTATTGTAGTTATTTGCAAGTCCATATTTTTGGAAGGAAACCAAAGATTCTGAAAGACAGAATAACTTCACACTTGTTAATCTCTCTTAAAAAAAAAAAAAAAAAGAATAGGAGGAAAAGGAAAATCTAATTTTCTATTGACACACCTCTACCATCTCCTACAGAAGCATTTCCAAATTACACTGGTTTAATAAGTGTCAGACTTTTTTCTCTTTGAGAATCACTTTTCTTTTTCTGTTATTACAGCCATAAAGTATTTATATTACGCTGTAAATATAAAAAGTGCCCTCTATAATATATTGTCTTAGTGCATTTGTTTTAATCAGTCCCTACTTGCAGACTTCAGTGTTTGCAACAGTAAGATTCTTAATTACAGGGAAGTGAAATAAGCAGGATATATTAGCTCAGGCCCACGGTTGCTGCAACTGTGCCTATAGAGCTTCCAGACCACAGCTCTGCATGCACATAGAGGACTACGCGCCTATCTCCATCCCTCTGTATCAGTGTTTCTTTTCTTATACTTTGCCTGAGACTTGCACAAATAAGAGAAACACTTAAACACCTGGAAAATCCCACATATATATAATATCCCATATATATTATAATTACAAAGCACAGTCATTATTCCTCGCCTCTGCCTCACAGACAATAGACCCCTTGCAGTCCTAAAAATCCATTGTCATGGAGGCAAGTATATTACTGTGAAAAAGAGGTCACTTGCTTAAGAAATATTTTTTTCCTGATGGCAGGTACTTTGTAGAATAGAAAGTAGAGCTGGTTAAATAGTAATGGTGGTGAAAGGCATCTATGAATTAAACTGATACAGCAGGCAATAAAACAGTGACAAAAGGAAGGAAGAGACTGTGTCTGTTCCAAACTGAAGCAGAGGCAGGCAAAGGAAGTGTAGGAAGCATAAAGTCCAAGGCAAGTGTAGACACGGAAAGTCAGTGAAGGGTAATATAGTGCAAAGATGCCCAAAATCAGGTTGTTGAACAAATTGATAGACTAAGAGCTAAAGCACATAAACTAAAAACAGCAAGGAAGAAGAGGCTATAGACCTCCTAGTAAGAAGCAAAAATTTAATTTTAAGCCTGAGAGAAAGGCTTAAATTAAAAAACTCCTTACTCTATTCTATCATGTACAGCTTTTTTTTCAACAAACATCAGTTCCTACAGTGCAATTTCAGCTTTGCCAGGAGACTGAGACACTGCTTTCTTCTGCTGCTTGCTTGTGTCAACCTTAGGTTCCAAATAATCACACATCAGTAGATGAATCCAAATAAGATTATTGATGTTATTCACTTACTCAATAATCAGCACGTCTTCAAATTACACCTTTCCAAAAGCATTTTTATGTTAGCACACTGGCTGATTAAATTCTGGCACCAGTTCCATAAAGACCAATTCACTAACCTTGCTGCTGTCTGTGCAGCCAGCAACAGTGCAGGCTCGCAGCTGGTATGAGTATTCTTGGTATGGCTGGACACCACTTGTGTCTGTGAAGCTCATTTCTGTTCCTCTGAAGTGTTCGATTCCATTTCGGAGAATGATGTAGTGAAGAATAAGACCTATTGCAGAAAGAACATGTTCCCTTTTGTCAGCTGAGAAATCCCATGTGATGGTATACTACTATACTCTGCACACATAAGATATTAAACCAAATATCTAGGTGACCACTGTAATAATCATCCTGCTCAAGTGGCTAATGTCTTTACCAGCTACTTTCCTCAACCTCTACATCAACATAGAATCATAGAATAGTTAGGGTTGGAAAGGACCTTAAATCCATCTATCTCCAGCTCCCCTTCCCTTGCCAGGGCAGAGACACCTTGTGCTAAACCATGTCACTCAACACTCCATCCTACCTGACCATCTCATAAGATCCCAATTTTTTGATTGAGAGGTCTTCCAAGTTTTCTCACTATTTGAAAATCATAACCATTTTTTCCTGAAAGAAACATGTGTATCACCACCCCCAACTCCAAGCCCCCAAATATTTTGTAACATGATTGTAATTTTATGATCACATTTGCTGTTCTCAAAGGAGACTTCTGTACACTCCTTAGAAACATACTAAATCGCCTTCTGTGAAGGTAGACTCTACTCTTACTCGCAATGAAAATAAACTCAACCTAAAGGAAATTATTTTTGCACAATTTTAGGAACATGTACATGCCAGTGACAGTGATTAACTAAGAAACATTTTGTGATTTTGGAACTCTTGTCAGTCAAACAGAACCTACTCTGGTTTTAACATGTATCAATACCATTTGGTTGAAGTGGTTCCTCCCAGTTTAGCAGTATCATGTCTTCCCGGTTATCCACTTTGGCCCATTTTGGTGGACTTACACCCTGTGGCACATCTTGATTAGTGAGAGCTCTGCTGATTTCACTGAAACCTCTTCCATAGCTATTCCAAGCAGCCACCCTGTACTCATATGTGATAAAAGGTTCGAGGTTCAGGTCTGGGAAAAGAAAGTAACACATGGATCATCTCAGTCTTACCAAATACAAAATAATCTTCTTTTTTTTTTTTTAACCTGGGGCTATGGGACTACCTCTGTGTTTAAAGACAGATATGGAAGTTCCTCCTTTAGTCAGGGCCATTTTCTGATCTAGCAATGCTTCTATCAACTTTTGTGGAAGCAGGTTTAGACCTTAGGTATTCATCAAACTTACTACTCATATATTTTTCCCTGAAGATCCTGTCCTGATTCACAGATCAATTCTTAAAGAATGCTACTTCACCACAATTGCTTCACATTTAATTAGAATACCTGATAGCATTCAGGACATCTTTTTCTTCAGAGTGAATTAAACAGACTAGTAAATCACCAATCTGATACGCCACTTTTCATTACCTGTAAATGAATACTGCTTTGGGCTTCCTGTGTAGACAGTCTCCTCTTCAGCTGGACACACACCTTCCTTTATCTCCTTCTCTGTAGCACTCTGTGAATCTTTTATCCACACACAGATATTCTTGCTGGGATCAAAGTCACACTTGCCACAATGTGCTGTTGCCTCCATAGATAAAGGGCAAAGAATATTACCCTTGCATTCTTCTTTTACCTAATAAATGCACATTCAGTGTTAATGTGTATACTGCATCTTTCTTTCCTTAGAAATGCTTCCATTAGTATTTCTCTGCCTTTACACAAGATACAGTTATTTCTAGTGTATGGGAAACTTTTTCAGCCTTTGGTCTGTCTGCCCTCTTTGCTCATTAGTGCTTTTATAATCCTGTCTAAAAGAAACATTTTTTTGTAGGGTTCTTGGATGAATACATCACAAATTTTAACCACTGGAATTCTCAGTGGCTGGGTTTGTTGAACACAGAAGAGTCTAGAATCAAGTGAGAACAGGATTTTATCCAAGATTTTGAACATTCTGCTCCTGCAAAGCCAATATCCTGTGGCAAATCAGTAGCTAATTCCCAGCCTCTCATGCAGCTTGCCAAGTACACAAGAGGGCTCTATGCAATTCCTTGGCAGCTTTCAAGGCAGAGGACTCTATCCATGGGCTATATAAATCATGTCTTCTACCACATTCCTCCTAAACAGCAGTTTTGCTGCAGTAAGAGGACCTCTGCAAATGTTGAAGCAGATATAAAATTTAACCCATAAAGAACAGTTCACAGAAACAGAAATACACACTGAACAGTCACTAGTTTCCGTTAAAATTAATGAAATAGTATTTTTGCCAAACCATAAGATAGAGAGCAATAATTCTCATAAAATATAGGTTGTTGCAGGAAGAAATGTACTGCAATATTTGCTACAAATATTTCTGTCCATGAGACCCCAAACTTTTGAAGGCAAACCAAACAGATTCTATGTAATGCTTTATTAATTTACCTTAGAAATTAGGTTTATAGCTGATTATGAACTTCAGCTAATTTAATTTCCCAAACTTGGCACTTTCACAAAAATTACATTGTAATAAATATCAATATAGGATGTATGATATAGATGGACTGGATTCACATATAAAGTAGCTTCAGATTATACCTCAGAATATCAGTCCTTCTAGTGCTGGTAAATTTACAAACATCGGAAAGCTAGCACTGCAATCTCTTTTCCACTGAGGTAAGTGAAATACAAAGTGTTGCCTTTGTTTATATGTTAGACCTAAGGCATGGCTCTTGCATGTTATCTACCAGAATTCATTAACCTATTCTTGCCTTCCATGAACTACTAATACAGTGCATGTGCGAACTGTAGCTGACTCATCACAACACTTGGATCTTCTCTAGAAAATTATTCAGTCTGAAAATGAAATGACATGAAAACATTGACATGAAAAGGAGAGGATGGAAGAAATATTTCTGTATTAACTTAGCAGATGAATGAAAATGATACAGAAACACCTGTATGTGGCAGGATGAGGTCTGGCTTTCTTTTTACTTTTACAGGACCTACCTGATTTCCATATTGCACAATTCAAAATATCCAACTCTCTCTCTTTCTTTCTCTATCACCCACTTTTTCCCTGTCTCTACATGAAATAATAATAGAAGAATAATAAAAGAAGAATAAATATCTACAAACCCAGGGTTTCCATCCTTTGAAATGTTCATTTTCTTAAACAAAAATTGTAATAACAGTTAAAAATATTTTTACAGCGTAGGTATAACAGCAGGGTGCTGACTCTTGAAGATTTCTATTGTATTTGCAAGGTTTTACAGCTTTGAAAGTTTGGCCAGATTGTCTCATGCCAAAATCTATAATCACTGGCCACTCTCAGAAGATGTGGAATTAACCTTTATAGTGCTTGTTTTACTCAGATGTGAAAAAAAGAGTGAAAATAAACTATAAAATTCATTAGGCACAAAAGGTATCAAAAACATAGTATCCTCATTGCTGCTAAAAGTTATATAGGGACCTGTCCCACTACTGCTGAAATTTATGCCAAAATTGTAGTGGTTTTCTATAGGATCAGGATTAAGTCCATCAAGAAAATATAAATTGTTTTATTTTTATTTATATAATACTATTTTATTTATAGTAATACTGCCTGCCAAAGTTGAACTATAATAGCATTTTTATACTTCAGAACTGGCCACTTCAATTTTAATTTCCACTTAAGGAACATCATCAGGAGCAGTGGTCACAGAACAGAAACTGGCTATACATGTCAATCTTGTTAGCATGCCAGCTTTTAGCTGCTGTACTAATCTGAAGTGCTGGGCAACACTTCACAGAGGCAGCTAATCATTATTAATTCCTTTAGAATTCATTGCAATAACATCAATCACGGTGAACTCATTCGGTATTAATATGGATGTAATGTGAAAATGAATAATGCACACAAGATTTTTTATATTCCTATTTTAGAAAAATAGTTATGAACAGTGTATTTCTCTTTCCATTGTGAAATCAGAGGTACCGAGAGATTTTCTATCAATTACCTTCATCACCATTCCAGCTGAAATCTTGTCAGAGCAAACATATTTCAAAGGATTATATCCAACTCCATTACAGCATTCTTCGCTCTTTGGAATAAGTTCAGTTTCACAGCATTTTACTGGCACTTGCTCATTCTTTCTAACATGCGCTAGGGACTCACCACTGGAACCTGAGCAGCATATGGTATCTGATTTATTCACGTATTCCTGCCCACAGCAGAACATCCCTGAAATGAATAAACAAAAAAATATATCTGAATATGAAATGTAAGTAAATAAATAAATAGATAAGAAAGGAGAAAGCTCAGGATGAAATACAGGTTGGCATAAAACCATCAGCAGCTGGAATTACGCAGATTTAGCTAAAGCGAGATTAAATTCGAACGTGAGGTGACTGAAGCAAGTGTCCTGACTTCCAGACCTACTGAAAACAATCAAGAATTAGAAGAATAAACAGGGATCCCCTACCATCAACGTACACCATTAGTGAACTTCTGGAAGAACCTGTGCTATGAAATACCATAGCAAGGTGCTGTGCACAACACGGCGAAGACAGACTGTTGGTGAAAATTTCCTTTAGAAATGTGGAAAATGGGAAAGCTTCTCCATGTACTTTCTAGTCAGGTCTCATTCATCCCCCCTCACCTGGGCAGTCTTCCAGTAGTGCATCTGAGCATTCCAGAATGTTTCATGTCTTACTTTATATTTTAAAGTGGGGGTTCATACCAGGTACATAGAACCGAATGGGTGACTTGCCAAATATCACAGCAAATACAGAGAACTGTTCTGTGAGAAGTTAATATCTAAATATAATTTGCATTTTTAATAATTTTATCATAAAATTAAAAGCTGATCATTTATATATATAAAAAATAGATGTATTCACATGAATCACTCTGCACCTGTGAAATACTGGTGTTGAACCCCACACCATTTAAAGAATGGGGTACATTTTAATTGTGAACCAAATGCTACAAACACCTCTATAACTGGCAACAAAATCAGCGTTGTTTCTAATTCAGCTAGAAAGATATCACACGAAGAACCAGGGCTGTAATATAATGTTACATCTATAATGTAGTTTGTCTTTGACATAGTTTTTCTGTAGTATGTAGGCCTTTAAAACACATGCAAAAGTGGCCACTTGTCTCATTGCCATTTATTGCAGCAAATCTCTCTTAGGAAGTCATACATACTGAAAGCTACTCTTAAGAGTTCGATCCTGCTAAAGCATTCACAGCATTTCATTGTAATGACCGAAAATGGTGATATTACTTACATACCTTCCCTTTTTTCAGGGCTGGTTCTATTCACAGCAATCAAACCATAATCACCAGCTCTCCAAGAGGTAAATACTTCCTCCTCATCATACCCTTATTCCAAATTGTCCTAGGATTCTACCAATTTTAAGTAGCGAATTAATGCAGCAAATGACTCAATTCAATACTAATAAGCAACTCCACCCCAAGAGACTTTTGACAGGCAAACTAAAATGTTGATAACGAACTGTTTTCCTACTGAAACAAAGCTGTATTCTTTCCCAGAAAACCTCATCTTTGTTTAACTGAATTAATTTTTTCAGCCAAGATTTCACTCACATAACAAGAAGTGACTCCCTTTCTAGTTTCTTTGGTAAACCATTACTTCTTTAATTATTATCAACCTTGTTCCAGTGTGATAAATTGCTAATTACTTAATACCCTAATCAGCGTTCATTCCTTGCACAGATAAACTGTGACAGCGCCATTAATTTAAATAGTAATTTCACTTAATGGCCAGAACAGCACACCAGATTTTTATGCAGCATTTTCTGAAGACTGCATCCATCACTGCAATATTCTGACATAAAGATGTCTGACGTGCACTAACTCACTTAGGGAGAGCAGATGTTGCAGAGCAGAGTTTGGTAGTAATTCCCATAGTGCATCACTTCAGCATGAATGAGCTGCAAAGGCAGAGGTAGACAATCTTCTGAAACTGCATTGCATAGCCTCTGACCTTTGCTTAATTTATCACATGTAGCACTTGACTCCTAAACCTTGACACCTCAAATGTACAATTTTAAATATGCTCAAAAAACAAAAAAACCACAACCCCAAAATAAGACCATGTAATATTGGATTGATTTGCCTTCTAAAAATCACTTTATTCAATTTGCTTAAGGATCCAGAAATTCCTACAAACCCTTGCTGAATTCAGCAAAATACCAAAATACAAATGGTTTGTTTATAAATCAGCTGGAATGTGTCTGTCGTGTTCTATATGTTTATGTTTCATAGGCACATAATGCATTACAGCAAAAAGAAAATCCATGGGCTGGAAAAGACACTTCCTGCTAACAGTGATTTCTGTCAACAATTATTTCATGCTCATCCCCAGCAACTGAAAAAATTTACAAACAGAGCTGAGTGATGAATTACTAATTTAGTAAATCTGCAAAACCAATGCTTTCAAAAAGGAAAAAATGAGTATTAAAAGGCTTAGCCTTTGGAGCCAGACTAGAGGATCAGCAAAATATAGAGCCAGTGTACACTGCAAACTACTCCAAAAATCCTTGGCTTACACATGGGTATTGCAACTATTACAGATCAGGAACCACAACAGTATAAAGCATAAGTCTGGGATGTCAGTATTGTGGCATTTTACTAGCTTTATTTTATTTTTTCTTTAGAGAAAATCCAAGAGTGGTTTTAGCTGACATTATCTTTTATAGACAGAAATGGACAACTCTGACAATCACAGCGCAGCCATGGGGCTCGGAATGTGCTTATACAATGGTATCACTGCCAGCCTTTGCCAGTAGATGTCTCTATGGTCACCCCACTAAAATAGGCCAACAAGGGGTGAAAAAGAACCTAAGAAACTGGCAATTAAAAGAGTAATGTGAGATGAACAAGACATCTCTTTTTGCAGCACAGACTCTGAAAAGAGGTATATAATGGCACAAGAAAAAGTTCTATGATTCAAGCCCTTAAAAAAACATTGGGCAGACGCATGTTGCTTTCAAACTGGTTGTGCAACAAAATAAGGGTGAGCACAAGGTTTGCACGTTTAGTGATTCATGTTTTTCCTGTATGACTTTTTTCAAGGAATTAAAACTTCCCCCAAAAAGCTTTAAATGGTCATTATATTTTCAACATGGCATTCACTGCCAACTACCAAAATGAGTTTCAGAAGCTCTTTAGCTTTTGCATAAAGCCACCCTGCTACCTCTTCCCTTTCTAGGCATTGAGATCAGATTTCCAGCTACCATATTCTTGCAAAATTCTACTTATATATTTGCTAATGATAAGTAAATTATGTTTTAATGTGAGAGTATTTTTTTCCATTATAATCATTATAATAATAGGGATAGGGAGCCGGTAGATTTTTGTGCCTGGCTTGTGTATTTTCATGATGCATTTAGCAAGGCTGAATTACTCTAAGAAATTAAGAAAAACATATTGAGCATGATGTATACCAAATAATAAGGAACCATAATCTATTCTATGCTTAATGCAAAAGAATACCATCTCATTTCAACTATGGCACTAATTCACCTTTCAAACCTGTATTTGTGTTCAGCTGTACGCTGGCTAAAAGCATAAAGTCCTCACAGAAAACCTGTAAGTGATAAAAAAGCAGTTTTCTTCTATAATAGCCAAAAAAATGTCATCTTGACCCATTCTCATGAAGAATGGTGTAAATGATAGAGAGCTATAGGTTAAACACATTTTAAAAAGAGGAATAGAAAGGTTTTCTAAATATATTTATTTAAGAAAAAATGTTAAATATATATATACTGAAATGAAGAACATAACTTTCATCCCAAGATACCTGTATTAGACTCCTACACAACTCATCTGCCCAGAGAGAGTAGTAAAAACATAAACGCTACCCCAGCAGTTCTGTTCCAACAGCATCTGTTAATTCACTCCATTTATAAAATACATATTGACAAAGACAACTGAACTGGGACCAGGGAGATTTGATTTGGTATGAGAAAGTCAATTCAATGTGATTTTGTTAAAGGGCTCCTGCAGGCAAATAAAAGAGTTTAAGTAATAAAGTACATAAAGAGATGTTTTATGAGCCAGCCCCTTCTCGTGGCAGCCACACAATGCGTGGCTATGCAAGAGGGCCTTGTTCAGAGCTGAGGTTGTGAGCCTGTGAGATCAGGCACAATTAGGGATCACAGAAAGGGTGAGTTAAAGGGTGAGTTAAAATTATGCAAGCAGTGCTGTTCAATCCATGAGTCACCACTGGAAGGGAAGGATAGTAGACAGACCCCAGAATGTGTTGCAGTGTATCTTCTCATCAGCCTTTCCTGGCACTCTATTCAGAACTAAAACACTTCTAATACCACATCAGCTGAAGGATCCAGTAAATGTAAAAAAAGAAAACTGAAGATAAAGCTCATTTTTGGGGAAATGAGGAGTTCAGCCTTCAGATCTGGATTCTTAGCTATATATAAAGATTTTTAGTTGTATAACTAGAGGTTCAAACTGGCATATGGCTAAAGCACTGCATCACTCTTCTTTGTACACCAAGCAGAACTGGGTACTAAACCTGCATTATTTCTGTGTTTTGAAATAAGGCTCCCCTTTGAGACTGCAATTGTTTCTGAAGCCTTTTTGTCAGGCTGAGAAAGCCTAAGGCTGATGATATATAATTTGTCTAATAACTGTGGAAAGAAAAGATACATGAAAAGACCTGAATAGGGTTTGTAATAATACCTCCAATCTCTGTCACCAGCTAGTCACAGAGTGCTTTATGAGGAAGTAGGGTTCAGATTGTACCTCTGAATGATGGATTAATTTCCAGTGGTATGCAGGAGATTAATGGGATACACCATTATGAGCACGTATCTAGTGCTAGGGATTAAGTTTTGTTAATTTTCAACTGCAATAGTTTACCCCTATGTAGATGCACAAGTGAAGGGACATAGACCACCAAGCATAGCAATCTTCAGTTTCTAGGTGACTGACCCCACATCTCCAGAGTGAATGGAAAATTCCTAAACTAGAATGCATGGCAGCACACAAGGCGGCTAAGTCAAACCTCTGCTCTACTCACTGAGAGGAGACTGTTCCTATTTTCTGACTGGTATAATGAAAGATCATGTATTCCTTTCAAATTTTTCTGGTGTCTCCATCCCTGCAGCCTTTGGATGAAGGTGAAGAAGGGTTATTGAAAGCTCACCATTTTGCAGTCTATCAGAACAGGTGAGTAAAATCCAACATCATTTCAACAAATTGGCACACACACCTTAAATCTGAGTGTGTTACTGCTGAATGGTTGATGACAGAAGAGATTTAGAAAGATGAAGACTGACTTTCTTGAAAACTTATCACATACCTGTGACAGGTCTGTGTGCAGTACCTTTTTCTTCATCACCACAACAGACCAAATCTGTGCTTATGACTTCTCCACCACAGCACTGCTGATTGAAACTGTCATGGAGGGTTCCACCACAGCAGATTTGATTGCCTGATATGGAGTAAGGCATTCCCTGGCAACAAGAGTCACCAACTCCAACTGAAACTCTGTTTTGCTCTTCATTAGGGCAACATACTTCGCCTGTCAATTTAAGAATACAATTAAAGACTTTATGCATTTATTGCTCTTCAAATCCCTGAGAGGCTTTCCTCTGATAGCAACAAGTTTGATTTCACACACTGGTAGCTTCATGTACAAAATATTCCACTTGAGGGAATCACTCATTACATCAGAATGCTGTGAAAGTATTATAATAATGTGTAATAATAACTAAAGAACACACATTCATGAATTAAGGGCCAAGACTGTATGATACCCAAATGCAAGCATGACAAAGACAAACTGAGAGAGCAACAAAAATACTTTCTGTACATATGATAATTGTACAACTGAAAACCTTTAATTGGAGGCAGCTACATAATAAAGAGAGTTTGTTCTTGCTATGGTTAGTAGAACAGTCAGCCTACTTCTCAGCAAAAAATTTCCTTGCCTCCTCCAAAATCATAGAATAATTAGGGTTAGAAAGGACCTTAAGATCATCCAGTTCCAACCCCCCTGCCATGGGCAGGGACACCTCACACTAAACCATATCACCAAGGCTCTGTCCAACCTGGCCTTGAACACCGCCAGGGATGGAGCATTCACAACCTCCCTGGGCAACCCATTCCAGTGCATCACCACCCTTTCAGTAAAGAACTCCCTCCTTATATCCAATCTAAACTTCCCTTGTTTAAGTTTGATCCCGTTACTCCTTGTCCTGTCACTACAGTCCCTAATGAAGAGTCCCTCCCCAGCATCCCTATAGGCCCCCTTCAGATACTGGAAGGCTGCTATGAGGTCTCCACGCAGCCTTCTCTTCTCCAGGCTGAACAGCCCCAACTTTCTCAGCCTGTCTCATCCTCGTGGGCCTCCACTGGACTTGTTCCAACAGTTCCATGCCCTTTTCATGTTGAGGACACCAGAACTGCACACAGTACTCCAGGTGAGGTCTCAGAAGAGCAGAGCAGAGGGGCAGGATCACCTCCTTGGACCTTGCTGACCACACTCTTTTTGATGCAGCCCAGGATACGGTTGGCTTTCTGGGCTGAGAGCACACACTGAAGCTGGCTCATGTTCTTTTTCTCATTGACCAACACCCCCAAGTCCTTCTCTGCAGGGCTGCTCTGAATCTCTTCTCTGCCCAACCTACAGCTGTGCCTGGGATTGCTCCGACCCAGCTGTAGGACCTTGCACTTGGCATGGTTAAACTTCATAAGGCTGGCATCAGCCCACCTCACAAGTGTGTCAAGGTCCCTCTGGATGGCATTCCTTCCTCCCACCATATCAACCCAACCACAGTTTGGTGTCAAACTTGCTGAGGGTGCACTCCATCCCACTGTCCATGACATAGACAAATATGTTAAACAAGACTGGTGCCAACACCAATCCCTGAAGGACACCACTCATTACTGGTCTCCAGCCGGACATTGAGCCATTGACCACAAGTCTTTGCATGCTGCCATCCAGCCAGTTCTTTATCCACCAAGTGGTCCATCCATCAAATTGATGTCCCTCCAATTTAGAGACAAGGATGTTGTGTGGGACAGTGTTGAACGCTTTGCACAAGTCCAGGTAGGTGACATAAACCTCTCTGCCCCTGTCCATCAGCTCCGTAGCCCCATCACAGAAGGCCACCAAATTGGTCAGGCAGGATTTCCCCTTAGTGAAGCCATGCTGGCTGTCACCAAGCACCTTGCTGATTTTCATGTCTCTTAGCATGCCTTCCAGGAGAATCTGCTCCAAAATTTGCCAGGCACAGAGGTGAGATTGACTGGTCTGTAGTTCCCTGGGTCATCCCTTTTCCCCTTCTTGAAAATGGGGGTTATATTTCCCTTTTTCCAGTCATCGGGAACTTCACCTGACTGCCATGATTTCTCAAATATGATGGCCAGTGGCTTAGTCACTTCATTCGCCAGCTCCTTCAGGACCCGCGGATGGATTTCATCAGGACCCATGGACTTGTGCACTTTCAGGTTCTTAAGATGGTCTTGAACCAGATCCTCTCTTACAATGGGCCTAAGGTCTTCATTCTCACATCCCTGCATCTGCCTTCCAAGACTTGGGTGGTGTGGTCAGAGCCTTTGCCAGTGAAGACTGTGGCAAAGAAGTCATTCAGAACCTCAGCCTTCTCCAAATCCTGTGTAGCCAGTTTTCCTCATAGCTTCCAGGAGGGCTCATGTTGTCCCTAGTCTGTCCTTTATTCTCTACATACCTATAGAATCCTTTCCTGTTATCTTTCAGATCCCTAGTCAAGTTTAATTCTAACTGGGCCTTAGTTTTCCTAACCTGGTCCCTAGCTTCCCGGACAACATCCCTGTATTCTTCCCAGGCCGCCTGTCCTTATTTCCACTTATAAGCCTCTTTTTTCCCTCTAAGTTTCCTCAGCAGCTCCTTATCCATCCAAGGTGGTCTCCTGGCCCTCCTGCTGCACTTCCTTCTAGTTGGGATGCAACACTCCTGAGCTTGTAGCAGGTGATCTTTTAGTATGAACCAAGAGTCTTGGGTCCCCTTGCCCTCTAGGGCTATTACCCATGGAACCTTACTAAGCAGGCTCCTGAAGAGGCCAAAGTCTGCTGTTTCGAAGTCCAGGGCAGTGAGCTTGCTGCACGCTCTTCTCACTGTCCTGAGGATCTCGAACTCGACCATCTCATGATTGCTCCAAACAAGGCTGCCCTGGAACATCACATTTCCGACCAGCCCTTCCCTGTTGTGAGCACAAGGTCAAGCATGGCACCTCTCCCAAAGAACTTAAGGATTAAACTCACTTTGAAAATTAGAAACCACCATCACAATCAGTGGGCTTGGCTGCTACTGAAGCAGTATGAGGAAATCTTATGAGGAAATAACACGGTGGATGGATGATGGCAGAGCGGTGGATGTAGTCTACCTTGACTTCAGCAAAGCATTTGACAGAGTCTCCCACAGCATCCTCACAGCTAAATTGAGGAAGTGTGGTCTGGATGATCAGGTAGTGAGGTGGACTGCGAACTGGCTGAAGGAGAGAAGCCAGAGTGTTGTAGTCTATGGGGCTGAGTCTAGTTGGAGGCCTGTAACTAGTGGAGTGCCTCAAGGGTCAGTACTGGGACCGGTATTATTTAATATATTCATCAATGATTTAGATGAGGGAATTGAGTGTACTATCAGCAAGTTTGCTGATGACACTAAGCTGGGAGGAGTGGCTGACACGCCAGAAGGCTGTGCTGCCATCCAGAGAGACCTGGACAGGCTGGAGAGTTGGGCAGGGAGTAACTTGATGAAATATAACAAGGGAAAGTGTAGAGTCCTGCATCTGGGCAGGAACAACCCCAGGTTCCAGTATAGGTCGGGAAGCGACCTGTTAGAGAGCAGTGTAGGGGAGAGGGACCTGGGGGTCCCAGTGGACGACAGGATGACCATGAGCCAACACTGTGCCCTTGTGGCCAAGAAGGCCAATGGCATCCTGGGGTGTATTAGAAGGGGGGTGGTTAGTAGGTCGAGAGAGGTCCTCCTTCCCCTCTACTCTGCCCTGGTGAGACTGCATCTGGAATATTGTGTCCAGTTCTGGGCCCCTCAGTTCAAGAAGGACAGGGAGCTGCTGGAGAGAGTCCAGTGCAGGGCAACTAAGATGATTAAGGGAGTGGAGCATCTCCCTTATGAGGAAAGACTGAGGGAGCTGGGTCTCTATAGTTTGGAGGAGACTGAGGGGTGACCTTATTAGTGTATATAAATATATAAAGGGGGAGTGTCACGAGGATGGAGCCAGGCTCTACTCAGTGGCAAACAATGACAGGACAAGGGGTAATGGGTACAAACTGGAACACAAGAGGTTCCACATAAACTTGAGAAGAAACTTCTCAGTGAGGGTGACGGAACACTGGAACAGGCTGCCCAGGGAGGTTGTGGAGTCTCCTTCCCTGGAGACATTCAAAACCCGCCTGGACACATTCCTGTGTAACATTATCTAGGTGTTCCTGCCCTGGCAGGGGGATTGGACTAGATGATCTTTCCAGGTCCCTTCCAATCTCTAGCATACTGTGATACTGTGTGATACTGTGAAAAGGCTTTAGGATATGCCAATAATGCGAACACTATAGGTGGGGTGGGCTAGGCTGGATAGAGATAAACTGTGAGGTATGAAGGAAGTAGATTTTGCTATAAAACAAAAACAAAAACTATGGTAAATGGCAATAATTTTCATTTACTAGTGTCTGCACTTGAGCTGGTCCAGTGTTCTTAAAGCTACAATTTCCTATTACCTTTCTGTGTTGCAATGCTTTCTGTGGCTCAAAAGTCAGTTGGAAGGAGTAAGGCTTTTTTTCTGCTGTTGAAGATGGGTAACAGAGGTGATTAAAGTATTTTCATTCCTGATTGTTAATAAATGTGTTTGATGTTTAAAACTAATTTTTCTCATCAAAAGTAATATCTGAAGTCTTTTTTGATCTGAAAGGCTGGGGATTACAGACAGAGAGCCATCCCTAAACCCAATGCAGCTTTTGTTGAGAATAAACATGTGGTACAAGTGTAACAGCTGAGGGAGGACGCTGCCTTACTTCCCCCCTATGTTCCTTGCCAAAGAGGTGCCTGGGTGGTAGTAGCATTATTTGTTCTGCTGTGCTTTAAGAAGCTCTCCTCCCATTTTAATTCTGGAATGGATATTTGCACTTCTTTGTGCGCTACTGTTTCAGAAACTGAGATTTCTGCCTTCCTAATTTGTAATCTTCATGCCTTCAGCCCAGTGTGCTTCAGTACATCTACAGCTATCAAGCTGGTCAAACAACATCTGGGAAATATGTATGCTTAGAGAGTTTCCTGTATAAATAACTTTATCAAATAAAGTCCATAATAAACAAAAAGAGATGAGACCAATTTTTTAGAGTATAATATATATAATCTATTTAGATACTTCAGCATATTTTCCTGCATTCTTCAGAATCTAATTTAGTTTCTAAACAGAGAAAGTATTAAAACACAGAATGTAGCTCACATCTACTGGAAGTTAAACCTTTTTTTTTAAAGAACTATTAGATATAAGACACAAAGGATCAGTAACCTTCTCATTAACCTCTCAAAATGGGATCCATTCCAAGCTAGGCTTGAAAACGTTCTCTCTCTGAAAGCTACCGTGCAGTCTTACCAGTTAATTGTTATCCTTATCAAAAAGTGACCTACATTAACATTTAGCTTGCAGTTATTAGCATATTTATAAAAATAAAAAAGAAAAAAGTGACCAACATTGTTCATGTTCCTGCCCTTTAGAGTATGGAAAAAGAGAATGTGGCAAGAAAAAGAAAGAGTTTAAAATCATGTTCAAACATTCCGTGTTATTCATGCCTGTGGGCTGCTGACTGAACAAGAAGTATTTTCAGACATAAGACATTTTGTTTCCCTGTGCTTTTCTTTCTTGATGTAAACAACATTGAGCTAGTTAACACAGACCACTGGATGGGGACAGAGGTCACAGTATAATCTCTCCATTTCAGTACATTGAGATTAATGAGGCCAGCAGAATTCTCTTTTCTGGTTCTTCCATGTGATAGCATTTTTCTGGTGACATCATGGAAGGTATTCTAAAATTGTGATATATGAATTAGTTTTCCAAGGATCAGAACTTGGGATGTGCTGAATGTGTTGGCAAAAATTCAAATATTTCTGAGCTGAGGGAATGTGTGCCAGTGCATGAATAATGGAGGCGTTTTAGTTCCTGACCTCACAATTGCCTACAAAGAGATATATGCTCTGAACACTGCCCCCTGAAAGGGTTCTCCTCCCCCTTTTCCTCCCCTCTCCATGTCAAAAAGCCTTCAACAAACTGGAAAACTGAACACTAGACAATAGGACAGAAAGAGTTTTGGCAAACTTCCCAAACAGTTCTGAGCATAAATGTATGATCAGCCTTATGGAAAGGATAAATTTCCATCCAAGATAATATATGTGGGATGTATAATTTGATCTGTAACACTGCTAGAAACAAAGAGTAGACAATGCAGAAAGAAGTAGAAGTGATGTAATCCATAATATTCCAAACAACTGTTTCACAAAAGAAATGGCTAGGGAAAATCACATGGGGTCAAGTCAAGCCAAGCAGAGAACTAAACTGCACCACTAAATTCCATGATGGTGTTCCTGTTAAGCAGAACTGCCCTCCCCATTATGCATCACTTACTGCAATTAAGTATAGTTGGGATAAATTAGTTCTCTGAGAAATTACCAAATCACCAGGTTTCATCAGTTAAGTCTTTCTTGTATAAATAGAGCATACGATGTTTAGAAGACAAAGTCAGTGCAATTTTCTCTGCTTATCCCATTGAACACAAGTCTCAAAGACACCTAGGAATCTTGATAAATCTCATTTATTGCTATGTTTTCATTCCCCTTGGTTTAACAGACACATCAACTTTGCTGTTTTGTTTCTTTCAAGCACTGGAAAGGAGTTGTCTCTTACCTACTGATACCTTAGTGTAATAACCACCACAGCACAGATGTTTTGGTTGCACAGCATGTACCTGACCACCACAGCAAACCCCTGGTGAATTAAGAATAAATGGAATGTACTTGTCCTCACAGCATTGGAAGCCAGGTTTATTGTCGTGCAGAATCCCATTACAGCATACCTAGAAGTAGTAAAAAAAAAAAATAGCTGTAAGGCAATATCTCTTAAACAGAACAATGGTCTCTGGCAAAACAACGTATACAAAAATGTGTACAACATCCTAATATGGACACTAATATGACTGCAGTCAAATAAATGCAACTTGGCTAAAATTCTGTGCCCTCCAGCATTATCAGACTTCAATAAACTAGTGTGTATCTGACAGAATGCTGCTATTTTGTGGCCTTCAATCATACTGCACCTTAATAAAATAGTCCATTAATATGAATCATCTTCATTTGCCTTGCAGGCTGTTTGAGTCTCTCAATGTGGAGTAGATTGCAATATGCAGATATAATTTACCATCACCCTACCCTTTTCTTTTATTCCCAATTCTTATTTACTTATTTATTTATTGTAAAACATGTCACCTGAAACCCTTAAAACTCAAAATAGTATTCCCCAATATGAGGAGTTCTTGGTTTTTCTTTCACATAAAATTAACTGGATTTTTCTTCTGATAGCACATGATCACTTATTTATGACCACAGTTCCTCAGACAATGTGATCTCAAGAGATCAGTATTTACATAAGGGCTCTTTTTAAAAAAAATAAAAAATTACATGGAAATGAACTTTGAAAAGGCCTTTTAACTGTGGGCTTCTTTTGAGGTGCTGTCAAGAAAATGATACGCCTGAATAATCAAAAAATTATTTGTACACTTACTCCTGTGTCGATGGAATGGCATGCTGTGTACACAGCAAATCATAGAGAACAGCTGGGAAATCATTGTAAAAACTCTAAACTCAGAACCTACACTCAGGGCAAATTGTACTAGCCAGGAGGATGCCTCCTGCAGCTAGACAAAGAAGGCAGTTGTCAGGACAGCACATATGTTAGAGAAGAGCTGCTCCTTTGTCCTCTTGTGACACAGTGCACTTCCACCACTGACTTGAACCACATTCCAAATCAGGTTATTCTAGCAGCAACAAAAGAAAGTGTTCCTCTTGAAGGACCTTTTGTTTCCCCAGGTATTTTAATTACCAGCCGACAAAAAACATTTAAAAATATCTATCACTACGCTCGAGACAGCTAACTTGTATTACATTTACAATGTTAACGCAAATACATGCCTATAGATAAAATATTCATACTTCTCTTAAATCAGAAACAGATTTTTTCTGACTTCAGAAAGATGATGCTTTGTTTTATTCACTTTTGAATGGCCTTTACGCAATCACCTTTGGAGATATCAGGTTAAGTTCTGAAGTTAGAATTTAGATACATTAAAAAAATATAGAACCCAAAGTTAACGTGAGATAGGACAGAAGGTGTTCTTGTTTTCTCATTATGTTTTCAGGTTTTATAACCTTATACGCTTTGAATCGCCACACAGCTTTCTGCTTTTCCAGCACACATTCTCATTCAGCATCTGTTTTAGACTATCAACGTAGCTGAATTTAGTCATTTTCTGTTCAGGAATTTTGAGTCTCTGCAGACCTTATTATATTATTTTGCTGTCCACCTTGTCACTGGTAATATAATCCAATCTATGAATTCAATTAACTTACTGTTCTTTCTTCCAGATCATTAGTTAAGATGTCAAATAAAACCCTGCTTTACATCTCTTCTCTGCTTCCTACCATTTGGATATCTTTTTATGACTGGCACGCACTTCAGGCTGAGTTTTTCTTCACTTACACTTGGCTCCAAAGCAACTTAGATGGTTACCTAGTTTCTCTGTATTTCCAAGTCATTTAAAGGCATTCTTAAAAATATCAAAATATGGTAGTTTGTGCCACTGTCCTCAGAGTAGATCACATTTAGCAACAATTCTTGGCATTTGTAAAAAAATGGCCTCTGTCCTGTCCTTTTTGCTGAATCCTGAGCTTGAGATGACACCAGAGCCAGTAAATGCTGTACCTGCCTGTATCTAAGGCCAAATCCATGTTCCTCACACATTCTTGGTCCCAATTTGTGTGCCCCTTGGGACTGTGTTTCCCTCTATGATCTGTCTAGCCCAATTTTTCTTCTTTTCATGGCTTGCATTTGTCATGCTTGTGCTGTTTCCTCCTTTTCAGTGATGCACATCACCCAAAATTCACATCTTTCCATCTTTCAGCTAAAGAAGCTCAAACATCTTTGGCATTATCCAGGCTGAAAGGCTTGAGCAACCACTTTACTTTCCATGCGGTGTTCCCAGGTTTAAGAAATGCTGCTTCTCTTATGAATCCTCAGTAGAAATAGCTGCTGGGTGTATTTCACGCAGACACTGGGAATGCCATTTTAGTACTAACTCTAAATCATTCTGTTTGGGTCATTATTGGTAAGATTGCATTATTACTGATGTCTCTCCTTTCCCTCCTGAATTCCCTCAAAAAATTGCCAGCTGAACACCCAGGCTTTTTACAATGGCAGCAGGTGCCACTTTTCTTTGTTAAAAATTATTTAAGTTCCTTGGTATTTCTCAAGACACTGTAGAAGACTTACAAAAAGGGCTCCAGTTAGCTCTAAAACACATTCAGACTCTCATCTGGCACTACCAATTGATGTAGTTGGTGGTATTATTTACTATGTAGCTCCACACCATCCTCTGTAGACAGCTGTAAATTGTTAAATAACACTTTTTTAGCAGTCCTCTAAAGATGGTTAGTTTCTATTTGCATTGATATTCAGCCCAAGGATCCTGCATCATGAATCCATAAAATAAAATGCATTCAAGTAATGCTGAAATTATGTAACAGACAAAGAAGAAAAGCAGATGGATTGAAAGTTACAGTGGCAAAAGGTTATGACTATCTCATCCTCTTAGATCTACAAGTGACAGTCCCAACTGGGTGGTGTTACTATATAGATGAAAGTAGAAGCCTTGTAGCAATCAGATACAGTGACATCATTTTAGGCAGGTTGGAGATCTCACATTTGTACAGAGGGTTGAAAGCTTGACATATGCTTGCTAACCAGAAGATCTTTACTGTCTATGGAGATGATACAAGATGTTCGTCCTTAGCTGTCATGGGAGCCCTGAAAAATATTGTTAGACTGAGTTACTCACAACTCAGCCCTGTAGTTCTCCTCCCATCCAAGCCCATAGAGGGAGTCTGGCCCAGGAGCACAGGGACTGGAAAGGGCTGGGCATAAAGGAAGGCTTATTCCCAGGTATTGGACCAGTCAGCCATGACACTAGCACAGAGTAACAAGATATCAAATCTGGCAGGCACGATTACACAATATTTTAACAATTTTAAAAAATACACCAAACTTACCTATACCATTCTCTTTTAATTAAAAGTGTGTCATCACCAATCCCTCTGCTTGCTGAAGACTTCACTAAAGGATATTACCTGGCCCTGTGGACACATGCCAGTTGAGCTAGGACTGATTTACTCAACTAAACAGATGTGCTAGGCAGCCATGTTTATCCTTCTTGTCAAACGCTTGCTGCCAGAGCCACTTTGTGGAATAGCAATTCACAAAACACTCTAAGGAATTCCTATTAGCTACAGGAGTTCATTAAAAATTTCTGCCTGTGGAGCAAACACCAGAGTAATGATTGATCCATCATGCTCTCATGTGAGAGGGTATATTTTAAATTAGCAAGGCTCATTCTTTTTTATTTAAATTATCTTTGAGTCTATGCAAACACCCTTTTTCCAAGTATACTTACTGACCCATTTCTCTTCTCAAACTGCTGTTCTTCTTTGGTAATTGTAACACCCTTAGATCTTAAAATGCATAAGCAGAAATTATTGTTATTCTGTTACAAATCACTATATATTACCCTACTAAAATGAGTTTCATTTTCTACCTTTCAGGTGTGTTACAACACACACTGTACATGAAGTGTGAACTTTTTAAAGGTTTTTTAAGCCTGAAGGAACTTGGAAGAATTTGCAAAATATTGCTAGCATTAATAGTAAATTTTCAGAAATATTGACGGAATATCTTCCACGAATGTCAAGATATGTTAGTTTTCACTCCTGAAAATTGTGCTTTTGAGGGTAGCTATCAGTCCACTATTTTATTCCTTCTCTCCTTAAAGGGAAGAGTCCTGCTGGTGTTTTTAACAAATGGTACATGTTAATTACAATGAGTAAAGAGTTAAGCCTGTACTTCCTAGTAAGGTCAGAGTTATATTTGATTAGCTCATTAACTGCAGATTTATACAGTTTGTTGCTACTGAAAATAAAAAGAGCTGAAGCTGTATTAGCACTTTAGTCAGGACCCTTTTAACTGTGGATGTTCATACTCATGATCTGTTGTGCAGAGAAATTATTGGCCTTTATGGCACTGTTTTAATTACTTCTTTTACTGTACCTGTCTCATTATTTTCACCTCAGGATGCCAGTAACAGCAGAAGGACATCTTAAGAGCTACATGGGTAACACAGGAATGCTTTCCCCATCGCTACTGATATAATGGTCCCTGGTAGGTGAAGCTAGGGCACATTCCCTTGTTAATTGATGTGCATCTCTGTAGCCCTCATGGTATGAGCTCTATAAGCTGATGTCTGTTTTGAGACATCAAATATGGGTAGAGTTATGGCTCACACCTTACTAAAAACACCTAGGAATAGACTGTCACTTTTGCCAGCTTGGAAACACCCAAGCAGAACAGGTCTGTTACTGTCAGGATATGGCACCTGACAAAATTAAACATGACAGTGTATTCTCAGCTTTCCTCCAAAACTGGACACAAAAAAACCCTTTCTAAATTCCTTCTGCACTCAAGAATTATAGCTTCATGTTACAGATTAGGATACAGTTCTATAGATACAGAACTCCATGTCTGATTACAAATACCAGGGTAAGAATACCAGGCATAGCACTGCTAGCTTCAGTTAAAATAACAGCAATTTCAAATGCTGAAGCAGAAAGCTAGATAAAACTAGGAAAAAAGGTAGGGATCTGATGCAAAGATTATTTAGGATAGCAGGAATCTTTTTTTTGGTCTACGTTAGGCTTAATATCAGGCCCACATGATCCCATGAATGTGCATGCACACATATCCTTTGTAGTGAAAAGGTCATTTGTTGCTTTACAGATTCCCAAGACAGCTCTGATCAAGTTAGTTTATTTACCCAGCACAGTGTGATGCAGAGATAGTAACCTGGATCCCAAATGCAGCACACATACACCAGTGCAACGTTACACACAGGCTGTTCAGCACTTTCTGCTATAGCTGTGTTACCTTCAAGATCATTAAGTCCAACTGCTCCCCAGCACTGGCAAGTCCACACTAAAACATGGCACTAAGGGCCTTGTCTACATGTTGTGTGAACACTTCCAGGGACAGTGATTCCACAGCTTCCCTGGGAAGCCTGTTCTAATACCATAAATGCTGGCATAGGCTGGCAGTGAATTCTATAACTGTGTGACAGAGATCTGCCACATAAGGCCTTATGCTGTACCTGTCACAGATTCCAGTTTAAGAGAAACATGGATGTGTCAGGAGCTCTGTAGATATCTCTTACAGGCATTTTGGATGACTAGTGTGAACACATGTAGCGAACCATGTCATTTTATGTATGAGTGCCTCATTTTCCTGTGGACTGTCTGGTCATTTTTGATATAGCCACTACTTAGCAAATAGCATCCACTCCTAACCGCAGACTGTGAGAATACAGGGAGACCATTATAACAAAATAATGCAAAATTAATTAGAAAAAATCAGAAAGTCAGACAGATATAAAAATAAGTGGACACTCTCCAAGCTCAAGAGACCATAAATGCACAAAGGCTGAAAAAACAAAAACGGAGAAGAAAACTTCTAAAATTAATATAATACAAATTTAACTTATAAACATTCACAGATCTATTAGAAATCTACCATGCCAAAACCATAAAATAAGTAAATTTATGTTTTAGAACAAAGGAATGCCCATACTTGACTTGCAAGGTTTCAGAAATATGTATGTTCGGCATAGTATTGCTTTCAAGGGAACTCCAAAGCTAAAGCTGTGTTGGCTGGAAGATTTATATTTTAATCTGGACCCCTCAAATAACTTGCTCCCTTAATTACTGTCTTGTCTGACAGGGAATCTTGTGAATAAATATTGTTTACTTTAGTCACAGAACATGTGATGATGCGTTTGACAAATAAGGACACCATTCCATTACATTAAAGCTTACTTTCGAACTAAGAGTTTTCTACCACATTTTTCAACAAAAACCATTACAGATTCCTACTACACTATTGATCCTAGTCCTAAACAGGAACTCATATGAAGAATAACATGAAAATAGACATAATTTAAAAATATATCTGACAAATCACAATGAATTCCATTCAGAGCTGCTTCTCATTGTCATGTAACAGCCACCTACTTGTAGCTGAATCTAAATAGATTTTCTGTACTGGAGAATATGGTTATTAACCATTTAGCCAAGGAGGGGGTGGGACCAACACCAAGTCATGTTAATAACTGCTGTGGGCCATGCAGGCTTTGAGGATTGATTCCTCACACAGTGAGGAGCTTTATAGTTTTTACTGGTGTTTTGAAATACTGCATACACCTGGAAAATTTCCTACGGCCTCTAAGAGGTCCAATTCAATCATCTTCGGCCAAAGGAGCCACATGAACTACCATTATGCTCTCCACAGATACCTGAATACTTAAGCTGGCAAATAATCTCTTCTAGTAGTTTACAGTGTGTGACCCATGACACACAGCTGAGCAAAACTGATTGTTCCAAGGGGGATGCAAAACTACATATAGAGATTTGCCAGCTGAGTTAAGATCTAAATACATATATACCCACTATGCAATTTGTCACAATGGGATTGGATCAGTGGATTCGACAGATTGGCACCGAAGTCCCACTACTCAAACTCCCGTTACGCGTGGCTTGTGAGATTTACGTTGAATCAGATACAGCTTAATTCCTTGGGATCCACATCTGCATTACACACATGGAACAAAGCTTTGCAAAGGGAAAAAAATTCAGATGCAACCTTGTAAAGTCAGCTAGTGCACAGGCTGGTTGGGAACACAAAGTTTTCCTTCTAGAGCTAGAGCACAAGCAATCCAGGAGGTTCCTCGACTGCGTGGAAGACAACTTCCTTCTGCAAGTAATAGAGGAGCTGACAAGGAGAGGTGCCATGCTTGACCTCGTGCTCACCAACAGGGAAGAGCTCTTTGGAAATGTGATGCTCCAGGGAAGCCTTGGATGCAGCGATCACGAGATGGTGGAATTTGAGATCCTCAGGACAGTGAGAAGAGAGTGCAGCAAGCTCCAACTGCCCTGGACTTCAAAAGAGCAGACTTTGGTCTCTTCAGGAACGTGCTAAGTAAGGTTCCATGGGATATAGCCCTAGAGGGCAAGGGGGCCCAAGACTCTTGGTTCATACTCAAAAATCACTTGCTACAAGCTCAGGAGTGTTGCATCCCAACTAGAAGGAAGTGCAGCAGGAGAGCCAGGAGACCTCCTTGGATGGATAAGGAGCTGCTGAGGAAACTTAGAGGGAAAAAAGAGGCTTATAATAAGTGGAAGCAAGGACAGGCAGCCTGGGAAGAGTACAGGGATGTTGTCCGGGAAGCTAGGGACCAGGTTAGGAAAGCTAAGGCCCAGTTAGAATTAAACTTGGCTAGGGATGTTAAGGATAACAGGAAGGGATTCTACAGGTACATAGCAAAAAAAAACAGACTAGGGAGAATGTGAGCCCCCTCAGGAAGCTCTCGGGAGAGCTAGCTACACAGGATTTGGAGAAGGCTGAGGTTCTGAATGACTTCTTTGCCTCAGTCTTCACTGGCAAAGGCTTTGACCACACCACCCAAGTCTTGGAAGGCAGATGCAGGGATGTGAGAATGAAGACCTTAGGCCCACTGTAGGAGAGGCTCTGGTTCGAGACCATCTTAAAAATTTGAACGTGCACAAGTCCATGGGACCTTATGAAATCCATCTGCGGGTCCTCAAGGAGCTGGCAAATGAAGTTGCGAAGCCACTGGCCATCATATTTGAGAAATCATGGCAGTCAGGTGAAGTTCCCAATGACTGGAAAAAGGGAAATATAACCCCCATTTTCAAGAAGGGGAAAATGGATGACCCAGGGAACTACAGACCAGTCAGTCTCACCTCTGTGCCTGCAAATTTTGGAGCAGATTCTCCTGGAAGGCATGCTAAGGCACATGAAAATCAACAAGGTGCTTGGTGACAGCCAGCATGGCTTCACTAAGGGGAAATCCTGCCTGACCAATTTGGTGGCCTTTTATGATGGGGCTACGGAGCTGATGGACAGGGGCAGAGAGGTTTATGTCACCTACCTGGACTTGTGCAAAGCGTTCAACACTGTCCCACACAACATCCTTGTCTCTAAATTGGAGGGACATCAATTTGATGGATGGACCACTTGGTGGATAAAGAACTGGCTGGATGGCAGCATGCAAAGACTTGTGGTCAATGGCTCAATGTCCGGCTGGAGACCAGTAATGAGTGGTGTCCTTCAGGGATTGGTGTTGGCACCAGTCTTGTTTAACATCTTTGCTGCTGACATGGACAGTGGGATTGAGTGCGCCCTCAGCAAGTTTATCGATGACACCAAGCTGTGTCTTTCGGTTGATACACTGGAGGGAAGGAATGCCATCCAGAGGGACCTCGACACGCTTGTGAGGTGGGCTGATGCCAGCCTTATGAAGTTTAACCATGCCAAGTGCAAGGTCCTACAGCTGGGTCAGAGCAATCCCAGGCACAGCTACAGGTTGGGCAGAGAAGAGATTCAGAGCAGCCCTGTGGAAAAGGACTTGGGGGTGTTGGTCAATGAGGAAATGAACATGAGCTGGCAGTCTGTGCTCTCAGTCCAGAAAGCCAACCGTATCCTGAGCTGCATCAAAAGAAGCATCACCAGCAGGTCCAAGGAGGTGATCCTGCCCCTTTACTCTGCTCTGGTGAGACCTCACCTGGAGAATTCTGTGCAGTTCTGGTGTCCTCAACATAAAATGGACGTGGAACTGTTGGAACAAGTCCAGAGGAGGGCCACGAGGATGATCAAGGGACCGGAGTACCTCCCATATGAAGACAGGCTGAGAAAGTTGGGGCTGTTCAGCCTGGAGAAGAGAAGGTTGCATGGAGACCTCATAGCAGCCTTCCAGTATCTGAAGGGGGCCTATAGGGATGCTGGGACTCATTAGGGACTGTAGTGATAGGACATAGGGTAATGGGTTAAAACTTAAACAGGAGAAGTTTAGATTGGATATAAGGAGGAAATTCTTTCCTGTTAGGGTGGTGAGGAATGGGTTGCCCAGGGAGGCTGTGAATGCTCCATCCCTGGCAGTGTTCAAGACCAGGTTGGACGAGGCCTTGGGTGATATGGTTTAGTGTGAGGTGTCCCTGCCCATGGCAGGGGGGTTGGAACTAGATGATCTTAAGGTCCTTTCCAACCCTAACTATTCTATGATTCTATGATTCTATATTTGAAGGGGTTTTGAAACACGGGTTTTGGCTTAGCTTCTTGTGCAAGTGATTTAGTTCACATGTATTAAAACCAATTCTACCCTGCACCAGCATGTAATAAACGAAAACAATCTGGAAATTCATTTCAGATCTGCACTATTGGTCCAAACCAACATGCTAATGCAAAACATCTTCATAAATGCTAACCAATTCCTTTCTTCTGAAACACTCACGCACAGGCTTAAGATAACAGAATTGCTTGTCATCAGTGGACTCACATATGCTGCTGGAGATTTCTGCACTGATATCCCTGTACCAAGCTCAAACACTTTTATTTCTTTCAAAAAAGTTTCAAGATATGTATCAGAGCCTTGACTTTAAAATAGCAAAAGAAGCAGAATCCTCTACTTCCCTTCCTCTGATAACTAGAGGCTTGGTTTATATGCTTCTTCCTAAAAGTATAATGTTTCTTTACATTGCTAACTTAAGAATATACATGTACCTTCAGCTCTGGATGATAACAAACTTTTCCACAGATATTTTCATGCTTTTTACATTCTAACGAGATGCACATTCTATTACTTTTGCTGCTCTTTGGAGTCTTTGATGGGGTACACCTCTGCCATGCTTTACGTAAGAGTTCATATCCCAGGATAATGCCATTTGGCTGCTCTGGTGATGCCCAGTTGATTTGAAGAGATCTACAATAAGCAGAAAATTAACATTTGTTAAATGATTGAAAGCATTTATGTTTCTATGGATATTTATATTAAAGGATTAGCATATAGTAGTTCCATTTTATATTATTTCACACAGAGGGTAATATTTCAAAGTGCCCAAAATATTCCTTTGGATGGTGAATTTCACAGCTGTTTTAATAACCAAATGGTGTAAAAGTTTTGGGAAACCAAATCACACATGCAATCAAAATCCTTAAAGGTTGTTATTTAAAGGACATCTCATTCATACTTCTGGAAACTTATGTGCAATAAACTAGCATTTTACTCTTTGCTATAGCAAACGTGTACATGAAGTATTGTCAGGGCAATTCAAACATGAACCTGGTGAAGGAAGAGCAGCTGGAGGGCAAAAGACCACTCCCTGCCCTCTGAGCTGCTGCTAGTGCAGCTTGTGATCAGTCACCATTTAGAGGAGAGTTGTATTCATCTTGCCTTTTCCCTGCCTTCAAAAACATTATATAAAATGCGTATGTTACTTTGAAATGCATTCTTCAATTCAGAATGAAAAGAACTCATCACAGCATCAGTAAGCACTACTTCTCTTCAGTGCTTAGATATTGCCATTGACATAAAATTAGAAGTAAAAAATGCAAGTGTTTATCCCACTTGAGAAGGCTCAAGACTTCTAAGAGTGCAAAACCATGACTACAGCAGTCCACAAAAGACTGTCTATAAACCAAAATTTTGCTGTCGATTTCAGGTTTGATATCAGACCACCATCAGTTTAAGGAAGAAAGTATCTTAAGAGAAGAATCATAGCATGCCTCTTAGTACTAAAATAATCTGCAGGTATTTGCTCCAAAATCTCACTTAATATTGCAATTATAACAAAAAAAGGCAAAAAGGACATTCAAAACAGAAATTTGCTTTTTTTTTCAGAATGTACAGAGTTTACATTGGTATTTCAAATGAAAACTTCATTTCTTGCATAATCACTCTGGAATGTTGAGTAAGACACAAATTTCTTTCATTACAGCTTTCTTTGGTTAGAAAGAAGGCAATCCGAATGCTATGTGCAGAGCAGCATGAGGACCAACAACATTGCATAATATATACTTCAACTACCTCTTAATCTCCATGTCCCAATTACACTGCCACTGTCAGAATGCCAGTGACATCATAAATTAGCATTAATTTAAAATGAAAATGTTACAGTGAAACAGCAGCTGCTGAGATAAACTTTGACATCTTAACAGAATAAAAATAACTGAACCATTATTTCACTTCCTTGAGGTACAAATAGAAAAATACACACCACAAAAAGTCTTTGCAGAACAGGAATTAATGTCACCTATGAGGGAATAACTTCATAGGTAATTTACAGAGTCACCATTTTCATTCCAAGGTCTTCATCTGAACCACAGATTTAATTCCCTATTCTGTGCATGGCTATTTTGTATTCACCACATACTCATGCATACTCACCACATGCTCATGAACACACATTCACACACACACACATACACATATGTATACATTTAAATAATGCGATAGGACCTAACTTAAAATATAAAAGCAGGAAAATATAAAGATAAAAAGAAAAGGAAAAGAAAGGTACTACTTCAACCTTTAAAAATTCCATTGTAACTCTCTCCTGGTCTTTACACAGTATAAATCACAGGACAAAGAAAGCATTCCCAGTCATATTTCTTAATTATTTGGTTTTTGCAAGTTTCATTCAGAACCTCAAGGGTATATTTGCAAAGTACTGCTAGTTTTTACAGTTTTGCAAGTCATACTTCTCTCTAAGATAATTTCAAATTAGGCTTATGTTTTGATGCAATGATTTGAACATTTTGCCTTTTCTGCAGTACTCAGCATGTATTTTTTTTCTTCTTAACAAGCAATCACCTTTTTATTATTCAATTTATAGACACACATTTGGGGTGGACACAGCCTAGTATTGTGCAATGCTATAGCTGCACAAGAAAACTACATGGCATGGGAGTTCACTGATCAGTACCACCGAAAGGGTAAAACTCAGCATCATCTTCCAGTAGCAACCCACAGATAAGCAAGCTCCTTCACAGTCTTAGGAATGCTTCAGTTATGTCTACACCTTCTGATGTTTCCCACACATGGCAAACTGTGTTTATACTGGGAAGTGCCCACAGCCTGAACTACAGATGTAGACTTAAAAATTCTAGGCATAGATGAGTGTAGAAAACCTGACGTGTGGAGTATAATCCTTTCCTGCCCAGAGAGAACTTCACTTCAAGTGTGTGTAACTTCTGACAGTTCAAATGCTGAGTGACTGCTGTCAATGTGGTGAAAATAATTAAGTAGAGCTCCCCAGAAAAGGCATCTGAACCACAAACAAACTGCTTTACACTATGAAGTCCATGAGGCACTGCCGCACTTCCAGGAAATAAAGACAAATTTAAAATGGAACCACAAAGGTGTATTTGCTTCTGTTGCAACAGAGTAAACTGAAATCCTATGGCTCCAGCATGCAACGATAATTCATTCCAACATTTAGAGGTAATTTTTTTTATCCATGAAAAATATCAATATTTCAGAGTTTTGATGTCACATCAGATACCTTTTGGCAAACCAGACCTTGAAAATAAAACTCTGGCTTTTGCCTGCTTCAAGTATCACCAGCTTCAACTGTCCATGAATCATGAAAAGAACTCTTTGTTACTTTTTTCCTCAACACAGTAGTCAAGGTTTAATTACAAAGATTAAAATATAACAAGGCCTCACTTCTGGGTCTTGAGAATGAATGTTGTGTTAGTCTCGTCACGTGAAAGTGTTAAATTCTTAGAGACACAGCAAACCTAAGATTCACTGACTTTACTTCATGAGCTGGAATTAAAAAATATCACAGAAAAATCACAACATTCACCTGACACTCTTAAGAGAGGGAACACTGCTGCTATTAAAGACCAGCAGATAAAATACTTTACTCATCAGGAGACAACCCATATACTGAGCAACTGCTTCAGCATTACTGCACAAGAGTTAACTATCTGCTGTATCATGGACTGCAGTGCTAACATAATTAGAGAGGTGGTATGACACACTGCAGAAAGTCTGATAAATTGCATTACAGTTCTGCTGTTGCTACAAATGCCTTAGAGAAATCTTTCTATGCTTTGTTTTCCCCATTATTAAGCAGGGAAAGTGACTGGGTTGTCCTCCATGGGAACATTGTCTTGAGCACTTTAGGGAAAGTTTTGTGAAACTAAGCATATGTAAGTTTGTTATGCATCAGCTAGACTAGGATCCAGAACAATATTCCCCAGCATTTCATGTTCATTCACATAGCTATGAAACCCTTACTCTTACAGCTTTTTTACTTTCTGCCCATTTTACCAGTATGAAAAATCACTTACATGTCTTTAGTTCCTCAGACCCCCTTGGAGAAACCTACACGACATTGTTTCCTCTTCCATTCCTCCAGTACCAAGACCAATGTAAAGGGTATTTTACACAGCACAGTAGTTTGACATTTTCATATTTGAGCTCCTTTAGAACTCCTGAGCAACTATCATCATCCCAACAATTTACTGCTATATGTTTTACCCATTTGTTCTAAAATCATTCTCACTAACATGATAATTTGAAATAATTCCTCCGGCTCATACAGAAAACTTCTTAAGCCCCATGATACTGAGCATCAAACCAAAGAACTCACCTAGCTTTTCTCCCATGGCTTGAGCTTCTTTGCATTTTCTATTACACCCTCACCAGAGTTTTTGGTTCCCCTCAAAGTGCATAAAGAACCCACTTCTTCTGCATGAGGCTATGAAGGATTTTCCCTAGTTTATGGCTTTTTTTGGAGCCATCAAACTTTTAATTAATTAAGCACTGAACAGAACTGCTGCAGGGCTCATCTGCATTGTGCTTCACTTTTCTGAAAGGAACAAAGCTGCTACTAAATACTGTCGTTAGAAAAAACCCTAGGCATGCTGTATTACAAGGAAAAAGAGAAAGAAGAATGAACAAACTATTTTCCAACATACCATGAGAACTGAATCCACTACCCAAACTGTAAATTAGCATCCACATACAGGAAGTACTCAGAGACTGTTCCAAACTGTGAATAAAATATATTTCTCCATAGAGACAAACCCTGGTGTTCTAACTAAAAAAAAGAAGAAAAAGCCCCAAAGCATATTTAATTTCAATAGGTTTTTTTTTTCTACCTAAACATGGCCAATGCAACCTGTCCACCTCCCACAAAAAAAACCTCAAAACCCAGACAAGAAACATAACAAACCAGAACCTGATTTAGGACTTCAGGATTGGGTTCCATACTGTTTTCTCATTGAAGTTTGGCATTACAAGATAACCATTCCAGGGCTGTGACCTTTTGTGCCAAGTTTCAGCCTGAAGCTGAGTTATTAACTGTAACGGGTGGAAAAGTAAGATATTTATAATGGCTCTGGTGGTATAACTTTCATTGAACAGTGTGGATGGAGCTGCTATTAGAAAGACTTCTAAATCGGTGGATGAAATTATAATTTCTGTCATGCAGCACCTTAAGGCAAAGTTTAAAACAATTATTTGTGAATGCTGCAAAGACATTATCTTATAGCATTCTCATCAGTAATACAGCCCCCCCAAACTGATTCAGAGGAGGGAAAACCCACCATGATTCCAATTAAAGACAAACTGCACAGCCTGTATTATATCTTAGGTATCCCACGAGTCTATACTCTAGAAATGCCCCTCTGTCTGATGATAGATATGTGTTAAAATGTTCTCTTGTCTACACAAACTGTTTTTTTGCCCCAGCTTTTTCTTATATGGAGGATAAATAAACAAAATTCGTATTCAACCCAGCACCTGCTGAAACTGTCAGCTGTAGTGTTTGCCATATTTCAATCTAAGCTGAAGCCAGCCAGTCATTTTTATACTGCACAATCCCTACATACTCGAGGACCAGAATTAATGAATTAGCTATTGATTAAATTCCACTCTAGCAAATCCACCGTGGCAAATAAATGAACTACCCAGGGCACATGTAGGCCACGGCCAGACATGTCCTGGCAATCGATCAGTAGTTAGTATTCTTTTGGGATATAAGAACAGCTGATGATAATATGACATGTAGGAAAAGGCAGTGTAGAAACAGAGTCTGTTTCTGGCTGAGCAGATTATAAAGTAGGAAGGCACTTTTGATCCTTTTGCATTCATGGGTTATGACATATTTAGTCTATACATAATAGCAGAAACACACATAAGTATTTGCAGGACAGACAATACAGAAAAAGGCATACAGAAGTTAAAGCCAAGGGCAAAAGATGAGATCCTGAACTGAGTTCGTATCAATCAAACAAGCTTTGACTATATCTGTATGTGTGACAGAAAAATAGCAATCTTAATTTCATCCTTATACAGAGATAAATGCTGAATTTAAGCTAAATATAGTCATGATGAACAGCAAACCAAAGTCCTTAAGAGACTGAAGAAGCAAGTCCATTTGCTGGCCATTTCTGAAGTCTCAGATGCTAGATTTTTGTTGTTTAATTTAAAAAAAAAAAAAAAATCCTTTCTAGAAAAGAAACACTGCTAATGGGCATACTCTACCAGAAATGAAATAAAATCACATGAACAACGTCATAAACAGGGGAGGCAAACTGTTTTATTGTTGGGGTAATTCTGAAAAATGCATTATAGAGCTTAGTTTTAGTCTGCATTTGGAAGATATTAACTACCAAAGAATCACTGTATATGTTACCATTTGGCTGCTTCTAAGGACTGCAAATCTGAACCTCCCTCTACAATTTAGAAGCTTGCCAATGCCTGTGGATGTAGTGAATAGGCAGATTGCAAACAGTGGTTCAAGGAGACATAGATATGCATGACTTTTAAGATAGTTTATTAATACTTACTGTTGTGATAGGTGAGTTTTTTTACCCACAATTATTCTAAGTTTCCGTTATCAGCATTGCATTGCTCCCTGCGCATTAATCTTCCTCTTCTTAACTGACAGCAAAATGTGATAATTTTCATTCCCCTGCACTTCTCTTAACTACTGCCATTTATGCTTTATTTATTATCACAGCATAGTGACACCCAAATGGGTATGTACAATCAACCAAGGGTGAGATTTCTTCCATTACTCTTTTGGCCAAGAATTCTAAAACCAAAAATAACAGCTATGAATGTTTTTTTTGCAAAATGTATTCATAATTCTTTTATGCACCTTACTCAATTGAGAAAAGACAACCTGGAATCCTGGTCCCTGTTCCCGCTACAAATTCCTCTGATATATGAAAAACACCTATAGCATAGTACCTTGAGCCAATTACGTGAATAATGGGTGCTGACAGCTGCTTTGGCTCATCTTCCACAGTTGTTATCTGGGTCCCATTAGTCCTCGCACAGGCATACATTGTGCAGACTTCAATCTGATGAAGAAGAACATGAGTTTTACATACTCAGCTGCAGAAATTATTTAGCTCTGCTACAGTTTAGACTTCTCTCTTCACCCACAACTTTATTCTTTTCCATTTGACAGATTCCATACAGCCAGAAAAACAATGCAGCTTTGCAGTATACTGCACTGTATCACACTGTATCACACCATTTTCAAAACAAGGGTACATGCAGCCCTCTGGCACCAATTGCTGGTGTCTATTAGCACCAACAGAATTGCAGTGAATTTGTTTTTCTGCATGTATATGTAGAATCTGGCACATAATAATAAAAAAAGTTACTTTGATTTGGGGCCTTGAGTAAGTTTATTATGCCTACCATATATTCTGACATAAATATAACTTTTCCTTCATATTTTCTATTCCTTCATGTCTATTCTGGAAAATTAAAAGTGCAAAATGCAAACAGGAATCATACACTTTGTTATTAAAAATGCCAGAGAACTAAAACTTTATTCCTTCAATTCTCAGGATTAAACTAAGTAGAGGCAAAGTGAAATAGCTAGTGAAGGGTGGTAACCTTGTTTGTATTGTTAACAGATAAGTTACTCAAAATAATAGAGCACAAAGTATGAAAGATAATGCAGAAAGATTACCAGTGAGGCACATATGCATTGAAAGTAACATAGCTTCTAGAACAAGAAAAAGAATCAAAAGAAAATAAACCCAAACCCCAGTTTATTTTGGTTTTACTTATTACACTGATGCAAACATAAAGCCCAGTATAAAGACTTGGAAAGCAGAAGAGAAGAATAATTAACATCTCAAGCAACAGAAGGTGGCCATGGTAAATTAATATAGAGGGTCTATAAGTGAGGCAGTGCATTGGATTTGCATTGTTATTGAGAAAAGACAAATGTGTTTCCAAGTGGCATTCAGCAAGTCATATGTGTATTCATGGATGGAGGTTTGCTGTTTCAGAGGGGCTGGAACACAGAAATCTGTTATGGTGTGCCTGTCTGTGATACGTATTTATGTGGTAATGGGATGCGCAGTTTCAGAATGAAGTATGTGTGGTACTACTAAGTTTTCTCATATATAATGCAAACGAAACCTGAATTAAATAGGCATATTTACAATTAAGTGTCAAACTACATTTCTCGAATATATTAATATAATTTAGGGATAGAAAGTTTTTTTTCTATTAATCTGCACAGAGTATTTTGCCTTTTGTTAGATATATGAATAGAGAGGCAAAGATAGAAAAAGGGAAAAGCAAAGGAAAAAATACTGTACTTTTTAACAGCATAAAAAGTACTACTGTGATTTCAGAGATTAGCTGCACTTACTCCTTAGAAGGATAAGGAGAAAATAAATGATAAAAGGATGACAAACGCAACATCATTATTTCTCTGTGCTGATATATTATGCATGCCTGATGTTTTTAAAACAATTGTAATTTTCTTTTAATGAGTAGGAGTAGAATCTTTGCCTCTTTTGTAATATATGTTGGAGCTTTGCTCATGTAGCACAGATCATTTAGGGGAAAGTAAATGGAGTTTTGATGGTTTAAAAAAGATAATGGAAATTTGTATTTTTCTTTGTGTACACACACCTAAAATATACTGAAAACACATCTATGCCTTGTATGTATCTGCACACAAACATCAGTGCAAATATATGCCCATCTATGTAAAGAAATTCATGAAACAGTATTCTGCTTGGGAATACACATATTTTATGTAAACCTGAAGTATATTACATAACTCAGAAAAGACATTCTAACCTGTATATCATAGACAGTGAATGGAGACAAATCTGCTAAAAGGAGGGAGCCCGGCTCATTCATTCCAGTCTTGTACTGCTTATTATTCACATAGATAGAGTACTCTGTGACCACACCATTTGGGTTTGAAGGTGATGTCCAGATGACATGTACAGCTGTACTGTTGATGATGACAACCTCTGGAGGGAACATGCCCTCAGGCTCTAGAAATGAAAGAAGAAACAGAATAAACTCCAGCTGTCTCTGAAAAAGCACTTGTTTAACCAAATGCAGATTAGTAGTTAGGTTTAGCAAAGGGTTCACTGCTTATCTGCTTGCCTCTGATGAAGTTATCACAGTCTGTAGTCTTCTGTAAATTGACTTATTATACTCTCAGTTAGAAACAATGAGAGCTGATGGCAAAATGCTTTATACAGCAGCATAGTGTCAATCATCAGCAGTATGTGACCAGTGAGATATGATGATAAATTATTCACCCATCTGCACTTCCAACATACAAATAGTATTTTTTATGTCTGCCCCAATTGCAATTCTTAAAAAAAAAGCGGAAAGAAAAAAAAAAGAGGAAAGAGACAAAAAGGAAAAAGAAGAATTTTGCTTTTAAAGAATAACCTAACACCAAAATACTTTATGCCTGCTGGAGCATGACATTATCAGCCTTATAGCTGAAGCAATATGAAGCAATATGCAATACTGTCATTATGTAAATGGCGGTGAATGTTGATTACTATAGGTAATGATGAAGTCTAACACTTAAAAAAAAAACCCCCACAACACCTCCCTTAGAATGAAATTACATAGTTTTCTAAGCATGTCAGAAAGAACCATGCAAAATCCTTTTTTTATCATATGAACAAGTTGAAAAATTGCCATTACTATCAATTCTATTTTATAAACAAAAGGTGCTGACCTTTGGCATCAGAAAAGAAATGGAATTCTCACTTAAAGTGCTTTGCTAATGACCTGGAACACTTGCTTCTGAGGTAATGATATTATAATGTTTATAATGAGACTTTATAAAGCAAAAAAAGATTAGAAAGAACATTCTAAACACATTTCTGATGCACAAGTTTTTACTTTTTATTTTATCCTTAACCTCCCCCCACCCCACATTTGCCCACTGGCATAGAAATGACTCATAAAGAATTTTCTTAGAGGCTGAACTTACACCTAGAGTTTCTGGTGACTCAGGAAAGGCCCTGTGTATGACTGTCATGTCAAAAGCACATCACTTCACAGAGCAAATCTTTTAAAACCCCCATTAATTGTTTCTAAGTTCCATCATTTATTGATATGAACTCAGTTCCAAACTTAGTGCACACAGATAGGAATATGTGGGAGAAGATGAGAAAAAACTGGGTTAGTATCTGCTATTAGAGCTTTTGCTTCTGTCTCAGTGGGACTATTTATTGATCTGACGACAACCAGCACTTAAGCATTTTAGCCTTTACTTCTTTTACACTGTAAATTTTATAATTGAAGGATGACTGACCTCAATCCTAACAAAAATCAATCAATTTAATTCTCAGATTTTAAACCAAGCCATAGTCATGGCTAACCAACCTCCATCTGAGGTAGTCACATGCACAACGTCACTGTTGATGCTGTGGGCCCCATTAAAAACTTCAAAATATATCTCATACTCCGTGTTGGGCTGCAAATCACCTATGACTGTAAAGTTTACATCAGCCTGGATCTTTAGAGATCTTCCATCATCAGTAGAATTCAAGAAGAGGGTGTAATATGCAACATCTCCTTGCAAATCTTGTAGTGCTAAGAAAGGAAAAACATTGGGAAATCAACTGGGAAATCTTCAGTCAGCAAGGTTGTTATCAGCAACATTTACTATGAAGTAAAAAACAAATTTCATGCAGACCCCCTTTAAAAAAAAAAAAAAGGCACAGATTCCATCAAGTGCCTTCAATTTCACCCTTATAAGAAGTGATGCTCTTTCAAACTTGTCAAAATCATTAAAATCATTCTAATACTGGAGAAAGCTTCCTTTCTTAGAAATCCCCTTGATGACAATGGAATCTGTGAAGTAAACAAATTAATAGGTGAAACCCACTGCTAGCAGTACTGTGACGCTTGCCACTGCGAGAGGATAACTTCAGCCAGATAGAAGGAAGAAAGCAAATGAGATTTTCCTCTAACTATGAATAAGGGGCAAGTGCCTATGCCTTAAATTATAGCTACATTCAACTTCATACGGATGGCCTTTTGGCCATAGTGAAAATCAAAACCCACACGTTACAGAATGGATGAGGTTGGAAGAGACCACTGGAGGTCATCTAGTCCAACCTTGCTCAAGCAGGGTCACCTACAGCACATTGCTCAGGATTGTATCCTGATGGCTCTTGAATATCTTCAGGGAAGGAGACTCCACAACCTCTCTGGGCACCTATTCTAATGCTCAGTCATGCTCACAGTAAAGTTCCTCCTCATGGGCAGGTGGAATTTCCTGTGGTTTAGTTTACATCCATTGTCTCTTGTCTTATCACCTGGCATGACCAAGAAGAGTCTGGCCTCATCCTCTTGACATCCTCTCTTCAGATACTTATATACTTTGATCTGTCCCCCCCCTGCACCAAGCCTTCTCTTCTTTAGGCTGAACAGACCCAGCTCCCTCAACCTTTCCTCACAGGAGAGATGCTCCAGACCCTTAATCATTCTAGTAGCCCTTCACTGGACTTGCTCCAGGAGCTCCATGTCTCTCTTGTCCTGGGGAACCTAGAACTGGACACAGTATATGTGTTATTTCAGAACAAGCATGATAGTATCATCTATGTGTAAAGCTGCAATATACTCAGAAGCATTATATTTACAGGAGAAAAAAACAGCTCCTCATGTTTCTTCCTAAAATGTGTTTTGCCCAGCACTAGCTCCCCCAGAGAAAAGAAAATACTACAAATACTACAATTTTCTGGCTACACAGGGAAGGACATTCACTGGTCTGAGATGGTGGATAAACAAAGATTCCAGTCAAGCCTTGCTTCTTCATTTTAGTAACCCAGATGTAGTCTGTTATCTGATCTGTACTTTGCCAGACAGTTTGGATCTGATCAAATGCAACTGCTTTTCCAGTAGACATCAAGATTAAAAGAATAATTAAGACAAAACCTTTAAGCATTAATACATATTGCTTTAGATGGCACACTGCACCACTGAACAGCATTCAGCTGGCTGGGAAAGAGCATTTATAAAAGCCAAAAGCATTTAGACTTTTCAGATATAATAATACACAGTTTTGTCATGGAAATTTTTAATCAAGAATATGTTATTTTTAAGTGGTGCAGATACAAGACCTAAATACTTCAGTAGGTTTTCCAGAAAAAAGAAAGATAGCAAGGCAACTTACATTAAGGACTCCCAAGTTCTCAGAGAAAATAAGAAAGCCATTTGAAAATTACTATTGATAACAAAAATGAAACATGGGTATATAAAATAATTACAATGCTTATTGCATTACAATGCTTATTGCATTACATGAGAAGTAATACAATACATAAGGTATCACAGTATCACAGTATGCTAGAGATTGGAAGGGACCTGGAAAGATCATCTAGTTCAATCCCCCTGCCAGAGCAGGAACACCTAGATAAGGTTACACAGGAATGTGTCCAGGTGGGTTTTGAATGTCTCCAGGGAAGGAGACTCCACAACCTCCCTGGGCAGCCTGTTCCAGTGTTCCGTCACCCTCACTGAGAAGAAGTTTCTTCTCAAGTTTAAGTGGAACCTCTTGTGTTCCAGTTTGTACCCATTACCCCTTGTCCTGTCATTGTTTGCCACTGAGTAGAGCCTGGCTCCATCCTCGTGACACTCCCCCTTTATATATTTATATACACTAATAAGGTCACCCCTCAGTCTCCTCCAAACTATAGAGACCCAGCTCCCTCAGTCTTTCCTCATAAGGGAGATGCTCCACTCCCTTAATCATCTTTGTTGCCCTGCACTGGACTCTCTCCAGCAGCTCCCTGTCCTTCTTGAACTGAGGGGCCCAGAACTGGACACAATATTCCAGATGCGGTCTCACCAGGGCAGAGTAGAGGGGAAGGAGGACCTCTCTCGACCTACTAACCACCCCCCTTCTAATACACCCCAGGATGCCATTGGCCTTCTTAGCCACAAGGGCACAGTGTTGGCTCATGGTCATCCTGTCGTCCACTAGGACCCCCAGGTCCCTCTTCCCTACACTGCTCTCTAACAGGTCATTCCCCAACCTATACTGGAACCTGGGGTTGTTCCTGCCCAGATGCAGGACTCTACACTTTCCCTTGTTATATTTCATCAAGTTATTCCCTGCCCAACTCTCCAGCCTGTCCAGGTCTCGCTGGATGGCAGCACAGCCTTCTGGCGTGTCAGCCACTCCTCCCAGCTTAGTGTCATCAGCAAACTTGCTGATAGTACACTCAATTCCCTCATCTAAATCATTGATGAATATATTAAATAATACCGGTCCCAGTACTGACCCTTGAGGCACTCCACTAGTTACAGGCCTCCAACTAGACTCAGCCCCATAGACTACAACTCTCTGGCTTCTCTCCCTCAGCCAGTTCACAGTCCACCTCACTACCTGATCATCCAGACGAACTTAAATAATAAATGGCCTCATCTTAGTGTTTAACCTTTGCATTGACAAACACACATGGAAGAAATTTCTAAGGTATGAATGAAAATAAAACCAGATTGCATTACCTACATCTAGAAGTTCAGGGGTTTAGATTACTAAGGTAACGAAACTTCAGTGACCTGCTTCAGATCTATTACAATCAGTTTTTGTAAGAATGCTTACTGTAGGCATGCAATTATAAAATAAGGAGACTATATTTGCTGCAATTCAGCACCCAGTCCTTATAAAATCATTTGCACTTAAGTCATGAAGAGCTTCCCTGTTGCTGCATTAGCAAAGTAACTAGCGTAATTGACTAAATTCATTTTAAGGAACAGAGCAAAATGAGAGAGAAAGGGGATCTTCTCATCCTGAAGGAATATAAATTTTTATACGAAGAGATGAAAACCACCACAAATACAATAGGATTGTGTGTACTGCTTTAGAGATTTCTCATGAGTTTGCACTAACTATTTCTTCACTCCCACTATTCTCATTCTGCAGAAATGGCATATAATAAATATGAACATGACTGAGAAATAGCAAAATGTGCAGATTTTTTTCCCCATTTCTTCTTTCTCCTTTCAAGGACACTTAGGTATATTATAAATCAAGACAAGGACTGTGTTTCATATGAGAGCAAGGAAGAGTAACATAAGTGATGGCATGTTAACATCTAGTTACTGGAATAAATACTAAGCACACTTACTTGGTTTTGACCATTCCACTTCTACAGCAGTATGATTAACAGCACGTGCAATGAGGATGCTTCCTTTCTCTGGTAATCCTGCTAATGTAGTAGCTATCACTTCTTCGCTTGATGTATATCCTACCTTGTTGTGCACTATGAGCTTGTACTCGTATGTTGTGTACCTGAGACATTTAAACAATAATTAAACGGAACAAAAGATAGAGATGTAGAAAACATTTGCTGTGAACCTTTCCCTGTGCCAAACTTTTGCTGTTTCTTGCCCTGCCCTGGTCTGAAAAATTCAGCTGCAATGGTCTGCACCAATGAAGACTCTACAAAAGGGTTCTATTTTTCTGCAATAATTCAGCGTGGTTAGCATGGTAACAAAAATAAAACACATTATTTCACTTCTTCCTAGCTGTAGCTTCTGAGGTGCTGAGAGATTATAGCTCAGTTCAATATGTAATTACAGCAGTGGCAACCTGCCAAAATTTGGATCAGAATTTAATCAAATGAGGCTTTTTTCCTCTTTTGGGAAACCCATTGATTTTAACTTGCAGAGTCTCATTTTCAAAAGGGATTCACCACACAGCCAGGACTCTCCCACAACTAAACATCATTAAAAAAGTGCCTTAAGAATGTAAACTCATTTAATAAAGTCATTTTCATCTGAGCTGTGTATAGTTAATAGATTTATTAAATACTTTATATATATTTAGTAAATAAAGTGACTGTCACTCCATAATTTCTTCTTTATACCAAGAGGCATATTAATGTATATTAAGTGGGATTTCACAATCTAACATATAATTTCATCATAAAAACCCTCACACAAAACCATGCAAATACAGAATCATCAAAGATTCACTGAGGCTGCAGTACTTTGGGATAAACATCTACATTAAGGAACACGCAGCAAATGCTTACTATTTAGATATCTCACCATAAAAGGAAAGTCATAGTGTATATTTACTTCTACTTTTTCTTTTAACTGCTTTACTGTATAACCCCATATTATGCAATGATCAAGAGTGATTTTCAAAAAAGCTAAGCTATAACAGTCTCACCAAGAATAAAGCCAGCTAATGGAAGCTAATTGGCTCCAACTGTCACTATAAGCATGGTAGAATGGTGATGATATATATATATATATATATATATATATAAAAACACCTTATTTTCCACTTATTATTTTTGGTTGCTTGCAAACATACAGTATTTTCCTGGACACTGTAGCAAAAATGCACAGTATCTAGCTCTGCAATTTAATGATGAGACTTTAAGATTCATTTTTTATTCATATTTTCAAAGATTAAAATAAGTTTGGCTTTAGTCTACTAGAAATGAAGATGCCATCTGAAAAAAAGTCATTGCAAACATAGACTTCTGTCAGGAATATAATAAAATCTCAGTAATTCTGAAACATGCCTAAAGTATGATACAAATAAAAATAGACACTGATATACAGGTTTTCTTTCTGTGAAAAACAAAGGTTGAGTATCTCTGCAGTACCTTCCCTCCACCCACAAATGCATCCCAAGTTGTTGACTGCAAAAACACAACTGCAGGTTGCAGAACCCTCCACAAAAGAAGTGTTCAGGTGTGTCCAAGGGTTAGGCACACTTTTTTGGTCATAGCTCATTCAACCAAAAAGGTCATTGTGCCTAATGACTTGTCACTAAGGCCCTTTCAGAATTTATTGCCCTCTCTAAACTGCTAACATAACTGCTGCACACATCAGTGCTGCTGAAATGAGCTAAACTAAAACTAAAGGAAACTGTATGCAAAACTTAAACGTGGCTGAAAGAATTGGGCAGGATCGGGCAATTGCATGTCAGCTATTGCAATGGATGAAAATGAGCAGTGACTTTCACCAAGTAGGTAGTGGAAAACCAGAAGCAGTAGCCCTTGGCTTGGTTCAGTCTATATAACAGTCACAATTAGAGGCCATATTCTGCTGGTTCATATTCTGCTCAGCAGGGATGCTCACACAGCTTTTATCATAACAAGTAGATATTTGAAGGGTAATGATTGACCGCAGTCCTCATAAACCACACCAAAGCACAGAGAACACACACTTCCTGAGACCATCCATGAATGTTTCTCAAACAGTGTAGAATCCATGTTGACATTCCTATTACAGGTTCTTAATATGTGCATTTGCTTGCTTCATGCGTGGTAGCCTTGACTTTGAGATGCAAGAAACTAAGGTTGATCAAGAGCAACTGTCTTGCTCTATACAACACAGTGGGTCTGTTTCGTACTGAGAAACAGAACTCACCCTCCATTTCCCCACTCTCAACACTCTGCATTTAACTATCATGAAGCTAACACAAAGCTGCCCTTAAATTAGACCTGCTGAGAGTGTGATGAATACTCTTCTTGACTTTGGAGATATTAAAATAATTTTTAATCTGCACTTTTAAAGCCAGATAAGAAAAACAATGCTGAAACAAGTTTCAAATGTTTTCCAGCTAGGACTTCTCAAACAGCCATTCTGCCTCTGATATGACTTTGCCAACACACAAATCTAGAGCGTATGGACACATGAATCTAAATGGTTTGACTGCATGAGCATATCAATGTTAAAATTTCACAAGATCTCTATTTTCATTTTTTTTTCAGAGCAAAACAATATGAGTTAAGAATGACAGACTAATAATAAATGCCTGCATATGAGAATGATTAATACCAAAGATGATGACAAAAAATATTTCATTACATAATTAATATGTCACTACATAAAGACACGAGAAATACATTGAACTATTAAACATACACTATACAAAATGCCAGCGTTTGTTTTTATAGTTTTTGTAATCTCACCTGCTAAGACCCTTATCTTCGTAAAAGCACTGAGTTCCTGAGTAAATATTGTGCCACAGATTTAAATCTTCAGGGGGATTTGATGCAAGTGGTTGCTGGATTTTACGTCTCAGGAGCTCATATCTAACACAAAAGACAAGCAGAACACTGGGATTATCTCAACTAATGTTATTACACAAAAAAAAAAAAAAACACACAGATTTTTTTAAAGGCACACATCATATTGTTTTTACAGCTGTAAACTTTCTGAGATAAACATTCTTTTTAATGTTTCATGATTTAAAAAATTCAATTACTTAAACTACTTTGCAAATGGAAAATTAAGCATTTCCATTTGAAAAAAATTAGTGCATTTAATGATTTACAGATGCTATGAAGATCAAGCCCAAGCAGCCCAGTAACAGTCAAGTCTCATGCAGACTTGACTGATGCCATCTGATATGCACAGACAGCTCCAGAATCTGAAACGACAATGTCTCTTTCTTGCAAATGTGCCAAAACATATAGCATTGTTATTATTATTTTACTGGCAATAGCAACTTAAGTGTGAATTTGTGTTTAACATGTTTGCAAATAACCACAGTGTAAATTATGGGTGGCAAACAGGCATAGAATGAGTTAACTGTTCGATCCATCTGTAGACCTTAGCAAGGCACCTTTGTGTTTGGGTTGACACTCGTGATGTGAGCTTGAAACACCAAACTGTTTCATCCTTGTTTTAATTAGTATCTGAAGCTGCATTCCTGTCTCTGTTCCAAACAGCAGGTCAGCTAAAGCCCATCTTTCATCAGGTCAACCATGAGATTGCCTGATTTGGAAAACATGCCTTCTGCCCATTCTGCCTACTCACTTTTCATTATCTTTCATATAAAACCATTACGGAATTTACAAAGCACTTAATGCTTGCACAAACTAATATATTTTGCATGTCCTAATCATTCTAGGGATTACATATAAAACTATATTCTAAAGGAAAGAATATTATATAGCTTTGTTCAAAAATATTTAGGATTCTTCTTCTTAATTATATTTCACAAGACTTTTAAAACAGGTTTTTTGTTTCAGTTTGATGGTGGCATTTTCTTTGTATGACACCAAATGTTTGTACTCTTCCTATCAGTTACAGAACCAGCCTCAAGTTGCTTTCAATGGTGAGCTGTGGTTTTAATTAAACTACCATTACAACACTGTTTCCACTGATGCCCAGCAAAATAGGTCATATGCATGTCTATTCACTTAAATACACAATGTGATTCTCTGAAGTGCTGCTGTGGATCATCTCTTCCCCACCCCTCCATTTTGGAACAGTGCTACTGTTCAATTCCAGCCAAAAGTATATGGATTCTAAGGAAGATCTTAAAGACTCTCATTTTAAGCACTTATTTGTGAAAATGTTTCCTTCTGTGTTCAAGCATTCTGCAGAATGCTTTGGAGTGTGTTGCCTTGCCATTCCAATGATTTTTCTGACCACTGGCTTTATCTGTTAAGTCGACATTTATCTTTTTTATGTTAAGATCATCTCCAATCAGATGAGGAAATGTTGGACAATACTATTCCAGATTTGAGACTCTGAATTAAGAGGGTATTTAATAGTTACTGCATACAGTAATTTTGCATTGCTTCAAAACCGGAAATCAACCAAGAAGCTGTCCCTTCAGTCTGGGGAATGATCAACAGGAACAAACAGGCATTGTTTCATTGACCTAAGTGATGCCAAACAAAATTACTGTGGAAGTTAGGAGTACTACCTCAAAAATTAAACAGTAAAAACTAATTAAACTCCAACTCTACCAAATCATTCAAATGACCTATCCCAAGAAGAAGTTCCCACGAGTTGTTCATCAGTGTCAAAAGAGCCCAAAGACAGACCTTTGCAGTTTTATTAGGAACGATCCTGTCATATTCTGTCCAATATATTCCATAGACAAGTCACGAGAAACACTGAATGGTGATCATGTGTAAATCACCCCCACTGGCAGCTGCTGTTGCTACTCTGTTTGCTGCAGACTTCTTGCTCCATCATGCTGTACAGAGCAGCTGCTTCAGTGGTTGTTCTTGTTGAGGACAGCATGGCACACCATGAAGGAAATGAAGTCTGTAGCTGTAGGTTGTGCTGAATTACTTCAATAATCTATGGTAAAATGGTCATGTTGTTAACCCCAGAATAACAGGGATTGCTTTTCAAAAACTTCAAATTTTACTAGAGAGCAATCCTCATTTCATTCAGTTGCAGTGTGCCCTAATTAAGCCTGAAGAAAGAGTCAAGCTACTGTGCTGTAATAACATATGCAACTGAAACAGCATTATACGATAATTATTGAACCCATCAGTGCATCTAGAAGAGAGCTACTAACCAGAGCATATGGAGCACAGGGATATAATTCCATGCACAATGCTTCACAATATGTTAAACTTCTAGAATGAAAGATTTGTTTGACATTTTGAATCATGTATATATAAAAATACATTTGGCTTTATAAATCTTCATGCGTTCAGATATATGTTTAATGTAGATATTTGCTCACACACACACTGAGAAGTCAACAGATTCAAGCAATCTGTTGATGTCATCACAGCATTCCAGACAAGTCTCAGAGGAGATGCCTTTCCATGGTTCCTGTGGTGACATTCAGTCTGCTGTACCCAGAACTCCCTTGCCTTTGCCATTTTCTGCTTTGCCCCCAGACTTGTGGCATTTTAGCTTCCATTTTACCCACACACTCTCTAATTTGTGATTTATTAAACAGTTAAATTTTGAAGATTATTCCATGTTATCACACTTCCAAATGGTCACTTTATGTGGAATAACCTATATAGAGTATTGAATACTGGATGTGGTAAATACTTATGTTCACAGAGATCCCATACTTGTAATTTTGTTGGTGCAATGTTGCCTGAACTTGTCACCAAAAAGTGGCTGATGCTGCAGCCCAAAACAGTTACGACCTTGCAAATGTTACAGCACTGATTTGAAAGAAACAGAGCCTTCCTGTACAGACAGCACACTTAAATAATCCCAACTCTGTAAATTCAAAACAATTCAAAGCTCACACTACTATCTGCCTCTAGACATACCCACTTTCCATGAGTCTATTCATTGACTCCTGAACCCTAACGAGGAACTTCAAGAAATCAAAAATTAACTATCACATCATAAAGTTTGCACACTCAAAATTTTCTGAGTCAGATTTAGGTAAGGGTAAGAAAATCATGATCTCAGTTGCAACTAAGAGCATACCTCAGATGAGGACCATTTGGCCTTAGTGGTGGTTGCCAAGAAATGGCAATGAAGGATTCGCTGACAGGAGTCACAGACAATGGACTGACCCCTTGAGGAATTGTCGAAGGTGTAGCCACATTTGTAGGCAAACTCTCTGTGCAGCCTCCTAGAAAGCCATCACCTCCAGAGCAAGCTATTACAGTGACTGAATAGTTTGTATAGGGTATAAGATTAGTCACCAAATGACTTAACGTTGATGAAATGTTCCCAGGAATGACAATTCGTGGATCTGGCATGCGAATTTCATAGTTAAGGATTTCCCCATTCTGTATTAGAGGAGGTTTCCATGAGACCTGATAGTGGGAAAAAAGGGGGGAAAAAAAAAATTAAAATAGCTTATTTCTTACAGCCAGAATGCAGATATATAGACACAACATGATACAAAGGGACATGAGTGGGACTTGAAGATGTGCTTTTCCTTCTTCAGCAAAACAGACTTTGTGTATGACCTTACAGAGATTTTATGTTTGAAGGTACATCAGTTAGAAATCTAGCCTCCTTTAATTTTAGAGAGGGTTGCAGTAACAGTTGTAGCCATTGAAAAACCTGCTATTTAGCTTCACCAGTATTTAGCTTCACTCACAATTCTGAGATGTTCAAATGCAGTAGCAAAAGCACACTAGTTACGATAAGTATAACTAATTGCAATTTTTCTTAGAGGGTATTACCATGTATGAGTGGCAGAGTAAAAAGAAATCATACTTTGTGTTTGCACAATTTTCAGCCATATGTAACTATATTAGCTACGATGAGAAATAAGATTTGTCTGTGCTCCTTATATGATGAAATTCCCTTCTATTTTTCAGTAAAAAATTACACTGGTAGGTATCAGACACAAAACAGGCACAATTTTCCATTTTTAGAACTATAAAACTATGCTCAGAAAACTTTATCATAAAAAAATTGGAACTTGCATACGGAATTCATGTTTATATACACATACACAAACACACATACTGCTGTCCTTACTGAGGTTTGACTTTTATTAGACTGTGGTTATGTGGGTTTTTGTTAAAGTTTGGGTTTTTTTAGTTCTCTTTTACTACATATTTATTCTTACCATCTCCAGTGAACAATCACATTGAACCACTGTACCATAAAGTACAAGGAGGTTCAGAATTCTGTTTTAAGGTTTTTTGCCACAGTATCATGACAGACGGGACTTGAGACTGACACGAGGATATGTAACTACATTAAGAACCTCAAAATTTCATAAAGGTATAAGAGCATCTATCAATCCTTCTCTAGGATTTCCTAGGAGTCCCAGTGTAGGAAGTATACTAGCTTTGCTTTGCTCATCCCTAGGACTGTTCCCCTTGTAATTGACCAACTCATCTATAACAATTGTCTCTTTTCCTCACAGGCATGGGATAATTAAGGATTGAATCTAACATTTCAAATAACACAGAAATGGAAAAAAGACAGATGAAGGTATGTGCAGAATAAAATTAACAAAGATAATACTCGAGTGTTAAATAGTAATACCAAGATAACTTCAGTTTCAGTTAAGTTGAGCTTTTTTCTTAATTCTCTTCAGCCTCCAAAGTTAAGTATCTTTAAAAAGGTATATGCACAATTACACGTGGCTGTGGAAACAGAGAAGCCTGATTTATAAAATGATTTTTAAAGGACCCTTGGGGATTAGGAAATGTTATATCTGAGGTATAGAAGGACCTCTTAGGTCTTCAGACTTATAAGAAACCTGGCAGCAAAGTACTGGAGAAAGCTGAAGGATTTTGATAACAGAATCTGGAATACTATTAAACAGAGAGTTAGGAACAGGCTGATCTTGAGTAAAGACAGCACAAATAGGAAAGGCTTAGCTCTGGCTAATTATCAAATCCTGTATTCAGGTTTCTGTCACTTCTGACCTCAAATCAAGATCAAACAAATAAGTAAAATACTATTGATAAAGCAAAGCAAAATTTCACAGAAGGTAGGAATCAATTTTGCACCATTCTCACAGATATTGAGCAAAACTCTCATTCTGAAGTAGTTCATGTGATCTAGCCATAAGCTTAGGAAGTAGAGAACAATGGATGATTAGCACAGAGAACACAAAATGGTTCAAGTGCAAGTATGTGCTGGTTTTGGCTGCTGTAGAGTTAATTTTCTTCATAGTAGCTGGTATGGGGCTGTGTTTTGGATTTGTGCTGGAAACAGTGTTGGTAACTCAGGGATGTTTTAATTATTCCTTGTACAGTGCTTGATTAAACCATGTCTAAGTAGGAAGCATCGGGGCCAGTAAGCTTTCCAATCCCAGCGCTTCTTGTTGCTACCATACAGCACACACTGGGTGTATTGTACATATATGTCACAGAAAGAGGATGATTTGTGTGCTTTTATTCTCAGGGATGTATCTTTGAAGTTGCTGGAAGAAGTACAGAAGACTTTAAGGTCCAACACACTACAGCAAAATCATCAAATCTGTCATTATCAGTGAAAAGAAATGCCCTCTTGTTGCTTAATGCAAGATGACTTCTAATAAAGAACTGTATGTCAAATGCTTGAGAAAACGCCTAGCACGACACTTTTAGAAGAGAAAATTGTCTAAAAAATGTTCTCCTTGTCCCAGATCTTGTCTTATTTCCTGGAAGATAGGAGGAGTTATTTTTCACTTACATCACAGATTAAGCACCTAACTTCTATGCCTAAACCCACAAAGATACTCAAATAGAACTTGCATAAGATTCATTGTATACTGTTACAGTTCCACATAAAAGAACATAAATAACATGAGCTGAACAGACACTGCTCCAGAACCTCAGCTTCTGAGTTTTATGCAGCAAGTGCAATTCCTGTCTCATGAACAGATATGTAGATCACTTATCTCTTTGCTTAGTATTTTTTAAAACTAAATAAGGGGATGACCAAAGATACTCACAGTCACTGCTGTGCACATGACCTGCTTTGAACTACATATGTCACTTGGGAATGATAGGACATGCAGTATCTGACAGACCTCTCTTGTCAAGAGGTGAGAGACTGCCTGACCCATACAGTGTAAAACAAGATGATGGAGAAAGCCTGGTTGACACACACATGGCACTACTGGGCCTCTTCTCCATTTTAATGTGCCAAGGTTTGAGGTAAGAGCTTGGCAATGCATGAAAGCAGGAAAGCTCACTAGCCAGGCTGTGTTGGAAGCAGTAACAGTTTGTTCATTGATTTGAAGCTCAGCACTGAGACCATGAAAGAGGATGCCCATGAGGAAGACAGAATAAGGTAGCTACTGGGAGAGATTAACTGATTCAATGTAATGACTCTGGAAGCTTTCATTTAAAGATCAAAGGACCTTATTTTCTCCACCACAAAATTTAAAGAGACAAAAATTAGCCATTTTCCCCCTATTAACAGTTATAACCTTGGAGTTTTCTGTGAAAAATTGGCACATGAGTAACTTTCTACCAGTTCAGGCCTGATTTCACCAGTCTGATTTTAAATCAGTATGTTTGGCTTTATTTTATTGTCATTTCTCCTATCTATTGCTTGTAACACCTACAAACAGAATGCAATAAATACATTACTGTGAGCTTTTCACTGTTGGTCTCAAAGCACACTGTAAGTCTCAAATTGTAAGTATTATTATTTCTGTTTTACAGATGAAAAGACTAAATCCCAGACTAAATCATGTATCAGAAATAAGCAAAACAGAAGACAAAACCTGGTACCCTAATTCTACATTCCAGCCACTGGACTATAGTCCTCTGCCAATCCCTAGCCTCCGCAAAGGTAGTTGGGAGACGAATTGCCTCATGAATTCTTATCTGTCTTCACAGAAATTACAGCAGGATTCAGTCAAGAGACAGTGTCACACCAGAAAAGCAAATCCTGACAGAGGCTGCTGCAATTATTTCTCATACACTTCGCACATGAATTACCTCCAGCCTCAGAAAGCACTACCACACAATGGCATGATCAAGTTTGCAATAATGGATTGCTACTACAAAAACTTCTAGCAGCACTTTGCTTGAGAGGTGCAAAACCAGACACAGCATTCATTTATGACCCTGAACACCTACAACAAAGCATTCAAGCTATATCAAACCCCCACTGATGCTGATAGTACACCCCACTATGTGAACTGCACCAAATGAGCAAGCTGTGCAAGAAATCACAGTCCTAAAACATGGAAAACCTCTAGTGTGCAAGTTAAAGTTGTTCCTATGGGTGCTGGAGTATTCTAACTCACTCGAGCAGCACTTACGTGGCAAATAAACCAAGGTCTCACTGACCTTAGCAGTATTACAGGGCAGTCTTCACACAAGGATTGATCGCTCCTAAACCATTTCCCCAGTGCACCAGGTGTACCTGCATAAAACTGGAAGTGTGGTGAATAAAATCTAAACTCCTTTTTTCTCCCCAGCATGAAGCCTGTGTGAGTTTACTCCGCTTGCCTTTAGCGTACCATGCCTAGGTATGTTGTTTGTATTCTCAAAATCATGTTCTTGGGCAACTGCAGTCTGAAGCACTTTGAGAATGAAACAGTAACAGCGAAGTTAACCTGGAAGGAAGGAGGGGTCTTCACACACAGTGGTCTGCAGAGGTAACCGCTGAAGGATAGCCTCTCTGTTAGTCACTGACTTCAGTGACCATGGAGTTACTACCATTGCATCCTATGTTCTGTAATCAGAAGCAACCTCACAAGACAGCAAACTTTAACAGGTATGACAAGAAACAACCCCAGAAGATGTGTCGAGAACTGTAATTCCAAATGAATAAAGAAAACACCTTCCTTTTCCTGGATGATATTCAAATTGTAACTAGAGGGTGTATGGCTTTAAATAAGTTAGTGGTATCCATTCCATACAGCTGAAATCTTTCTCCCATGTATTTTAGTCCCAGCCTATTTACAGAACAACAGGCATTTAGCAGTTCACTATCCAGCTTCAGGGCTAATGAAGAACAGAATAAAACTATAAAATAGAGCCTTATTTATCTGTGGTCACTCACTTACACATGCAATTTAGTAGTCAAATTTGAGAAACGCTACAAGAAAATTTTATTGTTCTATACCAGTAAATGATAATCTTCTGCAATGAAAGAGTGCAGACTGAAACTCTTGAAGGTCTGATGACATTGTTCAGTCTGTAAGGTGCAATACTAGCTTTCCCTGCTGCAGGTTCTTCTATACAAAGAAATGAATGCAGCTGAACTGTAAATCAATTATCATCTCTGAGGGCAATAAAAACACAAATAACAATGGAATTAAAAAGTCTACAATCCTCCCTCAGTCAGAGAAATCATGAGGAAATACTTATGGAAAAGAAATAACCCATGGAAAAATCAATGACATGATTTAAATCAATATGAAAAAAAAAATTAATCAGAAGAATGATGATTTGGTGCTTCAGGATCACTACAGCCCTTCATTTCTAGACAGCAACATATATAACATATATTAAGAGAGAAGTCAATTAAATCATCATGATTTTTTATCTAATTAAATTGCAGTAAATTTCTATAACTAACGTTACCATCAAGGATTAGCATGGCACGAGAACTATGTGTCAATGAGGTACTTAGTTCATCCAACCAAGATGAAATCAGTCTCTTCTAACCTATCTGAGCACCAAAAATTTCCTTTCCCCTTGACAGAAACACCAGGATTACCTACAGCTCATGCAACTTACATCTGGAGATGAAGGTTACACAAAGAATGACAGGAAATGGCTAGAGCTTCTTGTCAGTGGTCCAGTTGGTGGCACTGGTCAGCAAGGGAGAACAATAGCAGCAAATATGTGTCAGCAAGTCCTCAGTTAAGCCAATAATCAAGACTACAGCTGCCATCCCCAGGCCAAAGCCCTCAAGTGAAAACCACAGCAGCAAAAGGGAAGTCTTCCTATTGAAAGTTAAAAGGCCAAAGTTGGAGAATTTGCACAGTACAGTGAATTTGGTTCAGCACTCCCAGCCACATAATGCTTTTCCTACATAAAGAACTCCTTTAAGTAATTATTTACTGTATAAACCAGCCTCTCTCTCAAGCCACTCAACCTAGCTACATTCCTGTATGTCATATCAGTGTGAAGTGTGGGATTGAAGCAGCAGAGCAATTGCAACCCTCACAAGAAAATGAAACAATTTCTTTTATACTTCTGTACATTAGGTTATAGCAAATCTTGTGTAACAGGAATAATGTTCATGGCATTGGCATATACTAAATAAAAGGCTTTTGCAGCTGCTGAATTTCTCCACTTCACTTTGGCACTTAATCAGCCACAAAAGCAGTTTATTGCACCGTATACTCCGTTACCATGAACGTTATCAATTCAGCAAATATTAAAAAAATATTATGCAGGTGTCAGAGGAATGGATACTTTAAAAATTATTGACAGCTTTACACTTCCTGTCATACAAAAGAAAGCAAGCTAAATGTTATGGAGAGATATCGGTCCATCTTGATTAAATGTTAAGCACATGCACATCAGAAGTGGCTTTGCCAAGAGTGACCTGCTGTGCTGATATTTTCCTCCTTGCAGAGTATAAGCCCTGGTCTATGAAAATAAGCTGTATATCCAAGTGAGTACTATCCTGGAGCACTTTGAATTCTTCACATTCTCAAATCATTTATATTGATTCTATGACTAAGTAAAGGAATGGAAATACGTTTATCTTTTTTTGTAAATTCCCTCCGTTTTCAGTAGAAGTAAATATTTGTGCTCATGGTTTAGGGATTGGTTGCAATGACAGCTGAAAGCCTCTATTGATTTGCAACCGTGGCTTGGTAAAGGAGCCCTTCACTAATCTTTCCCACAGTGCCTTTCCAATACTTTCCACTCTAACCTGGAAGGACAGCTCTCTCTAGGGCAAGAGGCAATTAAAATCTCCTTCCCAAAGAGATGGCTTGGTTTCCATTCTCTGTTTAAGAGTTACAACCATAGACACTGAATAAGAGCAATGTACAGCACAAGAAGATTGCACAAATTGATCTGAACCCTTTGTAGGTGATCTGCTCAGGAGGGAAATTCTGCTTTTCTGGGGCTCTCATCAGGGTTTAAAGACACCAACACAAAGCAATTCCAAAACAGATTCATCCTATTTCCAGACAAGTAACCTTTCAACCACTAAGTGGCAATCCTTGCACAATACTTTACATTTTAGTCATTGTACCTTTGCAACTAGCATACATCTGGGGTGCAGGGACACAAGGGGTTTTCAGAGCAGCTATTCAGATCTACAGCCTACTTTGAAAGAGCAGAGAAAAAAAAACCAAATAATTTGAAAATAGGTGCTACCTATTCTCCTAGTACATTCACTGTGGCCACAAAACAGCCTCAGCACCACAGCACAGTCCCTGGGTTGTCTCAGAGTCTTACCGCTCTGATGTGAACTTGCCATAAGATTGACAAGAAAAGAAGAATACTACCACTAGTGAGCTCATCCCACTGACAGACATAAGACCAATAAGGAAGATGAAAACACAGCGAACAAACAGAAGAGGAGAAAATGGCTGGCTGGGTGCAGCAAGCCTTATCTGTAATATCTTCAGTGATGAAGTGCAATGAGCTCTTCTCTGCACCTATAACTTTACCTTAATTTTTGGAAGAGATAATTAATAATAATAATACTATTAAAAATAATAGTAATTATAAAAGAGGAAAAAAAATCTCTTGCTGTCCTGGACAATCAAGAGAAATTTTAAGATTTTTAAGAAGTGTTAGGATCTTATAAATCAGAAGGAAAGTAATGTCTCTGCCATGGAATACCCTCTGCACAGGAACCGTACCAAGTATTCACAAGTCTCTCCCAGTTATGATGACTCTTATATTAAACAACTCTAAGTAAAAAAAGCTAGATAAAGTAGAAGAATTTATATCCATATCAGCAAAGGATACCAATACTCTGTACACTGACAGAGAGAATTTTGCTGAGGACAGGTACTCAGAAGAGAGCATATTTGGAAAGGAATATATGTAAGTCACTTTTCTCAATTAGATGCTGCCACCTTCGATTACATTGAACATTTTAACCTAAATATTTAAAATAAAGAAAAATGAATAGCAAAACTGAGTCATGGAAATAAAAACATCCAGACTTCAGCATCTTTGACAAATTAATCTTAACACACCAAACAAATATGTCTCTCCATGTGGAAAAAACCCAAGTATGAGACTACAAGAGCAGCAGTGACACAAAATATGACCACCGCTCATACAGAAGGTCATACACAGTAGACATTAAAGGGCTTTAAAGAACTTTGAATGCTAATGATAAACTGGGGAAGAAGGAGGAAAAAGGAGCATTTGAACTCTTTGGCAGGAAAGGAAAACATTTAAAAAGAATTGTTGTATTGTAATTAAATTATTGCAGAGTGAAGACTGCACAGCCTGATTTCAGGTTTCAAAAGAAATAAATCATCAAACTCACTTTCAGTATTGGTAGATTTACTTAATGTTGGAGCTGAGCAAAAGACAATAAAATTGAAACTAAGCACACACTTCTGATTTCAAGACAAGACATGCGGTAAAGAATGATACGACCTCTGAAAACTCACAGGCTTTTAAAATCAGAACTAGGTGTTGGCTGCACTCAGAGAAAAAAAAAATGGGTAAGATATAAAATTGTTATGCCCTTATCACATTAACTGAAGCATTAAAGGTTGCAGTGACTTCTTTGTGCTCGGAGTTGAAGCCAGTGTGTAAAAGCTCACGCAATAAAATGTGGACATGTGTGCCACTGAGCTAGGGCTACTGTTTACTCAGCATTGCTGCTTCTGGTAAATCCATGAAAAATGCTTTACTATAAATTGTAGTGGATATTAGGATATATCTACAGAGGGCAGAGTCCTGGAAGTGGATCACCCAAATCTTCAATAAGCAGTCTGGTAAATCATCACAATTACTAGTGGTCGATCATTATTAATTCTTACAGCAACCATTGTCTTCATACTGAACTCATTTGATATTAATATGGTGATAACATGCAACTCCTTAGATATTAAAAGGAGTTTATAATTATAATATTAATATTATACATAATTATAATAATTTATCATTTTAAAAGCTTAAGGTTTATTTTTGTCTAATGGTGAGTAGGGTTTATTCATAGCTTAAAATTCCATGTGAACAAAGCAAAACAATAAGCATTGTTTTACTGCTTAAATTCATACCCTCAAACTATTTAGACTGCATTGGTAACACAACTCTGTTCATTTTTTGAAAATACAATGCTTACCAAAAAAAAACCAACCAACAGATGAACTTCAATCTTATGCAAATGTCCTTTGTTTCGTGCTCTGGTGAGCAAGCTACTGTACCAATACTTTTGGCAGTAGTACAAGACTGAGTTCATGGAAGCATGTGTGTATTTACACAAAAGAGGCTTCTAAGCTACAAAAATCCCTCTTGTTTGGTTACATTAATTTCCCTTGAATGAAGTTTGTATGCAAGCCAAAACAATGGTAGTTATCCTGTCCTCTAGAGCTCATTCCCAACAGAACTATGTGAATAATTGAAAACTTCCTAGGTAGTCCTGTAAGACTCTTCTTTCATAAACCAGGAGAACCACAATGCTATTTTTTTTCTTCATTAGCTATTTTCAGTAAAGCTGATAATTATCGACAAGATTCAATTACATTAAAAAACCTTTTTTTACTTCTTAGCATTTTAATGAAGTCTTCACATCCTGGAGAAGATAGTAAGTCATTTTCTGATCTGATTAGGGAGTTAAAAGCAAGCATTCAAGTTAAATATTGAAAACATGTCAGGTGCGTAAGGAAGAAAATGAACTGAAGTATAGTGCCAGAGACTGGTGTAAAGGGAAAAAATGAATCTAATGCTTTTGAGTCAAAAGACAAGCACTAATTTTTCAGCTACCCCTGCAGCAAAGAAATCTGTTGGCTCAGCCAGTAGACCTCTCTCTTAAATACACAATTGCTACAAGGAAAACATGTTACAGCCATAAGCCAATGAGAATTATTCCCACCTTAACTGAATCTGGTCCCAACACTTCTGCATCAGGTGGCTGAACACCAGCAGGTCTGGATGGTTTAGTGGTAACTTCCGACCAGGCACTGCTGTTTGTGCCTCCGTGAAGGGTGCTCATCAGCACTCTGTATTCAAATTTTTGCCAAGGGCTCAGAGCAGTACTCTGGTCAATGTAACTCATGGACTGACTGAGAGGGAGAGTCACCACAGTTGATATTTGTTCTGTTCCTTTCACCCTCCTTTCTACTGTAACGTTTTCCACCAAACCATTTGGGTAAACAGGTGGTTGCCAAGATATGACCACAGAAGATGGGGTATCTGAATACAGCTCTGGAGCAGGAATATCCTCAGGTGCAGTTGGAAGAGTCTGTATTTCTGGGGTCTTGGGTGAAAGAGAGCATCCTTTAGAAGTGCATCCTTCTACCTGAAACACATACACAGCGTGAGGATGCAAGCCTTCTACAGTGCAATTGGATCTAGTTCCTAGCACTGTAGCATGCAGTTTGCCATTTTGGTAAATATTATAATGAGTGATAATGCCATTTGGCTTTAAAGGATGCTGCCAGGTGATGCTCGCTGTCCTTGCTGTAACATTCAATAGAAGTGGTGGATCCAAAGGTCCAGGTTCTATAATAGAAAAAAAAAAAAAAAAAGAGAGAAAAGGAAAATTATTTAAACTCTGTGATTTGTAAAAGTCAGCAGTAGCAAGCAGTAGTTATCGAAAGGTGCTAAAATCTACTAAACAGACTATTTCTTCAGAAATTGTAGGCCCAGCTATTCAAGGGATGAATATGGCTTTCTTCTCAAAGTCAAGCTGCTCTTTAAGCATACCTTCCCCTCACTCAACCTTCCTCCCTCCTCCTCCACATCTTCTTTCCTCCTGTGTCTCAAAAGTGTCCTATTGATGCTGTTAGCTTGTGGAGAAAGTGTTCGGCAAAGTATCAACGTAGATCTGCAGTTCTAGCCTTTGCTGAGATTTTTCTAGAGCACTAGCTACTAACTGCAACTAGCAGCACAAGCATAATAAAGCTGCATATGTTACAGCTCAGTAAGCCCCTGCTGCATTTCTCATTATATATTCAATATTTTACTTCATTCTGGTTATAATTCTAATCCATTTTTTGCAATTTATCTACTCCCTGTTAATATTCTAGGTGATTTTTTACTTAAACTGTGACAGAAGCTGCCGATTTAGCTCTTTCACCTACTGATAAATAAACAATGCACAGATCTGACCTTTAGGTTAACAGGTTTTATGCTTGCTCCACTCAGCACTCTAACTGATTCAATTATCATAAAGGTTCAGGAGCTTCCATGAATACTGAAAAAGACCGACCATATGCCTGCATAGGAGTTGTGGAACAGCAAATACTCTGCAGCTCTCCAGAGGAATTCCTTAATTGTAAATAATTTCAACACACGACACAATCAAGTCACCTTGAATGCAAAACCCTCAGCCTGTGGAGGCAAAGTGTTATTTAAGCTTTACTGGGCTGCGTTAAATTCTGCAATTTGAAGGGCTGTTAAGTTTTTCAATTGAAATTTCATTTAAAATGCAGGTGCTTTTTATTATATTGAGGCTTTACTGCTCTCTAGGTACAAGCAGGAACATGGTGCAATAACACAAATCTGGCTCAATCACTGATCAGTAACAGCTGTAATTCCAGAACATTTAGCATTCTTAGAAAACACATCCTGAAATCTATAAATTGCTACAGCAGATCAAGAAATTACTATATTCCCTCCTACTCTGCCAATAGCAATTTTGACATTTATGAGATTTTTCTGTGAACATTACATTTTATTGAAATCTTTAAAAGATATATACTTGGATTTAGTAATACTTTAAAATAGCTTTAGGTTTGGGGATTTTTTTTTTTTTTTGGGGGGGGGACTAAGTTTCAAAAGCTAAGGGTTGAAAATTTAAAATTCATTAGTGATTGTGAGTTTTCTAAGACACAGGACACGACACAGCATATGCTGAATTCCACACTGGTCAACAACATCACTGTTTAATTCCTAGTGAAGCAGTAGGCTGTCCAAACCACAAGGAACATTATCACTCTTATCTCTATAGGAAGAATAATTTACTTCACTGGAAGTTAAATAATTCCTGATAATTTTTAAGTGAAAAGAGAAAGAGAGAGGAAAACAAGAAAACCTATAAAACAAATAAATCCAGCACCATGAGAGGCTCCTTTAGAATAACAGCTGAAGCAGTCAGAAGTCCTGGTTCTCCTCTTACATACAGAGAGAGGTAAATCAGGACTGTTTCACTGATACCAGTGGAAACAGTGATGTAAAATTGGGATAGCAATAAAATTTACATTTTAGCTTTTAAATCTGAAAAAGTAACAGTGTTTTTTCTTTCATTATATGATGCATCACAAAGCAACTCCATAAAACCCATCCATATCACATATCCTGTTCTACTCACATAGCAATAATAAGGATGGAGCTCCATATCTAATGCTTGTGCACTCTAGGATTAATTTAGATCTCAGCATTTACAAGTATAAAGGATGATCTGTTGTAAAGAGCAATTCAATTCTATTTGCATGTACTCTTGGGCAAAATCAATTAGGTCATAAGCTGGAATAAAATTTAGTCCATTATTTAGACTTCACTGAAAGATGGAGAGGTGTAAACCTGAATCATATGTATATTCTGCAAACTGAAAATTTTGCTGGGGTGAAGGGGGAAGAGGAAAATTTGCTATGGAATTGAAGACTGAAAATAAACTGCTTCAAATTCTAGTTTAATGCAGGTGGGAAATGGAAAGATTTACCACTGAGCCACAAACTTGCATTTTATCTAATTATACCTCATAAATAAGGTATAATACTATGAGCTTCTGCAGGGGGAGAAAAACAAATCAAACCAAAACAAACCCCACAATAATTAAGCAGTTTGTTGTGAAGGGAAGGACAAGCCTTTTTATTCCTACTGAATAAGTTGCTGGCATTACAGGTGAAACATTCATGGCAATTAGTTGAACCTCTGCTTCACCTCCACACACACACTCAGAGTATAGAAGTATTCTTTAAGGACAATCTGTAATGTATGGGAGGAGCTGTCAAACTTAAACTTTCAGTCCCCCTAGTCCTTCCCCCTCCCCTCAGAAAAGCATATTTTGGTAGCTAGCACAGCTACCTACGCATTCCCTGCTGCCCTTTTAAAAGAGAGATTTTTAAGACTCTGAGTTCAAACAAGACGATTGAGAGAAGCTTAATTGGCCCCACTGGATGGGAAAGCATTAAATCCTGGTCCCCAGCACTCATTCGGTGTTGCTTTTTTTTTCAATGGCAAGCAGAGTCATCTAATTCTATACAGAAGTCAACTAGCACGATACTGCTTGGTTGAAAGGGTCACCACAATTATGTAAAACATGAGTATTAACTGTAATTGGGATAGTTTGCTAATATAATAAAAAGCTGTGAACATGAGAAAAGTTATGCTCGCAGCAGTAGCTATCACTTTCTAAAGTAAGAATTCATGGATGAAATGACATGAAAAAGATGGTTATAAAATCTTAATGGAATGATAAAAGGCAAAAGTCAGCCTCTCAGCTGAATTCTTAAAATCCCTATATATCACAATCAGCTTCTTAACTGTAAAATCAATGTGGAGTATAACATGTTGTCAATGTGATTGTCACTGAAGGGAAGACTGCAAAGTATGACAGCTCCACAGTACAGTCTGACAATGATGAAAATAAAATCATAAAGCTTTTTACATGGATGTAATTTATAGAAATAACTACTGAACATGGGAATGTGGGCATCTTTTTCCTTAAGATTCTTAGTTCATATTTCAAACCATTTCATTACATTATTAATACTAGAAGGTAGTTTTATTTTGGCAAATGAAATTATCTTTTATAGCAGGCTATTTTGCTCACCTGTTTCAAAAGTTCAGACTCAACTTAAAATGAAGGCACAAAATTATCCTTAATCTTTTTTAATTCCCTGACTAGAACTACATATTTGTTTATTTATTGTACAGACTGGGGGTGCAAGAAGCTGTACACTCATGGATGCATTTAGGAGAATCTATATTTTATATACTGAGACATGTACGTGGACTACTGCCCTTTAAAGCTAATGAGAAATACCTCACTTGCTGGGAAACTCTCATTAAGCAGAATAGAAATTCTGTGCCTTGTATTCTTGATTCCTTCACTCTTTTCAGGAACACGGACAATGAAACTGTGCATGTTATCAAAATGTTGCATTTTCATATGCTAACAACTGTAAACAGAAGACAATCCTAAATTGTGCAGCTCTGGGCATAGGGGACCACACGAATCTTTTATCACATCAGATCACAGAACTCAGAAGTCATTAAACTGTTCATGCAATGACATGCAGTCCATATGAACCCCTTCACATACTGAGAGACATATTTAGAGATAGGTGGGACTCTATAAATCTGTTTCTATTTGTTTGGCATTAACTAGTCTGATACTATACTGACCAAGATCACTGGAACAAACACCTTTGATTAACGCATAGTTAGCAGGTTTTAAAATATACATAGGATATGTACTTACTGTTATCTGGCAAGGACAGATTAGGCTTTAAAAAATGCATGGAATCACTTACTAGTGCCATACTATGCAGATCAAAATACTTGAAAATTATTTACAGCATTTTCTCATGCATTAGAAAATATCTCAGACCTACTAATCTGCATATTAAGACATTTTATTGGCAGATGCAACAGATTTTTATAACATTTTTCTATATGTTGATTTTTCTTTAATAATTCCTAATATCCTCCTAGTTTACTAAATAATTATCATAATTAAAATGTAATATGCAGATATACTGGAAAATCATGAGGTTATATTAGTAGATCTCTATTGACTTTAACAGTGGATGTGTTGATTTACATCCATTGCTCTCAGGTGTATGTGCACATACACACATATTTTATTCCTACAGATATATAATAAATGCTTTGCTGAAACAAAAAGGACATATTTACTGGACAAAATTCAGTAAGAACATGTGTACATACATATTCTTCAAAAAGGAAGAGATATGGGAAATTTCTACTGTCAAATTGTATATTAAAAAGTCAAAGTCTATTGGTTAGAAGGGCCAGGAATTAAGTGTACTTCTGCAACAAGCTGTCAGTATAGGCAGTTTTATAGGAAACATACTGAAACCTTGACAGAAATACTGCTTATACCTAATCACAATCATTCAGTGTTAAGCAATTGAGTTGAATATCCTTTCACAGATGGCAACCCTCCACAATGACACCAAAACCAGAGTCCTTTATCATCCCTGAAAGTTGGATGGGTGTTTTTTAAATTCCAAAGCCTGCTGGATACTGAGGACACATCAGCATGTATTCTTTAGCAGTACCAATGCAAATTGAAGTGGCCATTTTAAGGAAAATAATTTTCCCCTTGGAGTAGTTCATACAGTTTATGAACTACTCTAAACTGTAGTTCAGTTTATAGCTGAACTACAGAAGTTTGTTTTAAGCTAAGCATCACAGTTGAAGAGGTGAGTTGTTTGTTCATCTCAAAATATCTTAATTGTGTAAACACTGGCAGAGGCATTGTATTTTTCTTTTCTTGTTTTTGAGTTTCCTTTGGCAACATCTGCCTTCCATAATAACTTAAGGCATTACTGCAGTTAGGTTTTGCAGAGGGTAGCAAAGTCCACAAAGACCACCCAAGTTCTATGTAGCAGGTAACTTTTACATACATGTGGACTACATATATGTAGACATATGTAGACTACATAGGAATGAGCAATCTGTGTAGGCTTCCTGCGCTAACACCCAAAAAGGGAATTTTAACATTATACACCTACTATTTTGCATAACAAATAGTTTTTTGATATACTAACAAATTATGCCTTTTAAATGCACTCCTGAGCTCCTCCTGTCTGAGAAGAAACAACACTATCATAGAATCATAGAATAGTTAGGGTTGGCAAGGACCTTAAGATCATCTAGTTCCAACACCCTGCCATGGGCAGGGATGCCTCACCCTAGACCACATTGCCCAAACCCAAAGCTCTGTCCAACCTGGCCTTGGACTATCTGACCAGAGCTAAATAATCATTGCAATTTCAATTAAATAGTCATAGGAGACTGGTTGTATTTAGACCATGAATGCAGAGAAGTTTAATAATATTGTATCCACTATTGGTAACTAGCAAGTACAATAAAGGAATTGAGTATCAATGAAGGATTTTCACAGGCAGATAACCTGTTTCACAGGTGGATAACCTATACTCTGGTATGTAAAGACCAAGTTCAGAGCTACTTATAGGTAACATATTCATAGAAGCCTTTATACCTTTGGTGCATAAATGGATTTATCAGATAAATTTCTGTTGTGAATTATTTGCTTAGCTTCAAAGGAAAATGTTTTACAATTATGGGAACAAACGTTTTATTATGGGTGTTTTCTCAAGATAAAGAGCTACCCATTTAGAGAAGGGACTAAAATGAAGTTGAGTTACCAGCACTGAATATTTGCTACAACAACAACATATGAGCATCAGGTTAAATTTGTGATCTGAAATGCAAATCTCATATTGGGGTAAAATAGAGTAAGACCACAAAGCACTTGGGTGTGAAGGCAGAGAAAGCAACACAGTAGTAAAATTATCTTGATTCCTGCCTCTCCTCCCCCTTCCCACCCCCTCCCCCTTTCCTGCTCAGAATGACTCACTTAACAAGATAAACAAGTTAAAAAAGATGTAACAGGTAAAATCACTTTAGAAAATACTTAATTCTTCTAAAATTTGGTACAATGTGGTCATCCATTACTGATTTAAAGAAAGGCAAATAATATATTTTTAAACAACTTCTTTTTTCAAAAAGTATGCTATTAGATATCATCATGTATTTTGTATAATGTACAACAACCTCAAGTTTTGTCATGTATTTCTGCTTATGTATTGTATCTGCTGTAAAATCCTAGCCTGCCAACTAAGTGGCTATACCTGTATGCTGATACCTGCTTGGTAAATCAAGGGACTGTTGAACAAATTATGTGGAGTGAATCAGCAGAACGTAGAACTATTAATGAAGGAAGTGATGGGACTGGCAATGACAAAATCAATTGCAGACCAGTAGATCACCACTTGAATTAACAAAGATCACTGGGAATGCAAAGTTCTGTTCAGCTGTGGTATAGCTTAGGTATTCTCAGCACAGAGATAAGACAACTGTCATATGCTATTAAATTCAACTTATTTTCTGTGATGTGACTGAAATCAGAATCAAGTCCCTGAATATGCAGGAGTACCACTTACAAAGCTGTACTTACTGGTGTATCTTAAACTAACTATATATGAACTCATATGAATGGAAGGATATTACATGAAGAAACAAGGTAGTACTTCACAAACACATATTTAAATATTCATGTTTTATGAAAATCTAAGACAACAGATACTTGATCCCGTAAGAGTTATTATTGCAAGTTAATATTCACGAAGGAAACACATTACTGCTCTTTAACTGTGAAAACTAGATAACCAAAAGAAATTTTGTGCAATGACATCTGAACTGCTATTTATATTTTCTGCTAAAGTGAGTTAAATAAGATGGGACTGCTTACTGTCCTCTGCTGTAGTCAGTGACGTCCAGTTGCTATAAGCATTGCCATAACCATTGGAGGCAACCACTCTCATCTCATACTCAGTGTATGGCTGAAGGTCTGTGACCCAGTGCTGTAAGGAAGCAGTAGGGCTGGAAAGCAAACTGCAAAGAAAAGCAGCAGTTACATCATTAAACATCTCAGCACCTAAAGGAAGACTAAAACATTATATGTCTCATAACAAAACCGGCCACCCTAAAGGTGAGCCATATTCAAGATAACAGGACTTTTCTTGCTCAGCAGTTGATGGTGGCCTTGCTATGGTCTGCGTACTCTAAAATGTCACCAGCAGAATGTCTCCTCTGCATCTGGAGTTGGTATCTGGGCGCGCCTGGGGCGTTGTTGCGAACTGGTGTAGACCAGACAACCTGAAGACTGGTCGGAGTGGCAGATGAAAGCCTTGGAGGCATCATGCCATCTGGAGCTGTTGAAAAACATAGACGAATTAGAGCAGAGAAAACCATGGAGAGCATATGCTGGGTGGAAACAAAATGCTCCATATACTGGAAAAACTGTTCCTCGGGATCAACAGCAATGTTAACATGGTCCATTTAGTTTAACATTTTCACTACTGAACAATGCTATTTCTTCATTTTCTCCTTTCCAGTACAGTTACATGAATATCATTTTGCTAACAGCAAACCTCCAAACAATAAAGTAATACAGAAGCAAAATATTCTTTACCACCTGTTCAGATATTATCTACTTCTTGTGCACAGCTCTACCACCATGAGAAGCTAAAGAAATACTAACAGAAATATTACCCAGCAAAAGTAAAACTGATCAGACTCTCATCATTCAGATACCTTTTCACCCTTATAAATTAGAAAGAATTTTAAAAGAAAACAGCAGAAAATTTAAGGGAAAAAAAGGTATTTAGGTAGAAACTAAGATTCGCTTAAGTCTCAGTCTCTAGCCCACTGTTTTGTTAAGGAAATTAATTTTTATGAAGACCAGGAACTGCAGATCAAAATATGCCAGTAATGATGCCACCAATGACCTTTAACTGCTGCAAATTTCACTGCATGAAGTGAAAAGAGTTATGCTAATTTGCACCCATAAGTTTACGGCTTTGTTTTTTCTTTATGAAGGAAACAATCCGTTGAAGAAACTTTCAGTATATAAACACACCTGGAACTTTCATATATAATCCGTGTCTGTAGTTCTTTTCCAGAGTTAAAACACTAGAAAATTACTGCCTTTGTCATTTAAACTCTTGTATAATAATTTTGCTTTTCACAGTCCAGTAGATACCATTTCTTTCTTTCTTTGGTCTTTCCAAAAGAAATTGATTTGTTGCTGTTGTTTATCCCCTTCTCTCTATTGGAAAAAACAGTCTCACAGATCTGTAACTTAAGGTGCAGTTGTAAGCCTCAAGGCATTAAGCTGTAAGATGATTGAACAGTATTTTACAGTGAGTTTGATGATTTTCATTTGCCACCAGTATAAGCTATGGTTACTAAGAAGAAACAGACTTTGTGACACACTGAATTATTCTCTTCCTGAAACAGATGTAAGGATGGCATTGGCTCAAAAAAAGTCATCAGCCATATACAACTGTTTATTTACACTGAAATATATGTACAGAGATATGTGAGCAAGCTTCTGACACTTTGATTATACATACTTATGACTGTAGAACTTGAAAGTTCTTCAGCTCCAAACTATAACATATAGATGTTTGAGATTGAGGTAATTCATGGTCTGCAAATCTCTTGCCAACAGCTTCAAGAGCTTGTGAGCACCTCAGCTCAGAGGGAAGATAGCTGATTTAACTTGTATAGCCCCCAACATCCCTCCAGCTGAGCCACCAAAACCAAACATCTGCACAACAAATGGCTCTGTGTGAGAATTAAATTTTACTCTCAGAGTAAAATGGTGGACATATATTTACCTCAATTGTGCTTAGCAGCAATATAACTAATGTTGTGGAGTTATGCAATATAGGGGTTTAAACCTTATGGATGTAAAGTACAATACTTGCAGATAACTATGAACTATTTTGGTGTCCCTTTATAAAGTGATTCCTGAACTTGCTAGTAAGCAAACTCAGCCAGCACAAGAAAGATGGCAGAAGTAATGTAAAAACTTTTATTAGAGGGTTTTAAGGTGTTTACAAAAGTTGACACTAATAGACTCAATATCCCTTCAAAGTAGGGTACTACATCATTTAAAACTGTAGCTTAAAATGCATCAATTGTTTAAGTGCACACAGATATTCCACAAGAAAAAAAGCTACATCTAAAAATTAACCTATTAGCTGAACTGTAATTTGGCCAGGAAGCCAAAGTTCACACTGTTACTGAGGAGACAGTGTGAGCAAGTCACTGAGGAGGCAAAAGTGTTAAATTTATTTCCAGTTCTGTCAGGACACATCACCTTTGTCTTTCATTTCTCAATCTGTTAAATGGAGATAATAATACTTATCCTTTTTTGTAAAGCTCTCTGAGATCTACAAAGTAAAAGCTCTGACTAAGCTTTATGTATGTATAGCGGTGGTTATTATAGCGATACAGGAATGTTCATCAAAAAACAAAGATGTAGCTGTCTAAATGTCAATAACAATTCACAGTGCCGATGTTATTTTAATGGTGTAGGTAATCTCAGCTAAATGTTCAAATCTCTTCTACCAACAAAAGCACAGCATAGGGAAGAGTAGAATTTGGACAAATCTCTTCTGTGAAAGTCGACTGACCTGTAGAACAAGCTAAGCCCACTACTTTCAAACCAACACGTTAGAATATACAGCAGATTTCTTTAATCTGAAAGATACTTCCTGTAGCTTGTGGAGAAGGTCCTCAGCTCTGTGCTTCCAAAGGAACAGGATGGCATGACAAATAAGTAGTCAAGTTTCTGCTTAGTCATAACGAGAAAGGCCCTCTATTAAACTAATAATGCTTTGATTATCAAAACTACGGAGACCCCCCTCCCCAATGGTAATTATATATTGCACACAAAACATCCTTTTGACTATTTCAAACATTCCTCATCACCAAGGTCTTTAGTGTAAGATTTCCCTTAGCTTAACCCTCTTTATCCAATGCATAATCCCGAGAGACTCCTTACTACTAAAGTAATAACTGGCAACCAGCAATAATTCTACTGCGAATTTCTCGACAGAAGAACCATGTATCTATCAGCTTGATATATTGTCTTTAAGATGCAATGTTGCTCAAAAAGCTCACCTCAAGCATTAATATGACCCTCATGGGGCAACCACTCCACTTGCAGCCTACTGAATCAACATCTAGCCCAGTAAATCCTCACTTACCAGGGTGGAAAGCCACACTTTATAAGAGGACACTACAAAGGTAGAATAAAATATTAAATCAGATGTTAATTCTAATGAAAGAATTTATAAACAGCACCTCAAAATAATAAAACCTGAAGACTGCTTCAAACTGAGAATCATACAGTATGTTCCAGATACTCACATGTATGCAGACGAGTCAAGAAAGATCTGATCCCTGCTTGGCCACTAATATGCTAAGCAGTATTTGAAAAGTGTTTCAAATTCACTTCTCAATTTCTTTATCTTAAATCACATATGTAGTAGTAGTTGCCTTTGTAAGTATTTGTTTATTTTAGGACAGCAAGCATCGTGTTAAGCAACTGTGCTTAAATGTTTACTTCATGTTGGAAGCCTATGGTTGAGAAGTATTCATTATATTTATCATAGGGATATATAGAATCATAGAATGGTTAGAGTTGGAAAGGACTTTGAAGCTCATCCAGTTCCAACCCCGTGCCACAGGCAGGAACACCTCGCACTAGAGCAGGATGCTCCGAGCCCCGTCCAACCTGGCCTTGAACACTGCCAGGGATGGGGCAGCCACAGCTTCTCTGGGTAACCTGTGCCAACACCTCACCACCCTCATAGGGAAGAACTTCTGCCTAAGAGGTCATCTCAGTCTCCTCTCTGGCAGGTTAAAGCCATTCCCCCTTGTCCTGTCCCTACAGGCCCTTGTAACAAGTTCCTCTCCACATTTGTTGTAGACACCCTTTAGGTACTGGAAGCTGCTCTAAGATCTCCCCAGAGCCTTCGGTTCTCCAGGCTGAACAAGCCCAGCTCTCTCAGCCTGTCACCATCTGAAATATAAATTTTCTGAAAGTAGTATGCTTTGAGTAGGACTATTAAAAGTTAACTACCATTAGGACAATAAAGTATTATTTAGTTATAAAAATACCTGCACTTGTAATCTGTAATAAGCGGAAGAAAGCACAGTAGAGTGCAATCTGATATCTATCAAACAGATGTAAACTCATACCAGCTTTGAAATGAAGTGACACCACTTTTAACAGCTATCAGATATACCAGCCCTGCTGCATCTGTGATATCTGCAGATGGGCTATGTAAATGCGACTATACAATTTGACACATCTGCATATGTAAAACATTTAGCACAAATGATACATTTGTATCTTATTAAAATACTTTTCATACACGAGGATGCAAACAGTAACTGCAGGTATTTAACTACAGAGGAGGAAAATAGGCTCTCCACAGTTTGTGGCAAAACAGCAAGGAAAGTTTCAGTCAAACTGCCTTTAGATGAATGTTTCATTCAGTCATTCTTTTCCAGGTTCAGTTCACAAGCCTCATTTGTTTCATTACAGTCTTTGTTTAGATACTCCCGATTCATTTTCTATTTTAGGTGCCCATACTGAGATCATCTCTTTACAGTTTTTTTTAGGGCAATGCGTTCTGCACGTTGACATTTGTTTCTTCAGATTTTCCCAGCTATGCCTGTTACCAAGTTGCTTGCTTGGTCCAAATAATTCCAGTCATTGAACTCTTCATAGTTTTCAACATGGGCATGTGTTTTTGTTTCATTTAACTGTAAGACAGGCCATGGTGCTAGGCCATACGTCATCCTGAGAAGGGCATGCTAGTTATAAACCCTTATCTACTGGCAAAGCAGAAGACTGCTTTTTTTTATTCCTTATCTTCACAGGTTCATTGAGGTTTACTCTGGTTTGGATTTTAACTCTATTTTCCCAGTTATCTTTCCTACTCAGTGTATAATGAATATACACAGTTGTTCATAATTTTTCATTTAATATATATGTTCAACCATGCTGTTTTCCACCTAACTTAATGCCTAAACAATGTATAGACTATTCTTGGATTTTTCTTTATTATTTTCTAATTTCATTGTTACATGTTTTCTGTCAGAGATATATCTCCATCTAATAGTAATAAGACAATGCACCCCTTGTTCAACATACATCTACACACTTTGGAACATACAACGTGGTAAGGTCCATGGTGGCCTTCTTGCTTGCTCCTCTCTGACAAATGGGGTTTGGGAAGAAAGGAAGCTGCACTATCAGAACAAGAAAGTAGAGATGCAAAAGAGTACCTTAAAGACTAAACTTTCCAGTAAATCCAAACCTGTTCCTGTTAGTGACTTTTTTAAGAAGTATAACATAAATAGGGTACAGAAATAATTTTGTTCTCTCTTCACTATCTAACCTGTTTTATTCATATAAACTCTGCTATGATCTTAATTTCACTTGAAAAGGAGCGGCTCTGCAAATCTTTTCACTTTTCACAGCGTTAATCTTTAATTTTACTTGTACTTCTAAGGCACAAGATCACTTGCAGAAATTAAATTCAGAAATTTGAAAATTCTAAATTTTCATCTTTATCTGGATCAAAATTTTACCTTTAGCTGGATTGTAAGTATAAGCTCTAACTGCTTTTTTTTCCTCCACTTGCGCTATTTGGTATACCAAGCTGCAGAGCACAACTTTAGCAGGGCTTTACAGACCTGAAGTTTAAGACGACTGCCTTTCAAAATCCCAGAGCTTTCTTACTTATATCTCATTAATACTGCTCTAATGAAAAACAGTCAGACCTCCCTCTCCATTTAATAAACTTTTCTTCATATACAACCTCAACATCTACAGTCCAGATATGGGTCTCAACTATGCGTAACAGATGTCCCTTTCCTAAGTGTTTTATTTTACTGAGGTCAACCATACGAAAACATTTATAGATTTGTCTCCTTTTCCTTTATATAAGGAGTAACCTACCTTCCTTCCTCATGCTAGTTAGAAGTTTATCCATGCTGCTCAGCAAGAACTTTGCTACACTCTCAAAGCTACAAAAGAATGCCAATAAGCAATTAGCTCAATGATTAATGATTTTAATACCTGTAATAAAGACAGTGGATGGAATTTATAACTACCCAGTAAAACTAATTATTTATCAGGCTGTTTAAAAGAATGTCTAGCCAATAACTCTCATATCACAAAATTAATTGAAGAAAAAGCACTATGAGGAAAAAATGTAAGTATTGGTTTTACAAACTCAGGCAGAAACTGCAATTAAAGAAACAGCTCCTGTGGGTTAATTGTGACTCTGGCTACTGGAAAATTAAATATCTCTGTGCCATAGCTTAGAGAAACTATCAGATCTCCCTTTTTTTTTTTTTTTTTAACTTAGGGGAACAAACATAGCAAGAGCAGGGGAAACAAGATCCTGTCTATCTTCATGCAGAAGCTCCAGTTTCCTTCTTGAGCAGCTTTAGATTAATTAAGGACTTCTTTGTTTGTTTTGAAAGAAGGAAGGTGAATTAATTTGACATTACCATCAAAATCTTACAGCTTCCCTTAGATATGATATCTGCAGGCAGAGAGCTATGATCAGAGGCATGCATGCGGTATGCTAGCGTCCACATTGGTGGAATCATCTCTGGTTAGAGTCTCATAGACTGCTGGCAAGGAGACACTTGACTAAACTGAACCTTCTTTCTTAATGTTGATGGCAAAATTTCAAAGAGCTGGAAGCTGGCTTTTAATCCTTTTACTTTGTGTTTGAAACTAGACAGTTCTTATATAGCTATGGAAATGGGGGCTTCCCAAAAGCAAACACATCAATAAAGCAAATTACATCACTAATGGTTGGGAAAAGACCAGGGAAGAAAGTTTAAACCATGTAGCTTTAAGAATAATAGTTGAGCAAAGGGATGGATGTAAAAATCTTCAACTTCACAGAAGTCTTGCAAAGAGAGAATCTCTGTGTCCTGGAAAACAGAACATACAGTAATGGGATTAAAATGTTGCAAGAAGGATTTCAAATCTTCATCAGAGAAACCAAATGTTTTTCCAGAAATGAGACAACTTATGGCTTTGAGGAAAGAAGATACACAAAATGATTTCATGAACTCCTTTTCAGCCTAATGTTTCAATTAAAGGGATTCTAACATCATGTAAGATGAAGAAAGAAAAAGAAAAGGGAAAAGGCAAGGAGGTGGTGAAGTTACCAGAAGCCTAAGCCTCTGTCTGAAACATAAGCTTGTGAAAATTAATTTTTAATATTGTTTCATTCTATGACCAAAAGCAAAAGGATAACATAGGATATTCCAAACCAGAAAGCATCATTCCACCTGAACAAGAGAACATGGTTTCTGCAACTGATTCTTGTTATAACTCCACGTGTTGTGAAATAAACTTACAGAAACCTAACTGAATGCTAAAGAAAGTGAGGTGTTAGAAAGATGTGAATGGTCTCGTTAAATAAGAAGTCTCCTGGTTCAATGCATTGTGCGCACTCCTGCAGTATAAATGCGACAGTACTTAGTCACAGAACAGTGTAGCCTTCTGGCAGAAAACTGAAGTTGCCAGCTGATGTGCATTTTGACAGAACCACTTTATATACCCCTAAATCTACAGACTGGAGAACAACGCAGGTTTGCAAATAAAGTAGATCTGCAACAAAATTACTTGCAGTTATTTTTAATCCATTTCTTTTTTTCCTGTGGAATATTGCCATTTCTGATGCAATCCAAGCTTGAAAATTTCCATAAATAGAAAACATACCTGACAAGATGACAGATAAGCTGTTGTTAGGGAGCCACTATGCACAGTGGATGGTGCAGTCTTATTAACTTTGAATGTCCTACAGGTACCTGCAGGATCCAGGTCAATGGGCTACCTTTTGGCCATGAAACAAACAAAACTGTAAGAGACACTTTTCCCCTCAAATTCTTTCCTTTATTTGCAGAAAGAGAAGGAAAAGAAGTTTCCTCAAAGTTTCTGCTCCTAGCAATCTAGGAAACACAGAGCTGGATTTAATTCACAGCTGCTAATTAACTTCTTTATGCCATAGGAAGTAACCAAAAAGATGTCTTTTTATAGGGAAAATGAGAAGCAGGTGTTGAGGAAGAAGGAAATGGTTCTTCTCACATTCACCTATTGTCCCCATCCCTCTCATCTCCTCCACAGACAACACAACCAGGAATTCTGACTCTCCAGCATGTTTGGAGGGGACCAGCTGTCTATTGTGGCTTTGTGAAACCACTGAACCGCCTCAAGCTGCCACCTCTTTTCCTTCCCTTTCTGTAACAGGAATGTGCGTTTACACTGCCACATTTCTAGTGGCATTTATGTGTTGTTTTGATACATGGAGACCTCATAGCAGCCTTCCAGCATCTGAAGGGGGGCTATAGGGATACTGGGGAGGGACTCTTCATTAGGGACTGTAGTGATAGGACAAGGGGTAACGGGTTAAAACTTAAACAGGGGAAGTTTAGATTGGAAATTATGAAGAAGTTCTTTACAGTAAGGGTGGTGAGGCACTGGAATGGGTTGTCCAGGGAAGTTGTGAATGCTCCATTGCTGGTGGAGTTCACGGCCAGGTTGGACAGAGCCTTGGGTGGCATGGTTTAGTGTGAGGTGACCCTGCCCATGGCTGGGGGGTTGGAACTGGATGATCTTAAGGTCCTCTCCAACCCTAACTATTCTATGATTCTATGATTCTAAATATTATGATGTATAAACAGAACACCTAGAAAATCAGTATCGTTGAATAATAAAAGTAAATATAAGATACAAATAAAGAAAAATTATCACCTTACTTCTAAATAGAAATACCCATTGTCTAGAATAATAAATAAACCATTTTTCACAGGAGATTCACATTAAAGGATCAGATGACTTTATCATTACTGCAAACTTGCAAAGACCAAGGCACTGCCTCCTTGGTTGTGAGTACATCTGGGTATCTCAGCTGAGATGTGCCATCATTAGTACATCTCATTCCAGTTTTGGTTTTAGTCTCCTAATGGTACTGATAGGAAATAATATTAAAGCTACAAACATAGCTGGTCTCATTGTGGTTCAGATTTTGTGATACATTCATAGTATGATATTCCCACAATTGTTCATACACCACTGTTTTCTGCAAGACACTTGTAGAGTTTCTGAAAGCTTTTGTATATTCTGACTTACCTAATCTTACTAAATATATCTTTATGAAATATACGATATGAGAAAAGCAACTAGTTCTTAACTATTTTGTTCATCTCTCCAAAAGTGCCATAGGAGTGTACTAGGGAATATGTTGTCAAAGACACCATGGAATTTTATCTTCTCATTTCCCAGTTTCTCTAATGTGTAGACTCTTATTACAACAATATCAAAGTGTCTTCTATGCCAAAGCACTGAAATAAACATATTACCACTGAAATTCAGAAATTTGGAAGGTTCAAAATCTTACCAATTTTGCAAACTCTAACTTTACAGACTGGGAGTCTCCTCTTTGCTTGCAAGAAGTGTTGTTCATCTAAAGACAGTGGAAGTCATGCCTTTAAAATACTGAGTATATAATTCCTTGAAAATTTACCTCTTACAGTTCAATCAAGTGCCTTCTAAAACTTTGCTCCCTGGAAGTATTTTTCAGTGTCAACCATATTCTTACAAACAGAAGTTTAAAAATAATAATAATCGTCATTCACTACTCCACTTCAATCTTCAAGCTATTAAAAAACATATTATATTTTCCTGTTCATTGAAAGTGAACAAGGCTGAAAACAAAAAATATCAAAGCAACAATACTTATTAAGTAGAAACTCTGGTTTGTGTGCTATCTTAACCTGCTTCCCAATTCACTGTAAGGCATTCAAAGAATACAGCCTTTGAAGTAGCCTATACTCTGGTTTTCTTCTGTAAAGTACAGCATGTGTCAGGTTCAGACAAATACAAAAAATGACTGTATATTTTATTAAAAGCTTATTTTTTCCCTCTCTCTCTCTTTTTAACAAAAGTCTAATTAAGTAGTTGTTCCCTTAGGTACAAAGTACACAGTTCATAATTCATTTGATATAAAATGTCAGTTTAGATTTTCGCACTTGTTTGATAAATGAGAAAAAACATGTACATTTCAATTTCCTTCTACGAGCCTTTACTAGCAGAAGCCCCCCTCCCCTTCTGCTGCTCAAAGACCTTTATGTTAAATTAAACATCAAGATTCAGAAACTGTAGGGAATGGTATTTCCAAGGCATACAGTACAAATACGTGAGACTGTTAAAAAAAAGGTAATGATTTTTCCTACCAGTAAAGTGATGTCTCCCAAAGAGCATCTTTGATCCTTGATTTAGTTTTCAGTTATAATTTAATATACAAAAACTGTCAGCAGCTTTCCTTACATTTAGACAAAGTGATATAGGCAGCTCCACAAAGAGCAAAATACAACATTCAAGGGCTTGCTCCCCTCCCAATACGTGCTTGTGACTCTGAAGTCCATCAATATTAATGGGGAAAATCTGTGTACATCAAAGGAGATGGCAGAGAGTTCATTTAATTGTATCTGTCATCATTAATGGTATGAAGTGCTTTTTCCTATATTACCAAATCCTGCCATTGATCAACATGCAAAAATCTCAGGGAGGTAATCTGCACAATGGCAAAAAGCAGAATCAAAAATTTAGTTCTGGAAATAAAACTACTGTAATTAGGAAAATAACAACAAAACACTGTATGCTGTTCTCTTAATGTAACACATGAGGCCGAGCCTGACAAATCTGAACTATCACATTTACAGAGTAAACAAGAATTCTTATCACTTCTCACAATTGCCAACCGCAATGCTATGGCTGTCAGTTCATGTTACATTCTAGTTCAACAGCTGCAGTACCAATAACTTAAGCTGTATTAGAAAGTAGCAATAGGATCATGTTCTGATGCTCATGCTGAGTATCAGCACTGATCCACAAATGCCCAGGACTCAGTACCTGCTCCTCTTGCCCCCATTGCTGCTGACATATACATTGCTTCACCCCAACCTGAAAAGTGCCTTTAGCCCTGGGTTACCATAGCATCTCCTCTGTCTTCTCCCCCGGTAAGACTGTTTTTCCCCTCTCCCTTGTAGTAGTTTCAACAGGAAAGATGGGCAGTAGTCTGCCTCCCTTGCTTATGAACCGAAAAATTAGCACACTGCCTGGCAAGTGGGAGATGAGAATGTTTGTTAGTCATTTTAGAACGAATAATCCAGATCCCTCTCTTTTGGCCAGTGCTCTGAGATGAGCTGTGACAGAATAGGAAAGGTGACACCTCTGTTCCACCTAACTGTGGCAAAAATCCCTAACTTTTAATGGATTGGTCCCCCACTAAAAATAGCATTTCAATTGACAGAAATATGATCTGGTGTTACCCACTGAAGCAAAATTTTTAATATTTAAGGTGAATAAAAAGCAATTCAGACAAGCCTATTCACACATGGAAATAATTGTGTGAAATCCACAACTGAGTTATCTGATAGAAGGGGAAAAGGGTCACAACCTTTTATACTCAACCCATTGACATAGGATGTTCTAGATACTCTTAACAAACCATTTATATGAATTAACTCTTGGCTTCATTTCCTTTGATAATGGTGAAGAACACACAAATTCACTGCAAATGGTGGAAGTGTGTCAATATACAACAATGAATAAATAACCTGTTCCCAAGTATTTTTACTGAAAAGGCCTTGGCTACTCTCTTATTGTTCAAAATTGGGCATCCTAATTGATTAAAAGCCTTAGTAACAACATTACGTTTCATTCAAACCCAAGCCAGGCTGTTTGTGTTTTGCCTTATATGCCACGAGATGTGTCAAAACATTTACTCCAGTCTGCACATACAATTCACCCTATGTTGAGGTGAAAGAAATACTTTGGCAACATTTATTCTCTACAATACAGATTTTCTTCAATCTTTTGACAAAAGGTAACGAAGAAGGGAAAATCTCCTCTCCTTTGTTCATTTTTAAACACTGAAAGGGCTAAATCTTCATCACAGAAAATTTACAGCTGATTAATTCAGATTACAACCATCAGGAGCTTTCTGTCGAATTTTTTGGACAGCACTACCAATTTCTTAAGCATAACCCTCTCAGACAAGCTTCTTAGGATGTAAGAGCACTCACAATTTTGGTAAAAGTTAAAACAGAATAGAGAAGTATTCTTTCTTTACGGAATGCCATCTCTTTACTCATTCAACTTCATTTCTTTCTTCATGTTCTGTTAGAGCCGTTTAGATAATCTAAAAGCAGCCAACCTAAATTCATGTATTTACTATATATACAATGATTGCATTTAATTATGGTCACGTTCTTCATGAAGAGGCAATCCCCAGGTCTAAGCTGAGGGACAAGAAGGAAGGCTGACAGACTTTCTGGCACGTATATTACACTTCTCAGCATGAGGCTGAACATAAAAATCTTTTTTACTTTCCCTTGCCAAGACAATGCCTGTCTTTCTGTCTATATGTAAAATAGGAATAACAAACCACAGTCACTTTAGAAGCCTACTGGAAGGCTGAATTAGTAAAGATTTGTAAAAATCATAAAGTAAGTACGTCAGTATAAAAAGCAGTAAGAATTAACATAATTCAGTACTGGATGTATCCCACCATAACATGGAATACATGAATTCCCTTTCTCTCTTATTTTACTAACCTGGAATTAATTGAAGAGCACAGTATTTCTTTGTCAGAAGAGTGAATAAGACCTACATACAAGTCCACAGAAAAAAAAAAGACAAAAAAATCCAGCATGCATGCATGAACATTTATACACTAATCGCATACATATTTGCATGTGTGCATCTGCACACTTTCTTTTCAGAAAGAAAAACACAGTGAAGAAAGCGTGTCAAATGTCAGGAATCACTGAGGACTGTAGACATATACAGTCAGCTTTGTTGTAAGAAAGAGGGTAGCATATGACAACTGTGCATTATATAGGTACCAGAGGAGAAATTGTGACTCTAATGACTGATTCTCACTCAACTTCCCTTTTCTCTCCCTTTTGGTCTTTATAGAGAAGTATATTTCTCCTTAGGTACTCAGTCAACTACCCCAAAGACAACATGAGGGATGATGCATAATAAGGAGCATTTTACTAGGAAAAAATCAAACATAAAATGCCACCAGAACAAATAATTAATTATATGGAGGAAAAATGCTTTATGATAAGAAGGCTGACTTCCATAGTCTAGATGCTTCAAGTGCAGAAAACTAAAGACCAAAACAAAAAAAAAAACAACTGAAAAACAGCCACTAAACCACAGACAGTTGCCTTGATGACAGTTAATGAAAATGCCATTTTATTCTGGAAACTACAGGGGCAGGAGTTGTCAAAAATAAATATAATAAATTGAGCTTTTTAGAAAAGCAGTGCAAATCACCACAGCAAAGTAACATAAAAAGTAATCCAATTCTTGCATATATCTGGAAAACAGTTATAAAGAAAAAAATCATGGTGTGATTTTTCAAATGTCTTCTGTATGTTTTCACTAGGAATTTCAATGTCATTTTACTGTAGAATTCCTTCAACAGAACCATCTAATTTGTCACATAAAGAATGTTGAATTTAATTGGAGTACTGAACTGGTTCAGATTTACAAAGAATTAAAAAAAAAATCCCTACCATGAATAAGGTTAAGATTATATAAAAACTTCAAACTTCATCTAAATTGTGTCCTTTTATATGTACAACTGAAATTGCTCTGAAATAGATTTATATGCTGGTAGGTCATAATTTTAAATAATTATCTGCTGCTAAATTCCCCACTACTATATAGTCTTCTGGTTTTTAGTAGTACAATCAAGCTGTAGTTTCCAGCATGAATTCTCTACCACAGATTTCTTCCAAGAGATTTTAAGTACAGCCTGGACCTCATGATAAGCCTAAGATTTTGGAAAGACGTGGAGTGAGACCTCCACATTGAGGTTAATTGCCAGCTTATAGATGATTATTTGGCTATTTCAAGCTGTTCTTCCTTTCTCATCTGGCACTCTCCAATCAAGAAAAAAAAAAAAAATCAATGTTCTTCAAGGCAACTAAAATTGCAGTTTTGATCTTCTTGCTGTTTCATGAAGCTCCAGAAGACAGACAGCAACCTAAGAGCTGATACAGGTGACGTACGTTGCGGGCATGGAAACAGCATAGCTCTAGCTCTGGGAGATCTGCCTAGCCCCAAAAAGACAGGGTGCAGGGACAAAGGGAAGGAAGCAATCATAGCTGAAGTGTCATTGTCTTCTGGAACTCCCCAGTTTTATGAGTAGGGACTTATACTAAGGCCCAATTTAAAGCAACCTTGAGACAGTCCTTTATGATCTGTGGAGTTAGGCTGAGCCCCAACTCGCTGCAATTCAGGAAAGTGGACACCTCTGTGCCTCTTGTTGCTGGAGTCTGAAGACACAACCTTTCAGGAATGAGACTTACTTCTCTCTTCTTTTGCCACACAAAACCAAGAATAGGCTCAGTATGAGCTTAAAGATGTGCTGAACAGACTGGGAGAGGGGAATAGAAGAGGAAAGTAGAACTAATGAAAATGACAATCAATTCAATATTGCAGAGGTTAGAGAAGAATTATTGCTTCATTAGAACAACTCCCAGTTTTCCACACACAGTTTTGCAGTCCTCCTCTTATATCATCTTTGTGGACAAAAAGAACTGAAATGGCCAATTTACACAGCTTGCTGCTGACACTCTTTAATTAGCTAGGTCATTAACGAGAGATGTAGGAAAGCTGTTCCTCTCCCTAGTCTATCCTGCTGTCTCTCCTTAAACTACCTCTAGAAAAGATATGGTCACAATTTTTCATGAAGAACTTTCTGTTAACACTCCTCACCTCACTCCTGACAACTTGTTCATAATTTTGCTTAAAATTTCCTGTTCTTCATCAAAATCAGAGATTATATGAATCTGAAGTTATACAGGTATCACGAAAATTGTTGAGAATTCAGAATTGTTTTAAATATCTTTTTGCAACGAATATAACAGATTGATGTGAGAAGCTTTTCTTTTATTTTTCTTCCAAGTTTCATTTATTTTTATCCATTTTTAAATCCCTTTTTTACTAACCTAACTTTACAAGAAGTGACATAAGAGAATGGAAAAGAAAAATGGAAAAGAAACAGAAGACATAGAACATAAAGAATTGTGCTGAGTTTTAGTCTAAGCCTATAGGAAAAAGACAGACAGGAAGAAGGCAAGAATAAATTAAAAAAATGTCTCAGAAACACCTGAAATTTGAAGTAAATTCTCTCAAAACAAGTTTTACAGTGTGACTTTTAGTGTGATACTGAGCATCATGGAAAACCAAACCTGTCTCACAGGGAAAAACTCAAGCATATTCTGGTTTGATTTTTCTTCCTAAATAATTCTGGCCTAACAGCATCCATTTGTTGTTTACTGAATATTCATTCATCTAAGGAGGCCTATTGGCTTCGGTGATCAACTTTCATGACCACTTTTACATGTGAATATAAGTTGTATGATGTGATTGTTTGCATCATTCGAGCAATGATTCTACAATCAGGTTCAATATCTAGTCCCAAAGGTGTTGCTGCCTAAACTAACAGTGGCTAAAATCCTCTGGTTGCAGGACTCCATCCTCTGTAGATGTTGTACAAACATCGACAGCCACAAATAAGTAGGCTCACTTTTTGCTGCTGGAAACTAGCCCAGGCTTGTAGTCAGAGCCATGCAGCATCCCATATAGAAACAAGGGACCAGCAAAGGGAAGGTTCTTAAGAATCCAAGGCAAAATCTGACATTTTTACTAGACATTCCTATGTTGTGCAAATCACAGACAGAGCATAGAAACAAACATATTCCATAAATTATGACAGAGATTAAAGAGACCCTTCACTGCTTAGGCAAATATTTTCTTCCAGAGTTTCTTCCCTTTTGTGCTTTACAAAGGAAATATATATCAGTTCTTGGAGATTTTTCTATAGCTAAGTCAGCACCAGGTAAACGGTTTGAAATCCCCAACAGAAGCAACTACACAAAGACAACTCTGCAATGGGATACAGATTTCCCATCCACAGCAAGCCTCATATCTCTTGTCATTACTTGGGAATCTAGTCCTTTTATGTTCTTTAGAGGTGGTGATTGAGCCTCCACATTCCTGCTTCCCATCTGATATGCAGCTTGTCTCTCTCAGCTACCTCTTTTACATCTACTTTTTCCAACATAATCTATCTTCTTTCTTTCCACTCACACTTCTTATTCCCTTATATATTAGGGCTCTTGCAGTTGAAGGAAGTGAACAAATAGACTTAACTGGAGTATAAGCTATTAACTGTAGTGACTGCAGTTTGTCTGCAGCTAGCTTACCATCTCTTATTACAAAGAAATCCTAAATTAACAGGGTCTTCTATGTGCCACTACACCAGAAATAGCACTCACTAAGAAGGAAAATATATAACCAAGAATTCAATATAGATTTTTTTCCCAGATTTCTGCAGGTTTACATCCCCTGTATCATTTCAATTCATTTACCTAATTCAATTATTTCTAAAACAATTTATTCTCCAGATTTTTTACTGGCTGGCAACCTCAAATTAATGTGAAGCATGAGGTAGTATGTTATTTTTTTCAACTCCTCCCAAAGCAGTTTAGGACAAGATAAATAGAACAAATTTATTCTTTTTGGAAAAAATATAAAACTAAAAAAATATTAACTTCTTTCTATGTGGTATGAAATCTGTCACTAATCATTTTAAACTATGCCCTTTTAAGCTTCTTCCATCCCTTTTAGCTTTCTATGCAGTTCTTTGATGTAACAGTTTCAGAGATTTCAGTTCATCTGGAAAAAAAGATTGAAGTCTTGAGGCAAAAAAAGCAGAGTATTTAAAATTTATATACTCCATAATGCCTTTGTTCTGAACTTGAACATCCTGAAAAACTTCTATGCTTTCTTTTGCCTTCTGACTCTGAAGATAATTTGTTCTCATGGTTTCAGCTTCTTATTATGAAACAGTGACTTTAACTGGTGGTTCCAGCATTTAAGTACATGCACAGTCATGGCTGACCCTTTCTGATCAATTGCCAATCCATACAGGTTTGACTGATAAAAGAGCCAATTAGATTTAAGCAAATTAAGGGACACCACCAATGTCAACCACTTATTAAACTAAATGCTGAATTCCATGCATACAAAACACTAATGCACCAAGTCTTATTAAGAGTTGAAATCCTAACCCCATTAGTAACTCCAGACCACTACAGGGTAAGGGTGAAAAGAAAGCTTCATATTTATGGATTAACATTAGGATTCAGTTTGTTGTGGGGTTTTTTTTTCATCTTTCCAAGAACACTTGAACCTGCACTGCAATTTTACTCAAGAGCTAAGATAAAATAAATTCCTTATTTCTGAGACTTTTTTTAAAAAGCATTGACTTTAAGTGTGGCAAATCAGCTTGATGAGAAATGAAGGTGTATTCAATCAGGTAACGTTAAAGATACGGTGTGCTTTCTATCATGTGCAATGCCTCTGAAGTAAAAACAAAATGAAACTAAAGAAATGCATGTTGAAAAAAAAATTGGATCATAATTGTGACCTGCAATAATTTCAGAATGCAATACTCTTTTGTCCTCTATCACTCGCTCTCTTACACAGTCTTCCAACAAGCTTCATAAAGCATACTCCACAGAAAATAAAATTCCTTCTGGTTTTACTAGCATCTAGATTTTGTTTAATGATTTACAAAGTGTTTGTAAGTGAAGGCACTGAATACAGCCCAGTGTAAAGTTACCACTACACTCATAATTTAGCATGCAATGGAATTGTATGTAATCCAAAAAGTCATCATCATAAACATCATGGTAAATATACATTTGCCTAGATATACATGTGTGTGTGTCTACATGTGTGCACACATATAGTGAGAGTACTCTCATATGCACTGCTTCACTTATTATTCATTTCACTACAGATCACAGTCCACTGGATAATAGTATGGAAGATTTCGTTAATAACTCTCACTGCTAATTTAATTCTACTAAACACACATATCCTACTGAATGCCACATGCTTTTCAGCATGATTTTATGTGTAAATCAGGATAATATGTTTTCAGATCATTAACTAAAAGGAAGCGTGAACTAAAACCTATTTAATCAATGAGGTATTGCTTTTAAACTACCACAAGGTCATAAAGAAGATAATTTCAAAGCTATAAGTTTTCTAGTTGTAATCAACAACAATCTAATGATGAAAGAAAGTGTATCTTAACGGCTGTCATAAACTTGTACACATCCTTGCCCATCTATAAAGATCCCTTACCTTCTCCTTTGGTAAAATTTTCACTACCAAATTTTGCTATTTCTGCATGCAAAACTGAAGTATGACACTGGGATCAGAAATGTCAGCATCTAACTCCTCTGTGTTAAGAAAGCAGTAAAACAGTTTTATTGTTATATGAAAATGTATATTTGTTAATATTAGGTGTAATTTGGCAATCAGATTAGAAAAGCATAAAATCTTCTGGGAATTTACCTTTTCTGTATTCCTCAGTAATGTGTCATACAGACTGCATTTTATTTGTTCACTTCTCAGAAGCTGTTCTATTGGTTTGGCCCCAAAGTCAACCCATCTATCTAAAAACAAACAGTTCCAAGTGTATTTTTAAGATGTAAGGTTTATGGGATTTTGTTTGTTTGTTTGTTTTCCTTTGCCTTTTTTCTTTATTTTACTTTCAAACGTTCTATCAATCTACACTATTCCTGATGATCAGCTGCAGCTACAACTCTCAAGATCAAGTTGAGCTCTCACATTAGAATTCAAAATTGCCTCAAATTCATTGTTTCCACTGGCATTTATTCAACAAAAACTAACTCACTAGGATGTCCATGAAAAGAGAATGCAAAAGGAACACATATGCATCACTTATAAATTTAAGCTTTCATAAAAAAGATTACAAATGAAAATAAATCGTGCACAGTGTTTAGGGAGTACCTGCTCAAGCCTTTTTTATTTGAAATTTTAATGAAGATAACATCCAAAGTGGCTTGGCTCCTCATTCACTGTAAATCAGCACATTGTAATTGACTTACAGCTACACCATTTAGTGGATTCTGGCTTGATATTTTACCAATGGCTTTTATTATTAAATAAATGATCTAAATCTATCCAATAAGAGATCTTTGTCAGCACTTGCAACTTTTGCTCTAAAACATATTACAAAATGCAGGTGACCTTTTCTATATTCTTAGACTAGATTAGCCATCCATGATAGAATACAGCACCATTCACAGCAAAAGGAATGAAGCATATAGTGCGCTTCTGACCTACACTACATGTTAACAATACAACTACCTGTTTTCATTCTCTAGCTCTTAAACTAAGAATGTGACAAACTAGAAGGTGAAAAGAACAATTTTGTTACTAAGAACTACTAATAAAAGCATATTCTTCTGAAATTCCATTCTTCACTTGCAATAATACATAAATGTTTTGCTCAGCAGATTATTTGGTAATTGTTACATGCAGAGAAAAAGCACTTTTTCATACTTACCTCCTGGAGGCATGACTACTGTTATAGCATCACTTATCAAGCTGCCCTGGCGGTTGGAAGCATTCACTTGTACTGTGTAGTTAGAAAACGGAATCAGTCCTTTAATGGGCACCCATACATGGGATTTGTTGCTGCTGAATAACATCCGAGTACCATTTACAATAGAATAATTAGCATCAACTGTTAGGGAAAAAGAAGGGGTACAGGGAGAAAAAATATTAGACCTTGTAACTGCTACAATTCATTGTCTTTATGAACTAAGTCTTATTTGTAGTTAAATTAAAAGTTGCCATTGATACCATAAATGCCAAAATAAAAAGTCCTATTTGGAAGAAAGCATATTATTCACCAATTTCTCCTTCTTTTGCCAACAGTTTATGGTACTTGTAAAACTTCTTGGAAACTAAATTAATCAACCATAAAATTGCAAAGCTGACTGCTATATACTGCAAACAGAAGTCAGATTTCAGAAATTACTCATATTTAGAACAGTTTGTGATAATTACAAATTCAAAACATTAAGGTTAACTCTTATGCCTAAGAATGACTAGTAAAACCTGTTGAATTCACTAGAAAATTGCTTACCTTAGGAGTTACAAGCTAATTGCTTACATAAGAATTAGTCATCTTCAGTAAGACACACATACTTTCCAGCATGGCCTGCAATCCTCTCAATGATAAAACAAGGATGTGAAGTATTCAGTTATCAGCTGACATTAACAGAGGACACCACAGCAAACAACATGTCCTTTACAACTCTGAAGATCTCAAACTCAAGATAAGACAATATTTTACCCTACAAAAATAAGCACCACAACAAAAACCTTTCCAAAATACTGATCAGTAAGACTGGAAAATAATAATAGTAAAATGTATGTCAAGTAACAACCTTTTTTGACTTGATGAAGATTTCACTCATGCATCTGAGAATAAAGCTGCAAGATTACCCAATATTTTGAACATATTAAATGCTCTATTAATGGCTAATATTATTACTATTATCCACCATGCCATGGAGAGCTCTCACATTGAAACTGATGGAAATTTTGCATTACAAACAACAACAGAATCACACAAGTCTGAGACCACTGGTATGAGGATAAGATTAAACAGAATATAACTATTAATAATATCTTAAATTAATTAAGGCATTGTCATGGGCAGAAGATTAAATATTCACATCTGAGTCCTCTACAAAATCTAAATAAGACTTAAAAAAAACCCCACCTTATAAACTCTCTTTTAATTATTTTTTAGCTGAAATTCATTGGGTTTACTCATTCTTCTGCAAGTTTCAAATGAACTATTAAAACAGAAATACTTTTAAATCTGAAACAGTTTTTCAAATAGTCCATATTTCTATGAAGTGCACTAACGTGCATATGCAGTATATTTCAGTCATGCTTAAATTACATTTTACCATGGGTGAGTGACCTGGACTTTCTTCTAATTTAAGGATTCCTATAAAAAAACTGTGATTCACTTATGGTACAGGATCAAGCTATTCCATTATTGTGATGCTCATATTGATGCATAAAGGGTGTTTTCACTTATTCTTCTTGTGGAAGATGGAAAATTTACTTTCTGAGGTTTTGGGGAGGGGGATAGCTTTATAAATCTGCCTTGTAGTCTAGTTTCTCGTTGCTCAAATTCTACTTGGATTACACCATGCCATACTACCAGATTGCCTGAACAACAACAGTAGTGTGAATGTAGAATGACATCATGAAAACTGATGGATTTTTTCTGGTTTTCACTGAATTTTACATTAGCCTGAGAGACTCCATTTTATAAACATCAATGGAGGCAAAGCTTCTTATCATGCAAGAACAACCACCATGTTTTACACATTCCACATACAGACATACCAATTCTGCAGAAGCAGAGTTATTTTGTCTAGGATTACTCTTATGTCCCCAGCCAACAATATAAACATGTCTCTGCATTACCTGATCTTAGCTCTTAAATTGTATATCAAACCCTCCTTCTGCACATTTGTGAAACTGTCCCTATGTGAGATTTGTGAGTAGAAACAATCCAGCAAAGCACATTTTCCCCATTATCACAGTTTTTCTGTGCACCTCCAGGCAGACCATGACACATTATTTGTGAAGCACACCCAACAACATGTGCACCCATTGTTTTGTTAACAACAAGAAAGCCATTAGAAATGGTCAACTGACATAGATTCTGAAGGTCCTTAAGGACTTGGCTGGCTGTGAAAAGAGGTGTATTTCTTAAATGTTTCACCTATAATGCGAAGGAAAGATTAAAAATCCGGTGTTGACAGATCAAGGCACATGAGATCAATACAAACCTCAAGCATAAAAGAGTCCCTAACAGCAATTTATGTGCTCAACTCCTGAGAAAATTAAACTTTTTCTATCAACGGTACAGTCTTAACATGTTAATATTTACTCTTATCCACCTGAGCCCAGAATGAAAGTGTGTACTTCCTCTGCTGATATTTTTATTTCACTATTAGTCTTTCTTCCAGTGGCTAACTATATCGTCTTTTCAAAAATACAGTTTTGAGTAACAGGAAAAGAATTAAAAGGATAACACTCTATTCCAAGTTGCCTGAATAACAACATTAATATACAGTAATTATACAATTAGTTGTAACATTACATTCTAGTTATAGCAGAGTGATTACTTGGCAATTATAAGAAGTATATAATTACTCAATAATTAGGAGAAGTATGTAATTACATAACCATTTTATTCAGGTCAAAAATGAACTTGCAAATTCACAATGAGATAGACAACATATCAGTTCAAAATGTTTCATTGCTTCTAATAAAAAGCTGAGGAGTACTCACAAGTTTCCTAACTTGAATTTTACACAGACAAAAGGGATTTTATCCCAGTTCCCAGCCAAGTAACTTACTGCTACTGGCATGTATAGTATTAGAGGAACTTTTTTAAAATGCAGGTCTGATGGGATGAGATGCAATATGAAGCTTTGCCACTTCTCACTGCCTGAACTTTGCTTCCAGTGGGCTGGAAAATGCAGACACACAGGTTCAGCCTGACAGAAAGTGATACAGCAATAACCCTGTTGTATCACTCTGTGTCATTCCTGCCTAGACTGCTTCAGTGTGGACCCTATTTGTGAGAGAAGTCCACGAAACCTCTCTTCCATTTTTCATATGTGTTTTCCTCTCCATCCCACTCATAGGTCCCACTGCAAACTACCAGCAATTCTGCCACAGATCTAAACAGCAGCTGCCTCAGACACTCAGAGGCATTGTTTTGCTTCAGAAAAGTAGTTTCTACCAGCATACCTCCTTGCTCCTGCACATTTCTTTCTTGTAACTCCTGCCATGAACAGTCACTAGCACTCCAACAACCAAGATCCCCTCAAGACACAGCTAATGTGAGCAATCTAACCAGGACTTAACCTAACAACCTAAGGAAGCAGAAATCAGACTCCCAGAACTGGCTTACCATGTCCTTCAAGACTGAGATACTCCAGCAGCAAAAGATAAGTTCAGATGGAAAGATGCTCAGAGCCACTGTCTCCTATAACCTCACAAAAAAAGACTAAAGCCTTTGCAGACGTAAAAGGCTGCCCCATGCATCTTTCAGTATTTCTGCACCTAGAATCCTTATTTCCCCCGGTGTTTCTGAGGGATCTCTTTGTCTAGGTCTGGTATTTGAGAAACACCAGTTTATTCGTAGTTTATACCAGATCAAAGCATCTCAGTGTTTCAGGAAAACATCCAAATGAAGAAATTACAGCTAAAGAACACCCATATCCATACTTAAAAAACAAGCATACCTGAAACAAAGTCAAGTAATATAACATGCTCATGCAAAAAAAGATATACGAATATACATTGTTTAAAAGTGCTAAGATTCACACAGCACTCTAGCTGATGAATATTTGTGTTTGAAGGTTCACTATGGTTTCGGGTGGACCCTCTGAAAGGGGCTCCCAAGCAGCTGTGCATTCCTGTTACTACACCTGTAAACAGGTGAATAAAGCTCCTGTGGGTTGGTGGTGCGCAAATTACTGCTGTCCTGGGCTCATCATCCTATGGGGTTCACTAGATTGAAATAACAGAAACAGGTATCCCTTTTCCATTCTTGTTATAATCATTGTCACAAGAATTTTAATGCCTCATATATTCCCTAATTTTTTCATGTGTGCTATACTGCTCTGACCTTTTCAATATTCTGTAATTTGACTGGCTGGTGATTTCAAGTCCTCTCCTTTTTACAGCCTTATTAACTTGTGGGAAAGAGGTGAAATGGACAGCCAATCAGAATACATAATATTGAAAAGGTCACAGAAGTACAGTATAGTATCAGCAGACACAGAATCCTGTATATTAGTCATTAGTGTTCTGATATCTTATTCATGTGACAAAGGTTGTCAGGAGTGCGGGAAATGGTACAACATGGAACTATTTTCATGACAAAGACTGCAATGGGGAAAAGAAATCATACAAGCTAAACACATTCATCTCACATTCAAAAACTAGGCATTTTTCCCCAGAATTTGACACATTCAAAGGTACTCTGTCTTGATGGGTTTTAAGGAAAGATGTTTCTTTTTTACATATCAAGCAGAAAAACTGTATGTTTCATATATGTAGGCAAATACCAAATGCTTCTATTACTACCACCGCATTTGTGACTATTAAGTAATAAATTTAAACATAAGCAGTCTAATGTGTCAGTATCACAAACCCACTGACAGAACTATACTTTTGACTTCAGGCAGCAAGGAGGCTGTGCTTGTGAAAAATATTACTGTGGGCTTTTCTTTACCTAATCATGAAAAGCTAGCTGTCATACAGAACTTCCTTATACTTCTCTATTGGTATTCCTATGGCACTTCAAAAACTGAGCCACCATAGTAAAATAGATTTCTACCTCTTTATATCTGAGGTGTCCTAAAAATTGGCTGACTGATGTCTTGCCCCCAGATTTGTCTGAATTTAAACAATATTACAGGACTGTAGTTTGTGAAATGCGGAGAAATTTACACCTAAAAGGTAAAAACAGGTAAAAAAGGTAAAAAAGCATTAAACACTTGAGTCTTATCATCACAAATGTTTAATGAGCTATCATTTTCTTTTACTATCACTATTTCAAGATAACGCCAAGAGTTCTATCACAAAAGTACACTACATATTATGTGCTACTACATGCCAAAGGTATTTTTTGAGTGACTGTAAGGCTCTGTGCCACGCTCTAAAATAATATTACCAATCTATAGTGCTTCCATTATGTATATACAGGCCCTGATAACATCTTTTACATTAAAAAGCATGTTGCTCCATAATATTCAGACAGGTAGAAACAGAACTATTACTACTTTAGAATACTACAGAAAGAATAAAGGTAGCAAAAATTCACATCAACGACAAGTACATATAAGAATCTAAAGAATTAAACAAAGATTACTTAGTAAACTAGCACAAACACAATTATTGTTATGCCTGCTTTATACGTGTGTAAGCATACAGAGGTTAAACATTAGCCACAGAAGTTAATGTCAGAAGAGCAAAATAAAAATGAAACAAGAGTTCACTTTTTCACTCCTTTTCCCCATACCCCACCCTCATTGTCCCCCAGTTTCTGTCCCTGGGCTGCTTTCTGCCTTCTTTTCTTACCTATTCTTCAGCTTTGTTAACTTCCACATAAGCTACTCCTTCCCTCCCAGCTAAGATTTTTCTTCTCTCCCTCTCTCCCTTTCCCACTCTTTCCAGAGCAGCATTCAAAAGAAACAACATGAGCTTCCATTAGTTCAATTATCCCAATAAAACATGGCTGAAAATCTTTCCTTATCATTACCGGTGACTTTTTTCCTAAGAACTGTAATAAGGAACTGTTCTCCAATTGTCATCTCAATTGCTATACTGATCTTGGGAAGTGGTTTCTGTGCTTTGAGGCAAAAACACTCTTTCCAACAGTGTTTGGGGCAGGAGGGTTGTACTTTGTAGTGGTTTTGTTCTGTTTCAGGGCTTTGCTTTTGGTGTTTGTTCTTTCAGATGAGTACAACGACAATTCTGCAGCTCAGTCTCCTGAAGCACTATTTCCTCCTCTGCTCTCAGTCCATCAGACTGAGTCAAAGACTTAAAGATTCTCTTATCGCAGGAACCCTTCATTCTCATGGGCTAGAGAGAGTTGCTGTATGAGGCAAGATGGGTAATTTAAAAGCACTGAAGCAAACTCAAAAACTATGAATCCAAAATATTAATATTACTGTCAATAAGGAACAGTTCACATTACCATCATTGAAAAACTTCACTTCTTTCCCTGGTAATTAAATCAGCCTTTAGCTTTAAGACTGAAAACCAGAAAATAATTAAAGAACATGATGGCAACATACTATAGCCACATACAGCAAAAATCTGAAAGCTCAGAGATGCACATTCTCACTGTACTACTCCAGTTGTTTCTTTGACAGCTCAGTTTCCCTCACTTTAAAACAGGCGAAGTAACCTTCTGTGCTTTTTCACAGTTGTAAATTTGGTACATTTTGTCTTGAGATGTACAGAATTTTCATAAAAATAAAAAATGTACAATGAGCCTTGCTCATTGAATCTGCCTCATTTAGACCTTCCAGTTAAAACATGGTATTCAGTGTAGTGTTAAACCCCTGCTCTAAATATATTAAGCAGTATTTTAACTCACTTTGCTGCAACAGTACCAAGGGGCATCAAGTCCTGGACCCCTCTGAACACTGCACTTCAAGTGTTGCAGCAACACACTACAAGAACTCAGTCCATGACCTAAAGAAATGAAAAACAGAGTGAGGCCACACAACTCAGCAAAGCATTCTATGAGTAGAACCAACTTATGGGGATTTCTCACAGGCTTCCAGTCAGCAAGTACTCTTATGCCAGCATGAATACCCAAGTGACATAACATCACATTGTCTGGCAATGATCAGAAAGCATCAAATAGAAGAAATGTTAGGTGTACTTGTGCTGGTAAGTTGATGACTGAGCATATAATTATTGATTTCATCCATTTTGTTTGAGGAGTTTTATAGACAAATGATAGATAAGATTTTATAAAGTTTGTTTCACAAGCGATTTTACACACTTAAGAAAAAAAGGCATAAACAATTAGCTTTAAAAATCTTCAAGTTTGTTTTTCCATGAGTAGAACATTCCCTAGCTGCAGTAGTACATAAATAGAGATTATCACAGTATCTGGTTTCTGAATCTATGCCCATAATTCATGGATGCCAATAAGAATTTTCCATTCTCCAGGGACACTATCAGAAAGAGACTAGCTAAACATACAAAGCAGAACTGGGAGTCTCAAATCCATAATCAAATATCTAGATTGATTGTGTCACTTGCACTTGTATTGATTTCAATTGGACCAGCTGACCCAAGGGAATAATAAAAATGTGAAATAAAACTGATTTATGAGAACAAAATAAATCCTTTTGTGGGTGGCAATGAATTGGTACTATTTAACCCTTTCAATCACAAAGGGAGAACACTTCATTTTTTTTCAAAATGCTGAGTTAGCGGAAAGAAGTCATATAAAAAAATTCAATACTGTCAAATACCATTACACTTAGTTGTAATACTCTGGAAGGAATGAAGCTCTAGACTTGATCTAGGATTTTTATTTGACATAAGGCATTATTTTGGGTTTTCCAGTCACCTTACATGAGGCATCATAAATGCACTTGTAGATTGAAAGAACCACAGAATCACACAGGTGAGTGTTGTATTTATTTATAGAGCAGCTCCCTCTAGCCTATTTAGGTTAAAACCTGGTAGAGTAACACAAACGACCCTTATCAACTGCACACAATCATCTTTTATAGAGGATGATCAGTCATAGTATCTTGATCTTTCTGGTACAACACTAGAAAGTTACCTAGTCAAAATCTATTTGATCTCCCCTAGTACAGTTCAAATAAAACCTTCATTAAAGCCTGTCAAATTCCAATTTTCATTGTGCTTTCTCTACCTGAGAACACACGTGGTGTTTACGTTAGTCTCTAGAGAAGCATATTTGTTCAAAACCAACAGACAAGAACCCAAATGCAATTTCTTCATCTGTGCAAGCTCTATAGTCAGATTACATATATTTGCATGTCATGTATTTATATTGTTGATACTAATCATTTTGTGTCCAAGGCCATAAATTGTTTTCTGCCTTTAGGATTTACCTTAGATACCTAAGGACTGTCAGTGCAGCCTCCTCAGCCTTTGGATGGGTTAAAAACTCTGGAAGACATTCATTAACTAAAAGACCGTTTTCATAGGAGAACTGATTGGCAAATTCCTTTTTACTCAATACTGTTTACCAGTGCCATCTCCAGAAGATTGCTGTTATTCCCTAGACCATTCCAAGGGAGCAGGAATAGTCTTAGAGACTATCCTGCTATTGGCAGTCACTAGGAATTTCAGCCTCTAAAGAACTGATTATACATTCCTCACAGAAATAGGGTTCAGCCTTACATTCTGCTTTGTAACATCAAAACTATCACACAGTACAATATAAAAACACACCAGTGTATATGTAACAAAAATGTAACTATGTGAACAGAGATGCAGAAGATCAATTAAAACACTATCTGCAGTCTGATGCTAGTCTTCAACAAAGAAACCGTCCAACGTAGAAAATGGAGAGAGACTGTCAACCAAGAAAAGCATATCTGGTACTGAAGGAGATCATGATAGTTCAAATAATCATCCAAAAGTGCATGCAAAACTGAGTTTTCTAGCCATTCAAATAAAACTTTAAATGGCATATTACTGAGTGCCAAAATGCTTCTAAGTCCTTCTCTAAAATACGACTGTTCAAAAATGGATCACCCGTCCTCTTCCCACCCCTCCCCCCCCCCCCCTTCAAATACCTTTAAGGATTATTGAGTTTTATTACTGAGGTTGGTAGCTAAAACTAAGGAGACAGACACATTAAATGGGTGAGGAATGGGATAAAATATGAAAACTGAAAAGATAAAAACTTGACTTCGAAAAGCAGCTAAGGGTTTCCACAAAACCACCTTACTTTGGGAGCAGGGAGGGGATCTCTCTGGTGCAGGTGACCATGATGAATATGCCAATGCTGTTGCTCACAGTGGGGATGACTCTTGCCATGCTGTCTCTCTGCCACTATATACTTTCCATTGGGAACTGCTCAAGCTCCCTGTTGTTCCCATTTATGATGCCATGTGTGCTGTGTGGAGTATGTGAACACAGTGCAAGCATTGCACACTGTTCACTAAACATCTGTGTATGTGTATTAATGGATAATACATATCAAGCATTTAAATCTGTATTATCAACTTTGTTGTGTACTAGGTTTTGGAAAGTAAAGATGTTGTGGTGAGAGGCAGTTCTCACAGTGTCACAGTGGCTCCCATGAAGATCCTCTGTAACAACAGTATTGGGGTTTTCAGGTGCAAGGCCAGAAGAAAAATAATCCAAGAATAAGAGGTTGAGAATTATAACAGAAAATATTTCCAGAGAGGCTCTAGAAAACACTACCTCAGCAGCTTCAGGGTCAGTAGTATCAGTAATATTAAGGCACTAATGTACCTTAGGTAGTGTACAACAAACTGAAATGCATTAAATATTTCTTTATATATTACAAAGGTAACTGGTAAATGACCAACATCATTAATATGTCCATGATTTCTCATATTTGAAATCCTTTTGAATGGCCCTTTTGGACCCTTCTTTTAAAATCAAGGCTCTCTACTCTCCTTAGGCCAGCTTCTTGAAGAAAGGATCATTTTTCTTATTAGTAATGCCAAATTTTGTGTGCCTAGTGTATTAAAAAAAATAAACAAGGATTACTGCTAGGGACTTCAGGTTGGAGAATGCTTAAGGCTACTGCACAATCCTAAACTACTGGAGTGAAGCTGGGATGACTTTTCCTGTCCTTAATAGATAATGGTCTGTCCCTGGCAGAGGAACACATCACATTATAAACATCTTTGGTAAGTGACTAAAGGCAGGAAGAAAACACAGTCCTGATATTTACCTCCTATGGAAAAAGTGTTCATATTTCTTTGGTACCAGCTTCTTGAATGTTCAGCTGCATAAGAGAAAAGGCTTAAGAACTACTCAACAATAGGAAAAAATTAGCCCTTCTTAAGAAATAGCTTGTCTTGAAAATAAATCATATGCTTTGATTTCATCTATGGAACGACTATACTGCCATTTTTGAAAGAGAATTTTTCTTGCTAATATTAAAGCACATTTGAACTTGTACCCATTGTCAGGTACTGCATATTCAGTTGAAGCAACTGTAAATTCAAATCTATGCTTGGATATTTGTATTTTGAGGTAATTATACATACTACCATGTCTAAAAGGAATTTATTATGAAAATTGGCCCAACAAGTCTCTCAGAAATGTTTTAGTAATTTCTGAAACATGTTTAATTGTCAAAAATTGTTCTTTTTAAATTGTCAGATCTAAATGTAAAACACCCCTTCTTCTGCAGCTTTGAAAAAACATCTCACAGAATTTTCATTCTCCATTCTCTACCCTTCAACACAAAATGGGCTAGGAACTTTAAGGTGCTTCAGTATTCCTCTCCCCACTTCTGCTGGCATATGCAGGTGGCATGTCTTCCGCCAGCAGGCATTGCTTGTATGCGCTAGCTTGATGCTTAACATATTTGAATTCTGATTGAAGAGTGTACTGAAAGCACTGTGCTCAATCACAATTGTAAGACGAACCTTCTAATAGAAGCCAAATTAATAGATGATCTGTGTTTCCATCTATTTATTTACAGAGATCGTAAATATTAAACTAAAAAGCTTAGATGAACAACATTCTAATGTATATATGCAAAAGACAACTTGTTTATAGATGTAGCAGCTGGGTTTTTTTGTTTTTACTAGAAAATGTTGCCTTCTGCTGACAGCATTCTGCAGTTTGCCAAGAGAATGAGTAGGCTGCAAGGAAGCTTTCTGGTACAGCATCTCTAAATAAGCAGTTACCAGACGAATAGTTTTCCCTTTACAAAAAATAACAGATGAACTACACTGCTGAAAAGTAAGAACAGTGGGTGGGATGATACGTCAACAACAGAAGCTACAAGTAAAAAAAAAAACAAACCAAACTAAAAATAACTTACACTGCCTTCTACATTCATGAGCAACAAAGAGTTCTGAGTACAAGCCTGCAACTTCGTGTTGTGAAACTCCCTAAGGGCATATAGTTAATTAAGGATTCTCTTTATGTCAAACTTGCATTCAAATGCACCACAACATCCAGGGGACTACAGATTTGGATTCGGGTTTTGTGCTAATGCAGTCATCTGACACAGGTAGGAAGATAAGAATTTCCTCCAACTATCTGCTCTGGAAAAGAGGCAATACCTGATTCTTCCTGTACAAGAACTTAATTTCAGATATCCAGATGCAATTAAAAAGGACCCTGTACATAATCTAAAGCACCCTGAGGGTAAATGGGGCTGAATGAGGAAACTACTTGAAGGAAATAGGTCTGGTTCTGTCACCTTTCTATCCCCCTCAAGTCCTCTGAGAACTGGAAGAATATCAGATAATTATAAGAACTTCAATTCTGCTTTAAGAGAGAAAAGCTGTTTGTGGTCTGGTAATACAAGTTTTTCACGCCCTGGCTTAACCATTTGCAAAACAAATTCCTCTTTAAGGCTTCTTCCACAGATAAACCAGGATTTAAATGACTTGAGGCAGAGCAACTTGCCTTTGCAGGAAAAAACATGTTGCCTGAGCACTGCAGAACCGGGACAGAGCCCTCAGTTTCTAAAATCATATTTGATCCCTATATGCAGTTTGCTGGGAACAAATACTCTTTTGGAAAACGTGCATATGTGGATCAGAATGGTGAAACAGACTCAACAAAGCTCCTTCCTGTATTTTAACAAGTACTTTCAAAGGACTGCTGATAAGTGATGGAGTGGCTTGGCGAGCTCCTCTGTCAGTGCCTTCAGCCCTCTTGTGTGGAACCCATCTGGCCCCATAGACTTGTGTGTGTCGAAGTGGAGCAGGAGGTCACTAACCACTTCATCCTGGATTACAGGCATTTAAATCAGCTCCTTATCTCTGTCATCCAGCTCAGGCGACTGAGCACTTGGAGGATGCTGGTCTGACTATTAAAGCCTGAGGCAAAGGTGGCATTAAGTACCTCAGCCTTTTCCCCATCCTTGGTCACTAGGCTTCCCCTGGCATCCAGTAAAGGATGGAGGTTCTTCTTTGTCCTTCCTTTTATTGCTCATATATTTGTAAAAGAATTTTTTATTATCTTTTATGGCAGAGGCCAGATTTAGTTCCAGCTGTGGCTTCGCCTTTCTAACTTTCTCTCTACAACATCCCTGTACTCCTCACCAGGCAATAGTCCCTTCTTCCACAGGTGATAGATTCTCTTTTTTTCTGAGTTCCAGCACTATCTCCCTGTTCAGCCAGGCAGGTCTCTTCCCCACCGATTTGTTTTTTGGCACGTAGGGAATGTCTGCTCCTGTGCCTTGAAGATTTTATTCCTGAAGTGTGACCAGCCTTCCTGGGCCCCTTTGTCCTGTTTCCCAAGGGAGTCCATCAATCAGTGTCCTAAGCAGGCGAAAGTCAGCTCTCTGGAAGCCTAAGGTTTTGCTGACCTTTCTCCTGACTTCTCCAAAGATTGCAAATTCAACCATTTCATGATCACTTTGCCCAAGACAGCCTCCACATCACACCACAACACATCACCCACCAGTCTTTCTCTATTTGTGAACAGCACATCTAACCAGGCATCTCCCCTAGTTGGCTCACTCACCACCCGGGTTAGGAAGCTATCTTCCACACCTTGCAAGAACTTCCTGGACTGTTTCCTCTCTGCCATGTTGTACTTCCAGCAAACATCTGGTAGGTTGAAGTCTCCCATGCATTATGTAACATTTATCTTGGATTCAAAAGTCAGGAATTTGAAGAATTCTGGACAATTTGAACACTCTCTCTTGCTTTTATGTATTACAATGTAGTCTTTACTGATGTATTGCTGTTTTTACTGTAAGATGATAAATATTCCCTACCCCCCAAGAAACCCTAAAATACCAACTTTACTTCTTTTGAAAATTATTTAAGATGATCAGGCCTCATTAGAAAAGAGTCTAGAATGAAATACAGATCACTATAATAAGGAAATAATAAATAAGCTCCAAGACTATTTATTTTTAATTCCTAGGAGGTAAGCTCCAAGACTATTCATTTTTAATTCCTATGAGGTATGCATTTGTCTAAAAAACAGCTGGATGGACAGTTATATGGTATCTTAAACAAATACAATGAATGGCATTTGGTAAAAAAAAACAGTGTATATAAAATATGAAGAGTCAGACAGAGATATATTTCACATATGTGAAATTTGAAAGATTTGGAACAGAGTGAAAAAGAAGCCAAGCCTGTGGACCTCTATAGAATATTGAAGCATGAGATTGGCTGGTGTTCCTGAAGTGACTAACAAGTTCATGACAGAGAAAGTGTTAAGTTATATGTTATTTAAACACTTTCCATGTCATCAACCTGCTATCTCAACATAATATATGCTATAGCAGGAAACTGATAAGATAACAACACATCAAGCAGAGTTTCATAATATACATTAGGGACGGCAGTGTAAAAATATAGAATTACAACATGCAGTACAAAATCCCCACTTTTTCATAGTGGTAGCCTTTGCCCTGTCCAGGGGTTCTACTTATACAGAAAGATTTCACACACTTTTTAAAGTGCTATCTCATGAGTCCATCCATCAGAGGTGTAACATCTCTCACTTAAAAGGAAAGAGGGGAAAAAAAAAGCCAAGGAGATATGCTAGGTTTGAATGTAGACCTTCCAGCTCCAATGCAGATAAGCTACAGTTGAAAAAGAGAGAAAATGAATGCAATGCTTTGATCAAACACAATAACCCTCATATTGTCAAACTATTGCTACCTCTGCGATATGCCCTGACATGCTTAGGCATTTATTCAGGTTCCTTTAGCTTCATTTCCCTCTAATTCTACTTTGGTTAGAAAGAGTTATCCAACTAAGTAAATAAATACTAAATTTTTATATAAGTACTGCCAAAATCTGTGATATTTTTCTTTCATAATACTTTGATGGGATTTTTTTAAAGCAGTTTTTGGCATCATGCAATTTAGCATCCCTACTTCCAAATAAACACAGGTCATAGCTGGAATGACTGGGCCAGACAGACAGTCAAGCAAAATCTCCCCTATCTCACCTTCCTTCATAACGACGTTATTGTGACATCTAATAATATTTGAAGTGCTTTGCAACAGAACAGAGTTAAACGTCTTCAAAAGAGAAGGTGACTGCACTGCTAGGGAAATTATATGTTCACCTATTAAAGATTCATATTCCTACCACAATCTTGAGGTTTTATTAATAATAGTGAATGTAAATGAAGATTTTTCAATTGAGAGCTGTATACACAGAAATTGCAAAGCATCATTGTGGTTACTGCAGCAAACTCTTGTTTGGCAACAATCTTCAAAACTTACTTACATGACATTTCAGATCCAAGATCCAAAATCTGCTTCCTGAGCTTCCCAAACTGACAGCTTAACCTACTGCTGAGGGGGCCACCAGTTCAAGAGATGGGTGTAACTATTTTAATGTCTGTATACAGCCCTTTTAGGTGAATTCCACCTCCAATTTTTATATTTTAATCCCTGCCTCTTTAACAGACGTTGCAGCAAAGGATGTAATACAGTTGTTCATTATGCCAAGAAAATACCAATTAGCCATCAGACAATTCAATAAGCTTTGTGTAAATATACTGAACAGATGATGTCTTATATAAGTTTGATGAATTAATGCTTAATTTTCTTCCTGCATAACCCCCAAAACAGCCAGCATAAATGTCAAGTGCTAGAGTTCTACTTCTGGGGTGAAACACTCTTTACTTATTTAGCATTGCAAAGTTTCAGCTACAGTGAACAAACATAATGAAATTTTTTGGGTTCCATTCCCCAACAATTCTTTCACCACCACCCCTCTCTCCTGACTTGAACTAACATAGCAGACACTTTAAGTCAACTCTTTTAATTGCTTCCAATTTGCCTGTTTTGCTTTTGGCAATTAGCAAACCAAAATGTTATCATGAAAGAGTCCATCTCATTAATAAGGCCAGGTTTTCCCTCTACTAAAATATGCAGGCACTCTGTTCTTTATTACCAGCAGGAGATAAATGGATGGTTTTCGTTGCTGAAGAATATATAATGGTTAAAAAGTCACTTTTTTCCTCCAGCTCTACATAAATCACAGAACTAGTCAATATTTAATAATGCTTGCCTTGGTCTGGAGTCCCTTGATCACCCCTGTCATGTGTAATAGCTCCCTCTCCGATATCTTTGACATAAAAGCCCAGCTTTACTGCAATACTAACATGTAGAGGGTCATTACGAATCGACATTTACCTTAATCTGTGACTGCCAACCATGAACCGATAAATTCCAGTAGATTCCACTGGGAGAAATCAGTAAACTTCTCAGTGGAAAGAACTGAAGGAAAATTCTGCCGAGAACAGAATATATTTTCTACAAGGGCTGCTCTGTAAATGGTTCTGACTTTTGAAAGTTCTCTAGCTGCACAGCTTTGCAACATTTAATACCGTTTTGATGGTTTGAGAGACGGGATGACAACCAAGGATGACACGACTTAGAAAGGAAGCAGAAATTTTCTCTGCAAAAACAATGTAAGATTAAACACAAGGGGAATATGGCTTTTGCATTATTCACCCTGCTGCCTTGGCGGAAATGGCTGTGCTGTCAGGGGTCCAGCCAAAATGTTGCTCCTCTTTTTCAAATTGATCATCACTCCTTCTCCTCCTAATCTTACACAAGTGCTTCACAGCAGAATACATCAAAGCCTTCATTGCATAAAAAAGGGAACACAAGAGCCTTTGTGAGGGGTCAGCCCAGACTGCCTACCACACATTACATTCTTCAACGGTTGCGTTTCTCCAAACAGCACAGAAACAAATTAATTTATATACTGCCTTGTAGAGGACAGCAATTACAGTGTGTATGTTCTCTTTAGCACCAATACTGGCAACAACAAACCTTTGTCATTCTGAGCCGAAAAAAGAAGCAAGTTATGAAGCCATCATTGATTCAATTATGTGTCTGCATATACAAGACTGATTAAATTTGTATACAGTACATAGAAGGATTAAATGTCAGCCAAACATTATTTTCAAACAAATTTTGTATTATATTTATATGAAAACATTTGTAGAGTTGCCTGATGTCAACCATGCTATTTAAAGTGCACTAAAAATTAATGACAATATTGTTAGGTATAATTCATGAATATTATTTGTGTACAATATTTTATTATTTATTATAGCTTAGAGCATGCTTAATAGCTCAAACTGACATATTAAACACATGCATTTTTGTGAACATTCATTTTTACTCACTGCCCAAGTCTTTTACATCTTTATAATAACTAGAGGACAGCATTTTACTTGCAATTGAAAAATACACGCTTTGTGTAACACATTTGGAAAACATGTCTCTTTACATTCTTTAGTGAGTTATATAGCCCTTTACACACGGCTAACACCCCTGTCTAACTCTACCTGCTCTGATTCGGCAACATTTGCACCAAGACCACATTGCTATGTTCAGGTTTACAACACACAAGAAAGAAACAAAAAGTCCAACCCACAGAACAACTAGCGGAAATGAAACAGCAGCCCACAATACAGTAAGATTCAACAGATAACTTTTGATTTGGATGTTGAGTCTCTTATACAGAAATAGAGTCACATATCCTTTCTTCTTTTTAGAAATAAGTGTCTAATTTCACTGAATAATTTTTTATGTACCTGGCTGTTTGTAAGCCTTGCTTCTTTATGACTGCTTACATGAATTTCAAATATACCCATGATCAACTATATTATGAACAACTCTCATGAATGCCTCCCACTTATATATGCAAACAACCTGAAATTTGGTGAGTCTAGCTTCCTTATCTGAGTTAAGGTTGTGAGATAAGGCTCTATGTGTATATCTAGAGAGCAAATGAATGCAGGAGGCTTATCTTTATTTGGCAATTTATGTGCTTGTACAAATGTAAAGCACCATAAATCAAAGCAGCTGTTCTTAAAGAATAAAATTGATAATTCTAAAATAATCAATGGAGCGACAAAACAAGCAGGAAATACATAGTGCTGAAGGAATTAAGGAAAAAATTAAATGGAATATCAATGAAATGATTACACTTATTACAAAGGAAAAAAAATATTACCTTGATCATCATAGAAGAGACCAGTGACAAGGACTGTGTAAGCCAATTTTCCATTAGGATTATTTGGGGAAAGCCATTTTAATTGAACTTCTTTGGATCCATTAACAGTAGCAAACACATCAATTGTTCCCTGCGGGGAAGCTTCCATGGTCCAAGCTTCTACCTGTAAGTTCAACCATAAGATCAAGGTTTATTGCCATGGTTTATAAAGAGAGAAGGAATGAGAAATGCGAGATAAAAAGAAAAGTTATTTCTCAGGAAAAAACACTGTAAATGTCTTAATTTTGAAGCATTTTACTTTCATTTCATCTGCATTTGCTTGAAGCTGTCCAGCAGCTAACATACTTTATACAGAGACCCCTGTAAGGAACAGGGAACAAGAAACTGGGAAAGAATAATTAGTTTCTTAAAAACACCATTGCACCTCATGTGGGTGAATAAGCTTAGCACTAGCGGAGGAAGCAGAAATAGAAAACCACAGATTTTTTTTAGTTTCTATATTTTAAAAGACAACTGTAAGGAAAATGCATTAAAATGCTGTAGCAAATTATTACAGATATTTGATAGAGAAAAAAATATTCTTTGGAGAGTATTTGTTGCTCCCTGAATTATCTTTTAATTTGACTTAACAGATTCAATTTCCAATAAAAAGTAGGCCTTTAAGAGAAAATAAAATATTATAACTTTTTAATATAAATACTCATTCAATATTATAGAAATTTAGCACTGAAATTTCATGACTTGTAGTGAATACTGCTATGGAACAAAATAATTTGCTAAACCTTTATTTATGGCAACAAGTTTGTTTTTCATACATGATTTATCTGGTATTTTCTAAGGTAGAAGATGGTTTCACACCGTTCTAAGTGCCTCACAAATACAAGCTCATGGGAATGATAATAAATGTTATTTTTCATGTGCCACACCTGCCATCAAAACAACCAAACATACTTGCTCTGTCCTTGAAACGTAAATGTTTTAATTTTTAGCATGTACACTTTTGAAAGCTTATTGTTAACAAGTGCCAGGCTATATTGCTGAAGCACATCACTATCTCTACATGTGCTTCTATATTCACATACTATTATATTTGAGAAAGCTGAGCAGCTGCAGTAAAGTCAACAGAGTAGTGTACATGCTTAAAATAAACAACTGCTTCTTACCAGTTTGGATCAGTGCTACACTGATTCTTCGGATATTTCAGTCAAAAACATTCTTATGGAAGAACTGCACTAAAGCGTGCTTTCTAAGTTAAATAATTTCCTGTGAAGTTAGTTGTGCTTCTAAATGCAGGTACTCTGATCTCACCACAACAGAAACATGAGAAATGAATTCTAAGCAATTTTTGTACTGAAAAGAATTAAAATATTCCTAAAACAGTATGAACTTATAGCAATATGTACTACATCCTAAACAGCTGCAACAGCTGTATTGTGTGTCTAGCCCTTTATGACCTGCTATTCTTTTTAGTACAAGAAATATTAATAGAATTAAATGCATTATACTCCACAGATACATCTCTGCAGTGTATTTTAACAATACTCCTTTGTGTTAAAATGCACATTCTGGATATGAACACAAGGCACAGAAAACCTGTTTCATATTTCTTTTTCTAAGCATTACTTTATACACAATTCTGTGATATTGTCAGATGTGTCAGATGTGTTTATTAATAACTTAAAAAATACTCTGCTATCATATAAATAACACAATAACACAACAGGAATACTAATAATACTGGGAAAACACAGTCAACCATCTGAACTGAAAAAAACGAGTACTAGTGTGCACATAAGCTAAAGACCTGAAACTTAGGTTTATTAGCAGTGGGTTGAGGTGACAAACATTCAGTGTTGCCCGTTTACATTTATTTACAAGGTTATTTTCAAGAGCTAACACATTTCAAAACCAGCAGATTTTCAGATCTCCTGAATTCCTCGAAACAATTTATTAGAGGTTACACTATTTCTTCATAATACATGTTTATATTTCCGTTTTTAAAAGCAAAAAAAACCACCAATTACAACAGACACAAAAACATTATCTTGGCTTTACTAGAAAGAGATTAAAAATTAGCATTTCTTGATTTACATGTTACGAACCTGCATCTCACTTGAATCGTTCACTGACAAAAATAAACTAAACACGAACTATCTAATACTGAAACACACTAGCTGCTAATGATCTCATAACTGATTTAAGATCTTCAGAGCTACCTTCAGAAACATAAGATGGAGCAATCCCATATTTAGGATAGTCACATAGCACTCATTCATCAATTAGGGCACATTAAGCACAGGATCAGCAACAAAAATAGCTGGAAGCATATCAGTTTACTGCTGGAAGATGTTTCCTTGACTATTTAAAGACAAAACATGTGGGTTTTCTTTTTTTTTTTTTTTTTTTTTTTAGGTATTGGATTTATTTTGTACTTGATACAAAAATCTTTCAAGAAATCTAATGAAGATGCAACACTTAAGTGATCCTAAATAAAGATGTTGTACTTCAATTCCTGTCATTAGAAATGGATCACTAGCGTTGGAAAACATTTTGCCTACTAATCATGGGATGCAGATGAGTATCAGATACAAGTGACCCCTACTTTGAACCGTTTGAAAAGTCAAGTTACAAGTCTTCACTTCAGTGGAGATATATAAAAAGTCTACTAAAAATACTTTTTAAAACCTTAACTACTGATGTTCTGTTCTGTCCTTTTGATGTCTATTTGATAAGACAGAAGTACTGAAAACATACGTATTTCATCTGTATGCAAATCTGGTAACTACTTGTCTTAAACATCGCTACCAATAAAATAGATTAGGTTATTGCACATTGAATACCTTAAAACAAGGTTTGGTTTGGGGGTACATGTGAAGTTGTATAAAATGTACAAGAAAAACTGGCAAAAAAGCCATTCAAGCTTTTAAGAGTAAATATCTTTCAAAGTAAAGCAAACTATAAAATGTTTAATGGCTATAAAGTCTAGCCTTCTTCTACAGATAGATGATGTTACCAGCATTTGAGAGAAAGCAATCTTGGAAAGAATACTGAAAAGGTGACTAAGAAATTATATCATAAAAATAAAACCTGGAAGTTCTTTCCAGAGCACAATATAGTGATATTACAAATTATGACAAAAAAAATAAACAGAACAACATGAAAAAAACCTCCATAACCTGCTTTTTCCCTTTTTTTTCCTTTTCTTGTTAGAAAAATGAAAAGCACACACATAAAGCTGAATTAAAGAAAAAAATATAGATCAGTTATGCTGGAAAACAAAATCATGCATAGTAGGTATTATTCCAGCTATTCATCAGCTACAGTACTATGAAATCATAATGGATTTATCAGTTCAGCTAGGTGTCTAAAAACCTTAAAAAAAAATAGAAAGGCCTCAGAAGGCTTGTTTTTCACATGTCAAATATAATACTTCTTTTTTCTCAAATCCTGAACAAAATAGGTTTTTGTACAAGACTGTTAAAATATGTCAGTACAATATTCTGATCACATACTTGCATTCATTAGGTATTTATGAATAACTATATTTTCCTTGCTCCTGTTGCCACTCCTGGCTTCTGCAATTCTCAAATTAACTTCCATCCTTTCAGTCAGGCAGCTAGAAATTTGCCCATTACTGGAATAGTAACTCTTTCTTTAGATATGTCCTTATAAATCTGGCTAAAGCACATCTGCACCTTTCAAACATATTAACTCTTTTTAATGTCAACAATGTGTGTTTCAGTCTCAAATTTTGCCTTTCTTTCCCTGTTCTGCTTTGGAATGGTGCCCAACAATGACCTATCAAATCCTTAGCAGCTCTTAAGCAGGGTGGTTGTTTTTTTTAAAATGTCACATTTTGCCAGACGGGTTAGTACTGACCAGAGTGAATCATAACCATTTACTCCGATATTTACTGTCATCTGACATTTACTATGCTCCCAGAATGCAAATTAAGGTACTCACCAATGGACCCAAAGCACAACCTTTTGCAGTACATGCCTGGACTCTGAAGGAATGCAGACTCCAAGGAGCAAGTCCATGAGCATAACAACTTAGCTGTGACGAATTTTGCATCAGAACACCATCCATATACAATCCATAGCTAGTAATAATACCTATAAAACAATGTGATAGCACTCAATATCTAAACAGCTACAGAGCTTAGAAGAAAAGTAACTCTACAGACATTAGAGTGGTAGTAGTAGCAGTACAAACAGTTTATAGTGAAGCAAGTGTTTAGCAACACCGTGTATACAACACTTTAAAGAAACACATCCTCCCATCTTTTACTGTCGAAAACCCTGCAAGTGGATTGCACCTTTTGAAAACAACTGCACTGTTTCAAAGACCATCCCTTAACAAATTTGTTTCTGAATAGCAGCTAACATCACCTTGGAATCAGGAAAACTGAGACAATTGTGTTTCACAGCCTATTCTGCTTGTCTACACAAGAAGCAGAGAAACAAACAAAACCATCTAACATCTTAACAACTTTGGACTTAGAAAAAAGGATTGTGATCTACATTATAATTGAAGCATAGAAGGACAACTTAGACCAGTGCTATAACTACAATAGATCAGGAACTGATGGGTGGAAGGGTCCTGTTTCAAAACATTTTTACCCACTTTTCTAAACAAAACCACATATAAAAAAAATATTGATTGCTGTTTCCTTCTAAGTATGCTGTAGAAAAAGTCCTGAAGTAAACGATTACTTACATATTCAAACTAAAGAAAGAAAATACATTTTCAAAATCAAAACAAATATTAGCAAGACTTTTAGATAGACGAGAGAATGGTCCTGGTGCAATGGGCTAAGACTAACTCAAAAATTGCAGATGATTGCTTATCTCACTTATGAGAAAACCTAAATCTGTTCTTCCAAAGGTGCATGACAGGATAGCATGAATCCTGTACAGACTGTATATACACAGTGTTTAGAACTGAATAAACTAAAGACTAAATTTTATAGATTGGCTTAGATTTTGGAAGTTGAGATTGCAAAAGGGTATCTTTTTTTTTTTTTTTTCCAGGGCTATTCCTCCATCTTTTTCCCTTCTGAATATTCTCCATTTTTAAAAGCTATATGTAAATCTTAAGGCCAAGATATACTAAGCTATAGGGTGCATTAGAAGTGAATTCATTTCAGAGGATGCCTTCTGATCTTCCCATTATAGAAAACGTCTTTGTATTGTAAAAATATAGCACAATTCACCTTTCCTTCCCTTTAAACTGAATTGTTTGAAACTAAACTGAGGAAGATACTGTTTGAAACTGAGAAAAGATTTTCCCCAAAATAAAAATGTACACGCAACTGTTTCAGCTGAAGAGCTATTGAAGAGTTATACTTCAAAAGTTATATATGACAAAACAATGCAGAGCTGCGTATGGTGACGTGATTCACAGATTCCTCAATTCTAGAAAAGCGAGAGGCTAAACTCAAGGCAGATACCAGAGATCTGTGTGTGGGAGGAAGTCCTGGTAAATCTCACATTATCAATCCTACCACGTTTGAAAGGCTTCCTAAAGCAAAAGTCCCTTGGGGTTCTGTGTCTAGTTGCTTGTAAAGCAAGGGTATTAATGGTTGACATTTGCCCTACATCAAATAAACAAATTATACATATATAATTTGCATCAGAACATCATGTATCTATATATGGTACATATATATGTGTGTGTGTGTGTGTGTGTGTGCATAGATATATAATATATACATATATATATTAACAAACATATTTATCTCATAGTAAAAATGTGAACACTGGCATTAAAGATGTGTCTTACAGGAAAAAAAACAACCAACCAACTAACCAACCAACCAAACCCCCCTGAAATACTTTTAGTATCTATCTCAGTAGCAATAACCCTTTACAGGAATCAACATATCATTATTAATTCCTTTGATATTTCTGGTAACAGCACGAATCATAATGTGATCATCTGATATTAACATGGGTGCCATACATGCCTCTATGGGATCCCTACTGTAACTAAGTGTTCATTAACTGGACAAGTATTTTAAAGTGTTCCTAAAGCCACAGCACCTTGCAGCATTCACACTCTGAGGAGCAGCTGGTCAACACTGTGAGCTTTTTTTTCTCTGATGGAGAAGATTACAGAATGAAAAGAAAGAACTAAGTACATTTCAGAACAAAAGAGCTCATAGTTTGACTTTGACTTTGAGATGGGAAGCCATTTTTCTGAGTTAGCTGATAATTATTTTCGGCCAGGGATAAATAACATAGCCTCTCTATTTCACCACTCTATGTTTCCGAAGCATACTGAGAAAAAGTTCAAAGTCTGCCCAAATATTACCTACTTTTTAAAGTCTCTATAGATATGCCTGAAGTTTACCGTCCATGAAGTACTGCAAAGTATAGCACATTTTCGTGTTAAGCACAAGACTTTATGAGCAACATAGTCACCATGAAAAGATGCAGTTTCTTCATAATTATTAAGTCTAGGTAGCTAGATAAAATCTTGGTTTCATTTAAGACAAGATTTCTATTGACTATAGTACAATTATGTTTCACTTAAAGAAAACCAACAAACCAAATAAAGCTTAAACTGAAAAAAACTCCACACTCTTCCCTTTTTCTTCCTCCTCTTCCTTCCCTGGGTAAGACCATATAATCTGTCAATGATATTCCAAACATTAAAGATGAAAAGAGGCTTTGAATCTAAAGTACTACAACCATTTTACTCTTCAGGTACAATCTAGAAGTCAAATCTTAGGACAATGTACTTTTATCTATGTAGATTTTACTGACTACAAGCACAAATCTTCTCTCAGAAGCACAAGCATTTTCAGGAACAAGTACTGGATTAGTTCACTGAATAACTAATTACTATACCTAATATTTCCCACACAAATTCCATATAGCCTTGGAAGATACAGTTCAGATCAAGACATAATTTTATCTATGACTATATGGTAAGACTGTAATACGTATGTTATAAAGAATATATTATTCTTTATTGAGACCACTAGAATAGTGGAGGCTCAAAACAGAGTATCTGATGCTGCATGTCATTTCACATAATCATAGAATGGTTAGGTTCGGAAGGGAACTTAAAGATCATCTAGTAATCATTTCACAAGCCTCTCCATATCTTACGCTCAACTAAATGGTCAATATCGCTTATATTACACTATCCACATATGTGATATTTATGTGACAGAAATAGAGGGCTCTGCTGTGAAGTGGCATAACTCTGTGCCATGCACCACCAACCATTTTATTGCTGGTTTAAAAATAAGACAAAAGAAAATGTGCATATTACAAATACATTCAGTGTATCATCTTCCAAATGTCTTTTTTCTCTACCTGGTACATAAATAACATTCCTGAAGCAACTTTTAACAAAGAATTAAGTGTATTGTTTCACGTTTTTCTATGAAATGAAATATTTTTTTTTTCCCACAAAATAATACAAATTAGCCTTACATTCAGCCAAAACTGCAGCCCAGTTATTTTTCGTTGAGGGTGTACTAACACCCTCAGCTGTTTCCTAATAACCTATTTGTTGTATTTCAAAGGAGAGCTAAGCTGTACGTAGTAAATATTGTATTAGCAATAAGAAACAATGTGCAAATGTAGGCATGTATTCCCAAGTTTTAGTTGTTTTAATGGAGCTTGTGGAAATTCAGTTATCAAACTATAGGTCTTTATCTTCTGTGTCGTTGAAATGCATGTATAAACAAATGTATGTATATATATTTATTTGAATAGTTAAGCCACTGTCTAAACTACTTGGATTTTTTCCCCACAGTAAAGAAGGGGTAGTAGGATCAGTTCATGACATGAACTATTACATGTAAAATTATTCAGATTTTAGCCACTAAACCACATATATGATCTTTCTGCCTTCCTTTCTCACTCCCTGCATCCACATCCTTTACCCCTCCCCTTTTTTCTTCCTCTTTGTCTTCCTCTAAGTTTTTGCCACATATGGAATTTTAGATACAGGGTTAGAGGGTTTTTAAAGTGCTAGGAGGCAAAAACTTCCAACATGACTCCTACATAAAGAATCACAAATTATCCACTACATTATTTAACAACAGGCAACATACTCTTATTTCTTTCTAAAAGCAACGTAAGACCTTACAGAATATTACATATATGTACCTTTTATAATTAGCAATTTTGGGGGGATTATTTAAAGTGCCTTGTAGTGAAGTTTTACAAGTAGGATGTGCTGCGCCAAACAGTTGAAGGTGGGGAAGAACTTGCAGGGGAAAAATTAAACTCACGTAAAACCACTGTAAGAAATAATTTATATATATGAATATGATAAGCTAATAAAAAAAAATCTGTTGCTTTAAATTCAGTGATTTTCTCAGTGATTTTCTGTCTATATAACATCCTCTGTTGTGCTTTAAACTGTTACATACAGGATAATAAAATCAAGGTGAATTCCAACACCACATGATACTGTGCAGTAGTGTTAGAAATGTAAAATCTTCCCAAAAGGTTTATACACACGTATATTTCACAGTGGAAATCATTTCTAAACTAAAGAAAGTATATTATTTAGCTTCCACAGCCAGGGAAATGTACACCTTCAAAAGAACTGCGTATAACACAAATCTAATATTACTTATCAATTAATGTAAAAGAAATTAATATTTTATTGGAAGGTGAATTCAACATCCTAGACTGATATTCTCCAAGAATGCCTATTCCTCAGCTCAGTTCTCCTGGAAAACGTTAAACAATGAGATGCAATACACACAAACTATCAAAAGGGAGCACTTTTGAGCCACTAAAACCATGCGATAGGCTGAAACCCCACAATTTCTTAGCTGCAGACAAGATACTATCTCAGGTATTTTATGTGCTAAAATGATCATTAAAAATTAAGCACCACATATAAGCTGCCATTTAGAATATTAATTTACCTTTACTAATCATCTTTTTAACTTGAGGCTAGAAGAGTTCACTTACCATTCGGATACTCAGGCTTAGTCCATGAGATGTTAAAGGAGTCAGATGAGTATGACTGGGCTTTTGGAGCAGGAACACCTTCTGGTGTACTCTCATCTGTTATAGCTGTGCTAGCTTCGCTTATTGAACATCCACCTGCAGTGCAAGCCTTAAAATATGAATCAAAACAAATAAACATATTTTAATGTATTGCCAGTGATTTTAGAAATGCTTTTCTGTGAAGTTTTAGAATTTTTACACATTTAAATTAAGTGTGTGAAGATTCTTTTCTTAGCATGGATTTGTTTACTTCTTTTTAAGCAACAAGATGCGCTACATATGATATTTAGATTTTAGGTAGAATGTAGCTGAAACATTATACTAATGTCTGACTTGCAGTAGTTTGCATTTAAGTGTGAGTCATAATTACAACTAGTTTTCCACTGCTTTTGTAATAACAGTAAAAAAAAAAAAAAAAAGGAATACAAAAGGTATCATTTACAGTGCAAAACTGATCAAATTGACACAAGTTCCAGATAAAGAATATACTGACCAACTCTCAATGCACTGAAATCATCTTGATGAATAGTCATTGAGAAAAACATGCCATTCAGACAGTTCTGCCCTTCATGAAAGCACACAGTTATGTGCAAGTGCAATTAAAAGAATGAAAAAACACTATTATAAATCAGTATGTAACAGTTATTGCTACATGTTTATGAATCATAAAGTCAAATCATTTGTATTTCAGTTACCAGACAAGAAAGATGGATTACACTAGTTTTATATTTTGCTTGATTAAGAAAAAATACAATGTGCAAAAAATAAATGTGCATATCGCCTCACAACAAGCTTTTAAAGTTTTACATTTTTACACATAAGACTCCACAGCTACGGTGTCTACATGTACTGGTTTTCCAATTACTTGCACTAAGATGAGTGAAAAGAGACAGGAGTTCTTACAGAAGTTAAAAAAAAAAAAAACAAACCTGAACAAGAATATAGAAACTCTGTACTGGATTTAAAGATTCCTTAGCTTATTGTTTGTTTAGAAATAAAATAAATCAAAACCTGAACTCAACAAAGATCCAGATTCAGACATACTTCTAATTAAAACTTATGGAATCATCTCTTTTTTAGGAGTTGCTTATGTGCTGAAGTGTGTGCCCTGCACATAAAGAAAATATAACATTGCCCAGATCTCCAGAAATGTTTCTTTTAAGCTAGTATATTTTATTTGGAAGGATTAGCTTGAATTGCCCATTTTCCAGTGTGTTTCAAATCAGAGACCAGTCAACATCTTTCCTACCCTGCTCCAAAAGTGTATGCTAATTATTTACCCATGGGTAAAAGTAACAACTGTTTGTAAATGAGAGACTATTTTATATACCAAGATTGTGTTAATGTCACTGGAAATTATACTCCCAACACAACTACAGATTGTGTTCAGTCTGGGCTATCTAATAAAGATGAAAGAATGCAACCTCAGTTTTGGAAACATCTGAAAATGGCATTTACTTTAAACATGATAGTGTTTAAAATAGTCAGGCAATGCTCAGATAATTGTTAGCATTTTGTTTAGGAAAATATGTAAGAACATTATCCTTCCAGAAAATGCAAACTATTCTTCAAATTATTTCACTTCTATTGGCTTAATGAAGAAACTGAAAACACCAGCTCTGGAAGACCTCTTCCTTGCATGCTCCTTATTACCTTGTTAAACAAGTTCCACTGAGCTTTCCTCAGCAGTGGAGCCCTTTTTCATTCAAGGTCTCAGTAACAGCAGCCTTCCCATTTATTTATTTCTTGAATTTCGTGAAACTCAATTTGTGTACCCCTGAAACTTGCTGGGGAATGAAGCGTCTGATTCTTCTAATAAAAACCAGTGAAAGAAAACTCATCTACATTTTAAACAGTGGGTTTTTAGATCAGTGTATCCAAACAGACTGGGCATTGCTGAGACTATCACATCCAGTAATGCTTAAAGCCATGAAATCCCACACCTAGATAGAGCCCCACTATGCCATACTAAACTTCACCAAGAAACAGATTTGAGGCAAATTTTGCAAAAATACCTAGGCATCAAGACAGCCAAAAGACAGATACAAACCATATAACAAGACACCACACAGCGATCCTCCTGTTAGCACCAGAGCCGGCTTAGACACAAAACACAGCCATGAGGAGATACTAGCTTAACAGCTGAATCACAGTAACACCCAAATCATATAAATGGGTGTGCCACCCCGGCTACTAAAGGCAGCCTTGCAGCTTTTCATTTGCTTTCAAACTGGCCTGGCTCACACTCATGCATCTTAGAGCATGAACAGAGCAAAAACAAGTTCCTTTGCACTGATCCATGGAAACATGACTTTAAGACTTCTCAGTTGACTTTTAGAAAGAAGCAGTCAATTTGCTTGCAAAAGTTGTTGCACTAGTTATGAGTACAACTGCTACATATTAAATGGCAGGAATAAATTGTAAAAAGTGGTAAGAACATACAAAGACATTTTGTTAACTTAGTGTACTTATATTAACCTGTCATACAAAAGCTAAAGCCAGCAGCCTGTGAGGTGCTGACAGTTCTGCCAATGAGGATCCCAATTCCTGTGTTCAAAGCAGCAACTTTTGATGACTCAACTTAAAATTTCTCATGTAAACCAAAGCCAGCTTTTGAATGGATACAAAACAAAATTAGTATTACCTGTGAAACAAGAGAAAGAAAAAGGTTCAAGCTGATAAAACTGTTTTATTCTAACCAAAGAAAGCAAGCATTAATTCCCAGTGCTGAAGGTATTCTATTGTTGTCTTTACTTTAAAAGTTTTATTGTAATTCCTATTAAATTATATGTGAAACACTAAATATTCAATTTTTTTCCAGGTGTGTGTGCGTGATATGGTTTTGCTACATTTGATGTTGACATTTGTACACACTGAAACTTTGTAACTTGTAAATCCCTAACATGACATTCTTGTCAAAGTAGTCTGACAAGTTCTAAATACAATGGATTCAAATGTTTTAAGAAAGCTATCACACCTCAGAGATAACGGGCATCCATGCGCTTTTAGACTTGCCATTTTTAGAGCTGCAAGGACATTTAGGTCTTGTAACCTGCCTATCACAGATGATTGCATTTTGTCCAGGTAAATCTGGTTATCTCCATCACCAGAAGACATTATCTTTTCTTACCTTCAGGTTACCACTGATGCAATGAAAATATTAAAAAACAAATCAAAACCACCAATCAAATAGGAAATAAAAATATAAACATCAAAGATTCCTCAAAGTGTATTCAGTAACTTATGGAAAAGCTGTACAAGATGAAGTAAAAACAAAGGCCACACAACACCTGTTTTAACCATGTTCCAAGGCAGAGCCACCAAAAGAAGCACTCCCAGTTGCTCTCCAGATCCTAGCTGTTAATTCTCCCCTGATCCTCTCAACTTGTACCACCCCCCCCCAGGAGCTGGGCAGAAGAATGGAAGGGCTGTCTCACAGTGAAGGACAGCACAAATTCTTTTGATAGTCCCATTTTTATGCTAAAAGGCATAAAATGCCTGTTGTAGTACTGCCCTAGTTTTGGACCCGGTGCTATTTTATATGCTATACAATTTACTATGCCAAAATATCTAGGCACAAATGAATTAATTTCAACATGAATCTAAGCTTTAATTAGACTGAATATCCTTGCTTTTTCAAGTTCAAGTCATCTCCTTATCATCACCTGAAGATAGCTTATTTTTTGTGGTATAATATTTAGAACATTCAAGAGCATGCTAAGAAAAAAATGAATGCATACCCAGTCTACATAAATGTAAATTTATTCATAATCAAGAGCAGAATATTTTTCTATGGCATTTATCAAAGCAAATATCCTTATATAGGTATTGTTATAAAATGAACAGTGTGCTTAAAACAAGGGACAATCCAGTGCTTTTATACACATATTTTCAAGTTTGTTACTGAGCTGAAATTCTTCTATTTCATCATAAAATAAAACTAGTAAGAAAGATACGTAATGAAAACACGAAAGACTTTTATATTGTTTTAAATAAACAAACTGCTGTTTTATACTGAACTCTTTTCCTTTCTGCTGTTTCTTTCTACATACAGATTTTATGAAGAAATAGCAAATTATCATGGTACAAAATGTGAAAGACTAATCAAATACAAGAAACTACTGAATATAAGTTTTTAAGTCTTTCATATACTTCTGGTAAATTCTCAGTTAATCCTTGAAAAAACTCTGTGTTTAAATTATATACATGTTTCTTGAGGGTCAGTTCTGAAACAAAACACTTGTTATTCAGGATGGCTCATCCACCTTGGTTTCAGAAAGATGTTAAAGCAAAGTGGATGCATGAACCATTAAGTATTCAAGATGTTAACCACATCAGAGTAATTTTCACTACTTTACACCTCTACTACACATCTTTAAAACTTACAGCTAGTTTTATGAGGTATTCAGTACCCGGGAAAAGCTGATGAATAGTAAAATCCAGAAAAAGTTCTGTGCTGTTATAGATTACATTCCACTTTGTGAAATTCTGCTCATTTTTGGCAATATAAATCATATAGCGATCTAGGATTCCATTTGCTGCTACTGGTTCTTTCCATCTGCAAATAAAAGCAAAACATGATTAAGACCAGCAAAGATTCAGACCACAGTGAAAAATTTAATGCTTTGTTTAGGGGACTTTGTGGGGTTTTTGTAAGAATTTGAAAACATAGTTGTGTAACCATGAAAATAAGTCAAAGGCATACCTCTAATATAGTATTTGTACTTAATAGGTAAATGACTACAGTAACACACAAAGCAGGGGCTACAAAACAGGCATAGCACCAGAACATATCCTGCACTGAAGTTTTTCAGAGGCTATGCCCATATGTAGGTTATACTGATTGCGTAAAGACAAAATGGAAATTAAGTTGGCAAGTGATAATCAGAAGGTTCACAGAACCACTAAACTAATCACTTCTATGCATTTAATCATAATAAATTTAATTTTATGTCACAAACCCTTCCCCTGATTGAACTCACTAGAATTCTTGAATAAACTGATGTACTATTGTGTTGTCAGGAAAGAAGAAATCATTACTTACTGTACATATATTGTTCTAGGATCCAAAACCGTCAGGACTGGGGCATCTACATGAGACGGTGGTAGCTGTGCTGTAAACAAGGTGACCTGGGAACTGTTTGTACAGCCAGCGAATGTGCATGCACTGAGCAGAAACTGGTGCGGCGTAAAAACAGCTAAATCTAGGGGGAAATAAGGAATATTAGTTTACTTTGTATATTAATTTTACCTTGTTTTTTTATAACTATTGGAGGGTAGTGAATTCACAAAATCAAGAGGAAGAGAGACCTGTATGTCTTAGACGTTTCACGTTTATCCCAGATGAGTGAATATTTGCTGTTTAATAGCAAATAACTGCAAATTTTAACTATTAACAGGTCTATGGGACAGGCGTTGGTTGAGATGACCTCATTGCACAGTACATTTACACTTAAATGCACACCACCCAAAGAAAAAGAAAGATGTTAGCCTCTCAGGTGCTATGTACTACATCAATTCTCTACAGTGGCAAATGAACACCTTTAAGATGATTAAATCAAATCAAATTAATGGAAAAACAAGTACAGGTTCATTAACACAGCCAGGTTGCATTTTGTTTAAAAACATGACGTATGGTAAATGAACGTCAAGCAATAATACATACAAGGATTCACTTCATGCAGATTTCATTATAAGCATGAACACAAAGGAAATTCATTGTTGCCACCACTCATACCGGTCAGTTCTTTCTTTGCCTGTCTTCAGCTGCACGAATGACAAACATTTGTAATACTTATTTCACTAAAGACAACCTGTCTAATGCTATAGCAATACAACTATTAAATGGTAATTTTTTATGAAGCTATTCCAATTACAACAGAAAATGGTGACTAAAACGTAGCAACTTTGCTGAATAAATATTCTAAAAGCTCTTCAGCCTCATATATTCTTCCCTATACCAATAAAGGAATGTTTGTCAGAAAAATTATAGTGGGAAAGTAATGCAGACATAATTGTCTAACCTTTTTCTTTTATTTTTTATATTAAAATACAAATCACAGAATTTTAATGAGCAAATCCTTTAAGAAGGAATTTCTAATTGAGCTTTTGGCAACAGTATTAAGGTATACAAGTAAAATGAAGACGTTATAGATAGACATTTTAGTATGCCAGAAAAGTTGTGGGTTTCTCAAGACACAACAAATGCAGGAGACCTCACAGCCAAATAATATCGTTATCATTTTGTGTAAAAATACTGATGAGCACAAATTAAGAGATCGATGACAAAAACATCACTAAAGCAGAAATGGTATAGACCCAAGTTCTTTCTTGTTAGTTTTCTCCTCATATAATGTCCCCAGCCCCTGCTGGAATGGAATTCCTTCTGATTTACTCCACTGTGTGTGAGGAGAGAATGAACTGGTACTACTGAAAAGGCAGTATCATTCAGTGGCGTTGCACTATAGAGCACATGGCAAAGTGTGAGTTAAAAAAAATATAAAAAAAATCATCAAGTGAATGCCTGTAACACAGTGACATGTTTAATCAACATAATGGGTCTGATTCTACCAGGGTTAAGCAGTGCTTATGCGGGTGAGAGGGGGAAAGCACACTCCAGAGCAGGTGCTCAAGCTGGCTCAGCAAGAGGAGAAAGTAAACTCCACACACTGTACCGACGGTATTGCCCTCATTAGTGTACACCTTCTTCTTTGCAGCTGCCATCTGAGAAGTCACAGAAAGTACAAATGGAGATGGAAGTCTGTGACACAAGTATGAGATATTCCATGTTCCGGGTGGGCAAGCAAGTGATAAGAAGGATTTTACTTTTAGCAATCATAAAAGGAACAGCTGAAAGCAATCCATGCAGCTATTTAATTCATATCCTTGTAAATAATGAGCACACATTCTTCTCTGAAATGAAACTACATTGTGTGGCTTCACTTAGCAGGGCAAATAAAACACAGGGGAAGGGAGAAGAGAAAAAGAAGTGGATCTATCTTTTTCCATTTATTTGTGGCGAACACTGTTTTCCTTGTACACAGATTTGTGATAGCGGTTGGAGAGCAGTATTTTTCTCTCCTTTAAGGAACTGTTTTTTAAAATAGGTAGCTTGTACTGAAACCCAGAGTTGATGCACACAGTAGCTGGTGAGACTACTTGCATGCGTAAGAGTTTCTGGAAATATCTAGTCAAATTTGAAGAGGGAGGAACTTTGTCACAGATGAAGAGAATGGAATATGTTTCATTTCCCTCCCTGAAAAAAATAAGTGACTGCAAGTTACTATGTGCATCACAGTGCCTGGAATGGAAAAAACAACAGGATCAAAGATGTGTATTCCTTTTCTTGATTTTTAATACTGCTAATGTATTTTGATTAATAAATGTTGAATAGAATGCTTCAATGGAATCTAAAGATTTAGCTGGGATAAAGTCTAAAAAGAAAAACTGTTAGTGGGAGCAGTAGAAGTAAACACAGTAATTAGAGACATAGCAATGCCACTCAAAGCATGAGCTTTGCAGTCAAGGAAAATCCATAGACTTCATCAAGGTTTGGATGTGTCCATGAATACAGTGTAAGTAGTATTTCTAAAAGGTTAGAACCAGAAACTGACAAACTGAACAACAGAAATCATATTATAATTACTGCAGTTATTTGTCACAATCTGATTTGGCAGATATTTTCCTATTTAAAGTTCAAAGGGTTTCAAAATGGATCAGTGAATTCAAAAACTACAGATACAAACATAAATCTGAACAATAAGGGAGGAGGTTCTTAAAACTACAAAGACACCATTTGTCAAGGTCCTCTAGCAACAATGCCTTGCTTTCCATTTGCTTGATTGCATGATTTGCATAAGATCAAATACAGCAATTGTGGACATGATAAACAGATCCCTCTCAAACACATTAGAAATGGATCCACAAGCATTATCCAGAAATGTGTTACAGGAAAATGCACCCCAGTGATTAATGTCAAACAAACCATCATTTACAATATAGGGTATGAGTTATGTTATGTGTTTATTTGTTATTTTACGATTGATTTCATGCTGTTGCTGGAAGAATTTAATTGATCTCGATTTACAGAATCAACCCAATAAGCAGACAGTTATTTTCTTTTTAACTCACAGCAAAAGCTGAAAGCTTTTTTACACATTCGCTTGATCAAGCTATATTCCTGTGTATTCCATAATTCCGGGTCTCTTGCATTACTTTAAAATAATTTCAAATGCTTTTTATTGCGATTTTACAATAACTACTCTTCTAAATCACTTCTTATCAAAACAAATATAAACTTAAAAATTATGAGAAAAGCCTAAATTTGGGATTTGGTCTTGTACTCATTTCTGGATTCAGAAGGGCAAAGAGCACTAAAGAGTAAACAAAAAAAAAGAGACTTCCTAAAGGGCACAAGATTCCCTCAAATCATTCTATTAAGGTAGCAGGTAGCCAGAAAAAATCAAAACCAGAACAAAATAAAGCTAAACTAAATCACCACATACCTGTTTAAAACCCATTATTTCCTTTCCCCAAAGATAGAGGTGGAGGGGAGGAAGAAGAAGGGCAGGGGAGGAGAAGGGGAAGGGCCCAACCTGTCTTTCCATCTCTTTGACCCTGGGGGCGATACAAACAAACTAAATTCTAACTCACATATCAGCAAGAGAAATGCTAACTATAGTGTCTATCATTAACATCGAAATTCGCATACCGCTACATTTATTATATATGTGGTATATGTAGAACTTGCCACACTAACCAAAGCAACTATCTTAAATATCATGATAAATCTAACTACAGTGCTTGGTGTATATCTAGTTTCTAATAACCACCAGCATAAGGTCTTATAACACAATCGATGCATGAGACAGAAAGAATAAAGAATGACTCTGTTTGCATGGTCAATAAGAACACTCACTTTGCTTTGATCAAATTTAATGGGTAGTCATTGAAAGATAATATGCAACACTACAGTGCTACTTTTAGCATGGAATTTGAGAGATGTTTCTAAGATAGAGAAGAAAAACATTGTTACTAGAGTAAAAAAAAACCCAAGCCCAAAATCAGAGATTTAGGAACTTCAGTTTACTATCAAGATGTCAGAGCACACCACAGTTAAAAAGTAGTACAGTATTAATGTCTATAATGTTTTCATTTATCTGTAACATGCAGCATTTTGTATTCACATTTACAGCAAGAGTCACATACCCTTCTTTCCTATTTCTCTTCCACCCTATTTCCACTCTCCCTAGTTTCAGGCATTGACTGTAAGGACCAGAAATGGCAATGTCCTGTCTTGGTGAGCACTCAGCTGAAATGTGACTTGTGTAAGGAACCCTACATAGTTTCTCTTAGTAAAATAATTGAGACAATAGCTATCCCACAGCTATATTCAAAGGAAAATAATACAGCAGCAAGGGGTTGTTAGCAGCACAACAAAGAAAACCTGCTGAGAGAGTATAAAGATGAAACACTTCCAAAGAATTCCAATCACCACATTATTATTGTAGGTAGACTGTACGACTACTTCAGCTCATTACTCACACCCTTATTCTGTTCTCTCATCTTCTTTCTCATAGTTTGTTAAATTACCTCAGAGTAACTTAATTTTTAATTAGAAGGCAAACCCTTTGGGACCATAAATCTGCATCACCAAATACAAGAATATCCCTATCTGATCTTTATACACTATCAAAAAATAAAATCAAATTCATAAAGTAAGTGCCAAGATCATATTATCAGGCTTACTCCATCAGATACCATTAGTGGTTCTTTCCCTCCCGACATTTTCTGAAAGCAAGCAACAATTCATATATAACTTTTAGTAGAGTACATGCTGCTTTCTGTATTTATAAACCACCAATCACTTAATTATATTGACTCTAGAAGAACCAGTGCTAATGTACAATCTTCTCTGGAAAGCATTATATTAATGCTCCATCTTCATAGAATTCTTGTGAATCCCATGCCATCCCACTCATCACTCAATATTTCAGGAAAAAACGGCATCACAAATGACACCACTTGCCTACTTCAGGCAACTCAAACAAGCCCCGGGAAACAGTGTGCTCATATACCTAATTGTACCAACAAGCAGTGAACGGCCTTTCACATGTGGAACTGGCCAATGAATTGAAGAAACAGCAAATTCTGCTGGATATTAATTGATAATTATGAATGTTCCAAAATGACAATTAAGAGAATTTTTTTGAAGCCACTAAAAACAAGGGCAAGAAATACAGATAAATAAACTCAGGGTCACAAATAATGATTTCCAGGAAGCACCATAAGCTGTTGTTCTGTTACCTAACCAGCAAAGTCTTTGACACAATGGCATATTGGACAAACCAACTTTGCTTCTAGCTGTCCAAGAAATACTGATGAGTTTTATAAGCTCTTCCCTCAGCAGTAAATATTGCTGAATTTTTTCCAAATTACTCATAAAGCAGTAAATCCTCATTTCATTTGAGATTTATACGCTTCAGAAGAATTCAGGAAAGGTGTAACTTCCAGGCCCCCTTCTGAGGAATTAAAGAGTATAGCCGTGTGTCATATGGGAGCAGCAAAAACATGACAGTCCTATGTTGGACTGTGTAAAAAAGATATATTCAAGAATAAAAAACCTTTGAAACAAAGGTGTAAAGTGTCCTGGTTTCAGCTGTGATAGTCATTTTTCTCCTTCTTAGCAGCTGGTGCAGTGCTGTGTTTCCAACTTCAGTCTGAGAACAACACTGATAACACCAATGTTTTTAGTAGTTGCTAAGTAATGTTTACTCCAATCAAGCACTTTTCAGTGGGGGGGGGGGGAGGGGGGGAGTGGAAGGGAGGAAGTGAGTGAGCGGCTGCATGGTTCTGAGTTACCAGCTGGGCTTAAACCACAGCAGAAAGGCTCTTTGAAAACTTCAGTTTGCCAGCATTTCAAATAATTAATGAAGACATTACATGCATGTGGTAGAAATACAGTACTGCAGTTCCACCTTTGGAAAAGTAGTAGTTCCAAAGTACTTTAATGCTTTTAGCTATAATTATGTCTTAACAGCAAAGATTATGAAGTCTATTTGTTTTCACATTTATAACAGTGTCTCTTGGAACCAAGTGTCTCTTAGAACCATTAACTGTTGCACGGAAAACCTTTCTGACATTTTATCAGCCCAAACTCTTGTACTACTTCGAGCACAAATTCATCCCTCAAATGTTATGTTCCATCCTGAACAATTCACAAGGCTGAATTAGCATCTATTCCTGATTATTGTGTTTCATTTTTTGCTGGGGGGGGGGGGGGGGGGGGGGTGGTAAAACTACTAATTTAAATCTTACCCTAGCAAGGTACATATCTTTTTAATTAAACATGCATATTATTCCTTTCCTATTGCAAAAGTTGGAATACAACAATACCAGTCTTTTGTTTTAAAGCATGTCCCTGAGATAGCTACTGTAAGTACTTTACATAATAGGGAGCTGGACCTGCCCAAATGAATACTTGAATGAATACTTGAATGAATACTTGAATGAATACATGAAGATGTGCAGAGGGCTGGAGCACCTCTGCTATGAATGTAGACTGAGAGAGGTGGGCTTGTTCAGCCTGGAGAAGGCTCTGCGGAGACCTTCTAAGTCTTCCAATACCTATAGGGTACCTACAAGAAAGAGGGGTTTTTGACAAGGGCCTGTAGTGACAGGACAAGGGGGAATAGCTTTAAACTGACAGAGGGGAGATTTAGATTATATATTAAGAAGAGATCCTTCCCTGTGAGGGTGGAAAGGCCCTGGCACACGGTGCCCAGAGAAGCTGTGGCTGCCCCATCCCTGGCAGTGTTCAAGGCCAGGTTGAATGAGGCTTGGAGCAACCTGCTCTAGTGTGAGGTGTCCCTGCCTGTGGCAGAGGGTTGGAACTGGATAAGCTTTAAAGTCTCTTCCAACCTTAACAATCCTATGATTCTATGCTTTTCCAGGGTGTCCTTGCCCTCCACTCACTTGAAGTCCTAAAGGTGCTCAAATGAAGAAAACTCAAATCATGTGGAGTATCACACACCACACTGTTTAGAAAAAAATGACGGGAAGCATCAGAGAAGGACATTTAAACTTCTCTTAATACTTTACCATCAATTAATCTACTTGATTCCATGTGTAAAGACATCCCATGTCACTGACCACAGAAGAATCATTGTACATGCATGAAGATCCTTGGAATCTTCCTTCCCCTGACATCCCTGATTTTCTACCATGTCCCATCATCATTAGTCACCATCAGAAAAATATACAGGTGTCCTAAGAATGTTTTTAAAGGCTTTTCTTGTTGTCAAAACAATATACAGCCAGTCAGTGCAAATATTCAGCATCAACTGAATCTAATGATCTTTCAAGTTACATTTTTGTTTGCTAGAATTAAAATCATTCATTGTCTCCCTATTTACTTCAACTATAACAGCTGGACAAATAAAGTGAATTTGAAGGTCAAAGGGGGAGAAAGCAGAAAGAGGACATATCACATAAATTCTTACCAGGCCCCTGAAGAGCAGTAATAATGGTCATACCAATATCACTATCTTAGTTTGTTTTACTCTTTGTCATTCCTTTACATGTAATATGGCATGACACGGCCCTCTTTTAAGATTTAAAAGAAGATTTCCATTAATGAATGCTTCCAATCCAGCCACTGTATTGCTATCAGCTTAAATAGAGGGGAGTTATTAGTATAAGTCATAAGAATCATCATCTCTCAGTCAATGTTGAGCCCAAAACTGTGAAAAGGGGAAGGGGGGGGAAGTGTTTTGAACATTTTTACCTCTGTATTACTTCAGCTTTATGTTCACAACTGGAAAAATATATTTTCACTAGGCAACTACTTTGCAAATTTGAATCACAGATACCTGCTGCTATAAAAATGGAACTGCTCTGAATTCACATTAGTATGACCAAGAATCCCTTGGCTCTCTAACAGAAGTACATCCTGTATTCCCAAGTAATTCCAATCTTGCTGCAGTGGGAGAAACAGAATTCAGATCCAGTTTATATCTGTTGCTGAGCTATCAGTTCAGGTCAGAAGTGCCTGACTGCCACTTTTACAGGCTGCTGAAGAACACATGCAAATATGCAGCTGTAGTAAGAGAAGCCAGTAGGATATTAAGTTATATAAGAATATATGGTAAGTAATACAGCAACTAATACTATCATTTTATATAAATCAATAGTGCAGTCTCATCTGGAATAGCATATATTACAAAATACAGAAATAAAGTTTGGCTGGAAAATGGCAGTGAGAAAGCACAGGCTTACAAACACTCTTTTAGGAAGAGACGCTAAAAAACCAACCTGTATAAAGGAAACAAAGAAGATGACACACCAGGCAGGTATATAAGATACTAAGTCCTACATAGGAAAGCAATTAGGACCTTGTGTTCCCATGAGCTCCCTTTCAGTAATACAGGGAGAAAAGGACATCCAGTAAATTTAAAAAGTGGGATTTTCAGAATAATTAATCTAATTTGGAGCCAAAAGAAAAATATGACAATGGTTGCTTGAACTGATATCAAGTAGAGATTACAGATTAATGTTTTATAGGTTATGAGCTTTATTGAGCTATATATGTATTTTTACAGCCACTATGGGTAACTAGTTCCACCATTCTGTATAGACCCATGAATGCAAGATTATTAGAGAACAACTCTCACTATCAGGGCAAGGCAACATGTGGTTTAAGAGTTTCTGAAGAAGAGATACTATCACTTTTCCAGGACCGGAAGGAACAGCTCTGTATATCTGAATTATAGTCAGAGAATAAAGGGTTTTGCTAAAACATTACTATGGTGCTGGAACAGCTATAATGGGAGTATTCAGCTTCTGAGCACTGTTCCTAAACAAGACAATTTATAGCAAGTTAAATCTGTTGTAAGACTATAAAAGCTGAGCTGGTTTTGAGCTGCCCATAGAATTAGCAGCATAGTGAAATAGACTGTACTTCTATCTAGTTTCCTCTGTCCTTACCAGAACAATTAGATAGATATTAAGTCATTAATATGGACAACAAGTGGTTGGGGGAAATATTTGGGATCCCCCTCCCTCCCTTTTTAAAAAGAAAAAAGTTTACGTGCTATTTATATATCTTACTCTAAAGAAAAGAAAAACAAACAAACAAAAAAATAAAACCACAAAAAAAAACCAAAAAACCCAAAACCAAACCAACCAAATAACAAAAACAAACCCAAACTTAAAAAACCCTGAAAAGCACAAATTTTTTTCAACCTGACATGTTGTACTACCCACTTATGTCATGTAGCATCAGTAATGTCATCAGTTAATATAACTGCCACAATCTGATGTGATGCATTTAACTGGGATTACAGGAATAAATCATGTTTGTGGGTACACAGATCACAGGTGGTGCAGTCAGCTGCCCTGTATGATGGCGTATCTATAGGATGTGCAGATTGGGATGTAATGTTCAGAGGCTTGTTCTCATTCGTGAAGTGCTTTGCAACCATAACTCAGTAGTAAGGAGCCACCAAACAGTTATAATGGCATAAACCATCATAAGGGAAAAATAGAGATCGATCAGTGCCAGTGATATAAAGGAAAGAGCATGCATTTGTCCCCAGACTCATAAATTCAGTGGGTGTTGCAGGCTTTTTCTCTATTCCACATGTACTTTATTAATAACAGTAACTATCATAAATAATAATAATGCAGAGTAGTTTATTTCAAGATGAATGCTTTTCTTATTATCTGTTGATCCTGATTTCTTACATCCTGTCTGTATTCCTCCTGTTAATAGGGGGTATAGCTATTTTAATTTATTGTTTGAAGTCTATGCTCTTTAACTGGCAACAGAGGGCTATGCCAAGAAAGTTGTCTGTGTAGGCTCCCTGAAATATCTTCATACTTTAACCAGCATGTTAAGCTTCTACAAAGGAGGCACAGTATTTACATTATACTTCATGTTATAAATAAGTCATAAGAACAGATTAGAATTATGCATTTACACCTACTAGTGAGAGCAAGATGCATAATTCACAAGTGGCGAACCCTTAAGAGGCTTTCGTATTTCATGCCAACCCTCTCCCCCCGCCTCCACTCTCACATATGTAGAACACAGTATATTTTTCAGTCCCACTGCTCCACAATTCTTTTTCCTTCCTTTCCAGCTAGACTGTTTAGATTTTATAATCATACTTTTTCTTTCCTGTAGAAAAGCAAAAGACATTATACATTCCCAACAATGTCTACTAATGTATCTGCTTTATGTCACAGTATTGGTGTCCTCTTTCTGCATTTTCTTGTTATACTCAGGGACATGACTGGAAGAAGCAGATGTTAAATGGCAGTGCTTTCAGAAGGTGCCAGAGAAAACTCAAGTCCTCTACCTAATTTGTCAAGTGAACACAGAACTTGCAACCGAAACTTCCTTACACTTCAGACTTAACATGATGTACTGCTCCTCCAGTTGTATCTCCTGGAAGAGTAGGCTAATCTCCTTGTACATTCATGTCCTCAGCTTCTCTGCTGAAGCCTGTAAACTAATACCTGCTGTGACCACAATTTGTATGACAGCACATGAAGGCCACAGATTTTGCAGAGCCTGTGGCTTTCCCCCACGGCAGTTCTACTCCTAAGAAGCACTCTGCTACCAGGTGATAACATGTAGGAATAAGGAATGATCTTAGTATAAATTGCTTTAGTATTTTTTGGTTCTTTGGCTGGAGCACTACAGTATTGATTCCTGTAACTCCAAAGAAGCATCAACAGGGGCAGGCTCTTTGGTGGAAGAAGTCATCTTGTAATTTCTCTCAACTGTTTTGAACTGAGTTTAGTTTACACTTAGGTCAAATTTAGTTCCATGGATTTTTCTTTGCTTGTGTGCAAATATTTTAAATTATGTTCTAGTCCTAACCACCAATTATTTACTTTTCCTCAATATCTGTCATGCAACTGCTTTTCTAAGTTAAGCTGAAACTTGTACCTGTCTTCTTCCGATAACATTTATTTATCTATTTATTTATGCATTTGATCTTAATGTTTCTTAAGTGTATCAAGGAAAACTTTGAGTTTTCCTTGACTAGCTTTCTACGCACTTCATCTCTACCTGTAAACTTAGGAAAAAGACTTTAATTATGCATGCATTTTAATTCCCAGTACAATCTAACACCTTAAAAACTGTTAAGTGACATTGCAACAATGCTATAAAATCCCAAGAGCCATAGCTCACAAATTCAAAACACATAAGTTAAAAGGAAAATAATACTTTTCCCCTAACTTTTAAGAATAGAAAAAGCCACCACAATTATTTGATATGTAGGAGAGGATTCTTACCCTTGAGCTGATGAAAATGCTAGCGTGCCAGCTTATGAGAACATGTGAACATTCATGTGAATTGGATTAAATTATTATTCCTTAATCAGAAAGCTAACAGTAATCAGAACAAAATTCAATAAGAGGAAGCTATTCACACACTATACCAACATGGGTTACTTTCCACTACTGATAATTTCCTTAATTTTCTACATTTCTCCTAGAATACACTGTGGACATTCTCACCACTTGTGCATTGTTTGTACGAACTTACCCAGCATAGTCAACTATCCTGAAAAGGTAAGCAGTGAGGACCCAGAAGCTTTTAGTAAGGCAGATTCTCTAGTCACCTCCACTAACAGAGGGGATGCAAAGCTATTTACTCACTGTTCTAACACAAATGCGAAATTCAGCTGCTGGCAGAGCTGATTTAGCTGCTACTACTCTCTCTTCAGCACCAATTCCAACTCTGAATTTTTATTTATACTAATTAGATTTATACTAACTAGAAAAACTTTAAAACAAATTGCTAATGATATGTTTCCAGATACATAAAATAGGCAGTGTATTATCATATAACATACATATTATCAGGGTAAAAATTCACTATTTCCCACCTGATGACTTATTCTCTTTCATGTACAGGCTTTGTGCATCACTGCTCCTTACCAAAATGATTTAACAGCACTATTCTTTTACATTAGAAATCCAGATGCTTATTTGCATGTAGCCACAAACATACCCAGACCCACAGAAAAAGAAAACAAAACATGCTTACTGTAAATGTGACTAAAATGTGCCTCTATAATAAAGGACCACGGCATATCCAAAGAAACCATCAGAGAAACAACAGCAATGTTTATTGTCTACCTTTCCATTCATTTAAAGACCATGAGTCTAAGCCTTACTTAAAGCACATTAATCTGATATTATTCTTACCAATTCAGTTTTATGTCCATTTAAATATCTGTTCCCATGCACTAGTTAATTTCTTAGCAACACATCACTTTAATGTGTCTCTATTTATACAATAAAAATTATGGGAAAGAAAAGAGAAAAAAGGAAACCCCTAGAAGCTTTCAAAGTCCAACTACAATTTATGTAAAATGCTTCAATCAGAAATAGATTGCCATAAAAATACAATATTTCATGGAAGGATAGTGGAAAGCATGATGGAATTCAGTACTAACTAAAAGGCTATTAAACTTTATGTAAACAATTCAGGCAACCAGTGTAGAAACCTAGGTTAGATTTCTGGCAGAGTTTCAACAGGAAAGAAAGTATCCTAGAATGCCTTTCATGCTTTTTGTGACATTATTTATGCTTTGCCCTGTTTTCACCTAACTTAGGAGGACAGGGAAGCACATTTTGGGAATTCTCCTCCAATCATACAAACCATCAATTAAAAAAAAAACAAACCAAACTTATATCCAAATATTCTGTGGCTTTTAACACTCAGGCTTGTATTGCTCACACTCAAGACTTCTGGAAGATGGAGAATACTCAGGAAGGTCTGGACTTAAAGTAACAGAAAAAGACATTAACTGGTGAAGCTTTTTAGAAATGCAAATTGTAAGGAAGTTGCTCAGATTTATTGAGATAAAAAGCCTGAAACATATGCAAACATCAAGAATTCCCCTTTTCATAAGTTTTTGTCATTACAGCTTTCTGGTTTTTCAATAAGTAAAATGCTGGAAGTATTTAAGTAGCAGTTAATGACTCAACACCCCCCTGGCCATATATTTAATAAAATCAAGGAAAAGGGGAATCCCTGTTTGGGAGCCCTCAAGAAGTATTACTGTGGTGTTACCTGCCTGTATATTGTCACCAGCTATTACTATTCCGCTAGCGTTAAAGAAAGGTTGGGACACATTTGGTATAGACAGAAGTGTCTATGTCTAGTACAAGCCAAACAGGAATCCATGTACTACTCAGAATAATTATCACAGCTGATAAACCAACGCAATTTATAACAGCAGCATGGAAGAACATATCTATCTTAAATTAGATATTACATCAAGTGTTTGGCAGCTCAGGAGACCAAGTGGTCCTAAACTAGCAAGGAGAAATATGAGTGTGTTTTCCAGGGCAGAAATCTCAGAGAGAAGCTTCATTATGCAGCCCGCAATATCAAGAAGACTGCCACAATCCCTTAAAGCCTGTTAAGTTAGAGCTAAGTGAGGTTTACCCCTATGAATGGATATCTAGAGATTCAAACAGAAGCAGGGCACAAGCACCACAGAAGACGGCCTTAGTCAGTCTGTGCAAGAGGCACTTATATACATGAATTCAGCATTACATGAAACTAAGCATAAATCATTTACTTAGCATTTCATGAATCCCTCTGTCAGCAAAATTTAAATCAGAACAGACCCCATCACTTTGCCTTGCTAGGTTCAGGCAACCACAATTACCAGACATACAATTGAAAACAAGATCCCACAAAAAGTATTGCAGGCTATGAGCACATGGCCAGGAAAACATATTCCACTTATAAATCTAAGGAGACCTCTTAATGTCTAATAGCAAAGAGTGGTCACCATGTTACAACTGCTCACAAAGAGAAACTATAGCACTTAGTAGGGCCCTATATGGAGTTCTAACTGATAAAAGACAAAATGCAGAGAAACAGATGACACGTTTCAGAAATCCGAGGGGAAAGTAGACAAAATGCAGAAGATTGAACCTCTCTTGCTCAAACTGGCCCATACAGGCAACATCACAACAAACCAGTCTCAGAAAGTCGTAAAATGAGAATCTGCTGCTTGGAGAAGACCTGCAAATCCACATGGCAGTGAAAAAACACCAACAAAAAAAGAAGAAAGGCTGCACTTAAATTTTACAAACTGAACTCAATAAATACTTGATTTAAATCTGTCCTCCACAGTACATGCTGCCTTTGAAGAGATCTCAGCATCTTTAAGTCTGATCACCAATCTGTGAAGGAGCAAATAAAGAACTAGAGGCCTATACATATCTGATTCTGACAACTAAGTTTGAAGGAAGATCACAGGACAAAATAATCTGGGAGTTTTACATTTGCTAGTGGGTTGAATTCTTGTCATGGAATTTAGATAAAGCCTGGAGATTAATTTGTTTTCTTCTCTTGTTTAAAAACAGAGCTGAGAGCCAAAATACTTCCTATGCTGTCAGAAGGGAAAGGAGGCATGAAAAAAAGGACTCTCCCTGTTCTGTAGCTATTAGCTTTGGAGAAGCAATTTGTCCCAGTTTGCGTTGGTACATAGAGAAGATTGGAAAGCACTAATCACTCTCATGTTACAATTTCTGTTCCATTTTAATTTTTAGAAAGGAGTACTCAAGCAACCTGAGAGCTCAGCAATTCCAGCAGGGTTAGCGTGAGTTCTCTCCTGGCTTGCTGTGTTACCCAAATCTGATCAAAGGACAAGGACTCCAGAAGCTTGTCCAGCTGTGGTTTTATAATGACACCATTAGGTTTTGCTCTATAATCAAGCTCCCTAAAAGTCTGTGCAGCTTCAGGCTTAATATCTGTGACAAGGTTAACTGAAATCTGCAGCAAGGATAACTACTTTAGCAGATTGTATCAGCAGGAAATATTTAAACACTATTTAAAAGGATTTTAAATAAGCAGATTTTATTTAACACTGCTCTAATGCACTGCAACAGAAAATGATACAACAGAGCTGCTACAAATAAACATAATGCTTTTACCCTTACCCCAACACCCCACCCTTCTAAATTCCCCAGATCTGTATTATTAAGTCAATGAGTGTACCATATATTTCTGTCTGAAGCTGAAATACAGGAATGCCAGACTCAGACGCCCATTTGCCCTTTGGTTTTGTGCCTGCTGAATGTGCATTCTGGATATGTGGGATTAATTACGATAGTACCAGTCACTGGCAATGTCAGTGTTGCCTATTCAGGTGTATCAAACGTGCTTTCTAATACACCTACAACTTGTAGAGGAAGGCAGCTTCTCCTCTAAGACAGGTGTACTCTGCCCCCTAGTGCTAGGTGCACCAATTTATCTTTACTTAAATGCATACCCAGGCCAGAATAAAGCCTGGAGCAGCAGGTGCTCTTTATGTGCCACCCTGGGAAACGTGTCGTTTCCCATATGCATTATCAGCTGAATATGTCTCTAAGACAAATATAAGGGGTGGGCATGGAATTGCATCATGGTATTGCAAGACTCTAAAATTACAAAGAGACACCAGGGCATATCTCTTTGAGTCACGTGCAAGATGTTTTGGATAGCCAATTCTAACTGCTAAGAGGTGAATACTAACTTTTCAATGCTCATAATGGTGTTAAAGAAGTCTGTTTCACAAAAAGATGAGGAATTCTGACATTAAGAGCAATAATATACATAAATCTAGCACTAACATTGTATTGGATAGCAAACAGCTCTTTTCAAAACACTCTAGTGAACAGACTGGTTCATTTGGTATTTACATGTGATTCACTGCAACCTGGAAGCTGGGCAATAAACTCATACCAGAGGTCTACAGATTTTTTTTGTTTTTTTTTCCTTTAAGGCAAAAGCTGTCTGTCATCTTTGAGCAGGAACTAAACCAGAGGAAAGCAAATCCTTAGGGCTGGAAATTGATGTTTTTAAATGTAGCTAAACCTAAAAAAAACTATATGAAATGTAACCATAAAACCTACACCTTAAACCTTAGAGAACAAGTATTTTCTTCTTAGTGATTCAGGTTCTTGCAGTGATACATGATATCACAATTGCCCTGTAATATAATTTCTTGTTCAAGTTATTTCACTGGGCAATTAGTATTATACAGATATGATGATGAATTTTACTTTTATTATCATGATCTATCATTTAAAACAAGCAGTAGTAGTCAGAGGGATAAAAAGGACAAAAACTTTGCTGATTTTTCACTAAAATGTAATAATTGTTCATAGCTGTGCATAGTGTGTGCTGGTTTAGAGCAACATAAATTAAAAATACAGGTACTAATTTAGAGTTCTCCCATTTTTTAAGATCAGATATGCTAAGCTCTGTTTGCACAGATGTCAAACATCTGCCTCTTACCCCCAGAAAAACAAGGCTCCCATTTTATCCTGGTTTCAGAGGATCAGCCTTCCCATGCTCAGGTCAAATAACAATTTGACTAAGCCGAAGCTAGTTCATGCTTTTAGACAAAACAGTGAGGACATCTCTTTCTCACTTTTTCCAAGGCTCTCCTTAATATTTTGCCCAGAAACCTGGTGCAAAGCAGTACGTCACAGTTTTTTTAAACTCTTGGGCATGAAATTTGGTGCAAAGCAGTATGTCACAGGTTTTTTAAACTCTCGGGCAAGCAATTTAGGATAACTCTACACTTGTTTAACTCAGTTGAGTATCTGCCCTTCTAACACAGTTGACAGGGTCTCTTTCCTGAAAAACTGGAAACACTTCTTTCAGGTTGGCATGGAAATAAAAGTTTCATACAGGTGAGGCTTAATAAGAATATCTTCCTTTTAAAGATTCATGATGAGAACCATTAGGTTCTGCTAGGGAAATTATACAAACCCAATTTGTTAACATTGTCAAGTACCTAGTGCTGCAGAAAATGCAGACATACATCCTCAATGCCAAGCTCAGTGCAAAGATATACTTACATAGTTTTTGTTTTCTGAACATATCTACGAAGTTATTTCTCTTTGTAAACTTATTAAGTAACAAACACCTTTTCTCTCCCCATCAAATGCTCAGCACTTAAGGATAGATGAATATTTTTTCTGAAGTTTCTTCACAACAGTAAGGTTTCCACCAAAACAAAACTCAGTACTTGGGTCACATTCAGTCATTACTGTCTCTTTGCATTTATTAGGCTTTTACTGTACTCTTTGCATTTATTAGGCCACCTTCCTGCCTAATGGAAGATCAGGCCAGTGCAGTGTAGTAGTTTTCAGTATAAAACCCACCCTGTCTTCTCTTTCATCTACGGCAGATGGAAACTTTTTCAGACTAATTTAAAGAAAAAAAGAAAAAAAAAAAAAAGAAAAAATAACTGCCTAAAGTTAAAACCTGAAAAGAAATCTCCACATTTCAAAGTATAAGCTTCAGTTTTGCCTGTTAGTGTTTGGATGGGGGAGAGAAGCATATTTTTACCTCCCCAGGAAAAATCACTTCAAACTTTCCTAATATGAAAAGCCTCTCAGTGTGTCTCTGTTAAGAGTTTTGAAGGTAAGCGTACAAGCTTCTCCATCTCCTCTCAGCTGCTAGTCATCTCTACAGAAGTAAGGAATGCAGGTTTGGAGAGTAGAACCTTACTGCAACTGCTTTCCTAAGCTGCAGCTATTGGTTACAGGAGCTTCTGCACTCTCACATAGAGGAACTGAAAGTATGAATTTGGGGGCATATTCATATTAGGATTCACACAGCCTAAATTCCATGTGTGATCCTGGACTGGGTATTTCCTCTTGGCTTTTCTCTACTCCTTGGCAACATTAGGCTTCCACAGGAATTCAGGATGTGAAATAGAATCCAGGTTGCACAAGGAAGTAGTACCACATAAGGCAAATGCTTAAAGGTGAGATGCAGAAAATAAGAGACAGTTAACAAAGGTGGTGTGGTACAGGAGATGGCTTCATTTCAGTGCTTCACTGCTTATAACACAGACACTGAGTTTATCGATAAGGGGAAGATATTTAAAGGCACTAATGGATGATGGATGCCTAATAGGTCCCCCTTTTCAATGTGGTAAAGTGTACATTTGCCATATGTGCTTTTAAAGGGTCTCTTTTTTAATTACAGCTCAACCCCCAGAGGAAACAAATACTTGAATTTCCATGAAAATCAATGAGTATTTCAAGCACTCAGTAACTGTCAGGATCAGAAAGTCAGTTAACAATATATTTGCAATTATGGTGTTGAGGAAACATATCCCTCCTCCAGTTACAGATTAATTAGTATGGGCTTAAACCTACTTTCCATGGTCTGAAGTGAAAGTCAGAGAAGCATTAATTTTTAGACAGAATTGATGCCTTCATAAAAGGTTTAAAGAACCCCATTTCAATAGACACAGTGCTTCAAAAACCACAGAGGATCTATGACTCTCTGGTATAGACTTCTGGTCAGGAATTCAGTTGTATAGTTATTAAATTAGGAAATCATTTTGGTGAATGAACAGGAAACATGTCAGAGACAATGAACTTTGTATCTCTGTTTAGGGTCAATAGCGTATTATGTTGAGGCAATAAGTCACCGACATCACTAGCATAAATGCTGAAATTAAAAGCCTCTCTAGGAGAGAGACATGTATAACACTGGAAAGCCAAAAGCTCTAACATTTTACTGTAAAACCACAACCCTTGCCAAAAAAACAGTTATACCTTTTTTTTTTTTTACCTCTAGCCTACAAAGAAGAAAATCTCGGGCTCCAAAATGAAGCAAAACCATGACAAATTAAAGATAAATGGAAATCTAAGCAAGATCTTAAATAAACCCGATTCAGGATGACTGAGATTTCTACTGACCCAAATCCCAGACTGCTGGCTCACATTGACCTTCCCCTTCAGTCAGAGTGAGAAACTGGCAGCTGAATAAAATGGATCCAAAGGGTAGGCAAGAGTGGCTCTTCTGTTGTACTGAATAAGGCAATACAATCTGATCCACTAGACATCTCTTTTGAATAAGGAAGATTCTCTGTTATCATTTAAGATTTAGAGGTAGAATATAAGGAATCAAGTCCTGCCCTTTTTTAAGTTATCCTCTTTTGTATTTTTGAAGAATTACAAAAGTTACTTGATGCAACTCCTCTCAATTAGTTTTGGCTATCAGTCAGAATACAATCAGACATGAATCTAGAACCAACAAAATAAGGTGTACATCTCAAATGATTATATTGCTTGGTCAGTTTTTAACCATGTTGCAGGTGAACACATCAGTAAAACTATCTGTGATGAAGTTTCAGTAATGATTTTAATAAGATTGGAAGCACAACTATTTACACTTCAAGATTCTTAAGAACAGTGTTATGGTATAGCAATAACAGATTAATGGAGATCTTGCAAAAGAAGATAAATGGCTCTACAAGAATACCAGAAAACTGGGAATATGGGAGAAATTAATTGAACCTATGCTTTTGATAAATATTAATTTTTTTCCAGAAGAAAAATGCACCCTAGTTTGAGCTGTCATTACGCTAACCTATATCCTATTTTTCATATTATTAGTAATACATAATGTGGTAGTTTATATTCAAAAACAAAACCAGAATGTATATACCTTGTGTATTTATCCAGAAATACACTAAGGTTACTATGGTTACGAAAAATCCATTACCTTTGAATACAGAATGAAAAAGTTTGACTTAAAGTGTGCACTATTTATTACAGCAATCATCAACAGCCTTCAGGAGGTTCTCTAACTGGATTCATTTTTCAGTGTCAAAACTGACCCACCACACCAGTATCTTATGGCCTGTGCAAGGCAAAGAAATTTGAACTATATGAATTTTTAACTATGTTTTATACTAACTCAAGGCGCAGAAATGGCTTTGAATTTTAAGGCCTTACATTAAAAAGAAAGTAGGGTCTCAGTACCCCTTTTCCCCCAACCCCAGCTGTCTGATATGAAACACTATTTTTACCTGTACCTACCACCATATACAATTCTGATGGGTCCAGAGTAGTGCTTATGCTATGATACTTCTAGCTCAATTTTTTTTTTTTTTATTTTGGTTTTTGGTGTTTTAAAAATGTTTGATTAAAAACACTCAGGCACTCCATTAAACTTCACCAATTACATTAAAATAGGAAGTCAGATTACTGTACTTTACTGCATTGCCAAATAACAGGCATTTAGCTTCTATGTAGTAGTTTAAGAGTACTGGTATAACTTGGTTATTGACACACTGCATAACTTAGAAGAAGAAAATGGATTATTAGCTTATGCTCTTAACAAATTAATTAAACATGGGCTATTCAGTGTCTCTAATTAAGAACATTTAAGGAAGACAGTAGGAAAACTGCTAAACGTGTACATAATATCTTGTCTTCAACACCTTACAGTTTACTTGTTTTGAGAGCTAGACGGTACAAGATCAGAAAGTTGTAAAACCACTAAAAAGATGACTCAGGTTCTGTGAAAGAGGACAATACAGCACAAGATTTAGCTACAGCATTGCAACATTAATTTCTGAGGGTCCCAACAGAGCGTTCTATGAAGGTTTCTTTAAAAAACAGAACCCACCAGGGTTCAAAGTGCATCCAACCCGTTTTAAAAGTATTTTACTTTTCCTCTGAAATAAGAAGGGGTCAGTCATCTAATTATTCATAGCAACTATGAGAAACCCATCTGACATTCTACCCACCAGAGAACTCACCTTTTACAACATATTTAGTTCCATTTCCTAAGTAAATTGGTACTCCGTTCATATATAAAGTATATTGTGTAATAATACCATTTGGTGTTTTGGGTGGACTCCAAGTCATCAGCAGGGACGTGGGAAAGGATATTGCTGTGGGTGATTGCACATCTTCAGGGGCTGGGGAAAAAAAAGTATAACATTGTATTATATGATATCATATTTCCACAAATAATAAATAATTTCAGTGAGCAGCTACTGCCAGAATAATTTTGGTAAAGCTGAAATTTCAGAAGATATTTTTGGTTTGCAACATGCCAGCATTTTGAGAACCCTCCTATTACATGTAATGTTTCCTAGCCAAACAAAAGCTTCTGTGAAAGACAAGGATATAGTCTTTTCCTTTTTAGGAGAATGATTATACTCATATAGCTTTACCTTTCCAGCTTGATAACACTGAGCAAGGGAAGGGGTACATAATTTTAGTAATGTCCATTTTTTAATACAAATTATTTCCTCTTCCTTCATGCTTTTATTCCTAAATACAAAGTGATCGTTCTTTATAACCACAAATGCAGGTGCCATGTTCTTATGCACTACCCCCTATTTCACACTTTTCATAATCAACGCACTTAGTAATGTTTGTTTAGCATCAATTTTATGCATATAATATACTGAACATTGGCCATGGGTAATAATTTAAAAGCTGAGTTCTCTCACCATTCCAATGAGTTATATGCTAGAAGCACAAGCAATCCCACTGAATATCACAAGGGGAGAAGAATTCAGGCCTTATTCTGGGAGGAATTTCTTGTAATTTACAAGCTCTGTGCTAGCAATTTAAAACAATAACTACCAGTGGCTGGCAATGTGAAAACAATATAAAGTAATGAATGTTTCAACAGGGAAACAGGGATAGCTGGAGGGTGTGATATGGTGTTTGTCTTCTGTATCATCAATTTATTGTTACGAAGAGCATGCAACAACAGCACCCAAAAATAGAAACTCCACACATTGACTTTTTGTTCAATTCTCCTGAGGGAAAAAACACATGTTCCCCATGGCTTTATTTGATCTTTGGCAGGGAAAAAAAATTAGAAAAATCTCTTCTTGCCTAAACCTTGCCAATGTGACAGCACATCTGAAGACAGTGGATGTTTTTCTCAAACACTTGCAAGAATTCCCACTGCATTGACTAAGCTGAGAAAAGAAGACATAAACAATTTCTTTTTAAGTTACTATAATACACCATACTGTATTTCATGTTTACATCATGGGAATCCATTATTAACTATTTGTCTGTCAGAGGCTACACCCTTTCATGGATAATGCCATTAGACAAACTCAGTTTATCTAGAACTTCCAAGAGGTGATAATTTAGTTTTCATTTGATTGGTGCTGCTGGCAGTTGCTAACATGTTCGCATCAAAATGCTGTCCTGGCAATGTTATTAGACTGCAGTCTTGAGGACTGTTCTCGTCAGGACAACATCTTGCATGACTACCTGCTTTGGCAGCAGTTCAACACTGCTTCATTATGGTTGTATTCCACATGACTTCATGCTAAGATTTGATATGTTTCATTGGTACTGCATTACTATCTAGTTTCCAGGAGAAGATAAACTGAAGAACTGTGGGAAGGAGGGAATTTTGGAAACTACTTTGCATTATGGAAAATCAACTACTATCCTATAAATACACATCAAATTCTTCATTATTCAACTGGTATAAGTTTGGAGTAACTGATGATTTTAACTAGATTAAACACTGCGTTAGGATGACAGAACTAGGAGATTTGAACTTCATGTTTAATTGAGAATAGAGTTAGATACGTCACAGATATTTTGGGTGCATTTGCTCCAGTAATTGATGCATGTTACTTCTCAGCCTAGTCTCTAAAGTCAGAACTGTAATGTATTTTCTCTTTCTTCCTGCTGTAGTTCTTAATGCAAGCATGGAAAACATTCATTTACACTTACAACCTTTAAGTTTGAGCAGAACAACATTTATAAGGGTTTAGGAAAAAAAATATGGAAAAACTGAAGAGTGATTAATAAACAATTCAATCGGCATTTGGAGGTTTCATCACACTGAAACAATTGTTGCCTATTTCTCGTGTTTAGCAGTTAAAAGAAACTATGGAAATCAAACATTTGATTCTCAATTTCATACTGTGCCATACAATCAATTCTTTTTAGTCAGACTGTCTCTAGATTTACTTCTGAGCCATAGTAAAATGCGGAAGCTTTCATTAATCTTTCAGATGCTTCATATTAATGACAAGGCTCCTGCATGAACAATGTAACAGCAATTAAAAAGCCCATTAATCTGCATTACAGCTATTAAAGATGCATGTCATTAAAGGGTATGGAGTTTGATTCATTTTTGCACCCCACCCCCCCCCCAAAAAAAAAAAAAAAAAAAAGGAGCAATTATGGTCTGGCAATGCACTTTGTCATCAGATTAGGTTGGGGTTTTCCAGCAAATGGCTTTGCAGCATTTAGCTCTTCTCCTGTTTTATTATTCATGACTGAAATGTGGAAGTCAAGACCTTTGAAATTACTTTACCTTCTTGTGGAGTGGAAATGTTCAATGCATGCAAGCTCTCAGTACAGCCACCCAAAGTGCAAGCAGTTAGGGTTACAGCATAGTTTTTGAATGGATGCAAACCTGTCAATATGCCTGCAACAGAAGAAAGCAAGGTGCTATGCACGTACTGTGAACAGGCTGATTATATAAATACAAAGACAGAAGTAAAAAAATTAAAGTTTTCTATTACACACAGAAGAGATAAAAGATTGTAAGTTTTCATTCCTATTATGCCACTACTTAAATTTTGCAAAATAAGTTAAAAGTAAATAGCATGTTATTCTATTTGTAATACTTAATGATGCAACTAATATCTTTAGTTATGCTCACTATAACAGATATCACTTCAAAACTGAGGTGCATATTTTAATTTAACAATGACTATAGACGATTTTTTCTTTTCCTAGTCTCTGTCTCACAAAGTTTTCCGTCTCCCAGAATAAAATATTTTTTAATGCTTTCTCTCCAGTGTTGCCCCCTTTTCATTCCTAAACTGAAGTCTCTTTTTTGTATAACACATACTACTTGTATTCCATTACTTCAGTGGCATCATATAAACCATATATTTGCTATATTACTACAGCAGCATAATTCAGGAGACACAATACCCAAGGGTTTACAAGAAAAATATTTTGTTTTTTTTGGCCTGCTTATGTTAGTGAAGATTCTCACACATCGAGCAGCTCTCTGTCGTAGCAAATGTAACAAATCACTACTTACTACTTCAGGAAGTTACACAAGATTTTGAACTGAAGTATACAGAGGGTCTACATGGGAAAAAAAACCTGTCATTTTCAGAAACATCAGCAATTTCCATTTCAAAGCAGGTCCAACATTAAAGTAATATGGAATTAAGATGCAGTAGTAACTAAAAGATGCCAAATCATGTCAAGTTTTTTTCAAACCATGTTTTAACCTTGCCTCCCACAGCTTTTAGTAAAATTAATGGAGTGTTTATTAATAAAAATAAAATTTATAGCAAACCATGTTATTTCAGAACTGTTCAACGCTGGAATTTCACAAAGCAAAACCAACGGTACCTCACAGAACCACAATTTTTAACCAAACAGCCCATAGTACAGTAAGACTGCAAACCCTGTCAGCATTAAGTGTACGCAAACAGGTAGAAGAATTTAGTCCCTTCTACTATTCTCCATTCAGTTACTACATAGAATTCAACATAAACTTGGGTTTCATTAAAAAAAGTCTTTCTCCCCACATAAAGGGTATCGGAGTCTACAGTAAATTCTTCAGCACAGAAATTTCATCAGCGAAAAAAACATCTTTATTGCCTAAGACTTAGTACAAAACACTTATTTCCAGATCATAGAGGGTTAAACACGCAAAAGTATAAGAGGTACTACTGAAATAACCTTCAGCAAATAAACACATGCAGAAACCAAATCCTGTGACATTTGCAAGTTCTCAGTCAAGAGGAGCACGGTATAGTGTAAGCAATATCTCTTTATTCACTCTACGGTGCTTTAGGAAGCAATTCAGTTTTATTTGTACATTTAGCACTTAAAATTGTAGCATCAGTCTCATGAAGCAGTGAATTAATGCTCCTTGCATTTCCTGATGGAAGATATTCCGTGGGGTCACCAACAGCTTCAGGCACTGAGAGTTGCAGTAGCACATATCCAGAAAGATACCCATAGCTGTGGAAGGTTTGGATTAGGCTGTTTGGTTTACTTCTGACAAAGTAGAAGGGCTTTATATAAAGCACCTGCTTTATAGGTTTGTGGAGGGCAGCAAGAATATGAAACAACAAAACCCCAACAAAGCAACAAATAAATCCTTTTTGTAACACAAGGTTTATGTTTAAAAAAATTATTCAAAGACAACAACTTAAAAAAATAATTTGCCATTTCCCAATTAATGTTTTTTTCCTTCACAGGTACTCTTGCACTATTTTCTTGCAATGAAGAAACAGATGTGCTGCATAGGTAGGCTATAAGAAAAGTGCACAGATTTTATTTACATACTTCAGCAAACTACTTTTTCCTCAGCTGCCAACCTATCTGTTTGGCCAGCATCCACTGTAATCTGTTCTCCTTCATTATGTTAATCTGTGGGCGGAAAGATTTCTGTCATCTTCAAATCGCTTGTACAGCAACGGTAAACACCTTGGTCTGTCTGTAATTGGACAGGTGTCTGCATTGGTGTCACCCAGCTTTTAATTCAATTAAAGAACTGGCTGCTCTCCTCTCATTACCCACTCATTTCCTCTGCACTTTTAGCCAGTCGCTGAAATTTACACTCGGTGCCTGACTGTCTTGGTGTACAAAGTCAGCAGTCCCATAGCAAAGATTGCCACTGATACACGTGAATTCATTTGCAGCACAGCAAAATAAATTTTGCAGTAAAAAACAGCCTATGATTCAATTAAGTTGGTTGACAGCTTTAAAAAACTTTACCTAACTCCTCAATTATAACACTCAGACTGGTATCTCTTGTCTATACCCAATAATTGCTGACCAGAGAAGAGTGCATCAGACTTTCTAAGGTGGGATGCTAGCAAAGGAAAATTTGGTCATAACCACACTTCCATGTGTTCTGTTAGAGTTAACAGGAGAGAGCTAGATAAATTGTCACTTTGATCAGGAGATAGAATTAGAGGCATCATCAATATTTAAGAAAACGGTCAGCCTCCCACATTTGGGATATGAGCCCCATTCATTCACCCTGACACTACAGAGAAGCTGAATTCATCTAGACTTAAAATTTACATCATAGACTGTGTTCCAAGCCTTAAAATCCACATGGGGAATCAGAGATGGTAAATCATTCTAACACACCACTCCTATCTGCCCACTCCAAGAACCTTTGGAAATAAATTAAAGTTCTAACACAGACATTTTGACACAGTGACCCCATGAAACTGAATAATGTCATTTGTTAAATATGAATGTAAAGTTAACAGTCTAAAACAGTGATCTGGAATCACACCTAGAACATTAAGCCCACTTTATATGCAAAACTAGTATTCAATTTTCTATACTTTTATTTAAATGATCTTTAATTATTTGCAGTACTTAAAGTTAGGTTTAGAGTTGTGTCAGGGAGAAAACGCTGGTTCATTCTTGTAGATAAAGGATAAAAATATCGACATGGACAGTAGAAAAGGGTCAACAATGAATTTACTATAAAATGGATATGTGGACAAGTCAGTTGTGTCTTTATATCCATTCCATTCATCATTCTAATGCATACAGTATATGAGAAGATGAAATATCCAGCTTCTTCCTTGCCCTTCTCCATAAAACAGATGTTTCTTTTGTTCAGTACATCTAGAAGGCAGGTCTCCTATATTTAGATAGCTCAGCCAGATTCTACAGTATTCTGGCAGATTTTTAATAGAAAAGTAGCACTTCTCACCAAGGAAGAAACAAGCTTTACCGCTAAGGTATGAGGGCTAAATATTCTGTTCACAAGAAATGAAAATTAGATTCAAATGCAATTACAGTATTTTAGCAATTTCCTCATCCAGTTAAAAGACTTTCATGAAAGCAGCTGCTTCACTGTTCCAATCTGTCATCCTGAGTTGTCAGAAAGTTCCTTCAAAACACCACCGAGTCGTCAGAGACAAAAAGACACACTTGCTTATGGTAACTTACAGAGCTTTCACTCTGCATAATGAATTGATTAAATAAATATAAATTGAGGTGAGCTTTTTAGAATACATTTACTGAAGGAACTATTCCATAAAAACAAAAATTAAGCCTACTCATCCACAGACACAACTCACACAAAAAAAAGCTATTTAAACTTACAGAGGTAACACAAGTACTAAAGTTCTTTTCCTCACTTCCACAGAAAAATGCACACACCCAAGAGAGTGGAAGTAGACAATTCTGAAAGCCAATATTCATCAAATCCAGGCAGTGCTTTATATACAGCCTGAAAACAGCTCTGCTACTGAATTTTAAGATTCCCAAAGTCAACCACACAGCTTACCCTCACAAATACCATTTGTTTCACAAGCTGAGTGTATGTCTTGCCAAAGGGACTTTTCCTTGCCAGAGTTTTTCATTGTTTCCTAACACTTCACTTCATCAGGACCTATTTTGAAATACACATACTGCAATTGAAATGATTTGCCTTAATTCTTGTTTAAGCTCTTTAAAATAATTCACCAAATCTCCCCTCCCCAAATCTAAAGACTATTTAACTAACTTGAATGCCAGAGGTCATACAGCATCTGTCCAACAAAGTCACTTGTGTGTCGAGATGCATCATTGCCACAATACACTTAATCACAGTCCACTGACCAGAAAAGGAAGTCCTCAACTGACTTTGTGTTTTTGACAGATTGTAGCAAAGACTGTTTAAGTACATCTTCTGCATATGCATTTCTGGACTGAAAGCCTGAGTACCTCAATCTGTCGCATACATCTGCATTTTTAAAGCATTTTCTATCTTAAATTTAGAATGAGTTGCAAAATTTTAAAGAATTATTGAATGGGAAGGCACCTGTTCCAACCCTTTGGCTATAAGAGAAAAGAAACAAAATACTTCCTTTAGTTACGGGATTTCTGTGGCATGAAAGAGCCTTTTTTTCTGCAAGGGAAAGTTTGACACCAAACCATCTAAGGCAAGCACCACTGGCCTTGAAGGCAGAGTTTGGGTTACAGTGTTTCAAAGGAACATCACACTCCCCTTAGCATGGGGCATCTCTCTGGCTGCTGTAATTTGAAGGAAAGCTTAGCCCAACAGTCCAGTTTTGCAGCAGGAGTTAATTAACCATAGAGAGTATAGGTTCTGCAATATCTAACACTATGTTACTCTTGATCCTTTCAGATAACTTTGCCATTGTTCCACAGGATGATTCATTTTAGGATTTTGCAGAGGGAGAAAGAAAGAAAGACTTTTTTGCAATTCTTTTGAGATTAATTTTAATCTATTAAAAAAATTAATAACCCCTCATAAACATTAAGAAGTTGATTTCCTTGTATTAATAAAAGTTTTGGTATGCAGCTAAGAGTTGATGTAATTTTGATAAAATGTTCAGGTTTATCTAGTCAGATAATTTACATTTCATAGTAATAAATTTATACAATAGCATTGGACTGTAAACATTCATTTAGGCCTAACCTCAATCAAGTTAGAAACTTAATACTGCAGAATATTAATATAATTTGGTTTAGAATGCATATATTGTAAAATACTCTGCTAGTCTGCTAAAGCCAACTAACTGAAAGGAAATAAGATCCTACATCTTGCCATTCTGATTTAGGGTTATTAGGAACTCAAGCACCACCTGACAACTCACAGAAACCTAATGGGCATAGACGGATCTATTGGCTGCCCTATGTTGCAATAACAGCTGAGGTGCAGCTTTTGGCATATTCCTTCAGCTCCTCCCACCAAGAGAGATGTGCATACCAATGGATGAGAGAGATGAAGAGACCAAATCTCCTCAAGACATACAAAGGGAGAAAACAGGTCAACAAGCATAGCAACCCTAATCATTACATGGGTCTCAGTACTTGACATGCTTTCACGTGGTAAGGCTGCATACAGCCTCCACGTCTCTCAAAAAGTGGCATGGCACTGTAAAACATATACTCTCTGGCTATGGGAAATACTTAGGTGTTTTCTGTCATTTATCTGTGCTTCTGACCAAAGGTTATTTCTACTAAATGATGACATAGAGAAATAACTTACCCGAAAATGACAACCATTCTTGTATTTAAGAGTGGTTCAAGCTGATGAAGCAACTCTTGAAAACCGTATTTTCAATACAAAGTTTCAGCTTTTATTACTCTAAACATTTTGTCAGATTTTAGTTGTGAGTAAATGTGTCGCTTCCCATGTCAGGGGTTGGAACTAGATGATCTTAAGGTCTTTTTCAACCCAAACATTCTATGATTCTATGCCAGACCTGTTTAGTATGCTGTGACTCTTTGTACCTACAAGAAAAGATTTAGAACAGTAGAAATTTGTCTCAAATTGAGTAAGGATTTGGGAGCCCTCCTAGTGCTCTGGCCCTACATATATTTACATTAGTTGGTTTGCAGTTATTTTCTACAAATTTATAAAAATCTTTTTAACTGCAGCATAGGAGTGTTTTGAGCATAAAATATTTGCACAAACCAAGAGCTTTCAAGTAGTTTCAGGTGTATGAAAGTAATATCCAAGTAATTCATTAGTAGTTTCATAGAATCATAGAATCAACTAGATTGGAAAAGACCTTTATGATCATCAAATCCAACCTTTACCCCAGGCCTACCAAGTCTACCACTAAACCATGTCACTATGGGCACATGGCAGGAAATGGCTTACAGGCCCCATGTAGAGCAAAGTACCCTGAAGAAAACAACATTTTCCAAGGGCCACCACAGACATCAGGTTCTCATTTTAGGCTCACCCTTCCCGGCCTTGCTTCCCTGGCTCAAGCAACCCATGGCCCGATGGCCCCACTGGTAAGCCTGGGACTGGCAGCCACTTGGCAGGATGCCTCATTTCCACTTCTGAGAGGCTCCCTAGCTAGACTAGAGCGCTTTCAAAGCTGAGACGCAGCCGAGCCGCTTTGATTAACCACATTAAATTAACTTTGCCTGAGATATTCATCTGCCAAACATAAAAGCCTAAAAGGTGAAAAGTAATTATAAACACGTGTCAAGGCAAGGAGGGAACAGCGGCTGTGGGCATTCAGAAGGGAAGATGCTGACAACAATTTTCTCATCATCGCTTGTGCAGCCACAACTTGGCTAATGCAGCAATGACACAGGCAGGACACACTGCAAAACCCATACAAAACTGAAAGAAAAATCCATAAGAGGAATACCAAATGTATGTGGATTCTTTTTCAGAATATCTTATTGAAATATAATTTACAGGTTCCACAAGTGTTCTTCACTGCTCATAATTAGGAATTGGTAAAATTTAGAGGCTGGTTGATCTCGTGAATTCTACAGTGAAATTCTTTCTGATTTATAAAGTGTTTTTCTCTTATGAGCTTGACAAGAGAAGCATCAGAGGATACTGATTAGTAGCACAAAATCCAGTTAGAGGCAAGACAGCTGTGATGTACCCCAGGGGTTGATACCAGGGCAAAAACTGTTCAACGTCTTCATTAATGACCTTGATGATGGGGGAAATGTGCACCCTCTGCAACTTTGTGGAAAATGCAAAAGGACCATTAAGATGATAAAGGGATTGGAGCATGTATTTTATGAGGAGAGGCTGAGAAAGCTGGCACTGATCAGCTCAGAAAAGAGAAGGCTCAGGGTGATCTATCAATCTGTACAAGTACCTGATGGGTGGGAACAAAGAAGATGCAGATAGACTCTTCTCAGTAGCTTCTACTGATAAAACAAGACTCAGTAGGCAGAAACTGAAATACATGAAATTCCACCAGAACACAATAAACACAATAAAATGAGCCATCCCACAGAGGAATATCTCTGTCTGTGGAGATACTCAAAACTCAACTGGACATGGTCCTGGGAAACCTGCTCCACCTGATCTTGCTTGAGCTAAGGAGATGGACTAGATGATCTCAAGAGGTCCCTTCTAACCCTACCAATCCCAGTGAGTTTCTGATATTCTGGATTCTAAAGGAAAGCAGAAGCAAAAGCTGCTCACAAACTGCACTGAAACAGTGTGTTCTAACGTTCCTTTCATTTGTTTAAATACTGATTCTTATTTCTATTCCAAATTCTGATGGCATGTGGAATGCAGTGGAATGCAGAGTAAAGCAGCCCAGCCTTTAGGAAAAAAATTATTTGATGTGATGACCCTGTACTTCTTTTATTGCTCTGCTGAATGTAACTGGTATATTCAAAGTCTATCAATGTTATTACATGTTTCTCTGAAGGCAAGACAGGCTAACACAGTATTCCTTGGATCCCAAAGATTTATATTCTTTGTACTCTCATCCCAGAATACAGATCCTGAACCCCATGAAATAGACTCCTGGCTCACCAGTATGATTTTAAGGATTTTTAAGGATTTACATTTGTTGAATATTCTTTTCTGGATGAAAGTGAAAGAAGACATTCTGAAGACTACAAGGGTCATATTTTGAAGGACTTTTGTTTCTGAGGAGTCAGAAATAGGCATTTGAGGCTGTGAGATTATGCTTATTTACAGACCCACTTTACCTTTAATATTTAGTTCAGGTTTTCTTCCTGACAAAGGCACAACAGGCTCTTCTGAATTTGACAAAAACAGGACAGCCGATGGTGCTTTCCCCTCTGCTGTTGCATTAGCAAGCCTGGCTGTTGGGGTTACTGCAGTATCTTCTCATGGAATTAAACAAAAGAATTTCTAAAGAAATTCCCTTCAAATTAGGGAGAAAAATAAGAAAAATTTACTTTCTCAACAAACCCAAAGCAAAGACAGATCTTTTGGTGGGGTTTTGTCTTTATATTGGCTTTTGATTTACAAGGAAAGATAATTCAGCAGCAAAAGACACACCTTTACCTGGCAGCCTCACATCTGTGGGCAACCATTTCTCTATGTCCAGAGGCTACCCCATGTGTGTAGGCTTCACTGAAATCAGTGGGATGAAGGCAAAATAATTTCAAAAGCAGTGATTTGATTTCTCACTTGTCCCAGCTCTAATCTCAATATGAGGACATAAATTACATATTTCTTACAATGCCAAAACTGGAAAATACATAACCAAACTGTTGGGCAGCAGTTATAAATAACAAAAGGAAGCACTGCTTCCACACACACAAAACTGAATTGTAAAACTTACTGACACAGCAAGTTGCAGAAGCCAAAAGCATAAATTTATTAAAAATAAAAGAAAGACAATTCTACCACAGACCATTAAGCATGATGGTCCAGATGCAACTTTCAGCTCAGAAGTTTCACAAACTCCCAGTTGAATTTGTATTAACAAGAAGACTCAGTCTATGCTTAGCATATTTCTTACATTTTCTTTCCAAGTGTCTACAATCTGACATTGCCGGAGAGGTCAGTGGTTAAATACAGCCATTCTTAAGTTCTTAGGGTAATTTTATTTTGCAGTATTCAACAGCTACCTGTCAGGGAATCTGACATTCTTCTGCATCCTGAAAGCTCCATGCAGATAACCTCTTACCTGTTGAGCCTAGTATAGACCTTTTCATAACCCTCACACACTATCTTGGCACAATACCACCAAAGTTAAACAAAAGGTTGGTTCTGACCATCATCTGTTAAAAAGCTACCTAATCTATATGCTTGGTCTTTAATTTCTACTAAGACAATTTGTATTGCTTTACAGAATAGACAAAGAGTATTCAAATCAACAAGTTCATCAAAGAAATCACAGTAAGAATAGAAAGTCTGTGCACTTTTCTTATTGTAGGCACATTACAGTCTACAGATTTCTAAATGAAGAAAACAGAGCACATGCATTTTGCTCGTGAAAGTTTATACATATATTATGACAGAAAACCAACACAAAACATATAAACTTACATAACAAAAACTGAGCACATATTACTTGGGCTTCAGGAAAGCAGCAATAATATCTTGCCTGAGGGTTAAGACACTTTCTAAGATTGTTCCATTGTCCAGCCAAACCAAAGCATCATCTTTGAGCATTATGTTGTTAGCAATTTTTAAATTGTCAAGAATGACACAATTAATTTAAGATAGCATATAAACAAATCTACTGGTCACAGTCTGTTCCAAAGAAAGAAAAATTTTGTACTATTGCCCACTCAGTCATCATATAACATAATACAGACTGTTGTCTGTAATGTGTTTCCTTCCCAGGCAAACTTGTAGCAGCCAGCAAATGCAGTCTGTTAATAGAGAGCAGAAAGCCAGATCCACCTTACGCTGACAGGAAGCGAGGTCACAAAATGCTCTCTACATATCAAAGAGTCCAGCATTTCTTCCTAAAAACATCTGCCAGCTAGGAGTAAGGAAAACTAGACCCCAGGAAACATCTTGTGTTCAACGGTTCCTATAGCTTACAACCCACAGCTCAACAGTGACCATAAACCCATTCTGTAATAACCCACCTCCCAGTGGTATTAACCAAAGCATAAATGCATGCTAGATCCAACTGAAATCAGTTAGGTTAACATGATCACAATCAGGCAAGTGCTTTCACGCATCAGGGCAAATAGTTTGGGACCCACGTTTAGAGTTAATTCAGGTGAACTGGTAATTTGTGAATTTATGTGTGTGAATTTACGTAACAAGAAGGAAGAAAAAAAATCAAAATAAACAGGAAAGCATTTCCCCCAATAGGTTAGGAAGGCATACCTCCAGTAAAATTGCTTTTTACTATTTCTGTTGTATCTTAACCTTTATTATTCTTTAAAGACAGTGCACTGCTATGTATGTGGATGCTGAGACAAACAGTACTCTTCCATATGTTACCTATACTGTGCATACACAAAACCATAGAAGTAATAATTTACAGCTCAACAAAAGGAGATATAAGCATCCTGTATTACTAGATGTGTCTAAAATATGGCAGTTAACATTTACCTGTGAGCATACTAGTGTCAGCAAGCTCAGCACTAGTGATGGGTACACTGGGACCATCTTCTTCGTATGCTTTCAAAATGTACTTCTCAATTACACCTATGACCCCAGCCGGTTTGTCCCAGGTGACCTCAATGCTGTAACCATTTATACTGTGAACTCTTGAGGGACTTGGCACATTTTGTGGAACTGCAGAAGGATAAAATAGAAAATACAGAAAAAAGGCAGTTCTAAGGAGACTATTGCCCCTATTCTTCACTTTTAATGGCTGCAGTAAATCAGACTCAACCATTAGCATAAATACAATTTATTAGAGTTGTAACTTTTCAGCATTGATTTAATATGACTGCACATCTTGAGTTTAAGCTATATTTCAAAACCATCAAAACTCCATCTACATAACGTTCCTACTTCTCTTGTTGCAATTTTCCAAAAACATTTAATGTATCAAACAAATTTAAGCATCACTCACAAAGAGAGGAGGTGAACTGTATGTAGCTAACAAGTTCAGGCATTATAATCATACAACTGAATGAAGCAAGACTACTGCAAGAGAGAAAGGTTTGAGTTACTTGTTGGCTATCTAAGCCACAGAATGCCACAACTAAGAATCATTTATACAGATGTGCATTCTCATTTACAAAAGTACTTAAAAAAATGTAAGATTTTCCATTTCTTTTCATACTCCCAATTGTGTCAGAGTAAAGCAGGAATTTGTATTTATTAAAAAGAAAAAGAGAAAAGAAGAAAAATGAAGATACTTAAAAGAACTGGAAAGCCAAGCTCATAGAATCATAGAACAGTTAGGGTTGGAAAGGACCTTAAGATCATCTAGTTCCAACCCCCTGCCATATGTGCATACAGTTGCCAATAAAAAAAGCCCCAAACAAGCAAAAAAGTCATCTAACTTCCAATAACCTTTAACTATTTATTAGATATTACTAAACCAAGTAAAGGCCTGGCCAGTAACAACTTCATCACAGATGATGCACAAGGGGTGCAGAGGAAAGGCCCAAGGAACCCTACAGGTGATGGGTTTGCTGTAAATGCATGTGGTCTCCCTAGCCCTGCTGCTGATCATTTGCTTTTCTCAATAACCTCTTTTTTTTAGTACTTTTATTGTTTAGCTTCATTAAATATGAATACAGTCTTGTTTCTTATAAGGGTAACAGAATGGAAAGTACAAAAATACCTGTAAATTGCTATTTTTGTGTAAAGTAAGGATGTGACACTCCAGGAATGCTTCAGTAGTATATTGATTTTATTAGTTCCAAAGTGCATCACAGAGCAAAGTAAGGTACTGTATAGCAGATGGTCTTCTCATAAGGGACATAACAAAACCAACTCAAAAATAATTAAATAGCGTAATTATTCTCCAACCTCAGGGAACATGGACTGCTCAGTGCTGTGGTCAGCTTGCAAACATAGATTTATGGTAAACCTTACAGTTGTCAAATAGTTGATATGAAAATACGCATGACTTTTTTCTCTCTTCTGGATGCTACACAAAATAATGGCAGTAAGTTGCATAAGAATGCATTTGCAAGTCCAATATTTATGCAGGTATTGTACCATTTTTCAAGATCATCCATTGAATATCCTGCATCATAAGAATTCTCTGCATTGATGGAATGAAATTAGGCTTCACTTTACAGGAAAGGGAAAGTTGGTTAAATAAAATATGCAGAACTGTAAATCTGCTAAAACTTGTTGGCTCAACAAGGTTTACAAAAACACTGAACAGAAGAGGAAAGGTCTTTGAAATTTTCTTCATAAAATATATTTAAGGCTCAGCAGGTATCATGTTCTTATTCTGAAACTTTGTCCAGAAGTCACATGCTGCTTTTGTAGTACATGTTGCCACATTTTCACACACAATCTATGGAACAGATTGCGTTAAAAGAATCCTCATTCATAAGCACTGAGCAGCACACCTATGTGCAGGTAATGTAATGAAAAGCTTTCACAAGATCCTCTTCTCCCTAGCAACTATATGGCCTCTTATCTTCCACAGCTTGTGCCTGCTACTGCAGTATCTCTCTTCTCTACATTTGATTTTGTATCGCTAATTATACATAGGAAAACACAGATTTACTTACTCCTGCAGACTCGTGTACCATAAGGTTGTATGTGCACATGTGAACAGACAGACATATGTGCATGGCTGTTCTCAGTTAATGTAGTTCAATCCTTTCATATTCTTTGCTCTCACATAATTATATAATCTAACATATACTTGGAAAAGACCTTGAATTCTGTGTGGAAAATACTTGCCTGAACATTTTATAGCTGAAGATAGTAATCTGGTGCCTATTAAAGCATTAAGCAGTTTTGCTCCTTCAGAAACACTATGCAACTTACCCAAAATTGTTGTGGTGGAATTTTCTCTAACATGATACTAGATAACTAATGAAAAATGGGAATAAGTAAGCCTTAAAATTATATTTACCTGATTCCCTTGTACGAACACGGGTCCATGCACTAGGTAATGTTCCTCCTTCATTTGAGGCAACCACCCTATAAAGGTATTCTTCAAAAAAATATAGAGAAGTATAGAGGAGAATAAAGAAAAAAAGGAAAAAGAAAAAGACAAAAAAACATTGGACATGGTAATATATTAATACAGAATGAAATAAAAATGATGTATTTTATTCAAGGAACCAATGTGTTACCTGTAAATGGCTTTAGACCACTCTCATAAATACTCTGCTCTTTCCCTTGGTATACTAGGATGGAGTCATTTCCCCTGCAGTTAACAGCACTGTCAGTTGATAGGCATCCATCCAGATTGACTCTGACAGCACTGCTGGACACAGATGCCAAGTTAACGACAGCACCTCGTGTAAATTTAACATCCTTCATGCAACCACCGAAACCTAGCAAACAGTAAGAGATTAGTAACACATAAAGAGCTTCCATCATTAATTAGGAATCACTTTTGTTCCTTTAAATTCTGTATTTTCAACATTAAAGACTGTAATGTGAATATGTTGACTTCCAAGATGAAATTCTGTCCCCACTTTCACAATACTAAGCTGGTAAAAATCCCTGGTATTCTAGTGTTGTGTTCCTACCTTACAGAACTATACTTCCATTACTATCATTGCCACCCCACAAGAAAATAGTTTTCTCCTTTCTGTCACTTCCCTTTTCAAAATTATTACCTTAAAAGTGATTCTGAATTTGAAAATCAGCTTTCTGCTGCTTGCTAATATTTTGCTAATGTACATGCTTCCACAAACTGAGAAGAATATCTAGATTGAATACGTCATTAACTTCAGGACATCGCAGAAGATCTTCCGCATGGGGATATAACTGGTATGCTGTTTAAAAATATACTCCTGAAACATAACCTCAAACTATTCATTTTCAAGAAAAAGTAACTTCATTTTATATTTCTTTCTATATATAAATACAGTATATATTCTTCTCTGTGAGTGTAGCATTCCCATCAACATTGATGGCTTGGCCTCACGAGTGAAGATTTGGGAAGGGCTTTTACCCATGTTTACTACAAGCACGATGACCAAGGACATGTGGGATTAAACACATGTTAAATTAGTTATTTGTAGTAAAAACACCACCATAAAAAACAGCGTGCAGTTGTTAAAATGTCTATATAGCTCTATGACTTAATTTACAAAAGAATTAATAAATTGATACAAAATAGTTCGCAAATCTGAGTACAGTGCTTGGTGTTCAGCATAAAAAAAAGTGAACAGTAACCAAATTGAAGATTTCAACTCATGGAAGAATTAACTTTGCAAATTACAAATCAGCCTCTCACAGATCAGTGCTCATTTCTTCCTTTGTGAAAGCACCATATTAATCTTCTGTATTTTTTACTACCTTTACTACTACAAGATGGCAGATCAGAGTAGTATTTTTACTTCTCCTGATCTGACAATATCCATACACAGTTCATGTAAAAAGGGCATTGAAGGTGGACACCCATTTTCAATCATCCTCTCTCTCCATAACACTAGGGATTTACACAAACTGCGCCTTAAAATGAATATATCCTAATTTAAACTCAACTCCTACTCGACAGCAATCTGCTCAGCTTCTTAGGCAGTCTGTAGCAGAACTAATCCCAATATGTACAGGCAACTTAATCATTTGACAAAATGAGCAGTTGTCTAATCTACTATGAGATGCGTGGTGTACAATCTATTTTAATACATTAATTTTACTATCTATCTTTTTAGCTGCGTTTATCACTATTTGAAGATTTCTGACTGATGCCAGCCAAGTGATGGGGTGGTAGGAGAAGGATATTTATCCCTTATTTGCTGTGAGCAAAACAATATTCCTTTATTCAAAATTAACTACCAAGCAACCATTGAGAAAACCTTTTATAATTATTTATTAAGCTGGAAAGGTCTCTATATTCTGTTAGCATACAATTACATCATTGTAGTCCTAAATAAAAGTATGTTCCAAAGATGTAATGCCTGATCTTGCTCATCTAAATCTGTATTTAGGAACAAACAGGAATGTTTTTATCTTCAGATGCTCTGCTATAAATTTGCATCCACCATCTTATTTGTTGCGTGCTTAGGAGGCTTGGTGAAAAAAAAGTAATGTTTATTGATGTGCCTAAATATGCACTTCAGGCATTCACTTTAGATGTTATTTTGCCCTAGATTCTTTGTTCACAGATCTCTTTGCTGCAGGAGTTGTGAACGTATCCATTCACGAGGCTACACCATCTGCTACAGGGCAACACTGACAGGGTGTGACTGGCTAGCTCTTTTGGGCCATAAATATTATGCACACAGAACCTGGAGGCAAATTATGATATATGTGATACCTGCAGCTGAAGAAATACTTAAAACACCTTTTTTTTGAGCTGTCTGTGAAGGCCAGTGCAGGATTTGATTCAAACTATTCTATGGAATAGCTGGGAAAACACATGGTTTCAATGCAGCCCTGCAGAGCTTACTTGAATGCATGCATTCAATATGAGTTCATGCATTCAAAGCCACTTACTAGATTCCCCACTAATCTCTCTCTGACTGCTACTTATTTGCCCAAAATATCTGAAAAAAATGCCATAACTGATGAATAGTTTCATAAGTAATGAAAAAACAAACCCAAACTTTAAACAGATAGTGTAACAGACGTTTTTTTACAACGTTTAATACAGTATCCTTTTTGGAGGCCATTAGTGTCAGGCTGTAATTAATACTTCTCTCTTTTCCCTAGAAATCTGACCTGTTGCAGAACAGAAGGATCACAGTGATGGCTAAAAACATGACTGTTTCCTGTCCTCCTGATAACAAGGAAAACACCAACGTAGCCAAAATCCAAATTCCAGGGTTTATACTCACTTGATTTAATTTTTTTTTAGACCAGAATCAGTATTACCTAAAAAGCACTAATAAGCTATCATGTATTGTTCCATGTCACTGCATCCAGCCTCATTAGAGTGATTTAAGCTGTTTACTGTTTTCCATTGGTTTTCTATTTCAGATCTATGAGTGGCACAAGTTGATCAAATGAAACAAGTTTATCTGGACTAGTTTTCTCCGATGAAGACTTGAGACCTTCTTTCTGGTTGGGCATCTCAGATTACCATTTGCTACTCATCAGTTCCTCTCCTGAGTTAGATTGCTTCAGAGATCACTGGGTTGGAAGATCTTTTATAGCATTACAAAAGAATCAGGACTAAGTGAAGCTAGATGGGTAGAAATAATTGGTAGATAAAGCAGCAGTGGGTGGGAGGAAATATCCATGTCACACATTCATGAATTTACACTGTAACCTGCAGAATGTCTACCTTGCGCGTGACAGCAGGCTTTGAGAAACACACATTCTTCTTAGAATCTTACCTTGTTCTAATGCCAGTTCCTTATAAAAATTCTGAATCTCAGGTGGGATTCCTCCTACATAGACAGGTGAGTTTACATTCAGCTCCTGAACATGGGGTTCAAGCATCTGCTCTCTCAGTTCATTCACACTTGCTGAAACTACAGAGCCCTCCTTGCTCACAGTGACTTTGTTCCATTTCCCATCACAGTAAGACAGTCCTAACCAGAGATCCACTTGTGTAAAGACAATGCCAGTTTTTAAAAAGATGTTTAACATTCCACTTTTCAGTTCGATCTGTGCATTTTAAAACAGAAAAAAGATTTTTAAGGAGACATCACATACACAGCAACAACAGATAGAGCTATTTAAAAAGAAAGAAAGGCAGTCAATAAACAAAATCAATGAACAACAATTTTTTAAGCTCTGGATAGCATAAATCACCATAAAATTGTTTACACAAAAGATGCTTAATATCGTGTATCGATTAATTCAGAAAGTAGGAATATATGTTCTTTCTCAAGTATGGCACTAAGTAAAAAGAAAAGACAATCAACCAGGATTGCTTTGCTTTTTAGAGAATGAGAAAACAGTATTTTATCTGTCAATTTATTTTTTAGAAGAATGCAACAAGATAATAAGGAGATGAAATGTCAGACCTGATTAAGGTCTTTTTAATTGGCTGGTAAACTCAATTTCAAAAGTTTCCAGAATACACTGATTCTTACATCCATACATCCTTCTTCTTCTAAATCTGGTAAGAAAATAATTGCTTTTGTGTGCGCTCTTTGAGATTAATGTTCTAATTCTCTAATAGAAATACATTTTACTTAAATTTTTCACTGCAGAAGTCTCCAAAGCTTTACTGCAAGACTCTTTATCCTGACTGAATGGAATACAAGTAGGCTGAGACTGTAAATTGGCATGTATAGAGGACTGTATACTTAAGTGATGAACTGGGTTTTGAAAAATACAGATACATTCACAGAAAAAAGCATTACTGTTCCCATGCCAAAATCTTATTATAAAATTACAGATTTAATATAAATGCTTATCACCAGTATTGACAAACTGACATAGTTAGGTTACTATTAATATTAATATTGCAATATTTCTTTAACAGAGACCCCATCTAAAGAATGACCTCAGTACTTGAGGTGCCAGTGGCAATACAGGTCCTACTTCAGAGGGCGCACTGGCTGATAGCTCACAAGACAGAGGGATTTTGTTTATTTGTTTCTTTTGGACCACAACATTTCCTATTTCCATGAGTTCAGAGCTCTTCATAGCCAAGGACTATATAATACAAGTGAAGGGACCGATATGGCATCAGTGCTGATGAGTATAGCTTGACAAAGCAGTCCATTGGACTGTTTTTCTTCCCTGATGAGAATTAATACGAAGCACACTGTGCTGGTGTGAAGGAAGCATTTCAGCAGCGTGACTACAGTAATATGCCAGCAAGTCTGCCAGACCTGGAAGCTGGAGAGAGGGCAGGGTGTTTAACAGAGGGTCACTACTCAGCACATCCTTCTTGCAATTTACTCATCTTGGCATAGTCTTAAAGCAGGCAGTGAATGATGCTCGTGCTTTTTGTGTTGACATGGACTGACATTTAGAATGGCCAAGTGCAGCTAAAGATAGTGGACCAATGTTTTAACTGCTCTGCATGGTGAAGTTAAAAAGAAAAAAACAAAATCCTGCATAGATCTAGGATTCTTCCTGGTATTGAGCATACTTCAGAAAAACAACAGATAAATTGTTTGCCTTGGATAACATTTTTAATCTTGGAAAATATATTATTATTTTAAATAAAAAATGTGTGAAGATTATCTTATTCTGCCAGACACAGAATCATAGAATAGTTAGGGTTGGAAAGGACCTTAAGATCATCAAGTTCCAACCCCCCTGCCATGAGGCAGGGACACCTCATACTAAACCATATCACCCAAGGCCTTGTTCAACCTGGTCTTGAACACTGCCAGGAATGGAGCATTCACAACCTCCCTGGGCAGCCCATTCCAGTGCCTCAGCACCCTCACAGGAAAGAATTTCCTCCTTATATCCAATTTAAACTTCCCCTGCTTAAGTTTTAACCCATTACCCCTTGTCCTATCACTACAGTCCCTAATGAAGAGTCCCTCCCCAACATCCCTATAGTCCCCCTTCAGATGCTGGAAGGCTGCTATGAGGTCTCCACACAACCTTCTCTTCTCCAGGCTGAACAGCCCCAACTTTCTCAGCCTATCTTCATATGGGAGGTGCTCCAAGACCCTCATCATCCTCCTAGCCCTCCTCTGGACTTGTTCCAACAGTTCCATGGCCTTTTTATGTTGAGGACACCAGAACTGCACACAATACTCCAGGTGAGGTCTCACAAGAGCAGAGTAGAGGGGCAGGATCACCTCCTTCGACCTGCTGGTCACACTCCTTTAGATGCAGCCCAGGATACGGTTGGCTTTCTGGGCTGCAAGCGCACACTGCAGCCGGCTCATTTTCTCATCGACCAGCACCCCCAAGTCCTTCTCCGCAGGGCTGCTCTGAATCTCTTCTCTGCCCAACCTGTAGATGTGCCTGGGATTGCTCCAACCCAGCTGTAGGACCTTGCACTTGGCATGGTTAAACCTCATAAGGCTGGCATCAGCCCACTTCACAAGTGTGTCAAGGTCCCTCTGGATGTCATTCTTTCCCTCCAGCGTATCAACCAAACCACACAGCTTGGTGTCATCAGCAAACTTGCTGAGGGCGCACTCAATCCCACTGTCCATGTCAGAGACAAAGACGTTAAACAAGACCAGTCCCAGCACCGATCCCTGAGGGACACCACTCATTACTGGTCTCCAGCTGGACATTGAGCCATTGACCACAACTTTTTGTGTCGGCCATCCAGCCAGTTCTTTATCCACCGAGTGGTCCATCCATCAAATTGATGTCTCTCCAATTTAGAGACAAGGATGTTGTGTGGGACAGTGCTGAACGCTTTGCACAAGTCCAGGTAGATGACATCAACTGCTCTGCCCTTGCCCATCAGTTCTGTAGCCCCATCATAGAAGGCCACCAAATTGGTCAGGCAGGATTTCCCCTTAGTGAAGCCATGCTGGCTGTCACCAAGCACCTTGATTTTCATGTGCCTTAGCATGCCTTTCAGGAGAATCTGCTCCAAGATTTTGCCAGGCACAGGGGTAAAACTGACTGGTCTGTAATTCCCCGGCTCATCCATTTTCCCCTTCTTGAAAATGGGGGTTATATTTCCCTTCTGAGTTAACCATCTCTCAACAGAACAAGAGAGGTCTATCGCAGCTCTAAACCTGCGCAGGCTCTCAGTTTAATGCTTAAAAGCATATTTGCTTTTCAGAATTTGGGGTACAAATATTAAACACTGCTGCAAAATTTTATTAATACTGATATCTATGCACTCAATTCATATTTTCATATACCTAAGCATGTAAGGTTGGAATTAGGAAAGCCAAAGCTTAGCCTGAATCTGGAAGACATGAGGGGCAAGAACAGCTTCTAGAGGCCCACTGGAAGCTTGTGGCATCATTCTGAGATTGACATAGAGATTGATTCTGATTAAAGATTTTATTAATTACCTGGGCATTAGGATAGGGTGCATTCTCAGCATGTTTGATGTCGATAACAAAGGGGCTGCCACTGGTATTCTAGACATAGAAAGCAGCTTTGAAGAAAAAGGACTGAGAGTCAAGACAGATTACAAATTGAAGACTGGTCAGCAATGCACCCTTGAAATGACAAAGGCAAGATGTTGTGTACTGGTACTAGCCAAGTTCAGACGTGCTAGCCACAGGTCAGTGGCCTGAACACAAACCCCCCAATAGCCTCCTTCGAATCAGTTACGATAATGGACAGGAAATGGGAATTTCTTCCTGACACCAGAAAGAAATCACTGGTGACTAACAGGAATATCACCTTCACAAGTCTCACATGAGTATGCCACACCTTTGCTAATAAAAAGATTTCCACTTTGAGTTCCCAAAACACTTATTTCACACCCCTCCTTATTTCCACCACAGGCAACACTTTGACCTTGGGCACTAGTCAAGCTGCTTCCTACAGCTATTCTAAAGTGTAATTCCTTTGAAAAGGTTCCTGCAGGACTCTTTTCTTACTGTGTAGCTTTGCAGAAGTTACCATGTCTTGGGACCTGCTGCCACTGTCACATGAGATTAGCAGTGCTTAGGCTTTCATTGCTGTTGAAGTGGTCAGCATCAAAATCAGTAATGTAAACTCTATCAGCAGTCACATTACCCTCTTTCAATGACATAAGGTCATGAGGAAACACATGTCAGAGTGAGAGCTAGTGATTCCAACTAGCTTATCTGGTCACAGCTTGCTTATAATTATTGTTCCTGGATGCAAAAAGAATCAGTTTGAATTCTCTGGCTTGAGTTATTGTCAGGGCATGGAAGTCACAGAAGAAGTGAACTTTACACACATCAGCTTTTTAGGACTAATTTTTGTCTTGCACAGAAGGCAAGATAAGAGTCTTTTGCTCTTTGGTAGCAGACCAGCCATTTGCCTAGCTACAGTCATTCCAAAACTATAAAGCTAATAAGAGAGCTGCGACCTATGCAAAGGGCAGGATCAGGGAATACCACGTTACACTGGCACTCAGGATAGGTGGTATAGCTTCTAATGTCTCCTGACAAAGGCTCCTAACAAAGACATTGTAGCTCATGCGCAACATGCTACACACCTCATTTTCACTTTCTATTAACCTTTTTTTGTGAGCTCAAGTGTATGGTAAAACCTTCAGTCATCATTATGTATTTGCAGAGCACAAAGCTGCAAGGGTTGGAAAAACATGCATATACTCATTGTCTCTAGAATTCCTCATCTTAAGGCTTTGGAGATGTTGAGGTCAGGAGTAAAGTGAGATTAAAGAAAGTTTTACTTGACTTCGAACAAATGCTAAGAAAATTATCTAATCACAGTTTTCAGTGCTAAAAGAATAACCTAAATATAAAACTGCCAAAAATCTGGAAGCATGAGTAGAGATGGAAAGTGTTTTGTCTAACTACTTCATAGTTTTGACTCCTCTTTTGATTTAGTGAGTCCCCTTTATCCTTCATAATCAAGAAGCTATTTTCTTCTATTTCTGTTAGTCTTTCATCGAGCAAGAAAAAGGAAAAAAGGATTACACACGGCAAGAATCTCCAGAAGAACCCAAACCCCATGTTTGTCCCTGTGAATATGGTTCACATAAATACTGCCCCTGTACTGTGAATTACACTCACAGAAGTCTTTGTAGGATGGGACAGTAGTGTAGGCATAGCATCTTTTGCTATTATTTTATGACCTTGGTCATTACTTGATGGCAAAACTAAAGTGATAACATGTAATTCGCAAGACTTGCTATTGGAACTCATTATAATTTTTAACTAAGGCTGCTTCAAAAAATGGGGCAATCAGGTCTAGCAGAACACAAAACCCAAGAAAAAAGAAACTGTTGGAGAAGTCAGTACAAAAAAAGTAAAGATAGAATAAGTTATAGTTGACTTGAAGAGGAGAAAAATATATTTATACATTTTAGATCAGAAGTTTAAAAGAAAAGGCACATTAGATATAATGCCATGCAATAAAACATGACTGCCATTAGCAAAACAGCTGCATAATAATAACTAAATAAATGAAATTCAATAAACAACCAGAAAGGGCAGAGTGGGGCAAAAAGAGTAATACCCTCAGAAATCTGAATGCAAATGATTGCTTCTTGGACCAACTGAAAAGAGATATTACTTTCAACGTAATCCTCTGTAATACCCACTAGGTAGTTCCAAGTTGCACTATGCAATGGTGACCACAGTTTAATTATATTCATTTTCTTCTCTTGGGAGAAGAAAAAGATGAAAATCCAGAGCCATTTAACTAACAGAAACATTTGAAAAACTGCAACAAACACATTCAAACTTAAACAAAATCATGGAAAAGATGAAAGCACGAGTACTTCTGAGCATAAACCAGTCTTATTCAACAGAAACAAAAAAAAATGTTCATTGGCATTATCTTACAACTTTGCCTAATACCTCTACAGCTTTCTCTCTAGTGATAGGGATGAAGTGGGATTAAGTTGGACCACTAATTTCTCTCTATATGTTTCAAATCAAAATAAAGAAAACCTATCAATTATAAAAAATACATATACTTAAAGAGAAAGATTTATTAGGATACCAAACAATTTCTGGATACCAGACAATTTCTGTCATTAACTTTTTGATCCACAATTTAATTGATTTTGTTCTAGTATGAAAACTGGGAAATTGGGTAATTCTATACTTTCCCAGGAATGAAGTGAAACCTTTTAATACATATTTTTGTTTGTTTTTTTTTCTAATCCCTTATAATGCAGCAAGAGAATAATTGAGAATAAATAAAGAGAATAATTCTGCTCTTCATATACTGGTATCTTTCTTAGTTATAAATAACACAGGTAATTTATTCTGAGCATTTGTTGGAGTCTTTTTGCTCCCTTTACACTTTGCTGTGCACAGCATTCCAAAACAAGTAAAACACAAAAATAACTTATTGTTTGAAATTTCTTTACATGCTGGACATAGAATCATAGAATAGTTAGAGTTGGAAACTAGTTTCAACCCCCCTGTCATGGGCAGGGACAACTCGCATTAAACCATGTCTCTGAAGACTCCATTCAACCTGGCCTTGAACATTGCCAGGGACGGAGCATTCACAACTTCCTCGGGCAACCCATTTCAGCACCTCACATCACCCTCACAGTAAAGAACTTTTTCCTTTTATCTAACCTAAACTATTCCTGTTCATCTCAATGGTCAACACTCACAAGTCATACCTGAATATAGTATATTTGTATTTCTGAACTTACTGCAAGATAATCTGGGCCATCTTTATTGTAAACAAACAGAAGCAATCCATTCAGTTGATCTGTTCTAAATTTGAATGAGATCTCAAATTCCAGTCCACCACTGAAAACACCTGAATGCAGTTCCAGGAACCCTTGAAAGAAAGTGAACACATGCCTACGTTAATCAAATACATAAAATAAATAGGTTCAAGAAACCAAAAGCAAAAGTCTAGGTGCTATTTTCTACTTTGACATAAAGAATTCAGGTTTCAAGATTAAAGTTTACAACTTTATCACCCAGTTTTGTAAAGGACAGTTATCCATAACATATTGCAACAAACAACTGGTGCAATGTCCCACATTTTGCTACCTGGCATTTTTTTAGGCCCTCTTCAAAAGTGAAAATTTACCTTTTACATGCATATCAAATCTTCATTACAGCACCTATTTGTGATTTCAATTCCTCTTTCTTGTGGTAGCCTTTGCTAAACCCAGAAGCCAAATTTTAAAGCATTCAAAAATAATCCTATATAACTAAAACTGTTTTGAAAAGCAGATCACTGCAACACTTTTGATATGATCATCTTTTATACCTCAAAACCATACTTGGTTAGTGCAGCAGTACAGCAAACTACCTTTGCCGAGAAAATGTGCTCCTTCTAAGAGAACGACGGGGCATCCTTCCCAAATATGACAAACATTGTTCTGCTCTTCAGCATCCTCCCAGTTCAAAGATTCCCAGTTTTCATAGGGAGTGTGCACTTTTTTCAAGTATATGTCACTGAGACACCCCACAAATCCTTTCTGGACTATCATTTTCATCCCTGCAAAAAAGGAAAATAATCGGTTTAAGCCTGCAACTAAACACAGGGATTAAATTGTATGCTTTATACATCCTCACCCTATCATATATGCCCATGTGTGCATTGATAAAGAGCCATCAATGACTTCATAAAGCTGGTCTCCAAGCTAACTCCAGACTTCTGGATGGGTCTAGTCACTAAAGACAGCAGCTACTCCTATGTAGCTGGAAAAGATTAAACTTTGTGAGACTTTGCATACAGATACTTTACAAATCAACTGCGTAAATCTACTCCATGAAAATTCCAAATCAAGTTTGCAGATTTACCCTCTTTAAACAAAACCATAATTCTGAAGAAAGGCATGCATCTTCTGTATAGAAAGAAACAGTGCTAAAGCTAAAGTACAAAAGCTAAAGCAGAAGCTTCCTCAAGAAGTTTAGAAGCTTCCTCAGGAAGTTTTTCTTTCCTTGTTTGGATAAAAATAACAGTGATTTATGGCTGCTAACTTTTTCTTTAATGAGGACAAAAATATGAAGCAGCTTTTATAGATGGCCTTCTCTTAAATGGTATTTTTAGTCAATCTCATTTTGATTATGTAGCTGTTTTTTGAGGGAGGCATCCTGGATTACTTTATGAACCAAAGTTTTAGAAGAAGACATACATGTATTTTTGGTTTTAGTAAGGTCACATAAAGAAGGAAAGAGAGAGTTGAACTCTCTGTGTACCTCACATCAAGTCATCAGCTAGATTTCATGTCTTTATCAGTGACGGGAACACAAACTTAATAAACAATTTGGCTTTTAGTTAATTATGTAAAAAGAAACTCAAATCCAAAAAACAAAAATGAAGACCTGCATATGAATCAAGTAAGAACAGCTGATTGTATACTGGTTTTGTATGCAGTCACCTCTGTGCTATCTGCTGGTAGAATATACACTTGGCACATACACCAAGTTTATATATGAGAACATATGTTTATTGATTCTTCTCAAAGCCAGCTATAATCCAGCTCATGAATACAGCTGTAGAATACAAATGTATTCATACACCACTGATTTCAATGCAATAATCCCTGAAGGATTCAAACTCAAACCAAAAAATCCATCCCGGCATCTAGATGGGATGGTGGGATGTATAACCCTGTGCTTAAGCTAATAAAACCGATTTGTACATGTATTTCTAAAAAGAATTTGGGAACCTAGAATGTAAAACATACCCATAAGTTTCACACGCACACCAGTTCTGTATATAAAATTCATTAAAATGGACATGGACCTCATGTACTTCTTTATTGATAATGAAATCAGCTATAAAGATATCCCAAAAGATAAAATTCAAGAAACTGTACAGACATATTTTTGATTAAAACAATTATGTAAATAATTATGCAAATTAATTACCGTCCTCATGTTTCTGACACAATGTTGATACAGCCTACAGCGCTGGAAAAGCAGCTAAGTCAGTGCCACTGTGTAGGATTTGTTATACCACAACCATACTCACCTACATCTTTTCTCACAATAGTATAACCCTGTGGAAGTCCTCCAACAAAAACTCCTGTGTTCTCTCCAATCATGGTGCTGCCACTAGTTGCTAAGGAAAAACCTGAAAAAAACAGGTCATTATTCTTGAGTGCTTTCAAATGATTTTCAACTCAGTATCACAATACTGATATTTGATAAGAGACTAATATTCTAATACTTTCCCATACATATCCAGGAATATTTATAGCCCTGTTTTACAAAAGCATGTTAACAAAATCACAGATCTAAAAGCACAAAAAGGCAAAATCCTCCTACTTACTATTAAATTATCAAAGATTCACATCAGATAGATACCTCAGGTGCACACACAAAACAATAGTAATTTTGTTAAGAAATAGTGAATGAATTTTTTGCTGTATGTAGGAACACGGGTAGTGGAAAAGTAAGCAAGTGAGCAATATCCTAAGTAATACCAAAACTACAAAGCAAAATGAAACTGCATCGATTACCTGTGTACTGCCCATCCACTGTGATGTTTCCCAGTGCTTGAATTCTTGTAGCAATTATTTGGTGCCAACTGTTATCATTGTACTCTTTTCCACCATCATTAGTTGGAGTGACTGCTACCGCAGACCCCTTTTTATTAAGAGAAGAATCTGATTAAGAATATTGTGAAGATTTTTCATTACACTTTACAACATTCTGTGGCATAGAAGATCCAAAAATAAGGATAGAAGTCCTCTCTTTAACTTGTTTTGGAACACTGAATGAAGTTTAGGACTGATTTCCCCACTAAATTAACCTTCTCAAATAATAGATGAGAGATCAAGGATCCACTTTCTATTAAAAATAGAAAACCTGTGTGGCTTCCCTGACAAAGAAAATGATGAGACACAAATTATTGAAGGTCATGTCACACAGTTCTTTTTTTATTTAATTTTTAAATTAAGTCCCTGTTTAACTACTTCATGAATTGCTATGGTTGTGAAGTTTGATTGCCACAATTCAATGTAGGATCCACAGAAAGCAACTGCGTATCAGGATTGTTGTCTGCAGCTCCTGTCAACAGCAAGGGACCCCAAAAAGAGGTGAATATAGGACAGTATAAAGATGTAAGTTCTGTCCCTGTTAACCTGGTCTCAAAAGAACTTCAATATTTAGGTTAGAGAGTATAATACCTTTATGAAGGAAAAGGTCATGTCAAGAGATCCAGATTAAAAAAAAAGAAGAAGTGAATTATTGAGGATATTTTCACTGTACAAGGGATGCTTGTAAAAATGTTTTTAAATTCACCTACAATTTTTAACTCTTTTTAATACATCAACAATAAAAAAAAGATATGAGCAGTGAATTTAGAGACATCCATAATAAAATAGAGATAAATCTTTTCTGAATAGCTGAGTAAGAGTAATAGAACATATGCCTCTGCCAAACCAAATCTCAAGATGGTAAACTACCACGATACCATGTAAAATCATATAATGATGGAATAAAAATAAAACTAATGTACTTCAAGAATTTTCCTGAGATTTATATCCAAATAATCTTCTAACTTCCCAACAATTCCTGTAATATTGTCTCAGGACTTTATACCATACTTGAATGGCCAGGAAACTCAAATTCTGAATCACATTCTGAATCACTGTCAAATTCACAAAACAGAACTGTCCTATGTAGCAGGCAACCACAGAATGGAAAAACATTTCTTTTCATAGGCACTACACAATATTAAAGAATCACAACCTCTGCAGGTACTTTATGGCTTAAAAAAAAAAAAGAAATCAAACAACAAAAAAACACTCTATTTCCAAAAAACATATAAAAGAAAAATCTGAGTTTTCTTATATTTGGGTGTCTAAGATGTTATTTTGCAGTAGCAAATCACACAGTTCAGGATTTTTTTTCCCCCAGTTGTTCTAGCTCTTTCTGGCCCAAGGATTCAGGCACATGAAGGAAACCTGTTGATAAGCAAATGTACCTACTCTGATTAATACTAAAAACTTCCTGTTAAAATTTAGTATCCTGGCTTTAGTGATGTGCATCTATTAGAAAATGCTTGTCAGAATATAGATTTATGAACACCGCATATATTTTAGAGTATATTTTGACTTGGGGACTGTCACTGCATATCATATATATAAAAGTATATATGATGTGTACATACATACATGATTACAGAAAAATAATTCCCCATGAATATTTACAGCACATTTCCAACATCTTGGTACTGAGGCAGTTTGTACAGCAGTCCTCTGTCCCATGGTAACAATACAAAGCTATATATCCTTACATACCAATGTGCACTTTTTCATATACTATTTTTTATTGTCTTCTCTCCTATTTCAACATTTTAATATTTTACAAACACACATTTCATTATCGTAGTTTAATAATTAAAACCAGAACTGGTGTCATGCCCAATTAATGTGCCCTGGTAGCATGCCCATTAGTTTTTCCATTAGTGAATTCAACAATACTAATGGGATTACTAGCGTGGGATGCTAATTGGGCGTGACATAAGAAACTGGCTTACTTCTTAGCATACCCTTGCCAATGATGAAATTAATGAGCATTTTATTAAATGCTGTCTCATCAAAGTGCACTTAGTTAGCGATAAAATTGTTACAAACGATGCTGCATTCTAAAGATCAGGTGCCTGAATAAGTGGTTCTTCATATTATGTTTAAGAGCAATCTAGACCATTAACAGGGTGGGTTTTTTTTTACATCAGAAACCACATTTATTTGTAACCAATTCAATCTGGGACCACACAACCATATGGGCTAACCCAGGCTTTATTTCAGGGGGCAAAAAACTTGACAGAAAAAAGTGGTGTTTAGGGTTCAGTATGCACTGCATTGGAGGCCTCTGTATGACATTTTATCCATTTTAACCCAGTTGCTCTGTGATCACATTCAAATATCCTGTTGTGAAATGGCTTGTTATGCATTTTGAAAATTACACATAGGGAACCAAATCTGAGTAAGTTTGCCAAGGCATACAGTAAGTCTTAACTTTTAGTAGTTCTTAGCAATAATGAAGCAAATATGAATCTGTGTCTCTTCATGATTAAATCTGCATTCATGAAAATACACAGAAGCATCACAAAGACGCTGTCTAGGTGGCAGTAACTACACTACTCCCAGTCAAGTTCTTTCAATGCTCAAACTCCTACCACTGAGGAGGTGAACAAGTACTGAAGTTTTGCCAATGCCAAGCAGCAAGGTATATCTGGGATTCATAGCTATGTATTCTCCATCTCCTTCTTTTTTTTCGGGGGCGGGGGGAAGGGGGGAGGTGTTACAGCTGACCCTCAGACTGTGCCTGCTATTTTAACCTCTGCCCAAACCAAAGGCATTAAGAAAAATATTCGATGTTCCTCCTTTTTGCTATAAAGAAAATGGAATTTTCTTTATAGCAAAAATTTGCTATATTAGAAAATGGATCATCTTCAACAATAGAAAAGCTGGATTCAATTCCCTTCATTTTGTGAGAAGAATCCCAATAAGTTTTAATAGGATTGTTATAATTACTAAGCAAATAGGTGCTCCAGATTGGCCTTAAATTTTCAGTGTTAGTGATTTCACTTTGTATAAAACATTGAGTGCTTTCCTGGAAAAAAAGAACAAATGACCTGTAGACACCAAAAGAACTATAGATTTAGCTAGAGTTGACTGCGTAATTTAGGGATGGATGTAAAGGCATTATGATGTGAAGAAAAGCCACAGATAGCTGAAGGTTTGCAGGCACAATGAGTTTGGAGGAAGGTCTGCGGAACACTTTAATTCTACAGACAAGACTGAGGAAGACATCTGTTAGCAAAAAAACTCATGATTCGTGGACCATGAGTAGCAACCAGTAAAGAATGACAGTAAAACAATTAGGAAGGAAAAAAGAGCAGCTTGACGACACAAATGAGTGACAAAAGAGATGGTCAGTCAACAGATAGATAGATGAATGGTGGTGCATGTAAAGTTGAGAGAAGTATGAATGGACAGGAAGGAAAGGATGTGAAACTAACACTTCAAGAAGGAAGAAGTTAGGCAGCTGAAGACTCCTCACTAAGAAGACTTGGCAGGACTATCTCCAGAGCAGATACAACAAAGAGAAAATTTGCTGCTGATGATGAGCAAAGATACATACCAGAATCTTAAAAGGGACTAAGGGTAAAACTAATTAACCTGTGACAGGACACAGCTGGAAGGGAGTACACCGCACTGGTATAGATAAAAAGCAGCAGAGACACAACTGTCATCAGAAGGAATGTTTGCAATTTTTAAGAGAAAGCACAAAGGCAGGGCCATAAATGCTTATTATATACGCCATAAACATGATTAGAGAAAGCAATGAATCTAACTTGGTTAAGAAACCACATGATGTCAGTAGTAATTAAAGCATTTGCACATGAATGCAAACTGATGCCCAAACTAAAGATTAAGAAATGCTGTTACAGTACATGATACATAATATTACAGCAAATTGCAAATAATGGCAAAAGAAGCAAACAAACATAGAAACAAAGGTACAGGTAGTAAGGTAGCACAGAATATTAAGGATATGGAGAACTGAAAAATTTTGGTAACTGAATTTTTCACAGGTAAAAATTTTTGAAAAGGATACTACAAGAAATACATTGATGTGGGCCACAGTACATTACTTCTGTATCTGAGAATGCACAGGAATCTCTTCCACATTATTAATGAGGAATTAGAAAGCATTAGCTTTCAAGATAGATAGTAAGTAAATGTTAAGACCTACACTATACCTGGATGTCTTGAATGTCATTTTAATTTCTATGAACAGTCACTGAAACACTAATATAGGTGATTTTAGACTTCATAAGAGGGAACAACATGGAAGCGATGATCCTAAAAATCAGCATGGGACAGAGTTGTCTGATTCAAGTGAAACAAAGATAAACAAAGATATATTCATAAACAATTTCTTAAAATTCAAGATAGCAATTATTGCAATATTAGCTGAACTGAGGTGATCTAGGAACTGAATATGGACAAGATGTACACTTTTTACAGTTAAAAGGTAAAAAAACGGAAACAAAAAGGGCAGAATGAAGAAACAAAAAGTAAAACCCCCAAAGCAGCCACTCTCCCATCTGTCCAACCTCCTCCCCACCCCCTAAATCCAAACAAATGCAACATCTCCTGGGGAATGAGTCCAATCTAGCTGACATACAGGTACTTCTGAAGGAGCAAATCTGCAGGAGGGCTAGGAATACTATTTGAAGCACTAAAATCCTAGTTAAAAGATATCTATTTCCATTAAAACAAACAACTAAATAAAAATAAATCAAACTATTACACTAAGACCTTGCAAAGGAAGTAAAAATTCCTTTGTAGCTAAGTGAAGGTATAAGTGTAAAAGAGAAGAGAGACCTATTAAAATGCAGATGAGGGCAACATTAATGACTTTGTTAAGCATAGTCCCAAAAATTTGAAGTACATATTGATTCAGCTTGCAGCAAGGAAAAGATAAAGCCTATGTGTAAATCCAGTGGAAATAATAGAAAGTTATATCTTGGGATCAGAAGCACATTTAACGTTTTCTAGCATAGGGATCAAATACCCAGTAGCCTCTGTGCAGCACCATGCCTCCTTTACAGATTCTCCAGAGCTGAAGGTGGTCTTCACTGCTGCACAACACCTCCACATGGTCGTGGAACCTCAGTGCCTGGACCATGGCAGAGCTCATGAAGCACAGGTTAACAGTGGATCATCAAATCAGTAAATCCCCACCAGCTTATACCATTAAGCATTTCTGTTCAACCCCCTCCACAGCAGTGGACACAATGCCAATCACATAATTGAGGTGTGACAGAAGGTATAGCTGATAGAGCAACCAGGCCTTTCAACAACACTGAGGCAGAAGCAACCTTACAGAAAGGATGCACATATATGGAGATATATGATACCGCATTCTGACAGTATCATTAGGAAATCAAATAACTACTTAATCACTTAGTTTCTTGCATATTTATGAAATATAAGTGAGCCTGTAATGCTTTTCTATTCCATGTGGAGATCTGAGCTTGGGGTGCAGAGCAAACAGAAAATACTCAAACAGAAATGCAGGGCATGTGGCCTTATTTTTTACTTTTAATTATTTGATAATATTTCCCTCTTTATTTATGTCTTTTCTATGGTCATTATTACTAGAAGGGAGAGGCAATATGTATCACATTAATGTCAACATACTGATTTTGGCAGGAAATGACAAAGTCTCAAGATGGGAGGCTTAAAAATAATTAAATATATATAACCCCTATTTGCTAATTCAAAACTTAGATTTATCCACCTTTGCAATCTTGGTACTTCAGGCTGTTAGGTGGTGTTTGGTGGTACTGACAGAAAACCTGAACCCATAGAAAGGAAAGGAAAAAATGAAGTCATGAACTGTGGCAAAAAATGAGCAAGGCTTTAGTGTTTCAGTGTTTCGCTCCCAAAAATCTCCAGTGACCCAAGGGCTCTGAAAGGCAAATTAACTTGTATCAAATAAAAACCAAGAAAAAAAACCAGAAAGGATAACAATGTAAAGAAGTACTGGAAAAAAATATAAGCTAATTTTATAGGATTCTGTCTTTGTTGTACCTGTGGATCAAAAAGAAAGTAAGGACGCCCACTCCTCAGCTGAAGGGCAATATATTCTTCCTGATTCCCGGGTGATGCGGAGAAAAAAATCAAACCATCAGGTTCCTGGGTTCTAAATTTCACTTTAATACCTGGCAAGAAAAAGCAAATAGATGATTCATGCCAAAAGTGGTTCTCATGCATTCTAATAAAAATTACAAACAAAATGTTGGTTTACAAATAGCAGTAACATGGCAAAGCAAAACCGTCAGACTTTTCCTCACCTAAAACCCTTGCTAATCATTACAGGAGAAATTGTACTACGCCAGATTTAATCAGCCCTTGAGAAAAATACCTGTGATTTCAGAGCCCTTACCATCCTGTAGAAAAATATATGTAGTTGAGACTTACACTGTTTAGTAACTTCCTTCTTAAGAAAAATAGAATTCAGCATACTGTTCTAATATTTGATATTTTACGTGTGGATTTTCACCTGCCACTTAATATTTCTACTGGTAAAGTAGGAATGAGGGTCCTGTATGAAAGGATTTCTCAGAAGAATAGTGGGGGTTTGGTTCCAAAAGATAGAAACATTTATATACACATTCTTTTACAAATTCACGTATCTAAGTGCACAAAGAATGCCTGGAAAACAAGAGGTTTTAACAAAAATTGGAAATTCCCCAAGGAATAATGGATGAACTAAGCTTAATTAAGAACTTTCCAGATCATTATTAATAGTCCCCCTTTTGACTTCTGATAAAATATTGTCTCAGCATATGAAATGTCATTCAAATGACACACAAGGAAAAACTACTATGTTCATTAAATTATTTTTTTTCCCCAAAAAGATACCACAGATATATCAAAACAAGCTAAACAGCTTTTAACTACTGCAATACTGTTGTCCAGTGTATAAACTTCCTCAGTAACTGAGAACAAATTAATGAAACAATTCATAAAGAAACTATCCCATTTCAAGTAGCATAATGATGAATAAACAAGTTTCAGATAACCACCTTTTTTTTTATGACTATATCACCTTTCTCTTAAGCTGTCTTCTGAAATATCACCTTACAGAAACAAGAAAGTTACAAAACCATATGTAGGGAAAAAGCATACTTGGAAAGGGAAATGAAAAGGCAGCAATAGCAACATCTACCTATACAAGACACTTCATCATGTTTCTGTGTAAAATGATGTTTACAGAACAGAGTAATTTATTGAGGTTTGCCCAACTTCAAAGTATTCAGTTTTTTCACATGTATTTGCACTACCCTGTAAGGCAGAACATAGTAAGTGACAAAACCTTTTCTTGCAGACAGAATCTATATTCTAAAAAAATAAGAAATCATAATTCTGATGCCCATTCCTATTAGATCACACTTTTTCATTACCTATGCCCATAAGAAATATCCTTTGACCCCATTTGTTACATAAATGTTTTCATGCAGATCACATGATACACTCACAGATATGAAATATATTCTCTGGGCAGTGAAAATCAGTCATGCTATTAAAATACCTGCAAAAAGCACGTGTACACAGGTAACACCCAGCAAGTGAAAGTTCAACAGTGTTCATACTTCAGGAAAAGCATAGCTTTGCCTGGCTCAGAAATAACCACTATTGCTGTACTTAGAGCTCTGAGGTATCTCTACCTGCAACATCTTCTGTAGAGGTTGAGACTGGTAGCCTCTAAACCCAGCCATGGAGAGCACAGTTAGTTTAACAAGCTGCCAGTGTTTTTATCAAGCTGCCAAAAGACATTTCTGAGAACCAGAGGATCCCACCTCACACCTACTTCAGAAAGACAAACACAAACATAGACTGATAGAATAGATAGGGCTTGAAAAGACCTTTAGATCATGTAGTTCCAACCCCCCATAACTGAGTTTCTGCAAAAGCAGCAATATTTTATAATGTTGCTTTACAAAATATAAATTAAATGGCTCATAACAGTAATACTGAAGTAACTGCAAACATTTTAAATGTTATGCAGGAACTTACTTCCTTCTATGGATATTGAAAAGGCTTACAAACCTGAATTCCTGCCTGTAGAGCTGCCAAAAGCAGCCATTGTTTTCAGTCATAGCCCATACAGTAAATTCTTCTGAATTCATATGTCATGTATTACCTAACTCAGAAAAAAACTCTGCCCCTTTAAGTTCAGGTATCTCTGGAGTTTCTCATGAGATAAAGAAGTTCATAGATAAGTACTTTCAGTATTAATGTTTTCTTGTATTTCTAGAAGTGAATGCAATGGAGAAACCAAATATTAAGCAAACATATTCCCATAGATAATGTTTTCATTGGAAGATAAAACTTGTGAAATTAGTATTTTTCACAGGAACATACTAAATAAGAAAAAAATAATCTGAAAAGATTTCTCAAGTCCCAAGTTGGACCTCATAGTCGGAACAAACATAGCTAGAAATCCCATTCAAGAAAGGAGGGTATTTTGCAAGAAATTTTCTCAAAGACTGCTGTCTATTATTTCAGTATGGATGTCTAAAGCCTTAACTTCAATGTTAAATATGACAGATAAATAGAAACATAAATGAAATAGTGATATTACAATTACTTCTGCAATTTTTCATACACAGAAACTGCATCTCAGCCGCAATACTGAGGCTACCAAATCTTGGATGGGCAGCATGACCATCTGTGGGGCATATAGAAGGAATGTACTTTTAATCAGCTGATCATGAACTGCAACTAAAGAATTCACCTAACAAGACTGTTTATGCGACAAAAATGATTGGTGTGTAAGGAGCTGGCTATAATTCCTGGAGTAAAAACCAACAAGAAATTCTACTGGAAATTAAACATTCATGTACGCCATAGAAATAAAATCTTTAATTCCATTTCAAATTATAGCTGTAGTTGAACAGGTGTCACAATTAATTTAATTATAAATAATAAAATTACTTCAATTTCTGTAATTGAATTTTTTTAATTGTAATGGCATTGTACAAAACATAATACAAGCAGTCCGTACACTGAACATAAAAGAAAAAAGAATAGAGAGTAATAAAAGGATAAGTAAAATAAATTACTACTATTAGTATTAATACTACTATGAGTATTAATGTTTTAAAGTATCCCAAAGTGCGTTAAGGAAGACTGACCTGTCAGGATCCACAGTTTCAACTTATGCAGTAGTAGATGGTGATTAGATTTTTCTCCTACTTTCAAAGATGGCACAGACAGTTTAGTAGAGAAATAGGGATGTGAGTGACCAATGCAGGCATTCTAAAGGCATTCAACTGAGCAGTATCAGCCTGTTACCCTGCAAGGGCACACAGTTTTAAGAGTTCCTTTTAGTAGAATGCTGATATTAAAAGTGAAAAGATATTCTATTACTATAATGTCAGATGAGTTAGAATCCAGTTTTTTACCTAGTACAGAAAAGTAAATGGAGCACCTCTTTGCCTCTGTCATGTACATTTAGCAAGTCTGAGAACTTCAGCAACATTTCAGATTCAGACTCAGATTCACATCTGGGTCCAGGTTCTACTATCACAATTCAATGGGGCTTACAAGATCTGCACAGAAGTACTTAACAGGCATAAAATGTGCTCTTGAGAGGCTGGCTGTAGTTTTTGCCTAAAGAAAGTTCAGAGAGCATACAGGATTATTCTGAGTTTAGAAAAGGCAGTTGGTAGTTGGGGGAAAATATTAATAAATTAGAGCAGCTCCCAGATTAGCATAACATATACTAATAATTTATAATTACTAAAGCAATAAAATTCACTTCTGATTAATGCTAAACATTTCTTCCTGCAGAATAAAAACTTTAGATTTTGTTTGATTCAAACTACTCACTCACAGAAAAGAGGTTTTGCTTTCCAATTAAACTGAATTTCAATTTAAATTTTTAATGGGCATTGCAAAATACAAAACCATTTACAGCACTCAAACAATGTTTTTCAACTTTTTGAATTTTTGGGGAAGAGGAGCTGAGGAGAGAAGGCAAGAGAGATTCAGAGAGGCAAGGTAATCAAAGACATCTTTTGCAATAAAATCTGAGAGATTTCAGCAGTGACCTACTTAAAACTGATCTCTTTGACCCATACACTCAGCTAAAATATCTGTAAAGTACCATTCTTTACAACTGGATATTAAGAGTCCAATTCAAAATAGCCAGCAAATAAAAGTTATTAGACTCATTAAATACATAGCAGTTGCCACAAGCCTCAGAAGTCCCATGCCCCTTCACCAAAACCTAGGTATAACCACATGAACAAATCCGTCCAAAAAGCATCAAGAACAGCTACATAAATATATTTCCAACCTTCATGCACTCAGGAATAATAATACTATTTTTATTTGCATCAATACATAAAATCCCAACCCATATGCATAAGATTAATAAGAAAGAATAATAACTAGATACCCTAGCACACTGGGGACAATTTCTTTGTGGAATCAGAAAATCCTAAACAGAAAACAGTGTACATTGCAACTGGAAAAACCTGCCTAATATCTAGAAAATCACAAAGCATTATTAGAAATGAATTTTGCATAATCTGTGAAGCACATTCATTTTCTGTGCAATTTCTCCCAGAATCGAACAAACATGATTTGCATCTGCTTTCTACTTACATCATTATATGAAATGGTGTAAATAACTATATAATTGTACATTCCAATCAAATTAACAGAAACTTGTTGGCAAAGAAAGCCATGTCTTTACCCTTACTAAAGCCTTTATTTTCACTTAATGCATACTAAAATGAATAGAAACTGTCTACAGAACTTTGACAAGAGTATTGGGCTCTCAGCAGCACCTTCAGGATGACAACTCTTAAGCACTTACTTAATATTAAGACTATGTACAAATACTTTTGTCTAATCAAAGTACATTTCCCCACAGAAATTATAAATCTTTTTTTTTCTTTTTCAGATGGGGACTAAAAGTCTCAGTACTATCTACTTTCATTGAATTAATATTTAGTTGTTCTCTCTGTGAGAGTGATTCTGTATGCTACATGTCATTACAGTAGCTAAAACACATTTTAAAATTTATTTAATAGGAAATGCACCTTTAAAAAAAAAAAAAAGAAGGGAGACTTCACAAAAATGGATCAGTATTTGAAGCAGTTTCATGTAACAGACAGCAGAATTAGAAGAAAAGAAGGAACTCGGAGGACACTTGCCTGGACATACTTAAGAATATCCTCTGCTGAATACAAGTTCTTCATACTTTGTGGTGTTCTATAGCTTTCTGGATTCTATTGAGAGAAGAAGCTGGAAAGCATGCTTCTCAAATCTGTCCAACATCTTTTGTTGCCTTTGGTACAGGAACAGGCTCCATCTTTGACTATACCTTAATGTGTTTGAAAATACTTTCGAAGTTCATCATCACCGATGTTACAGGGTTAGCAATTCCATTGATGAAGTAAATGCTGTCCATTTTTAAGTTGCTTTAGTTTTTTAGTAGAAATATAAAATATATACTTGTACATATGTATAAGGACATACATATCATAGAATCATAGAATCATAGAATAGTTAGGGTTGGAAAGGACCTTAAGATCATCAAGTTCCAACCCCCCTGCCATGAGGCAGGGACACCTCACAATAAACCATATCACCCAAGGTCTTGTTCAACCTTGAACAGTGCCAGGGATGGAGCATTCACAACCTCCCTGGGCAACCCATTCCAGTGCCTCAGCACCCTAACAGGAAAGAATTTCCTCCTTATATCCAATCTAAACTTCCCCTGTTTAAGTTTTAACCTGTTACCCCTTGTCCTATCACTACAGTCCCTAATGAAGAGTCCCTCCCCAGCATCCCTATAGGCCCCGTTCAGATACTGGAAGGCTGCTATGAGGTCTCCATGCAGCCTTCTCTTCTCCAGGCTGAACAGTCCCAACTTTCTCAGCTTATCTTCATACGGGAGGTGCTCCAGTCCCCTGATCATCCTTGTGGCCCTCTTCGGGACTTGTTCCAACAGTTCCATGGCCTTTTTATGTTGAGGACACAATACTCGAAGTGAGGTCTCACGAGAGCAGAGTAAAGGGGCAGGATCACTTCCTTCAACCTGCTGGTCACGCTCCTTTTGATGCAGCCCAGGATACGGTTGGCTTTCTGGGCTGCAAGGGCACACTGCAGCCGGCTCATGTTCATTTTCTCATCAACCAACACCCCCAAGTCCTTCTCCACAGGGCTGCTCTGAATCTCTTCTCTGCCCAACCTGTAGATGTGCCTGGGATTGCTCCAACCCAGCTGTAGGACCTTGCACTTGGCATGGTTAAACTTCATGAGGTTGGCATCAGCCCACCTCACAAGTGTGTCAAGGTCCCTCTGGATGGCATTCCTTCCCTCCAGCGTATCAACCGAACCACACAGGTTGGTGTCATCAGCAAACTTGCTGAGGGCACACTCAATCCCACTGTCCATGTCACTGACAAAGATGTTGAACAAGACCAGTCCCAACACCAATCCCTGAGGAACACCACTCATTACTGGCCTCCAGCTGGACATTGAGCCACTGACCACAACTCTTTGCATGTGGCCATCCAGCCAGCTCTTTTTCCACCAAGTGGTCCATCCATCAAATTGGTGTCCCTCCAATTTAGAGACAAGGATGTCGTGTGGGACTGGCCTTATACATATGCACATACACATGTATATTTATACATGCAAACACACAAAGAAAAAAATCCCAAACTTATACCAAACTATAACTTGAGTATCCAATTGCAGGTCAGCGGCCCCTTTTCTCTTGTGATGATAGTAAAGCCAGCAGAAGCTGAAACTCTTGTTTTTTAAATAATACTGTACAAAACCCCCTTATTTTGAAAAGGTTTAACTTTATTCAGAACGACACAATGAAAGGGAAATATATAACACCTCTGGTGGAAACCAACTATTGGGCAAAAGCCCAAATCCTCTTGGTAGGAACTGAGTAGTTCTTTTACATTAAGCAACAAATTTGATACCTGTTTTTTCTTATTTTGCTTGCTACCCCATTATACCCACTACTGTTAAAACAAACAGGACATTTTAGCTTTAATCTTCTTACTACATAACCCAAATAACTTCAGTCATGTTTGCATTAATGCTGCATTAATCATGTTGTTGCGTATTAATGAGTTTTCAGGCTATGCTAATTACTGTCATAGATTCTGCAGCAGCCCATTAAATATACAAATTACGGAATTAAAGAGCCAGAGCTCTTCATGATTAATCTTTAAATGGAGAAAAACTAATGATGTCTGTACAAAGTTTCTCTCCACTTTTGGCTGACTGAGCCCAATGAACAATCAATTAGAGTATTTGAAGAATAAGAATATTGCACACACTACAAGATTTGTTATGCTGTTATTCTAATCAGAAGACACACATTTATAAGTTTCTAACAAATGGACTTCTGTAACACATTCCAGTGTTTAAGGTCTCCCAAAGTGTTACACAGGGGTAAAAGCTATAGAATATTCCAATTCATTATTGCATACTCATAGGAAACTGCTGGTAACCATATGAATACTGTAAATCAATTTTCTCCTTTTAGCAAGGGCACAAGTCCTTCTACTCCCTTGTAAGAAAGATTTACAGCAAACCTTGGTGAAAAGAAAGCTAAGTTTAAAGTCATTTGATAAGATTTGATGTATTAGTAGCACTTGATCCCTTTACTTAGAGTGATGCTTTTTTTCAGAAATAGTGTAATACCTAGTGATTAAATCACTAGATTCAAAATCAGCAGTCAGTACTCAGCCAGTGATGGAGGTATGTCTCCCAAGAGCCATCATTTAAACCCCCTGCCTCCATATTCCTTCCTGAAGAACGGTGGACAGAATCTTGTGTAAGGTTCTGTAATGTCTGAAAAATTCATGACTGTTTTGTTCTCCATAGACTTAAAATATATATAAAAATCAGCAAAATGCCCACATGCATTCATAAAAATTGCCTGGACGCTAGGTATTTACTGACATTTTAGAAACACTAATACATCCAAAAAAGGGTATTGATTTATCCTTCTCAAATACTGCATATTATGCAAAATGTCACAAGACTTTTCTTAAAAGCGGCCTGTATTAGTATTACTTTGCCCATCAATAGTTGCAGTTTAGAATTAACTGGGCCATTCCAAACCTGTCCAATTAGTTCTTACACCACAGAACAAAATAAATAAACCATGTTAGACATTAAAGATTTTATACGAAGTAATAAAACAAAAATTAAAAAAACTGCTAAAAGCAAGATTAATCATGGCATGAGAATACTTGACTATGAAGAAAAAGTGAAAAAGACTGGATTGCTGCACTTAGTGCGCAAGGAAGAAGACAGAATACAATCATTTGAGGTTGTCTAGGAAAGGCAGATGATGAGCAGAGCAGCTTTCCAACACACAAACAACGAGACAGCATTCAAGGAAAGTAAAAGGGAAGAAATTCAAAGCAACAATGTACCTTTTCACAGGCACTTTACTTTCTCTTAGTGAGAAGAGAAACATAATTAGGACAATCCACAAAACACTGACATAAGAAGTATCTGAGAGCTCAGCAAGACCCAAAAGGACCTGGGCAGTCTGCCTACCTAGAGTTATCTAAGCAAATAAATGAAGACCTCAGAAAAACGCATATAGGGGTGAAACCTAACACTGAGATTCAGATGATACCATTATCTGCTAGCATTCCTCTGCCATTAGAGTCAACATCCAGTTGTCTACACAGACTAAAGGAATACAATCATTAAAGAAAGTAATACACTGGCTCAAATTAATTTATTAAGCAAGTCTAGGAACAGAATTCACTCTCTTCCACTTGTGTACATAGGGTAAACATATAACAAGCATCCATCCAATCAGTGTTATTTTTTACAGAGCAGAAATAAGTGTAAACTTGAAACTCTGGGAGTTAAGTTCTGCTTAGAGTAAGCATCATCTCCAGGTTTGTTTCTGTATTGCTCTTTATATTGAAGTGAAATATGAACAAAGAGGAAACACCAGCCCAATACTCTCAAGTTATCCTTTATTTGATGCTAGTGCCCAACTTGAACAAAATTTGAGAGAATTTTACTCAGATACAGCATCCCTCAAATAATATCTGTAATCTTTATTTATTTATATTTGCATAGGCTAGAAAGAAGTTCAACAGACTGACTTTGTTAGAAAAGGAAGATAATAGTTTCTAGGATCAGGAATCCTCTCTCAGTAATTTCATTAATTCAAACTATAGCATTTAAAGTATGAATAGATGTGAGCATTCATCTTCATTCCAGGATAAATCCTTTAGCAAAAGAACTGTATTCTGTTACCCATATGTGAATTAGTGCATAAAAAAAGGTCATCTTATGCAAAAAAAAAAAAAAAAAAAGGTGGGAGAGGCTTCTATGTGTTAATGCAATGCAAATCATAATTACTAGAAATATGATGACAAGAAGAATCACTTCAAAGATTTACAAGGGTGCAATCTATAAAAGGTCAACATCACAGTGAAATCAGAAACAAGCTGGAGGTCAGTAGTTGTAAATAGCACTTCAATTATAAGCCTTAGTTAGTATTTCCAGCAGTAGTACAAATGTAACACTGCAAAAAGAGTAATTTAACTTATCAAGGAAAAGGACTATGACTAAAACTGAGTGAAATGCAAATACATCAAAATTAAAGTCAGTGTAATGATCTGAAACACAGCAAATTTAAACAACAGCGCACTAGCCAAGGAAGAATTCTATCACACTGCATCACAGAAGCTGGAAGCACAATAAGGCGGAAATTCTGAAGCGAGTGAAGGTTATTGATTAGACAATGTACATATGGAACAGAAGAATAACTAAAATAAGCTAATAAGTGTATTGAGGAATACTACAGGACAAAAATGGAAATCTAACAAGGAGGGAAAAAAAAAAACCTTTAGACAGAAATACAACATCACAGACCAAACACTCAGCAAAAAGCATAGTTTCAAGTTACAAACTCAGCAACAAATGCTAGTTATGGTAGAACTGCAAAAAAAAAAAAAAAAAAAAAATCCAACAGCAGATCCAAACAAATGCAGGGTTTTAAGGTAGACCAATAAACTGCAACAAAACTGGCAAATTAAGAATTAACTGAGAGGAATAGACAACACTTTCATCTAGTAATATTTCTGGCAGTATTCTCCTGACTGGTTTTTGACATAATGACTTTTTCCAGGGAAGCCTAAAACTGGTTTTCTTTGCAGGAACAAAGTTCTCGAAAGGATTTTGATGTAATGGTCATTGTAACCCAGAAAGCCAACCACATCCTCAGCTGCATGCCCAGCACTGTGACCAGCAGGTAGAGGGAGGTGATTCTCCCCCTCTGCTCTAGTGAACCCCCCTGCACCCCTGCATCCAGCTCTGGAGCAAGAGGGACGTGGAGCTGTTTGAGCAAGTCCAGAGGAGGCCCTGGAGATGCTGCGAGGGCTGAAGCAGCTCTGCTCTGAAGACAGGTTGAGAGAGCTGGGCTGGTTCAGCCTGAAGAGAAGCTTCTTAAGGTGAGACCTTAGAGCAGCTCCCAGTGCCTAAAGGGACTACAAAAAGCCACAAAGGGGCCTTTTACAAGGGCATATAGTGACAGGACAAGGGAGAATGGTTTTAAACTGAAAGAGGGGAGATTTAGGTTCTTTTGATACAGCCCAGGATATGTTGGCTTTATGGGCTGCAAGCGCATCTGCTGGGTTGTGCTGAGCTTCCTGCTAACCAACACCCCCAAATCCTTCTCCTCAAGGCTGCTTTTAATCCATTCACAAATCCATTGATTTGTAGCCTGGTTTATTCGTAAGAATCAAACCCCTGCATTCACTGTAGGAGTTGAGCACACACAGAAGCATAAAGCAAAACTAGCATGGTAATGAAATCACATTCATTTATCAGCTGGATAATCACACACCATGAAATACTTCCAGAGTGATAAATACAACTCAAACCATTCCTTTTCTCTGTTTTTTAAGAAAGCAGTTCACTGGTATGTGGTGGACTTGGAAAAACTCCTGTAGCACTTGGAAAAACTCCTGTAGCACATCAAGTAATACAGCTAATGTGATCAATACACCTCACAGGTGACAGAGCCAGATATTAAGCCCTGTGTGCAGCCACCTACCTGGGTGACTGGGATGGTACGTAACAATGCCGGTAGTAGTGGCACACAGAGGTAACATCTTCCTTGTACCCAGATGTGCTTAGCTGCTCCTCAGCTGAGGATCTGAGCTGAGATTTTCACTGTGAGTCCAGTAGTAGGTTTACAGATACACAAAGCAGCACAAGCAGTAGTATCTGTTGGTGTTTTAGTGCTTTTCCATGAATGATAAGGAGTTCATGATTTTCTCATGACTCTAAAAAATACTTGGGGGAAACTAAGTATAATTCTGAACTACATCCTTTGGTGGCAACCAGAAGAAAAGGTGATTCAGAAATAAGTATAAAGACATTCAACGGTACGAATAGTCATGTAACTCAGTCTGCGGGCTTAAAAGAAGGGCAACTTAAACAAAGATTCAACTTGAGGCAAACAAAGTGAGGAATATAGAAAAATATAATGACAGGAAATAATTGGGTATAACACATAATGTTTACTAAATATTACCTTCACTCCTTTTACCCAGTGTAAGTTAAACTGCAACACTAACAAGGAATTAATTAAACCGCCAAAACACAAGGATTACAAAAAATAACTTGCATAAAATGTCCCTTCACTGCTGTCTGTGCATGTGTAGTCGATCCTGTCTTACACTTCGGCTGCAAACTCGTTAGGGCAGATATTGTCAACTTTTTGTTCCTAATACAAAAGAGAAAGGAAAGATTTAACATTCAACTAATTTTATTAACCTAAACAAAAAGAGATAAGGCCAATACTTAAAAATACTTTCTTTAATTACTTTCAGATAGCAGGATGTCATTTAACCTCTATATATTGTGATATTTCCAGGCATTTATTGAGTGATCCTGTGTCATCTTTTCAGGATTCTAATTTCTTATGGGATTCCTGAATTAAATATCACTTGGCTGTAGCCTGCCATTGTGTTGATTTTTTACATTATTGCCTAAAATATGAGTGATTACAGAATACACAACTGGCTAATTCTGAATGGTGGTAGCCAGAAAATTTCATAGAATTATATAATGGTTTGGGTTGGAAAGGACCTTAAGATCATCCAGTTCCAACCCAAGCCCCTCCTCCCCCCGCCATGGGCAGGGATTTCTCCTCCTCTTCTACAAAATTCACTGATAATAGTTTAATTCTCTTTTCATTCATTTCATTTCATTTCATTCTCTCCCTTTCTCTCAAAGTACGAGACTTCCTGCCACACAGAAAATATGATTGATTACAATATTGTAATAGATTCAATCAAAAAGTGGGTGATTTGCCATACAACATCACTAAGAAGATGAAAACTTTATATTCTTTTATTTCCATATTTGTATCTCTACCATTATCATGATTCATAAAGACTCCCATATTCAAAAAAACAACACGAAAAAGCAACAGTCCTTGCCCATGTGCTGTAAGAGTGTCTCCAAGTCACCTTTTTTACCTGTCCTCTGTGTTACCCAAGGACTCAGGTGGCAGCCAGCTTATTTAACTCACCCTGATTATAAAGTTTTGGTTGCAATGCTAGGGCAATGTAAGTGGAAAAAAAAAAAAATCATTCAACTCATCCTTAAAAACACAAAAATCTTATTTATACATGCACTTAGAAATACTAAACAAAAAATAAAAAGAAAAAAGCCTGTACAGAAATAGTCAATCTAAACTTTGATTTGTTACTAGCAGGGTGAACTGTGTAATTGCAGTAGCAAGGCATGTCTAGTGTAAAATGCCATAGCCTTAGAGGAAGGCCAATGGCTCTGAACAGCATGAGGCTCTCAGCTATGTCAGCAGGAACAAAGCTGCTGCATCAAGCAGCTGAGAGCAGAGCTTTTGGGCACAGGGACTGCATTAATCCAGATTCCAAGCTGTTGTAGAAAGGAAGCATGGGACTATCAATGCTGACTCCCCCTGAAACCTTTATATCCAGCTCAGCCCTGTCCCAGAATAAGACCTCTTGTGAGGGACTGCTTGTGAACTAGTAACATATTTCCTCCCATGACATGCAGTAGGAGTCTTGAGGGTCTTAGGTGTAGGAAGATTTCAGTCGGTGGCTTACAAAGCCAGAAGAACCAGGCATTTCTGTCTTACAGCAGCCTTGGCCATTGGTCATTTATCAGGCTGGCTGCAGTTGGTGGTCACTTGGCAGTTCTGCAGTACTGCGATGCCCTGATTTCCATCTCTGACATTTACCTGGCCCTTTCCTGCCTACGTGAAAGGCAGAAGGTCTGGCATAAAACCAATCATGCAGTCTTTGATTTCTCCAGGATTCCTATTCAGCTCCTTTTTTCCCCTTAGCACATGCAACTCAGTAGCATGACCAAGTTTACACAGGAATATCTTTTTTTTTTAAGGAAAAATTAACAATCCAACATGGTTTTAGAAGTAGCTCAAATAGGCATATTTTGACGAGTGAATTCAAACAATCTCAGAAAAAAAAGAAAAAGAAAAAAAAAAGGAAGAAAGATTAAAGCATCCTCAAGAAGGAAAAGAAGTGAGAGAAACACCTAAATTTTGCAGCTAGAGTACACAGGCAGTGTTTTTACAATACACTTACTCTGAACAAACCCTCCAAAACACAAGAATTAAATCTGCAAATTGTTTGTAAAGGAACTTACTCTGAATAGTGCCAAAACTTTCATGGTTGGGATGAATTTAGCAGCCTTCAATTATCTGAAGGGGGCCTCCAAGAATGCCGGAGAGGTACTCTTCATCAGGGACTACAGTGATAGGACAAAGGGTAATGGGTTGAAAACATAAATAGTGGAGATTTAGGCTGGATATAAGGAAGCTCTTTACTGTGAGGGTGGTGAGGCACTGGAACAGGTTGCCCAAGGAAGTTGTGAATGCTCACAAAAAAAAATATTCAGAGAGCAGAACAAATAATCCCCCCAAAAACCCTGTTTTTCTGGCAATTTGCAACAAATAAACCAAACAAAGTACTCTAAGAATAGGACCAAGAAAGAAAAAACCCTTCTGCAATCACTATAGTAAGCACAATATCATTTGCAGAAAGCACTGAAAGAATTTTGAAGTAGACATTCAAACCACTAAAGGAAAAGTAAAGCTGTACATCAGGAATTCTGGAAACTTGAGTTATTGCTGCCAACATATTTTCAGGGAATAGCTTTGTGTTTTTAATCTAAATCATAACAATAACAGCAAACAAGTAATGACTTCTCATTAAGGTAAAGGTAAGACTTCAGCAGCAGCACAGGAAACAAGTTACTTTAATAAATAGGATAGTGCAAAACCATAGAGTGCTTCATTAGTAAAGATCAATGTTTAAAATCAATGCTTTTGCAAACTGGAGCCAATGCAAAGTGGCTAGCACCAGGGTAAGATGATCTGGTTGATATATTTTGGATCTGCTGAAACAAATCCATTTATAGGAACATTTGCAGGATGACCAAGTTAAAAGAGCACTGTAATAGTCAGGCCTGGCTAAGGGAACGCCTCCTCCTACTGTCAATATTTCAAACTGATAAAGAGCTGACCAAGTGCAATCAGTGCTGCAATGAATAAAAGAAAGCTTGGGACCATTAACATTAATAGGACTTGTGCGGCTAAATGCTCATACATTGTACTGAAAATTTACCTGACGGACCAAGAGATTTTTCTTCTGCTTATGCTTTCTCTTTTCCTTGCACACTGTATATGATCAGTTTAAAAATATTTGCAATGTAATGTAAATGTCTAAAATAACTTTAGATAATTAATATCCCATGAGTCCCTTGTTAAAAAAAAAGGAAAACGTCTTAAAGAACTCACTCTGGCTACCTGGAAGACTTGAGAAAATAGAAATGACAGTTTTCTAAACACAGATAAAACTGACTGATCTAATATCTTCAGGCAGAGTGCCTTAGCCTTGGGGCACAGTGACAAAGACTCTTGCACATGCCATCTACAATGTGTACTAGTGAACAGTTAATAAACTGGTAACCCATGAGAGCTGGGTGAACTTTTGTGGGCAGTCAGAAATTCAGATCAGTGATTATAGTCCTAAGAGCACATATATCCAGGATATGACCTGGTTCAATAGGCTTAATCTGAAACATGGCAGCCTGTTTTTCTTATCATCAATATTAAATACCTATCATATACCCAGTGATATACTAAAAGCAGATGACAGAGCTTTTATCTCAACCCCATCCTGTAATCTGAAAAACACCATGGGATATACCATAGGGGTCAAGGAAGGTCAAGGTCAAGGGGTTAGGGTTGTTCAGGAGAGTATGTTGCTTCATAGTTTTAGCATAATTCATATTTATAGCATAACTGGGTAAAATGAATTAATATTTTGCCCACATAGCTATTTAATACAAAAAGGATTAATACAGAAAGGCTCTGAGACAAGATTTACAGCAAAACACCAGAAGTTATTGCTATAAGGAAAACATTTAAAGCTTTTCCTTTTTTTTTTTTGGCTTTGGCAGAGTACTCCCAAAGAATGTGGAATAACATAGAGGGATGCTGCGGAGAATTCTCCTGATGGGGAAAGAGACCTCTGTCTGGCAAGTTCCCCAGAGAGGAAAAGAAAAACCCTTAATTGCAGCACAAAAGGCAAGTAAATGTCTTTTATGACTTTAAGCCTTATTACAGTTCCAAGGAATCTAATATTTTTCTTTTTTTTCAAAGAGGAGAACAAAATTCCCATAATTTTACTAAGTATAGGATTACCTTTCCCAGTGTCAAGTCATTTTTATGTTTATTTTTTAGCCATGTTGGGAGACATAGATTCTATTTACTTTAGTACCTACATTATTGTAAAATAAAACACTGTATTGGAAATACAGCTCCTACTACAGGCATTTAGAGACAGAAAGATTCATACACACGCTTATATATCTGCCACTCTGAACACCTGCAGTCCTAAAATGGGATCATAGTAAGACTTACAGAAAAGCTTTCAAGCCTGCTGGTGAGTCCCAGCCCTTACTTACCATTTTGTTTAGCCTTTGACCAACAGACTGAAAAACAAGTGTGCATGACTGAACAACAAGGCTGGGACTAAGCTAACTATAGCACTGCCTGCTTGCACAGTTAAACCTACAAGCAATATGAAACAAGGTAAAAATATAGAATGCTGACAGAAGAGTTATTAAATTACAAAGAAAGAATGGGTCGTGAACCCAAAACAGAGCATAAATGAAATGAAATAATAAAATGCCTTTCCAATAGGCAAACAAAGAGCAAATGATTTCAAACAGTTTTATGGGTCTTGCAGGTAATGAAATCACAAAATGTGGAGACTGCAAAGAACGTTACTGTGCTCAATTATCTGTCCTACTCTAGCACCAATTACTTCATGAACACAGTTCAAAACATCAAGTTCCAGTCATTTCAACACAGGCAGGCAGAGACAGCAGCACACAACCACCTGCCTTCTTCCACCCATGACTAGGAAGGAGATTATGCCACTGCATAACACCTGGTCAGAACAACTCACACCTTCATGAACGTAAGCAAGAACAAGATGCAGTATTTTAGCTTACATAACAAAATAAATAAAAATCCAGAATGTCCTCAATGCAGTAGTTTTATTTACACTCTGCCCCAAGTGCATTGTCCCATTTGCCATCAAATATTAGGTCCCAAATGTAAGGTCCCAATACTGATCTTCATGGCCATCCATGGAAGTGGTTCAAGATCTCTCAAGCTTGCTCTTCTCATTATGTTGGTGACCTCACTGAACAACTGCTGTTAGGTTCAAGGCTCACCAGAGCAAGACTGAACTGCCTTTTTGAAGAAGGATAGAGGCCCTGGAACTCATTAGAGGGACAGATCAAAATGATCACAAATTTTCTACAAGATAGTTTAAACCCATATCTAGTTTGGCTTTCCAAAATAAACGAGAAAAACATGTCCAGAGAAGAAAGTTAGGGAAGAAGTACAGAAGAAGTAGGGACATGAGGAGGGAGAAAAAAAGAGAGAACAAACTAGTTGAGTATGACTGTACTTTGGAAGATACTCAAGTACCACCTACAACCTGTGACAGAGGTCCAATATTTCAATTGCTATTCTTACCTAATACATTGATACGAATATTGGTTTAAAAAAAAAAGGGCAAAAAATCCATGTGCAAAAAGTGCACATTGGATAAAAAAAAAGAATTAAGAACAAAAATTTCAGTTTCCACCTTCAAATGGAAGAGCAGAAGTTTGCAATTCTGAATAAAACAGACTTAAGAAAAGACCAAGGAATTAAACCTTCCCCCAAGAAGTCTCTAATATAGGTAGCAAATTAGAAAAATAAAGAAAAACCAGGCTTTCCCCACTAAGTAAAACTGACCCAAAAAGGAATGTCTTCTTGATATAAAATAACAATTAAAAAGAATAAGGTTGTCAACCTAAAATTAGTCAATACTGCTTTGTGTTGGAAGGGATCTTAAGGCCCATCCAGTCCCAACTCCCTGTCATGGGCAGGGACACCTTCCACCAGACCAGGTTTCTCCATGCCTTGTCCAGCCTGGCCTTGAACACTACCAGGGATGGGGCAGCCACAGCTTCTCTGGGCACCCTGTGCCAGAGCCTCATCACCCTCACAGGGAAGAACTTCTACCTAAGAGCTCATCTCAATCTCCCCTCTGGCAGGTTAAAGCTATTCCCCCTTGCCCTGTCATCACATGTGCCTGCAAAATGTCCCTCTCCAGGTTTCTCGTTGTCCCCCTTTAGGAATTGGAAGATTGTTATAAGGTCTCCCTGAAGCCTTCTCTCCTTCAGGCTGAACAAGCCCAGCTCTCTCATCCTGTCTCCATCGAAGAGGTGTTCCAGTTAAAAAACAGCATAGATTGCACAAAATGTTTCCAATTTCTAAAGAAGATATGAAGTGGAATCTTATGGATTTCCGTAAGATTTTTTACTTTGCCTGTAATGTCTTAATACAATTCTAAATTCTGCATATTTAAAAACCAAATAACTGTAGTAATATCCAATCTAGTTAAAGCCAGCCTAGATAGCAATAGTTGGTGATTACCAGATCAAAGGCCTCACTTAAATCAATAAAGGTAGCTCCTGTGCATTGATTATCATCCACCACTATAAAAACATAATTGCTTACCTTGAGAGGAGCAGTACAAGTGAAATGAAAAGGTCATAATAGGTCAATAATTATTTAAATTAAACTTACAGCTTCCTTCACCCAATGGACCAACTCTAGCTTACAACAAAATGGTGGTGATTACCAGTTTAAAGCGATATATTAACATGTCAGCATAGGGCTTAGCAGCAACTGGGTCAGCAATTTTAAGAAGCCAAGGTTCCAGGTTGTCAGCTTCTCCACTTATGCTCCCAATTAATCTTAAGGTATTACAGATCTTAAGTAAGCAAGCACAGATCTAACCATTTTTGATCAAATCTCGTTTCAGGTATACAGAGAGTACAGTTACTTTTTGAGATTTTTCTACAGTGTAGCATATAATTATCTGGAATTTCTTTAAATTAAAGAAAAAATAAAGTCATGAAACAATTCACTATCAGTATCAATGAATCCTCCAGTAACTTAGAATATGACATTTCTGTCACCATATTAAATGGTCCTTATACCAGAACCACATAACTGGGCAGGTTTGCATTTTCATTCTAAATTATGCCAACAGCGGCTTTCTGACTCTCAGTCGCTATACTGCACTGCTATTTAAGGTTAGGGATAATCTATCAAGCCCAACGGATTTCATAAGAGGTATGAACAGACTGAGGAAAAGACAGGGACTCTGGAAAAAGTGTAATCCCATCTCATTCTGGAGAAGGAACTTGAAAAACAATTTGGTACATACACAAAATAACTAAAAAAGATTTAGTCAAATTACAATGCTGCAAGTTCAATGTACTTTAAGAAAATGCATTTATTAAATAAATCACTGACATGCAGATGCAGATGGCACCTCCTCCCCAAGGTCTGCAAATCTGAATGGCACCAGCACTTACTGCTAGATTTACCTCCCAGGCCTTTGGCACCACTGTTGCATTAAAGTTTTCTAAAATATTCTCTCTTAACTAAAGAAAATCCTTTCTGTTTGCTTCATGCCAAATATTTTATTACTTTGAAGAATTAATTTCCATCAGTTATAATCTAAAATAACAAAAGATTTTAAGTGTTTTGGTTCTGTCTTCATATAGACGAGAGATAGGAATGTGTTAAGAGTGTGGTTATCCTGACGTAAAAAAGATGGGAGTCTAAATTAATCAATGTCACAAAACAGCTTTTTGATGGTTAGCTAGAAAATGGCAGTGAAATTCTCAATGAAAAATTATATTTTGCATAGAGTTTTTGCATCTTAGAAATGTAGTGGCTAAGGAGGCTCTTTCATTAAACTGGTCCCAGTCACCAAATTCTCATGGCGTGCTAGACACTAGAATGGAAGATGAAAAATCTTTCTCTTGGCTTCTTAGCTTTCTACCACTTGGTGCCTGGCAATATGAAGAAAAAGATGACAATACGTCAAAGAGCACAGAAGAAGAATGTTGAAGGACATTATAATTGTCAAACCAGGAGAAAAAACAAGAGGCGGGGGAGGAGCAAGAAACAAATTGCAGATAGCATCAAAACAGGAAAATCTTGAAAAAGTGAATGAAGTGGAAAAACAAAGGGATGCCTTAAACAGAAAAACAGGAGAACCTATAACCACTACAGTAAAAACTCTCCTTACAGATCCTGTTGAAAAACATATATTGCTAGTAAACACAGAACACAGTGAAAAAGCATACACTCTATCCTTCACATACAGATGATCATCTTGTACAGCAGTGTCTCTAATAGTTCAGATCAGAAAGAGATTTCATGAATATTGAAGATTTTTACCCATTGACATCTGTATTAGTCAGCAATGTTCCACATGATGGATGTGCCTGGGATTCTCCTATGACATTGGCTTTTTTTTTAATTACTCTTCAGACTAACTACTGAGACTGAATTACATGTATAAAAGTAAACTTCCAAAGTTTAGGAAATGCAAAACCAAAGTTGTCTTCAAAAAAAACCCAGTGCATATACAAATAGAGGATGAATAATGATATAGTCTGCAATTATACAAACACACATTTCCCATATGTGCCTGAAGGATTTTATGATGTTCAGCAACTAAAACAGAATTCATGTAGCAAATCAGGATTTTCTGCACAGAAGCCTGTCTTACTTGATGTAGAGTTCTGCGGGCTTTTAACAAAAGAGGAAGGGGAGTATGAAAAGTGAATGGGCAATTTCATAGCTAGAGCAGTTCAATGTCACTCTGGAGAAATATGTCCCTGCCTCTGCCACAAAGTTCTTATGCAGTGTGAGGCAAATACAATAAGTCAAACTTTTCAGTTATTCAAGTGTTATGCACTCTTCACTTACTTGAGTGCTCGCTTTTAAACACCCCACAGAGATCTATGGAAGTGTTAAGTGCTCCTAATTGAACAGAGGTTGGTGGAAGCTCTAAACATAGGAACTACTCTGAAATCTCAGGTCCTACCTATGTAAAACTGAGCACACAAAATTAGTATTCAATCCCTTTTTCTTTACCCAAAGTCCCTATTCATAAAAAGAAATCAGTAAGTAAGTGTTGTAAAACTGAATACCAACAAAGTATTCAGACACTCCAATGAAAATAGCACAGGAAAAACAAATCAACTTGTATTTACCTAAGAATTAGTTACATACACAAAAGAGATGCCAAGCCATATACAGAACAGTAACAATTTTTAAAAGGCAGTAACTCGCCCGTACCATACACAGAACCTATGGATAAGCTCGTTTTTAATCTATTGATTGCATGCCATCATAATACACACATAGAAAAAAAAAATAACAATGTTGAATTAAATTCATGCTGCTTATTTCAACTCTATTTCCTAAATTCCATGTGCATAATTTTGCAATCTTAATTTTTCCCGTATGTACTAGTACAGCCTTTTTTTTTTTTCCAAATTACCACAGTCTAAACCTGAATGATATTTTTGTCATAATGGAATTATTCAGTCTATGATCTGATTGATTTTAGACCTTAAATACTGAATCATTAAGATTCGTGTGTTAAACACTTAAATTTTTAATCCTTTAATTTTTCTATCCTGCCAGTAATTGATAAGGACAGTCATACTTCAAAAAGGTCTTAATTTCATCTCCCTGAAAATCAGTTAGAAGGTGAAAAGCTTCCTTATATTATTATTATGAAAAATTCCTGATCAAGTTCACAATGCAATCATAATCAATGCATGACACTTCACACACTTTTAGTCAATACATAATTCAGTAGTTACATACAGGAAAGAATTTGTATCTTTAAAAGCAGGAATAATGTAAAGGCTCTGTACGAGTCAAATTTAATGTCTTCCAGGGATGGGACAGCCACAGCTTCTCTGGGCAACCTGTGACGATGTCTCATCACCTTCACAGCAAAGAATTTCTTCCTAATGTCTAACGTAACTCTCCCCTCTGTCAGATTAAACCATTCTGCCTTGTCTTGTACTTACAGGTCTTTGTAAAAAGTTCCTCTCCAGATTTCCTGTAGGCCCCTTGAGGCACTGGAAGCTGCTCTAAGGTCTCCCTTAAGACTTCTCCAGGCTGAATAAACCCAGCTCACTCAGCCTGTCTCCATAGGAGAGGTGCTCCAGTTAAAAAATGGCATGGATTGTATAAAATAATCCATGTCCCATTTCTAAAGAAGATGTGAACTGAAATCTTCCATTGGCAGCTTGATATAAAAACAGGAAAGCTACTGCTTTTACAACTTCCACAGCTGGGACTACTACATGCTCTGAACATTTCCATGCACAAGCAGAAAAATATTATTTTTAACCATGCAGCACAGAATGTCACACAACACTGGCAAAACTGGACTTTGGCACTAAAGCCAAGGAGATGCAAAAAAAATTACAATTGCATGCCAAAGCTTGTGCTGCACAGCTGGCCTATTAAAGTGCAAGAGGCAATTATGAAAAATAATAAAGAAGGGGGGGAGTTGTATTCCGCCCCCCCCCCCCCCCCCATATATGGCTACAAAGAATCTTTTCTACAATTAAAAAAAAAATCAGAAAAGTAGATACCTGATATTGATAGGAAGTATTTCAATGCCTAATAGAATCAGCTCATCTTAGTGAAAGTAATACCCCTGTAACAGTGACAAGGTCAGTATCAGCTCGGCTTATTTGCTGCCTAAGTCCCTGTTGTGCATGTTCAAAAATGTTTTAAGTTGTTTTGTTCATAAAGCAGCACAGTTGACTTTGTTGTGCTGGATCACTCCTTTCTCACTATATACAGCTCTCTGTTGCTTCCTATCTTTAGGCTTCTTGGGATTCAGAAGGAAAGAAGAAAGGAATGTGCTTTTCAAGATGAAACTGTGAATTCATTTTAAGTAGTAGGACAAAATTCTACCTAAAATGTCTGTGCAAACAGATCTCAGGCAGAAAAAAAAAGGATGATTCCTTCATGTTGAAGCCAGCCACTTGACAGTGGCATAGAAGATTTTTATCTTTCTTTCACAGAAGATGAAGACATGGGTTCAAATTGTTCTTTTGTGATGACAAGAGGAGAAAATGTAAGAAGTCAGCATAAAAATTAAAAGAATTCCTAAGAAGCCCTGTGGCAACAATCTAGACAGAAAGGACACAATAAAAAAAGAGCTGTCCAAGAGCTCTTTAGGATATGATTTAATGAAAATTAGTGGCGCTAACCAAAGTTCCATGAGATAAAGTGTGTTCTCCAAGTCAGCTAAACAAATGCACTCTTTTCCTTTCTCTGTCAGTATTAGAAAGCTTGGCAGAATCAAAGAATCAGAATCAAAGAATTTCTTTTGTAACAGTTTTGTCCTCAGAAAATCTTGTTTACCTTCTTAGGTTACTTCTCAAGTGTAAGAAAATAAAGAATGATTCTTAAAAAGCCATGTAATAGAAAAAAATTGCCAGCAGGGAGAAAAAGAATACATAAAGCCTAACTAAGCAAAAGGTCAGATTTCTTTCCTGTTCCAGTTCTCTTCATCATTTTAGGGTAAGGCTGAAGCAAACAAATTTAATAGCATTTGCTGTAAAGTTGTGCATATAGATTAGAGAAACTACAGACACATTAAGAGGCAATTGACACAAGTTCAAATACAGAAACTTTTGTATAGCTATAAGGAGAAAAAGATTACTAAAAGGCTGGTCAGACTGGAAACTGGAGCAGCAACTGGAAATACACTTGACTACATATGAAGATAAAACTCAAGTAGACAAAGGCCTAAACAGATCAGCTGGACTCGGTATGAGCAGAAAGTGGGACTAGGTGACTTCTCTTCCAAACTAAAATATTATTCTGATGTGAATGATGAAACCTCATTTCTAACCATCTCAAACCTTACGCACAGTCATAAAAAGAAATTCTGGAAAATACGTAGAAGAGAAAAAATAAAACAGAAGCAGAACTTGCTCAACTCATGCAACCTTCCCTCTGTAGAAAAACTGTCAATCAGAACTCTACATGAAGTTCCCAACAAAAAAAAAGGTAGCTCACTCCTTCTAAAAGTTATTTGTTGAAATGATCGGTTTTCCTTAGTTTCACTGGGTTAATCTGAGCTCATATAGGACATATGTTTGGAAAACATTCTTGGAGATCACAAAATCAATCCACTTATTCCAAAGTAGAATCAATTTTACCTAGGTTATTCCCGACAAATGCTCATCCAACTAGTCTTTAAAATCTCCAGTGCCAGACTTTTTTTTTTCTCAGAACACTGTATTCCTTTGCTTAACTAGCTTGAATCTTGTGAGAAGACAATCTATCTTGCTATATGTTAAGCCTGTTATGAGTGTATTGCTGCTTTTCCTCACAGTAGACATGGAGAAAAGTTCATTCTCTTCTTTCAAACTACACAGTTTTATATAATTTAACACCATTATCATGTCTTCTGTTAGTCCTTAGTTTTCCAAGCTATGCCATTTTTTTCACATTTCCTCTTACTTTATTTTTAGACCTCCAGTCATGCTCATTTTCTTGGTATCTGATAGTAATGCATTCCATAAATTTTTGTTGGGATGCCTGGGAAAGGCCTGCTAATTTGGTTCCATAGGCTAATGAAAATATTTGTGCCTTCTATCAACTAAATGTTTGCTCATACGGAGTAGAATTTGTCTTACATTACTGCAAAGAGAGTTCACTATGATGAAGATCTATGGGAAGATCCAACACAGAATGACCACAGCACTTCTGCTCAAAACAGATGTAGACGACGCCTGTGCAGTGTTCCACGGCAAACTCATTAAGAAACAGCATTACGGGAAAGATTCTCCACTCTGAGAAATATGTGTGTATCTGAGTCAGAAATTGGCAGTAAAAACACTAGCACAGATAGTTGTTTTTTTTTTAAAGTACACATTTTTAAGATGACTCTAAAATGTCATTGTAAAAACACTTGTAAAGCTGAATATATGATCATCTTACCTCATACAGTTATTGCCTAATTATTATATAGCTGAATTCACATAATGTAGAGGCTGGCAAAGATTACATATTCCAGGCAAGACTCACTTATATTTCAGTGTAGTATCTTATTTCAGAAAACTTGGATTCAAAGCAAGGCCAAACACACAAGTTGCTCCAGAGTGCGCTGCATTTTGATCAATATTACGTGAATAATTTTCTTTCAAACAAGTAGCATCCAAGAAGAGTCATGTCAAAATAGTAATAGCTAATTCAACCAACTTGAAAATGTCACAAAGAATCTTTCATCCACCTGAAAAAAATTATTATTTTATCACTAAGTAAAGGCCTCCCTTCTCAGATGGGACATCAAGCTCAAACTGCATTTTAAACAATACATAAAGCATGCGTGGAGGATTTGTTTTGCTCCACTTTACAGAACTAACATTTACAAAACCTACTACAATGCCACAGAATTGTCAATTTTTGTTCAATGTTATATTTGAAAAGTAGTTTTATTTTGAGAGGTCAAAAGGCACATAACCTTCCACACAAATATTTTGTTACTCTGCAGTTTCTTTCTTTTGTAGCCATTGAAACATTATAGCTCACTTTCTGCAAAGTGAGCAGTTTTTACATACCCCTACAGATACACTGAGCCTGTGTTCATGGAGCCCAACTAGATCTTCATAGAGTTGCATTAAGGAGCTTTCTTCTTCATTCATGGGTCCAACTGATTGCAGTTATAAAGACTGCATTCTTTATAATAGGCCCTATACCATCAGCTCTGCCACAGACTTTCTGTCTGGCAATGGATCAATCAGAAGAAAGTTTCAAAAAGCAATTTGTGTAACTCATGATCACGTTAGACAACTGAATTGCTGACCTGAACCTCCTAGCTTAGATGTCATCATATCCCAGAGACATTCAGGGTTCAGTTTTCAACTAGTTGCTCTTTGTGCCCAGAAGCTCCCTTTTGAAAGAACTGAGCATGTATTTGCTAGTAAAACTTAAAAATGAAACTTCCCTTTATCTGTCCTCAGGAGATTGATCCAGTATACTTACTCTAGGAAGCAAGTAAAACTATTCCACAGCTTTTTTGGCAAGATTTTCTACAAAGGATAAACAGTGGCACTGTTTCTATCTGAAGGCATAGTATCCACAAATATAGCCGGTGAAAACACCGGCATTCTCATGGAGTTATGTTTTCAGAGACAAATGTGATCCCCTACTCTATAAAACAAAAAGCTAAAGCTGCCTAACCCTTAGGAGGTATTTACAAGTTATGAATCCTGAATATAAGGTAGTGCCTCAAATTAGAACCAAACTTCAGCCTAAGCAGAGCTCGTTTACACAGGTCAGAATTCATACATCAATTTTTGTTTCAACCATTCAGGCACATCAAGTCCTAACCCTCGACCAAGGAGCAAAAAGGAATTGAGGAAAAACTCTATTTTCATAAATATATACGTCGGCTTGTTAATATTCTCACACACACATCACCAGTTCAGCATGCCATTTTCCATGGATTTTATTCAGTGATCTTGAAGGATCTCATTTGTAAGCCTTGGTAAACCTCTGCTAGAAAGTACATGAAAACCCTAACTTTCCTGCACAGCAAGCTGTTCTCACCCATTTAGTAGTGGTGAAAGCCAGATTATATGACATCACACCCATTACCTTCTTCCTTAGGCTTTTCTGGACCTAGCCATTAGACTCAGTCATTAAAGAAATAATAATTATAAATTGAATTTTAAAGCTATTCAGACACTTGGCTATTTACAGTTCTTTGAACTGCAAGACTGCCTGTCTATACCCTCTATAAAATAGACAGTACTTCTCTTGATCACTAGAGAACCAAAAGGACAAACAGAACAGTGTTACTGCAGCATTCTGATTCCAGACCAACAGCCACACCACACAAGCTGAACTGATAAAGCAAACCCACAAGAAATAAATAAATGTAAAATCTTCTAGGCATTTCTAGAGGGTCTTTTAAGTATAAAATCTTTGTTAACTAGAATCAGAACTTCTGCTTCCTACTAAATCAGAATGATAGCACTTTTCTGTCTCATGAGGAAGATATGAAGATAAACACCTGCATATCCCAGCCTTCAGAGAGTAATGGGAAATGGATGAGTTCCTTAACTAAAACAAGAACACTAACAGTTCCTTTGCCTGGTGGTATTTTGATAGATATAATGAATGCTGTTGTATCTAAAAACTTCAAGAGATGTAAATAAGTACAAAAAATCAAGTCTGACTTTTTTGGGAAATGACATTACAGATGCCTAAAACACTTCACAGTTTGAAAAGCTGAGAAGTTGCATGTGGACTGTTCTGGCAGAAACAATCCTGTTCATTACCTGACTTCCTCTCATCTACTGTGTACTTAGAGCACATATTCCTGTGCAGCTAGAGGTTTTGTTACAGACAGAAGGATGTTGCTTAGTGTAGCCAGTATTTATTGCCTAACTTACTTTTTATTTTAATAGAAAAATATGAATTTGGAATATTTTCCAGATAATACATCTGCCCCTATTACCTGCACCTCAGAGTGTAAGACCAGCCAGAAAGGTAGTGAGGACAACTGCATTTATTAGCAGTGAATAAACTGATCTATCTTTTTCTGTATTAGCAGTGGGAGATCCCAGGCACACTAAGAAGTATCTGTCTGCTGACTGACTGTCCTGGGTTCAGCAGTAGCAGTCATTTTTCCCCTTCTTGGTAGCTGATGCAGTGCTGTGTTTTGACTTTCAGCCTGGGAACAGAGCTGATAACAATGATGTTTTGGTTTGGCCAAGGACTTTGTGAGCCTCATGCTCTGCCAGGGGGGGGAAGCCAGGAGGAAGCAGAGACAGGACACCTGACCCAAACTGACCAAAGAGGTATTCCATACCACAGCACGTCATGCCCAGGATGTAACTGGGAGTTAGCCAGAAGGGCTGGGAGACTGCAAGGTTGGAGGAGGTATGGGTCGGTGCTTGGTCAGGCTGAGGGGGGCGAGTTATCGGTCGGCTGGTGCTGAGGTGTTGTATTCTCTTCCCTTGTTATTTCCTTTATCATTATTATCATTGGTGGTAGCAGTAGTGATTTGTGTTATACCTTAGTTACTAAACTGTTCTTATCCCAACCTGTGGGAGTTGCATTCTTTTCGATTCTCCTCTCTGTCCCTCCGGGAGCAGGGGGAGGGCAAGAAAGTGGGGGAAGTGATCGAACGAATTGCCTGACTGGGTTTAAACCACGACACTGACATATACAAGATGGCATACTTTTGTGTCAAAAATGTACACAGCTGCATGCATAGGGTGCAAACTCTGATGTCAGGAAAATCATCAAGCACTTTGGATGAGGAAAGGAGCCCAGTAGCTGCTCCTATAGATTCCTACACAGAGACAGGTTTTTTAAAGTCAACCAGTGCCAATATTTAGCTAACACATTATCACTTGTTACTATTTGACAATAATTTAAGTAAGCACCTAGGAAGAAAAAAAATGGAAGTGATCTACTTTGTTTTTTTTTAAATCAGATTCACTGAATGATCTTTGGGAAGAAGGTGATTTCTTTGTTTGTTTTTTAAACAAAACCTGAATTTGCACACATATTTACAAATATCAAGATATGTGTGATCACATATTCTGGCCAGAATTATCTGTGGCGACTCTGAAAACAAGAGATGTGAGCTGAGTGCATTTCAAATCTTCAGTGTTCTTCTGCATGTCTACAATGCTGTGTGGTTTTTGCAGCCCTTATCTGTCTTAACAAGCAAAGCTTAGAACCAGGTTAAGCTGTACTACATTGTGGCATGGCCTTCACACCATGAGTATGCCATCTAATGCTTGCCCTCTCTGTTGCCTAGACTTGCTTAGGATTTCCCCTTGATTTTGTTTTTCTTTCAACCTTCTGATCCGCAATTTCTTCTTTTAAACACTCATAGTTCACGCACACCAATACAACATTTCACTTACAGAAGTCTTCATCGCAAACATGCAACCAAGTCCATTTTCCCAAAAAATATACTGTGTATATCTTTGTTTTATCCCAGAAATGAAGACCTCGGCAAATGATGAGAATCACAAAACAGGATAATCACTCTGCTTTGATCTGAAAAACTCCTACTTCAAAATTAACTAACTAATCAAAAGAGAGAGGAGAGAGTATGCAAAGGCCCAGAAACAAAAGACTTCTGTCAGATTGGCAGGCTTTTTCCTTTCCTTGACAAAACAAACAGAACCACAATGAAAATGTTCTGAACATGGAAGAGAGTGCTTTTTGGGTGTATACAACCTCAGGAATCCTCAAAAAGATACCAAAGAAAACATGCCTTAGTATTCACAGCAAATTAATCAAAAAGTTGTTATCCCAAAAGAATTAATAAAATCCACCTCATATTTAAGAGTCAAGTATGCAGCAACATTCACCATCATGTACATCTCTGTCCAAAGGCAAGGGAATACAAATCCCACATGTCCAATAACATTTTCCACAGGCTTTTTGAGAATCAAAATAGCTCATACATCACCAACAATCACATGCTCATAAATTATAAACTACTGATTTTACCATGAAAATTATACAGAAGATGAATGGTAAAACAAATGCAGAGTACAACTGCTATATTTTTTAAGTCATTTAAACTCATTTACCTGTAAAATAAGTATTAGCAGGGAGAGTGGAACTGGCAAATCTGTAATATCCATTTCCTGGGAAACGAATCCCTTTCATTACTTCTGCACTCCATGTAGCTAAAGATGCATCCATCCTTTCCACCTGGTAGACAGGAGAAGGTCCATTAAGTTCTTCAGGTTCATTCCAGTTTATCTTCACCATTGTGCTATTTATTCCTTCAACACGAGGGGCACTTAGTTTTCTTGGAGCTATGCACAAAAAGAAAAAAAAGAAAAACACAATTATCTAAATATCATTGTCCAGAATACTTGGAAAATTATTTAGTCACATATTTTTTGCAAACCATCCTGCTTCAGTTGCTGATCATCTGAAGAATAAAGGCAGATATCCATTGAAGCTTAATCAGGGGGAAAACAAAACAAACACCCTAACATTCTTAATAAGAATTTACTTGTAATTCCACAAGAAATACCTTATTTGTTTCTTCAGGCTTTGGATAAAGGTCTCTAGTACTATATCTAAAATATTCCTTTTTTTCCGTAACCCTTAAGAATCTGAGTCACCAACTTCATCAAAAGTATATTCCTTCCTTGCTTAGCCTCTCATGTCATTTTCACTGTATGCATGTATGTGTACGACTTTCAGCAGTGGATCTGAATGAAAGACCAAAGGCAAATCTTAACAGTTAATTAACTCTTATTATATCTCAGCAGTACGGTACATGACAGCGCAAGTTTTCCATCACTAAACTCATCCTCATCAACAGAAGCAGAACAGCTAACTGTCCACAATACTGGATGCCCACCAGGTTGCTTTCCTCATGGTGTGCACACAAGGCATTAGCATATGTTCAGATAATTATTCAGATCAAGAAAACAGTCACCTCTAACTTTTTTCCACCAACACTGGTGCACAGTAAGACTCCATACAAAGTTGCTTCTACGAAGGTATTGGCGTTGATAGTTTTATGTTATTACAATGAAACTCCCACCATTAAAACCAACACTTTGACATTCTTTTAAACATTCTGATGACCTTTGTCAATCTATAGCTGAGTTTTGAATAAAAGTTTATTTAAAATACCATGCAGTAAACCACAGAAGAGCAGCATGACTTGTTTGGGTAATGGCATGATGGCCATACAGGTGGGAAAAAAATGGACAATCAGTGAAACAAGAGAAGACATTGCCTGATGAAGTACAAGAAGATTCTAGTACCTATAGAATCTATATTCATCTTATCCTGCTTTTTTTTTTAATTTCCCCTTCTTTCCCTGATAAAAAAGGATTTAACAGAAACTTTGTACCCAGGAAGTGAAACACATTGACAACTTGTAGAAATTACTTGTTCCCATAATGACACAGCAAAGAGCAATAAATGCCTTTCTACAATAATAAAACCTCTATTAAAATACAGGCCTTCAAAATCTGACATATTACTCCACAGCACAGCATTGTATGTAGCTCGAATTCCTTAGAAAAGGAGAAATGGGTTCATTTTGAATGAATTAATAATGCGCTTTTAAACATTTTTGCATCTCCAATATTATTAGCATGGTTTTATTTTTTACTATTTGTCTGTAGCATGTTACTGCTTTTTTTTTTTTTTTCTCCTCTCTTCACTTTTCTTGCCCCTTCCTAACTTCGTAAAATATTCTTCTTGTAGAAAGCAGGGAGTGGGAGGACTGGGAAACTGCCAATGGCACAAACGCACTCTAAATTCCTGCTTACGCATCATTTATGACTTCACAATCTAATCAGTATCTCACGGTATGGTAGAAATTTACTGTGTCAAAATTGAAGCAATGTCACATGAGGTCACAAGCTTTCCTCCACATGTAGGGCATAGCACTAATGAATTGTAGTATTATTGCACTAGAAAACATGGCTTAACAATCAAAACTTCACCTTTGAGCGAACAAGCACACCTGGCATTTTAAATGCAAACAGAAGAGGTTGAGCCCTCCAGTTTAGCTTACTGCTGGTAAAACAGAAATGTTAAAATTTATTAGTTCTGAAAGGCATACAGGTAACTAACAGTCATGACAATAACTATATCTTCCTTTAAAGTTTAGTATTAATAAATGGCAGTTACTTGGACCATAATTATTGCATCTCTGATATCCAAATCTGAAGCTTTTATGGGGCTTATGCAATTAACTACTTAAATGCATCGTAACACTTGCTTCCATGACAGGGACATATTGATTTTTTAATCATTTTCAAGTCTCCTCTAGCACAAATAAATGTACTACAGTTACTGTTAATGCACTGTGTATACGCATTAAACACTGGCATGACACAATTTATTATTTTGTGATATATGGAACAGAAGCCTACCCTTTCAGAAAGTAACATCCTTGCTGTAACAGTAGTATTTAAACTACAGTCTCGTTGATGCTTGAGAATTCTTGATCATCAAGACAACAGAAGACTGTACATAATAGGTTGCGCAGGTAAGACAGAAAACAAAACAAAACTGAAAACCAAACTCTGCACAGGAACAGACAGGATTGAAAATAAATCTGTGGTACCAGCCCAGCAGGGTACTAAATGCTGAAATTAAAAATATTCAAGACTAAAAAATACGGTATATATTTTCCTAAAGGTGTCACTGTGGTACCTGTAGCTACTTTCTGAATGATGAATCGACTAATTTTATCTTTTTAATTTTTTTTAGTCATGTTCTGTTAAGACACATCTGTCAAAACAATGAGCATACTATATTTTAGTGAATTCAAAGTCACATTTTGTGTATTTTAATTATGTAGCTTTAATGTCTTGCTATATAATACGTATTTAATATATTATAAAGCTAAAACAGTATTTAAAAGCCCATGATTGCTGCATACCATTGTGTAGCAGAGGGCACAAAAAAGACCAATAAAGACAGATGGTCCATACAACTTATGCTGAAGTCATATATCTAAATATAGATGTTGCTACACAGGTCATTACAAATAAGCCTTTCCCATGTGCTTATGCACACACATGTACACAAAAATGAAGTTGGTAAGTAAAGAGCAGTTAATTTTGTTTTGTTTGAAATAATATCATTTTAGTTTTAGGCTCAAAGGCAGATGCCAGCATTTTACTCTGAACAGATGGTAATTCCATCTAATAGTGCATCTCTGTATTAGTAAGGTCTGTTGTGTATACAAACAGTAATAAACACTAGGTAAGGATCAAAATAAATTTTAATTGTTGACATTAAATTCTGGCAGGTGCAGTTCTAAGGATACAATACTCCTTTCTCAAGTCTGTCAGGTTTACTAATACAACTGCTAAAGCTTTCCCATACTCTGCCAGATTCTTGTCCCAGGAATAACATGTTTACACTGTGGCTAAATTTAACAGGCTTACATACATCTGAATAACTACTGCTCAGCATACTGTAGGTAGGTATTTGTCCAGCCTTCCGTAGAAGCCTTCAATTAGCCATTCTGAATAGTTCAGGAAGCTAACAGTAACAAAAAGTATACAGTTCATTATTGTTCAGTCAAATTCAAAATGCATACGTACAAATTAAAACGGAAGAATGTGGCAAATTCCAGAACAAAACTTAACTTTTTTACATCTTGGAGTTTACCTTGCAGGTAAATATCTTGCCTCACTACTGGTACCATCCCTTTCTTTTTTCCTACAAGTTACTAGTCCAAAGGACCATGAGGTTGCCATAGCATTTCTGGTATGATCTTTTCTTTCTCTGCATTTCACAGTAGTACCAGTCATTTCAACAGTAAGTGAGTCAAGAAATAAAATTTTCTGACAATATTTTGGCTTTCTAGAAGAAATCCATTTCAGACTCTTCCCCAAGAAAGAAATAAACCCACCCATACTGGATATCAAAAGAAAATTTAGTAACATGGCTGTGTTACAATCACATTTCTTTAGGAATAGATGTAATACACGCATTTTTAAAAAATCATGAAAAATATATTGCTTCCACCATATGGGACAACCAACGACTCACCACCCGATTTAAGATGCAGCATATTGAGCTGACCATATGTTACAGTGCTGTTGAATGGCTGAGTGATTCATGCCCGTCACATTCTAGTATATCAATTAAAGCTCCTTGAAGTCTGCATGATTTGTGTCTCTGTTATTAAACCCTGCTAATTCATCCCACTTACACATCTGTTATAAATCTCTAGGAGTGCTGCATGATTCATGGCAATCTGTGAGCATGGTACAGCAAATTCTTCTCCTTGTAATTAACAGTAAATTGTTTTACTGCCATGCAATGAATTTTTCAGTTATATTGCAAATGAACTCCTAAATGCACGATTCTTTCTGAAGAACTGACTTATATTATTAGGCAATTAAAAAGTATTGCTTTGAACCAAAAGCTTTTAATCAAGAGGAATGCAACTTAAACATAGCTTAAAAACCTTGCAAATTTGACACAGAGAGAAAAGAACAAACAGCTATTTTCTGAAGTAGAATATGTGATTGGTAGGGGTAGAAGAAACAAATAACTTTCGAGTCTCTATTAATTTCCTGAAACTCAAAGAGCAGTTTAAATACAGCTTGAACACTTGGCAAGACAAGTTTAAGCAGATACTATTTATCTCACAAGTTACTTAAGTCATCTGTCATTATGAAATTTCTCAAATTACTTTACATTTTCCTAATTGTAAAACAGCGTCTTTATTCTTGAAATAAATAATTGGATAATTAGCCAAGCTGAATCATCAGAGGATTCCAATGCTGCTCAAGTGTTCTTGTCAAAGGTGAAGCAAATTCATTTCAGCTTTGCCTCAGCTCTCTGAAGAAGCTTTGATTTTTTTTCCCTGCTACATTCTTGGCAGCAGCCTCAAATTCATGAGTCCATACATCAAGTCAGTAGTTTAACAACAAATGAAATTAAATTCAAAGAAGGGAAACTAATTGAAGGACAGCAACAAAAGTGTTTGGTAATGTGCTTTATAATATGGCATGCCACATTTGCATGATAATTTTTCCTTTTAGCATGGAGCAGAAAGTGACTAGCTTAATGAGGGATTATTCAAGACAGGAATGAACAAAATGCATTCATAACTAAGAACAAAGATTGTATTACGAAACGGAAACAGGCAACTGCCGAGAAGTAACTGGATGATTGGTTTATGCATTATGAATAAAAAGGTAGAAAAATATTTATATTAGTATTCACTAATGACTATATATATACAAGATTGTTGTAATTAAAATTATAAATTAACATATTAAGAGTGCTTGTTTAATCACTTTGGGTCTTATTCACAATGAAGAGATTTATGTACATGCGTGGAAAACAATCTGTGTTTCCAGGCCAGCAGCAAATGGCCCTCTTATTCCTCTTCTGTAACAAAGGAAAATATACATTACTTCCTACCTGTTTAATGGGTATCTGAGATTTTAAAATTGAGGCATAGCATTTTGTAGAAAAGCGCTCTATGACAGACAAACAAATTCTGTATTGCCATGACAAATGGATTGAGGCTTTTGGAAAAGGCTTGCACTGGACCTTACTTGTGAATGGAAAAAATGGACAAATTACTCAGATTAAAAGGGAAATGAAAAAGAAAATGATATCAAGGAGTATAAGACAGCCCAGAAAGCCCATCAACATCATTACCCCAGCAAACCCAGAAGCAACTCCAAAGTCACCAATACAACTGCTTGAGAAGTCTGCCAAGAAGCCAGATGCAGCTGGTGATGGAAGAGTATCTTCTACAAATTAGCTTCTGAACTCTGTAATTGCCATCAAAACCAAAGGATCAGGAATACAACATGCTGGGGTACATGGCAGCAATCACAAAGCCATACTTTCATGTGTCTTAAAAAATGTTTTTAAATTAAGTTTAAAAAAAAATTAGATGGGCAAAAATGAACTTAATTATAAGAAATCAGCTCAGTCGCACAGTAAGTAATGAAACAGAGCTGTATAGATTTTTTAAGGCACCATTAGACTATCTGATTTGAGAGAGGTAGTATAGGTAACTATACTAATCTAAGCGCACATGTGGCTAATTCCATCCTGCTGCAATGTCAGAAATTGCTGGGAACACATTTCTCTGCCTGACTGAAAAATTTGGAAAACATGTATGTTTTGTCTTGAGAGGCGCTGCAAAAAACAATGCAAGTAATTCATAATTTAATACAAACACATTGTCACAAAAATATCACTTTTAAGAAGCTCGGTCTTTCACTGGTACCATCAGGTATAGCTCTGTAGATCCAAGGTACCAGCTCAGAATCCTACATGAGATAAAACCACAGAGCAAAAAGCACTTTGGAAAATAAAACCAATAGCCTAGGACCTTATTAGAAGGACAGGCTGAATGCCATTCTCAAAAATATACAGGAATTTGAACTCAGCAGAACCTGGAGAATGGAATAAAGTAAAATGTTCTCTAGGTGTTGAGGTGAAAAAGATATTTACTGTCCAGAATTGCTTTCAGTTACATACATGCAGTTCCATTTGATGATCATGGGATAGCAAAGACACACAAAAAAAAATCAAACTCAAATTGGATTTCCAAGTATTAAAATCTAACCTTTTCCTCATCAGCCAGCCAAGGTTTTCAATTGTATGTGCACAATATTGCAGTGCAAAAAGAGTATTTAAAATACCACAAGAATTGTGGAAAGCACATCCTCTTAATTTAACATTTAAAACACTGATGAAAAAATTATGAAACAATTGAGTCTTTAAAAAGCCAGCTATTTGTGTATTTGTATCTGAACATACCAAATTGAGGATCTCTTTCTGTCCAGTCCCTTTGAGTAACAGAGATGGGTTAATTCTCTTCTTCCATTACCTTGACATGCTTGCTTTGATCTTTCATCCCAACACTGCATTACCATGTGACACTGATTTCCAACATTCTTTACCATTCCTGGAACTGGTCACACATCAGGCATACCTGTTCAAATTATTGATCAAACCTGTTTTTTTCCTGGTTTCATATGCATTTGTGACAGCTTTCACTGAGCTTTTTTATAAAACAATTCTTAATAATTTTATTTTGTTTGCTTCTCTCCTTACTGGTTTTATTGTCTTCTTTTATTACCATTTAAAACTATTGTGAGTGTATATATTGGTGAGATGGCACATCCCTGGTATGGATGCCTATACTGGACCAGGTTAGATAGGAGTTCTTTATGTTTGCTTCTGGATTATTTTAAACAATTTTAAGTTATAGTCCAAAACACTTTTCATTGAAAGATCAGCAGACTATTTCTGATGGTTCTGCTTCCTTAGGTCTTATCCCTACATTCTGCTGCTGACTCCAGAAGTCTCTTCTCTGTCTTTTAAATCCTTTCTCAAAACCTCTTACTTTCTTCCTCAGCATTTTTGTTTGTAACGATTTCATGCCCTTGTTTCTGCCTTTGTTTTTATTTGCTGTCTTACGCTGTATAAAAAAAACACGTTGCCAAAAAAAAGGATTTATTTTAAAAAGTATCTTTTTTTTCTAGCTAGTCTTCAGATGAGCCTAATGGTTATCAACAAAACTTAAAAATTACTTTGAGTTTTAGTGGCAAATTTTAAAACGCATTTGCAATTCCAATTGCAAATTTAAAGTCATCAAGACATGGCAAATGTAAAGTCATTGAGGTACCCAATCATTTCAAATGCTCCATGTGATAAATCAGTATACTCCACACATGGAAAGTGTGGAGATGGTTTTCCATTATTCTCCTCGGGATGAGAGGAGAGATACTAGTCTAAATTTAGTATAACCTTTAGCTCAACGTGGAACACAATTCAAAGCTCCTGGACTGCGTTATGATGCAAGGAGCACATTTCAGTCAAGACTTCCACCAAAACGTTCCTTTTGCCAGGGCATGCAAGAGGACTGGCATCCAGCCAGGGAGGCTCTCTCTGTGGCAGGGAGACATTCCTTCATGAAACAGAACTCAACAGTCCTAGAAAGGCAAATTTAATTTCATTTTGTGCCATTTAATGACAAAAAAAAGGTTATTAATGGACTAAGACTTAATAATCTATTTTTTCAAATGACACAGACCTGTTTCTCCTAACATTGCTCCAAGTTTGAACTCCCTTTGATCTAAAAGTCACCACCTAAGTAGTGTTTCTTTTAAATTGTGTCTGGAAACACAGTTTTACAGAACTTTACAAAATGGAACACGCACACACACACATGGAAAGATGTAAATTATTAAACACTTTTCTTCAGAAATGGAAAATGTGAATGGTGGAATATAAAGTCACATGCAAAATTTATGTGGTTTACCCTTTGGTTTGTCAGAATTCAAGACATTGCATTAACATGCTTTAAAAACATAAAAGGAACCCACTACAGGACTGATCCTTTGCTTTCAAGGCTTTACAACAGTAAGCAGAAAAATGCTACACTGTGACACAAGTAATAAATTGGGTTGTTATTCTATTTTGCATTCTCTTGTCTTCTCTAATGTGATAGGTCTCTAAGTATTAACACAACCAGGGAGGAGATGGTCATAAACAAGCTGTCATGCATAACCAAGCTATTGTTTCTGAGTCTTTTAATACATGTATAAATGCAAAGTTGGATCATTTGTAGTAATAACATGTGCATTTAGGCCATATTTGTTTCCATGGTTATCAGCACAGACTGGAATGCTCTTCCCTGCACAGCTGCGTGGTATCGATAAAGTCATGCTCATACAAGTAGGAGGCTGTGTAGAGTGAAACTTCAAGTAACAGCAGCATAAGGAAACAAAATAAGTTTTGAAATCAGCAGTTCAGCAAGAGAGAAGACTGATAGAACAATCTTTGCTCACTGAAACACAAAGACAGTATGATGGAATCAAGGAACAAATCACCTATGACAAATGGATAGGCAATTAAATAGATGAAGAAGAGAGGACAGACTAGAGGTATTACTTCAAAAGCTTAAATTCCACTTCAGTTCATGTATGTAAAGCTTCCTATTTACTTGTTTTGGGCAACTCCTCATTCCCTATCTGGAAGCTCCTACAGCTTTTCATTGATTACACAGAGTAGCTTTGATGGAATTCAGACAACTCAAATACAGCCCTGGGAGCCTAGGAAAACATTCTGCACTGAAGAAACTTTCAGATTTTTTCCTACAGGAGACCAAACTACATTAAAAAAGGTAATTTCAAAGATCATCATCACAACATCCATATGACAAGGCCATTAATTGCTTAACTAAAAATGCTAATATCGTGAAAATAATTGATGTGTTTTAAAGCCTATACAAAGGAAACCACAATGTTAAGTCATCAGCTCTCAGCAAGTGACAAAAACACACATATACATAACCTGCAATTGAGAGAGCTGTACACAAATTCTATTGCTATAATAGCATACCTTCAATTTTCATTTAAAACATTTTGGTTTTAACCTGTCAAGATAAATAAATAAATAATAATTATGCAAGTCACTTTGTATTAATACAACACCTACCCCTGTCACTGCACATCAAACTAAGATCATCTTAATGATATTACTTAGTAAACTGTGTGTCAGTTTTGCACTTTGGTGCAGATTGTTTCCTTACCAGCTGCTAAGGTTTGCCCCATGCCTGGCTCACTGGCTACACAACCAACTTGATTGCAGAGAGTAACAGTAAAGTTGTATGTCCTGTAAGGTTTTAATCCCATCACTACATAGGATAGCTCATGAGCCTCAGCTACATGCAACACCTACAAAGCAAACAGATTGGAAGACAACAGCTGGTTAATAATATTTTTATCCCTATTATTTGATGACATGTTAACTAGTAAGAAACTTTGAATTTGCAGATTGCTTCATTTGGATGTGAAAAAGCCTGCAAAGACCAGTTGAGGGAGATGATTATTTGGGAGAATCTGAACAAGCTAGGATTTAGGTGATAATACTTCCCACCACACTGTTTAATGAGGTAATAAGATAGTTCCTGAGTGGATAAATGAGGAAACAAAGTTATTACCTCATAAAACTGCATGGTGGTACAGCTATCACTACAAACAGCACAGCTACAATCCAGATGACAAAAACGACACTATTAAGCGGTGAAATCTGACCACCATTGAATGAGTGACACGATTAGCAGGCATTAGAAGGGAGGAGAATAACTGATACTTACAGACATTTGAAGCTATCAGAGAGTGGAACTGAATAAACTGTTGTATTTTAGATACCTTCTTTATCAGTTGTTTATTTAAATGAAAAAATCTTGCAAGCCTGTGACCAGAAGCAATTTACATTTATTTGTTGTTACAAAAGCCCCAGGAGCAATAGTATCCCCACTTGACAGACAAATAAACTGAGACCCATCTGTGGTACTACTGAAAGACAAATTCATCTCTGAAACAAGAAATACAGTACCAGATCCACTCCCACATTCTGAATACCTATCATGTTTCTTGGCTAATTCCTAAGCTTTGAGCTTGCTACTATTACCATGGTATTTGTTTGCCAAACCCAGTCACCAGAAAACTACAATTGTATTTTAGTTACATATTTAGACTTTATAAAGTTGGTTTCCCCACTTCAAAGACTTGTCCATTATCCAGGAAGCCAGGCAGGCACCTTCTTAATGAAAATGTAGATTCCTACAATACAACATGGCTTTAAGCATATCAGCAAACATAGCAGTAATACAGAATGTGAACATGAAAAGATCAAGGCAGTTTAAATGTTGCTTGATCTCATCCTCATAATTTTGAATCTCACTCACTATTGCAAACAAGCCAACTCAGGAATACAATTTAACACCCAAAATGAATGTATAAAATTAGAGAACACTCTGGATAAACTGATAGGCGAAAAAATTAGATCAGAGGATACACAGCAAATCAGGGAAACAATTCATCACAACATCAAGAAGGACATCAGGCTTTATCAATTTACTATTACTAGTTAGGAAAATCTTAATGTAACTAACAAGAATACCTGAGAAAACGGTGGCAAGAATCTTTGTTCAGTCATCAAGTTGATGCTGTATCCCATCACTTCTCCTCTTGCTAAATTATCTTCAGGTTTTTCCCATGACACATTGAGGGAATATGGTGAAAGAGGGAACACTGATGGAGATGGCATGAACACTGGGGCTGAAATAAAGGTAATATAGTAAAACTGATAAAAGAAGTGACCAATGTGCATAATGAAAGCTTTCTCATTGTAATTATAAAACACCATTCCTGAAAGTCTTATTTTTTTCTTTAGCTTTCTGTTCAAGTCTAACTGAAATTTTCATCTTTTGATAGCATATAAAAAGTACCTCACCTATCATTCTCCTGTTTTCTACTCTAGCAATCAATGCAGAATAAAACTCTGCTTATGTCTTCAAAGAAATACTAATCAACACTAAAGTCCTAACCCCTGCAGCAGGTAAGAAAGAACAAATGAATGTAAAGGTCTTGAAGAAAAACTTTATGCAACCTGGGAAAAAACTGATAAAAGCAAAAAGCGTTCAATACTTCAGCATCTTAAAAGCAATTTTGTTTGCTAGGCCAGCTTGAAATTAACATGTCTCTCACTTCTTACAAAACAGTTCCCCTGTCTTCCACAGTAAATCTGTAAAAGGATTGTTTGCACTGTAGTTAAATCCCCACCTGATTACTCTGCAATAATAGGATACCAACTCATAGCACTTCTGCTATGTACAAACAACTGCACTAATGGACCTCTTCCCAAATACAATTTAACACTTTTACAACATATAGTATTTAAGCACAGGGAAGCACAAAGACTCATTTTGAAATGGGAATTAGTTTAGCTTGCTGTTTTGCAGGAGCAAGTGACTGAGGGCATGATTTTCAAGCTAACAGCAAGCAAAAGCATCAGTGATAGTAGCAGGGGTGTTTAACTGCAAAACTCAGGCTCTAACAGCCTAAAACCAGCCTTAGATTTCTTATGAAAACATTGACATCAAAAACTGATCTTTCAAATACATCAAGTGCCAAGCCCTTTTGAAAATCTCAATGAAAAGGTTATAATAAGAGCCACTGAGAACTGGCTAAACTCCAGGGGAAAAACAGTCCTTATTGTGACACTTGACTCCATAGTAGTATATTAAAAGTTTCAAGCAGTATACTCCTGAAAAGGTAACGTGCTCAAGTTATTCCAAAAAACTGCTTTATAATCAAAGCCTCAGTTGAGGAAAATTCATTAGAACCCCCTTTCTGAATATATGTACCCTCTTGGACAACTTTCCTTATTCAAGCCAATTGTTTCTACATTTGTGACAAAATTGACAACCTACAAATTGTGACCAAACCAGTCTTTTTTTATATTTTCTCTTTAAAGAACATATAAATAGCAAGTGGGAAAACAGTCAAGAATTCAAACACTGCTTGGTAGATTTTGCAATCTTGTAGTTTTCATTTAATTAACAGGGATTATTTTCTTCAACAATATGATCTTATGGTAAAAAACAGAAACTTTTTTTTTTTTGCTTAACATACTAAGTTCTGAGATAATCTGACCTATCTTTAGTTTAAAACTGAAAATTTGACCTTATTTGAATCATCATCAGACACGTTTTATTGAAAAGAAAAAAAAAGAATGCATTCTAGTTAGTTTAGTTTTTCCTTTTATTTGTACCAATCAAATTAAGCCGAAACTTACCAGCCTCTCCTGTTTGTCCTGATATCCAGTCTGAAGATATGCTACCTGCCATGTTTACTGCTAGCACAGAAAATTCATACTCTGTGAATGGCTCCAGATCAGTGACTGTGGTAGTGGTCTGTGGTGGAGCCAGAGCGTTTTCATTAGGAGACTCCATAACTGGTTGAGGACTGAACCATCCACTGCTTTGAAAAATACGAATTTCAAGAGGGAGAAAGTTCCCAGCCGGCTTTAACCTTTTTCTCATGTAAAGTTCGTATCTTATAATTATGCCTAGAGAGAAAAAGTTTACATACTTAAACAATTTCTACTAAAATACCAACACCAGTAGATAAGAATCTATCAATCAACATGGGAGAAAATATAGCATTAGAAGCTTTCCTTATTTCTGCTATTTTGATCCAAATAACTCTGGCATTTCTTTCATTAAACTATTGCTTTTCCCTTCCATGCAATTTTGTGATTTGAAAACAACTGGCTGGATTACAGGATGAGTTCTATGACCCTCACCCTCAGGACTTAAACTTCAGATCAAATGTTACTGCAAATTGCTGCAGGCCTTTGATTTTGAAAGGGATAATTACTGATTTTTTGATAGACAATGTGGATAAGGAATTTTTGAGTAACAATTTAACAGAACATACTACTGGATAGAAGATGTGTCTGTGTCAGTTTTCCATCAACATAAACTTATTACATACACAGGAAGGTCTCACCACTTTGGAAATAAAACAATTTGTATTGTGGTCTGAAGTGATACATGATCTAGGATGGACCATGGAAACAGTTTAGCTGTAGGAGTAGACCACAAGAAAGCTGACTGGAGATTTCCCCAATGGAAATGACAAGAAACATAGCCAGGAGAAAGGTAATTACCATATAACATATATATTTGGGACTATTCATGTACAGAACTGGAGAGGTTGTTTGGGAAGGCCAGGAACTCCAACCAGACCAGACATCAAGAGAACTATGATAATATTGCTTAAATCTGCCTGTGATGGCAACTACATGCACATGTCTGTGGGGTAAACTATAAAGAATATGTGCTACAGCAAATATCGTGACCTGCATGGTAGGAACTGCCCCCCTAAATACATAAAGGCACTCTCATGCAGGCATTCTTCCTGCCTGATCTGGTAATAGCTGGCAAATGAGATGTTCAAGAGAAAGCTGAACTCCCCACAAACAGATGCCCATTCTGTGAGCAGACCAAAATGTTTGTTTTCGCATGCACAAATACCTCTGCATGTAAGCGGAAGTTCCCAAAACTCAACTGCACATATACTGAAAGATAAAGTGTTTACCAGTCAAATCTGTGGCATCACAAAGGTATCCTACAACAGCTGTGTTCTTATTTTCAAAACCCTAAAATATTATTACACAAGTTAGACCAGCAAATCTTGGCAATCGCCTAATCTCTTAACAAAGTTATACTGGTAATAGAATTAGTTACCACACATGACGGATGGTTTTAAAACCAGACTTCTCTGCTAATTCTTAGAGGCGGTTTTTTGCATAACTGTTATCTGCTTATTTATTCTTTCTCAGATAATATCACCACATCTGTCTGAACTAGGCAATCTGGCAAATTAGGAAAAAATTAATTTTTCTGTAAAGGTTTTATTATAAATGTGATTTTTGCTGCAGCAGATGCCACTAAGGTTGTGCTGGTTTTGGCTGGGGTAAAGATAATTTTCTTCATTGTAGCTAGTACAGGGTTGTGGTTTGTTTGGATTTGTGCTAGAAACGGATCACAAGGATGTTTTAGTTACTGCTGAGCAGCACTTACAGAGGGTCAAGGCCCTTTCTGCTTCTCACACCACCCTATCAGCAAGTAAGCTGGGTTGTACAAGGAGTTACGAGGGGACAGAGCTGGGATAGCTGACCCCAACTGACCCAAGGGATATCCCACACCATATGGTGTCATGCTTAGCATATAAAGCTGGGGAAAGGAGGAAGAGGGGGCTTTTGGAGTGATGACGGTGTTTGTCTTCCTAAGTAACCGCTACATGCGATGGAGCCCTGATTTCCTGGACGTGGCCCAGTATCTGCCTAACTATGGGAAATGGTGAATGAATTCTTTGTTTTGCTTTGCTTGCATGTGCAGCTTTTGCTTTACTGGTTAAACTGTCTTTATTTCAACCCAGAGGTTTTCTCACTTTTACCCTTCTGAATCTCTCCCCCACCCCACTGGGGTGGGGTATGAGTGAGCAGCTGGGTGGTGTTTAGTTGCCAGCTGGGGTTAAACATGACAAAGAGCTAAATCCTGGACCAAACACAGTCAGTTGGAGCTCTGGATGCCAAACAAACAAAACAGACTCTGAGGATATATTTAGTGGCAGACAGGCAAATAAAGACAATGCCTCACTTCATTCTCAGTTGATGTCGCATGGATAAGGAGATCCTAATCAGATTTGAGAAAATGCTCATTTTTCTTTGCAAAAATCTTTGACTTACGGAAGTAAATACAACATCTTACCATTTGGTTTCTCAGGTGGTGACCATTCCACAGCCAGTTCTGTAGAGCTGATGGTTTCTATCAGTGGGGGGTGCAGCCCTTCTGGAGGAGCTTGTGCAGTAATTACTGTTACTGGCTGGCTCTTTAAGCAGCCTCCACTAGTACAAGCTTGCACAGAAAAGACATACTTTGTAAATGGAATGAGATTCCCAATAATTGCTGAAGTTTCTAAGCCTTCATACTGACCGCAAGGTTGGAGATCAACAAATCCAGTACATGTCAAAATGTATTTCTCTATGGGCCCAGAGGAATTGGAGAGGCTTGTCCAGTGAAGTAAAACAGAGTGGTCATTAACAGGAAAGAAGGGATTTAAATGCAAGCTTCCCACAGGTATCCCAGATTTTGTTCTGTATGTCACTGAGACACTTCTTGTAAAACCATGAACATTGTTGACGTGGATGTAATAAGAATAGAAGGTGTATGGAGACAACATGGTATCAGTGAAGGTCTGAACACCTAAAGCAAACAGGAGAGAAGAAAATTGTATGAGTAACACATTAAAAATAATCCTAATATGCATACCTATATGCATACCTAATATGCAGCCCTAAACCAAGAAGTAAGCTATGTCTCCTTGCATAAAATCACAGAATGGTTAGGGTTGGAAAGACCTTAAGATCATCTAGTTCTATGATCTTCTTGAGATCATTATGAACATAGTAACTTCTCAATTCTTCTTTTTTTTTTTTTAAACAGGGAAGCTCCCCACCCTTTTTCCATTTATTATCTTCCACAGCATATTGGCATCACTAAAGAAATTATTTTTCCACTGAATTTCTCCTAGTTCATGCTTCAATCATGAGCAAGATTAATACAATCATCCTCTTATTCCTCTCTTGAAATAATTCTTTCAAATGTAAATCACCACCAGCTTAGAGGGTCTGATTTAGAAAAAATCGAACAAAATCATTCTGACAGGTTTTGTATCTTTGTTTTTTATTCATTTTGTACTGTAAGACCAAATATTTCATCTTTCTGTGCTTTCACTTCTAAAATGGTGCTTAATAGTTCATTTTAAAGCATCTGATCTTGGACAAAATATGAAATAATTATTAAAAATGTATATCCAAGGTTTACTTTACCTTCTTCACCCCCTACTTTCCATTACTCTAGATAGCTTTGTAGCTATAGCTGCATTGACACAGCTGCCCCGGCTGAAGTGCTTCTGGGCACACACGTGGGTACCAAAGCCAATGCGACGAGTATTAAGTCTTGGACAGGCTGGCCAGAACCCTGGGAGCAGGAGCGTGACCAGCAGTTGCTATAAAGGCAAGTAAGAGCCTGACACGTGTCCAGTTCCCTCTTTTATGGCCAGAGAAAAGAATGGCCACAGAGGCAGCGTGAGTCAGTGCTACAGAAACCTGGGAGAGCTACACTTTATGGGATGATCAGATTCCCATCCTATATGCCTTCAACTTAAAGGAAAAGAGAAGAAAATAAGAAAGAAAAAAACCCAGTGAGGCTGCTATCAGCACCTGCAAGTATCAGAATTCCTTGTGACATGATGAAACAGGAGCACTCCCTGAACTAGATTCTAGGACCTCCCTGCCTCAGAACCAGCAGCCTTGATCTAGAACCATGAGGTTCCCTAGAACCAGCTCTATAACTGCCTGCCTACCCAGCTACCAACTCCAGAATTCACACCTACTGGAGAGACAACTGCACCAATACCACCTCTACATGCTCTACAACCAACCCATCCCCCAGAAAGAGCCTCTGTAATGGGCCAGGACTCTATGGATTAAGGCCAACCCAGACTCAAAGGCCCCAGGTCTAATGTTGACTGCAAGCATGTTACTTTTCAAATACAGACATGAGAAGAGGCAGATCACCCAGAATGCTGGTATCATCTGCCAGAAAAGTAACCAGCACCATGAACATGAGAAGGTTCAGTCAGTAGTGAATTATAAGCCTTCCAAATTCCACACTATACCAAGTTAAGAAACCTTATTGAAAGTTCTTACAGGATAAGCAACATATTCTCGATATTCAAATGCCAGCAGATGACTTCACATCATTAAGTAGGGGGATTGCCAGGAAGTATCAGAAATGTCTTTTGAAACAAAATCTATGTTTGTACAAAGTTTTGTTAAACAGAAACATATTAATGGCTTGTTGGCCAGCTAAACACAATCAGACATTTTTACGCTCTACAACGTTAATTCTTATTTTTATTAAAGTTAAGCTTTGAAACCAAATTGTGGAATTGGAATGTTTTCTATCACCCCTCCAAATTTCTTTGAACGTTTATTTCTCTCCCCTCACTTAATTCCGTGCTTACACGGGTCGCATACCTTTCTTCACGGTATACACAGCAGTGTCCAAATTCACAGCATAAGGCACAGAGTAATCAACTGTAACACAGCAGGATGCACCAAATTGTAAAAATACAAGGTGCATTCCAAGGATCTGTGTTCCCACTGAATAAAAGGTCTTTTTGATTTCCCTCCAGGGTAAATGCCGATAATTAGAAAGACTCAACTTCCGAAAAATACTAATGCTGCATTGAGATGAAAATGCAACAAGCTAAAGAAGCTGCTACAACAGAAATCAAACCTTAGTACCATTAAAGCACATCTATAGCCTTAAAAAAGGGAAAAGAAAAAAAAACCCAAACCAAAAAAACAACAAAACCAAAACAAAACACTTTGATAAGAGGATCAATAGTAGCACAAAATGCCTTTCCAGCTAGGACAGTGTTGAATCCTTGAGGACTGCCTTCTGAGGATCCCTTTGCAAGCCTCAGCATGACAGATGTGGTGCTGCTGGAGGCAAATCAGGAGCTCCACTTAACAGAAGGTGCTAAAACTTAGAGGCACTTTCCTAATCTGTTAACAGTTTAAAACTGTGAGGATGAAAAAAAAAAAGAGTTTAAGCACATTATGGTCTCTTCCATTCACTCTAATTCTTTATCTGGGACTTTATGCTTCTATTAGATTCTGGAGAAATTTGGAGAGAATGCTTCTGGTGAGTCAATTCTAAAGTGTTTCAGATTAAAAAAGTAAAAAAATGTAAGCCATTTTGGATCACTCAGTTTGCCATATTTTAGACTGGGGTATTAATTTCTTTCAAGGAAAATTAATAACACAGAACAGGAACTCACTAAGGGAAAAAAAAAACTATGCATTCAAAAACATAGAATAATAATAACAAATGAGAAATCTTTAGGAAAAAATGCACATATACATAGCTATGTGCACACAAATCCACAAATTCTTTGATGTGTTACTATAAATACTTACTGTAAGGGTAGTAGTCTTCAGTTGTATAAATTTCAGCCTCATCCCTATACAGATGGTAGGTAAGCCTGTTAGAATTTGGTGAGTCAGGGGGACTCCACAAAAGACTGATGACAGAGGAATTGAGAACTTCTCCTGTGGGAGGAGGTTGTTGGAATGGAGCTAAAAAAAAAAAAAAAAAAGAAAACACCACACCAGAAAAAGAAGGACGTAAAAATGAAGGTAATCACAAATCACAGAAAGAGATACTGGCAGCCTATGAAGAGGTCTGAGCTGCTTCAGAAGTGATTGGCACTGAAGCACAGCTCCTCCTGGCATCCCTGTTGCCCATGCTGGGCTGGAGGTTCAAAGGGAGAATCTCCTCTACACATGTAACTGATGCTACGTGGAGTAAGTGTGATGCATTAATCACACAACAGGCTCAAACAGGAAATCCCAGTCATCCAGGAATCTTGGAAGTGATCATGGACTGGCCACAAGGCAAAGACTTCAGAACGTCACCAGAGGAGGAGGTAACATATTGACGAGGCCCCACTGTATAATAAATTACCAGGTATGCTGGTTTGGTTTTCTTCAGGGTTGTTTTGGGTTTTTTTTGGAGGGGTAGAGTGTGTGGTCATTCCTTTTTCTATTTCCTATTATTATTATTTTTATATTGTTACTGTTATATTTTATTTTATTTCAGTTAAACTTTTTTAACTCAACCCATGGGGTTTTACCTTGATTCGCCTCCTAGTCCTACTCAGGGAGGGGAGAGTGAGCAAGCAGCTGCATTCTACACTTAGATAACAGCTGGATTTGAACCACAACAACATCAAATTTACACATTTCAACAAATGACAGATAAACTTAATCCTTCTCCCCCCAAAGCAAGTACAACACAGTTTTCCAAAAACTTTTTTTCTTTTTAATATATTTCAAGACCTCTATAGAATGGGAACATGTCTATCTGGTCACATTATTGAAGTCTATATTTCAAATATAAACATGTAATTTATTGTTTTAGAGGATTCATTCCATTTTCTCACAGGCCAGGAATAACTTCATCTAATAAAATAGAAATGGAAAGTCCAACTAACTACAGATTTTACTGAAGTGCTACACTAAGCCTGCTTAATCAAATGACAAAAAAAAATGAGGCAAATTTTTGAAGTTATTTAGACAATTCACTCCCATTTGTTTCCAGTGAAATTTAAATCAATGACAGCAAGGTAGCTAACATTTTAAGAAACCAGCTTCAGGTTCTTATTTACCAAAATACTACTCTGCTATCACCTCCATTAACTTTGGAAAATGTGCTACTTAATTGCTCTGGTATCAGTGAAAAGAAAAACAAACCTCTGTCTCACAAGCCAAAAGTCTCACATTTTCAGAAAGAGCAAAGCCTTTCCTGTGTCTCTTTCATATTCCAACTGTATGATCATGGTCCAGTCTAAGATAATGGCTATCATTCAGTAATTAAACTTTACATGCATAAATATACACATATACAAGGACATGCACGTTTTATGGGTGGACTGTTTTATGGGTGGACTCAATGATCTTAAAGATCTTTTCCAACCTAAATGAATTTATGATTCTATAGTGTGGATTTAGAGGAAAACATTTTGGTCTGAGAATGAGAATAGGGCAGCACAGAAATCAGCATGTAAAGTAAGCTACCAGGAGCTGGATCCAGAACCACCCAATAAGCTTTTCTTCCTTACATTCATACATATGCAAGCATTCTTACATTCCTGCATACATGAGCATTTCTTCCTTATGTTTTCTTCCTCACATACACAAAAATATCAACATTAGAAACATGTGGGTTTCATTCATCTTCTCTCCTGTTTATAAACTATCATCATCCTCATAACATGGATATTTGCTTAATACACACTATTTGCCAAAAGTTAATTATCAAAATCTGTTTGGCCCAGCTAATAGCAGACAAGAAGCAAAGAGTGAAGTTGCAGACAGAAAACAACATGAGCACCTCAAGCCACACAAGTGATGGATGTGGAGACTTAGGCCAACATCAGTGGCTTTTTAAACATACAGGGTCTTAATACAAACCTAAAAAGTGAGTTGAAGTTTTTTATTTAGAGTAAGATAATGAAAAGCCCTGCTTCTACTGCAGTCTCTCAGCCAAGACACAGCAGAATATATTTCTAGAATTCATTGCATTCAACAGAACAGTCACCATCTCCCACTAGAAAGCAGAGGTTGCTTTGCTGCCAGTCTAGAGGGGTTTTGTTCAGCTGAGTTAGGAAGTGAATGTACGCTTAAGTACCTACAGGAGTAAAGCATATACAAGAGTAAAGAATCCAGAAGAGATAAATGCTCCTAAATCCCTTTTACATTTTGGAAAGTTTCTCTCCATGCAATACATGCTCACAAGACCTGAGCAATCACAGAAATTTATCAGCATAACCTTCCTTCTTCATTCTCAGTCTCATACTACTGCATATTACTCCTATGTGTCTGCTGGTCTGCACTGTGGATGTGTAAGCAAAGTATTTTATTTCATGTTTTTTTAATGGAACATCCAAGATATTGTTAGGCAGAAAAAAAACAAAAAAAAACCAAAACCAGATCTTTTCCTAAAAGAATGTCAGTTGAACGGTGACAGCAACTTATGTTTGCTTCCCTCTGCAAAGACTTATAATGAGTAATGGTCTGAGTCAACAAAATACTATTCTGCAATGAAAACAGCTATAACTACCAAGCCAGGAAAAGCTGTATATCTGTGCAACAAGTTAAAATATTTTGGTATGAACAACCAAAGGACTGCAATTGCGATATCACTTATGTCCAGAAGAGGACTCTGCTTGTCATTTCAAATAATGCCTGATGTATTTTTTTCAACTACTATCTATGGTATTATTTATCTGTGTCATATTATTATTAATCAATTTTATAGTTGAATTGCCATTGACCTTTATCCAATGTATATCCCAACATAAATAAGTAGGTTGGTTTATGTTTGCAAAGCACTTTCAAGATGAAAGCATCATAAAAACGCCATGTATTATTATATATTCAATTGAAACATCCTACATTTTTTAAAGAAACAACAAGCCAATCGACTATCTGCACAATGAATAGATACTATACTTTCTACAGAAGAGTATGGGGAAAAACAAAACCAAACTGTATCTGACCACTTAAAAAAAATAAGTATCTTTGGAAACAAATCAGTCTCTTCCTTCTATCGCATTTCTGGCACTGTGCATTCCACAATGCATATTATTTGGAATTTAAACTGATTTTCAGTGAAATACAAATTGAAATCAAAGGGATTCTATTCCAGACTGAAGCTGTCTGTCCTTGTAAACTCTTTGTGTGTGTATGTACATGCTTGCAAGTCAATAGAGTGCACATCACAATGATGAATGTCACACAAATACCTACACAGAATACGCATAAAAAATAATCTGTTGAAGGAGGATCTAGAAACATACTTCAGAGATTACTTGGGAATGTCTAACCCTGTTGTTGCATTATACATGGCTACCTAAGTCTCACAGTAGGATCGGTGTGGCCATTACTAATTAGGCCTGCTGACAGAAATAACTACTTAGCATCTGAAGAACACCTCATTTACATTGCATGGTATGATGTCCTCAAAGCCTGTTTCTGAACATCGACCTGAAGACAACTTGATAATTCAATTTTCTTACTATATATATTTTTCCTCTCCTTTAAAATCCCTGCCAGCTTTGCACTGCTGAGTAAATCTGAACATTTAATTCTGACTAATTATGACACAAAGGCTGAAACTGCGCTCTCTCTTCAGATCCAGACTCACTGCAAGGACAGAAATGCAGATATTCCATTGCAATGTGTTTCTTTACAATTCTTGATATGACCCTCAGCATAGCATTAGGCCCACCTCACACATGCAGATTTATGACACTCTCTTAAACCACACTGCATATTTTCCCAAAGCAACTGAAAAAGCAGCCTCCAGCGGGGAAAGGCTACATTGCACTGAGCAGATTCTGAATTAATCACAAGGAGCAGGTCTTGAACAGACCTTCTGTTCTTCAGACCACCTGAAAGCAGATCTCCTGCTTCCTGTTAATGGCAGGAAAGTGGGCTAAGCTGGAAGTTGTACAAATAGTATTGCATTTGTGTGACTAAAAGGTGAACTCTGCATTGGTCACTCCAAAGAACATAGTGGGAAGTGCAAGGGAACTATGGGCCATTATTTCTCACCAGGTAGGACTGCAAGCATAAGCTGTGTGTATGACAGGAAGCATTCTGTGCATCTCTCTCTAGAAAACACTCCTGAGGTACTCACAGTGAAAATCACCCAAACTTCAGAGAACAGATAACATTAGGCTGACCTAATTTAAAACTCAGTAAATCAACAAAAACAAAACACTAATCTGAAAGACATGCCTTTAAGACCTAACATCCACTTACTCTTACTGCAGCCAAATAAGTTGTGGACATCCAAATTACTAGCATCCGGAACACAGTTGTCACATTTCAAGCCAGTTACAAATTGTTTACAAAAACACTGTCCAGTAACAAGATGACAAGTTCCACTAATGGCTCCTGCAGGATGACAATTACAGTGCTGACATCTACAAACAAAAACAAAGCAAGAAAATGATCAAAACACATTAACACTGCAGTTAAGCACAGTAGGGTTTGGTTTAAAGGATCCTTGGGTAACATAATTAAAGAATCATCAACAGTTCAGGAGCTTGAGACACAGGAGAAAACCGGTTAGTCTGGTGAAAAAAAGTAAATCTTACCAAAATGCTGCCTGCATTCTAAAAAAATAAACATTGACATCTCAATGACAGAATAAAATTTAACACACAATTAACTTCTCTCGTGATCACCTTGGTTTTCATTTGATATACTATTTTCCCCACTGACATTCATTTATAGCAGGGATACTAATATCAGATTATGCAACTATTCAAAGGCTCAGAGCATCTCAGAAGTTACGCAATTTTTTCCTTACTGCAAACATTGTTATGCTACCTACTGCAAAACAGACTGCTGTTATTTGCCATAACAGAAAGTCAACAATGGCAAATAAAACTTTGCGCTTTAGATCCTAATTGCATTATATTTCAATTGCTGCACATTAAGGATAGTTTTGAAATAACATGGACTGGGGAAAACCTGAGACTGTATGGTGCAGCTAAAACATACGGGGATATCTACACTTCATTTTCCTTGCCCTGAGTTGGAAAAGTCCAATTCTCAGGCATAAGCAGCGTCAGCCTTGAGAGAATCTTAACTTACTCCAGATGCTAGGACACAAGATGATGAAACAGCAAAAAGACCTTGAAGAAGCACAAGAGGGAGAGAGTCATGCCATGTTCCCTTTGCTCTCCTAACCCTAAGACTTAAAAAAACTTGTTATTTTTACTTGTCTAATCTTTCCTTGTCCAGTTTCATCAGATCTAAGGAACTAAGCGGTGATGCCTTTACACAAGTCACATTGCTGTTTTCACAGTCATCACTATCACCTTAATCTAACTCTTCTCTATATGAAGGCAGAGATAAAAGTGAGTTCAGTTATGGTTAATGGCTTTTTAAGGCAAAGGAGGGTTGAAACTGTTTTCACATTAGGACACTAAAATTCAGGTCAATAATCACTGAAATAGACACTAAATGTGACAGATTTTTAAACAGGTTTAAGAAAATTTTCACATACATTTTCTGCCCATCACAGAGCTCTCTGTATTAGAGTTCCTTTACTCCACAGCACCTCGTGCGGTGTGATCTCCTGGGGAATCATTCAACACCCTTAAAAAGGCTGGTAAAAGCTAAAGCTCCAAAATAAGCTGCAAATTTGTTTTATGGACTAATATCCTTTTGGGAATAAATAAAATACATTCTGTCTTGGAAAACACTATATTGTAGTTTGCTCTCTTTTACAGTCAGGAGAAAAGGGCAATTTTTTCAAACTGTAGTAAGTCTTTTCATCTGTAGATAGGGCATTCAAATCCCCCTTCAAAGAGAGATTTTATTTAGACTATATAAACGTTATGACTGAAAAAAAGAAACAGTTTAGTTACAGAAAAAACAAAGACAGGATTATTTGCTCAGTGAGAGAGCACTTTATTATTTCATAATTTCATTGTGTGATGATAATTTAATGCATGGGGGGGGTAGTTAACAAAAGCGTCTCAATAGATACATAGTAAAAGACAACCTGCTCTTACTGCTTCTGTATATTACCTCACCTCTTCGGAATAAGGGTCCCCTGAGTATTCCAGTTTTCATTATCATTCACTCATGAGACAATCAAACTCACACACACGTACAGCCACAGTAATAGTTTTCAGTGCCTGGCAGGGTGGGGCTGCTGCTTTCTGCTTGCTGCAGAAATTCTACGGTAAGTGTAGGGTCCTTACGTCCACCTACACTGAACTGGGCTCCAGATCCTGTACATAGCAGCATGCATGTCACCATATTCAGCTCAGCAGGATTACACATTATGGTTGTGTAATCACATGCATCATTTTCTTAAACTGCAGAACACCAGAACCAGATCTGTTGCTATGCACAGTTCATACTTTGCAGTCTGGATTAAGGATTTAGCCAATTAAGGATCTTAAAAAAAGAAATAACTAATTCTTTTAAACTTTGAATCATGTAAGAAATATTTTCAGAATTATTACTAAATGGGACTTCTTCAAGATTGTCCGAGTCAAATAGGCTTGAGTTCTATCAAATAGATTTGAGTTCTATTAAAACAGAATTATATATAATCAAGGAAAACAGACTTTTAAAACATGGAAAGAGAAATGTCTCTTCAAGATGAATTGCAATATTGATTTTGTGAGGATAAATGGGTTTTGTAATATTAATATAGAGAAACCTTTATTACATTGACTCTCTAGGTGCAGTTAGAGCCTCTCCAGCAATCTGTTTAAAATCTTCATTTTTCATCCTTATGGGAAAACCTCACTTGCTAAATGGATTTCATAAACAGTAATCTGTCAAGATATATATATATAGATAAACAATTTGTGATGTTCATCGACCAGTTCATTATAGTAAACAATACAGAGGTAAAGCACTTCAAATGTGTACCAATGCCTACAACCATTACAGATCTGTTCACACTTCTGCAAGAACTAATTCTTTAATTGCTGAAGAAATTTTCCTGCTTCATAAGCTGAAATGCATTAAAACGTGGAGTTCCTGTGTTATCTCAAAAATACCACAAAATAAATCACCTCACATTTACATTCCTTAGGGTGGGAGAATTTTAAAGCCCCATGGTCTGTGTATCACAACTTTTGCTTCTTTTCTGCTATTGTGCTAAGGCAGATAACGCCTTTGCCACTACAGATAGCTCATATCCTTTTCTTTCTGTAACCACATCTGTAGAAGACACTTAGAGCAAGGATGGTTTAAATGACTTTGCAACTTTATGGAGAAAGAAAAAGCATATTACTCTTTTAAGAAGATATTAACAGTTAAATAAATGGATTAAAATAGATTAACAAATAGACTTTGATTATCATTTTCAGTGGGCAAACGTTTCTGCCCAAGGAATGAGGTACACTGCAAGTAGATGATAACCAAAAGGAAGCCAAGCATATGCAACACAAGTTAATTATGTTAATTTACTACCAGAGCAAGTCTTCAATCCTGTCATGAGGATTAAGTAGTATTAAAGCATTAAAGCCAACTCTGATTCAAGTTCCACAACTGTAAAAACTTTCTATCTTTACAACCAGATCTGGATCTAGGTAATTCTAGTTATATCCACAGTTTGAGTTTCAGAAGACAGCTCAAAATGCAGGTAATTGAAGGCAAATATCTAGTTGAGGAAAGCTATTGCTTAACATAGACACAAACCTCTCCATTATCTCCTAAAAAAACTTCTCTTTCAAGTACCTAAGAAAAAAGTGATCATTAACAATAAGGAAAATATATTTAAAAGGGAGCTTTAGTATTACACACATTTTATTCCTCACCATTAGAAGTGACAGGAAGTGAAAATAGGAAGTCCTTATTCCCACAGATTACTTTATAGCCATTAGCAGATGCCTCTGTGACCCACAACAGTAAAAAATTAATTCCAAAAATCTCCAAATAAGTGCTAGTAACATAAAAGTTAAAGTGAAAAACCTGCAAAATAATGTCAAATATATGCAAGACAACACTTACAATACCTGCCTAAAAGCATGTCTGCCCCACACTAGCTGGGGCAAAAGGAGCTCAGGGAAGGAGAATGTTGTACACATTGTATAGATGTTGCTTCTGCCTGTGGTTTTGTTTGGTTATGGTTTTTAAAGGCAAAAATACTAAATATAATTTAACACTCAGACTGCATTAAAATACAATTAACATTACAGCTGCTCAATCTTTCAGGACAATATTTAAAAGGAAATTGAGATTGTGTGGATAAGCAAGATGATGATCCTGGAAAAGAAAGATTGAGCAACAGTTGGAATAAAAATGCACTACCTACAGATATGTTTTCCCCTTACATTCCAGGGAATATATCCATAAAATTTCAGCGTACCCAGACTCCCCCTCCCCCAGGCTACATTAGATAAACAATTTACCCTGTGGCAGATAACTAAATGCTGAAAAAGAAAACACTGCTTCAGAAAAACAGATTTTTAAGAGGACAGGTGCTGTATTTCTACTGCTGCTGCTAAACAAAATCTGGAAAGACAGGGATATCTGTATTTTTTATTTCTACCTCTTTTTCCCCATTAAAATATCTGAGATCTTTAAAAGCATTCACTGGTTATAAGAATGGCACATTACCTGTGTTTTAATAGTCAATGAGTAACACCTCAGAAACCATCACATCTTATTGAAGATAGAGGTGAAATGTAGAGAGTTACCAAATAATTATGACATTAGATAGCATTAGCATTATACAGCTTTCATGTTATTTCTGCTTCAAGCTGTGGCAAAACTTCCATTTCCTTCAGCTCCTGGGAGTACAGGTTGTGTAAAGTATCACATGTAAATCAGAGTGCACAGATGAATTCAGAGAAGGATTAATGTAACTGGAGCACACCTTCTTATTGTCAATAAACTTTCCAATGAGCTATGAGAAAAAGGTACTGAGGATGCTATATGCACCTCTTTAACAAAGAAACACTCACCTCCCTGTGACAGAGTCAAATCCAAAATACAGTTCTTTGCAACGCTCACATGTCTGTCCTGTTACAGAAGCATCTTGGCAAATGCACTGGCCAGTTAGTTTATCACAGACCTGATTCACTGAACCAGCTGTGTGGCACAGGCATGGCAGACAGCCAGTGACACTGGATGAAGAAAAATAAAAACCTGGAAAGAAAGGGGGTTGTGAGAAATTATACAAAAAGTGAATGCACTAAGATTATTATGAATATGTGCATAGTAGGGGATGAAATAACAGAATCAAACCTTACGTAACACACACATCAACTCAAATAAAGCAATACAGTCCTCCTGCACAGCTGAGCTTCCAACTCTTCTCATTGGCACTTTGTAAAGCTATTATTCATGTTTCAGTTGCCAGCTGTGATTTTTTTATTCTCTCTCTTCAGACTTTATTTTAAACAGAGCAAATGCAAAATAGGGGGAATACATTAACGTGTCTGTGGGGAAAGTAAAGAGCCAAGGATGTAAGAAGTAATAAGGAATGCACCACAAGCAGTAGAAACATAAAAAATAACATATGAGAACAGACATTTGTCCCTTCGAGTCTGGGATCTCATCTCTGAAAATGGCCAGCAGCAAAACACACTAAATGCCCATATTTTCTTAAAATACAATCTCTTAATCTTTCTGAACCAGTGGCTGGCTTAATCCCTGAAACATAATGATTCTTTAGGAAAAATACATTAGGTAAGCATTCCCAGGTCTACGTAAAATTTATATTTTCCTCCTCCTCAACACAGAACTTACAACCTACACAACCAATTTTTCAGATACTAATGAATTGATGAAAAAAGTTACTTCTCTACTATTAAAAAGCTTTCATTCTGAACCCTATTCTGCTCCTGTATCGTTTCCAATTATAAACTGGAGTGTTCACCTTCTCCACAGTATATTTGGTATGCGTCCGCCACACTATCTTTCATCCTGTTGCCCTCACAAGCAATCTTTATCTATGCAAGTCTCCAACACATTACTGATAAATACTGTTAGATAGAGCTTATACATCTCTAATCTGGTCGTTGAAGAACTTACCCATTATTCACAGCCTCACCTGAAATTCCAAACAACAGAGGTTTTACACACATGCTTTTAATGACACTGTACCACCATAATCTATTTTTCTATTTTACTTACTCCATTCTTAATTATTTCTATGTCTGATTAGAAGACAATTTGAGTAAGACCACCACTAAGAAACAACATTTTCCAAAATTATTTTCTGGTTTTATGCAATTATTAATAGATATTAAACTGAGTTTTTTCACACAAATTGCTCTGCTTTTTTTTTTTTTTTTGCTTTTGAGTGCTACAGTTCATTGAAAATGTGGCAACATATGACAGATCTGCAAATGGTGGTGGTGACACAGCATTAACTGGCACTAGCAAGTAGGTATCTTTGACCACCAATCCTAAGATTGATAGGATTTTCCATCAGCTGGCTACTACTAATTATTATTGCACAACTTCAATAGAAGACTCTCCACATTACTCAAATATGCAGTATTTGCAACACAGACTCCTCACACACTTTCCTTCTCTCTCCAGATAAAGTTCAATCAGTATCTCCTTAGTCAGTTACTTGAATACTTTTGCTGTCCAATAACTTCCTGATGTCCTGCTTTACAATAAAGAGCCCGAAATTGTATTGCAACATATCACCCAAGGCCTTATTATTTATTTTGTCTTACAAGAGATAGCTTTATATATACACCCCTAGGGTGGTATTCTCTGTCTCTGCAGCAGTGTTGCACTGTGAGCTCATATTCAAATAACAAAGGAACTAAACAAACTGAAAGCATTAGAATTTTACTGCTCAAATCTTTGTTCAAGTTTAGCCTCTGGTCCTCAGTGAGATAAATCTCAAGTGGACAGGGAAGTGATATCAGTCTCCAGCTAACATACATTCGCATCATAAAAAAACATGCTGTTGGCACTTTATTCCAGGGGGGCCCCGGACTGAGCCACCACAGAGACTGAATAGCTTGAAGTTATTAGTGAGGCAGCATGTATTATCTCATACTGCAGTTGTCTGAGCACTACAGTGCCCATCCTGTGCATAACTAGAAGAGACCATTTCCCAGCAATGTCACTCTTGAGCACAATTAATGACTCCACTCAACGTAACAGGAAGATAGGAAACAAGTTTAAGCCTGGACTCCTGCAGAAGGTCAAAGCACTTCTTCAGGACCCAGTTTATAGTTGCAGTAAATGATAAGCACTTAGCCTAAAACAGATCCAGGTCCAGTTGAAATTCTGAATAAAATTAATGTCTAAGAAAATACTACAGTTGGAAATAAGCACATCTCTAGAAAATAAATTAATTTTAGCTGAGCAGGATAGATCACTATAGCATATATACATATTTTTGTCATAGCAGTGAAATTCATAATTATAAAGAATCTATACCTTAATGTTAAACATCCTGGCTTTCCTAATATGCTACCTAAATCACCGTAGAGCAGTGAAGGATTTGGTATGATAGGTTTTGGTAATAATCTTTTAGAAATGCTCTAAAAGTTTAAGTTTCTGGATAATATCACAAATTATAAGGGTTTTTTTTCTCTATAAGAAGCAAGTAAGAGTGGAAGTTAAAGTGACATATAGCAAAATCAGAGAAAGTCATTCCCCCAACTAATTAATAAGTAAATTAACACGATTAAACAGAAGCAAAAAAGAGAAGAGACACAGGACTAAAAATACATACTGTTTGTCATAACCATTATTATTATTTACTTCCACCACCTAGAATTTGGCAGGAAAGAGTAAGAAAGAACTTAATGTAAGCTTAATTTACAGCAAGGTTAGAAGGGCTCATAAAAGCTGCTTTATGAATGATCCACTGTTGTATAATAGAGTCAATTTCCAATTTTAAGACAGCCACTGCAAATCTCTTCAAGATCTACGTATATAACTAGCATTATGCTTATTCTTTCTTCACATTTTTTTTCCCAAATCAACCGTAACTGATCACATTTGTCAATCAAACATGCTCTTCAAAAGGAAGAATGAAAGTCATAGCAAAGCATTCAGCTTCCTCTTCTTATTGCACTAGTTATCCCACTGTATAGCTCATGGAAAAAGAACACACTAACAACTCCTTTGCATTTTGACATGCTTACCAGCTATGGCAATAATGACCATTTCTTAACCATACCATGCCTTCGAAATGCACAGCTACCTGCACTGATACCTCACATTTTTCTGGCCAAGAAGAAAGACAGATAGATAGTTCCTACACAAAAATGCAGTGTTGGTACCCAGGCACACATCTTACAGGCTGGTTTACAGCTCTTCCATACCGTGTACCACTCCATGAAAAGCACTGGTCACTGAGTAAAGAGTCTACCAAATAAATGCCTTTTTTTTTCTTTTTTTTTTTTTTTTTTTGGGGGGGGGGGGGGGGGGGGCTGTGTTTACAGCTTTACTGCTCTCATAATAGGATCCCAGACCTGTGTCAAATAATATTTGTATGACACAAATCCCATTTGGAGTGAGGCAGGGACAAACTGTCCACAACTATATAGGGGCTGGAAAGATCCAGTTTCTACCACTGCAACCTAGGACATCTCAAAAGCAAGTTTATGTACAAGGTAAAACTGACTTTTCATTTGGTTTAACGTTAGAATAAAGTGTTCCTCTCTTTGCATACACAGTTAGTGTAAAAACCAAATTAAATATAAGGAAAATTACCAAAACCGTTACTTGTATAAGAACAAAGAGGAAGATAACAAGTCAATGGACACAAACGTGAAACACATCAAGAGGTGAAACACATTGCTGAGTGCTCTGGAGAGCGCTCTTGTGCTTTGTCTTGTTTTCTTGGTTTGGTTTAATAAAATCTCATGATAAAATAACTTCCCAGTTACATCCAGTTTGACTTTTTCTCCATTGGCAAATCCTCCTGCCGTAAGATTTTGGTAACTTTTGGAAACCTCATATTTTAGCAAATCACACAGAAGATAAGCCACAATAGCACATTACTGAGGTCCTTGGTATGTTTTTAGGGCTGCCAGTTTTAGATAATTAATTCACGTGTAATTAATGTGTGTACTTTTAGTTAGGTTGTGTTTGCTACATATTTAGAGTATGTTTACTTAACTTTGTCCCAAGGCAGGACAACTAGATGATCTTAAGATCCTTTCCAACCCTAACCATTTTATGATATTATGATTCTATGACACTATGATTCTATGATATGTTTAGAGTACTTGAAAAAAATGAAACTCTTCCATGCTTCTACAACTTCATGCCAGTATTACTAGCAGGTTATATTATACTTATCCTGTTTTATAGAAAACTCTCCTCTGGAATATACTAACAAAAAACATTTATATAAAAGTTATATATATTATGTGCCTAAATGAGCTCACATTGGAATCAACACTAAGATGTCAGTGAGAATTTGCTGTGTTACACTAAGAACAACACAATGCTTTTACAAAGCTAAGGAATTATATTTTCACCTGCAAAAGACAGATCAGTTTTCAGCACATACATGCTTATACTTACTACTTAGAAATATTATTTTATTTTTTTCTTTTTTTTAACAGGAACTATTCTGGAAGTATTCCTTTGAGTGCCATGTAAGCTTCACGACAAACCAGTCTGTTTGCACTATCAATTAAACCTTTTTAAAGCATTTAGCTCTGCATAAACCCTGGCCTTTCTTTCTCAAGGACAAGGGCGGTCAGTGACTCGGGAAGCCTTGACATCACTCCTCTGCCGATCTCTGATTAAGTGGCTGCTGTAGAGGGTTAGCAGGTCAAATAGCACTGGAGGAGGAACTAAGAAAAACAGAATACTGCCTTATTTATTAGTATGTGTACCTAAAATAAATGAAAGGATTTTTAAAAATACTTAATGGAGGTTAAGCAGCTTTTTTAACCTCTGTTCAAATTATTGAATGGCATATTAAAACCAATGGAGCTGTAATGTACCTTTTAATGTGACCTGCTACTTTAATAAATTGCGTATGTATTTAACTGAACTAAATCTATCAGTTGAATATTATTACTAATATTACTAATAATTTAATATTACCTATAGTTTCACTTTACCTGCCAACTTTTCAAAACAAAAACATTAAAATGTAACTACAGAGCTTCCCAATGCTATAATGAACATTTAATCTGTTTATAGTAATATGGTACAAAACAATTAACTGATACTTGGCAACTGCAGAATCATCTACTTGTAGGGCCAAACTCTTAAGTAGTCCTTGCGAAAGCCAGCACATCCTCAACAGAAAAAGGCAAGTGAATGCTTGTAACATGTCTGCCACCTCATCCAAGATTAAGCAACCATCTCTGTGCCTCCTGCCATGCTCAGCTTTCTGCACGAAGTGCCCTTCCTGAAGGACTTGCATTCTGCCTTCCAAATGCAGGGCTTTTGTTATGCGGAGAGCTGCATCAGCCTACACCAGTTTACCACTTCTTCAGTGAACAGGCCATGACTATTTGTATTTTCTCTGTATCTAGAAGAACTAACCTAACCTTATTTTGGGTATGTTGAAACTGCAGTAATAACACAGATTATACAACCCCTGGGAACAGAATAAATACCTGATGGCTATCAGAACATTAGTAATTCCTTCTCGCTCAGTTAGAAATAAATGGAAAAATAATTAATAACATAAGTCAGAGACATGTCAAACATGAAGCTGTCAAAACACATATTAAAAAATCTAGGGACTATCATGATATCCAAGACAGTAAAACTTATTACATCAAGTAGATTGTCTTCTAATTTCCTTACCTGGTTTACACTCATTACATCTTCTCCCTTGATGCTGAGGCAAACAGGCACACTGTCCAGAAATGTGGTCACAAACTGTTCCTGCCAATGTGCCCAGAGCATCACAGTCACAACGCTGGCAGCCAAGGAGGTTGCTCATGCTCAGGTTGTACATATGAAGCATGCACTGACTGCACTGAAGGCCAGTTACACCAGCTTTGCAAGGACACTGTCCTGTTGATTTGTCACAAAGCAGAGAGCCAATTACTGTACCTGTCTTATCACAGTTACACGGCAGACAAATAAAGGAATCATTTTCTTGTACTTTGTAGTAGCCATCAAGGCATTCATTGCACTGCCTTCCTCCAATATTTGGTTTACATGCACATTGTCCTGTCTTTGCATCACACACGGCTCCAGAAAATGACCCTGCAACATTACATTCACAAGCCTTACAACCAGTTACATCAAGCCCATAGAAGTTGTCCATGCAGGTGTCACAGTGAAGTCCTTTCACTCGTTCTTTACAATTGCACTGCCCAGAGACAGGGTTGCAGAATTGGTTCACTGAGCCGTGGCTGTTGCACCAACAAAGCTCACATCCATCTTCATTAGAATATCTGAGAGCTTTAAATCCAAAGTTACAACTATCACACCTGAGACCTGGAAAAAGAAAAAGCATTAATACGAAAAAAACCTGAAAAGCTATTAATTTCCATTTTTAAAAAGGGATAAGTATGCTTTCATTTGGGAAAAATAAGATAAAGAAAAGTCTTCATACTCTTCCCCAGCATAATTAACAGGAATGACAGGGCTGTACAAATCAATTGTGTAACAGTGGCAGCCCCAAAATCTGTTTACTTTTCTAATTTGGTTCAGAAGAGATGCTTTTCTGCCACCTTCTCAATACAATTTAAGATACTCCTGCAAGAAATTATTTGTAACACTTCTAAGACAAACCATAACTAATCTCTTTGTCTCCCAGAACAGCGCCTGTTGCACGATCAATGCTTATGTGTTCACCCTATACCATAGCAATGCAATGCACAGGGAATTACACCAGGCTCTCAATCTGCACAGATAATAGATTTATATGCTACATTAAAAACATTAAATACACTCCAGGACAACACAAGTTAGACTAATTACAATGAACGATTTACTTAACACTGAAGTCCAGTTTTAATATTGGTTACACTTATGTTAGTGTTCATTGTTAGCCCATCCTGAAAGCAGAAAATGTTTTCCATAATCTAAAATTAAATATTTTTATCTAAACATATGATTTAGCTAACTCCCGCAGCACATTAAAATCTAAACTGTTTTCATCATGCTTCATCCTGTAGTTTTATTAGCTTTGCTTTCAAAGTTATCACTTGCCTAATCCCTGCCCCAAGTGATGGTATTTGTGTTTTAGTTTATAAAGCGTACATTACAAGAAAGCAAACCAGATTGTTACAAGAAGCATGCAAATTCACAGCTATGTATTTTCCCTTGTAATGGGAAAATCCTTCACTATGAAGCCATCACTTAATTGTTGCATACAGAAAAATACAAATACAATGTTCTACCAAAGCATTGCTACTATTTGAAAAAATACAAAACCATACAAGAATACATCTGGCAACTTGTATGTCGAAAAATAAAACTAAAAATGGTAGGAAATGCATTATATATATGGATAAAAACTCAAAAAACTCCAACAGAAGACAAGTTCCTTAACAGTGATGAATGACTCACCTAAGGCATATCATTTAATTTCAATAAGGAAAATAAAAAAGGACCACTATTGCTGCAAATTTTAAAAATAACTGTATTGTTAACAAGAATTATGACTCATTTTGAACTATTAAAATTGGTCTACATGGATTCATATCATATCAGTTTTAAAAATATGCGCAGTGCTTATTTGAATATGCCATACATATTCCTGACAGGTAATCTATTCCTAACGATACGGAGGAAGGCCTACAGGGCATCACATTCAATGTTAACAAGTACAGGGGAGTTAGCACGCTTGGCATTTAATTCACATTCTTCTACCTTTTTATTCTAGATGAATGACCTACTTTAACAAAATTATTGGTGCTAATGTATTTTACTGGTGATAGAATCATTAGTAAGATTTAACAGTTGTGTTAACTCTTAACAGTTCAAGTTTCATAACACTGCACTCCATAGTTGCATTTTCCTGTTATTGTGTGTGTTTAAATAGATAAAATGGCAATAGACAGATTGCTCTAAAAACCAATTTAGAAATCCAAAGAGGAAAGGTTTTTATTGAAGTTTGCGGCACACATTCCAATATACAGAAGCTTGTTTACGAGTGGTTTAGAAAACTAGAGAGAATGTACCCTGGAATGAATTAGGTCTTTATCCTGCGAACAAACACTTGCATAACTACAGCCTCCACCACAGCGACAAATTTGCAGAAAGCATAGATTTATACTTTTTATTACTATTTCAGTGGAAATAAAAATAATTCTTATTGTTTTCAAAGGTAGAAAATATTTAAAATTACATGTAGACAATCAAATAGATGAGAACCAGATTGTTAATTTCTTGTAAATCAAACTTCCCCTGAGTCGAGAAAGGTTTTCACAGACACAAACATGAAATGGGGACAAAGAATATCCAAATAAGAATGCTCTGAATTTTTATTGAATGTAGAGAGTGTGTTTAAGACACATGGAGGTTATTTTTTACTCTTAGCACACTTTTAATGTATGAAAAGAATAGGCACTTGGCATTCCATGCGAAAGAGGACAGAAACTATTCAGGCTTATGTCTGTTTAGAGTTATTTTGCATTTGCTTTTAGAAATCAGAAGAAGGAAGAAACAATATTACAAATAAGTCAATACAAGTCAGTGAGTTATAAATTAAGATGTACTTAAACACTGTTAATACAACCCACAAGCCTGCTTGGCCCAAGAAAAAATAGATTACTAACTGTGTTAATAACAAAGCAAAATAAGATCTATTTTTTTGAGGCATGTATAGTCTGAGACATGCACAGTTACCATGCAAGGCTCACTTTATCAGGAAATTCTCCTTGCATAATATTCCCATACATCAACATTTCAAAGTGTATTATATATACTGTGTATTTTGGGCACTTGATAAATTTTGTCCTTATGTGGCTGTGGCTCCCCTCAAATATGCTGGAAGTAATAAATTGCTATAATCAAATCTAATTTCTGAAAAATACCTGTGGGAGTAACAAACAAAAAAGCCCGTCTTGTGAAAAAAAAAAATGATAAATAACAGAGAAGGTAGCATTTTATTATAATCAGATTGGCATTGAATTACAAAATTAAAATTATGTGGCCCTTGATAACTAACCCAGGCTATGTACATGATTTGTGGAATTATGTTGACTTAGTTTGCATTTCATAGGAACAGTTCAAAGAAATATAATAGAAAAAAAAATTGATAGATTTATCACAAAGGACCCTGTAGCACAGAATATTTTGAGGGGGAAAAAAAAAAAATCCATTTATTTTGGTCTATTAAGAAAATGAGCATGGAAACGATTTGCTTAGAACTCATTAAGTATGAATCATTTGGAAAAAAAGTGTTAATTTCCTAAAAGAAACATCTATGCAGTAAGCAAATTACATTATTTCTGTGACTTATTAGTATGGAGCTATGTAAGCTAATGTAGCTGTGCCATAAAGAAACTTCTAAAGGGTTGATTAAACTAAGCTTCAAGCTGTAGTTTGATAGAATTATTAAATTAATAATTTTTCAACAGTTAATTTCATTCATTTTTATAATCTGCCTTCAGCAAAGAAGTTTACTGTACTTTTCATTTAGAAATCAAGTGGTTTATTTGCAGAGAAAACAAGAAAAATGGCTCCAAGCTCTTGCACTGCACATACCAATAACATTTGCTTTGCACTTGCACTGGCCTGAATTTTGGTGACAGGTAATATCTCCATTGACTGTCCCAGAGGTATTACAGTTACAGGGACTGCAGCCATCAGGGTTTGCCTGTTGTAGATTGTAGAATCCTTCCTGGCACTGATTGCATTGTCTGCCAGTCACATGTCTCTTACAATTACACTGGCCTCCAATCTAGAAAGATACAAAATATTATAGAATGGTGAACATACCTATTTTCAGATGATACATTCATTAGCAACAAGAATGGGAGTCTGAGTTGGGGAGGAGAAAACTTTAAATGGTACAGAAAAAAAATAAGCCTGTGTAACACATACCTTTTTTACATTTGTGTTGAGAGAGAAAAAAAGAGATATTAAGGAGACTATAACTTTTTTTTAATACAGCTTTAAAGTCGTGTTCATTCAAAACAGAAGGAAAAAAAGAACTGAGTCAACAATGTGGCCATATTTATCATCCGGACAGAGAAAGTGCAAACAATAATTACAAAATTGCATTGTATAAATTGTGATTTCTATGAAAACAAACAGTACTTTTTCCATCACTGTTACTGCAAGACACCATCATTTTCAACAGTTAAGCTTTGAATTTTCTTTATTTGGACCATATATATATTTATTTCAGTGCAAACGTTAGTTAAGTCAGAATGAAGCAAAGGTGAAAGATTTCCTTTCTGATCTCATCCAAAACAAATTTTCTCTTCCTTTACAGCAGGATGTGACCCAACAGCTCAGTATCTGAAACTCTCTCCCTCTTTTCTCAGTTCAGCTGGGATCCAAGTGTTCCACTTGAGTGATGGGATATAAAGGTGTTGTCCTATTCCCTAAATGGGTAGCATTGCTATTTGGAAGGGGCTGAGGCATCCTTTCTTATGCTAGGGCCATAATCTGGGAGTGTTTGTCCCATATTCTGTGCAAGATTAAAGGACTCCCTAAAAGCTATTTCAATTTCAAACCTCTGAAAGCCAGGGGTGTGGGGGGGAGAGAAATATAAACAAACCAACCAATCTTTATACTGGTCACTTGCAAATATGGTGGGAAAACTGACCACAGTGAAAGAGGGAAATGGCAATGGTACAGAGACAGGGAAACAAATGGAAGACATAAGCCAATATATAACATAGCTGAGAACACAGTCAAAACAACACAAGATGCAGCAGATGTGAATTGGCAAAAGGTTTAGGATTCATAATCAAGGTATGAAACCTAACTTTTCTAACTTAGGTGTTCTGGGGAACACAGAGATGGCAGCAAACAAATTATTACTTTTCTTTAGGTCAGTATATTTCTTTCAGTGCAAATATTTACAAATATGAAAGAGTACGGTGATTCAAAACTAATTCATCCATAACATCAAAAGCTGTAGCTCAATACACTTTGCTTTTAACTAGCTACCAGAACAAAAATGTCTCTTAACAGTTGTCTTTCTCATCTTAAACCTATGAGTACAGCAAACCTAAAACAACAGGGGAGTCCTGTAGCATTAGAGACAAAGCTACTTGAAAGGTACACTTGAATGTTAGCATCACACCTTCCCATCTGCAATGAAGCTTTATTAACACAAGATAAAATAGAGCATTTCAACATCTTACAGTAAACTCAGTGCAGAGAACTCTGAAGTCAGAGAAGCATGTATTCCCACCCCTTCCTCATAAAAGGCACTGTAGTCCACCAAAACCTCTTCAATATTCTAACAAAGATCTATTACTGATATATAAGCCACATTTTTAAGGAAGAGGGAGATATTAAAAAAAGCAGGAATACACCACTTAAAAAGCAAGACAACAGAAAGCACAAAAAAGGTAAGAGTTAAGGGACCATGGTAGCAGAAAACACAGCAACAAGGATTTTCAAGTTGTTCCCTTTTAGTCTGGATTTGACCCTAATATTTAATTTGCTATAAGAGACCCAATCATGCATCACAGCCATTCCTTGAAGAACTCACATGTGAAAAGCCGCTCTTGAGTTTAATCCTAAATGAAGAAAAATACCCTGTTTAATACCTAACTGCAAAAGAAACATTTTGTGTTAGCGATCATCGCATACTCAGGTTACTCAAGACCAAGTATCAGATACCTCATTAGCACTCAACAAATACCTTATACCCCAAAAGACTTTAAAGCTACCCCAAAGCTACCACATGAAGAAAAGCATTACAAAAACTGGAAATCTGGTCAAATTCGGGAAGTTAAGAGAGGATAACCACCACAAAATCTTAAAACCAGAATAACACAATATAAAAATCAGCTTTTAATGAGCAACATGCTTAAGAAATAAATTAGAAATAAAGGAAGACTACCAGAAAATCAGTGAGGGCAATAACTAAGTGGTGTGCTAAGCAGATATAGATTGGAAATCAGAACTTTTCACTAATAACAGGTTGCCAGAGGTTATGGGGAATCTCCATCCCCAGAGGTATCAAGGCTCATCCAAACAAAATCATGACTGAGTGAATCTAGCTCTGACAACAATCTTGTTTTGAGCTGGAGGAGATGGCTAACTAATGCTTCTATGATTCTGTGTAGAATTCAGGACAGACAGAAACACAACAGGAATTACAAAGGAAGTATTTCACAGCTGTTCACCATGCAACAGATGTTACCATTCTGTGTTAGGAATGCTTTTCAAGACTGGTTTCAAACCAAAATATCAAAAAGAAAAGATTTTAGCAAAAACTCATCTGTTAAAAAGTGTCTGTTCCTGAGTCAAGAGTTCCATATGAACTGGAATGTAAAATTACTGAGTTATTAATTGCTTAGATCAACCTCAGTAAAAGAAGAATTAAATGACAGAAGATTCATCAATCTCCTTAAAAGGCTGTAAGGAAGCTTCTGAGATCTACAGGCTAGTGGTAGCCTTTTTCTGTATAGAGCAAATTAATAGAAATTAGTTTAATACACTGGAAAAGATTGGTACTTTATTTGAAAAGAAAAACCATGCTTCATGATTCAACTTCGTTTCTTTAAGTCAGTAACATCTGGAAATATCACATATATTGAAGCAAATGGATCATCAAAAATCAATTTGATTTCTACAACAAGAAGTACAAACTTAACACCTGGGGAAAACTAATGCTGACTCTAGACAGATGGTGCTGAGTCCAAAATTAGCTCAAGAAAGGAGCTGTAAAGGTTTCTCCATTCCCTCTAAAAATCATCTGAAATCTCTATAGCAGTTAAAAAAGCAACAGGAATACTGGAATTAATAGGAAAGGAACTGAAAATTACACAGAAAATGTCATTCTGTCATAAAAATACATTGTGTATCTCAACATTTTGCACACTTTGTATATCTGGTTACCCTCTCTAAAATAAAATAGGTCACAGAGTGAGTGGAATAAGCAAAGATACACATGACAAAGACTGGGGGGTGGGGGGGTGGGGGGTGTGCAAAGACTTCAGTTTATAAAGAGATGACTGAAATGTAGGGAATGCAAGTCTATAAAGTCATGAATGGCTTATACAACGAATACTCATTGTTTCTCATAAGAAGGAGAACACACCCAAGAAGTTATCAGAAAGCTAATTTAAAAGAATGAAAAAGCACTTTTTCTGTACGCCTTGAACATATATAGAAAAATACACTATCTTTTTGAAATGCATTAACTAATAAGTTAGATTAATTCTGTACGTGGACACCAAACATGACAACTCAAATGAAATCCCTGTGTTTGGCTCAGGTAGTCCCAAAACAATCTAGAGAAGTGTAGTAGCACAGAAGAATAAAGGTTCTTAACACCAGCTACTGGTAACTATCAGAGAGGCTATCAGAGCTGTGGCCGCCCCATCCCTGGTAGTGTTCAGGGCCAACTTGGACAGGGCTTGGAGCAACCTTCTCTAGTGGAAGGTGTCCCTGCCCATGGCAGGGGGTTGGAACTGGATGAGCCTTAAGGTGCCTTCCAAAACAAACCAGTCTGTAATTCTATGATACTGTGCTAGATGAAAGTCTCATTTCAGTCAGTATAGCTATTCTGATCCTAAACAGATGGAAACCCAAGTCCAAACATGAGCAGCTTAATAGCCACTTTTTTATGCAACAAGTGAACTATGCAGATTACTGAGTGCTAAGAGAAACAAAGAGCAACATCATCTTCAGCAGAATTTCAACTGTCAAGCTATTATAAACAGTAATTTCCATCCAATTCAGTTGCAGAAAATACATGTCCCCAAATTTTCTCTTGATGCTCTTTACTGAAGCATGCATTTTTTTTTCTCCAGAAACCAGCCAATGAAACCAGTTGGAGATCTTCCTGTATAAATTTCTTCCTACCTTGCCATCATGGAAAAAACAGTTTTCCATCTGTAACCAATACAAGCGGCAAGTGATTTCCTGAGTCTAAGAAGAGGGAAAGTCTTTCATGGTAGTTTGAGGAAAGTATAGGAAATTAAAAGTTTTTGTTAGAGGGGGAGGCTTATCATATTCTTTCTTAATAGATCTGAAAAGAAGTTTCTATGCACTAGACTAGAGGAACTGTAAATAATCCACTGACATCCTGTCCTGGGTTCAGCAGTAGCAGCCACTTTTGTCCTTGGTAGCTGGTGCAGTGCTGTGTTTTGACTTTCGGCCTGGGAACAGAGCTGATAACAATGATGTTTTAGTCTGACCAAGGACTTTGTGAGCCTCATGCTCTGCCAGGGAGTAGGGGAAGCCAGGAGGAAGCAGAGGCAGGACACCTGACCCAAACTGACCAAAGAAGTATTCCATACCACAGCATGTCATGCCCAGGATGTAACTGGGCATGGGACTGCAGGGTTGGATGAGGTATCGGTCAGTGCTTGGTCAGGCTTGGGGGGGGGCAAGTTATCGGTTGGCTGGTGGTGAGGTGTTGTATTCTCTTCCCTTGTTATTTCCTTTATCATTATTATCATTGGTGGTAGCAGTAGTGATCTGTGTTATACCTTAGTTACTAAACTGTTCTTATCTCAAGCCGTGGGAGTTGCATTCTTTTTGATTCTCCTCTCTGTCCCTCTGGGAGTAGGGGGAGGTCAAGAATGGGGGGGAAGTGAGTGAATGAGGTGCCTGACTGGTTTTAAACCACAACAGCTCTTTTTTGATGCCTAACGTAGGGCACAGGGCACGAAGGGTTGAGATAACGACAGATCTGACCGGATTAATAGTCACTCCTCACAACGCTGATTTACTGGTTCTCAGAGTTGTTCCTCTTGATCTCACAGTTTCAGAATGCAGTACATTACTTAGAGCCGGTATTTGCTGTGTTAGTGTTTATCAAGTGTGGGGCCTGGGCTAAGGTTCTTGTCTCACTGTGCTTTATGGCAATGGCTTGTAATACGGGCGGGCTCCAGCAGCAGGGCGGGACGGACGTGGCCGTGGACTTGTACCTGGCCGTCCGGCTGCTCTTCACCATCCTGGCCCTCGCCCTACTCTCCATCTTCGTGAGGCTGCGGGGAGCCGAGGTGGAGCGGCCCCGGGAGCCGGCGGCAGCCGAACCGGCCCGGGAGAGGGGCCCCGGAGAGCAACCGGCGGCGGGAGCGGGGCCGGAGGCCGGCAGGGAGCGGCTGCCGGTGGAGGAGGTCGGGGCGGTCGAGGAGAGGAAGGAGGCGGCCGCCGAGAAGCGGGAGAAGGCGGCGGACGAGCCGAGCCCCGCGGAGGAGCCGAGCTCCGCAGCCGAGCCCCGCGGCCGAGCCCAACCCCACGAGGGCCGAGAGCATTCCCCGGCAGCCGCCCGCCGAGCCCCAGGAGGACGCAGGAGACCACGCAGCATTTCCCAGCAAGGCAGAGGAGGAAGAGCTGGACTCAGGAAAAGAGAAGCTGGTGGTGGGAGAGCCGGCAAGCACAGCAGCTACACCAGCCCCAGTGACAAGTACAGCAGCATCGTTTGAGAGTTCTGAAGGTTTTGAATGGCCTTTGGGTATCCTTGGGACCTGCCTGCTGATTGTGATGGGGATCAGCATGTTGGCACACACACAGACTGTGTTCTACCCACCACCATTTTGTCTGATCTCAGAAGTTAAGCAGAGTCGGGTTTGGGTCTTGTCTGAGGTTAGACGACAATATAGGAGGACCAAGAGGTTTTCCCCAAGTCTGGACAGTCATGAGTGGCAGGGTGTGTGGGACAGTATGGGCAAGTATCTAGTCCACTGGGCCCCTCCAGTGCTTTGGAAGCGTCAGAGATGGAAGGCAGCTGTGTGGAGTCCCCAGCAACAAGCTGCAGAAACTGCTGAAGGGGACAGTGAATTATTTTGAGCCTGGTGGACCCATGCCACTTAAGGCCAACAGAGCAGAGATGCAACATAGAGATGGACTCATGCTCAAGGGGTGGACATAACAATGGATGCCCAGGTTATTCATGAGTGTTAACACTACACACAGCCTCTCCTGCTCTAAAAGACTGTTACAAGAGATGGAGCCCAACATCATGGACCAAATGGACTCAGCAGGTTTACAGGGATTAGTCCATGCACTAAGAAATGACCTCTTTGTCTGTGTGTGTAGGTGGATATATATATATATGTCATATATATATATATGTAAGAGCGATGGTATATTGAAAATGTGGGATCTGAGCATGACACGAATGGTATGGAATAAGGGGTGGACACTGTCCTGGGTTCAGCAGTAGCAGTCATTTTTGTCCTTCTTGGTAGCTGTTGCAGTGCTGTGGTTTGATTTTCGGCCTGGGAACAGAGCTGATAACACCGATGTTTTAGTCTGACCAAGGACTTTGTGAGCCTCATGCTCTGCCAGGGAGGAGGGGAAGCCAGGAGGAAGCAGAGACAGGACACCTGACCCAAACTAACCAAAGAGGTATTCCATACCACAGCACGTCATGCCCAGGATGTAACTGAGAGTTACCTGGAAGGGCTAGGGACTGTGGTGTTGGAAGAGGTATCTGTCGATGCTTGGTCAGGCTGTGGGGACGAGTTAGCGGTTGGCTGGTGGTGAGGTGTTGTATTTTCTTCCCTTGTTATTTCCTTTCATTATTATCATTGGTGGTAGCAGTAGTGATTTGTTACACCTTAGTTACTAAACTGTTCTTATCTCAACCTGTGGGAGTTGCATTCTTTTCTCTCTGTCCCTCTGGGAGTAGGGGGAGGGCAAGAAGGGGGGGAGTGAGTGAAGGAGCTGCCTGACTGGTTTTAAACCAGGACACATTCTTCCATACTACCGATTTCAAAGTCACAAGACTTTCTACAAGGAAAAACAGTCAGGCACAAAAAAGACATTCTATAGCATTCTATAGACAAGATAAAAAGGAGCCTCTAGATTCACAAATGACTATTTTGGTTTTGTTTTAGCTGTAAGTGACTTGAAACCTTTCCATTCTGTTTCTTCAGCCATTTTCTATCAATACAGTGTCTGAAGACGAAAGATATCTATTAAATACAGAAAAATATTCAAAATACAGAACAACAAATTCAGTATAACTCAGTTTTTAACCCTGACTTCTACAGTAAGCATGGCATTGCAAAACACATGAATATTAGCTAAGGAAAATATGCCACTCTAATGCACACCATATTATTGCATACACTTCAAGTAGCTGTGCAGTATTTTAGAGAAACAGTTGAGAAATACGCTCCAGATAAAAATAGTAGATGGAGGATGGAAAAAATAAAAGTACTTGTAAAACTGGGAAGGTTTTGTAGAGTTCTGTAATTGATTGTCCTGGATGCTTCAGCACACTGAAGATAGAAGAGAGAACATGCTTACAAACCTCATAGATCACCTCAGCTCTGGAGGCTCAGCCAGCACCCTGAGGGGCAGCAACCAGCCTTAATGGCCCTGAGCAGCCCCACTTGGGGCCTCCACTCACCCTTTCTGCATATAGCCCAGGAGCTACAGATCTGGGCATCCAGGAGCTAGTCTGGGCATCCGCACCTAAGCTGGGCTATGGTGCAGTTGTGCCTGTCCCCCTGGAAGGATGTCTTCGACTCAGGCTGCAGCCATGTCTTCAGCCTCATCGCCTGCTGGCTCCAGACTGGACCCCCTGTATGGACCCCGGACCTGAGGACCTGATTTATCACTTTATTTTGTTTGGGGTTGTCAGTGGGTCTTGTTATGAGCACTTGGCCATGTGTCAATGCCATGAGACCACACCCTGCCTGGGGCCAGGGTGTGCTGGGATCACCCTCAGTTGGAGGATTTTCAACATCATTAGTGCGAATAGTCTACAATCAGTAAAGCTGAAGTAAATGCAGAAGCTGGAAATACAACACATAGCAAGGAGACATCAAATGTGAAATAAAGAAAACTTGTCAAGAAACAATAACATGGAAAATAACCTGGAAGTGACAGTGGCCCTCTGCAGATTACACACAAACAGTATGATACCGGGATTTTAGCAAAAAGAGAAAAGCAAAATTAGTTACATGTGTGATCTCAAGTTCATACAAAAATAGGTTACTGCATGAATTTAGGAAAGAAACTAATGATTGGGCTTGATTTGGGGAAAGTTTGGCTTAAAAATGGGAAATAAAGAAAAATAATATCTTTAAGTTCTCTGTACCCACAGAGAAGCACCAAAATAATCCAGAAGCACTGTGAAATGCTTGACAATGGCTACTATTACAAAGAAGCTGTTAAATGTTTGTAACACTGCAGAAATAGGTGTACCACAAGTTACAATGTGGAAATCTACATCAAAATAGTAGAACAAACTTTTTCTACAACTACAGAAAAACCTAAGTGAATTATGAAGCAAAGTAGCTGTCATTATTGCTATTATTATTTCTATAAATATAGCTTATTCTAGAAACAATGGTAACATTGAGGGCACTGGTAGCAATTAATATTTAAAGCTTTTTAACTAGCATTTCACCAGTTTGCACAGGAGATATTACTGAAATTTCCCCTCCTCCCCCCTATCCAAGTGCTATCTGTCATTTAAGGAAATAAGCCTTTAATTATGCTGGTTATAGAAGAGCAGAAAGCTACCTGTACTCTCACCGTTTATGCCCAAGAGGCCTAGTTCTGACCCAAAAAGTAAGCAGCCAGTAACAGCCTATTAACATAACTGCCTTGGTACTAAATCACTTATGGAAAATATTTGTCTAGATTGTTCACCACAAAAATGAGTCTGTCCAAGCATTACTACCAAGTGGTGGTGTATCTTGGGACATCATAATTACAACTGTTATTTGATACAGAAAATCACGGATGCTAAACTGGACTATATCCCTTGTGTGATCTATAATTCACGTATGAAATACACTTTAGTCCCATATCCTTGAATGCAAACAGTTATAAAAAGTATGCAAGCAATTTCCTCCTGCACAAATCACAGCTACAGCATCACTGGACTTAATCTGGAAGCAGAGTACTTGACATTTCTGAGTGTTGGATGTCCCAAGCAGTTCACACTGCTTTAGACTATAAAGATACCACTTTTTAATTGAGGGATACTCAAACTCACCACATTTAAAATCTCAAATTAAAAAGGGAGCTTGCTCAGGAACCCTCCCTATGTCCAGTTACTAAACTGATATAAGGATTTAAGAAGAGATTTAAGTACCGGAAAAAGGGCAACATATTCCAAAGAATTGTTCTAATTATTGTTTAAGAGACAGTAAACTATATAGCCATAGAGCCTATCTAGTAGATATTCAACACATAAATATCATGGTCTCAGAAACATACCTTCTGACTACTTAAAATCTTGCTGACCATATGTATTTCTAAAGTGTAAAATGGAATTTCCTGGGAAAAAGAAAAAAAAAAAAACTATTTGACCTAAGCTTTTCAGAAACTTAAAAGCATCTTTTTCTCCTGGAACATCCCTATAATTTCCAATAGCTGTGCTCTGGTGTCTGTGATAGAAGAAACATATTGCCAGAACCAATCAGAAAGTCTCTCCAATTCTGGTGACTAAAACTAAGATGTGGCTTGATGTTACTAAAAAAAACACCTAATACTGACACTTCCTAAGTTTCTTTTACCAAAGTTAACTTCTGGTTTTGAAGCCCAAAACACATGACAAAAACTTTTGCAGCTGACAGTCATTACTAATTTCAACTAAGGACAGAAGCACCTTTCCTTGACTAGCTGGTGATGCCCTAAAATTTACATGTTAAGACCTACCGGTCTGTTTAGGTCCTACATGAAATTCTTTCTGTTCATGCTGTCATTGCTGGCTTTGAAAGTGATTGGTACCAATCTCAATGCTCTGCCTTTTTGATATAAATGCTAATTATATACTTCTCACTACCTTCCTGGATGCAAATCTGGCAAGGACTCCAGAATCCAGCTGACTGCAATCTCAGCAAGTAGGAGGAGGGAGCAAGGGGGCTGAGGACTTTTCCTTCGTTCAGTTTAGGAAATGAGAACTGTATGGTGTGCTGGCTCACATACATAGGTTAATGGTCTGACCACCAAATACCTGAGAGTATTCTTGCTCTATCAGCTTTGGGAACTGAAAATTGAATAAGCAGCAATAATGAAATTCCTTTTCACTCCCCTGCTATCTCTTCGTGTCATTGCATATGATGACTTTCAGAAGTCAGTAACTTTCTGCTACTTCCACACAAAATGTGAAATGAGGTGTTTACCCTCTGTCCATGGCACTCCAAAAAGTGGGATTGGACCAAATCCCCAAAATAACTGACAAACTATCACAGAAAACTAGCATTTCCATGGTCCAAAATCCTTCAGGAATAAAGCCATAAAATTATTTAATGTAAAAAAGCCCATTTTCCTTCATTTTAGCAATAAGATTAAAGCCCTTACACAAAGGGAATTCCAGGATTCAGAATACACAGTGTTTTATAATTTGATTTTATGGAGTCCACTATTCACATGAGCTCTTCATTGATACATTTGCATCTTTTATATTCCTTATTTTATTTGAAGAATGCAACTGTTGACTGAAATGCCCATAATTAACTGCTTTTCCTATGTTCTTTCCCTTGTAATACACATTCTAGTTATTTATTTGCCTTCAACCACAATACACAGGTTGAAAACTGTGTAGGTGGAAAAATGAGAACAGGGTAATGCTCACTCCAATTTTAGATCAAAGAATTTATCAACTCAGAAGTAAAATTATCAGAAATATTCTACTTTGGTTTCATATACAATAGGTATTGGCTAGCTTTTTCACTGTCTATAAAAAAATAAACCAAACATTCAAAATTGACGGGAACATTAAGAAATTCAAAAGAGCAATATTTAGGGATGTACAGAAAGATCTAATCTGAAACCTGTTCAAAAGCTTACTTGGTAGCACTGGAATCTGTTTTCATTTGACTCCACAGAGAAAAGAGTAACTAACATTTTGTTCATCTTCATGCCTTTGAATGAGTTTTCTTGCAACACTAGACAATACAGCTACCACCTTGACAAAAGGCAATTCAGTCTTTGCAACTCTGGAAAATATTCTCTGCAGTAAAATACAGCTTCTTTGCTGGATATATAAGGAATATAAGGAATATACATAATATATATATAGGAATATAAGGAATATATATAAGGAGTATAAGGAAGAAATTCTTTACTGTGAGAGTGGCAAGACACTGGCAGAGGTTGCCCAAGGAAGTGGCAAATTCTCCATCCCTGGAAGTGTTCAAGGCCAGGTTGGATGGAGCTTGGAGCAACCTGCCCTAGTGGGAAATGTCCCTGCCCATGGCAGGGGGTTGGAACTGGATGAGCTTAAGGTTCTTTCCAGCCCTAGCTATTCAATGATTTATTTTCATGGTAAGAATAAATTTTTTAAATCAGCAAAAGCTGAGTAAAGAAAGATGCCTAAACTCACTGACACCTGAATGGCACTTCCGAAGACTATGCAAAAGCAATAGCAATACTTCTAGCTTTGCCTGGAACAAGTCCTGGGAAAAGAGTATTGTTTTTTTTTTTACTTTCACAGCAGTATATATGGCATATTATAATAGAATCATGGAAGGACTACAAACTGCTGTACCTTACTGAATATATAAATATTTGTAGAGCAGTCTGGGTAAAAAGCAGCACAGGAAAATGAGTCAAGGATTGTGCAGTAAGGGCCAGAAGAAATAAATCTCCATCTCTCTATACAAGCAAGAATGATCACATCAGCAGTATTCTGGCAAGAATTTTCTCATGTGTGAATGGTTAGGGAGAAGGGAAGAAGGCAGACAATGCTTCTTTCACTCTCATAAAGCTCAGGCACCTCAAATAATTCATCTGATCATTCTGATAGAAATATTTTTATGACAAATGTTCTCAAAGAGAATGTAACCAACGTGTCCTTTTTATACACTGATTAGATGGTAATAACCAGCATAGAAGTGGACAGTGGCTGCTGCAAATCTTACTCTTGTACCCACCAGTCTCAAGGGAAAAATTTCTGTCTTTGAAAAAAGGTCTAATTAACTCCTCGTGGATGCACTGCTACACCACTCTTTAAACCCAGTTATCACTACATGCTACAAAGTTGTAAGTTTGAAGGGGTTTAATATAGAATCATAGAATCATAGAATAGTTAGGGTTGGAAAGGACCTTAAGATCATCCAGTTCCAACCCCCCTGCCATGAGGAAGGGACACCTCACACTAAACCATGTCACCCAAGGCTCTGTCCAGCCTGGCCCTGAATACAGCCAGTGATGGAGCATTCACAACTTCCCTGGGCAACCCATTCCAGTGCCTCACCACCCTTACAGTAAAGAACTTCTTCCTTATATCCAACCTAAACTTCCCCTCTTTAAGTTTTAACCCCTTACCCATTGTCCTATCACTACCGTCCCTAATGAAGAGTCCCTCCCCAGCATCCCTATAGGCCCCCTTCAGATAGCAGCCTTCCAGTTATGAGGTCCCCACGCAGCCTTCTCTTCTCCAGGCTGAACAACCCTAACTTTCTCAGCCTGTCTTCATATGGGAGGTGCTCCAGTCCCCTGATCATCCTCATGGCCCTTCTCTGGACTTGTTCCAACAGTTCCATGGCCTTTTTATGTTGAGGACACCAGAACTGCACACAATACTCCAAGTGAGGTCTCATGAGAGCAGAGTAGAGGGGCAGGATCACTTCCTTCGACCTGCTGGTCACGCTCCTTTTGATGCAGCCCAGGATATGTTTGGCTTTCTGGGCTGCAAGGGCACACTGCGGCCAGCTCATGTTCATTTTCTCATCAACCAACACCCCGAAGTCCTTCTTCGCAGGGCTGCTCTGAATCTCTTCTCTGCCCAACCTGTAGCTGTGCCTGGGATTGCTCCAACCCAGCTGTAGGACCTTGCACTTGTCATGGTTAAACTTCATAAGGCTGGCATCAGCCCACCTCACAAGCCTGTCAGGGTCCCTCTGGATGTCATTCCTTCCCTCCAGGGTATCAACCGAACCACACAGCTTGGTGTCATTGGCAAACTTGTTGAGGGTGCACTCAATCCCACTGTCCATGTCAGCGACAAAGATGTTGAACAAGACCAGTCCCAACACCAGTCCCTGAGGGACACCACTCATTACTGGTCTCCAGCTGGACAGTGAGCCACTGACCACAACTCTTTGCGTGTGGCCATCCAGCCAGTTCTTCATGCACCGAGTGGTCCATCTATCAAATTGATGTCTCCAATTTAGAGACAAGGATGTTGTGTGGGACAGTGTCGAACGCTTTGCACAAGTCCAGGTAGGTGACATCAACTGCTCTACCCCTGTAGCCCCATCATAGAAGGCCACTATGTTGGCTTTCACTTTAAAATACAAATGAAGTTACACACTGATCTGTAAGTGAGCATAATCTACAGATGTATGAGAACCGAGAACCTATGCAAGGGAGAAATCCTACAGACCTAGATGCATTTCTCATCAACAGTAGAGTGAAACAGGTGAACAGAACAGGCAGAAAGTTTTCATGACCAGTCCGAAGAACTGAGATGGGAGTAAGCATGTTACAGTAAGCTCCTCTACCTATCCCGTAAACTATCTACATTAATAATATTTCATTTGATGAGAAAATATTCTATGTGATTTAATAGATTGAGTTGTGGTACAATGAATGCATCTTGGAACTCTATACCTCTTGGAACTTAGTAACACAGCTGGCACTCTGAAAAGAAAAATGTTGATGAACTGCAGAAAATGTTAAGCTATGCAGTAGAAGTGTATTCTATGACATATTTGCTATATTTCCTTCAAAATTATCATTGCGATATGACAATTTTCATGAGTAGGGTCCTTATTCCTTATGATTTTCTCTTCCACAGGTCAAATTTGGAAGCAGTTCCTTCAATGATACCTTTCTATTCCATGTAATTCCTTTCAGTGTTTAGTCCCCAGCCTTATTAATCTATTCTTTAATGCCTCTTAATCATTTCGTCCTGCTCTGCTTCTACTGAAGCCGTCAACTGATGCTTTATTGAGCAATAGAGTCTCCCCAATTTTTTCCTATTCCATACTTTCATAGTCAAGATTCATCAATGTTCTTGTGTATTTCACCATGAAGCAGTGATTTCTGTAAACTACTATTCCCCTCATTATATTCCCCAACAGCTAAAGCTGGTTTAGGTCAACATTTCACCACACAGCATGGACACAAAATCAGCATTTGCTTGTATTTTTTCCTATGTCTTGAAAAAATAGTCATAACATGTTACTTGTGGTTTTGAAGTTTGGGGTTGGGTTAGGCTTTTTTTCCCTATTTCTGTGATGCTGGCAAAAAGTATCATATTCAGAAGACAAAAAATTCTAAATCAATTTAGATTTGTACTATAGGGGATTAACTTAAATCCCACATTGTGCTAAATCTGTATATCATTCAGCATATGCACCAATGCATGAATCCCGTGAAGGTGAACTCAGTCAAACTGAGCATGTGCTTTTACCACTGTAGAACCAAGGATGAAAATACAACAGGGTCCTTACTGTTAAATAAAATCAGTAATGAGAGACATCATATAAAAAATGCTAAAGACTGTTTTATGAAAAAAGTCTGGAAAAAAAGAAGAGATGACAAATGCAGCAACAAGCGGAAGACGTTCTATCTCAATTCCCTGTAGAACAAGTTCCACCTTTAAAGTATTTTTAAAGATGCATATTCTTCCCTATTCTGAGCAAAAGTGGATTTTGGCAATGGACAAGACACGCGTGAATAGAACATGAACAGCAGGATACCTTTAATATATGTTTAAGGCTTCAGTCACTTTTCCTGCTTTTTCTCAACATGCATGTTTTGAAAGTTACAGAGAAATTTATTATCAGACTATACATTTTGTATGTCAATAAGGTCTACAGGTTTAAAAAGCCTAGCTGAAGGCCTTTTCAACACCACTTTGTGGGTTTCTTTTTCTTTTTCAATGGACTTTATGCATTAAAAAAGAGATCAGTCCTTGTCTTATGAGAGAGAAAGCTAACTTAATTTTAGCTCAATTTCAGGCTCAGCTTATTGCCTGAATACTGAAAATCAGTTATTAATTTTACGACAGTATCAAGACATGCACAGGTACCTGTTGGTACCCAAAAATTACTATTTATTTCTGAAAATTCATACAGCATCTTTTCTGTCTGTTGCTGACACTGGTGAAGAACTCTTCAACAATATATTTAAAATGGCTCTCTATTTTCTCAGCTTTCAGACTCTGATGTAAGTCAATTATAATTTTGGAAAGGCTGAACTTAAGCATTTTTGTTAAAGTAGTTACCATCTAAGTACACCGTAAAAACTTACTGCTGCCTACCCAACTGATTAAAATGCATTGTCACTTTTCTGTATTGAGATTACTTACACTATCACACTGAAGGCTCTTATTTTTGGTGCCTGTTGCATAACAGTCACAGGGTTTGCAAACATCAGTGGCTGAAAGATCTGCACCTGCTTGTCTGTAATGGAAATCCTTGCACAGCTCACAGTTCCTTCCTGCATGAAAGAAAGGTCTTGTATTATGACTTCCAATTCATTAAAATTAGCTGTATAATTCAAAATTAAAGACTATTCCTTTGAGAGAATTCTATAATTTTCTGGACGTCCATTTTAATGCACCTTTCATCTCTACCTGCCAATTTAGTGATCCAGAGCATATGAAACAATGAACCTGTTACAAACTACGTTTTACTCCATTAAACTTCCATCTGTTGTATAATACCACACTTATATAAAAGCTATGCCATGCAAATGCCTATACATTTTTTGGAAAAATTATCACTGAACCTGAAACTTTTCTTTTTTTTTTCTTTACTAGACAAAGCCAAGAAAACCAAAATAGAACTGTTAAAAACTATTCAAATATGCTACTTACGTGGAATAGAAAACTTTATTCAATGAGGAAGCAACTGACATTACAGTAAAATTCAAGAACATTTTTAGGATGTTATGAAATAGAAAGATGCCATTCTGTATTGAAACACCCCAGCACATGTAATAGGAACAGCTTTGAAACCTTACATTCTAATTCTTTATTAGAATGCCTTTTGAATAAAAGATCTTACACAAGATTGGATCAGTTTCTAGCTGTATTTTCCTCTTGCTTAAGAACTGACATCACTGTAATTACTGCACAATCTGGATAGTTTAAAAATACACATATAGGAGAATTTATTGCAATATGAGCCACTGAGCATTATTAATTTCAGCTGACACAAGACTTAGCCAAAAAGTGACTTAAAATAAACCGGCCATTCTCTCTTGTGTGACTCACCAGCAGTGTTATGTTGACAGTTATCACACACTCCACCACTGCCTCTGTAGTGTTCCTGAGGAAAAGGGTCCATTGCTAAGTCATAGTGGCAGCTTAGTGCATGGCTGTAGCATTGACAAGGTCTGCAATTATAGGCATGAACTTGGTCACCTGGACGAAAAGGTTTGTCGTTGTATAACGGCAAACAGCGGTCACACTGGAAAAGAACAAAACAAAACAACCTATTTCTTTACCTTCCAAGCACACTATTATACTCTCTCTCTAATCACGTTTTGTTCTGTTTTCCCCCATTTAAATATTACAGATACTGAGGTTTAGACAAGTGAGAAAGTGTATAGAGAAATAACAGAACAATCTATTTTTAGTTAAAGTTAATTTAACAACAGATTAAAATCAAGGACAGTAGGCAGAAGAATTAAATTTTAAGTATTTAGGTATTTGACACAAGCAAACATGCTGAGATTCAGATATAGTTAAACCTCCGAAGATGCAAAATGGCACCTACTGTGTTTGAGGCACAGAAGACATATTTGACTAATGCATCCATTTGGATGCATTTTAAACAATGTTTGTTATTGTAGTTTGTACTATTGTAGCAACTGTAGTTTGTGCAATTACCATTTGACCTTGTGAGTGAAACAGAAGACTTCCTACGGCCAAATATGCGATGCTGCACAGAGCATCTAAAACATCAGCACTGCTAAATGTGCATTTTATCTCATAAAATTTTCAAGAAGGAAGTTTTAACCAAAGCCCACAAACCTCTATACATATTCAGGTCTGTCAAGTTATATTTTAAATTACACCGATGAATAATAGCATACAAGGTCCAGTGGTTAAAGAGACACCTAAACAAAATTATCTTGTTTTCTTCATTTTATTAGATACAAAGATTAATGACATTCAAGTACTTCATTAGCTTAAATCCAAACCAGTAAAAATATTTTTAAGTAGTGGAGGAGCACGGCAGGACCTCATCTTTTACTTGGATGAACTCACAATATTACCTGCTAAGGAGAGCTTCATAAAGAATGTGAAGTTGGAATAATTTTCGCTTCATAATACACTCTATAAAACTTCAAGAAGGAAATTTAGTGTGTGTATTTGTTCATCAGGAACTAAAAACAAACTGGATTTCTTCATGAATGGATAGCATTTTTGACAGTTACATTCTCTTTTTATTATTTAGTTTTTATGGAATTGGCTCAAAAAGTACATGTTGGCACTGGAGACATGTTTGTTTAGATTGTTTTTAAGTGGCATTACTGAAACTCGATTACCAAAATAGTGGTGCCTTGCTGGATCTCAGAAACAAAATATATTCCAGTTGTCACTTCCATCTTCCAGAAGGAATTCAAATGCTTAAAATAAGTTGCTTCTGTAAAGTATTTGGGCAATTTCTTTCTTCTTAAGTTCCAGAAGTGTGCTTATCTTTCTTCATGGCTATTATTCCAAGCACTATTACAATTATTTAGGCCCAGTGTGCCTACATCACCTATATGCTGACAATTATGAAACTATACAGAAGTTTCTAAGCTCTTCACTCCCAGCTGACACCAGAAAAGCATCAACTGTGGGTAGTATGTGAAACTGAATTCAGAAAAAAAGCTTAAGAGCTTATTCATGTCCTTCCTTCATTCACAACCATCCTTCCTCTCTCTAGTCATTCCCTTTGCCTGTACCTTGATGAAAATCAGCATTACACAGCACCAGCAACATGAGACAATGGGGTTCATTCAGGTATTGTGCAACTTGGGAAGTGCAAGAAAGAAACCCTAGCTCCCAGCCAAACTATCCCACTCATGCAGCTCCCTCTTTGCAGCATATCTAGGGAATTATGTCCTCCTTGAAAAGCAAACAGTAGAGAAATAGCTACCAACCTGCCAGCCCTGAATTTCCAATTGTATGCAGTCAAAACGTGCTGGACCTCCATCCACCTCATCCTGCTGAGTTTGTCACACCTTTATTAAGCTAAGAATTGCATTTAACTTCAAGACCTGGTGCGTTTAACTTGCACTTTTGGTAGCAGGATGACGTACAGATGGCAATCTTGAGTTCTTCATTGATCGAATGTAAACTTTGCTTTTGTCCAAAGCAAATTGTTGAGATTTTCAAAGGTATTAAGAGATTCAGCTTCAATTCTTGGCTACCATATGTAAAACAGGTAGATTTCCCAAAAGCCTTTGACAAATCTGAGGGCTAGCAACAGATTGATAAAGAACATTAATTCTTGACAAACAAGCCTTCCTCCACAACTGTAAAACTCACAAACATGTAGATGTCCTTATTCTCAGTTACATCTAGGCCCTTCAGAAAAGATGTTAAAGATATGATTTTCCCTATGGACAATACCAAACATGTCCTCTTGATACACAGTATCTGAACCACTCACCTTCTGTGATACCAGTTTCCTGAGAAACCTTACATGGAGCAGGATGGTCAAAATACCTAGCTCATCTAGGACCAATTCCTTAGTCTGAAATTACAGCTAAAGCCTTACTTCCAATAATTAACTCAAGATATTTATTATTTTTTTTACTATAATTATTTTTAAAAGCTTACCTCCTCAAAATTCCTGTATCCAGCACACTTAAGGAAAGTTCACCAGTGACTTCAGCCTAAGCCTGTATGTGCCAAGTTCCCTATTAGTGCCCAAGAATGCTGAGGACAGTGCCTCTGAAGAAACAGTCAACAAATACTTGAAGAAATACTTCAGAAGGCAACACTAACAATACTTTAAGACTTGTAATAACTAGAACCTTCTAGTTCAACACTTTTAAAATATCCCACTGCTTGCCTCTGGGTTTCATCCTTTTTTCCTATGTTGTTCTCTTATATAGAATTTATTCCTTCTTTTCCTAACCTGTGTAGGAGTTCAATCTCCCACCTGTCAAAGTTCATCTGCAATAACTAGTGCATATACACATCTATAATACTTACAGAAGCATATGTATAATGTACTGCTTATGTTACTAACAGTACACAGATTTTACAATCTGCTGAAGTGGTATCAAGATCAGAATGCCACTTTCTTAGGCATTCTGGAATGCTGCCTTGCCTTCGCAAGGCTCCCATACGTGCATCACCCAACCATGTTTGTTTATGCTGCCCTGTGTGTTGACTATAATAGGACAGTTAATCACATATTATTTTTCCCTTCCTACAAGATCCCAGTCTGTATCCAAATGGACAGTATGCATTCACCCCATTTAGCTTCATTAGCCAAATAAATGTGGCTTCTAGGCAGTAGCTATTCCAGCGTAGCTTAGCCCTGCTCTGAAGGCAGTCACCTTAATATTCCCATGGCTTTTCCTCAGTACCCTCCCTACAGCATTTGACTATCTATCAAGACTACCTGTTAGCAGAGATTTGAACCATATCTGTTTATTGTGAACTCCCCAAAGACCAAAAAGTTTTTAAACTCGAAAGCCAGGTCTCATTATGAAAAAACAAACAAACAAACAAACAAAAAAAAACCCAACCCTAGAACATTCTAAGTGACTCCAACTGATTAAGAAAAACAGAATAGAAATGAAGAGTGTCTTATGGGGTTCCATCATAATACCCTATGTACCTTAAAAGGATGAAGCATGATTTTAGAAGCCAAGCACAGACACTGCAGGTGGTTTACAAATACCATATGTCAAGTAGTATGCTAAGAAAACATACCTCTGCTGCTTTGCAACAGTAAAGTAACTGACAAAGAACCTGACTGGCAAAGAGAATAAGATCTGCCATCTGAATGCCAGATTCAACTGGCAATGGAATGCAACTGAGATCTCAAACACTGGCAAAGATGTTGTCAGGTGGTATGAAATATACTTTCATTCAGTTCCTCTTTTATTTATGCTTTTTTTAGGTGAAATTACTTGAAGCCATAGCAAGTCCTACAAAATTAAACCCTATGCAACCACACTAATTCTGACAATCAGGCTGCTCACTAAATTAATTCACAGTTAAATTCTCCAGGATTAAAATTCAAAGCTATTTTCAAATCAAGCATCCACTTCATCTAATCCACATGTAGACTCCAACCTTGTAGGACTTCTGTAAAATAAAAGAGGGGGTGAAGGTATGTATTTGTCCTGGGTTCAGCAGTAACAGTCATGTTTCTCCTTCTTGGTAGCTGGTGCAGTGCAGTGTTTTGACTTTCGGCCTGGGAACAGAACTGATAGCGATGTTTTGGTTTGGCCAAGGACTTTGTGAGCCTCATGCTCTGCCAGGGAGGAGGGGAAGCCAGGAGGAAGCAGAGACAGGACACCTGACCCAAACTGACCAAAGAGGTATTCCATACCACAGCACGTCATGGCCAGGATGTAACTGGGAGTTAGCCGGAAGGGCTGGGAGACTGCAGGGTTGGAGGAGGTATTGGTCGGGGCTGGGGGGGCGAGTTATCGGTCAGCTGGTGGTGAGGTGTTGTATTCTCTTCCCTTGTTATTTCCTTTATCATTATTATCATTGGTGGTAGCAGTAGTGATTTGTGTTATACCTTAGTTACTAAACTGTTCTTATCTCAACCTGTGGGAGTTGCATTCTTTTGATTCTCCTCTCCGTCCCTCCGGGAGTAGGGGGAGGGAAAGAAGGGGGGGAGTGAGTGAACGAGTTACCTGACTGGGTTTAAACCTCGACAGTATTGCAGCTGATGAGTTCAGTATGTGTTCTATTTTACCAACACTCTAACTTGCTAAGGATATTTAATTGAAGGGGGCCTACAAGGATGCTGGAGAGGGACTCTTCATCAGGGGCTGCAGCGATAAGACAAGGGGTTATGGGTTTAAACTGAAACACAGCAAGTTCAGGTTAGATACAACAAGGAAGTTCTTTACTGTGTGGGTGGTGAGGCACTGGCACAGGTTGCCAAAAGAAGTGGCAAATGCTCCAACCCTGGCAGTGCTCAAGGCCAGGTTAGACAGAGCCTTGGGTGACAAGGTCTAATGTGAGGCATCCCTGCCCATGGCAGGGGTGCTGGAACTAGATGATCTCAAGGTTCTTTCCAACCCTAACTATTCTATGATTCTATGAGAAGGGAGTGCTGTAGACAGTTACTAGTTACTATAGTGTTAATTTCACTTCTCTGAGGAAGCTGCTACATGGGAATTTTTCTAATTTTTTAATAATAGATTTAGTGGGGTAAAAGAAGCAGAATATTGCCACAAACTGGCTAATCACTTGGCCATTTATACGGAATACATGAAAAATCATAGAAATGCAATAAATATATGTAGTGATACGATGTGTGACAGGTACTTCCAACAACTCTGAAGCACCAGACCAGATATCTCTGTTTTTTTCACATGAAAAGAAATAAATATCCTGCACAGAGGATAAGCCCCTGAAAATAATTTTCAGACAGGAACAGCCTTCTTGATGTCCAAGAGGTAACAATACAACCATAATGCTAGTTGCCATCTGCCTACTCTTCAGTAAAACTTAGAAACTTCAGGTCAAAAGGCAGAATGACCACTTCACATTCCTTCAGCATGTCATTACCTGTGCAGCAAATCACAACATATCTGAGACTGCAACACCTTCTTTGAACTGTGAAATTACACCAGTTTTCCAGGGATGGATTCATAGACAAACCCATAACTTCCACAGACATGTCAAAGTTAGCTAAAATTATCAGACAGATGAGACAATTGCACTATGTGCCTCTTGGCTTGCTGTTTCCTAACACACAAGTCAACCATCTGCCTGCTTGATTTCCTTTCTTTTTATTCTGATGTAACCATCTTCCTCCCAGGCATGTCCTCTGCATATACAAATTATGGCACAGAGCTTACCAAAAAGTGCATTTTTCGCTAGCTTGCTTCTGCAAGCTAGAAGTTTCTGTTAGTTGAGTGACCACTTACTATAGTCAATATTTACAGCTCCTCAGGTACTACGTATCATTAATTCCAACATCTAACACGATGATACAGATTGACCTTTAACTAAGGTTTAGATAGATTCTTCTGTAAACAACATAAAAAGCCTAATTCTTGGTAAATCAACAATGCCCTATCCAGTCTTCAGACAGCATATGTTTAAGACCATCAATTATTTGCATGGAAAATTCTGAAGACAAGAAGTCCTTACTGTATCGAGTCACCCTCTCACTTCCATTCATACCCCCTGAAGCATTTATCAGAGTTGCTTTATGTTAAATTCAATTTTCTATTATTATTTCTACAATTCTTCCTGTATATTTTGCCTCTCTCTATTAAGTTCTGCATGACCAATTTAAAGGAGGCTCTGAGGCTGTAATCCCAAAGCAGGACACACGCATTTACAGAACAATTTTAAATGAAGAAGCTAAGCGCTTCTTTTCATGAAAGAAAAAGCTCTGAGGATTCTTAATGTGGCCCCTCAGCAAGTCATTCTTAAGCATTCCCTTCTTCCTATCGTATCACATTTCATTACAACATATTTCTTCATCAAAATAGAACTCAGAAAAAAATAATATAGAGAAATATCATTTGGTATGTCAAATTTCGTAACATGGTGATGCCAATAACTAAACTAAGATTTCAATTTGTAATGGATTATGTAAGTTTTCAGTTTCTGGTATTGCTTTGCTGAGCAACAGCTATCCAGGTGTATATGTCAGATAAATTCAAGATAGTAATTTTAGTTGCATTATGTGTAAATGTGACAAGGACTTACTCTGCCATATGTAAGAGCTTGTCAAGGGACCTCTGTTTAAAGAATCCACACAAAATAACTCAAAACAATAAAACCTCCTCAGTTGTGGTGACTTACTGACTGGAAAAGGACAGAAGTAAAAAAAAAAAGACTGCAGACAGTGCAATTTCATCTCAAAACCAAAACAAACAACAAGAGTTTATATTTGGAAACTTACTTCATTGTTAATTGAATTACTAGTAATAGTAATAATAATAATAGCAGCTGCCTAATTCACTGGGGTGGAAGCCTAAGAAACACATGTATAAGTCTGTAAGACAGAGTTCTATCATTGCAAATGACAGAGACGCGTTCTCTTTATCAGGGACTGTAGTGATAGAACAAGGGGTGATGGGTTCAAACTGAAACAGGCAAAGTTCAGGTTAGATATAAGGAAGAAGTTCTTCCCTGTGACAATGGTGAGGCAATATAAATCTTTGATAAAATTCAAAGTAGTTAGTGATATATTTGCAAATATTACTTCTATTTTGTTACTACTTCTATTTTCTTTCCTATTTAGCAGATACTGACATCATCATTAAAGAATGAGCAAAATAATTAAACAACATCCTTATTGTGCTCTGAATAAATATAGTCAATTCAAGCATTTCAGTTATAGTTACAATGCATACATGCCAAATCAAAAATGTGACACTCACTGGGACAACCCATTAACAGGGACACAAATTATCTGATAAGGCAGATGCATTGTTAAAATCATAAAATGTATTTGGTTTGTTTTCACAAGGTAGCAGAAGTCTTGCAAGAGTGCTTGGTGAACTTCCAGATCTTATTAAATATTTATAATTAATCCCTACAAAGTAACATTTCACAACATGTGTTCTAATTAAAGGGACATTGTCAGTTTGAATCTTTTTTCTAATCTGACCAATCTAAAAACTTCCAATTTTTGTTCAAATCCCATTTAGTCTGTGGATCCTACACGTGTGCTTAAAATACTTAGATGCCCTATGAAATTCTACAAAGATCCTTCACATGATCACAAGCACAAAATCAAATGCTCTCAGATTAACATTTCTTGTTCTGTTCTAGCACATACTTCTTCAGGGCTTTTTATGTGAGATTTTTTTTTTGCTACTGCTGTGGCTGTTCCATAGCCCCTGCTTAATTTTTAGAAAGCCTGTTTCCAAAAGGCATAAATGTAGCAGGGGATACAATATGTATTCATGATGGAAATCTAGCATTCAGTGGGATTGTAGGACTCACTCCTTTGACGTAGCTCACTCTTTCTTAACTTCGACTTCTTTTCCTTAACTCGTAAATTGTGATTTTGCTTTCACTAAACTGTATGCAGTTTACATGTGTATGGCATGTCTATACATATGCATACGTATGTATGGGCACGTCTCAGTATTTTCTCAACTATGCAAGAGACATTCAAAATCAAGTTCAAAATATTTTAACTCTTCTTATCTTAGACATAGTTAGTAAAATAACTGCATTAAAAGATCTCATTCTTAGCTGAACTCGGAGACTGCAATCTACAGATGTCCCAGGTATCTACAGATGTTCCAGGTATCTGTTAAGTGTTTTACCTTGGATTAGGCATGTAGTTTTGAACAAAACTCCAAATTTTCTGCATTTACTTTGCTTTGGTTCACATCACAGAGCTGTATTGGACCACTTGAACTGTTTCCTTTCTAAATTGCAAGCTGAACTCCAGGACTGTGCCTACAGTGCTCCATCTACTAAATGGGTCTGGAGTTCTTAGGACCAGACTAAAAGTAGAGTAAAAATAGCACTCTGTAAACTGCTACTTGCTACAGCTGGTAGAGCCATAACTTTTATGAGATGCTGACAGTCTAAATTTAAGTTTGCATCTAATGCTTGAAAATGGCCTAATCCTCTAACAAGAAATCAAATTCCTTAACTCACTCAGCACTCCTAATGGTGTGTGGTAGAATGGCACTTGGTGGAGGGGACAACATTTCTGTTTCCTTACTTAATACAAATCCCATTACAGAAAGTCTCCCTATAAAAGATAGGACAACACTAACACACGTTCACACACACTCTTCCCCAGGACTAAAACCCCAATTCTGAGGCAGTTAATAGGTGATGTAAATAGACAAAGGAGAGACTAACATTATTTCCTTCTGTATAGCTTTCCTTGATGCACAGGCATCTGTATGGTTCCACAGCTGAGTCGCAATTATCAGCATGGCCATGGCAGTTACACCTGAAAGACAAATAGGTAATGAAGAAAAAATTATATTATGGAAATACATTTGTCCAACAATATATAACACGCTCACAAAGATAATTTTGTGTATTGCATAGTCTGGTTCTTTATTAAGAACAAATAAACTCCATCCCTGGCAGTGTTCAAGGCCAGGTTGGATGGAGTTTTGGGTGACACAGTCTAGTATGAGGTGTTCTTGCCCATGGCAGGGGGCCTGGAAATAGACGATGTTAAGGTCCTTTCCAACCTAACTATTCTATGATTCTATCAAACAGAAAGAGAATGTTCCTAAATGCAGTAGCCTACAAAAGATTACTCAACATACTTTTAAGTATCAACAGTTATTTTTCAAGAAAATAAAACCCAGCATGTAGTAGAGATAGTTACCTCATATAATATGTAAACTATATTTCAGTATATAACAATATCTAAATTTGTTAAATGGCAATTCTTCATCAATATTAAGTGTTACAGTGTGGCTATAGTTGTTTTTTTCTTCAAGAAATCTTAGCCATATCAAGCATAATTTTCTACTTTAACCCATTTTGATCTCAGTTTAAATGTCCATTTGTTACTAAAATAAAATCTTTATAAAGCATTAGTTAACGGTCAGTAATCATACCACTCTACCTGAAGAGCTGCTCTTCTGAAGGCACGGCATAGCTTAGCAAACTACAGCTGAAATCATTTTGCTGTTACATAGTCACTGAAATTGTAGCTATTTTAGTAAAAGCATTATCATACACATGTAAATCAATAATCAAAACATAGTAGTAGTATAGAAAATTTTTAAGGTAAACATGACCTAATGGGTTCCCTTAATAGGGTGTATTCTCTTAAAATGAGGACTACCAAAATAATTTCAGGAATAATGCTTATTTGCAAAAATCTGCACCATATGCTTCTTGGAAACTATTTCATTGCCCAATTTGCATAGTATTTACAGGGCATAATTAGTCCTTTCACAAGACAGAACACTTATCACATACAATAAAGTTGTCAGTCACAGATAATGTAACACTTTTACTGACAGCTGCCCCGTTTTAAGAGGAAAACTACAGCTAAAACAAAGAATGAGCTCTGCATTAAGGCTGTACAAATTGCCAGGTCTGGAAATCTATCAGGAAACTTGGAAGAGCTACTGAAGAAAAGCACAGGCCATGGTTTCTATCAGAAGCTTTTGCTTAGAGGCACTGGTAACTCCAAGGAAAGCACTGCTTTTGACAGATTTGTGTAATAAGTATAATTAATTTTAAAATAACATCTGAGCAAATGTTTTTTTAAGAAGCAGTACATCAACAATTTCAAACTTATGCACTGCTTCAGACCAAATTCCCTTCTCATTCATACATGTAAAAGCAGAACAACTTCATTAAATTTTAGGCAGGTCATTATATACTTTGCATAGCTGTAATAGTTAGAGGCAGCGATGGGTGGGGGAAGAGTTCCATAACACCTACCTTCCGCTGACTGTAATCTCATTAATTCCGTAGTACCTATGCCTGAAATCTACCCAAGACTCATTAGTATGATACTGGCCATGGAGATGAATTCTCACTTGTGTAGCTTTCACAAACTCTTGGAGAGATGGAGTATTGTAAAAATCATTGTAACCAGGCCGGCGATTTGGTTCCGGGGTAAGAACACTAAAAGTGAGATTGCCACGGGAATATGGTGTAAAGCTGTTTAAATAGAGAAAAAGACAAATGAAAATCAAAATATCACACATCTTACAAACTTTATCTCCTAATATACTTTCTCTCAAAGAGGGTCTCCACTTAACTGTACTTTTTTTTTGTTGTTGTTTCCAGGGAAAATTCTCATGTCAGTGGATTCCCAGTCACCAGAATTCAAGCACGGCAAAAAAAAAAAAAAAAAGTCTTCTATACATCTAGTTTTCCCCAAAGTTCCATGCTTTTCTCTGTACCCTGAGTTTCCAATTGAGAGGAAAAACCTCTAAAGGGTGACTTCAAAATATTAATAAATTTTGACTGATAGAATGTCATCTGCACTATGTTTTTGATAAGTTTAACACAGTGTCTTTGAGAAACATGAACTATGCTTGAACTACATGAGGAATCATTCAGATAACTAACATAACTAATATGCCCATGTTGTTAATTACATACCCGCTAACCACATAAAAAAAAAAACATAAACAATTATATTTTGAATTCCAGAGTCACTAGACTGCACCCTCTTATTTGATGAGTGAGCACTTGGGAACACACACTAGCTTCCAGTGAAGTCAAGTGCAAGAGAATTCAATTGAAAGTGGTAGGATTGGGAGTGAAATTGTATATTTAAGCCCAAGACAGGGAAAGACAGTCCTAAGAATTCAAGCAAAGGCTAAGTAAACACGTATATATGAACTGCTCATTTGCACAATTTGGTACGAATCATCTCATGTTGGTATATTTACTATTCTATTATTACTATATTTATCTCATGTTAATACTATTTATAGAGTTTAGCTACAAGTAGAACTTGCTTCTACAAGAGAGGAGAATGCCTGCTTATTTGCATATCTATTGAGATCATTAAAAATAATATCCCATGGTATCACCTGACATACAACATTCAAAAAGTCTCTGAACTTTGAAAGATGAGATTCATAGATAGACCGGGTCTGTTGAGTCATAATCCTCTGTCTTCATGAAGAACCTTTGAAGGTACTGTGCCCCTATCCAGGTTAGTGCTTCACAATAATCTCAGTGGAATGTACCTGTATATTTTTCTGGGCAATACTGTCCTCTCTTCCCATCCAGAAAGTTAAATGAAGTATTTTCCTTCCATGACATGTAGAGGTGCAGTGGAAATGTTAAAGACAGGTATAAATGGCAGGCAAATTACATCATCTTGATACGGAAGCACAAGAAGGACCATAAGGCTGATGGCACCCAGGGTGAGCAAGTGGCTGCTGGTACTTAGTTACCATCTGGGTTTAAACCACAACAACTTCCTTTGGATTATCTATCCACAGATGTTTGGCTTACTTAAAGATTTCTCATTCTCCTCTACCCTCTGCTCCAAGGATCAGCAATAAAGCTCAAAGTCCTTTGCTGAAAATTGGTGTAACTCAGATGATATCCTGTTTCTCTCCTCAGAATACTGAACACCCAGAGAACAAAGATGCTGACACTTGAAAAGTCTTAGGAAGGCAGCAAAAGTGAAACAACAATAAAAGCAAAATGCCTACAGCACCTGATACTCTATTTCCTCACTGATTTCCAGCCAAGTACTAAACAAGCCTAATATTGACTGGCATCTGAATTCAGATAAGAGATAGTGCATTTGAATTTATGTTGTAGTATAGATTCAAATATACACATGTACATACTTGCATGTGTGTGTGTGTAAAAAGATATTTTAACTTCTCTTATACACTACATTTAATATATATATTTATACATATTTCATAGAATTATAGAATAGTTAGGGTTGGAAAGGACCTTAAGATCATCCAGTTCCAACCCCCCTGCCACGGGCAGGGACACCTCACACTAAACCATGTCACCCAAGGCCCTGTCCAGCCTGGCCCTGAACACTGCCAGGGATGGAGCATTCACAACTTTCCTGGGCAACCCATTCCAGTGCCTCACCACCCTTACAGTAAAGAACTTCTTCCTTATATCCACTCAATCCCACTGTCCATGTCGATGTTCTGTAGTCCATGTCCATGTTCTGTAGTCCCATCACTGAAGGCCACCAAATTGCTCAGGCAGGACTTCCCCTTAGTGAAGCCATACTGGCTGTCACCAAGCACCTTGTTGTTTTTCATGTGCCTTAGCATGCCTTCCAGGAGAATCTGCTCCAAGATTTTGCCAGGCACAGAGGTGAGACTGACTGGTCTGTAGTTCCCTGGGTCATCCCTTTTCCCCTTCTTGAAAATGGGGGTTATATTTCCCGTTTTCCAGTCATCGGGAACTTCACCTGACTGCCATGATTTCTCAAATATGATGGACAATGGCTTAGCAAATTCATTCACCAGCTCCTTCAGGACCCGCGGATGGATTTCATCAGGACCCATGGACTTGTGCACGTTCAGATTTTTAAGATGGTTTTGAACCAGATCCTCTCCTACAGTGGGCCCAAGGTCTTCATTCTCACAGTCCCTGTGTGTGCCTTCCAAGACTTGGGTGGTGCGGTCATTGTATATGTTATATTTTTAAATTTGCACATGCTGTCTAGTAAAAAGGCTTGCAACATGTTCCTAAAAGTCAATGATTGTTCTCACCCTCAACCCCCTTTCCCTGATTTTATTTTGGTTCTTGCTTAGAAATATTAGAAAGCGCCAAGAAACAATTTCAACCCATTTGTTATACAGTTTGCATGGTTAGTGGTAAAGCTGATAGGATTTTGTACTTAAATCTGGCCTCTCTTCTAAGTTTCAGAACAAGTTGCACTCTCAGAGATCAGGTGTATTTTCGCATTCACTAGTTTAAAACAGTCTACCAGCACCTTCCTCCACTCTTTATCTCAATGTTCTATCATTCTGCTGACAAAAGCCTCCCCAAAACACAAACATGCAAAATTTCAAAAATCTAGCTCAAAAATAACAGAGGAATCAATTGTGTCACATTCCTCAATAGCTGAAATCTGATTAAAATGACAGATGACCTTTTGGTGATATTTTGGGATCTATTATATACTCAGCAGCCCATAATAATATACCAAATTAAAAGATTCTATCTCATTGGGACATAGAAATGAACTGTGCCAGGATGTTACCCATTCAGAGCATCTGTATTACGCAGATAATACCCACTCATACCTAGAAAGCTGGAGACAGTTGACAGAGTCTGGTTTTTCCAGAGATCCATTGTTATCCACTCCAAAAATACTGCAATTTTTAGCAAAATACTGCCAGACTTCCCAGTTTAGATCATCTCTCTTTTTCCTTTCAATTCTTATTGCTTCTGGGTGTGGGCTAAAGAACTGCAGTATAATATAGAATACCTAGAAGAAAACAAACTTATAAACTGATGTTAATGGCTGAGGTGTAAAACAATGAGAATATAACCTTTTTTCTTTTTTTTTTTTCCAATGTGGCACTATAGTCTGCTTTACCACTTCACAGACAGTAGAATCTATATTTCAGTCCACATATTCCTGATTAAAACCAAAGATCAGAGTCTTTTATATGTATTCTAGATTACTGTTTTTTTTACAACAGCCCAGGCACATCAAAAGAGAATGACAAAAAATACAATTCATTATGTTGCCTTTTGCATTGTTTCATGCTGATAAAGGAGGCTTTCTTCCTGGGCCTCTAAGAATAACATCTTAAAGCACAATGTTTTAATTTCCTTAAATTTGTAATGAAATGCCTACAAAAGTCTTTTCCTCATTCTGATTTAATAAACACCAAACGTAATCTTCTCATTACCTGATACTGTCCATTTTGTAAATCTATTGTGATTGAAACACCATGATCCAGATCTGCAGTATTAGCAAACACAGATGAAATCCAGGTGGTCCCAATGTCATCATCATTGATGTAATACAGAGGATGAGCTTCTGAATCCAACCTCAGCACTCTGTCATTAGTGGTATCATCTGCACCATTAGGGATGCAGTACCTCTGTATCAATGGGTGTACCCGAGGATGACTTCCAGGACAGCGGCACTCAGATTGGGTATGCAGGTGAGGAAATTTTCCAGAGAATACTTCCAAAATGTCTCTGTCAGAGCACATTAAAAAAAAAAAAATAATTACATACATGATGAAAAAGGACAAGTGCCACTTTGTGCCTCTAGGCTCAGATTAAACAAAATTCAGCTTAGGAACCCTAAATGCATGGTTTCATCTCATGGAGCCAAGGGAAATAAGCTCTTTGTTGGGATGTCTAAAGCTAGGTAGGATGCAGTGATCTGGACACTGTTCTTAAGCATACCATACCACTGGCATATTGCCATTAACCACAGATGAGTTGAACATCTGCACCAAAAAAAAAAAAAGATCATCTTGAGCAATATCACATTGCACCTCAGAAAACCAGACAGGTATTTCCACTTTTAACTAACTTTAATACAAATGGCCACTTTTTTTAGCTGTCCTCAGTCTGTAGGAGCATGTCAAAGCTACTGACTCACTTCACTTCTTTCTGATATCAGCAACTGTAATAGATATATAGCTATTATGTACGCAGGCAAGCAGATAGATATATGAACAACGTGGACAACCTAAACTTTTATGGTGTAAAAGGATTTTGTGCACCTAGAAGATACTGAATTTTTAGATTAAAAAGCTCTTTTCTCATTTTCCTACTTTATCAGTAAGAACATAATTTTTGTATACTTATCAACTGAATCACTAGCTAGCCTCCATTGCAAATTCCACAAAACCCAAAGTTACAGGACTTTTTAGATAGCCATAGACTTCGATATGCAGGCACTACTTTAGTTCACAAGTTTATCCCAGATAAACATTTTGGACCAAGTTATTTGTGGACACAAAACTACACCTACAAATACATCAGTAGATCACAACACTTTGTAAAATACCTTATTTTTCAATTGCTAAGCTTTGTTCATTTCAGTGAACTAAATTATAGTTCAAAGGATTTGACAAGCGCTGCTCTGAAAGGATACAACCAACATGATTTTCTTATGTCTTGGAATTCAGATTCTTATTAATACTTCAAATTCACAGGAGCTCAGTTCATCCTAATGTCCTGCAGACAGCTGAACTCTCAGGAAACTGTTCTGCATCTTATCGAAAGAATATCATTAAGTAGCCTCAAGGTCTGCAGTCACGAGTGTCATTGCACGTAGCCTACCCAGAAGCACCACACAGACAAATAGGACCTGACTACTTCTGGCCAGCTTGAATTGAGTAGATTAATCCAGCATGAGCTGGATAACAAAGGTAACATTTCTTTGTAATGCGCTAGGATGGGAGGCTGGAGGGCAACAGAAATTGCAGTGGCAACCACAATTTGGCCTCAGGAACAGAGCAAGTCAAAGCAATTGCCCAGGGCTATGTGCAGCTGAGCTGGCCAAGTCATTGGCGGCTTACGGTGACAATCTAACATAGAAAGCAATAAACAGTTAAGACAACAGCACTTCGGGGTAGGGGTGAGTGCATGGGATGAGGGAAGCACCAGGAATACCTGACACAGATGACTGATACCATGAGGAAGCTGAAAACAGAGCAAAGGAACTGCTGAAGCACAGTAGCCAGGCTCACAGACACAAAGCCAGCATGCTATTTGAAGTGCCTGTTCTCTTCATTTGGATTACTGGTGTTTGAGTGGTCTAAACTGAACTGGCTGCGCTCCCTTCTTCACCCTACAGTTTACATGGGGCTTTGGTAAAGCTTGGCAAGTCTCACCCAGCACACACTATTATGTCAGAAATATGCTGAAGTAACACTTAGACTTTCAGAATTTCAGAATTTCATAAGCATTGAAATTTAGCAACTGGGTCTACTCTCTGCACAAACACTAAGACTGTAACAAGGACAACAATAACACAGAGAAGTGCACAGATTACTGAGTGTGGAGTTCCAGTACATATGTACTACGTATATAAGTTATATTTAAGCAAAACTTCAAAAGCAAAATACATTAAATTGTTGAATTTATTTTAACTCAAGATTTTTCAGATTAAAAGGCATCTTTGAAATGAGGTTCAGTAAACTACATCATCATAAGCTATCATCTAAAGGAGACATCTGAAAAGCACTACACTTTGGGAAATAAGCATACTGTAATTTATTCTTCCCTCTCCCCACACTCTTGGTTTGTTTTTTTTCCAGAAATGAAAGTTCTTTACCTGTTTGTAAGTGCCACTGGGTAAAATCGAAAATCTTGCATTCTTCCAACAAATTGCTCTAAACCTAAGAAAATATACTATAAATAAGTAATCTACTGAGCAGAAGGCAGCTTTGCACTGCATGAGAGCACCTTTAATTCAGAATTCAGAAATCTCTCTTGCACAATTACCCCACCTGAATGAAACCATCTTGGACTCGGACAAAACCATAGAGGGCAGTGACTTAATTTTTTTATAAAAAGAATGATTTATAATAACTTTATAAGAATATTTTGTACCTATCTCTTTTTTGATTAGAGAGGTGGCACAAGGATTGGCTCATTAGACAGAAGTAATGAGCCAGTCCATGTGCCACCTCTAATTAGAGAAGAGATACAGTAGGTACTACTGTACCTATCAATTTATACAATAAAGATAAAAAGCATTTAAAGATATTCCATTTATACATTTACTAGCTATCCAGCACTCAGAATCAAAATCACAAAGAACACTTCCAAATACAGGCCTTAAGAAATGGGGCGCAGAATGACTCTCTTGCCCAAGAGCTCAAGAAAGTTGTTTAAGTGACATATAGTTAGGAGTTAGCTTCAAATCAAAACATTCCTGAAGAGCAAGAGTCAGTATTCTTACATCTGCAGAACCAAGAATTTGTGTAAAACAACAAAATATCCCCCAGCTGTTCTACAATGATCCTGTCATGCTGCAGTACATATAAAATTCTAAATGTAGATTAAGAGTAACGTTATCAGGCATCACCAGAGGCTGAGGGATCCTCATTCTGCTACTAGTTTATGTGAGCATTGGATAGAACTGAACAACATGAACAGCCAGAAACTTCAGCTCTGCTCAGGAGAGGAGTGCAGTATAGTGGCCATGCACAATCCCATTCTGAAATATTTTCATATATTTACTCAGAAAAACTATGCTTTGTCATTTAATGGAATGTGTCCCCCTACCTACCCACATTTTGAAGAAAATCTACCTATTCAGTAACACATAAATTATGATCCTACAGGATTATCTACCAAACATCTATCTTACGAGACAATCTTTTAAGAAAGCTAATTGTATGCTAGGAATTTACTCCTGCAGGAAGATACTACTTCTCAGCATATACTTAATTTGAAATGATTCACACATTTCCTAACCACATTGTGCACACCTCATTGAATATTTCAGTGCATTCCACTAAAATGCTACAAGATTTACCTGTGAAGCTTTGTCCAATTTGCAGTGTACCATCAGCACCAGTATCTGCTACTGTTCCTACAAGAATCCTTGAATCAAATGGTGTATTGTCATCTTCCCAGCCATTCAAGAAGAAACTTATTCTGTTGTGATACACCTGTAGAATCAACGCAAAGGGGCAAACACATGCTTCAATTAAGCAATCACTTTGATTACATGCTATGTCTGTCACTGTTTAACTGTTCAACACATGAACCTGCTTGCTGTGTATCTTTACTTTTGGTGCCTACCAGAAGTAGTTGCCTCTATTCTGTCCATCCATTAGCAATCCAGTTAGTAAGATCATCACTGAAATGCATGGATTATAAAATTTCTGCAGTGATTAGATGAAAGAAAAAACTAGTACAGTAATCTGGAGGGGCAGGGGAAGAAAGAAGAAGGGTGGCTGTGCTTCACAAGGTACAAGGCTGGTTGCAGCTTCAGGCCATAGGCACATGTTACAGCTGTCAGAGCTTTTCTCATACACATCACTTCAAACAGGCCTCGAGGGTCTCACATACCATATACAGGACAACCAAATGAATCACGTTTCAGCCAGGCCTCTAACACCCCTCCAAAATGCCTCCCTAAATCCAGCATGTTTCTTTCTACAAGGGCTGAAGGGAACAGCATAGGAACTGGCTACATCTGCTTTACACCCAGTCAGTAATTCCCTTACATCAAGGAAACCCTTGACTACGAATATGCACTCAGCCAGTACCCCAGGGTGCCCTTTTCTGCAAGTGCTCCCTTCCCTGCCAATTCCTTTTAAATTTGAGCTAATGTTCATAAAAATACGTCATGGCATTCTCCTGGCTCCACAAACTTACAAGATGCTGAGCTTTTACATAGTGCTTTTTTTTAATTTTTTTATTAAAAATCCTCATGTTTAGGTTACATACACTTAGAAAAAGCTTAATAATATGGGAATGCCTTTCTGCCTTCCCTTTTATGAAAATAAATACCCTCATTTAAAAGAATACAGGCACACAAAAAAATTGGAGGCTTCTGGTGGCTATAGCCAGCTTCACATTAATGAAGTTCAGTACAGAAACTAAGTTCAGCTTACCCCAAACTTTTGAACTCTGTTGAACTGTTTTACAGAATAACCTTAATCTCACTTATTTCAGAAAGTGATTTATTTGCAAAACTGAAATTCCTTGATTTTTAGCAACAGTTCATTTGCATAAGGCTTATTTCACATCAGAGCTTGGTAGCTTTCAGGTTTTGAAACATCGTTTTGTTGTTGCAAATTTAGAGTGTTATTTTCATTTTGTAGATATGGATGTCTGGTGAATTGTGTCTACAGAGGACCAAATAAAACTAGAGCACTTTAGCTTGTCTTGATATCTATGCTAATCAAAACAAAATAAACCTAGAATAATTGCTTCCATAAGAACAATATCTATGTGAGGACAAACAGAAGGTTTACAAGCCCAAATAATTTGTTGCAAAGAGGAGAACCAGAACCTGAAAAAACACCAGTTGAAAAGCACAATATATGCACTCACAGTGCTATTCCACCAATAAAGTCCTTCAAATTTCAGACCAAGATAAACAGACACAATTATCTATAAATCTGAGCTCAGATGATCAGCATCAGTGCCTTCGGCAACAGGAGTCTATCAGTATTTTAAGAAAGGAAATATGAAATGAGATGGAGGGGTTGGTTTGGATTGTTTTTTATTTAGGCTTCACACAAAATTCTATGGATGGATTTTTCTCCTTAAACTGCACTCTCAAACACACAAATGGATGCTGAGCTTTATTGCTGTTTCCAGATTCAGTCAATATTTCCCAAATTTAGACAGGAATATTTATTGCCCTTCCACTGATGGAAATTTGAAGGCTATTATCATAATTACTAAGCCTTGAGATTTGTTCACAAAATTATCGCATATGAGTTTCACCGCTCAAAATACATCTCTTCATTTTAAATTATCTTTTGTCTTGACACATCAGTGACCTAAATACAAAAGTTTTTTATTTAATTTTAATTCAAAGCCCTCTAAACATCTGATGCCCTATTTGCAAGAGCCTAAGTACACATGTATATGGTGGTTACATTGCATTTTTTCTCTGCATCTCATTTTTTACAGCCTGTTACTGTCATTTGGTGTTTGACTGTTATCATCATAAAAGATACAGGCTTTCCCACTTCGTTATTTGTAGCATTATCTCATGTTTTACAACATCTTTGCACAACATGCCCGCACATGAAATATAACTAGTGAAAAGTTCTCAGTGGTATTAATGCATAAAAAAGAATGTGGTTCCATCTCTACTGTCTTTACCCAGCCAAAAGCTGATGAACAGCCAATTTTCCTTTATCACATTAGCACAGCCATGAGGGAAACACATTTGTTCTAGTCAGCTACACTAAAGATACTATTACCAATCTAACATATACATGTTTTATATCAGCAGTATTCTCGGAGTATGAGGGAGCCAACAATATATTAACACTAGCATGACAGTTTATTTAAGAAAAGAAAATTGTCTCTGTAGAGGGACAGAAGTTAGAAATGTATGGCTAAAGCTCAGTGTCACTGGTCTAATAAAGGTAATAATTCTTAAGCTTTCTTTATAGCAGGTAACACTCCTGTGGCAGCTCTGTCATATCATTCAAATAAAAACGTTGTCTTTTACAAGTTTAGGAGTACCTTTATTTTCAGTCAGATATGAAGCATGCTCCCACTCTCCTGTTTTCAGTTGTAAAATATCTGTAAGTGGAATTCAGAAACGGGAACATTCACCCCCATCAGCTCCTTGCAAGCTTACTATCTCAGCTGCAGCTTGTATAGGGACCTGATTTCCCCAGTGGGAAGCACAGCACTTGCCTTCATGCACCACCACCACCCCCCACCAAATATCAGTGGGACTATTTCTGACTGAAGAGTGACAGAATTGGGCTCTAAGTGACCAGGTATTTTTACTGGTTGAAAATAGGTGACTAACGACAATTTTAAATCTCCCCACCACCACCAATCTCTTTGTATTAAATAGGATTTAGAATAGTTGGGTTTAATATAGCACATCCCCAAGGTAGCCCTAAGCACTTTACAATGCTGAATTGGATATCAGTAGTGCAGTGACTGTGTAAGGCAAAGGCAGCAGTCATTATGCATTTGGCAGTAGCTCAATGTAACGATCCCCCTGCTGGTTATTAAAGGGGGTATGAATATCTGACATGGGAGGAAAATGTAGGAGGGAAACCATGTGTGGTAGGAAAAAAAAATCCCAGTGGTTCTCCACAGTGGAAAAAGAGGAATGTCTCAAAGTTTGGTGTCAGTTTAGACTAAGCTAAATAAAAAGGAAGGCTGGCGCTGAATCGGCTGTTTGATGTGGTTATTTAAGGTCTCCTGACCATTAACATTAAATTGCATACAATACTACAGAAATAAAAGATGAATTCCACTCCTGACTAAGACAACAGGATTATTCCCCTGTTGTCTTTATCAATAACATTCAATAGGAATTTGCCCCATGACAGTAACAGAAGATGGGCTTAAAAGGCTGGCCTCATAGTTGTGCAGAACACAAGACCAGAAGCCTGGGACATCAGCACTCTAATCCCAGCTCTGAAACCATCCCTCCCTCCCTACTTACCCATCTGGCAGATACTTAGCAAATCACCTCACAGGGAGGTGGCAAGGATTAGTTAGCAAGATAAATTCACTCTGCAACTACATTAGCCTTTGCCAATGCAGAGCCTGATACCAATTCCAAGCAATGGAAAATCCATTTGATGCTGAACTGAGATGGTGAAAGATACCCATCATCTTTCCTTTAATAGCATTCTTGTTATGATCCAGAAGAGTTACAAAGATGAGAAGTGCTGGGCCAATGGGCTGATAGACTAGTTCTTTCAGCGCATCCCTAATTAAGTCCTTATAGTCCTCTGTCACAACCAAATGGCCCATCAGAGCCAGCAATAGCAAATCAAATCACTTTCTACCTAGGAAAAATTCCCTGCCCTATGGGTCACTGTAGTGCAGAATGGAGGACACACTGAACACAAGCTCCTGCTTATAAAATGAAATAGGGACAGAAAAGGCATCACAACTGTTTCTTTTCTCACCTAAACATCTGTGCTACTCAGACCCTCCTTATGAAAACGTAACAATAAAACCTAACACAGGTTTGTCACTTGGTTTGGATCAGGAAGAGCTGTCGTGTAAACAAAAGTCAGTATTTTCATGTTATTAATGTATTAACTGCTAGCAGAATTTTCCACTATATCACAGTAATCTGTGTGGCAAAAAAGCAGTATAACCAAATACCACACTTCAGAACAGTTGTACTTGCTAAGACTAAGGGACTAACTATGGCAAAAAAGCAGAAGCAGGGGAGCATATAGGAGCATGGTAAGCATGTATGATACTGCTCCCAAATACTCTTTGAACTCAAACCACTTTCAGTTCACAGACTGCATCAGCTATCCATGGTTTCTACATATTTAATACCTTTCCATAGATTTCTTCTGTATGATTTTGTATAGCTGCTCTTTGAATGCAAACGTGTACTTCCCCAAAGGCACCCACTGTATAGATTGATTTAAGAATACCATGGGGTTTTCTTTTTTTAAAATTTGAACTGCACTGTTATCTATAGTTATAACATACAGTTGTATACTAAATGCATAAATAGTTAAAACGGGTATAAATAAGCTGTATAAGAGATATAATAAAAATATTCAGTATTTTAATTTAAAAAACTATCAATATGCTTTTCAAAAAAATAGAGTAATATTTTTCTTCATTACTACAGAGGCAGGACACATTTTGGGTATCAAGTAAAAGACACAGGTATACTGACTCCCTTTTTTGAGCTACAATGGCATTTTCCAAGCCAAAGTCAATTTGGGGGAATTCTGAGACCCCAATCTACAAAGTTTTGCCTTTCAGCTAATAGCAGACACATATATTATGTGTGATATCTTTCATATTTAAGCAACATACACTTTTTCTTCACGCTTCTTAATCATCCTGTCATCAAAATGTCCTGTTACATATATATATATATATAGACAACTGAGACAACTTCAGTCTCCTCCATGTAGAATTGAATTCTCAGCCAAAATAAATGGAGACCATGATCTTTTTACATCAAGATTTTTCCATCAAAAATAAGCTCTAATATTAATATTACCCAGATACCCTGTGCAGAATGATTTCTAATAAATAAAATAGACATGCAAAAGAACCCTTTATGTTCCATTAAAAAAATAATAAATGATAGCTAAATATAGCACAGCAGAGCTTAAGATGACTAACAAGAGATCAAAACTCCACTGCACTAATGGACACAACCAACAGAAGCAGTAGTCTCTTCCCCAAATTTTTTAGAATTTATAATTACTATATGTTTCAAAGATATACCTGGTTTTTAGCACAATCTTTTCCTTTAGGTTGTCTTTCCTATCACAATATTTAATGGCACAGGGAAGAATTATTAAAATATTACTGATAAATTAAAGGGAGTTATTTCAAGACAACATTAATCTCTTCTACTGGTTAACTATACATTCTTTTTAACTCTTATTCATTATAGCTTCTAGTAACCATAACAGTTGAATCTTAAAGTTTCCTCTCATCACCTCTTGTTCTAATAACTAGATCACAGCAGCTGGCAAGACAGGAAGAAAGCAGAGGGATTTCTCCCCAGATTTGCAGGCCATAAATGAGGAGTTTCACAACAGAGAGAACGCTGGCACCAAAAATGAAATAAAGAACTTTTTTTCCAGTCATTCAGGCCAAATGATACCAATGTTGGCCTAGTTAGTTATCCAGCCAACTTCGTTATGGCAAACAGTTCAACTGTAACTTCAGATCTTAAGGCTATTTATACCATCAAAGAAAGCCTCAGATGGCAGGGGCAGGAATGACTGACATATAAAAGAAGGACAAGGACCAAAACTTCCTATTCAAATAAATACTAGGAATTGGAATACACATGCAATGGAACCACTGTTTTCATTAAGATGAAGCAGTTTAGGGATCTATGGTTTGTATCAGACACCTAATTTTTCAGTTAAAAATTCATCTTTAGATAGCTGTAAATGAAAGCTAAATTTAAAAACTGAATACAAACAGAAACGTAAAGCCTGCTTCTCAAATATGGGAAAACAAGCAAATTCTCATCCAAATAAGTGAACAAAAAAGAAACTGCAAGAAAACTTAGACAAGTCTGTATTAGTCTACCCTTTAAAAAAAAAAATATCTCTATTTACAGAGCAAGAAACTTATTTCTGATAAACTGATAAGATACTTGTGATAAGAAGTAATGTGATACACAATATGAAGAATTTAAGTGCTTTATGAAGAGCAATTAGGTAGCTATACCATTCACTTGTAAGACACAAAAAAAGGGGGGGGAAAAAATGTTCCATTTATTTTCCAGCTCAGCAAACTGACAGAAGTGACCCCTCTCCTTAGTCACTGTAAAAGCTAAAGTAACTCCAGAATCCACAAAGTTACACAGAGGTGTACATGAAAGCAGGAGTTTGTATAAATTATTTACTTAATCATTTAGAAAAAATGAGGAATCAGAAATTACAAGAAGCCAGGAGAAGTGGTGACTCACCCAGCTCAAAAATTACTACACAGGGTATCATTACAATTGTTTACTATCACTGAATTTGCTATGGTTCTTAGAAAAGTTGCTACCAAAACTTTGCTTCCTATCTGTTAAAATAACCAAGAGTGGGTTTTCTTCTTCTAAATGTATTGTACCAGGAAATTTTTCAATGAGTTCATTCTATAAAAACAGAGAGTGTATTAACACATTTTCTCCCAAGGTGAGAAGACAGATTAAGGTTATGACCAAAATGACAGGCCTGTGGCTTCCTTGAATACTTTAATAGAGTCAACAAATCAACAGTGGTCACTGATGACAACAGATGAGGGGAGACAATAGATGGAAGGAGGGGAATTAGTGATTCTGCTTTAATGGTCTAATCAGAAACTTGAGCATAAAAATCCTGTTCACCTTCAACCTGTCTAAATAAACTCTTTTTGGGTACTCATATAAAGATATACGGCATATTCGACCACGGGGGTAAATGCAGGTTCATATCTCTACACTGTGAAAGCAGGTGTGAAACAGAAGCGGAACAGTTAATAAAAGATCCAGTAAAGGGGTCTTGCATATCAAAGAGATGAGATGCACATAGGTATGCATTTCAGTATTTCCTTGCATAATTGCAAACCTTGCTGAAGCTGCAGTTACAAAGGCTTCCACAGATCTTTAATATTTTGTAAGTGAATTTCAGTGAAGAGGAAAGGTCAGTGAAATGGACTTAAGCAACAGAAAGCTGATGAATGGAATTTTTGCAGGAAAAAAATTGGATAAAGTTTACTTTCAGATGTGATTTAAGCAAAGCTAGCACCCCAACTCCACAGTGCTGCATTTTACATGTTTTTAAAAAGCTGTGTGTGTATGTAGCCCTAAATTGATGCAGCAGAAATGGCAGACAACTTTCTGCCGCAATTCAGCACCTTCCCTCACCGAATAAACTGCGCAATTTACCCATCCTGAAAATCCATCTCAAAGGCTCCTTTATTAATCTCCCCAGTTCTACTTTATTCATCTTATTTTGCATTATTCTACTAATTTTTATTCTTCCTCTTTAGTCTACTACATTCAGCTTTAGGAGAACCACACAAAATTGCATTGAATACAGGTGGGAGCAGATTCCATGCCTCCAAGGACTACTTTTCTCAAACACTAATACAAAGAAGGAACAAAAATGGTTTATCCCAATCTCCTTACCTCTCCAAAGCCTTCAGGTAATCTCTCTGTCAGCCACCTGCTATACAGGTGCAGTAGCTTCCACACTTAACCTCTGTAGATTCATCAAGACTCCACTCCATACTCAACCACCTCATACTCCACACATTACGCAGCACCAATACACAGCCTGCTCATACAGTCTTATATTACTTATCTCTCCTTACACCATACCACATGTAGCCTAACCTAAATTTACAACCTTAGCTGAATGGATAATTCAGGAATAAGCACTAGCATACATTTCTGTAGTATAAGTACATTTTGACAGTGATGGCAGTATTGCTAAGGGACGCTTGGGCAGGTGTCTTACATACATCAAAATCTCCTGTGCTCACTCTTTATTATTTTCCCCCAGAGACAAAGCTTACACCCCTAAGATAAATAGAGCTCATTTGTAGTCTTTTGCTCTTTGCATTTTAATGGCTTTTATTTGGAGGGAAAATTGAGACAACACAGAGGAAACTTGGCAGATCTAAAGCTTGGCAAGAGATAATGAATTTATGTAGCAAACATCTGAGAACAAGAATATGTCAGGAAGAATTTGTCTGGGATCTTGTTCTCAAACAGACCAAAAAGATGTTAATAACAATGTTAATAGGGACAGGGGGAATGAGGGGAGTGGAAATTGAAAAATAATATCCACGAGGATAAGCCAGCTCAGATAATTTATCTGCGTTAACACATGACAGACAAATGGCAGCTTCTATACCAGTAAAAGAACTGCCTGATGGGTTTGCCAGTGAGCTTGGTGCCGCTTCAGCCAGAACCCTGTCTTGGTTTCAAATGCATTTCTCTTTCTTACCAAGTATAGGAGAAAAGGAGTACTACCTTATAGAGCCATTACAGGTATTTAAAATCTTCCACGTCAGATTGTTTGCCCATTATCTTATAACAAACGCAGGAGATGCTCACACAATAAAATTTATTTTACCTGCTATTTTTAAATGATGTTATTCACATGTCTAAATTCCATATTCAAATCCTATACTACATTTACAAAAAATTATTTCATCTATAAGAAATGTGCACCTCTTAGCAAACAGTTACTCACCCCTCTGTATCCCAAGCCTTTGAAGCAACTTGGCTGCAGGCTTGAAGGAAAAGAGCACAAGAAGATAGAGGCAAACTGCAACCCTTGCATCTCTTCAGGTTTCAGTGTGATGCTTTTCATGTACCTTTGGTTCTCAGGCCTCATTTTACAGCAATAAAACAGAGAGGGCCTGGGGCCATTCATTGCAACCACTGATTTAAGTAACAGTATGGTAAGGGATTTCATTAAGATGATTTTAAGAAAGAAAGTGTTGAAGTTAGTATTCATAGTTAGGGAAGATTCCTTTATTTCCAAGCATTCTGTCATTTTTAGAAGGAAGTTGTGACAACATGGTTCTAGGCTGAGATTCATTATCTAACCATAGCCAACAATAAAATCAATCTGCCCTCTTACCAGAGCATGCCAGTCTAGCTAAAATGCCCAACCAAAAATGTTTTCATTTATCAAGTATTTTATTTTTCGCTCATTTATATCAAAATTCAAGGATGCTGCACTCCTACTCTTCCCTGAAAGAAGTAAAAACTCAAAAATCCCTCTTTTATCATCTCTTTAAACTCTATAGGAAAATCACCTTTGGCCTTTAAAACCAGGAACTGAAGTTCTGAGTGGAAACAGTATATGCACAAGCTATTTGTTGCTAAATTACTGAGTTTCTCTTCAAAATAAGGATGCTGCTTTAAGCTGACTAGGAGCCTGCACAAGGAAATGGCGTGAAATAATTTGAAAGTTTAATTCTTCTTCAGTATGCTCCAAATAAAGTTTCAATATATGTAAATTCACCATAAGCAGGATCAGCTAACCTCATCAACAAATTAAACTGTATTGCAACCCCAGACTATTGTAGGACCATTACAAAAGGCCTTGAAAAATGCCTTTCTTTACAAGATTTACAGGGGATACACACACACATTTGATGACACCATGCACAATCTTGTTGCAGAATCCAGAGAATTTTAACTTTCTCTAATATAACAGGGTAAGAATATCTGTGTTGAATATATTCCTGCAGGCCAGCAAACTAGTAGACTAGCAGGAAAACATTCCAAAAGGAATAATACTTTTTCATCGTTGGTTTTATCCTCTACTTTTTTCTTTTACACTTGCTAGACTTTGACAGATGCTTTTCCAAGAGTTCCTAATAAAAGAAAATCCTCAATTAGACAGCTTTTGAAATTAAAACTGCCTAAATAGGAAAAAAAAACCCCACCATTCTTTAAATACTGAAATTGACTCCTCACAACATTCTGTCCAAAGATAACAAGTGGACTGACTAGTACTTCAGCTTTGAATTTATTTAAATGTAGACATACACATGCAGTATTAGGAAGGCAAAAACAGGATATGAAATAAACATAAGGCATCAGCCCTAAGCTCACTGTCAAGAGTATACCAAAGCTTCTAACCACAGAGTTCAGCTGAAGGTAACTATCTGTCAAATGTAATCTGTGCAAGTGAATATGCTTAAGCTGGTGCTATGAATCAACCAGAATAGCTTTGGTCTTATTGACATTCAATTGCAAGAAGTTGCAGCTCATACAGTCCAATAGACATCTGACAACACCATGAGTGCTTCACTGACAGAAAGCTTTAAATATAGATGCAACTATCATCACAATACACATGGAACTTAACTTCGTGATCCCTCATACCATCTGCAGAAACTGGTCATCAGCTGGATGGCATAAGACCACACGGTCATCCTCTCTGCCTACTGCCAGTTTCTGCAGTTAACAAATCACTGTGACTTAAAAAAAAAATAAGAAACAAAGAGAACAGAGATTGACTGACAGAAAAAGACCACTCGATCTTTCATCACTGTCCCATTAAATCTCTCTCTGAAATCCACTTATACCATTATCATCTCTGTTCTCCTTTTAGAAATAAAATGCCAGATCAAAATGTGTTTAAACTGTTTGCCTTAGTTAAGGGCCAGATCTTCAGCCACTATAAACTGCCTTCAGCTTCAGCAATGGCACTTCACACCTGCCGAGGCCAAGACCTCAAATATGTTACCTATACGTTCATCCTTACAGCTGATCTTTATGCCTTGAAACAAGATGTCTCAATTGCGCGTATGTGGGATGCTGGACATGTGTCTTGCATATTGGGTACCAAAATAAGAGCCGATTTGTGTTCTAACTTTCACAAAAGAAAGGAACAGAACCTACAACCACTTACGTGCTTGTTTGACCCTTTCTTCTGAGAACTCCTGCCATTTCAACGGTAAATGCTCCAGTACAGCACAGTGTCTTTTTCAAAATACTTTCATTTAGCCCCATTGTCTACATGAGTTGTTATATACCCACTTGCCTGCCCTCTTCAGCTCCTGCTGCCTCACTCTGTCCCTCACCATCATCCCAGAGCCACAAACAGATAAAGGAAGCTGGCAAAGAGGAAATATGTCGACTATATTCAGCTTGCAATTGTGTTTATGGGAAGCACAGTGTAAGTGGTTGGGGGCAGGGGGAAAGGGGAGAGACACACACACACGTTATGAGCACTCTGAACAGCTATGGCCATGCTCTGAAAAAGCCAGTGTACAAAAGACAGACCTGAGGAAGAAACCTCATCAGGGGACCACAGAGACAGAACTGTCTTAAAACACAAGGGCTGGAGAGGATAAAGGGACAGTAGAAGAAATGGCAAAGAACAGTGAAGGGGAATGAAAAAGCATAAGGTCAGGAGGGGCAAGATGTCTCTTTGCCTTTCCTTTTTTTGCCTCAGGCCCATATCAGCCTTTCCTTTTCTTGACTTAACTGGGATGAATTTTAATTGCAGCATCTCTACGTGTTTTATACACTATGTACTCTCTACTTGTGTGGAGTGGATTTCCATTCATCACAGGATTGCAGGCAAAAATCCCAGGAGAATTTTGCTTTCCTTCAAAGTTAACTTTACTAAAATCAATAACTTTACTGCTTCTTCCATCTAGCACATACCCTTACTCCACAACCATTTCAAATTTCATCATTTTATGATCATTTGATTTTTAACTTATTTCCATATACAGATATATATTTGCAATCTTTCCACGATAACAGTGACAATATTCATATACTGTTTCAATAACAGTATAAAAGCAACAACTTTACAGCGACAGTGGAAACATGCTTTCATTTGTAGTTTTAACACAGTCAATATCCTCACTGATCTCTAACACTCTTCCTACTGTCTCCTCCTCAATTCCTCAAAATTCAAAGTTCTGGTTTTCTCAGGGAACCTTATTTTATGTCTTAAAGATTTTTATTGCTTGAGCTTTTTTTCTGACCACCTGCAAGTCTAGTGCAACACCCAAGAATCACAACCACGCTAAATTGTCCTCACCTTGTATGCAAACCACTAAACTTAACTTAGGTAAAAAAAAAAAGAAAGAAAAGAAAAAATAGGGGGCAGGAGAGCAGGAGTGTTTCCTACTCCAGATTGAGTATCATCCCTCAGCAATATTGTTACATCTCTTCCAGCTTTATATCAGCTCTCCCTTCTCTAAAACTGTGTATCTTGGCATTTTAAATCCCCCTTCATTTTCCTTCTTGTCCCTTTTATTCCAATAATATTTTTCTTATCCTTGAAAACATGTCACTCCAATTCAGCAGTCTTATTACATATGCTCCTAGCATTTGTATATAAGATACTTAGCTTTTCCCTTTGACCTCCTTTACCTTTCTTTTCCACAATCTCCTACAACATTAATCCCTTCTCAGCAGGAAATGGTTTCCCTTCAATCCGAGTCTATTTGTCCATAGATCCACTAGTTCAGCTTGACTTCCCTAAAGGACAACATAAATCTAAAAAAATAAAAAAAGAGTAGGGGGGAAGGAACCCTGGAGTGCTCCTGAAGCAGTTAACTCTGCTCAGGAACAAGCCACATATTAATATGAATTTGACAGTGAAATCAGAAAGCAAGTGGAATGCAGGCCAATGCACAAGGTAAGTTTACAAGCTTGAGAAAAACTAATAGTTATTTCATGAATGAAGCTGCTTTGATGCAAAGATGCAAGTAACAGCAAGCAGAAAGATCCAAAATAGGAATGTTAATTTTTTGGACAGAGGGGCAGGGGTAGTTTTTAGCACAGTGTTAAAAACTGAGTGCTGTAACCCACACTGTCAATTATCTGATAAACCAGGCCAACAAAGAAAGATCAATGCAAAAAGAGGGAGGTTTTGAAATGGTCTGTATTCCTAAAGAATTAGTACTTTTAAAAGTTAACATGGTTTCCAAAATAAACAGTTGAATCAGAGATTTAGTGATCCTTCATGTTACAGAACATGCATTCCAATTACTGATGGGCTATTTTGATTTGAGCTTTTGTTGGTGAGCACCTCACCAGTATTTCAGTAATATCAAATAATATTAAACTGATTAACTACAGCTCTGCCACTTTCTATCCTAAGCAGCACTGTATCAATGAAAAATATTTTTTATTGCTTGTGTCAGTGGAGCTCTATCAGTCTGATGCCTCAGGATAGAGCAAACATCTGGGCAGGGGACTGGCAGAACCCGAGAGCTCAAAATTGCAAATACAGGTTCTGTTAAAAAATGAAGTAATTAACAAAACAGATGTGCTCTATTTTAATCAATCTCTGTTCTTTTTACATGTAAAGGTTTTCACAAGTGATCTTTGTGCTACAAGTTCCAAACAACAAAATAGAAGAGGAACCTAGTCATCAGATCTTAAAATACATGGAGAACAACTGCTTTCTTGCTTGCTGCATGATGACTCTCTTTTCCCCAAGTCACAGAACAGATCAGATCCAAGATCTGATGACTGCTATAGTAACATGAAAGGAGACAAGCATTAAGGATTCAACAAGCTGCTTTATACAGACAAGAGGTATGTGCATAAGGCACAAGTAAGTAACAACATGAAAAACAGAATTATCTACTATCAAGACTCAAGCAGGCCACCTAAAGAAGCTTAGAGAGATGAAAGACTTTTTCTTTTGACCACTCCTGACTCCAAGAACCACAAAAGTCCCATGGGACATGGTCAACAAGCTAGAAAGACAAGGGAGTACAGAGGATAAATCTTCAGGGTAAGAAATTCAGTGGAAAGAAATAGAAGCTTGCTGCTCTGAAATGTCGGATTCAGACCAATATTGATAGTCTGATCTATGCTACCACTGAATATCACATGCTGATTTGCCTACAGGTGCAACAACAATGAACCTCGCATACAAGGTCACCTACAGTCACAGTCAATAGCAAGGGTACCCCTAAATACCACTGGAAAGGAGAGAGCAGAGGCTCAAGAGAAAAATATTTTGGCTGTAATTCAGGAAGCAGAAGGTCAAAGCCAGTGCCATTTTTTGAAATGCTACCAGTACCAGCAAGGGTCAAACAAGCAATGCTGCATAATTCTGCACCCAACTGAAGAAACAGCATGTGGAAAACCAGGCCAATTCAGAACAGAGACAACTATCTGAATAGATATATATCTAAATAATAAATTATATATAAATAGATTTATAAATAAATTATAAAAAATAATAAAATACATCAAATATACGATGTATTGCATATTACAATTGTCACTAGAAGTTTGATTCATGGCTATTGTCAATAAAAAAGTTACAGCATGCTTAGGAAGTCTCAAAGTTATTTCCTAACTAAACACACACACACACAATTCTAGAGTAGCACATACAATTGTTCATCTCTACTCATTTTTATTTAAAAAATAAAAATTTAATTAAAAAAAACACCACGAAAAATGCACCAAATGCCAAAAATACAACCTTTAGAACTGCAGGATATTCAAACATTTGAGACTAGGAGAAAGAAAGAAAGCAAATAATTTTTAACATTGTGCTTCAATTATTAAAAATACAATTTAATTTGCTACCACCTATTTTTGTGTAAGGAAGCAAACTGCTTGCAAAACAAATTGAAACTTGATAGATTTCAAATCTCACCTGAAACTCTCCAGACAAATCAAGCACAGCTTCTGCAAACCATTCCATACTACCTCCTCCCAACACTGGTCATACAAACAATTCCATTCTTACCATATATATTATAGAGTCTGGGCAATCTTCAGTGGGATTTGTGTTTGCAATTGAAAAAAACATTCACAATTTCCTGAAGTTTAGTGAAGATGGCATTCTGTATTTCTGGCATTCTGTATTTTTGGCATTCTCTGAAATTAAAATCTTGGCCCAAATGAAGTTCCTTGTCTTGTGTTCCCAGGCAGCTAAATCTCCAAATATGCAAGAACTTGCCTGAACTCATATTCGGGGGAAAAAAAAAAAAGGAAGTAATTTAAGAGATAGTATAATTGAAGAGAAGATAAAGGCATCTAGGACATATCCCATTTTCCCAGGAAGCTGAAGTCATAACAACAAAGAGCTTTTAAATCAACACAGTTGACATCCTAATACCTATGAGCCAGAAGAAGAGGCAAGTTACTAGTATCAAACTACTCAAAGTTCAGCAGCAGTATCTCAAAGGCTTGCAACCACAGCAGATTAAATGATGAAGCAGTTGCCAAAAGAGCTATGCCCACTGTTTCTCCAAACAGTTCTCTAAACAGACATTCAGATACATTACAGACTGTAACATGTGTTTTATTTCTGCTGTCTGTTAGGCGCATGAGCACCAACCATATGGACAGGCTGCATCCTCCTAAATATTTTCAACACACTATTGTAATTAGTAGACAAGAAGCTCTAAACATTTAGAATTAATGCAAGCTCTCCCCTCCCTTCCCGAGACTGACAAAACTACTAAGTGATTACTTCAAACAGTGATTTAAATTAAAATGCTTCCTTGCTTTCTCATGTTCTTACTAAACTCAGGGTATAGACAGTTTAAAACATCTCATATTTAATAATACATACACAGAGTGTGTAGAATAAATGTTTTCTTCTCTGGTTTTAAGTCTCAGGTTCTTTGCTTTTAATACAAACCTAAAACTATTCAAAAACTTGTGCACAAAATAAAACGATTTTACAAATTGGAAAGGACAAGTTTTCTCTTGATAGTCAAACAGTTATGATGTAAAGCGGTCTCATTAAATCATAAGTACTTTAACCTTTTCTTGAAAGAACTGGAAGATTTAAAGATTTATAAAGAAATTTTGCCTGAACTAGGAAATTACTCATATTTGACATGTATTGAAATGATAATGCTGATTTCAATAGGCACTCTAAGAGCATTTTCCTCCCAGGAGAGTAATTCAGTCATGGTTACCTCTCTGCATCTAGATTTTAAACATACTTTCTAAAGCTTTTAATGTGCTATAGTCTGCCAAAACATGGCAGAGTTACATAGATATGATCAGGCAAAATAAAGGCCAGTACAAAAAATTACTTTTATAATTAGAGACACTAAATATGAAACAAAAACATCAATCTGACATGTTCCCAAAGAACCTCCTGTTTCAGCAGCCTTGGCTGTATCTGAAAATTCAGGTTTAAATTCCACTCTTCTTAACTGGTTAAAGAAATTCTGAAGTATCAAAGGGAAAGTGAGAGACCCTTAACAGTGATTCTGAAAAAGGAAACACATAATGATGCCGCTGTTACTAAGTGGTGCAAATCTGATATTATATCCTTATGCAGGCACAATTGGCCTTAATCATGCATTGCTATGCTCTCAAAACCACCAGTTTTTGACAGTTTTCCTGAGGTTCAGTGCATATCAGATTCTTTTAAGGCTATATAGCCTTTACTCCATTCTGAACCTTCAATCAGAGTTTTTGCTAATATATAGCTAAGAATATGCAGTGATAAATAGCCATAAATCAAGATCAGACACACAGAAGGACCCTAAAACTTTCAGAAATCTGAAGGACTTGATCCTCACCAACTAAAATCAACTAGAATAGTGGCAGTAATTTCAAGGAAGCAGTATCCACAATTTATGGCCTTAAGGAAACCCCAAAAACAAAACACAAACCATTTGAAAATGAAAATATAAGTTCAGTTGCAAATCATAAGCAGTGGAAAATAAAGCCAGACAAGACCTGGAGAAAAAAAATGAGTCATACTGATCAAAGAGAACAAAAAAAAATGGTTAAAATTCACTTTTGTTTCAAATCCACTTTAATGTACCTTAGCAGAACTTTTCGACGATGATGTTTCTCAAATGTTTATTTGGTATAAAGAACAAATGGCTAGCCAACAGCTATCTGCATATTAAGAAGGCTGCATAAACTATTAAAAAGTATGAAGCTACTCTTAGACTGATGCCATCTAGGCTCAAGTATTTTTTTCCAAGTACATTCCAAGACTATTAGTGACTTACATCCAACATCCTGCTGGCAGCAGTGGTTACAGTAACACTGCAGGAAAAGGGAAGGAAAAGAAAAAACCACAGCTCATCAACATAACTGATATGAATTCTCATCTTCTTTTGGGATGCACGTTATCTTTTTTATGAAAGTTACTGAATTAATATTTAAAACCACCAAAAAAACCCCACCATTTTCTTATGCCCACTATTCTGATCAGAATGCTTTTTCAGAAACACTGCTGCAATAGAACAGACTCATTTTCCAACTTAAACAGGCCTATTGTCTGCCTGCTGTTTACCTCCAACAGATTTAGAGAAGAAAACTGTGACTTCCCACTCATCACTACAGTCAATTCCTAACAGAAGGTTCCCCAAATCATCTTCCATAAGGCCTCCATAAAGCCTTTCATTGTCTTTATAGACTTTGTATCACATTACTTAAAAGTGAATGATGGAAGTTTTACCTGACATTTTGCATGAAACTTCACCTGAGTCTGGAGCAGCATCCATGATGCTTTTCTCTCACTATTGGGAACACCTCTTCTGATACATTTCCCCAACACATGCCTTTGTTGTAGCCACATCATGCTAGTAACTCATCATCACCAGCTGGGACTACTACTTCAGCAGTTTTCTAATGATTAACTACTTAGCAAGACATTTTGGGAGGGATTTCAAGTTCATTACCTTGCATTTTGTAATACCAAATTTCATTTCATGCCGGTTACCCTAGTCCTTTCGGTCATGCCATTCTTCCTGTATGACATCTTTCTGTTCCTCATCCTGATATCTCTCCACATTATGCTACCAGCTACTACACCCTTAATATTTCTGCCAAGATCATTAATGAAAATATAACACAAGGCTGGTCCAAAGACTAATTCCCAAGGAATTCAATTGCTTTTTTGCCTGCCCCCTTCTCAGGATTATGTCAGTTCCTTTGAGCAGTATCTCTTGCCAACCCTCCCCAAGAGCATAACCTTTGACTCTACAACTTCCATGGATTGTCACATCAATGCTAAACTGGACTCCAGGTAGAAGAAATCTGATACACTTACTTTGTCTGAAAATCAGTTCTTTAATTAAAAAAAAGCTAAGAGGTTAGACAGTGATGAGCCATCCCTAGTAAATCCACACTGCATTTTATCCCCCTTTTCACTTAGCACCACATCTTTATTCCTTCAAAGATCTTTTTCAAATCCTCATATGCCACTGTGTCAAGAAAAATAGGCCTGCATTGCCAAGATCATTTTTCCTTTCTCTTTGTACAGGCTCTGGCTGGGATGGAGTTAAATTTCTTCACAACACCCTGTATGATGTTGCATTCTGAATTTGTATTCTCACTTTTGCTATTGCTATTCTCTCTCTGGGCAAGGGGGACCCGGCTGCCTGGCTGATGGCCAGCATCAATCCATGACATTCAATGTAAGCATCATAGGTCTGCCCCTGACCTGGGAGATTTGCATAAAATATCTCATTGTCAAAGGATTTTATGTACCAGTTCTTTCAGAATTTTTTGGACAAAGACTATCTAGTTGCATCAGCATGTACACAATAAGCTTGCACATTCATGTTTCTACCCCTTTATGTGCACTTCTATTTACATACATTTCTGTTACCTGGCTTGGTTTTGCTCTGTGGCTGTTATCACTATTGAAAACAAAGTGTGTATTTCGGGGACCTTACTCAAATCATCCTTAATCTCAAGCACAACTTCACTGTACCCAAGTCTTGCCTTCTTACACAAAAAAAAAAGTAAGAAGTTTTTACTATTTGACAGTCATTACTATGGCTAATTCAGCTTGGCATCTTTCCAGCTTTATTTCTGTTCGTATATAGCATTCTCCGTGAATTTGTCTCCCTATTCCCCAGCGCCTGCAGACTCTGCCATCTCTAACTGCAAAGGCACTTATTCTGAGTGAATAAGCCTGGGCAACACATCTCCAATCTTTTCCTTTAAGGGCACAGATTCCTCTTAATTCTGTTATTTTTAACAACCTCAGATCTTTTTCCCATTCAATCTCTGGGCTCTGCAGTTCACCTTTTTTAATAAAAATAGGCCCATTTGTTTGTTCTTTCTAAACCTCCCCCCCCCCCCAATCTGGCTTTAGTTATAAATACTCAACACTGACACCCACTTCTCTAATAATGCCCTCATCACTTGACAAAACTGATTTCCAGAATTTCTGCTATAGTAACTACTTGATGAAAAAATTTTTCATGCAGAACATACAGGAATGTTTGGGCCCTGTTAGTAGAACTTTAATTTCCCAGCTATGAACTGGAGAATAAGTCTCTCCAATGACACTGTTCTTAGTAGTAGTTCTCTAACAAATTACACATCTAAATCCAAACCCAAGGATTTAAATTCCTAGATTACCACAGTAGATTCAATTTACTAGCCTTCTCTTCCCCTAGATTTTATTTCAAAGAAATTATTTTCAATTTGTGCCATCCTTTCCCTCTCTCTTATCATTTAATTGCTATTTGGTGCTATTCCACCATTTAGCATTCACTTCTGTCATTCCTGAATATGCCCTTACACCCAAATTCCAAACATATCTGCCACCCGACCATATTTCTGCTCTCTCTAAATTTAGTTTCACATCTGCAACAAATCTTTCACACTCCTTTGTCATGGTGCCTGTTGCCTTGCATTTTGCACAGATATTTCAGTTTCACTTACTAACCACAGGAACTCTCATTTGAGGCTCCCAGCTCTTACTGACTGTTTGGCTTTAGAGACCTTTGGTCCTCATCAGTCTCATATTAGGCATAACTGTGTTCAGAGATACATTTGGACCCTAGCTCCTTGCTAGAGCTCACTCATGGTCAGCTACATCCCTCACTCACACACTCTTCACAAACTACAACCAACCTGCTGAAAAACAAACTCAAAAATTCACTCATGTGCCATGAACATTTATCAAACCCAAATCCCCCAGTCTTCCCCTGGATGTTATGCCTGCCCCCAGCTCAGTGCACAAATTCACGTGTCTCAGCTCCCGATTCTTTGGTTGCAGCCACTGGATGCGCCAGCCAGCTCTCCCCATCCATCACGCAACCACAATTACAAACACGATGCATAAATTCTCTGTGAGCCAACCAACAAGTAATGCCTTTTCCTCAGGGGCAGGACCCATTAGACACCCCTGTTTGCTACCTGTGTTAGTAAGTGCCAGCATTCAGAAAAAAAGCCCTTCTGTCCTGAATCAGACTCACTCCAAATTAGACATATCGGCAATTTGGTCTGCAGTCACTGCGTAAAACAAGGCACCATGCCAAAAGCTTTTCGTCCTCCCTGTTGACCAAACATGCAATATTGTGCATGGCTTTGAAAAGCACTTTCCAATATGCTGTGGAGAACATCTGGTCAAATTTATATTGACATGACATCTCACATTCAACAATAATTCCCTTTCTGGTTTTGTAGAAGGAGGTTATACAGCAACTACACTGATAACACCTTATCTACTTCAAACCAGTATGGCTGTAGGGTGACTGCAAACTTTCCTAACTTAGTGCCCACAGAGCTCAGTCCTATGGCTTGTCTTTGCTAGGAAATAAAGGTTATGCCTACAACAGTGACACAGAACTGAGATTGCTAATCCTTTACAGTTATCAGAAGCAGTTTTTCCTGAACAGAACAGCATGGAAGTCTATGTGGTCTGACTTATTTGGAAAAGCTCGAAGCAGTAGTAGGTCATTACTGCATTCAGCCCCCCTCTGTTGTCTCTACTCCAGGTAGCCCATGTACAGCCTAGGGAAGGGTCTCTCCTCTGCACGCCCATGCCTAGAAAACTACATAGCTCTTTATCTTCAGAAGATGAAGCTGATTTTCATCAGCTTAAGGAAACACCTGTATTCAAATATATGTATCATCATGAGATATAAATATCTATGATCATCAAATATTATTAATATCCGAAGACACAAACAGTACCATATGAATATTACTTCTGCATGGTGTTTCTCATTTTCCATTTTTCTCTCCATTCATTGAAAAAAAAATGCTTTTGGACTGCTGCTCAAAATAAAGGAGAGAAAAATAACAAAAACCGACACCACACAAAACCCCAACACCAACAAGCCCCTAAACCCTTTGCCTAAAGTCTCATAGCCAGCCCTAGTGCTAAATGGATCATGCTGTAGCCACTGTAATCCTTAATGATAGTTAAAAGTTGAATCCTACAAATACCACAAACCACAGAAAGTAATGTTCTACGCTAAGCTAAGAAACCTAGGAAAGGTATTAAGCCTGCAGTCCCTGCAAGGGTCTAGAAGCTACACTTCTTCACTCCAGCTATACACTGAACAAATTTCACCACAGAAACAAATTCTACAGAGTGCTTGATGTTTCTTTGTAATACAATTCAAGATACTGGTGCGTATTTAAATCCAGCCCTTTCACTCTTCACTTAGCTATCCCAGGCTTTAGCAGTTTCTGAGGCTAGTACAAAATGCAGCTGACAACAACAGCAGCAATATAGCACCCTTGGAGTGTTTGAAGTGTAAAGTTCATTAGTTCTAACTTAAGGTCACTCTTGTAATCCAACAGCCAAATTCTTATTTGCACTACCATGCTGTTATCCTGGAAAAAAAAAGAAAACTGAAAAAAAATCAAGATGTCAGCTTCAATACTTCTTACAAGTGACAAGATCAGCACTAAAAAGCCAAATCACAGTCAATACCTTTTAGCAAGTTTCAAGAAAGCAGCAAAACTATGCTTGATTGTGCTGTAAACCAAATGAAATTTAATAGAATGGATAAAGGAAATGAAGGAAGGAGGAAGATAAACATTTCAATACCTGATAATTATGGTTTATAATTATTAGTTGAACTTGGCTTACAAATAGAATTTACTAGAGTGCCTCTTGGGAATTACAAGACATGCAAATAACTGAATTTTAATTTCTTCTGTGTTTGTTTACTGATTTTTTGTACATACAGTTTAAATTTTAACAAACTCAATTTTGATTTATCCTCAGTGGATATTTGTACACTTATTAAAAAGTTATGTCAACAGAAGACTTTTAGAACACAAGCACTGTGTTTTAACAATTCTGAATCAGACGTTTAAAGTAAGAGAAAATAGCTCTAACTTCCTCACTTGCTTGATCCTGCACAATCATACACTTTTACTTACATGCACTCCTCTGTAAGACAAGTACATTAAAATGTACAGATAAGGATGATATCCTTTTTTTAAGGAAATAATCTCAGAGACCAAATACTGATAATGTTAGAAATAGGTAGCTTTTCTTCACCTCAAATGCTTGTGTTCTAAAGAGTGAGAATTTTCAGTCTTGTTTGTTCAGAAGACTGTGTACAGCATTTATTTTCAGTGCTAAATTATCAATGGCCTCAAAATGAGTTCCCAAACCAAGATACTTATCTCCAAGACTCAAGAGTTCTCATTTACATCCCCCAATTTACCTTTTTATATTTATACAGTTATAGCACTCACACAAATGTTGTATTTCAACAAATATTAAATGGTTTTTATTTTACTCACCTGTACACTAAGATGAATCCATTTCTTCACAAGAATTCTCCCCAGTGTCATTACTTTTATTGGTGGCTGCAAACCATTTACTGTGCGATAATAAAACATGGCCTCTTTCTCAGAGATTGTGAGTTTGAACACAGTCTGCCCATCAATAGCCTTTTCTATTACACACCTTTGGAAATAACCAAGAAAAATAACATAAGGTCAGAGGAACACACATATACACATTCTTGCCAAGGTGCTATCCTGTAAAGTGATGTTAACCAGAACGTATTAAAATAAGCATTAAAAATACAGCTCTTGAGAAGATGCTCAATGACAGTGAAAGTCACAGTATGTACCAAGTGTAAAATAACTTTAACAAAGATATTTTCTCTGTCTTAATCTGAGATTTATTTTTATTTGGTTTTATATTTAGTGTATGCAACCCCAGTTCACCTGGGGGTGAAAGAGGGGTCCACTTCGGCTCCTTTCTTTAGGGTTCAATGATGGAAACCACAGTGGCTGGCCAGCACTGCACAGGTCTCTGCTGTGCTTTTCATACAAAGCTGTGCAATGCAGTACATTCTGTGGAGACACTTCATTTGTTTTTTACATGTTCTGGAAATAAGTGCTCCATCTTTCCACCAAATCTGCCCAGGTAAGGCAGCAGCTTCCCCTACACTCTCGCTTTGACAAAGTCTTTCTCTAACCTAAGAAAACCAGAGCAAGAGGCTTGTTAGTTTGTTTTTTTTTCTCTCTCTCTCTCTCTCTCTCACACACACACACACACACAAAGATTTCACATCAATACCAAATACATTGCTAACATGTAAGGTACAAAGAATACCATTCATAGCAACCCAACACTGCATATCTAGCTGATTAAATATTTTTGCCAATCCAATCAGCATGATGTCAAGGCTCCTGAGAAAGCATAGGCTATATATGCTTGTGAAACAGTGATCTATTTTATTAAGGTCATCATCAGTACAACAAAAATGATTAAGTTCTGCATTCCCAATTCAGCTGCTTGAGAAACCCAGTCCTCAATTACTGACCCATGAAAAGTCAAATATCTTAACAGTTACACCAGACTAAATTAGTGCACTGTCACAAGAGAGCAGCATATAAAATTTGCATGAGACCAAGATTTACTTAGATATAATCCAAAAGAACAAAACACTTATCTACTGATGAGCATCTTCACTTACTATGTATTTATAAAATTATCAAAAAGGCTGTTCTTTGATACTGCCATTATTCCCTAATTCACCCTTAAATGCAAGAGAAAAATTCATTCATCTTAACTGTTACCATTTCAGTCTTCTGATATGTTGACAACAAAACAACTTGCAGACCTCTGTTTTCCAAGCCTTACTAAAACCATGTTTCTTCATATATTGTCGACTGGCCTTTTCAACATTTTGTTTGGTTGTAAACATGGTAGTTTTGTTAGATAATAAATGTGAGAGAAGGCTCAGCTAAGTAGCAAAATATTTAGGAACTGGATTTACCCAGTTCCTGGATAAACAATAATTGGATAATCCAGGTTTTTGTTTATTTTGGTTATCTAAAACAAGCATCCTCACATTGTTTTTATCCCCAAAGGTGTCATGACTTTAAGGGAAGTGACCTTGATGTACATCACTTTGAAAACTGGAAAGAACAAATGTGAACTGTGACTTGCTACTAAAAGAAAAAAAAAAAAAACAAAACAAGAGGCAGAAAACAGAGAAGGGAAGGTGCGGGGAGGAAAAGAAAAAGAAAAAACCCAAACTAGGGCTAACATAGGTGAAATGGACATAAGAGTTACTTGTGACTGAGCACAATATTCCATTCCAGCCCTGATTTTAGAGAGAAACCACAGTTCTTTGTGAAGTCCAGCTTCTGGGAACCTGCAGCCCCACAGAACCAATCCCTGACTACATAATGGTGGGTTTGGAGGAAGGAGAAACATACAGTGCAAATCTGCTTGGTCAACTTTCAGAGAGAAAAACAGTCTAGAGAATCTAACATGGCTGCACTGGTAATCCCAATACAATAACTGGACCACTTGCAAATGAGAACATCTCTGTGGGTTCAAAAGCAGACCTACACTATCTTAAGGAAAATCCCCGTTTCAGTCTAATTCCTAATGTAGTACATCTGACTAAAGTAATAGGACATGACTTTAGTCCTTTAGATGACATTAACAAAATTACATCTACTGCCCACTTCACAGTCAGGCCATTCCCCTGACCCTTCTGCCTGCAAAAGGCCCCAGCTCATTTCTGGTCATCTAACTCCCAGTTAGCCCAGTTCACACTAAATTGGTATAAACTACCCGTAATGATTACTCATATGTGCTAAACTTCTACTCATATTCTTCTCCTATTTCATTGTAAAGGGTTATCATCATATACCATTTCCTATATTGTGCTAAGGCTTACTTACAGGCCACACACAGGCTTACTGAATGCATTTATATTAACTGATAAGTGCGTGCAGTGAAAAAAGGAAGCATGAGGAAAGAATAAAATTCAGGGACAAGAGCTCTGCTTTTTTATCACACTTACTGCCTAAAGGGAAAGTAAATTTAAACACTGGAGTACAAATGTCAGTGGTTTCTCGCCATTCTCTTTGTTTTTCTTCAGTATTTCCAGTATGCGGCGACTTGAAAGCATACCTACAAATATCTATACTATACATCTTAGAAGAACATTAGGACTGCAACATGACCTGACTTTACTCTCTCTTTGTATGAAAGTGCATTAATTCCCAGGTTCACATAAGAAACCTCAGTCTATGAAATTGATGAAGAAAATTCTTGGTGCCTTTAATTATCCACGTATCTTTGCTTCCCCGGAATGTCATGGTCTTTAAAGGGCCTTCAGACTTTGGATCCTCACATCAGTATCTCTCACTTCAGTCAGCACAGTAGCTTCTTGCAAAAAAGAAAAAAACAAAACGCTGTTCTCTTACATGAGCACATGCCTAACAGAAATGTCAGTCTTTACAAGGGCACAATGGGATACTATAGAGCAACACTTTTTCCTCAATGCTCTCTAGCACCCAGACCATGCAACATTCAGCACGAAGAAACATTATTATAGCACGTCCAAAAACTATGGATCTGCTGTATTTGGTTCAAGAGCACTCTGCAGTAAGCAAAATACCTTGTTAAACTTACAAATATTCTACTGGTCATGTGAACAGCTGGTTCTGGTTCACTTTCCTAGTGCTTTGGTGGCAGCACAAAGACTTTGTTAGAATGAGTCCAAGCTCTGTGAATTCCCTCTGCTGTGATAATGGGGTTTAAAAGGTCTCACAAATGATATCTAACAGAGACAATTCCCCATCAGAAAGTGCAAAGTGTAGGACATCAGGTAAGTCAAACTCCTTTTGCCAACCTGAAGAACTCACTAAACCAGTATAATAAAAGGAAAGACATCTTAGTTTGCTGTTAAACCGTTTCTCTTTTGTAGGATGTCTTCCAAATCAAGCTTCAATGACTATTCATGCACAATTACCATTTCACCAACACTGGAGCTCTGTACTCCTTTCATGAAGAAACAAAAATTAACATGCTTCTTTCTGTGAACAGAGTGTGGACAGTGGCATATCATCTTGACCACTGGAATAACTGTTGTCCAAGTTCAGTTTTTCAGGACCAGGTTCTACCTGTCATTTCTACCATTGTCATTTCATACATGTTGAGTAGCAGCAAACTCACAAGGAAGAATTAAGTGGTCTATTATAAAAACTGAATAAAAACATTTAGATTTTAAAGTCATCTATAAAACCCACTGAACAGGAATATGTACATTGTGTAATTATTAACACAGTAGCAATTGGAGGCTAATGTTTTACACTAGTCCATGGATAATCAGATATCAGTAGTGGTTTCTGCACAGCCCTTCATCATTTGAAACTAAGAACATACATACAATTGTTTTAGGCTCCATGCAAGCAAAAGTCTATCCCATTGACAAAAGAGTTTCACATATCTCCTTCAACAAATCACTACAACAGCTTGCTTGGAAATTAGCAGAATATTTCTGCTTCAAGTTAGGCATATGCTCTGCTGAACAAGACTGATACGCTGCACATGTATGGACATGAACTCATGGCATAGACTAGCCCAGGAATGGGCTCCCTGACATTCACGATTCAACCACTCTATAGAAAATGCTGTCTAGAAAAGACACTAGGTCAAAGCTTCAGAGATACCTTTACACATACCTTCAGCTGACCTGATTTAACTTAAGCTCAAACTAAAGACACTTCTGCTATGCAGATGTCATTTATTTCCCTTCCATAACCATAACCAAATCCATACAGCTAGGTGGATTTTATTAATTATCCCTGCCTAAAAAGACTATAATTTTGCATATATCATTATAAATTCAGACACTTCTACTGTTTCTGATGATTTCATACCCCCAGACGACATACTATTCCATGGCAGCATGCAAAATAAGTATCAAGAATGCAACAACAGAGCATATCATTGCTTTCATTCAAAGAATAAATTATGAGCGTAAGTTCAAAACCTTCTGTTTTTGAAGGAACATACTCTGACGAAACATACTATGTTTTTTGTGTGCTTCACTTTGAAGAGGATCTGCACAATCAGAGTAAAAAAGAAGAGGCCCTGCATTTTGTGGCAGATGAAGAGAAGTTCTTTTGCAGGATTTTGCAAGTCTTACATTATAGTAACGAAGGCACAGTCAAACTGAAGCTTATAAAGCAATATTTGCTGAAAACACGATATGTAGGCATAAGAGAGGGAGCATGCTTAGCTACGTCTATTTCATAAACACCTAGTGAAACTTCACTAGCAGCTTGAATACTGGAATCCTTTGTTAAAATTAGTAACAGAATCTCTTGTTCAACCAACATACACCAAATCTTCCAGAAAAGATATGATCACTCTTCATTTTAGAAATTAAAAAAAATAAAAAAAAATAAAAACCAGAATAAAGTATATATTAATTGTGGAAGATGTGGGAGGTTTCCTTGTTTGTTTTCAAGAAGTAAGCTTGTGTTGAGGGATTCCTAAAGTTTTAGAACCTTTTTTCCATCACGAAAGCAGCAACACCACAAATCCCTAACAACATGTTTTTCCTAGCAGCTTTTAGAAGAAGGAATGAGAGTTAGAAATGCAAATTTAGATTCTTAAGGACAGACATTCACATTATGTATGAATAATCCCCACTGAGAGCAACTGGACTATCATCTGAGTCAATGCCACTTTAACTGACCCTACTTGTCTTGACATTTACGAAGACCCCAAACTAAATACAGCTTTAAAACATCACAATTTCTCACTGTACCTTTTAAAATTCTAAATATCTTGCTAATAACAACCATGACTACAACAACCGTTGAGCTGGGGTTTAAGAGCACCAGGAAAGTAAATACCTTCAACACTACTTACATTACACCTTCTTGCTCAGGTTTCAACCATACAGTTAACGTAAATGAAGCTGCAAGCCTCAGAGAATGGGGAGTAGAGAAGCAATCCTTCTGATTATGAAAAATAAAGCTGGAAGCGTTGCTGAAGGACCCTGGATGCAAGTCTCTTTTGTCCTCTGTGATACAGGTACCAAGGCCTTCTGAAAGAAGCAGTTTGTAGGAAGAAGGCGATGACCTGTATGGGCATTCCTGAACACAAAACCTCCGGGTGCAGGACAGAATACTTTCAATAGCTACTGAGCTATGACAAAAAGAACTTCGTTCTGGCAGCCCACAAGTGGCTTCTGTTGGCATGATTGACACGTTCTTGAAAGCTCCCACATTTTCAAGCCTAGGGAAATGTCCCTGAGAGCTGACCAACACAAAGGAGTCATAATAAGTTAAGATTAATATTTCAATAGCATGAAACAAGAAACGACACCTCAAAGAAAGAGCCCAGCAATTCATGTTTACAAAAAAGCTCCTCCTGATTAAAGCATCCATAAATAAATAACGATGTCCATGTCGGTAGCAATGTTCTCAGGTGGTACGCTTTACGAGTTTATGTAGGTTTTCATCTTCAGAACGCTCATGCAAGGACTCAGTCACAAAGGACATCTATGTCTTCTGGTCAGCGAAACACACGTGGGTGACAGCAGGTATCTGCAAACCACAGAAGACAGACAGTCCATGGGAGGAACGTGCCCTTTTCCACCAACAAAAGCAATGCCCCACTAGGGCTTGAATCCCGATTCCAAATTTCAGCCAGCACACTTTCGCTGGATAAGACATCTCTCTAAGCAAAGGCGCTGGGACTAGGCCAGCTCGAGCCTGCACATGCTCACACAGCCCAGCCCAGCTTATCCCAGATCCATGGCATCATGAGGCCAACACTCACATTTGCGCGCTAAGGTAACAAGTACAGTGCAAGGCAGCAAACCACAGCATGAAACTTCAACCTCTGAACGGCTTTCCTGACGGTTTCGAGCTAGCTGGTTGAGTCTCACATCTTTTAGGAGCCCCCAGCGCTTACCTCTCAGCTTTACACCGCTACCTGGGAGCTGCCCGGCACCATCCCCACCGCGCAATTCCAGGGACACCCCCTGCCCTCCGCTCCCGAGGGGCGACCGGGAACAACGGCCGAGCCCCTAGCCATGTACCTATCGTCCCCCTACCCCACTGCCCACCGCACCACGCGGCTCCTTCCAGCCCTCGGCAAAGCCGATTAAAACTACGTTCCCCATCTGCTTACTAATAGAGAAAGCCTGCGCCGGGGCTGATCGGCAGGGCCGGCGGGCGAACAGCGCGATGGTAGCCGATAAAGAAGTTCATTTACCGTCATGTACTCCGCCTGCTAGAGGAGCGTAGACAGTGGCCCGGTGCCCAGCGGCTCTCCGCGGACACTCCGCCCGCTAACGCCGCGGCCCGGGCCCTACCGGCCCCCGCCCTCCCCCCGCGGTTTAAAGCGGCAGCAGCAACCGGCTCCTTCCCTCCTCCCCCGGGCCCGGCTTAGTTTTACACGCACCCAGAAGGGCGGCCCGCGGCATGAAATATTTAAACCGCCTTCGGGCAGCAGGAGCGGCGGTGTCGTTTTGGGGGTGCGAAACCTCCACCAGCCTGGCCCGGTGAAGTCCTTGAAGCAAGGATTGGTTGTGTGGGGGTCCGGTCTTCCCAGGGTCAGCCTTTTGCCTGGTAGAGAAAGGGGAACCAGTTACTTTTATATGCTGAAACTACGGTGGGAGTTTGAAGTGTGAGACCCAACAGAGAGCTCGAACAAGGGAAGTTGTCAGGACCTTCAGACATTTTTGACATAAACTTCATTTCTCTCTTTGGTACCTTAATGCAAAGCAGGCATAAACAAGCTGCAAAGTTGTCATCAGTGAGCTGAGCCTGAGCTACAATAGGTTGTTTATATGTATTTCTAGACAGAGAAGCACCAATTAATACATCCCCTGAGGATATATAAAGCATCTATAAATTTAATCTTTATTATGGAAGTTGCAAGAGCTGCAACCTGGCTGGTATCTTTCCTGACAATTTCATTGAAATAGCCTCCAGTAACTTGTCACCTTAGCATGTTTGGACTTTCACCAGCTGCACATTAACAAAACTCTTTGGCAATGTATACAGTTGCTAAGAAATAACTCAATGCATTTTAACAAGCCCTTCATCCTGCATCAAACAGACTCCTCCACCATTCCTGGAACATCTCTGCTTTAACACAGATCTTTTTTCCTAAGGTCATAAAAGATAAATAGCAATTCTTGGTAAGGTGTCTTCAGTAACTTGGCCATATTTTCATGTTCTGAGAGTCATTAAAGATCATAGCTCTGTTGTCAGAATTACGAATGAATACTTCAGGGAATGTAAAGAATTTAGTTTACTACAGAAGGGGTGGGGAGGAAACATCAGTCTGAGACATGGTGCAACACCACAGCACATAAAGCATTTCTAGATAAATACAGTTAGACTACAGGCTACCACAGTGCCATCAACAGTATGATGATAAGAGCTGTTTGCACATCAAGAACAAACCAGGTCTTGCAGAACACAGTGGAGAGAGAACAGACATTAGGTCCCATCTTCGGACATCAAACAAGATAGGAACACCTACGAGTCATGGAGCATGAACCTGTCAATAGTGGGACTTACCAAGTGGCTACATTGTGACTTGTGTCTATTTCTTGGCATTCCCAGTCTGTTAAAAAAATCAGGTTTTGGTCTGACCACCTCTTTCTAGCAGCCAGGAAGGCCTGCTCCAGGAATCTTTGCAGGTCTAACAGGTATCCAAAAGGAAATTCAGAGTACGTTCATCACAAAATGCACTCTCTACCAACACTTCACGGCACCACCACCTCCAAAGTACACCGTAGCATCTTTCAGTCAGTGCTCAGTTTGGGAAAATGGTCCTGCCTCGTATCACACTCTCTATCCCCAAAGATAACCAGCCCAGCAGAGATCACGATTTTTCCCTTTGCGTATTTCATTCACACACACAAGTCAACAGTACAAGACTTGCAAAACCACATGGCAGGACAATAGCCCAATTACCCAGGCCAAGGATCCCTGCATCTTTGCAAGTTACACTATTGTTCATCAGGAGTATAATGAATAAACTACCCGCAAGAGGTTAAAAGATAAGAAAACTTCCAAATGTCTTTGCGACCAGGAGCAGGCATGCAATATAAACTGTACCACAAACAAACACACAGAGTGACTTTGCAGGAAATATTATGGATCCTGTCCACAGGAGTGTTTTGAAGGCTTTTTAATACATATACACGAAAACAGGGAATCCTACCAGGCAAAAAATGTGTGCTAGTATTATGCAATGAATTCTCATGGAGAATTTTATGCCCATTTAACAGATTTAGAATTGTGGCACAAGGAAAATGACCTAATTCAAATGCTTCAAGCTTTTAGTTACAACTGCTCATTTCATCAGAAAAGAAAGCCTCCAATAGCCACTGGGGTGCTCTAAGCCACTCAGATGCCACTGGAGAATCTGACCTGCATCAGAAAATTGACATAACTGGGAGCCTGATCCTAATGATCCAACACCCTATTCATGGCAGATAGCATAATCCAAAAGAGCATTCCACACTAGCTGTTTTCTCAACCCGTGGTTAGTAGAGGTTCAGGACCCATTGACTCCTCTAGGAGGTTGGGGCAGGTTACTAAGAAAAAGAAACCATAGAGATGGTTTATTATACAGCAGCCTGTGCCTTGACTGGGAAATTTTGAAGACCATGTAGGTGAAATCTGTATGGTCTGAAGTGGGGATTTCATATGAGAAGTCATCTTTCTATATCAAGTTATAAGCCTTCAAAAATACCAATTTCCACATGCACAGTGGAGGTAGGTGGAACATCTTATCAGAGATGGCAAAACCACAGGGACTAATTAAGTTTGCATACAGGGAAAACTTAACACCACCATTTTCAAACTTTAGTGTGCTTGACTTTGTAACAGTGATAATCTGGTGGGGTGGGGGGTGGTTAAAAGAAAGGATGGAGACAAGGAACACAGCAATATACTTACTCAGAACTCCAATAATACAGAACTAGTCTGCACAAACAGTGTACAGTTGCACATGCATGTTTTATACAATACAATACCAAGTTGAAACTTAAAATATTTCCTTTCCTTAGAATCATGATGCCTGGAACTGTTGAGGTAGAAATTCAAATAATCTATTTCACTCCCCAAAACACCATGGGTGCTCTGCACCCTCACAATAGCTTTTAAATAAGATTTTTAATTAGTGCTGAGCAAAGTCTGACAACTAATTTGTTCAGCAATTTTGCCTTCTGTTCATAAAGAATTCTGAAAAACTGAAGAATTTTGAAATATATTAAAAGTTTCTATTTATATCATGTTCTGCAAACACCTTATACCAATATAAGGGTGTATCTGTAGAATCATAGAATAGTTAGGGTTGGAAAGGACATTAAGATCATCCAGTTCCAACCCGCCTGCCATGGGCAGGGACACCTTATACTAAACCATGTCACCCAAGACTCCATCCAGCCTGGCATTGAACATTGCCAGGGATGGAGCGTTCACAACTTCCTTGAGCAACCCGTTCCAGTGCGTTACTACCCTCGGTACTGACCAGACACATGATACTGTTTTGGCTGTTGCATGAGGTGACCTATGGAGACTAGCCCATGCAGCATGACTTGCAAAGATTACGTTCAAGCATACAATACAATATTTGCTTTCAGTGAATAAAGACTTGCTTTTACGAGTGTTTTTTCTTGTAAAACTACACCATTGGAATATTTGCAGGAAATTAACATAAAAGATCCATTTACATAGCTGAGTCAATATTTATTTCAAATTTAACTGTCTAACAAAAATTATTTTTCCCAGTATTTTGCAAGTAATAATAAAACTACAAAGCAAGTACATTTTAATAGCTGGAGGGGAGTTGATCATGACAACCTAGGTATAATTAACAACTTCTGCTTTAAAGGGGAGGAAATTCTGTATAAGCCAGTGAAATAAATACTGGAGTAAAAGTCTCTGAAATCACAGGAGGAGGCGGCAAGTATTTTATAGAGCTGTTAAGAGCCTTTTAACAGCTTTAGAAGTACAGTACATCACATTGCTTATTTTAGTGCTAAAAACTTTCTTTGTTACTAGAAAGGCAGAAATGAAAGATTCAGGAAACAAGTTTTACAGTCCTCCTTCACTTGAAAACACTGACCTAGACTGTAGATCTCCACATGGCAAGTACAGTGAAAGGAAACCTCTGCCAGGACTTCTTTACACATACTTTCTTTTGCATGACTGTTGTAGGCTGCAATAATGGCCTGTCCAGGCAGGAAGGGCCATGCTATACAGCTGGAACCCATGGGCCCTCATAATCAACTTTGATTCTCCCCACAGTATCTGCTATTTTCTCCACATGTCCCCTCACCCCAATCTATCATGTGCTTCCCTGTCAGTTCCCAGTGCAAGACATATCCAAGTAACAGCTCTTTTCCTTTGTTAGCCCTTTCTCCAGAACAATGTTCTCTACTCCATTCTCTGGCCTTCAACCCCTTCAGTACATTATCTGTACCTAATTAATCAATTCTGTTTTCATCAGCTGATCACCAAAACCTTCTCCAGACTCCCAGTCAAATCCCTGACCTTATTCTTCATTTTCCTTTAAACCTTCTCCTTTAAGCTATTCCATAGCTGCATAATCCATAGCTGCTATACCAGGCAACCCCTTCTATCCTCTTCTGCTTTATCATCATTAAGCAACAAGCATCCTGCTCAACCTTGAGCATTCTAGCTGATCTCACCTTCCTTGCCCCAAGCCTTCTTTCAGCAAAACATGATTCCACATCTTCCAACTTTATATTTCATCCCAAAAGAGGATCTTCTAGAACAGCAGCTTCCTCCTTTTCTCTGAATACAATTACAGTGCGTCTGCAGCACAGATCTCAGGTAATGGCAGAGGAGGTGGACTGCTTCCTCCTCTGCCAGGAGGAGCAGTCTGCAACCAGCCAGCAGAAATGCTGTGAAGACTCACACTTAAGACATTAGAGAAAAAAAGATAGTCAATCCCGATTTCAAGTGTCAGATTCACCAAAGATGACATTTCTTCAAAAAAATCTTTCCCTTTTTTAAAAAATAAAACTGATTTCCTGTTCTTAAAACCAAAAAAAAACCAACAAAAACCCACAAACCCTCCAAAACACAGTGAAACTTTGATTTAGCATGTACATGTTGAAAAACTGGAAAATAACAGTAGGATTTGTCCAATTTTCATGTAATTAGGCAATTTTTCAGTTTCTGCGTTTTCTTCCTGAAAATTCATATTTCACAGCTCTCAAAATGCTTCACTTTATCATCAGTCTTTTTTTGCCAAATCCCTGCATGTATATCATTCTCCTTCAGCTTCTAAATTCACTTTCATTACACTGCTCCTCCTGTTGCTTCTAGCAAATCACTACAGTAAATCACTCATCTCCTTCCCCAAACATTTTCCTCCTGTTTGCTCTTGTAAGGATCTTACCAGTTTGTATTCAGACCAGCATCAAGGTCCCTCAAACCTTTATCTTCTGCCTCAGAATCCTTATTTCCCACCAGTTTCTTCTGCTGCTTTTCAACATATCCCTCTCCTTCACAGCACAATCCTCACTAATTCTCTCACCTTTAGTTTTCCCTCTCTCCTCCTATTCAGTTCCCCTTCCCCCTTTGAAGGTTTCCACCTGGAACCCACCTCTTCCTGAAGTTTGTGGTAAATCATTTTTCTCAAAGGCTCTCTGTCTTCTATAGGACCTGAGAGAGAGACATAGAGAAAAAACTCCAGAGCCATAAAGTGGTTATTGCTGTGCTGTAGCTGCTGGGGTAGCAAACCCAGTCATGGTGTGGTAGGACCTTCATCAACTCCAGAGCAGTCACACTGCCCTTCTTTCCTGTATAGGACACATTCAAGGTCTCCCCGTGCCAGAAAGAGCAATTAAACCCTTCCTGTTGTACCAGGGAGATCCCTGATAAGCAACAAGACATAGAGAAGGCAGTTTCTGCCTCTCCATCTGTGCCCCTCCATGAGGATCTAAGAAGTAACCAAGTTGGGTATAGGCTTGTTTTCTTCTCTTTCTCCCACCCCTTTACAGCTCACTTATGCCAGCACAGTGCAGTATTGCTTTCTCAGCTAACAGCTACCTCTTCAGACAGTTTACAGCAACCATGAACAATTTAGTGCCTCAGCCCTGCTTGGGACACAGCTGCTTGGAAACCATACTGCAGTTGTCTTCAGGTCCTCTCTCCAGATAGATATGGAACAAGAACTTTATCTTCAGTACTATTCTGCTCAAAAGTTCTCCTGTTTTATTATGTGCCATCTTTCAGATGCACATTTCCCTTAAAGTAGTGATTCCTCTGCTCCTGGCACCACTTTTCTTCAAGAATAATTTTAAGTGTGTTGCATTTAAGGAGACAGCAGCCTTCCTAGAGCCACTGAGTTAAGCTCATTACACTGCCACCTCTAAGTGAAACACATTAACATTATTCATCATTCTGACTTTGAGACGTTCATTATTCCCAGTTATCTTCAACGTGCAACCGCATACACATTTTTGCATGAAGTCATTTTGTGCACCTTATTCTATACCTTATTCTGAGAAGCATTAGCATACACTGTAGGATTTTGTACTTTTCTGGACTGGTAGGATAAGTATTTGCTAGTCTAAATAAAATAAATTTACATTCTTCTCATAATAAAATCCAGGTGCTATATTAAGGGGGGTTATCTGAAGAGGAAACAAAAGAGACAGTCCAAATTCTAATCAGAGCTCAGAAATGAGTAACAGTGCTTGCCTATGTCTTAGTTTCCTTATCTACAAATCAGGAAGATTGATACTTATTTTAGCAAAGCACTATGAGATGTGCAGGAAGGAACAAAATACCAAGTAATTATCAAGTGCAGTAAAACTTCAGAGTTTAACTGTCAAATGTCAAAACCAGCTCTTTTTCTGAAGTTCAAGGAAGTGCTTAACTTAGCAGTAAAACTAGTTTCAGCTACTAACAAAAAGATCTACTGCTAAAAACCAAACCATAATGGCTGAATGCTCCAACAGACCAGTCCTGTGAAATGCTAGAGGGCAGTCAATAATTAATATCCATGGCAAAGGAAAATTGATAGTAGGACTCTGCATTTTATGAATCTTTCCAAATGATCAGCTGAAACAGAAATAGGATCAATAACATGAAAACACAATCTAATGCTCACAGCAAGGAATCATGGATTTGCATCTCTACTGGTAAAGATATTCTAAAGGAGAAAGACGAGGAAGTCCTTCAAAGTACTGTGTGGCAGCACAGGGAGGCAGAGGTAAGAGAAGTGACTGTAGAGGAAACAGTCCTTTTGTTTGTCTCCATAAAACTCCCAGTGGAGTAGCTCTTTGAGGAAAGGTTGATTTAACTGCAGCCTAGTTTAATAAATGCAGATCTAGCAAGTATGATAAGCATGTTCAGTGGGAGATAAGGATGCAGCATAGGAAGCATATCAGGACAATCAGAGGGAAAGGGTGCTGCTAGAGGGTGCAGCAGAAGTGATCTAACAGCTGACTGCTGCCCAAATGGGCAGTTCTGCTCCAATCAGAGGATTTAGCAGATTGAATCCACTCACCCAAGTAACCAAGTGAGTACAAGGGTATAAGCAGGAACACACTTCTGAACACAGCAAACTTCTATATAGTTTCAGTCTGCTTTAAGGAAACATATCTGAAATTGTATACTATTTGATCCTTAAAGTCTCCTTCCAAGGGCAGGATTACTGGAAGGTCTTGAACTAGGTATATAGCCCAAGGACATTGTGCTTCCTGGTGTCTTTCTCTTTCCCAGGAGCTTTAGAGAGGAGGAAGGCCCAGAGAACTCAAAAACTACTAGGTAAGTCAAAGAGTGATATCTAAATTAGTCATACCACTGATGGAAAAAGATAGAACTCAGTCATGATACATTGTCCTTGCCTGTACTCAGCCTACCTGAAATTACACACATCTCCTTGACAAGGCACAACACATGATGCCCAGGATCTTAACAGATACAACAGAAAACAGGAAGAGGCACAGAGTGTGTGCATAAGAGAAACAGTACGTCACTAAACAGACAAAACAACAGGAAAATGCATTCCATTTGCTTTGTGAAGCAGAGCTACTTTATGCCACTATCACTGCATTTTCATGACCATTCTAATGAATATGCACAAATGTCAAGGCAATTTTCATCAGCAGTATTCAAAAGATTGTGAACAATTTGGTACAGCCACAGTCCAATTGACTCATCTTTGAAATCTCTGAGGAAAGGTAAGTCCTAATACTCCAGTTTCCCTAAGGGAAGAGAAATAAACTGTATATGCATCAATATGCTTTCACTGATATAGCTGAAGACAAGGAAAGGCACTGCTTCATATTTATCAATATTGCTAAAACAATGCAGCCATGCACACAGAAAAGGTTCAAATAGCAGGCAACAATCCCCTTGCAAATTGCATGTAATTTACATTAAATAAGATATATGTATATATTTTTAAGCAAGCTCATTTGCTTAATACATATTTTAGAAATCTCATCATTAAGAGATTTTTCTCTTAAATACCATCGAGGTCAAGTGAGAGGTGCTAAGCACATAGGGGTTCCTACAGCCTCAAATATACATTTGTAGTCTTCAACAGGGACTGGACAGGGAAGTCTCATCCTATTAGGACGCATAGCAAAGGAGAGTGACAGCTGCATTCACAGGAAAAGCCTCAAGACCAATCAGGACACATGACTTGGCTTGGGCCCAGGCAACAGAGGCTTAAATCCTCTTATTCAAGGACACCTTGAGCAAAAACACACACATGCCTGTATTTATGCCTTTCGGCATTTGGATGTTTGGGATAGAGAGAAGTGATAACCATCGTCATTCACGTGCTTGGTGCTAATTTATGATATAAATTTTACCAAGTAACTCCAAAGATACCAGCATATCATAACATGAAGATAACAGAGTATAAACAAGGGGCCTCATATTACAATCCAGTTTTCAGGGATGATTATTCATGAATCATCTTATTTGCATATTTAAAAGGTGCCATTTTCTTCCTCCTCACCAAAATAGATTTGGCCTTAAAATACACATTGCTTTTGTTGAAACTGATTTCAAAATACAATTATTTTTCCGCTAATCTTTCCAAATTATCCAGGGAGTAGTTGTCAACCAAAAAACCCAGAAACATTGACTTTAAATTTTAAAACTTGCTAAAAATTCACCCAGTCATAAAATTCACCCAGCTGATACATACTCCATGGCTTGTAGTCTAAGCATTTCAACATACATCCAGCCTTTTGACACTTTTGTTGTCTACTGCAGAAGTTTTCAATAATTGAAATGATTTTGGGTTTAAAAAGATATCATTAATTTTGAAATTTTCCAGTTATGTCCAGCCAGCAATCTAGTGTGGACAGCTGGAAAACTTAACAAGTGCTTGAAAGCTTCATGCTCTTTTGAAGACTGACTTCGGTAGTCCACGACAGAAATAAATCTGTTATGAATGACAAATGGCATGTAATATCCCTTCATAGTTTCAGTTAATTAGAGATAAGACTCTTCAAAGAATAGAATCTGATATTCTGTAAACTTCTGGGGGGGTGTCTTGGCCTATTCACAAAGATCCATCCCTGCTGTAGCTCTGATCTTGCTAGCCACCCTGTGAGGACTGAACTTTGATCTTCTGTTGAGGCTTATTAGCTTTTTAAGAGAGCTAGAAATGGCATCAGGGTTCAGATGAAGAGATGACTGGTTGGTGGTTTTTTAGCCTTTGACAGTTCATTGTTTGTGGGCAAAGAGCAGATCATAATTTCTATTCTGCTGGGGAAATTTAAAATTAAAGGACAAACCTAAGTGATTTCAGAGCAGACCTAAGTATCCATGATTACTCTTGCAACCAAAATCCCTGTCCACTTAAGGAAAAGGCTTTAAAAATTTCTAACACCATCAAAATTTGTTGCTGGCTTTCAATTCTCTAGTACCAGTTGGGTTCTGTATACAATTTCCAACTTGGTTTTACCTAAAGTCAAGGTATAAAGCAACTTTAAGGATTTTTTTTGGTTTCTTTTCCCTTCCTCTTTTTAGTGCATGCAAAGGACAAGAATGCTTTGGAACTACCAAAATACTGATATTTAGTCATATTGGTGAAGGTACTGGCAACTACTATATTTTCTCTGAGGGCCAGCAAAACTGGGACCTCACTAGTATCATGAGAAGAACGTCAGATTGCATTTCTAATGATATTTGCTTTCCATGGGACAGACTAAGGCCACCCAGTTTGTAGCTATGGCAAGCGCACTTTAAAAATCACATTTCTACATCACGAAATGTGTCCTTAACCTGCTGTACAGGTTAAAGGAGATACCCTGTCAATCCATTCTAACTTAGCATACTAAGAGAAAGTGCACAGTTAGGATTCATTCTTCTGAGTTTATTTTACACAATAAGGCATTGTTTGCCTGGATATCAAAAAATAAAATAAAATAAAATGCAATTTGGGATGGAAATAATTTTCCCTTTACAATTCAGTATTACAGAAGTGTCCCATCTTTCAGCCTTGTATGTATAAGCTGACTGGAATCAGCAACAAAATTGTCTCAAAAAGTTTGGGGGACATAAAATTGATGTGACTATCTGCAGCAGCCCTACAGAAGTTTCAGTTTGGAAGTAATGATCCAGGAAGATGTGTTTGAACTTAGAGCAGTTGTACAACAGAAGTGGAATCTGAGAAACCCTGAAGCTGACTCAAGCCTTCAAAGTGTTTTGAGGTAGCCCAGGGTATTGACTCAGAATCTCGAGTGTGACTCAAGACAGCCCAGGTTATCCAGCCTAAGTCTTATATCTGTTTTCTCATTTCAACTGCTGAACTGAAACGTTCAGGGTCAAAGTGACATTATGTGTGCAATCTGGGAGATGTCTTATTTCTCTTTTGACAGCTTCTCAAATTAGTGGGACTCAGCCCCTGACAGCAGAACTGGCCACATGAAGACCACAGCCAGCTGCTGACAAGAGTTCCAGCTTTTTCCCTGGTCAAAATGTAGGATTCTTTTCATTTACCATGGGCTGACTTATAAAAGACATTCTTCCTCTTAGGATATTTTAAATGGGATTTTAGGAATTATTCTTACCTTCCTTGCTTCTAAGATGTTTTTGCCATACTTTATCTTATGTAAAGATAATGCAAAGGACCGTTTTCCAAGGTTTTGCTTCCAGGAAAAAAATTAAACACACATGAAGTCCAGAAATTAACAAGAGGGAGAAAACAGAAATCTGTGATTTGAAATTTATTCCTGCTCTATAATGCTGCAGTGGAGCATCTGTTAAAGGAAAGGAAAATTAAAACTGAAGTGTTTTTTCCCCATAACCCATACACAGTCATACACATCATCTTGCAGTATCAGGCTTGGCCTCTTCCCTTTGCCAATGCTCCTTCTGACTCAGATGAGATGAAATCTCCTTATAGGCAAATAAAGGGAGCTGACAAGATACAGCATCTTGTCTTCCCCTTGCTCCATACCCCAACTCCCAGTCTTTTCATTTTGAGCATTTTCTACAAAAGCCTTTGTGTAAAGAGTGCCTGCTAGTCTTCAGCATCACAACCAGAATGTCAGTCTCTTACAATACTTCTACCCACCACATAAAACTCCTAAGAATGTCCATTGATACACCATGGAGGGCTGAACTAAACCACCAACAGCAACACATAAAAAGAGAGCTGAAATAGCATGAGGAGCAGGGACTCCACAGTGTTTGCTTCACATGACGCCATGAAGCCAAATACTCCTGGCTGTTACAAGGGTATGTGAGAGAGTACTAGTCTGATAAGTAGGACACATTTTACAAATGTGAATAAAACTGAACATCACTGAACATCATCTGGAACCTGTTTGATATGTTAGTCCACAATGACAGCTGGACAGCCGTGATAGGGAACTTCAAAGATTCTGAAACTCTTCCTTTTAAAGCTGCCAGATTGAACACTAGGTTTTATTATAGAAACTATCCCTCTGCACATATCCCCCCACCCCCTGGAAATATTGAGGGTTTATTTGACTGTATTGCAAATGAATATAGAAGTAAAATATTCAAGGACAAGTTGGCAACGTACTTTAGCCTGGATGTGGAGTACTGATCTCTATAGAAGTAATACAGTCCATGTTTTCTCAGCCTTTTACTTCCCTCTTTAGAAAGCCAAAAGGGGAAAAAGTTATGTGATGAGTAGATCTGCCCAATGGAAATTGTTTGGATACTTTTACTGTCTCCCTCTTGACATATCCTGATTCAAATTCACCTTGGTACAAGCACCACACAGTGATAACTTCGATGTCACAAAATCAAACTAGATCAAAATGAACCAGCAGACAAGAAATGAAAATTTATCTATTATTCAGTTCCAAATATATATAATACTGAGCTAACACTACTGTACATTCCTTTTTCACTTGAGGCTTGCTTCAAGCATTAAGCAACCTGATAATATTTACGAGTACCCTAATTCATGAAGGGAGAATGTTAAGCACTGTGGAATAAGCCTCAACCAAGTGATTGCAGTAGAATAAGGTTGTAAGTTTTAAATACATGATGAATAGGTTTATATGCTTTTTTTACTGAGTAAAGAGAGGCTTTTTCTGAGGGGTAATTTAGTCTACCTAAATTAGATTCCTTTGGAGAACAGTTCAGAGGAGCTGCCAAGCCAGCGCTTCTGGTCCTGATTTCCTCATATGAATTCTCTTATGTTGGAGTAATATCTTAGCTATATCTAAGAAATGTTCTAAAAACTTACAGCTATATGAGATTTCCAGATTTTCTGAATCATCTGCAAAGTTTTTCAGTGCAATTCATATTTAAATGGTTACTATTGCAATAAATATTATTTTCAGCTAGCTATCCCAAATCAAAATAGCAAGCAGCTCATTTATGTCTACTTTGGACTATGCTGAAGTGATACTTCATTACAGTCAACATTTTTGTTTCCATAGTAATTTAAGCAATTTGTTTTAAAAGTTGTTAATATTCATAATTTGGAGCCATTTATTCTGATGAGTTACAGGCCAGCTCTTCAACTAACAGCAAGATAACATAATGCTGTTGCTCTCACCACACCATGTAAGCAGTGTCCCTTGGCTTTGAAGACTCCTACTGACTCAAATCAAAGCTGAAGATGTAGCCCACAGTTTAAAATTCACAGGAAAATATTTAAGCCTTCGAACTTAATATTTGCTTGTGTTCATGCTATAAAGCTCAATGACTATAATAGTCATGGAAAATTAACGCTGAAGGGACACAGACTAATTTAGAATGAATTTGTTTTAAACATGGATGAAGACAATTCATTTGCCTGATTGCCTAGAGAAATGAAGTTTTGGATGATGAAATTGAGGCCAGCTGTTGAGAGAATAGGAAACCCAAAAACCTGGAGGAATCAGGGTGAAGACAGAAGTCAGCAAGGAGGAAAAAACTGCCCAATTTTCATTGGGGAAAAAGTGAAGAAAGCAGACAATTTGGAGGTGAACTGAAGCACTAATTCTTATAAAGGATTTTAAATTTATTAGAAATTTTCATCATAAAAAGGGTGATTAAATTAAGAATCTAGTTTATGCTGCTGCTTTCTAACTAGTTGGGAGCCTCTCAAATAGACCATCACCAAATATTTTCTGGGTAAAATTCAATTGTTTTTTACTGCCATGTTTTTCATTTGCTTCTGGAGCCAGACCTACTCCACTGCTGGGTGGTCACTCATCTGTCTTAAGGGGACTTAATCTCAGCACCACACTAGGAAGGTGTTATTTGCAGGTAGCCTGGTCATGTCACCTTTCCTAGGACTCAAATCTCTGTTTGGCATCTTAGGAACTGGCCAGCTATCTGAAACAATAGGGACTCCCTGAGGAACTCAGCTTTCTTTTATATTTATACAAAACCCATCACACTGGTTGTGACCTTTGTGAACTTCTGATTAAGCCTCTCTGAAGGTCACAGACAATTAAAAGGAGAGGGGGTTGGAAAAAACAAAAAAGGTTAGCAAGAGTAACAGTCCAAATTTAAGCAACTTTTGCTTTTGAAAACCATCGAATACCACAGAGCTTTTAAGATTAATTGCAAGATACACTATATCTTAGCATGGTCTCTTCTAGCTTGGCATAGAAAATACACAGCTTAAGGTCTCCCAGACCAGAAAGTTTGCAAGCTTTGAGATAGGTGCTCAAGTCAATTACATTTTGGTGAATATATATTCGAAAGAATACTCTTCCATCAGTGCACCCTAGAATCACGAGGCAGTTGCTTTGCACTGTGACATTCTCATAGCACAGTCTGTGGGCAATTAAAGGAGAAAAGACTTGATACTGTGGTTTGCAAAACACAAAGCCTGACTAATATATGAAACAGTGCCTTAAATCCCTAACAATGACTTAAGGAATAAAAGAACAAAATAAAACTATGTAGAGGTTAATGCGCATACCAGATGGGAGACTTAGAGAATTGTCTGCAGTTAGCAGCACCAGGAAATCTGAAAGCCAATATGTGCAGACATTATGGCAGATAAGGTAGTGGAAAGTAATCCTCACAATGAGATAATATAGCTTTTTCATATAATTATGATATTTGGAAAATGTAGTAACTTCATTTGAAATATCGACATCTAGTCAGCACAAGCTATAACATTAATAGGCTGAGTAAAAAGAATAAATAGTTTTATCCTATTTAATCATAAATTTGGCTTAATGATCTTGATCTGATTATATGAGCAGCCCAAGCAACGATAATAAAAAAATAAATAGAATATTAAAGATTGTTGGCAGATAAGCTGCTTGGAAATTTCTAAATTAAATGTATTTGAGGGAGGGAGCTCTGCCATTTAACAGTGTACACATTTTCCAAATTAAGGTAACTGCACCAGTGCTCCCACTGAGCCCCAAGCCTGTTGCTGTGAAAAAACTCCCCTTGGCACCCTAGTAGGAAGCAAAGGGCTTTTCAGGAGATTTCATTTTGGCCCTTAGTCATGTAGCATTCACTTTGTTTTTTGATAAAACCTGAAAAAGCCTCATGACTGAAAGGTTTTCTCTCTCTCTTTTGTTATATGCAAATAATAGTTATTATATAGTTTTCTAATGTGCTTGACTTAGGAATTAAAATACCCCAACCCTAAATTGTGCTCTTGAGCTTGTGTTAAACGCTGCTAACGACTTCCTGTTCCCAGATAGATACTGCATTACTTCATAAAGTTTATTCCACCTTGCCTGAACAGTCCCATATACAGTTTCTCAGCAATAGTACTTGCATGAAAGAAATCACGGTTCCTGCCTACTGCCACGGTTTTCTCCACTGATTTTGTTTCCACCCTTCATTTTCTTGGCATTTTTTTTCAGACAAACCTTGAACTTAATTGTAGAACTGATTCACTTAGAGCAGAATCTTGCCACATTTCTTTTTTTTTATTTTTTTGTGAGGTTGTTTTTGCTTGGGTTTTGTTTGTTTTAAAGCAAGATCAGTTCCCTAATCTTTTTTCCAGCATCACTACAGAAAGTTCTGCTGATATACTGGAGCAAAAGATTTAAATCAGTACTTCTGCCAAAGACAGACCTTCACCATAAGTCAAGGTGCCTGCTAACTTCCTAAGCAGGCTTGAGCAGTAAAGAAAAAAATAATATAAAGAGTTCTCAAATGCAGGTGTTATCCCAGAATGACACTGGCTGTATGATCAGGACAGATAATGTTTTATCCTGGCTTATGTATATATTTGCATCTGGAGATCAAAATGAGAATTTTATCCCATTGGCAAGTATAGCATCCATTTTTTAACGGGAAAAGAAAGGTTACAACATGGGGTCTGTCTTTGTAAAAGATTTATTACATATATATCTCAGATACAGCAGAAAAAAAAAACATATTGGAGGCAAATAAATAAGCCTTAATATGGGTTAAAACAATACATTTGCACCTGATATTTTATCCTCGCAAGTTTCCCAAGTCTAAAATTCTCTACAGGCGAGTTCTCTACCTTGAGGTTTTCTCCAGTGCACTGAATTCCTATTTCCACTCTTGCAAACCTTCTTACTCAAGTCAAACAGAGGAAACGACCATTTTCTTCACCTTTAGACCACCACCACTAAGCACTGCTGAGAGGTACCTGCAAGTAGAGCTCAGCTGGGTGCACTCGGAAGTAGCCACTCTTTTGTATCTGATCATCACTCCTACACCCCCATCCACAGTTCAATGCCCATCCTACCCTAACCTAAAAGGAGATTGGCCTCAGCTCTTTATTTAGGTAAATATGTAATTTAAGACCAAAAGCAAATAAAAGTCTGTAGAACAGAGTATGTGACACATGTATGGTATTTTGCTAAAGAATTTTTGCTTTATTTGTAACAAAAGGTTTCTGCTGTTGAAAAAACATCTATATTGAAGATTCAACCTGTATATATATATATATATATATATGTATGTCTCAGATTATGTATGCAATAAGAACCGAAAATATTATATATTTAATCTTGAAATAAAGCTTACATGTATTTGTGTTTGCATACAGTAATGAAACAATTCTGATATTCACAGAACAATGAAATCCAGATTTCTATAGAACTCCCTCACTACACTCCTTTCTCAACACCAATATTCCCGGTTTCCACTTCCTTGTCTTTTCAGTCAACCTGGCCATACCTTCAGCCTCCTTCTTTGACTTAAATGAGAAACTTCTCTGGAACTTCTCATGCACCAATTGCAAGTCAAAAAGCCAAAGAAAATAACAGTGAGCTCCAACCTTTCTGCCAAAGACTTTAATTTGAGCTTCTCCATCTTGCTTTTACCTTCTATGAAACTTGCCAGAACTAAACATTCCCAAGATTCCCAAGATTATCCTCTCCTTCCCTTCCAATTCAGGACGGAATAGGACAGTGAGTTGCAGAATAGTGTAAGTGGAAATTATTATGGCCTAAGTCTTACAGATTAAGAAAGAAGAGTTTCTTCTTCACACAGACTGTAAGAACAGATGCTGAATGCGTTCTAGCCACCTTTGCAGCCTACAGAACAGATTTGTTTGGGAAAATATAAATGACAAATTGACTTTTAGATTAATGGCTACCACATTGGTAATGTACAAATCACTTTTAACAGCCACTATTAACTTGGTAAAGAGAAGCTTGCTAACTGCTCTTTAATTAAGTACACTTAATGACCTTAAGGGGATTAGTAGTCTTGTCTGATAATCAATACACATGGCAAGATTGCTGCCCCACAGACAAGGGCTAGAGAGCAAAATTGATCTGCGCAGATTAGTTCTACCTAGTTTGGTTTGTTTGTTAAGGCTGTTTCAAAACTATTTCATTTCTAATACATTTTATTTTTAAAAAATGGAAGATATTTTACACAAGATTTTTCCTCATTTAGCCAGTGTTACAATGGCATATGTGCTTGTTAAGAGAATCCTTTATTCTGAGCAGGAGCTGGTGCAGATATAACTTATGAAATTTAAAAGTGAATTCTTAATGTATCATCTAAATCTACCCTCTGTCAATTTTCTAGTGACTCCCCCTTGTCCTGTCCCTACAGACCCTTGTCCAAAGTCTCTCTCCAGGTCTCTTGTAGCCCCTTTAGGCACTGGAGGTGCTCTAAGGTCTCCCCTTAAGGAGTCTTCTCTTTTCCAGGCTGAACCAGCCCAGCTCTCTCAGCCTGGCTCCAGAGCAGAGCTGCTCCAGCCCTTGCAGCATCTCCTTGGCATCTTCTGGACTTGCTCAAACAGCTCCACAACCCTCTTGTGTTGGTGGTCCTCAGAGCTGGAACAGGACTGCAGGGAGGGGTCTCACAAAAGCAGAGCAGAGGAGTAGAATTCCCTCCTCCATCTGCTGGTCATGCTCCTTTTGACGCAACCTAAGACATTTCTGGGCTGCAAGTGCACACTGCCAGCTCATGTTGAGATTCTCATCAACCAACACACCCAAGTTCTTCTCCTCAGGGCTGTGATAACGATCCCCAGCACTGGCACAACTCCTGCCTGCCACTGCCCAAAGCCTGAGCTACCTGTACCTGACCGTGCTTGGTCTTCTTGCATGGGGCACAGCCATGCCAGCAGCTAGAAGTAGCTGTGGGAGCACCTGATCTCAAATGTCTTTACTGTCATCATGGTCCCTATTTCAGAGTTTTCAGATGAAATGCTGTTTCTTTTCCAAGATAGGTCCTCCACTCATCCATAAACACAGACACCTTCCATAACCTGGCCTTCCTGGTCTCCTTGAAGACACACATTGCCTTCTCTTCCCCAAATCACGGTGCTGCCTTGCCTCTTCTACCCTCCACAAAACAATTACAGTTAGGTTCTAGCAACACCAACTTAACCTATTAAATATAATTAATTATTCTGGCCATTGCCCAGTAGCCCACCTTTCTGCAGCCACAATTGCCCTCCACAAAAAGGATATGAAAGACTTGAAGCACCAGGAATATCCACCCTTGATATCCAGCTCTCCTGCTCAGGGCTGCTCAAGAGCAAGTGTGCCTCTTCAGTGAATAACTTCAGGCTTCCTTTAGAGGGAGTTGCAAGTGGTGTGCTCTTCATATCACATGAAGTAGTTTTGTTTTCTGGGTCTAGAACTTTGTCCTTAATAAGGGTTTAAAAGAGCTAGACAAGGCATTAAACACTACTGGATCTGTGAGCATAACCTACTTCAATCCAAGACAAGTTTTTGTCCATTGGATAAAAAATGGCAATTTTACTCTTTCCATATACTTGGTAAATGGGAGGGAGATTTTGCAAAAGAGAGATAAGGAGGTTGGTTGGGTCTTTTCCCCCTTTATTTTCAATGTCTCTGTGTTCACCTCAGGATATACACCTGATCCCAGGGCAAAGACTCATCCCTTCAGTTTGAGGGTTTAGAAGAGAAGTCAGCAAGCTTTGCACTGCAGCAGCACTGCAAGCGTGAAATACAGAGGAGAGTCCAAACTTGCAAAAACATCCATCATTCAGGCACAAACACATGCACGCAATTTGATAAGATCTCAGAAGCTAACTGAAGACAAATAAGCAGATATGCTTAGCAGTAGTTTATGAACAGTATGGGTGGTTCTTCCCTTTTCCCTGAAAATGAAACTCCTCCCTAGCTCTCAGTTCAAGTATCATGCCTGCAGCAAACCAAGTGGCTTATTTGTAAAAGAGATGCCCCTGTAAGATGTATATTGTGTATTGACACTTACGCTACCAGAGCCATAAGAATATTAAAATTGATTTCCAGCAACCAGAGACCTTCTGCTTTCTCATCCTGTGTCCCACAAATATATATTAACTCAACTCCCCAAACAGGGGTAATTAGCTTCCAAAAATAGCTGCTTATATAGACGGCAAAGCATAGATGCTCAGCTTGCCTTCACATAGCTCAACTTGAGCTGCCAAAGTGCACAGTACAGTCTGTATACTGACCAGGATGGAGCTTTATTGTTCTCAGCTAGTAGGAAAGCCCTCACACGTGACTAAGTACTTGGTACATAGTGACCTGACCAGGACTCTCTCACTGTTGTTTGCGCCCACCCACCATTTCTTTCTTAGTTATGTCTTACCTTCCATGAAATGCTTTAGTTTCTGATGCCTCCACATCAGAAGCACTTTGAAAGTACGTGCTGATAAAGTGCTTCATCACCCTTTCAGTCTAAAGAGCAATAATCCACACAGGCTTCAGCATGCTCAGGCTTCTAACTGCAGTTAAAACAAACCACCGACCTGATGTACTTGAAGTAGCTCCTACTAACAGCAACATTCTTCAACAGCACCTGGAAAGGAAGGACAGCTAAAAAGCTGCTTCAACCCAGACTAGATCTAGTACCTCAGCTCTAATCTGACTCAGTCTAGCAAAAGAGTAACTTGTCTCTTTCTGCCTTAAATACAGAGGAATTAGAACCTCCTGTTCCTCAGGCTTAATTGTCCCAGAGCATCACTTAAATACATGCCAGCAGAGAGCGAGTTAGGCTAAAGCACATTGAGCTAGGCACAGATATAGGCAAAGAACCAAACATCTCCATCAGCCTAGCTCAGACCACCCACTGGTCAGAGCAGTGGCAAAGGGGGAAACAGGGCCAGGACACTATGATTTTCCACACCCTTATCTACTCTCCTGCTGCTTAAGAAAAATATAGGATAGATCTATCATTCTCTATTGCAAAGTCAAAGAGCAATGTCCTGATTTTTCTGTTAAGGTGCCTCTTTATCATAGACTGGTTTGGGTTGGAAAGGACCTTAAAGCTCATCCAGTTCCAACCCCTGACCATGGGCAGGGATGCCTCACACTAGACTATGTCACCCAAGGCTTTGTCCGGCCTGACCTTGAACACTGCCAGGGATGGAGCATTTACCACTTCTCTTGGCAGCCTGTTCCAGCCTCACCACCCTCACAGTAAAGAACTTCTTCCTTATATCCAATGTGAACTTCTTCTGTTTCAGTTTGACCAGTACTTTATCCCAGTACCTCATTGGCCTTGTGGGCCCAGTTCATATTCTGCACTGACTTAAACATCATAATAATAAATGAATATAGCTGTATTGACTCCAGGAGGGGTAGGCTGTTATAAAATGGATATTACAAAAAGGCAAGATGGAATTTTTATCCTCTTCCCTGATGCAAACTCCATTCCCACATATATTCTTTCTTTCTGTCAGCTGCAGTTTCTTTCATATATAGGTCTCTTCCTTTCTGCACATTTTGCCTCCCTCATCTACCATGAACATGACCTTCTCATCTTCAGATTCTTCCAAATCCATGGCATGCTTGATGACTACTGTTTGCTACCCCGTCTGGACACTGTTAATCTATCTATATTAACCAAATTCTGCTCCAGACCCCCATTGTTGTTGGCATGGTCTACAAATTTTAAATAGATTTTCTTATACATTTTCTGATACTGATGATTGCTTTCCCAGAATAAATTCTGCTGAAAATTCTGTTGCCAAACACAAATAATTTATCTTTAAGATGGAACATCTGTTAAAATTGACTTTATGAATGGCACTTCTAAACTACTTCAGTCCAAGGAGCATGTTGTGCTTCAGAGGTACTACATAGCCTTTGTCACCTGCTTTTAGACCCCAATGGAGTAAACCAAGAGGAATAAAGCCTCAGAGCCACGTGTAGTAGGGGTTTGGTTACCAGGTATCACTACATTCTCTGCAGTTTGACCCAATGGACTCCAAAATCCACATTTCCTGTGAATCACTCAACTGATCTATAGACATTCTCCCCACAAAAAAAAAAAAACAAAGCAGTAAGTAAATGGAAGTAGGGAGACAAGTTAACTTTTCTTCCGATTTAATATTGCCTTCCTCTCCCCATCTGTTTCTGCTGTAAGTATATAAAGAAGTGGTACAGTCTGAACAGGATATCTTAGACTTTCTTGGTTTTCTTGGAGCTATAAACCATGTTAGGGATAGGCTTGCAGATCCTTTTGTTATGCTGCTCTTGTGAAAAGGTTTTGTTGTGTGAAGTTATTGACCTTAATATTTTCACATTGGGAGCTGAATTTTTTTCCCCCTGAATCTTCCGGTTGTAGGACAGAGTCCACATATATGTAAGATACAAGAATATCCCAGCTCAGCAAGTCATTTAGAAAGACATTTGGTCAAGGTAAAGGATCAAGAGAAGGAGGGGGAAGGGATCCCCGTTTCCATTGTACACTACACTTTTGTCATGGTCACCTTGTTAGTGGGTCTCTGTGTCAAGATGGCAAAGGAACAATGGAATCAATGTAGGAGCTATGTAAAACCTCACATATTGCAAGTGTAGGCACATTTACATCTCGCAACACTATCAAGGCATATCTTAACCATTTGCCTGAAATCCATCAATGTACCACAATCTCAAATGTATCAAAGACAATTCTTTTTTTGTTGCTGTAGTCAGAGGAAAAGATATAAATGGGAGAGAGTGAAGAGGCATGGTGAGAAATTGAAGAACTTGTCCATTTTACTTCTGAGATGCAAAGCAAAAACAGCACAGTGCTGTAGTTGTCTGCATCCTTCGCTGTTGCTTTACAACCTGCAGAATTTGCCTCAAGAAGCAACCTAGTCCTTCCCACAACAGTTTATTTTATCCATCTGTTAGGAGTAGATTACATAGACAATATCAGGCCTTGCCTGCATACATGGACTGATTCATTATTTCCCACAGTACGAGTGGGACACGGGAGCTTATCTGCACCCTAGCAATGTAAAAGAGAAGAAACAGATGCTCAAGTTCACATAACCAAAACAGAGCAAGACAGAAACTTATGGTGCATTTGTGTTCCTTTGCTCCATCACTACTCATTAGAAATCACTCCTGAGCAGTGGAGCGGTAAGCTGTAAGCTATTTGTACAAGGATGCTGGAGAGGGACTCTTCGTCAGGGACTGTAGCAATAGGACAAGGGGTGATGGGTTCAAACTTAAACAGGGGAAGTTCAGATTGGATACAATGAAGAAGTTCTTTACTGTGAGGGTGGTGAGGCACTGGAACAGGCTGCCCAGAGAAGTGGTAAATACTCTATCCCTGGCAGTGCTCAAGGCCAGGTTAGAAAGAGCCTTGGGTGACCAGGTCTAACGTGAGGCATCCCTGCACCTATCAGGGGGTGGAACTAGATGATCTTAAGGTCCTTTCCAACCTAAATCATTTTATGATTCTGTGATTCTATGATCCATGTTGCACTCTGCAGAAGCAGCCACTGTCGTACAAGGCTTCTACCACAGCTTTTAGGGTGTCTTGAGCAGAGAAAAGGAACCAACGCAGGATGCTCCAGAATAGGGCTGAACTCAATTGTCTAAAGCAATATATGACTGCTGGGGTAGGCTGACACTGAGCCACTTGCCTGGGAATGGGGAAAACCCAGAAGTTACTTTAAACCACAACAACACAGTATGGGGAGATGGGAGAGGAGCATTCTTTTCGGAAAACAGACCTTCCAGAGAAACCTGATAGCATGGAATTTACATGAGACTGCAGTGGCAGCCAGATAGAAAGGATAAAAATGTGTCTAGTGATTCTATAATTACAGTGTGCTTTGTTTTTTTTTCTCCTTTCCCAGGGAGGAGAGGGAGAATTTTATAATGCAGCCTATCAGGTTGTGTCAGACCTCTGCCTTTTCATTTAGTAACAAGCAGGAAGGACTGCATTTCTAGAGATGCTGCTCTAGACTGAAATGCCTGGTCCTGAAGTGTGAGCTTAGAGCATCTGTAATGCCCACTAAGTACCACTTGCACAAATCCTGGGGCTCTGAGCACAGAGCTGTGAGGCAAGAGCCGTGCCAGGTGGCAGGGTGAACAAAGCACACCTTCTGGAAGAAAATTTGCATTCCCTTCCCACCTTAAATCCAGTGTTTTGGGCCAGCACTGGTAACAAAGTGCTGGTGCTGCAGGGAGGAGGAGAGTGAGGAGTGTGGAGGGGAGGAAGGAGGGGAAAGGGTGGGTGTATGCAGGGGGGATTTTCTTTCTTAACACATTTTTCAATGGCTGCATGATTAAGCTGGGGTCTCAGAGCAGAATGGGAACAACCTGCCTGGAGTTAACTGAGGTGGAAACCATGGGCATGATCTGGGGTTCAGCCCCTGCTTGAGGTTATTCCATGTCTGAGCTGTAAACCTCAGCCTCAATGGGTTATATTCATTACAATACTTTGATTATGTAGGAAAGGACAAAGTATTAGGTTAAGGTTCAGCTGTGGTTAAGGAGAGAGATCTGTGTACCTAGCAGGTCAGTAAGCTGGCAGGCTCTAGGGAAGACTGAAGCAATTCTGTGTCAGCATATAGAGATGCTCACTGAGATTCAGACCCTTTTTCTCTTAAATCAGGGTAGCAGCGAAGAAGGAAACTACTGAGGATGTTACAGGGTTTTACCATTCAGTACCACTGAGGAGCCCTATAGACCCCAAGTTAACCTCTGGCAAGTAACACTGGCACTTCTGTGACTCCTTCACAGCCTGGTATGAGAATTGTGCCCATATTGACTTCTTCTTACTGCCAGCCCCTCACCTTATGGATGTTCCCAGTGAAGCTGTGAAAGCTGATAGAGCATGGTAGATTGAACTGGAGAGTGTTAGGAGTGCGATTCGTGAAGCACTTGTGATTTTAGAGCAGTTTTTTTCTTTTAACCCCTTTCATTTACCATTTACCCTCTAACTCTCCCTCTAAAAAGCATGTTGAGGGGCTGCTGCAGTTGGTTCCCCAGCACCCAGCCAGGTGATCACTGCAGGGGAAGGTACCCAGCAGTCCTCTTGATGTGGGGCCCTCGCACCATTAGCTTACAGGTATTGCCTTGTCCATGCTAACATGCTTAGACATTAGGCAGAAATTGTTCCCTGTGAGGGTGGTGAGGTGCTGGCACAGGGTGCCCAGAGAAGCTGTGTTCAAGGCCAGGTTGGATGGGGCTTGGAGCAAACTGGTCTGGTGCAAGGTGTCCCAGCCCATGGCCGGGGATTAGAACTGGATGAGCTTTAAGGTCCCCTCAAACCCAAACCATTCTATGATTCTATGCCTGTGCTGGGCTATGCCTCTGTGGGTCAAGCGCTTTTCAAATCACCAAGTCTTGAGACAAAGCAGCCTTTCACTGGCATGAGCAGTCCCGAGACAGGGAAAAAGAGCAAACAAGTGGATAACCAGGTCCCACGAATGAGAAACATGGGGTTAGAGCCTGCTTTTAGCAAGGAAGAGCTGCAAATCTGCAGCATGGCTTGTGCCCCGGTCCGCAGGATCAGCTGCTTGGCAGCAGGCAGCAGCAGTGGCACTGGCTGCTGAGGGAGGAGAAGCCACAAGGCAGTGTAGAAGTAGAGGATTTGTGTTAAGGCTTCGAGACTGTCTTAAATCTCCAGCATCTGCCAATTTAAGTACAGCTGAATTGCTGGATAATTTTGCTGGTGGCGCTCATGGGAACACCCAGCCCGAGCAGAACAATTTTGAAGGAAATTACATGATCTGGGATTTAGTGTTGTCTCTTTAGCTTGTGGAAGAGATAATCTGGCCCATTTAATGCGGAACAAAATTCGCTCTGTTTCACATGCGTAAGGAGAGAGTTTTTGCCTTGAGAAAGCAGCAGTAAATGACTCTGAAGTCCTGCTGTCACTCGTCCGCTGAGCTGCTGTAATATGGAGTGGCAAGGGCTGTTTTCTTGGGCCGCTTTTTACATCTAAGTAACGCTCTTTATAAAGAACAGCACTTAGTCTTATGACAAAATTCCTCCAGTGTGACACAGAAGAGCACTGACATTGCTCTTGAAGGCTGGAGAATTTACGGCACAGTTAATTATTAATTTGGCTGGCATTTGTAAAGTAGAAGGGGGTTCTTCTGCTTTTAGGCCATGCTCTCAGTGTGTAAATCTCTTGTACGGCTGCCATAATAATATTCCCGCAGCTATGTTGTCACCTATTGTAATTTTTCTGCTAATAAGAAAATTTAAACTAACCAGGAATCCTAAATTTGGAGACTATTTGTTTGTTTCAAATATACTCTAGAGAAATAATAATGCAGTTCTGCCCTGAATTTAATTTAAACAGAAACAGGCAAAACAAATCTCGGCGGAGGGCATTTGACAATAATAAAATATTTCTCCCAGCGGGTGAGCTGGTAGCAATTGTATTGTTGCCATCAAAGCTCACGTTTCAGCAGGTCATTACCATCATAACAAGCCCTTGGACCAACTGGCATGGACATGCAACATTGAGCTCCTGATGGGCACATTATTTCAGACCTTTAACTTCATGGAGAACAAGACAAATACTCCTGGGAATGGAGGATTATATTTTGAAATTCCTTTCTTTTCTGTCCTGCTTAATAATAAGAGCCTGCATGTAATCAATCTACTGCCACTTGCTTCTTTATATTAACGGAGGTTGTGAGGAGCCAGGCTCGGGAATCTGAACACTAAGGAAGAGCAGCCTTTAATCTTAACCACAAACCAACGATTCCCATGGCCGGGATGTGCCAATGCAAACACTTTTGAACACTCATGAATAAAACTGTTAAGAGCAAATAAGTGCACCCATATTCTTCTTTACAGCTACTTATTTGTTTCTCTTCCCTAATAGCAACCACAAAGAGGAAGTTTGTGATCTGCATGTTAGAAACAACCTCCGCACACACAGAAACAGCATCTTCTCAGGCAGGGAAAGCTCCTTGTGAGGTAGCTACAGCACGCAGACTATGTAACAAAGGATATCGTAATTAGCAAAGTGCCATGTGGAATGAGGGAGCTACATTACACAGGAGAGATGAAATGCAAAGTGAAGGAAAGGTGCAAGTGAAAAAAAAACAACCTGTTAAGAAAAATAAAAACAAAGGCTGTGGAAAAATACTTGGCAAACAGATGGAAGCTGCCCCAGTCTTCAGTTCAGTGCACGAGTCAGGTAACATTAAAAAGCAAATTAAAAGTGGTGTTTTCTGATGCAAAAGCCTGTAGACAAAAAAATCTCAGGTGTTTCTGTGCTTAGGTGTTCTTTTCCCCTAGGGTATTATCAGGCAATGCTGCAGGAAGAAACTTAAAAGACATACAAGCAGGAAGGCTTGTCCTACTGACAGTATTTTCACCTCTGCTTTTGTTTTGATGGTTTTCTTGTGTTTTGGGGTGGGTTTTTACATATTTAACCTCTGTTATTATTTCAGCAGTATTGGCACTGTATTAACACATAGTAACTGCATGTGTAATAGCACTGACTGATGCATGATTTTCACACCATACCTTTCTCTAAGGGTCAGCTGGTGGGACCACACCAGACCATTGGTGTTTGCCAGTTCTTTTCACACTGCAGACTCACAAGGCCATAAAACCCCAACAACCAACCAAAAAGCCCAAATGACCTCAAGTTAGACAAGTACTGGCATGCAAAGCTCCAAAGAAAACTTGGAGTCCATCAGAAATTCCACGCCATTTAGTAGCCAGCTCAGCAAAGCATCTCATTTTCCTTTTGCATCAATACTGATGGCATTGGCCAGCTCCACGGTGCCAGTGGAACAGCATGGGAACAACAGCGTGCTCCGTGTCCAGGCTGCTGTGGTGGTAGGGCAGAAGCTGTCCAACAAACTCCTACAGTGGTAATACCACTCTCTGATGCTGGGTTGGCTTCTTCTGTTGGCTGGGGAGAGTTAGGGATGGGAAGGGTGATGCAAGTCATGTCAGTCATACGCTAGTTCTGATGAGCTAAGCCATGTTCACAATGGGAAGGCTCTATAGTTTGCCATCCCCTTATCTCAGCTAAGTGATGCTGCTGCAGCCCCACACCTGACAGCTGCAGCAGGATGTGTTGGATGAGGTATGAATGCCAGCACCCCAAGCCCTTTTATTTGCATTGCTTAGAGAGGTTTGTGCTCCTAGCAAACTACCCACAGATACCTGCTGAAACACGTTTGCCTACCAAAACACTTCCTATGGATTTCTATGCCTGTCGTGGCTTTTACTTCAGAAAGCGCAGCAAGAAAACAGAAAGTAAAAACCCAGAACAGCTCTGGAGAGTTACATCCCAACAAGGTGGGATGTAACCGCAGGGTGGTTTCATAGAATCACAGAAACAGACTGGTTTGTGTTTGAAGGGACCTTCCAACCCACAGCCATGGGCAGGGACACCTCACACTAGAGCAGGTTGCTCTAAGCCCCGTCAAACCTGGCCTTGAACACTTCCAGCCATGAGGCATGTCAGTGTTCCCTCTATTTCCTCTTCCAGGATGCTAAATTTATGATTGTATGGTGCTTCATGAGAAATAGTACAGGAACATTAGTATTTTTTAATTGTACATGTACACCTTAACCAATGATTAAAGACAATCACACAATGAGGAAGCATGGGAGTGCTGCCTGTTACTTCCTCCCCCTCTAGTGTGTAAAGTTCGCAGTACTTTTTTCACTTTAACATCATGATGCAGCATTATGCTTTCCTTCGGAGAGGTACTTTGCAATAATTCAAAATCAGAACACTAAAGAAAGGGGGGGGGGGGGGAAACCCGTTCCATACATACATACGTATGTATGTATGCATGCATGCCTATGTACATGGCACTGTCAACACCAAGACCCAATTCTGACCTCCTCTGAAGAGTCCACACAGGATTCATCTTTCTATTGTTCTGCTACTCCTTTTACTCAACCCTATGTCCTAGAATACAGAAGGTGCTGGCAGCAGGGAACAGGTGCCCTCCCGCTTAAAGGCATCTTGCTATGGAGAGACTGCGAAGCACAGACAGCCCCTAGCACTGCCCCAGTACCTTGGCGGAAACAATTCCCATCCCTGAGCATCGCTATTCTGTCCTGCTCAGCAGCCCTCACGCCATCAGCCAGAACCTCCAGAGAACCGCCAGCAGTAAAGGTGAGAAATATGTTGGCAAACATGACAAAGTACTATCAAGATAGGCTAAAAAGCAAGAAAAGCACACATTAGCACTTCTGTGAGGGTTCCAGAAGGGTCCACAGGAAAAGGGCTGACCCAGAGCAATGCCTGTCAGGGGGAAAAGGCTGAGAGGCCACTTTATTGCCTGTTTGCAGCCTCCCTTGCTGCTCAACCCCCTGGAGCTGATGACTTATCAGTGCTCTTCATTAACACCAATCTATATGATTTCTCCGGTGGTTACTTACTTCCATTCAGAATAGATGGATCAAATAATACAGATTTTTAATTTATTTTTTTTTTTAATACAGAACACATAAAAGGAGTCTCCTTCAGTAGGAAATGAATGGTAGACTCAGTTGTTGACGGAAAAGGCAAATAAGTACTTCTAGATTACATTAATGTGATCTTATGATAGTGGGAAAGTTTTCTTTTATGGCATTGACAGAGAGGCAATGATTTTAAGTAATGCAGGTTGATGTGAAGATGCTTTAAGATTAAATAAGTGCTATATAAAGGCCTGCCAGCCAGAATTCTAATGTGCTATGAGACATTCTGCATATTTAAGAGTATGCAAAATGTCTTGTACCACACTGGAATTCATTCTGACAAGGCTTTATATAGCCTTTATTTACCCTCATACTGCACTTTAAGAAAGAAGTGATAACACTGTGGCTCCTCGTTGAATGGGAGTAATGAAAGGTAATGCCAATTGCTCTGTTTCCTCCTCCAAAAAAAGAAAACAAAACCAAAAACCCCACAACACAAAAATAAAATAAAAGCAATCAAAAGTGGAAGCTTGTTTAATATTGCTCTACCATCATCCTGAAAGGCATAATAATTTGAGTTACACATCTGAACTGATTGGAGTTACAGAATCATATCTCCTTTTTGCATTTAACAATATATACAATATAAAATAAATACATTTACACAAATGGACATTGGTTGGAGCACACGGTATGATACACATCACAAAAATATACAGTTGATTGCTATACAGATGTGAAGCCCATCTACAGCTATAGACATGTTTGTTTTTATTCATTGTTCTCTTTCGGTTTTTAACTACTGGCTATTAATGCAACTCCTGGATTATTATAAGCAGTTTAATTCTTTTTGTCCTTTTGCGATCTTTGCACGATAAGACTGCCATAAAATGTTTTCCTAGGCAGGTAAACAGAGACGCTTAAATAATTAAAATACAATCACCAACACCCATTTTCTCTTCTATACGAAAAATAGCAGTTTTAATTTTTTATATCTTTTTTATGTTATCATTTAAATGCAAAATAGTGGAATAAATACAACAATCTGATCTGATTGAAACAAATGTGTAACTTCGGGGAGTCACACAATCATATTGCTTTAAATAAGAAAAAAATAATTAAAAAATGAAGCAAAAATAGAAATTAAATTGTTATGGCTAAAACATACACCCTTTGAAATTTTCCCAACACTTCACATTAAGTAAGTGGTATTGAAAGAACTCTTCTCCAGCAAGGTTTAAGATGAACAACATTATAAAGCCCATGCAGTTCTCTCAGCTATGTTTCAGGTAATGGTTTTACCCTCTTGAGATACTTGTTCTTTCGCAGCTCCAAACAAGTACGGAAAACAAAAACTAAACTTTGCACAGTGTGCCTTTCACACATCTCCATTTTCTGTGTCTGTTTGTATACTTCTAGTTGATTGGCTTTTGACCCTGAAGCCCAAGTTCTTTAATGTGATACAGCAAAACCAATATATTATATATTTATATATATATAGTGTACTTGAACAGTAGCAACTTAAACCCTGCACAAACTTTCTGGAAAATAAACTTTTTTTTTTTTGCACTCTTACATATATAAATAATCTTATAGAATCAGCACCTTTTTCCCAGGAGTTGTATTATTTTTTCTTTTTTTTTGACATTTTTCAAAAGGGATGTGCCAATTTCTGAACTCCTATCACAGCTATAAATTTCAAGTTATTGACCATCTGCATGAATAGCTAATGATGATTTACCTAGAATCACACTACAGTCACTTCTCTACTGAGAAAACACAATCTACAATATAGTCCCATATAGCTAATGATAGATAACACAGGTTGTTTTTCTTTCCTAGCACGAGGCCGATGGAGCATCAGCCCACTGTTATTTTGTTTAAAGCACACAACGTAGCAATAGTTTTGGAAACCTGTCCGCACCAAAAAAGTTTTTGCAACAACACAGAGCGAGTTAATAACAACATCTGAGAGATGATTGAATCAAAGCTATATTTACAGCATTTAAAAATTAGACTTATCTATAATCTTGAAATATTCAAAGTTTTATTTCTAAGCTATACATTGGTATTCTATAATAAACTGTTACAGAAATTATCCCTTGTTTTGAAAATATTATGATTTCAGTGTGTATCTGTTCATAACGAGTATTTGTTTGGAGTTTCGACCTCTTAATTATTACTAGGAAGAACCTTATTACCGGTAAGGAATAGAATATACTACTGTAATCTCCTGAGGAATTGTACATCCAATATTGTCTCTAATTCTACCCTGTGTCTATAAGCACACACCACAAGAATCCAAACACCACAAGAAGAACAAGACAACAGTCTTTGAATGCAACATAAAAATTCAGAAAAGCACAGCAAACATGAAACATTGAAAAGCTGAACTACATTTCTTTTGTTTGTTAGGATTACAATTTTAATTACATCTGTGTACATAGAATAAGGATGTTCACATAGTACAGGGAGCAGCTACTAACACTGGTACATTGGTATAGCATTTGATGGAGGTTACTGTTTATTGGTTATTTAGCGACTGTAGATTTCTGGGGGCATCTAATTGGTTTATACATTAGATTACACCTCGTAACAGTCTTGAAACTGACTGACTTTCATGCTGTGACAATACTGGTTGAAAAGCACGTATACTGGTTTAGCTACTTGTTAAAGATTGCCATTTACAAAGTAAAATCTAAATCAATAAGTAAGGTATAGAAGTGTTAAATTCTTCAATTTGGTCAGAAGTCTACTACTCTGATTTCTTAATTTTGCAAATGTCACCATTTGCCTCATTGCCTCTAAGCTACTATTGGTTCATAGGGTTTTTTTCTGCATGTAAGGTTATAATTTTGCAAACAGGCGGTATCTCGTTCATTTGCAACTGAAGCAGTTAGAAATCACGTAGCAACTATACCTCTGTACAGTCGCTGTCTCCTAACACCGTTACAGATTGGTATTTGACACGGAGTATTTCTATGTTAGACTACTCGGATATACTGTAGGTGTAATCTAATCCTTTGAGAGTCAGTGAACATTTAGTTATAAACTGGAGCTCATGTTAAGAAACTGGATGTTTTGGACCAGACTGGCACACAACATAAATTGCATCCGTGATAATATGCACCTTCCCTTCGACTATTGCTTTAGTAAGATAAATTCCCACATTAATAAATGGCTGAAAACTGGTAAAGCTGGTACAAAAAAATCTCCGTTAGTAAGAAGAAACAAAACATTTAAAAAAATTCTTCCTTCAGGATTCATTTGTCCTTCATTATTGTTCATCATTGTTCAAGCCAGCACAAAAATGCAGTATTTCTTTCTCTTTAGTATTGCATGAATGAATAAAGCTTAAACTATTCCCTGAAAAAGTTACATTGTAGCTAACCTAAGAAATATCTGGAAGACTTGAAAAAACAATTAAGGAATCAAATGGCTGTAACTGATCTAGATGGAAAATGCAATGATTAAGAAGCAGCCGATGCATCGTCGCTTAGTCGTCTAATTAAGAGACTGCTCCTATGAAATCTAATACTGCATTCAGTCAGTTCAACGTGTTGTACTGTACTGCTAGGTACGATGGTTCTCTCTTTGATTCCTTTGTCATTGGGGACATTATGGTTCATAATAAGTTCACTGGCATCCATATTATGGATTTCCATCCTTTGGCAGGCCTGGCTTCCATCTCTCTTCAATTAGAGACCTCTTTTAGAAAGTTCAGCAGCAAAGAAAAAAAGAGAAAAAGGGAAAAGGAAAGGAAAAAAGAGAAAGGAAAAAAGAGAGAAAAGGGAAAGAAAAAAACTGCATCGGAAAGACACAGAAGAAAAAGTTGAAAGCTGCTTCACAGTCTTGCTGCTAAATATCAGTGCAGTCATTTTTTTCCTTAATTAAACACTAAGTTTCTTTGCCATTATTATCTTGTTTATTTTCCCTTTTTTCTTTTTTTTTTCCTTTTTTTTTTTTTTTAATTTTTTTGTTGTTTTTTTTTTAAAACGTGCATGATGGGGAAGCCCATGATGCTTTAGTCAGACCTTGGCCTCCAGCATTTCCAAAAAAAGTTTGTGCATCGGGACTTTGCCTTCCAGTTTGATGTTGTAGAAATGCTGAACAGCCTTGGTGGAGGTTTGCCTCAGAAGCGGGAGGGTCATCAACATCTTGCCTGCACGGCGCGGGTCTTCCATGTGCTGCCCGGCCTCATAATCCTGCAGAGCCTCATGTAAGACGTCCTGAAGTTTCTGCACTGCCTCAACATCCTCTATGTGCATCGAGTCTGCAAAACAAAGGAGTGACAGGAGGTTTCAGTTTGGTGTGCCAAAACTCCATTAATGCTATGGCTGCACAATGCTTTCACTGGTTCTGGCCATCCTCTTTCACAAAGAAGGAAGATAATTACCCACTAACCTATATATTGATCTTCAGGAACATATCTGGAACCACTGTGGAACTACAAATGTATAATTTACTCTGGTGTAGGTAATCCTTTTCCTCATCCTCCTCAAACAAGTACAATGGTCACACTTGCTACTCCATAAACCGCTCCGTGGCAGGGTGTTAGAACTAGATGATCTTAAGGTCCTTTCCAACCCAAACCATTCTATGATTCTTACAGTTATTGTTTTGAAGAAATGAGATTGCCAAAGGGCTGTATGAACTGAGCTCTAAAGTTTATCAGGGAAGCAAGAATGACTGCCCTACTACAGAAAAGCTCAGTAAAGTTCTGTGCCGCATTCCAAGGTGGTGAAGCTGGAAGCCTCGGTCAGTACCCACCGCTCAGAGATGCTAATCGTGGGATTATGACCACTGCACTGACACAAGGGAAACAAAGTTTCCCAATAGGTTTAGCAAATTTCTTCTGCCCCAGACACATTCACAGAGATGGGGCAACACTTAGTATGCTCCTGAACAGCTTTTGTTCTGTGAAGCTAACATCTCCTACAAGGTGTAATCCTGCTCTCCCACCCACTTAGAAGGTGATTTATCTTCTTGTTGTTGGGGTTTTGCATTTTTCATAAATCACTCAAAGCAAACAACTCACCCTGTACCTTCCCAGTATAGGTTAGATGTTTTGGTGGTCTAAGTATTGAGCGACAAGCCCAGGCACAACACACAATAAGAACTAAACTAAACTGCTACATGACCCAGAAAGATTAAAGCAAGGAAGTGTGAAATAAAAGGAAAAGATCTAACTGAAATAGCTGTAAAACCCTCAACGGCATAGATACAGAACGGGAAGATGTCCCTATGAACACGAAGTTACTGGACCATGCTGAGATGACTTTGGATGAGCAGCCCTAATTCTCTGATTTTTATGTAGCTATAAATGCAAAAAAAAAACCCGATGTGGTCCAAAGTGAGGTGAATGTGAGTAAGGAAGCACAGTCAGAGGTGAATGAGGCCACTAACAGCCCCTATTGGCTTCCAAAACTTGAACGGTCGACAGTCTTACAGAGCCAATAAAACACCATCTGAAAATACAAACACTGCGAGGATGTACAAGTCCTAGGGACAGGCTACATTATGCAAGCCCCACTCAGGGTGAAACTGGGACATGGTGTTATCCTTGAAAACTCTAGTTAGTACAACTCTGCTCTGCACATTAATTTTTGCTTTTGGAATAAAGCTCCTGTTTCCAGAATAATGACTACAGAGTTGGATGGTGATGAACCCACTTCCATCATGATTTCCAAGCCCTGTATTAAGCAGTCTGATGCTCTGGATCATTATTTTGACAGAGCCTCATGTTTTAACCTGTTAATGATAACATTAAATTTCGCATGTGTTTCAAATACCTGAATTGCATAAAGAGAATTAAATTGTACCTAAGATTCATTCCCCAGAAGCCAACGTGCAACTATTTCCTCAGATAATTAGGCAAGATAATAAATAACTCTCTCTTTTCAAACACAAGCATGTAAACTAAACTGCGAACCAGTAAATAACAGGTTAACAAAAATATCCCAGCTTCTATTGTCAAAACAAATGTGCAAATTTAAAAGGAAAAAAAAAAGTTACAGCTCCTGCTCTAAAACAGACAATTATATACAAGTTTGGATCATTTAGCACGTTTTATTGATTCTGATGACAGTTTATCTGTTAATTACACATAATGGAGTCCTATGAGGATTTTACATGTTTAATAATTCTGACTCTTAGCAAATACATGCTCTTAGAAACATGTAGCTCAGATGTTCACTGCAGGGATGTGATACTACACATAAAAGCGCACTGTGCTGAAAGCAGAGGAATTCTGTATCCTACAAACATGTAATCGATACAAACGTGCTAACACACACATACAAACGTGACTGATGCCTTAAGCATAGTGTCCAGCCACTGGGCTTAATTTGGAATGCAAACCCCAAGCAAACTGTCGTCTTCACTCCCTGACTCTTTACCCAATCCTTGGATATTCACTGCTGTGCTTTGGAATACACCATGTGCTATTCCACTTAATGCTTCCATAAACCACATGCAACCTGTGCAGAAATTACGTGTATTTTCCTCCTGTCCCCTGTTCCAGGGCCACATCTGCTGGGGAACCAAGCATTAAGTTGGTATTGCATTGTATCAGCTTAGCAAGTCAAAGACTGACTCTTCTGTGATTTTTTTTTGTTTGTTTTACACCATACTGCATAAAGAAACAGATCTTTCTGGAGAACCTGACTATAAATGTTTAGTTTTTATCTCAGTCTGATTCTTCCCAGAATCAGTATTTGTAACTGTGACTATGTCTGCATTTGACAACAGATGGATGGAGTCCACACTAATACAGTTTCTGCACAGAGATGAAACTTCCCCGAGATCTTTAGCTCTGCAGTTTGGATAGCAATTTGGCCTACAGCATTAGCAGTAACTATGCTCTATATAATTCTTACACAGAGACTGAGTGAGGAGGGGACAAGAGGAAGGGAAAACCCCCATTAAATGCAAGAATAGAAGGTGAATCAAAACCTGCCCTCGGATATAGCTATTACACTCCATGCTCTCAAACTATTCCACCGTGTGGAGAACATCTCACAACAAGGGATTTTATCCTCTCCTTGCAAGGGTGACTGCATACCATCCCTCATGTAAATAGCACAATTGCTTACATGCAAAAATAACAGTAGTAAAGCATTTAATGTATTTGTTGCTGTCTTTGAAATCAATTTAGCACCGGGGAAGAACGTGACCAGCCAGCTCTCCAATGGCCTAATGCAAGCACTCTGCTGCCAAATAGTGGTTCATGGAGCAGTTTAGGAAGCTGTGCCTTAGGAAACAGATTCTGTCACAGAAAATGGGGTAAGAAAAAAACAGCAGAGAGGGGGGTACTTCCAAACAGTGATTAAGACTTCAAACTGTTCTTTTAAAATGGTGATTTATTCAAAAGATTTAAAAATTATTTAATCAAATTACTATGATAATTTAAGTTCTCATTTACAGAAAAGATTCAAACTCATTTCAGCTTTACCCATTCTAGGGTCTGCTACTGTTTAAATGCAAACTCACTCAATCTGTGCAATTTAATTAGACCTTCATTCAGCTTGCAGATTGTCCAGGAAAATACTAATCTCTACAAAGATCCTTCTTCAAGTTTTAGCCTTGCAGTCTGGAACTTCCACTTTATTCCCGATATTAAATGAATGTACACCTTAATCCCTCAGGCTTTAAGCCTTTGAAAATAAGGAAAATGGTTGAAAATGCTGAACTAGCTAAGGGGGAAAGAAGAGGAAAATTAAAAGAAAAGAGAAGTCTCCAGTAACTACAGACTGGCAGATGTAGACTTGAATTCAGAGCAGGTTAACTTGCTGCTGATAAACCCAATGCTCATTAGCAAGAGAGGGTGATGTCAACAAGAACCACTATAATTTTAGGATATGCAATGGGTTGTCTCTGTGACAACCCAGAGATAAAGAAATAATTCCACAAACAATATGAAATGGAATTATAAGTTAGGTACAAAGATTTAGAATGTTCTTCCTCTGCCAAGAAAACCCCTTTGCTTTGGTTGGTTGTTTTGTTTTAAACTAGCTTTGTAGACAGTCTGGATAATTTACAATTACATAAGTAATATCCAGAGGATAGCTATAGCCAGGTGTAACACACTTAAAAATCAGTGCCTATATAAACAATGAAATTAAACAGGGTAATTTGAAAAGGTTGCCATTTGAAAGCAAGCAGGATTTGATCATACATGCCCTGCAACAACAAAAATACCCTATGCTAGTGAAACTGCAGAGCTCAAGAAACATAAGACTTGTTGACACAACGCACTGCTGAGAACACGGGATTTCAGTCTAGCAGGGCAGAAGTTGTTACTGATCAGCGCTGCAATGGGAGATAGTGAGATGCACAAATGAGGACATCAACTCATTGAACTATGCTTGGAGAATATCCTTGCAAATGCTTTCTTTCACCATCACAGAATGGGAAAATAGAATTGTACCTCTTCTGATCAGCTGACTATATCACTGTGGAGAAATGGGAGAAAACTCGAGTTCTCATCCAAGAAAAAACACAAGGTGCAGACAAAAATTCAGTCTACCTCATTTAAAATTCAAGCTTCATTTCAAATGCAGCAAACAAACATCCAGCCAACCAGGAATCATTTAGAACACACCACAGAGGGCGACAACTAGCTAAAGGTTGGAAAACACCTGAACTGAGGGTGAGGAGACCTCTCAAATTACTGCTTTGAGGAAAGTTTAAGCCTTGTATGTGTGTATTTTGTATATAACACTACTAAGAAGTAGTAAACACCTAGGGGTCTCAAATGAAGCATTTCTTCATGTCAGAAAATTCAGGCAGCATAAAGGAAGAAATTATTATAGTGAATTAAGCAGCAGGGAGTATGCAGCAGCGAACATTAAGATGCTGATAAAGCACATCAGAGAGGCAAATACCAACAAGTACTTGAAAGACTGCAATTGCTGTGATGTGACTCTTTGTAGCTGAGCAGCTCACAAACCCAAACCAGATAAATCAGTTTAGGAAGTTGTAGGATCCTGGAAGAACTGGATAGGATGAAGAATGAGAACAGCAGGCAAAATGCTTTTTGCTTTACATAAGGACAACAAAATCTAAATCTGGATTATGTCCCAGACAAGAGGAATGTAGTATCTAGATTGTGTTGCCAATCCAAAAATCCCATAAAAAACACTGCAGTGTTTACTGATGGGTGAACTGTTCCCAGAATTACAGAACCTCTTCCTCTACTGCCCAAAATGTAAGCCATATTTACACAGGGAAACTTGCACTTTTCAAAGTGCTTGCCCACATTTGTTTCTGTATCACTTTTATGGGAAACAGAACATTTTAAGCATATTGCTCAAGATAGAATCAACCCATGGAAATTGTTGCTAGTAAATCAAACACGGCTTTTGGTTCCCTCACCCAGCAAGAATTCCCAGCCTTTTCCAATTTACAATTCAAATTGCCCCAGATACTTACTTTGGTCTACCCTGTGTAGGGTCAGCAAATATACTTAACTCTGACCATCCTTTTACCTGTCTTTCCTGCACAGAACTGTTTGCTAGGGTGTGCATGGTTAGGCTAAGAGACAAGCACATAGATAAACAGAGTATTTTGCCTTGCAGAAGAGTATGGCAAAATGGTCTGACATCTGGATTATTCTATTAAAAACTTCAATAGGGATATATATTGGAAATTAAAGAGGAATAAATCAAGAATTCCTTGTCCATAGGAATTATAGGCAGTGGAAACAAAAAAAGTAAAGCAGACTTCTAGGATTTTAGTGAAGAAGGTTTTAGTCTGGATTGTACTCATTTGGTCTACTTTTAGGAAGAGACATGAGAACTGAAGCCTCAAAACAGTTTTTAAAACACAGCAGGAAATGAAGCTGTAGTAAGACAAGAAATTACTTCACAGAACACACCTATTTATTGCAGGGGTGAACTGAATTAGCAGTGATCTAAAATCACAGGCATAAGGTAAGTTAAAATGTAGTAAACTACTTTTTTTTTTTTTGTTATCCCTTACTTTCCACTAGGACTAGGCAATGAGGTCAATAAATTAAAGACTATTTCTGCAATGCAGAACAAACTGCGTATTATGAACTGGTCTGAGTACCTACTCAATAAGGCTACTATAACTCTAGAAAAGGGGAATTTGAATGACAGAGTTGGGGGTATGATACCAGCTAAAAAAGATGTATTAATGCTTCAAAATCCATTTTAGCCACTACAAGATATAAGTACTTGCCATAATCACCACCGAGAGACAGTAGTCTAGCGCTGTGAAAAGTGGGATGAGTAACAGTGAGTTAAGAGTTAATTGTGGATGCCATCTATTTGATTACTTGAAAATGGAGTATGAGGAAGAAATTGTGTTCAAGCTACACAAAATCTCTGACTACAGTAGCAACTTCCTTTTTAAAGAATTAGTTTCTATGCTGTACCACTCTACAAATTACACGAAAGAGTTAACAGATCTTGCTATTTAAATTTGGCAAAATCAACACTGGTAACACACAGGTATATCTATATTTTGTATCATGATAGGTATGTTTTAATCATGAATTCTAACACTGACAAGAAGACTGAATAAAACAAAATGAAAAAAATGACATTATTAGAAATACAGTGTGTTGTGACATAAGGCACAGTCTATTCTGGGAATAAAAATGATGTCCTGTGGAGTGATTTAGAGAGTTCTACCAATTAATTTTTATTATGATAACATTGTTTAATGGTGATAGCTTAGTGCTCTGAGTATACTCTTTTGGTGGCTGGAAAGCTAAATATGTTGTCAGAAAGAACAAATACTTCTACTGTAGTTACAGGACAAGGGGTAACGGGTTAAAACTTAAACAGAGGAAGTTTAGATTGGATATAAGGAGGAAGTTCTTTCCTGTTAGGGTGGTGAGGCACTGGAATGGGTTGCCCAGGGAGGTTGTGAATGCTCCATCCCTGGTGGTGTTCAAGTCCAGGTTGGACAGAGCCTTGGGTAACATGGTTTAGTGTGAGGTGTCCCTGCCCATGGCAGGGGGGTTGGAACTGGATGATCTTAAGCTCCTTTCTAACCCTAACTATTCTGTGATTCTATTCTATGATTCTATGATTCTACCAGGATAGAAGATCATGTAACTTTACAGGCATCACTGTTGATCTGCACTTTATTATACTGAAATGCACAAGATACTTCTTAGTTCTCACTCCTTCAGTACCGAAAGGGTGCTGGGTTAGAGATCAGAAACTGTGATGGTGAGCACAGATCCTTTTCTCCTCCTGGAGGTACAGGCGAGACGGCTAGTATTAGCGTTTCAGATCAAATTTTCAGCAGTGCACAGGGTTAGAGTTTTAAGCACCTAGCATCCACATTTGGGTCAGATTTTGCAAGATGCCTATTAGGCAGATGCACACGGATCAGATTTTCAAATGTGCTAATGCCTTTTGGCACCTTAGTTTCTTATGTTAGGTCTTAGATGGGAACCCAGCTTCTCTTAAAAATCTGAGTTGTGACTCCTAAGCTCTTCTGCAACATTGGGCCTGAAGGCACAATTTAGTTCTTACTGATTAGGCAATTTCAAAAAACTGCTCACCTGCAACTCCCTGTTTAGTATTAACTAATCTATCTAGGAAAGCATTTTCTAATACAAAAGAGACAAGCAGGTCATCTTTTCTGAGTTGGAGCGTTCCCATGTGCGTGTGTGCACTGGTGTAAGCTTCACACCTGTTTTGTAAGTATCTCCCCTTCCCTTACACACGAGGAAGTAATTGGTACATGCATGTTAATGGAAACCATTCAAAGTTGATTTTCTGCGTGGGTAAACAAAGTGCTCATCAGTGCCAGCTTGCCTGAAGCTGCGGCTTCAAGGTGCCTACCTGCTTCTGTGTAGAGAAGGTAGAGAAAGAAGGAAAGAACTTGTAATACTGAGAGGATAAGGGCAATGCCCTACAGACAGGGACTTCTCTGGAGTAAGGCTGTACTAATTACTATCGAATCAATGCAGATGTTTAAAACTAACCTAATATTAAGCACTGCATAGTAAATGTAACTGTTGAAATCAGACCCGTATAGACTTTACCGTACACAGGACTGAAATGTCTATGCAGTTCAGTATTGTGCACGTGTATTTACACTTTTCAGGTGCTATATGCGCTCCACTCAAAATCTACAAGGTTGATGCACCTTGCGTTTCTGGACACTGATAGAAGTAGCATGGCACTGGCCAACCCTGGAAAGGGAATATTTCATAACAGCTGTCAGAGAATCACCCTAGAAAACAGCTCTTCCTCCACACCTATTAGACACCAAATGGCAGGATCATGTCAGACTGAGTGCTGCACAAGTAGATAGGCCTAAAGAAAAGTTAGCAGTTGGGGGGGTTTAATGCACACGATAGTGAGATTTGTTGACCAAAACAAAAGTTTGAGGTATTTATCCAAACAAAATATAATCAATATGAAGGCAATCTACAATTTCTTTTTTCCTGCTTCTATATGCTAGCTGGGAAAGTACTATGACACCATATCATAAATCACTAACACAGATACAGAGCTATAAACCCATCTTTTTCTACTGTTTAGAGTAGAGTCAACCTGGGAACCTTTCTAGGCAGTGAGGATATGGCAGAAATGTCTGAAACACTGAAGATGTCTTACTATACTGCATCCATCCTCTCTACAGCTATAAAAAGGAGAATATATTTTAAACTAGAAAAATAAATAGTGGAAGTTTTGAAAGAAAGCAGATGTAGCAACTGAAGATATTAAAATGTGGATTAAAATGCCATTATATAATGGCATTTTATTTTTTTTATATAGCTGTATTTACATTAACCAAGTTCATAGTTATGTCAAAATAAGCTATTTCTGTTTTTTTTCCATTAAAAAAAAACAAAAACTCTAATCTTCTTTGATCTCAATGTTACTTTCATTTTAGTGGCATTTGTAAATTAAACCACTAGGGTTCTGCTATTCATTGATGGGCTGTAATTCTGCAGGTGCTATTTTACACCTACAGATTAGCGCAGCTACAGCTGATAGAATTTTGGTACCTGCCTCATATACAACCTGAAGTTGAAATGTTGAACGTCAGCAGTGAAAACATTCTGCTGAAAGGAAATTCAAATGGCTGGGCTGCTTTTGAACTACCCCTTGCAATGGTTTCACTTAAAAACAGCAATTTTCTTTATTTTAAGATGAGGGAAGGAAATGTTTTCATTTAAATGTGCCCTGAATTTTAGTGTGCTGAATTGTATTTATCTCTGACAGCATCCTGGTTGTAATTCCCAGTGAAGTTAATGAAGCTAGATGATTTTGATACACTCCGTGCACAATGTATGACTAAACTTTTCCTGGCAGCAGTATCTTTTATTGTTACTTAAACAGTGAACATCTCTTTTCCTTGTGGGGTGGATCGAGTGGTATTTAACACCGTATCTCTATATTCTAGCCCGTTGTCCTTTTTATCAAGTGAACTATAGAAATATTTCTAATTCAATCTTTGAATTACACAGCCAAAATAAATAAAAACTCATAATTCCAAATAACTTTCTGTTCATTAAGCATGACCAGTTCTGCAAAAAAATCCTTGTGGCTGCAAAACATCCTCAAGCGTCTATTTTACAATGGCCAAAAATGATAAATAAATCTTCAATTAAGAATAATTTTGATCTTTGAGGCATTTCAGCACTTAGTTTATTCTGGAAATAAGTTAATATTCTAAAACTAGGGGCAGAGTTAGTGAGGTGGAGAATATTTGACAAAGAAACTAATAAGCATTTTGGCTTTGCATGTTTCCAAATGATATTTCCAATTAAAAATGCTAAATCGCCTTACAAAGATGACTAGGAAAGTACAACTTCATTGTTGAAAACAATTTCCCTCCTATCAATCTGAGGATCCAGGCATCGATATTGTAGATGAACTGTTAATTACAAAATCAATTAAAAAATTATTTCTAAAAACAGTCACACGTCCTGGCTCTCAAGAGGGCAATTTGGGCAGAAGGTCTCATCTCACTCGGACCGCGCCAAATCACAAGTCGTCATCCACAAGTAAGCAAAAGCAATCTGGTTTTTCATTTTTCAGCGCGGCTGAGCCCAGCCTGAGATTGATCGTCACATATGGCCCCAGAAAACAAACTGTCAATACCTTGAATGCTGCAGAATTTGAACAAATAGCCATCCGCCCATTCAAGCCACTCATTGCATCCCATTTAACAGATTTTATTGACAGTTTCCTTCTTGTAATTAAAGGGAAAACTACTGGCCAGCAACCAAGATAAAGTTCAAAGATAGGGTCAAAACAAAAGCAGATGGAGGGGCACGGTGTGACTGTCAATGGAACATAGCATCAGAGCATGTTATTGACACACAGGTATCTAATGATCGGCATGTCATTAAAGAGGGATCTATCGTGAACTTTATGCAAATTCTAAAAGGGACTTAAGACCATAACAAAGCATTAAGGAGACACAAAAGGAAAAACAACAAAGCACCAACGATTTTTTAGGTATCTGACAGTATTCCCTGCTTCAGCACTTTTAAATTCAAATGTAGGGAAAAAAAGACTTTTTCTGAAATTTTTAACCCTCACCACACAGGTAATGATTTTTTGCAGAAGCATTCTCATGAATGTGGAGGTAAGGTGTGGTCCTTGTGAGATTAAAGAATTTCCTCCCTTCTCCCATACCCTGAATTCACCCTATCAGATAGATCAGTAGCTGCCTTCAAAGAGAACGTATACAGCATATATTCATGTCTCCTTTCTGTTTGCTTTAATTGCAATGATTAGACTTGTCTGGATTATGGAGTGGATATAGGAGAACACATCTATATTAATTTGAGGGATCTTTGCCTGTAAAATACTCTCCAAATCATACAGTGCAATATTCTCCACTCCCTTAGGAAAGTATTTCACAATTAGAAAGTTCTTACTTTGAAGTGCTGCATTTGTCGCCTTTTAGACTAAGGTCTGATTAGCAATTTCTTATTCTAACCCCATGTTTAAAAAACAAGCATGCAGAAAATATTATGAAGAAAAGTGACATAATAAAATTGTAGCAACCATCATGCCACTCTGCCAACCTGAATTAGCAAGTGCTATAGCTTTGAGGGTGACAAACTCTTCTTTCTCCAGCTTCATGCTCTTGTATTTCTTCACCAGCTGCAGTATGGCATTGTTAAGGTCAAGAAGGCCTGCCAATTTGGACTGGTCTTCATCCATAATATAATCTTCAGCATATACAAGCTCATCCTCGAAAGAAAGTGACCGGTATACAACACCAAGAATCAAAATCTCCATCCAAGCACTCTGCAGAAGGCTCATCTGGTCAGCTAGAGACAAAGTGGAGAATCCTGAATAGGAAGAAAAGAAAAACAGGAAAAATATTCAGCACATTTAGATTTGTCAGAAATCTGCTCCTCTTTTTGATTTATTTTTATTTACAATGTTATAAAACATGATTTTGTACTTCTCCTCCCCAACCTACTCCAAGAAAGTAAAATCAATATAAAAGCAAACTTTTTCTAATCAACACACAAAGTTATAAACAAGCTGGAATTTGCAGGCTCTTTCTGTAAGAATCATATTAACTTGTGGAGTCTTGCAGTGACACTGTGATTTGTATGATGTCTTCTTTGTTCTGAAATACTCATGCTTACTTCTAAAACCTGAGGTGGTGCATCTGATGGCTTTTGTTCATCCTTACCATAATATGCAAGAAAGATAATTTAGGAGGAAAAAAAAAAAACACCAAAACCAAAAAAACCAACACTTTTTTAAAATGGAAGATTTGGTGTTTTAAGAGAATTAAGGTGATTATCACAAAGAGGAAAACTCTCTTTGAACTTTAGCCTCAGGGAAAAGAGAAGTAACACCCACCCTTTTCAGAAAAGATGCTAATTACTTCTGTAGTGGCTCCTGCCTCTCCTAGGCTAGTTGGAATAACAGGGGGGCATATTAAAGTGCCAACTGAACAGCAGTCACACCATCCTTTTTCTGAGGGCAACCAAAACTTGAATAAATGCCTCTTAATGAATTTAACTCCTGCTTTTTTCTCTTTTTTCTTCCCGCTGTCTCTCCTAATAGGATCACTAAGGGCAAACATCTTTACTGTCTTACCTTTTCAGACCCTTGTTTACAGAACCTGTTAATTTATTATATCAAACTGCTAATATCCCAATCACATTAGGAGCTACAAAACAGTATGGGAGAGGAAGCGATTTTCCCGGACTGCTGGTGAAATGCAGTAGTTTGCCAGTTGGCACCATCATCCACAAGTACTTAATAAAATCATCAAAGGGGATTAGTCAAGCTTTTCTTAAAGGGTCTTAAGACATGTCTGAGGCTTTCATTTAGTTGTTTATGGAGCTGCTTACATGTCCTTTGACAGGGTTCCTGCTGTAAGAACATTCTTTTTGGTGTTCAATTACACTTAAATGTATTTTTCTGTTTTGAAAGCTGAGAGTTGCAGTCAAGCAGGAATATATCATAAACCAGCAGATCTGCAAGGCATCAACTCCAAACAAGATTTTCTCTATAAGCACTAAGCAGCAAAACTAATACAATAAAAAAGAAAACCCCACATCCAAACCACCAGGCATCCATAAAAAATGAAACATAAAACTGGCTGCATGCTCTCTCATTTTTCTCTCCCCTCCTTATTTGTTTTCATTTTCTCTTACTGTCTTTTGAGTCTTGCGATAGAACTGTAGCTCTCTGCCTTAAAAAAAAACAACCAACAACCCACAAACCCTAACAAAAACTGAGCCAACAACAGGAAAGCCTTGAAGAGGTGACAATGGGAAATAACACATCTGCGATTAAAATAAATAAGAGGGAAATGGCAAAGAAATAATCATTTGAAAGGTTATAGGGAGGAATTCATGATTTCAATTAGCTTCAACATTTCTGTTGTGTCTTTCAAGAACCAGTTTTTCTGCGGTAGCAGATGGACAGGGAATGTAGCCTGCAGCACCGTCCTGTGACAGCCCCATTCTCCCTCCCAGACACTGCTGTTAGTAAATAGATTTACACATTCTCCAATCTCCACACATCTTTCTGCCGAATAATTAAAAGCAGGATGATTAGTTTATTGAGTGGAAGGAGGAACTTTTTTATTGAGGTCCATCCACGATTTTATCAGGGCCAGCACTTTTACGGTTGTCATGAGGGTGCAGGCATCCAATTTTTCTTATCTGCCTGATTAATACAAACGCTGTTTCAGGACGCATTAATTAACAGATACAAATCTACGTTCTCATGGAAGGATCAATACAGAGAAGAAAAGAGGCATCAATGTGAATTTAGTGCTGATGATGGAGAAGGCACTCTATTGACATTTACGTGCATAGAAACTTTAAAGTTGCAGTGGAGCCCTTTTGTCCCTGTGATTTACAAATTAACAATTTTTCAGGTATAACAATGTTTCACACACTTCTGAGGAGTTTAATTAAGCAAAAGGCAATAAAATCAGTTTGATTAAGAAAAAGTTTAGCCTGCAATTTCCCTCTACTCTTATTCTTTTCCCTGAAAACTCCCAACTTCTTTATCTATTTTAATACAGGTTTGTTGTTTTGCTTTTTATTTTAATAAATAATGCTGGTTTTCAATAGCACTTATTGTGAGCCACAGTCAAAGGAAATTACGTATGTCCTGAGAGGGGACAAATGGGAGGTTGCCTATAATTTATGGCACTGCACTCTTGAATAATCTGCATTCTGGTGCAGTAAATATACTAATTGTTTTTATAAGACACGTAAGAAAATCAGAAGGATATTTTTTGCGTTGCAGAAAAGCTTGCAAATATAAACCGCACTGTTCTGCTGTCCAATAATAAATCAAATAAACATGATTATTCTCTTCCTCATCAAAGTAACTTTCCCTTGAAAGCCTGCTCAGTGAAAGCATGTTTTAAGTTTTAAAGGTATCCCTCATGGGTATTAAAATTGCATAAAGCTGTAATTAATCTGTTTCTGTTTTGATTTTTCAGAAAATGCAAAAGCATTCAGCATGTCTCTTGTATCACACCAATGCCTTTCTAATAGCTGTTCAGCAAACGACAGTTAAAAGAATAAATTACAGAGGCATACGTATTTACATATAGAGATTTATTTTTAATTGTTTGGGGCAGGTTATACTTACTTCATGCCAAACTGGGCTCTGATTCTGAAAGCTTTTGTTATATGAATCCTTTAGATCAACCTTGCTCTGTGTCAAGTGCACATCTGCTATTTTAAAATGCAACTTTTTTTAAAGAAGTCTCCAAATCCGATGAAATACAGTTCCAGCTTTCTGGATGGGTGTTAGCCTCCCCAGTCTCAGCTGTAAGTTCATTCCAAACTGCCTCAAGATGATGCGTGATGGTGTGGTTTTGAACTTCGTGGTGCATTGTGTGGGTCCTTAAGAGTCTTGCAGGTCATTGTTTTAAATGTAGAACTGCAAAATGGCTTTTTAAATAAATACAATGTTGTGCACCTTTTCCCCCTTTAGCATGTACCATATTGGTGACAACTTTGATGTCCTTCCATCTCCCTCCCCAAGTCAATGCCATTTAACATATCTCAGGCATTTGCTAGCAGGATGACTGTGTACCTTGACCTGCAGTTAAATAGCATGTTTATCTGCGATGCGGCATGCTCCTAATAAACCAGATGACAGTTTGCAGTAACGTAATTTGGAAGGATTGAAAGGCTTCTCAAGAGTCAGGTACCCCTGAGGTAAGAAGCTTGAAGGAAGCATGTTTTGTGCCAACCCTCCTGCCATCTTCTACTAGACACTCGTGTGCTTGACAATGATGCCATGGGCACTTGTCAAGATTTTATTCCCTTTTTTCTTGTGCCTAGCAAACTGATGCACTTTGCAGTCAACTTACAAAAAAGGCTAAGCATTTGAAAGTGTGAAGGGCAAAAAATATCTGACGGCTAGACTTCAAAAATACACTTTCATTTCAGAAAGCATAAATGTTTATTTCCTGAGCTGAGTGTTGACAGAAATAGGCTGCAGCACAGGCATATGAATTTAACCCCTGGTAGGCATTCTTTTCAGTGCGGGTTTTATGTGGCTGAACGCAAGCATCATAAATCTACAGGGTGTCTCGTAATATCAGTTAACAATAGCATTGATTTGCTGGTTTACAGTTTTTCTTCTTTTTTTTTTTTCTTTTCCCCCTCTTTCTCCTCCTGTCAGGGTCTGTACCATATCCTCAGCTAAAAATAGATACTTTTCTACAAACAGCGTACCACACTCAAATTGTAATTATGCCGTAATGACTCGCTGAGATCACGGTGTGTGGATTGAGAAAAGGTTGATTGAGCAACCGAACGTATGCTTGATTTTTTTTTCCTTTGCATACCAGTAAACCCAAAGCTCAAAGGAAGCAGAAATAAATAGGTAAAAAGGCCTTATCATTTTTATTCTAGGCGGGGAGTTGACCGCACTCTGCAGCGCACCAAGCCAGCTCCAAACACAGTTCACAGTCTCTTAAACAGGGCTGCTTAAACCACAGATCTTTTCAAGTGTCAGCACATGCACCACTTGCTCTCTATTTCACATCGCACACAGCTCCATGCTAAGCAGGGGAAATCTTTTATATTCTTGAAGACCCTTTCCTCTACTTCATTAAGATGGACTTCATGGCCACTAACTCACTAGGGGCTACAGTGAAGCAGCTGCAGATGGTCAAGTGCCAAAGCAAGATCTGTGCCTTGCACACAGCACTCTGAGAACTATTGGACAAAATGAAACCAAATAATACAGTGGCTGGACTTACCCTACCATTATTTTCAGCCTTAAAAATCTGATGTGATGTCTAAAGCAGGCTACTCAGACTTGAATCCTGGTTTATTTCACTTTGAAGAGAAGGAACTTCCCCTCCTTTGTTATGTGTTTAGAAATCCAAATATTTAATCAAACCAGGTATGAAATTGCTGGCAAATCTGGGAGATGCTCGCTTTTTCTGATAATTCTGATAATCACCTCCCTTTTATTTTACCAGTTGTTTTTGTGATTGTTAGCTTTAGGAGTGAAATATTCCTCTCGCCTGCCCTGGCTGGCACTTCAAATATCTTCATTTACATTTTTTATAATCAAAGCTGTGCTTGAAAATGACATGTTCACCAGTGTGTTGCGGATTCAATATATTTACACAGTTGAAATATCAGAGTTGGGTTTTTAAATTATTTACACTTAATTTTGATAGATTAACTTTCTTCTAAATGTTTTATGGATACTGAAGTTTCAAGCACAGTTTCCTTATTTCAGACACAATGTACAGTCACCACTATCAAAAGAACAAACTGGTATTGGAAACACCCTTTAAAAAAATTTTCTTTCAGCCCTTTATATTTAAAGACTGCGTGGCCTCATGGTCAAATTACACTGGGCCAAAGGCTTATTTTGGCTTCGCAGAAGTGAATGTAAAGAAACTTCATGTCAAGATCAGATTCAGTCCAGTGACCTCTCAGATGTAAACCTGTCACTTTGCCCTCCTCTCCCTTCCTGGCACACACTCAGTGCTTCCTGGATGCACTGTACAACTTTGTCTGGCTTTCAGGGATGTCAACAGAGGCCAGTTAAATTCCTGCTGAGGCTATGTAGCATTTTCTAGACATGATCATGGTATTTGCTGAAGGAAAGCCTGTCCGCCCCTTACTATTATTCTCAGGTATCCAAGGAAGAGGATGTCATGATTCCTTTTTTTTTAGCCTACATTTAGAGCTGAGTCTCCCACATAGATCTAACAGATCCTTTTCATGATCTTAATCCAAGAAAAAAAACAGATTTAATTGCATTTCAAAATACTCAATAGTCTAAACCAACTATCAAGATCCACAGACATTTCACTGGTTATGAAAACCATTAAACAAGGAGAGTGCTCTCACTAATCACCAAACATATTTCAGAGATCATGGATGAAATTTGGTGAAAGCTGGAACAGAAACAGGTGCAACTTATTATGCCAGGGTGAATCCATTATTTCAATCTTTTCTTTTCCTTCTCCTTTTTCCCTGTTTTTTTAATACCCATTTGCTCATAGAGCCTCTGGTCAAAGGGCTAATAACTGCACAAGCTGAAATTTAAGTATAATTAAGAATTTTCAATTGAAAGGTCAGGTCACAAAACAAAAAAGCACAGGTATTTGCCCCAACTTGAAAACCACAAATCAAGTTCTAAAAGCATAAACTACAACTGACGAGAAACACAGCCAAAGGCTCAACTGATGCCATTTGTGGGATTCAGCTTCCAAGCTATTTAGAACTGATGCGCTACAATTAAAGTTCTGTTTAGAAATCAGTTTCATCCAACAACTTCTGCAAGGTAAAACTGCTGCCTTTCCTGAGCAATGCTTTGCTACACAGCATCTCCTTCTGCCCCTACAGCAGAGCTCTGTTGTGAGCAGCGCTCTCTGTGCTACGAGTTGTGACTGCCATCTGTTAGCTGTGTGGCTGGGGGAGATGTACGATCTGACTTGCATACACAGAGGTGCCCAAGAATTGCTCTGACTCAAATATAAAAAGCAAAATGCTTTTGGAGAGTACTGGGATGTCTTCAGCCAAGCCTGTGCACTTCCTTGGGTTTTATTTAAGTGTGTTTGTATTTCTAATTCTTGCTTGTCCAGGTCCTTATAAAATATACATATTTTCCCCCATATTTTATACCATGAAAAAATGTCTATGATAAGCACTTTTTCAGTAACACCTACCAGTAAGATGGGAAATGCCACACTGAGCACTAAGAAACCCAGGGCTTTTATCACAATGCTACTTTCATCTCACTGAAACAACAGCAGAGAGATGGCACGGCAATAAAAATGCATTCACACTGCACGTCTCTCTCAATCCATTATGAACAATGGATTCTCACTAAGCAAATATTCCCTTGTCAGAAATATTTGCAACACTGGATTCATTCAGCAGGGCTAAGTAAGTGAAGTTCACAGCAATTTAAAAGCAGCAAATTAGACATTTACAAACAGTGAAGATGCTGCTTGTCTAGCATGACCTTTCACTCGAGCTATACAAAAAGGTGTTAATGTAATTTAAATACTACTTGGAAATATTTCTGGTTTGTCTTTTACCCTGTGAAACCTTACATGGTAACACTAAACAGGAGCAATTTAAGTTTGCCATTTCTTTCCAGGGCATATAGTGCGATGTAATTCTCTATAGTTCAAATTGATTTCAGGACTTAAATCAGAGACACCCCTCTCTAACCACGCAAATGTTTCTAAGCAGCTGCTTTTACATTTCTTATTTCTAGCCACAGTACAAGTTCTTGTGAGCTGCTTCTTCAGCAACAGTAATGGAAAGGAGCTGGACAATGTGACTGATTAAGAATGTCTGCCTGACTTCACATAACCACCTTCAGTTGCTAATACTCTGCAGTAAAATATTAAAGTTATAAAACCTGGTAAGTCACCTTTGCTTCACAACAGATTTGATTAGACCTCTGTGAATGGAGTACTTTATCATGGCATTTCTGGAAACATAAGGCTTGAGGCACTGTACTCTTTAACTCCATTAATTTTCACTTATTATTCCAGAATCCACAGAGAAAAAGGAAAATATAAGACAATAGATAACAGATTAATACTTGATTTTCCCTTTGGTCTGCTTTTACCACTGGAACTTCCACAACTTTAAATAGCTTTACCACAAACTCATAGCAACCATCTATTAAAAAAAAAAGCCAGGCCAAGCACTTACATTTTGATTTATCACTAGATGTTCTGAGAACAGAGGAATACCTGGTAAGTAGTAAACTGCTTTCGTTTTTTCTCCTGTATGTTAGACAATTGGCACTCCTTGTGCATTGCCTTCTCTGCAGTGAGATTTAGAATTCTTAGATATGGACAATGACAAGGTTATATAATTCACACTAGCAGCCCAATATGGCCCAATGTAGCTGTAGTTTTCCTTAAGGTCAGCAATATGAACTTGAAGATTCCTGAAGGGTTGTCTTTCCAATGAAATATATATGTGATCTGATTTATCTACTTAAAGTTAACTCTTGCAGTTGTTTAAATTGTAACCTTTGAACAAGGTTTGGTTAAGACTATGGGGATCTTTTTGTCCTTTTCTTGAAGATAGCAGAGGCAAATGACATGACATTGTGGGCTCCTAAAATCATCTTTGCCCCTACACTTGAAAAGCCTGTGGCTGGGGTTCAGCATATTGTATGAAATTCATATTTTAAGATGTCTGGCGTATTTTGACTTATCACCTGTGTGTCCAGATATTTGCATGGGAGAAAATGGAGTAAGGCTGTATTCCTGAACCTGATTGTTTTCTTTCACTAAGCCTATCTAAAAAAAACAGACCAATCATATCTTCAACATAAATACTGATTCCACATTAATTTTCCTTCAACATGTTGTGGACATATGTATTTGAGCACGGGTACACTAAAGCCAGACTTGTGGGTGAAAAAATAGAAACTGCATTCTGTCATTTGTAAGGCAACTATACAGATGAGAAACAAGTACCCTGAATACTGCTGAATCTCTCTTAAAGTCCAATTCAGAACATGGTAACATAGTTCAGTTTAGAACAGCCAGTGCTCTACGCACACATCCTGTGTGTTGTATGCCTTTATGCCTTACCTAGATCCTTCAGAGTTCAGCTAGCAGAAATGAAACTACAGTCACACATAATTAAACAAAAGGAGCCCACCCTCTTCCCTTTTTTCTTTTCAATTTTTAATGAACTAAACAAAATAGAAGAACACAGACTTGAGAAAGGGCCCTAACTGAGCTAATAACAACCATCAGCATTAGTTCAGGTACTGCTCGCATCAATCTCTCTACGGAGCCTCCCAACACCTGCCCACACAGACTGGGTATATCAAGATAATCCAGCCTTCCATTTCTTTAGCCTGGTGCACATTAAGCTTCAAAACCAAGTTTATTGGGTTATTAGGTAGTAGGCTGGGTTTTGTTTTTTGGGGGTGTTTTTTGTTTTGTTTTGTTTGTTTGTTTGTTTTTTGTTTTTTTTTTCTCCCAGAAAGAAGGGATTTCTTGTATTCAATACATGCTGCCTTTTATTAATAAGCTCTATGGGTATGCTTTGAGAGTGCTTTTCCTCAGAGCTGGGTCACTGCTGTTTGCCTTTTGCTCTCCTGGGAAAGCCACCAGTCATTTCCTCACGGAGAACTATGGCAATCCCTGCTCCCTCCATCTTTCCATCAGGCAAAGTCAGATTTCCAGGAATTCCCCAATCATGTTAATAATATGAATCCAATACTGGAATGTATTAGCATATGGAGACAACCATGCTTACGAGACAATCACTGTATCTGTGTTAACCCTGCGTTTGCTGAGCTAGCTAAAATCTCTTTCCATAGCCAAAGAAAAACAACATTTGCAACATTTTGGGTATATATACTCTTTTGCTCTCTGCCAGGCAGGTAAACAACACTGTCCTGCACACCTTCCTCCTTCTTCCCAATCGTTCCAACTTTTCTACTGGTTAGCTGATGTTCTTAATGTGCTGCAGATGCCAACAAATTCCGCTGATGCCTACAGTCTCCCTGGTTATGTGGGAAGAGTCACACATACTCTCCTACATGAATGTGAAATTCCAAGTTTGCCTAGTTGAGTGTGTATGTACCATTAAGATCATCTCTGGAGGCTGTGTCTTAAGTCTACAACACTCCACACACAGGAGAGAAAAAAAAAAAGAGAGAGAAAAAAGAAAGAAAGAAAGAAAAAAAGGAAGCTGCCTGATTCTAATACACCTAATTAGCCATCGGCAGACTCTTAATTGCATACATTAGGATGATTCCATAGTGGAGATTAATTCTAAATATACCCAAGCAGCTGGTTAAGATGCCATGGATTACAGTGTGGACTGTACTTTTCCACTTAATTAGATATCAAAATTAAGCAGCAACAAGCATTTTGACATAACGGGGATCAAGCCGCCGCTTGGCATCCCAGAGCTGCACTAAAGTGACCGCTAAACAGAGCCGCACAGATGGAGAGATATTAAATGCCGCACTGGAAAGTAATTTCAAATAATAAAATATCAATATTTACATTTTAATTACCCCTACTGAGAGCCGCTCTGTCATTTTCACTATTGCCGACGCAGCAAGGGGTAGTGGAATGACATTGCGGCTCTGACTGCAATGACTATTTTGTTTCCATTAAAGAATGACAAGTGTTTTAGAGGCAGTGACACCCAGTGTGTGAACAAGAATGACAGCAGATCAGAAAATTCCTATTAAGGGAATAAATGACTCAACAAGAGAATTGACTTCAAGCAGCCAGCTCCTCCTTGAAACACATAATCCCTTCTAGATTTGCCGCGGAAAGTTTATTATTAGAGGTGCCTCAGAGAAACCTTGGCTTCTCATAAAATACTTAACAGTGATAGGACCTTACATGACGACCAGTCAATTTAAAACCAACAATACTCAGTGCTCCTCCCATCTAAGAATTTGTATGAATCAAAATAGTTTGAGGGAGGTATGTAGTGAAAAGGAAATTCCTTCCTGTATGACTTGTAAGTTTTGATGCTAAATGTAGAACACTGGGGTTATTTTTACCATCTTTTTATCAATTTTACTGTTACTGGCACAATGAGTACTCCACACCCCATATGGATCACAATTCGCTGGCCTTCAGAATTACACCCAGTGATCAATCACAACAGGTAATGCGCACATGCACCAGTTCAGGCCTCCTGTTTCTCCCTGCATATTCCTTGCACATACAGAAACACTTTTTCAGTGTGTACATCAGAAACCTGTGAGACACCTCTGCAGCACCTTAGGAATCTAATTACTTCTGATCAGGTCTGAGGTCAACCTCATGGAAAATATTCTATTACATCTCATGTGCTGCATTTACAAAGAAGAAAAGGAAAGAAGAGAAATATCAAAACAGTAAAGAAAAAAAAAAAGAGTCTTCCTTGGGGATGTCTGTCAAGCTGCCAAGACCTTCCAAGAATTTCAATGGGCTCAGACACAAGAAAGTGCGTAAGAGAAAATCCTTGCTCAGTACACCCCAGTACGTAGCTAAGTGACCCTCCTCTTCAGTCATGGTATGCATTTATTTAATAACATGCAGAGCTCAACTTCTACAAATGTGAAAAACAGTCAGAACAAAACTGGGGGAAAAAAAAGCATGAACATTTTTACAGACCAGAAAAGGGACAGCTTTATGACAGTGACTACTGCAGGAGTTTAGAACCAGCTTTGACATTAAGAATTAGTGGCAAAGTACAAAAACGTTACTCTGACATTAGCTGCTTAACTAGTTGATCTTTTTCTTCTCTTTTTATTTCACTTCTTTTACTCTCTCCCCCCCCCCCGCCTTTTTTTTTTCTCCTCTCTTTAAGTACCCAGGAAGCACTTCTTAAGCATCCCTAATGCTTTTAGGACAAGACACTTCCCCATTTCTCAGCCACTAGCACCTTTTAATTTCTGAAAGAGCCACGGTTGAAAATCTTAATTAATTGTTCCATACTGCTTCAGGATCATTATGCAATGTAATAAAGGCCGTGTAATTATGAAATTTTACAGCCATTACCAAGGCTGATGGCTCGTATTTCATCCTCAGCTGGACCCAATGGCTTTTAGCCACTCAGCTCCCCTTTGATGAACTACAGACAGATCTATCAGGCCCAAACAATATCGAGGCAAGGTAGCTATAATAGCTACCTACAGATGAAGCCATAGATAAAGATAAACTATAAATCTACACACAAATGCAGGCACATTGCCTCAGGATGACAGAGAGGAGAGGATGAGACACTTAGGAAAGCTGGCGGCTTGCAGAAAGGCAACCACCTCTCTGTCTCTCTTACTCAGTTTGGAATTTGTTCAGTTTCTTAAAGATGTAAAACCCTCACATATTTCTCAAAAGCAAGAAAAAATAAATTATTTAATTACCTTTTTTTTAAGGACTATGCATTTTTCTATTGAAGGCAAGGGGTCACTACCCATCTATTAAATTTGACAGAGGGGATTTATATGGACAAATCAACTCATTCTCCAAATGGATACATCCTACTCAACAAGTTTGCAAATAATATTCTTAAAAGTGAATCCAGGTTACTTGCTTCTGAAACAGAAAAAAGCAGAACATCACTGATTTCTAAAATGCATTATCCCAAGCAGCGCACAGAGGTGAAGTTAGATGATAGGCTTTCACTGAAGGCAGCACCGGAGACGCAATTGCATGCAACATTGTCCTACATTATTTTATTTTCAGTTTGAAAATGAAAATACTTCTAAAAATTCAAAGCAAGTTAAATAAACTAGGAAATTATATATGCCCTTGGTACTTGCTTCACTAAAATATACTTTATGGTGCTGACCTCCCTCAATGCCCTCTTTAATTTAAGACAGAAGGCCTTTCAAGTATGTACTGCTAGTCCCTCCAGAGTGAGCCAAGACTGACTAAATGATGTCTAGGTGAGAAAAAAGAGATGGAGAGTTGCATCATCCCGACCAACTCTAAAAGAGTCCAGGGAAGAATGCGAAAACATTAGCTTGGAAACTGCATGTATTAGTACCCCTCCTGGTAGCCCAAGACTAGTTGTGAAGCTGATGCCAAGCCCATGGCTGAGGCTAAAAGTGCCTCAGGAGACAAGAAAAGTTAAAAGAAAAAATACCAACAGTACTCTCTGATTCCCAGGATTAATGACACGATGGCTCAGCCATTCCAAAGAAAATATGACAGATTTAGAGGAGGCTCAGAAAAGGTAAAGTAGAACGGTGTACCTGGGAGAAAGCTTATGAAAACAGACTCAGAAAGCAGGAATTGTTTTCCTCCAAACAGTGTCGTACAAGAGAATGCAGTACAAGTATATATATACAAATAGTATTAAAAATAGGTCTAAAGTTTTTATTCTCCCTGTCTCATAACACAGACCAAGCACCCTTACAGTGAAAACACAGGAAATTCCAACTGGAAGGACAGAAGGGAAACTTCATTTACAGAGTAAATGGACTGAGGAACTCCTTGCCAAAGGATGTCACCGAAACCAAGACCTCAGAGAGGGAGCTGATGCTTACACAGACAGCCAGAATAGCTCCAGGAGAAGTAATACTGCAAATCCAAATTACAAGGACAAGGATGTTTCTTTTCCCTTATTAGCCTAATCTCTAAGCATAAGGAACCACAAAAAGTTTTTCTGAGGCTTCATACCTACTATGGGGTCCATGTCTCTCCCCCTGAAACTAATCACTGCTAAAGATGCCAGAGTACATGTTGCTGACCTATAGTATTGAGTTCTTACTTTCCTAAAATCTGAAGCCTCAGAATTTGGACTTTCTTTGAGGTGTCTGGTGCCTGCTCCTACAATTGGAGTTCAGAACAGATGAGCTCAGGGAGAGAGATGTGCCTCACACAAAGAGTTTCAAAATCACAGCAACTGAGCTCTCACACTGGAGCTGCTACCTTAGAAAGACTAAAATAGCAGATACAAAAGAGCCACGGTGTTATAGACACAAAAGCAGACAGGTGTTAAGTGTGTGTTTGCATAAGCCTGTGTGCACATGCATTCATACTAAGAAAACTCAGGGTATTCTAGAAGCTACCAAAATGAACAAGGATCACCTGCTCATCAGTTTGCATTCTTTGCTTATTAAAGATTATTTTTTTTTAATATAAAGTACTGTCTTGCTGAAAGACAAAATAATAATGTAATCACCCAGGTCAGATCAGAGAAGTATTTCCTCAAACAAGGAACAGTCACAATGGGTCACTGGTCAACAAAGCCGTAACTGCAGACAGGCAAAGGAATGCCTGATTCAGGTTCTTTCAGCATAATGCTGAGGATGCTTGGATTTTGTCTTTTAAGGACCAGTATCTGCTGTTAACATGCTTTACTGAAACTGCATGTATGGCAGGTATTCACTGTACATGGTGTGAATTGATCTATTCCTTGCAGCGTTATGTGGAAGCATCGTAAACGTTCTTAATGAGAAAAAAAAAACCCAACAAAACAAACCCCAATCAGAAAGTTTAAGTAGATTAGAAGATCTAAAATACCTGACTCTACAGGCACTGCTAGACTCTTATCCCTGCACAGCATTTTAAATTGCCTTCTTAAGCTCTAATAAGTTGCCAGAATTCCGTGAAGACCTCATCTAAAGTACAGACTATGAAACTTTAGAAGACTGGGTGCACACAAAATACCTAGCAGGTCTTTTATCTCCTCCACTTCCTATTCAGTTGACTTATTTAGCCAAATTTGCATCAACCTCACGGATAAACTCCGTAGCTCTACTTTTTATGTTCCCATTCACTCATATCAGTAGGGTGAAAAGCAGATACAATACAATCAGCAGGAGCATTTTTTAGAGCAGGAACTTCAAGTAAGAAGTAAATGCAAAGATCTTATTTCTCTTTCTATCAGAGGCAGTGATACCAGTTTGCTACTTGCTAATAAAAGTTATGATAATAATGAGAAAACACACATATACCACCCTACAATTTGTATTCTACAAAAGAAATGCAGGAGTTTTTACTCCGTTTCGTAAGTGTCCAGTCTGTCAGAGAATGTGCATCGGTATTCCACATTGGAAGATTACCCCTGTGATTTTAATAAAGTACAGCAAAGAATTATTGTGCTAGTCCAAAAGTTAGGCTGTTAATTTGTGCTGTAAACTGCCTTAAAACAGAACTGGCTCAGGCACAGTAGGATGAAGTTTATTGTTGCCTAATATGGAAATCAGCTGAAAGACTTTCATTTCACTACTGGTCTTAAAACATTTTCCTTCTTCAAGGAATGCTTCCACCGCCCTTTTAATGAACAGTTACATGCAGTTTACATGTAAAGTGTTTTTAAGAAGCCTCTGTTTTAGAGAGCATGTAAAGGAGATTTTTTGCTAAGCCTCTAAAATAACCTAGCTACAATAAGACCATACTCAGACACAAGAGGAAGATATTAGCATACATACAGACCAAGAACAAAAGGGAAATGAGAGTGTAACTGTATGTTTTGTCTTCCAAGTTTCACAAAATGTGGCACAAATCTCAGCTGCTATAATGCATGCCATGCTTTACACCAATTTTCTACACTTGGTATTCCCTAGCTGAATTGCTTCTGTAGCCTACGGTGATTTTTTTCCCCACAGCAAATCAGCAGTTTTTCAAGAGGTCTCTGTGCAACCCAGGAGTATGACATTTACTAATGTGCTGAGATTCAGGGATTCTCCTTTGTATAAGGCAACACTAATAAGAAAGATATGGTTCAGTGTCCTGGGTATTCTTCCCAGTTTTATTAATTAGATGGAAAGCTTCTCCCTCAGGAATACTACAAGGTATTTATTAACACTCCAGCCCACAAACTAGAGTAAATTTACAGTATTGGAGGTAGCTGTTACATACACCAGCTCTTGTTATCAGCTCAACAGGGATAAGCAAAAAATCCCCAGAGCTTTAGATTATGATCTTTTTCATGATATTTTAATTGTGCTTCTTAATCTGTTAAATTAAAAACTATAGTACAATCTTATTCAGATCACTGACAAAAAAGATCAATTCATAACAAAATGTATGGATGCTCCTATCTCTTTTAATTCTACAGAGAATTTAACAGTCATTCAATATGGCCACAGAGTCACCAAGACCCAAACTCCTTTACAATTGTGCCATCTTATCCCTCAGAACCTTCACATTTTATTTCAAGTCTCCCATCTTTCAATGCCCAAATACCCTTCCCTAGGTTATATTCAATATCACCACCTTGTTCTCTTCCTATATGTTCAATATGATGAGTTACTCCCACTGCTGTCTTAGCAAACTGGTGATTGATAATGACCAGGCGGGCACAAGGTATTGTCTCAGTTACTTACGGGCTTTACAACAGAGGCATTAGGTATGCTCAGAGATACTTCATGTAACCACATTTCTCTTATCCCTGCTTTCAGCCTTCCCTTTCTTTGCACTCTTCTCCTGCCAGAACTTCTTATTCCTTCTGGGCATCAGTAGGCAAATTTAAAGCATCACCAGTGATGCCCCGTCCTTAATTTGTGCACTAATTTATCACTATATAGCTCGCGCTGCTCTGGAAAGCTTTACTTTATGATGTGAGAGCTGGGCTTTATTTTGCATTCTTCACCCTATGTTCTACATTCTTACAACCCTAAAGTGCTGGGCTCTACCATCTGGTATTTGGACACATTTGTCTGTAGTTTTAGAAACTACACAGAAAGCACGGTTGTGCTTTTTGTGGATGTGCCACTAGAGGTCTGAAACAAAACTGCAATGTGCTAATACTCCTGGATCATCTTTTATTTCTTTCTTCTTGTCCCATGATTTGCTTTCAAATGCCTGCTTCTTGCTGATCCTTCTTGGTGGTGACCAAACACTTATTATGGCTTTCCTTATGGACTTTTATCTGCTAGATCAGAGATCTAAGAAGGAAGGAGATGAGAATTTCCTTGTATGTTCTGTCAAAAGATCATGTTTGCTGGGCTCTCAGGCAATGCTGGTTATCAAGACCAAATCATCACTAACTCAGTGATGTTTGTGCAAGAACACCTATGAGAAGTGCTCCAAAAGCTCTTTTACAATAATTCACTGCTGCTGTGATTAGCTTTGTAATAGAATTCCAGTTGAAACATTTTCAGTATGTATTTATATTTTGATTCCTCCAGTATCAACATAACAATTAGACTGACAACAGATCCGACTTAGTTATCCTGACAGCACAGGGCACACATCCTTTAAGAGCTGGCACTTGCCAAATACACCCTTGTCAAACAGCTATCATCAGCAGTTTTCCTAAGTGTATCATAGATAATGGCAGAGGTATAGATGAAGCATGAGGTACATGTTTAGAGGAAGAATACAAGAAAGACAATTTAGTCTCCCAGATCTACCACTGACTCCACTGCTGGAGTCACTAAATCCACACCCCATCTCACAGTGTTCCTGTGAAATCTATGGATGTTTATATATATTAATTCAGAGGGCTGCGGTGCTATCTTATCCATGTGGTTTTTGAAAACAATGAATATTTTCACAAAACAAAACAAAACAAAAGTCTAGAAAGTATATTCAACATTCTTGAGAAGTATATGAAAGGGATGAAGGGATAAACTGGCTAAAATGTTTAGAAAAGGATGGATAAGTTCTAGCCTATAGTATATAAAAGAAATAAACAGGTGATGCATTGTGCTCACATCTTTCAATCCTAGCATGCTGTGAATCATATTTAATGTTTTATATCTATAGCGCTCAAAGGACTCTCAAAATTGGAGGTATAAATCACAGTTTCAACATAAGGAAGTTAAATGATTTGCCCAAGGTCATATGGTAAGTCAGTGTCAGAGTCAAGAAAGAGACTTAGCCTTCAGCTTCTAGTGTTGGGCTGTCCCAATGGATTATGGCAGATCTTTACTTGTGGCTTGAACTAAAGCCCTCTGAGGCTAGTGGAAAGAGTCCTGCTCACATCGATGGGCTCTGAATCAAGCCTACATATGGAACGGTTTCATGTTCTTTCCTACTTTGCCTGCTAAGTATGAAGGAGAAGTTTAAGTTGAGCAGTACAGCAGAGTCTGAGATCATTTCTACCAAGGTGACCAGGTTTTTACCACGTATCTCTGCCAATGCAGTTCTATGCCCACACAATAAATGCATTCTGCATTGTATTAAGATGAACACAAAGTAAAACCAGGATCTTAACCACATAGTGCTGACTTTGTAACACTGAGTAAGAGGGTCAAGAGCACTAGTGTTATAAAACTGTAAACAGACATAGATATTATACTGTATGAAAACGCATAAACCACATTTAATTAACTCTAGATTGTGACACAGACTGACAATACAAACCGAAATTTCAAAGCTACGCCTGACACCTTTTGATTCATCTTGATCTCTCAGGAAGATACATATTTAGGCCAGATTTCTATACATTTGTATGCATTTTTTTAGTATCTGAAAAATGCATATTATTTACCCAATTGCCAGAAATGTCTCTTGGAGAAATACATATTTATTTTTAAAAGCAATCCATATATTATTTACTCTGTGGATGAGAACGACTTAAAAAAAAAAACAACATTCTGGTCCATCAAATACATATTTATAAATGGGTTTTAAAATGCATATTATTTACCCAACAGAATGCAATGGCTCTGCTAGTGCCATCACATGTAAATATGTAATTAGCCAGATAATAAAGAATCCCTACGAAATTTCTCTGAAAAGCCTGAAATTTTCATGTGTGAATGTGCAATACCTTTTATATTGTTATTATTTTATTTTTAAACAGCAAAGGTGATTGCCCTATGCTAATGACTAAGGCTTAGTCCATATTATAAAATCCTGCTAGCTCTGCAATTATACAGGACATAAAGTTGAATCCCACGTTTTTTTCTTTTCAAATTAATGCAATTCTCATCTTCCAGTTGGTGCACCTGGCCTGGATCTTTCTGCCAGCCCTGTGGACACAGACCAGACTCTGCATAAAGCAGGGCTTCGTTCACAGCAGCAGGGCTAACCAAGCACTGGCTTCAGCAAGGAACCGAGAGCACGTGCTATGATTCAGTGTAGTTCTCACACAAGCTTCTCTACACTGTTAGCCAATGCACCTGCAACACTGCTGGGCCATCTTGGTGAAGGCCTGCCAATCTTGGACACTGCCAAACTTTACTTACTTATCTTCACCGGGTTGTTTTTTGCAGAGTGCTGAAAGAGCCTCAAAAATCCCTTTTTCTTGTGAAAGTGAGGGAGGATTTAAGACATGCAACTTCATGGACAAAAATCTATTTTATTATACAGTCCTCTATGAGTTTGTCTTTGAAAGGATGTAACTTAGTAGAAGCAGCTATCCCACATAGCTGTGAATTTGCTAGGAATGGGAACTGCTAGGATCTGCCTATTAAGAACAGATACACACTTTAAAACCAGAGTGAACAGCATCATTTTTAGGAGTGCATGGATGTGCTGGAATAAGTGTCATACATTAAGATGTAAATTATATTCTCTGAGCTGAATACCAGGTGATTAATTCTGATAGCATAGTGATCAATTGGTACAGATGCTGCACCTGAGTAATGTTTGTTTCTGTACACATCCGTAACAGAGGTGCACCACTAACACAGGTGGTACTTGCATAACTGTGCAGCATCTCTGATTTCCTTAAAACACTGGCACTGGTAGTTAGATTATATGTAGTTCTTCCAGTTTTTTCAATTAGACCCATTATTGATGTGAGGAAAAGGCAAATTAAACATACCATGGTAGTACGTAAATTGGTTAGACAGAACCTAAGGTTCTGGTACTGAGCTTCTTAGGCACATCGTAGGCACATGGCCTCTGTACACAGCTTTTACTCACCAGAAGTCTCTGGAAGCAGGGGAGACTTCTGCAAGAAACCTAGGCAGTATTAATCTAGCAACTGAGGAGTGAGACATCCAGGAATAATGTAAAGAGACCTTCAGAAAAATGTGCCAGGAAGCTCAAACTTTGTTAAGAGAGCAGAGCTAAAGTTGCATAAGTTGCTTAATTTTAAACCTGGAATAAACCTCTTGTTTTTATGATGCTATTACAGATTTACACCAGCTTGAGGATAAAAATAGGTAAAAACAAGTAAGGAAACCTTTTGATGACACCTTCAGAAAAGCATTTAGAAATACTTGTTAATTAATGGTACATTCTAAGTTGTCTAAATCTCTGCCATGTGGAATAAATACCATGTGCAGCTCACAAATACTTCTTTGCAATTTTGATGCCATGAATGAATAACATGCAGCGACCATCCAGAAGCTTGCGCATTTTGGGTTGCAAAATCACTCTCCCCACCTTTCGGTCCTTAACAGGAGCTCAGCATAATGGGGAACCCAAAGCAAGCAGGCATGCTCACAAAGAAGACTCTTCCCTTAATTTCCATTTAATTCATTCACCAAATCAAATCAAACTGCTGTGCAAATTTTTTTTCTCACGTAGGGAGCTAAAGGATCTCTCCAAAAGCCACTCCAAAGCAACAAACATAACTGACAGGATGCTGCAACAGCAGGTCCAACCAGGGCACATGGCTCATGGCAAGAAGTTTCTTAAGGTCAAATACAGTAAGCCCACTGTCTGGCTCTGTTCTCCTGGAAACCTACATAAGGCATCACAAGCCTACAAAATCCTCTTTTCTTATTTCCGCAGAGCTGCTTGTGTTGTTTCACAGACACAGCATTCTGCACTCTCATGCTCTCTCATGTCACTCAGCAGTGTAAGAAGGTCCAGTAATATAATTTCCAGCGGACCCACATTCTTGTGATCAGCAGTCTGCCTGCAAGCCTGTACTTTTAGGGTCTGTACCCTATACTATTGAAACAGTCTAAAATACCTGGGTAAAAGCTATGCTGTTTAAAACAGGGTTTTGGTTTCTTTTGCCACTAGTGTTGCCAGGATATCAGCTTATGTCTTTTTCTCTCTTGAAAAACATGCAAACTGTTCTACGCGAATACAGTAACTAATGGAAAGCAAGACATTGCGAATCAGACAAGAAATGTATCAATTCATCCCTGGGATGCACATGAGGCAATCAATTTCCCCAAATAACAAATCAATTATAAAAAAGAAAGAATGAAGAAAAACAATTTGAATTTCCACTCCTTTAAAAATATGGGGATGGGAGGAGGAGACAGGAGGAAGCATGAGAGGGAAAAACCAGGGATCAGGCCCAGTCAGCACAGGTTCATGAAGGGCAGGTCCTGCTTGACCACCCTGATCTTCTACAACAAGGTGACTTGCTTGGCCGATGAGGGAGAACATGTGGATATTGTCTATTTGGACTTTAGTAAGGCATTTGACACCATCTCCCACAGCATTCTCCTGGAGAAACTGTCTGCTCATGGCCTGGATAGGTGCATTCTTTGCTGGGTTGGAAACTGGCTGGATGGCTGGGATAAAGATTGGAATTAATGATCTTAAAGGTCTTTTCCAACCTAGTTGGTTCTATGATTCTATGAAGCTGGCATGCCAATGCTTCTCACTGATTTGTCTTCATTGTGTTCTAAAATCACTGAAGGCGAGCTAACTAGCAAAAAATTATGAGAAAGTATTCTCTGTCAGTGGAAAAAAATGAAGTTTCAGATTAAATTGTCTAAAAGGAAAATAAGAGAAAGAAAGAGCAAAAATGGCGAGTATTAGGAAACTTTGGGATCTCAGTCTTACATACCTACAAGGTGCCTGGGAAAAGGGATAATGTTTCTCTTTCTGTGCTTTTTTGTGCACCGATGGAAGTAATGTCCTACAGCATTTCAAGTCATTTACTGAAGTTTGGTGGTAGTAGCGGGAATGTTGTTAAGGGAAGTAAAAAAAGCAATGTCCATTTGAAGCTTGTCTGTGAACTTTGCATGAACCGCCAGGAATAATGTAGTGTGATGACAAGCCAGTTATACCTTCCACTAAATTTGCTGTCTGGAATGAACTGAAATAGTGTTTGGTTTGTGTAATTACGTCCATCTATCTTTATATTCCAGCGGCATATCGCAAATTGAAAATACTAAAAATTGACTGTTGGTTCTGATATTTAATGATTGCCAAAGACAAGACGATGATTTATTGGTTACTTACCGATGTGACACATTTGCATCTTATTAGACGGAGATTACTATTCCTTAAAATGCGGACGAGGCCTGATCATGTCTGATGGATTGATTTGATTTGCAAATGTAATCAAACTAATAAGAGGGAAAAAATGAGCAATAATGCCTTGTTTTTCAACTGGCAATCACTCCCCTGCCAACAACGCTGATATCCCTGACTAAGCAGCCTTCACACAGTCTTCCTGTCTCCTCAAATAAACAAAGGGATGCAAAGAGCTTGATAAGAGGATAACGAGCCAAGTATGGATATAACATGGACCCTGTACCTCAGCACTGTACGAATGTATCAATAGGAGTACCAGGACAGGCCTTACTGTGCCTTCAACCCTTAAAAAGCAGTGAGCAAAAAGCCAAAGAGCAAAACTCAAAGATAAAAAAAGCTTTTGCTGAGTGAGGAGAAAAAAAACTTTGTAAGAAAAGTGGTTTTAATTTAGGGAACCCCAGGAGAGAACCCTGCTCACCAGTAAAAAAGTTACAGAATAAATACCTGTAATTCTTCAACCTGATGGGAAGTTAACTGGGGAGTGTAGTTTGGACAATATGATTTGAGCGACTGGAATCACTGTCTGTAGCCACAGCATCAGAGCACCTATTTCCAGAGGCATGCTGGATGTGTTTTAAAATCCTGCCAAATACTAAATGCAGACTTTCTGTAGATTTTTATCTGCACCATATCAATAACATAAACAGTTAAAGAACGTATTTCACAATAATCATTCTATCATTCTAGCCAGACGCTGATGTTCCTGTAAGGGCTGAAATATGGTTCTAGATAAGAGCAGACTCTAACTCTGCTTACAGTAAATTACCCTAATTCTCCAGAGTAGGATTCTCTGGAATAATAATAGTTATTATATTCTTATTATTATTATAATGGAAAAGAAAGACAAAAAAAGCTTTGTGCAAGGAATTACACCAAGGTCCTCTTCCCCCCTTTAAGCAAAAGTGGTAAGTCAAGCAGAAGGCGAATAATAAAGCTCTGAGATCCACACAGGTTTCACATTGTGACCTTCATATTTAGGGATTGATCTAAAGCACAGTGAAATCAAGGAAAGTCTTTCTACTTGCCTAAATGGATTTTCATATAGAGCTTTACTGAAGGTTCGAGTGTTAATGTTGACAACTGAGGAAGTAATCCCACAAATATTTGGGAACACAGAAAAGTCTGTACAATGGAAACGTCTGTGTAAATAATGTGATTGTACTACTTAAATATTTTCCAGACTGATTGCTAATTTGCTTCACTAAGGGATATTCAATAACGTAAAGAAAAAAAGGGAAAAACAAAACTTGCTTTAGGGAACAGCTATTACGAAGTGTCAGGTTAAAACCAAAGTTGAATATATAGCTCCAATTACTATGCTCAAAGACCTCAAAATATTTTCATAATTTAAAGTTTTACAGCTCATGTAATTTATACTTATTTTAAAAGTGGAAAAGCACCCTGGTCAAATTCCAATGAAATAATTACATTTTGCCTACCTAAAATTCTCACTGTATTTTTTAATTGGGTAGGACACACTTCACTGCTTCTTCTAAATTGTTTAGTGTTGCCATTCAATATAAAAATAGCTACCACTTTCTACCACGGAGACAGTACATGGAGCTACTGATAGCAAATTCTAGTTCACTTGTGTTGGCTGTAAGCACTGGAACTCAGGAGCCTCTTGGCAGCCTGTGTTCCTGTCTTCCCATCATAAGTTCTTTTTAGGTGCAATTTTTTCCTCTAAGCAGGTTCTCTGAAAGATTGTTTGCCTGTCATTGATGCTAGGTGGGTTACAGTTATGAGCATGCAAATACTCCCTGTCAACACCCTCTTCTCTGACTTTTATCTCCCGAAATGCCCATCTAAGCCTCTTGGCAGACACTGCCCTCTGTAGGCTTATGATACTGATGGAATTACCCTGCACAGCTCTACCTGTACTCCCTACCGAGTGCCTTTTTGAAGAACCCTGTTTGCCAGTGGCCTTTTGATTATAGAAACCATGGTGTGCTCCACACGAGGATTGCAGTACACACTAAGCTACTCATCGCCACTGAAGTGCTAGGCGCAATCCTGCTATCACTGTGAACTCCGAATCTGCACTGAATGTATTGGCAAAGTGTTCAGCACAAGTCATTAATGGAGTCTGGAAATGCAAAAAACCCCCTTCAAAATATATCCCACCAATTTCACTGAATGAAGATCATCTGGAATTCACAATGCATATTGCATGGTAAATTTGCAGCTGAAGATTCATTGCCACTAAGCAATGCGCTCCCGAATCTACAGAATAGTTAACTCTATCTCTGGGAAACTTCAAAGTAGTAAAAAGTGAAGAAGGAATCGCAGACTAGAATGGCTTTCTACAAGAGACTGATATGGAGAAGGACTCAAAATTCTTCACACTGCAAGCACAGTTAATTAATGACAGACACAAGGGTTAAGGTAACTTCCACGGGCTACTGGATATAGCTCGAATCATCGTGAGTTTGGAGTCTAATGCCTGCTCATCAAGGCAGGCATGATGCTACAGCATAGTCAGAAGAAATCTCTACATGCTGCAACCTGCTAATATCATGATGTATTTATACCATTAGGTGCAACTTTGAACATACACATGAGCAGCAGCCATTACATGCTAAACTGCTGCTCCTAATCTCTCCAACAGCAGATTTGCCCCTGCCTCTTGTCCACTCTCATCACAACTCTGCCATAGCGTTCTAATGTGTAACATGTCAGGATCTGGTTAAGTTAGCTGGCTCTACTTTTCAAGTGCCATTTTCACTGACCTTGAAACCTTCTGTGCCTGTAGCTGGATCTTATTTCAATATTTGATTTCACCTCAACTGATAATGCAGCTGATTTGAAGCTGATGGTGCACAACATGGCAGATAAAAACATCTTGGGGAGAAAGTTCCAAGTTGTACTGTAAAATTTCCACTCATCTCTAATACATGCCTCGCAAGCTTGGGATGGAAAATACCACGGGCAAACCAACACTGTCAGAGAACTTTCTCTTTATGGAACATGTTTTCAAATGAAAGGAAGGTTGCACAGTTTTTTCTTGTATTGAAAATTACCCAAATATTCCTGCCTAATGTACAGTACTAAATTTGGAGACAATTAAAATAACATGTAAAACTGATTTAAAAGTTATAGCCAATAAGTGTTTCATGCAAGTAATTAAGAGCATTCAGTATCTTCATTCTTCAGATTCCGTGTCTCCTGCATTTCTTGGGATTCTTTCTCCACCTATGTATGTATATACATGTGCGTGCATAAATGGAGCACTGCACAGTAAAATAAGCTTACTAGCAGTGAAGACACGAGTTCATAAAGCTCTGGTATGATCCAGCTGATGCTGAAGGCGACTACTGCACACTCATTTTTTATAAACTGCTGATCATGTTATCAGGCTGGATCAAGCCCATTACAAGCCAGGTGCTCCCCTGCTATTCCTATACTATATATAACCAGGCCCAGGTCACCATGTGCCCTGCCAGAAACGTGCTTACTGGCTAAGGGGGCCTTGCAATTCAAAGTAATTAATCCTATTCTAATGTAGGTTAAGCAGGTGTGAAGCCGAACTCATCCAGAGAGAAAGTAGAGGCATCCTCAGAATTACAGTATTTAACTGGTCTCAGCTGACTTTAGGAAATTAGACCATCCTGTGTCGCTGACCCAGTCATACAGGTGGAGACCTGTCTGCTCTAAATCCAGTCTGAGCAACTGGCTCTTCTTCCCCTCCCTCATCCCATCCTGGATTTACAGCATCAACACACACAACTGAAAAGCTGCTCCTCACCCATAACAAAGCAAATATATTTCTGTTGGCTGTGTTTGGTTAGATGAGGAAGTCACCTGCTTAGTTTAAAACTGACTAAATGGCTGCCATAAGGGGGCTATGTTGCTCTAATTTTACTTCTGCATTCCCAGCATCTGCTATGAACCTTTCACAGGCCAATTTATATATGCAACATTTATGATATTATTTCCAACAAAGCTTTCAGGAATTTTAAAACTGCCTCCCCCCCCTAAATATTTGTTCTTTAAATTCTGAATCTGAAAAAAAGCCTTATTCTTCTAGGGGAGAGGAGGCCTGTAAATAAAGTCGTCATATTTAGAGAACATAAATGCTAGCCTCAGTTCTGCAGCACCTGGCACTGCTGCAAATTCTTTACCTAAAGAATAAAGTAAAGATTCATTCCTTCTTCCTTAATGCATTTCTGAGCAAGGCATCTTTCTGCCTTGTGGCCACACTTACCTGTAATAAGCTGGCCATCTCTGACATATAAATTGTACAGTTAGGGAAAGTTTGGGAAAGGAAATAGGCTCGAAGACTATTTTGGAAGTTTGAATTCTTTTGCACAGTATGCTCTTAACTGGCAGTCTTTTAATATGGTTGGCAGTTGAACTAAATTATGTTAAATGACTTTAACATGCCTGAAAATCTAATGTGTCCACCTATATCCTGTATGGCACTCCAGATGCTGTCCCAGTTGCAAAAGGGTGTTATTGCTGAAGTCTCAGATTCAGCTTGCTTACGAAAAAAGGTTAAGCTACATTTAGACTTCCTACACCCTGGTAATAAGATTGATTCCTTGTTGGCTCAGAAGGAAGAAAACTGTTACTGAATCATCTGCAATTTACACAGACCTAATCTAGTAAACCCGTTTGTCACACAAACAAAGGTGAGGATTGTTGTCCTCTAAGTGGAAATACTTGCTGAAAGCTCAATTCTGCACATTGTTGCAAAGTCCTGAGGTGGTGAGTACAAACAGGGGACAAACATAACTCTCAGCTGCCGCTGATATGCTGACTGCTGATGGGGGTTTATCCCTCCCGGGCCAGATCCTTAAACAACAGAGGCTGGCATGGCACATTTGACTTGTACACCCATGGCAACTGATCCTACTGAGGGCTCTGGGTTTGTCTCTGCAGATTAACTGAGGAAACTACCATATGTATTTCTTTTTACATATTCTTGTTGTAATGCCTGATTGCTAACTAAACCCAAGCCGTTTCCTACATTTTTCTTTCACATTTTCTTACACATCTCTCTCAAAAAAAAAAACCAGATGTGCTAACAGATTAATATCTTTTCCTTTATTTTCCTTCTCCTTTCTTCTACTCAGCATGAAGTTCAACCACTTTTAAATGCACAAAGGTGTATTTTTTGCCTTGTGGTATTTCAGTAATAAAATGTTTGCAAGTAAGGAAGCAGGCTGTGTAAGTCAGTCTACAAGTCATCCAGGGTAATACAACACTCTTGATTTTGCTAGAAGAATAATAGGGAATGGCTGCTACATCTTTTTATGCTCCTGCATTTAAGAATCAAATAATCGCCATTTTTGTTTACAGAATGAAAATGAACAGCACTGGCATTCATTACTGTTGATTTGCTCTCTTTTTATTAATCATTTCTTATTTTTAAAGGGCCACAGGAGTGAGCAACATAATGCAATGGTAGGGAGATATTTACCAATTTAGTACCTCATTATAAAACTACTCAGAAACCTCTTTGTCTCTCATTTAACATAATAATTATTAGTGGCAACAAAAGTGGATCCCACACTTGCACCATGATTAGCAAGTGACGCACTGGGGTTGAATATATTGCATTTTGCTAAGTAAACCTTATAATATCCCAAATCCTCACTTTAAAAAACATCTAATTTTAAGAAAATAATTTCCACTCCTGTTAAATGCGTGTTTCCAAATTAACCAGTGATATTCTATAGAAAACTGCCTCTTTTATGCTTGAAGTCTCCAGCTGCCACACAATTTATATCTCTTTCCTCCCCTCTTTGTTTTTCAGCCATTTTCCCTGAATGTCAAAGTCAATTTAGTGCATTTCACTTTGCTGAATAAATCAGAGGCGAAATCCTTGCTAAAAGTGAAAATTTGATTTGCTAAAAGGAGCTTAGGGCAACTATTAATCAATATATCCAGAGTGTCAAAGCTAAGGCCATGATAGACATGCATTCATTTGGAGATTGGTTGAGGCAGATAAAGGGAGACACTGGGAAAAAAAAAAAAAAATGCAACAGCCAGACAGTACAGTTTGCATGTTGGGGGCATGGGTGGAGGGAGAGGACTGATTCAAAAAGGAAAGGAGACAGTCACTGGGATGGAATAGTCAAGTACTTGTGCATGGATAAAAAGAGAACTTAATAGAACTGTAAAGTCACTGTTTAATTCTGATCTTGAAAAAAGAGTGATTTAATGAAGAGTTTGAAATTTATTTTTTATGTAAAACATTTAAGAGCCCCATTTTTTAAGTGAAAGAACTGTGCCAAGTTCTTTTGTTATCTCTTAATTGATTTTTTGTTTTGTTTTGCTTTTGGTGATGGTTATTATTATTAAACAAGTTTTTTCAACAGACAGGGATTCTGAAGTAAAAACTAGCAAGAGTTCAAGATGCTTTTGAAAAGAGTCTTACTGTACATTTATATCCATGAATAATTTGCAGGTGATGAGATGTTTATATGCCTGGGATTATATTCTTTCATTTGATGCTAGTAAAAAAATGCCAAAGTGACTATTCTGGAAATGAAAGTGCTCTTTTTACACCATGACATCTATGCCTAGCAGTACTAGAAGCCTCCTCACCTCTCCAATGCTTTCTCAGTACTGAACTGGAACCAGCCTTTTCCAATTAGCAGACACACCAAGAGGGTGCACATATCTTGCTGCACACAAAGCCTACTCTTCTGTACTGAAATCAGCTGGCATCTCGGAACTTACTTCAGTAACAGATCCATCAAGAATAGTCTGCAATCATATCTCAGGTGGATATACTCAGTAATTTTAAAATAAGCACACAGACTTTTCTGTATCTACCTTTTACTACAATGCAGATCCCTGTTTTGTTTTGAAAATGCTAAGATACTGTGGATGTGTTTATTCATGCATTATCCTGGAAATCCCACCTCCTCCTTCCTGCCTTGCAAAATCACTTAGACTTTCTCTGCGACACTACTTCCTAAGACAAAAAGGGTGCCATCATTCCTCGCATTTCAAATGACAGGATAGATGAACTCCTGGCATTTTAGGCAAGCTGCTGTTCATTCTGCCCAGAGAAGCTTGGATCAACATGGTGATCTAAACACTGACAGTGTTGGGTGGTTGACCATGCTTAATACTCAAAACCAAAAATGACAGTCAATTGCCGATTTCCCATGTTGTACAATTTAGTGACAAAGCTCCTGGAATCAGTAGTTCTTGAGAAACCTTTTGGCTGGAATCTCTACCTGTAAGGCCTAGGGAAGGGTCTGCCTCAGATGATGTATGTCATACAAGTTGCAAGTTCAACATCTCCATCATAGAAAGAGCATGTCTGATTTCCATAATTAGTGCATGTTTGCAGAAGGACTTAGAAGAAGAGCAGATAGTGAGCTTTTGATAAACAGAAGGCAAAGAGAACGTGCAAAGTGTCCAAGAGAGCACACTGGTAAAGGGCAGGATGTCCTGATTCCCCAGGAGGCTCAAGTTATTATTACTACAAACCTCTTAGCACAAACCAGCTCATACTCCATTCCATGTTACATGAGCAATAAATGCTGATCTACATGTTCACAGGTCTGTGGAGGGACAGGCACTCTTGTGACAGAACTGTAGGAGTCCTCATGTTGTCTGAAATGGTCCTGAATTTAGCACAAGAGACTAGAGAAGGTCTCAGCCTCAATAGAAATGATTTCTAAAGCAGTGAGGAGGAGCGTGGTACAGGAAGACAGCTATTCCCCCTTGCAGAACTGAGATTCTGTATCAGTTGTCCCAGTAATAACCCAGAGACGGATTTGAGCACAAACAGGATGCTGGCTATAGCTACAATGTATGTGATTACATACACCATATAGTTCCAACATATGATTTCAGCTCGTCTTCAAAGTCCTACCAATGTGAATACTACCATTAAGTAACACTCAGCATTTTTTCTCTATCATTTAAATACAAGGTGTATGTCCATTAAGATATAGATACAGAAATAAGTACATGCAAGAGAATGGGTACATATATATCTAATTCATGTCTGTATGGATGTACCATATATGTATGCTCTCATGCTTTTTGAACATTAGCTTTCTAAAAGTGATTATGGTCAAACTTTCTCTGTACTTTTACCTGTGTGTGTGTGTGGTATTTCTGAAACAGATGATGCGAAAATGGCATTTTAGAAATGACGACTCTGCAACAAATCATGTTCTTGTTCAGTATTAGAATGTTAAATTACCCCCCTGAGAGCTGCTTTAGAAAGGAAAGCTTAAATATTGTCCTCCACAAAGAGTATGCTGGAACAGTAATGTTTCATAAAACATTAACACTAAAATATTCAAAACATCCTTGGATTTGCTCCATCAAAACCATACCTTCTGTTTTCAATACCAGCACCAGTGGCAGTTATCAATCTCTAACTATTCCCTTTAACACAGTTACTCCTGACAAAACAGGGACAGCCGAAGACAAGCAGGCTTATTTTACTAAATAATGTAACCAGTTACTTTTGATGTATTAGTCTGATTTACTATTTCCAAACAGATTATTCACTTTAAGTGCAAAAAGCTGATTTCTATGGTCTGTTTGATGTTTTTTCATGCACACAAATTTTTCAGAGAACAATTTGTTTTTAGCTTCCTGTTATACACATTTTTAAGAGCTTAATGTTTCCTGCCTCCACTTAATATAAAAGAACATTGCCCACTTTTGCTGAATGTCAATGAGATAGTTACAGTAAAGAAATTGTGCTAAAACAACTCTGATGCTATGGCCAGGTATCAGCAGAAATCCACCCCGTATTGGAGAAGAGTTTAATTACTCCAATGCACAACCAAAATAAAATGGAATCTCCCCAAAATATGATGCAAAGGGTCAGAAATTCAATCACCAGTAAATATTGTATTAAGTGGGTCTCTCTTATTTAAAAGGTAAGTAAAATGAAACAAAATGAAATAAAATGGAATAAAATAGGCAAGTCTTGCAGAGGCTTCATGGATCTATTTACAATTTATTTAGTTCAGTTAATAGGGGTTTTGTCTCATCAGGCAGGAGATGAAGCAGCATAGGCCTCTCCCTAAGCACCTTCAGTATTTCACTAACGAAGTTACAGTACATCAGAATATTTTAATCTGACACAAAGAATAACAATAGATCTGACTGTTGGGCTGATAATCTTCTTATCACACCCTGTGAAACGTAGATCTAATATTTGACTGAGCCTCCATTACTCGGCAACACATTCTAAAAAGGCCAACAATGGAGAGAGAATGAAGTGGAGTGTGGAAGTACCTCCATATCTACATAAAAGAGATTAGAGGCGACAGCGTTCCATTTTACAGCTCAATCATATTGTGTTAGCATGCGCTTATCCGAGCGCGGATGAAATTGAAAGAGAAATAAAAAAGAGTCAGGCAGATAGGAACCATAAAAGCGAGGCATGAGCAATTTCCAAGGATATAAAAGGATGCTAATGGCGGGGCCCTGTCATTCTTAAAAAGGGCTATTAGGGCACCATCATCTGTTCTTGCGCCCTTACGCTCCCCTAACTAAAGTCAAGCATTTCCTAATGCCATTGTGATCTTTTTCTTCTTCAGATAAGCCATGGTCATGTTTCATAACAACACACTTCCCATTTATTTGATTTATAAATGCAGGGAGACTAATTCTATTTACTGATAAAGGCTTTCCATATATATTTTTCTTTCAATATTTCCTTTTGTAGATGGCATAGACTTTTTTTGTTCAATAAAAGCAACTATTGAAATGTTTCCAATAGCACAAAAATACTAATAATTTTATCAAAAACATACGAACTTGGTACAATTTTAAAATGATTTTTAGTCTATGACCACAATGGGAAATGGTTGCCCAGGACAGAATGCATATTGCACTGTTACCTTTTACAGATAATTTCATTGAAAGACATTCTGTTAGAACAGCAAAAACATTAGTTTGGTTTCTTCCACAAAGACAAATTTTACTTTGAATTGAAATGCTTTACAGTCAAGATCTTTATTACTTATTAAGCACCTGATATATAAGGGCCTTTAATTATACTGAACCTGAAGAAATCACTATAGTAAAGAAAGATCTGCTGATTGCTGCTTTGCTGTGCTAGGCACAAATTCACTACTGGTATAATTAATCGATACCAAGAGATTTACACCAAGGATTTACTTAGTCCACCAAGCTACAGTGAACTTCTATGCAATTTGCACCCATTTCCCAACTCGTCCTTTTCCCAGTTCTGTTCTGTTTCTGCCCACAGTAATATATGTTAGGTTAGAAAACAGTCAGCTAGCACCAATCCAAGCTCTTCTACAAGTTGTTGCATGCCAGACATTAGCTGAGCGCAGGCAGTCCAAGTTCAGCAGTGCTCCATCATTCAAAACAGAGCTAGAAAAGCTCATCACATTTGCAGTTTAGCATGTCTACTTTTGTATTCTGATTTTTGTGATCAAATGGCAGAGAACAAGCACAGTTTTTATCACTGCCCCCTGTTACCAGAAGGCTTATAAAAAGATGGTCTTTTTTGCCTTTTTGTTCCTAAACACAGTCAGGTGAGTAAACTTAGCAAGCGACTTTACCACAGCAGGAGTGGTTTTGAGTTTACCTTGTAACAGAAAGCTGCTTCATGGGAAAAAAAAATGTTCCTCAACTAGTTCAGATCACAGACTTTAAATTTTCAAGGCCAGTTTACAGCATCCAATACCTTTTCCATGTTAACCAAAGCCATTATTTTAAAGGATTCTCAGTCTCATCACTCAGCTCTTCCTACTCCTCCAGCCAAATCAAAGCTACAGATATATTCACAAATAAAACCAACTGAAGTTCCCCTGCAACTATTATGGAGCACAACTGAGTTCTTTGAGAGCTACTCTTATTTTGGTTAAGGTGATCTAGGTATCTTCCAAAGATGAAACCCAAACTCACCTACTTAATTCATTTCTACTTAATTTGGGGTGCTTTATTAGCAACCAGCATAAGATAAAGTATCTACTAGAATACAGACTGATGTTTAAATGAGTTTACAATTTGCTTGGGCTCATCTAGAACTGCTCTGAACAAAGCCATTCAGAAATGTCAGCTGTGTTCCTAACCACTGTAACAAATTGTTGCCTGAATGCTGCACACCTAATGACTTCAAATTAGCTTCACTGCGATATTGCCTGACAGTTCGTTACGACTGTTAGCAACATAGCTGGCGTATCATGACCAATAAATTGGTTTCAGTGTGGGCTGGGAAAGGGACTTCCATCAATTTGATTAAAGAAATTACTGTAGCATTGAAAGCATAAAGACAAACTAGTTTAAGGAGACAGAAATAAGTTAAGGGTACCAGAAAAACACTGCTTGTGGTACAAAAGCTTGTTTATACACCATTTGTGGCACAGAGAAATGACTGCGTTTCAATTGCACGGCATAGTGACTATTTTAGAGTTTGCAGGTTGTTGTATCTAATCTGAAGTAGAATAATGCTCCATAAATGTACAAATTATTTTATTCTTATGCTTTCTTAGTGTTTAGATGTATCAAAAAATATACCTAAAAGCACATACCTGAAGAACTGAGGCCTTGTGCTGGTTAGCACAAGTGAGAAAAAACCTGGAAGACTATTTCTTTGTGATTTCTTTTTATACCAGAAATAAAAGACCTTTAACTCTGATAAACATAAAACTGACTAGATTATTTATTCTACTATTCAAGTATCCCCAAATCACATTTAAAATGAGGATGTCTGATTACTCAGAGGAATTAAAGGTTATCTGTTCTTATGCTCCATACGGGTCCACTATCAAAACTAGAAAACTAGCAAGCTGATGAAAACACACCAAACTTGCTCATTCCTCTGCTGGAGTAAAAAAGTACCTTCAGAAACAAGAAAAAAAGCCAACCTTTTTTGTGTGAATCTGCCATTTGTGAAAGCTGACAAACTGAGAACCTTTGGAGACGCTCTAGAAGTTTGTCTGCTAGCTCACAGAGCAAGAATAAATACTGGGGGGAAACCAGAATATATCTGAAATCTGAGCTGAAGAAATCACTCATCTTCTGAATTGCTGCTTTTGATGACCCCCACTTTTCTTGCTAACAGGAGTGCCAATCAGCTCTTATATATCGACACATTTATGTGATGTAGATCGCAGCCCATTTCACGCAGACCAAGGAGTACTAAGCTGTAAGATACCTTTTGGTACAGTTCAGTTCTTTCTACTGAATTGCTGGTATGATTCAATTCATTCAGTGAAAAGAACAATTGCTCTGTGCCATGCCAACATGTAAGTCAATTTCTGAACCTCCTGTGGTCAGTATAAGAGAGTGCTGCATTTATGTAATAGAGGAACCAGACTCAGATACAGCTACTGCTGAATCCGGTTAGTACAGAGGAAAGGACTTACACTACCCTTCATACTAATGCAGGCTAATGCTCTGGAGAGGAAGGTGAGTTTATCTTAGTAGAAGTAATACATAAAAAAAAAAAAAAATCACTAAGCAGCATGTAAAACTTTTTAACATAGTAACACTCACAGCAACAATACTATTTTTAAATATATTTTTAAAGTAAAATATATTATCATGTAACCAACATCCTATGTGAATCATCTGGAGCCTTAAGAAAACTTTATGCATTGTAGTGAAAGAACAAAATGTAATTTTTACCAGAACAGAATAACCCAAACAATGATTTATGTATGTTGTATGTTTGCAATAAATACTTTTCATACCTGGAATATGCTTAGCCCATCCAATGATCACCACCAGTTCTCTGTCTGCCAGGTCACAAAGAGTGGTAAGTGCTTTGATGTCACTGTCTGGAACAGTGGGGTCAGGCATAGCATAGATCTTCTCTGGTTCAGCCACCAGCAAATGGGAGACAATCTTGTTATCTGCAAAAATGGTCCAGAACAGTACAAGATCACCAGTAGCATCATTCCACTTGTCAAACACATGGCTCATATTCCAAAGTGCACATGAATTTGTCTTAAGATACTGGACCTAATTAAACTGTACTGTAACTTAATGTCTTCTACAAGCATCACAGCACAAATAATTCTGATCCACTAATGATTTTTATCACACTAGACATGTATCTCCTTAAGATAATAAATGTAATGGAATGTACAATACCTGATCACCTCCTAATATTAATTTTTTTGTAGAAATTAATAATTTTGTAGAAAAATTTCATGCATTATAATGTATTTTGGACTGTGTTAATAGGAAAGTTTTGCCCTCCTCTAATTACATGCAACACCCCCATCCCCAAAAGCAGGTGTATTTCTTGAGCCATTAATAAGCAATAAGTCATTCACTGAAATATGTGACTTTTGTCAGCAATTCCAGTTCTTTATTTTAGATGTCACTGTTAAACTGCTGCAATGGTCTCAGGACTTTCTCAGTGCTCATTATCGCGTACACCTTCTATTGTGGGTATCCTCCCCACTGAAATGTTAGGAATTAATCTGTACTCCTTGGGGTCTATGCTGTGAGAAAAGCTGGGTGTTGTCTTATATTTGCTTTTCAGTGAAACATTTGAATTTAGAATCATGTATAAAACTAGCCTAAGTACAAAAACAGACTAATGATCTCATCTCATTTTTAGTCAGGAATAGCTATTAAAATCAATGAGAACAAAGAGTGTAAAACTAAGGAAACTATCAATAAATGCAGACACTTCCTCAGAAAACTGGTTTTGTGCAAAGAATGATACTTCATCATAGTCACATACTGGTTATTTTTATCTATATAGCATTCTCATTCATGTGTTTAATATTTGTTTTTTTCATTCAGGTGACTTGAGAAATCTATTCGGAGTAATCAATTAAATTATAAGAAAAAGTGAAGAGGGAAAAAAAAAAAAAGAGTAGAAGAGCATGGAAGATTTACAAGAGTGTTGCTATTCTATGTTCCATAAGTAGGATAAACATAAAATGAGCATTAATGCCATGTGAAGGAACAATGGAAATCTCTCTATATAGAAGCCTGATTTGTTACTCTTAGAAGGCAGAACGAAAAACAAAGTAAGGGTCCAATTCCTTAAGCCTCCTATTACAGGATACATTCCAATACTTCCCAATATACTTATTTTTTACTTTTCAGGGTAGCTACATCTTGTGACCCCAAATGCACCACCAGAATTTAAAGCCCAAATGGCATCCTTTCGTGAATTTATGCAGATCTAGGACAGAGAGTTAAAGGGCTTGATATAAATGGGACTCAACTGTGAAAAGGTGCAAAGTATTCTCTGACTGTAGAGAAAGCTGCCAGAATTAGACCACTTTCCCCTCTTGCACATAAGCCGCAGGATGGACCACACAGAGCTGCGGTGGAAGTTGACTGGGATGTGACTTGCCCCAGTGTCAGAGAGGCTCCCTACCAGCCCATGAAAGATTTCCATCCAATACCAGCTTGATTCATATTTCTGACACTCTACTGCTCTTTTGGGAGACAGACTCCTCAATCCTGATCCACCACATCTGTAAGTGTTGCCTTATTCCAAATTTGTGTGCCAGAAGTTGTGATTTATGTTAGCCCTTCATAAAATAAGTGGAAGAGCCAACTAGAAACCATCACGTCAGGAATGTTTTATTACAAGGGGATATATTCCTGCTTTATATGAACTACAGGAACTATGCCAACGGAGTAATTCTTGATCTCAATATTTTACTGATTACCAAACTGATTAATTAGGAATTCTATTCTTACTTAAAGGTGACAGATGGTAGTTTTAACTTATATTGGCAAACAGCCTTTGCACAAAACTTATTTTTTAAACAGTCTTTTCCTATCCTGTTTAATTTCACACAGAAAACAATGTTTTTCAAGTGAGAAAAGATAACACTGCTTATTCAAAATTCCAGTACTGAAAATTCCAGCATTGAAAAAGATAAATAAATGAGAGTTTCTTAACAGCAAAACATATGTAGCTGAGGACTTCAACTTTGTGGGTCTATAGTCAGTGATAAATGAATGAAGAAGCACTCACAGGTCCAAGTTCTGGGTTTTTTTCCTGAAAACAAAGGAAATGGTCAAAGAGCCTCTTTTCCTTTTTTTATTAGGTTCCTCACCAATAGCTTTTTGTAGATGATTTAGGAATATTGTATATTTTGACTCTGGATTTGCAAAAGCTCAGATTCTTTTTACTTTTGCAACCAACAAGAGCTATAGACAGGCCATTAGACTCCATGGTGAAGCTGGAAAATGCAATAGGCACCAGAAGCAGGTGTAAGAGAGATCCTCTAAACCCCTGCTTTTTCCCTATGGGGGGAAAAGCTACATGTATTGGCACATGCACAAATGTAGACCATAGGAAGATTTTGAATGTACCCAGAAAGCTCCATCACTCAGGAAACTGAATGGCCATGAGCCCTGTTTCGAGGTAAATCTTATTTAACGTTTCCCTAATTAGAATCACTAGAACCCAATTTTTATTCCTGTGCCTTGTTATACACAAATTATCTGCCAGGGTCCAGAAAATCTCCCAGGCTACTTGCACACAAAATTGATTCAACTGTTTGAAGTCTTGACACTCATCTGGCAAGGATCTGAAAATTCATTTTTGTAAATGTTTGGTACAAAAATGTTCGTAACTGGACGAGCTAAGGAAAGGGAAGGGAGATAATGAGTAATGGCTTATAAGGAGGTTAGGTATCTCAGACAAATAGAGCTTACAGAAAGTGGTGTAGTTATCGTCTTAAAGGTAATGCAATGCACTACTTTAGAGTAATCTTGGGTTTACACAGAGATTCTTGCGTTTCAGTACAACTGCACTAACCTCTGTTCATATTAAAGGGGTTGGGACTTTGAGGTTGGATTTATTCTCTTATTCTTTTTGCCTGTTTGGTCTTGGCTTTGTTGGAATGCCCAGCTATCAACATTTCTACTCAATGACAGTATCAAGTAAATGAAAAACTGACAATCTGTGCACCCAGGAAAACTAAACCTCTAATGAAATTAAGCATTAGAGTTTATTAAATTTTATTGTATTATCAAAAAGTTTTTATTATAATGTGCAAAATCTGCTTAGTGCAGCCCTAGATTGTATTTACAGAACACTGGGACAGCTTATGGAGGCTGAGTAGAAGATGCCAGATTGGACAATTGAAGGAATATAATCAGCATAATGTTTTTTGGAAAGGCAAAAGGAAACTATGCCATATGTTCACTTAAGCCTTAATTTTATGTAAAACTGGCTGTTTTTTCTTTGACACAGCTAAAATGCCCTTTTACTTACAGTTCAAAGACTGTTTATTTGCTCTCCAGATCCCCATATGCTCCAATGTATTGTACACAGCACTGTCCCCTACTGGGGAACACAGAGTCATAGAATCAGCTAGGTTGGAAAAGACCTTTAAGATCATCAAGTCCAACCGTTACCAGCATGAACAGAAAGAGATTCCATTTTCCATACAGTCAGGTATTTTCAAGAGCCTAAAACTGACATGTGTGTTGTCAGAGGCACAGGAGCAGAGGCAAATGGGAGAAAAGGAGTCCAGCCTCCTTACTTCTCTGGCTTGTTTCTCTAGTTTAGGATCAAATGAAACTTCTCAGCAGGAGCAACAGGATGTATGTATTCTCATTTGGAAGAGTTTATAACACTTGATACAGCGCGTATGCCTTTGCGGGGTAATACATTAGCCTCTTGCACTACAGCTATAATGCTATTAAATTTACTTCATGGAATTAGTACAGTCACTGCTTGAGTTTATATAAGCTGCAAAGCAAAACCCCTAACTATTTTTAGTTAATCGCAAAGAGGATGGAACTTGTATTTTAGCAATGAGATGATCATCTCTCTCTTAATTTCAGCCTGGTGAGATACAATCAAGGACATTACTAAAACATAACAAAACAAAGCAAAAAAAATCCATGAGGGTACTAGAGCCCAAACTACCAATCTATGCTTGTTATTAGTGTGCCATATTGCTGTTTTAATCTAATGCTAGGTACTGTATTAATCTAAAGGTATAAATTTATGAGGCTTTTAATGTATTTTCATTGGGAGGTTGAGCAGTCAAACTCATTTAGCTAGTGAAAACTACAAAAATCACATTCTTGTGAAATCTGAAACTAGAAGCTTCAATGAACTAATGAGGACAGTATGAACCGTTTTATGTACCACTGAAAATAAACTGTAAACGTAAAATTTGCACTGCATAAACCATGCTTTTATACACTTCCACCTGTAAAACTATTCTTTGTTCAACTCCACTTCGGAAAGATGAGCATATTTAAAACAGAATTATGTTAACAGCTGAATGGATATAGCGTTCATGGTAATACCTTCTGACCAAATCCTTGTCCCTGTCAGAAAGAGCTTAACAAACAGAGCTGTGAGTTGATAGCTTGTGGTCAAAGAGAAATTCTGTATATCTGGTGTACTCACATGGCTTTTTTGCTGGCTGAACTAGCTGAGGGTTCAGGTATGGGCTATTCTCTGCATCTATTCTGCGCTTGTACTTCTGGCGACCTCCACGTACTCTGTCTAGGCGGACACCTATGTTGGGAAAAATAAGCAAACATTTAATTAAAAATACTATGAGGATGCCTGTCAGGTAACACTCCTGTATCTCCTCACTTCCAATATTTATTTAAAATGCATGCTTTTTTCAAAAGATTAATTTTAGAAAGCAAGGGAAAGCAGCACTAAAAGTATTTGCAAGCTGTTTAGATTTTCACACATGCAAGACTAAGTATACAACACAATTTCCTGTTCATTTAAAACCATTTATTTATTTTTACATATTATTAAAAGAGTTAACAAATCTGGTTTCCATTTGAAAGGGTCTGATCTTAAGTTGTCTTTGCCAGAAGCAGAAGATCAAAGCTGCAACAAACACCATGGATACACAAGGCTAACAGAGAATTGGAACTTTAGAAACAATGAGTGCTGTATACATTGTAGACAGTCAAAACCAATGCCCTTAATTAACATGGATTAGAATGGCCAGAACATTATTGTTAGCGAAATAAGAACATATACATGGCTTAAAGACCCAAAATGGCTCATGAGGGTTTGAAAGAAATTGCATGGCTGTGCGTTTAGATGTCATCAATGATGAAATAACATTTGTGTTGTACCTCCATAGTGTTCATTGCTTCAATAAAGCATTCTGCTACCTGCTTTGTACAGATAGATAAGAGTTTACCTTCCTGAAACAAGCTATAGCTGCTCTCATAGACAAAATGAAAAAAGGAGGGGGGGAGAAGATGGTAGGTCCTATAAAACAATGAGGTATTTTTATTTCCTTCTGAGTCACCCAGGCAGATTTCCAGACAACCAGGACAAATGCCAGTATAACCAAGCAGTAACATAACCCTGAAGTTGAAAAACCTGGCACATACGCAGGGCAACAGGACAAGTAATAAATACCAAGTACAAAATTTGTCTCTCATGACATGGATTTAACTAGACAAGAACACAAGATCACATTAAATATCAATGATCTCTCTGAGTGATACAATGAAGTACAGCTCACTTTCTCACTTTGCTTTTCATTGTCTGTTTAGCCCTCCTCCCTCAATCTTTTCTATTGCCATTATTGTGCCCTACTCTAATAATTCCCATCTCCCTCATACCTCCCCTCACAGGAAATACCTCTACAACTGGCTTCTGAAGAGCAGAGAATCCACCACGAAAGAAGTTAAGGTTTCTGTGCACAGCAAGGAGAATACAGCACAGAGTTTAAGTGCTGCCCATGAACCTGCACTAGTAGAACAGTCTAGTTACCAGGAAACATCTGTCAGTCCTCTTTCATCCTCACAAACCAGAGGATGGACTGGGTTTTGGTGAAGAAAAGCCATCTTGCCAGCTAGCCAGAAACCCAATGCCAAAAATTCTTCTGGTTCCACACAAGGCCCTCAGTGACATGGGTTAGTGGTGGCCTTGGCAGTACTGGGGTAATGGTTGGACTTTGTTATCTTAAAGGTTTGTTCCAACCTAGCTGATTCTATGATTCAGTTACATTTCTCGTCAGATGTTACCAGTTATACTGTGAATCACACTATATAAATAATAAACCCAACCGATTGCATACCCAAACAGGTCAGTGTATAATTATAAATGACACCTTGTTTATGGTACTTGCCTATATTACTACCAAACTTGCGACTGATTTATGGTCTAAGCTATTTGAGAGAATTCCTGGTGATCTGATCAACAAAGCATGGTTATTTTTTTTGTTTGTTTTTAGAGTTACACTTGGAAATGCAGGAACTACAAGACCACTTTAAAAACTGAAAGTCCAAAGCTTTTCAGAGCTAATGATAACTCAGTGTTCTTCACCCCTGAATTGGGAGTTTGAGCTACACCTGAAGCACATGACATTCAGGACAATATACCACCATAAAAAACAAACAGCAAAGAGCAAGGTTTGACAGCTGAGTATTCAGAAATGCACAGAGGGTTAGAAGAAGCCACATGTAATATTGCTGGGATTATGAAAAAGACTGGCCAGCATTTGAGGAAAAATAGACAGAAAATTATTTCTGCATAATTCAGATGCCATCCTTCTTTCTGCTTGGGAGCAGATTTCATAATAATAAAAGATGGATAGCATCAGACAGAAGTATGTTTAATCAGAAAGTAATGGAACAAAAGCTTAAATTAAAATAATATAAATTGACCGAGATTAATATTTTTTCTACCTCCTTCGCATTTGCTGAAATACACATTCAAGCCACTCGTACTCAAATGGGAGGAAATACAGAGAAATGTTACAATAGCACAGCTATACATCATCAATGCACTAAAGAACTGGGGAATAACAGTACTGTATTTTAAAATTACCTAAATCTACAGCATAACTAATTCAAATTTTAAGGCGAAAGCATTCTTTGACAACATAATACCAAGAGACTATAAATCAGAGGTGTATAACCCTTTCAATAAAACTGATACAGACGTTACCATTGGTTTAGTTCCTAAGCTTTCCTCATTCCTAGTACTATTACAAAGTAGCTAGTTTAGAATCAATTTGTGATGATTTGTCACACTCAAATTGGTATTTTACTTCCCAAGAGGCTTTACAGGAGTAAATACAATGGAAGACACCACTTAAGAAAGTATACCCATCTGACATACCATAAAAACTTTGGAGTTTGGCAGGTAGCAAAATGAAATCCTAAGGTTCCTGTGTATACGCATGCATTTTCCCCTGTAACTCCTACAGCTTGTATGAGAGAATCCCTAACATACAGATGCATTTATCTGCTTTCAAAACAGTAATAGCTGATGCTTTCTTTGCTAGAAAAACAAAGGGAAGAAAGAAAACCAATTCTGTCCACAAAGATCTTAATTTGGGGCAGGAGGATCTCAACATCTTCATCAGAAGTAATTGCTGTAATTCAACACATAGTCTGTACTCAGATGACTGAGGAGAATACTGTGGCACCTAGCTTGCATAAAGGGAGAAGTTAAGAAGGTCTCTGCTTTGGCTCTGCTGTGCATGTGGCTTGCCAGCATCTTCAGCATCTCAGTTCACTCACTGCATCAGTCCTCAAAAAGTGAAAAGGCAGACATCCAGTTCACCTATATAAACTTGTGTCACATCTCCAAATAAATTGCACTGTACCTATTATCATTTCAGTTGTTTAAGGTTCAACCAGCCATTAATGTCACTGAATGAAGCTCCACTGAAGACAAGCAAGTTGATTCTACACGTTCCCCAATGCTCAGTTTTGTTTCCAATTCTTCAACAGAAAAACAAACCCAAAATCCCTAATGAAAAAGAACAGGGATGACTGCAGGAGACAAACGGAAAGAACAGGCTTGCTACCACTTACAATACCAGCTACTTTCAACAGTCAAGTAAACATGTTCAGTTTACTTCTTAAAACAAGCACATGGACTCATCTGTTCAGGAGTGATGGGTAGTCACATTCTTGTGCAATTTACAAAGCTTGGAAGATAAGGATTAGACTAGAACTGTAATACATGGAGAGATGGAATCTATGTAAATCAATGGAATAGCCACGTTTTTAAAAGAAAGCATTTACACATACTAATACAACATAAGAATTTCTCCAGCTGACCTTAAGGAAAAAAAAAAAGGTCATATAGTCACTACATAAGCTTCTACAAAAAAGGTTTACCTCCTGGCTCCTCACACAATCTTTGCATGATTTCTATGATACGCTTCTATATGAGATGTCTATGATATCCTTTGCACGGTTTCTATGACACACAACAAAATTATATTGGGCACTTACTGTAAAAAGAAAGTGCCAAGACAATCTTGCACAAAAATAACTGAAGTGTACCAATGATGTACAAAATGAGGTACCTATCAGGTACTTCAATCTGAACAAACTTAACATAAGCAAACTGAACTCTCCATTTTCTCTGTATTTCCTTATCTGCTCCTCTCTCACAATTATTCCTATTCTGTAGTCCTTTCTTCACATTGCCTTGAAGCCTTCATGTGGGACAGGTACCCCCTATGACCAGTGCTATATAATCAAAAAGACTGCCCTTACCCCAAAACATCATTCTTTTTGCAATTCACCTTAGTGTGATAATCCTGTTTAACCATGCCATCTCATTTTCCATACATATCCAAGCCATACATACATATAGCCATATATCCAAGCCATTCCATACATATCCAAGCATACTAATTACTCCTTCACAATCTACCTCTCCTTTCTCATCCCCTCCTTCTTAGCCTGGCTACAAGTCTCTACTGTTCATTTGTCCACCTGTTCCACAAACATTCTTATCCTTCTCACAGAGCTCTATAGTTCCTGGAAATCCTCAATCTAACATGGAAGGCTTTAGCCTTATCCTTCAAATCTAGACCTACCAACACCAGGACTGCCTGTAAGAAATCAACTACTACCTATAACCTGGGAGAGCTTTTTGTTTCAGAAAAAATAAATCTAATTCACTGAAATATGAACTAATATCTGAATAATCAAAGCTCCCTCTGTACCTTCCAGTATATCAAACACACAATTTTGACTTCCTAAAGAAATTCCAATTTCTGCTCCCTTTCCATCCCCCCTACATGAAGGTATCTTCTACACTGCTGCTGTTTTGGTGCCATTGTTTTGGACAGTATCTTGAGAGAGTGTTCCAGTTTACTTGAACATACTGTGCCTATTTGTAAGATTACTGAGTAAGCTTGGGTAAACATTCTGAACCCTGGGTTTTGCTTTTATTCACACAGAGCAGGAAAACTAGTTGATTTTTCCACCATGAATGGAGATATAATGTATGCAGATTTAAGAATGCATGGTCATCTAGTTACTCTTCAGACAATTCAGTAGTCTTTGTAGTTTTGGATTAGAGAAGTGTGAAGCCAGTGCATTAATCCTACAGTCTGAAAGATTCATAGTGGAAAAAATCCTTCTTATTTAAACCACAAAAGACCTCTCTCAATAGAGCAGAAACAAGCAGGAAATAACACACCATGAAGAAAAAAGATAATATGAGCTATTTTTGCTTCTGGATCTGCATCTTTGTTTTATGTGCTGAATTATAAAGATGCCAGAGAGCTTCTGAAATGAATTTACAAAGCGTTTGGATAATACCATATGCAGGTAAAAATTCTGCTACAGATGTAAAATATGTGTCCATTAGTGGGTAATATTTTGAAAAGAGAGTTCTAAGTCATCAAAGAAGATAAAAGCTATGACTTACACTAAAGCTTTCCAGATCTACACCTGAATTAACAATTAGCAGGGGAAGGCTTTAGTGTTTTGTCTTCTGATAGCTATCTGCACTACTAAACACATTATTTAGTGCAGCATAGGAAGTCTAAAATTCGTCCTCCTACCATACATGCAGTCAGTACCAAAAAGTATTTGTTAATATGGGGTAAACTGGTTGTCCTCAAGAGGTGCCTATGAAACAATTCAGATCATTAACTGGCCCATATAATGGCTTGAAAGGCAAAACAATGTTTATTACTTTAATATCTACCTTGCTCTTTGCCTGTAAGTTGTTTAATTTAACAAAGATTCACAACAAACAGTTTATTAGTAAAAAAGAATTCGGCCAATTAAAGTATTTAGTGACTTTTTCCAGGCTGAAAAATCAAAGACTTCTTTCGTGGAACAAGCGTTTCTACCTCATCCTTCATTCCAGGTTTTGCTTATGTTTAATCGTGGAAAATGTTTCTAGTCAACCAAATGTAAGCAACGGTTTGAAAAACCCATTTTTGTCCTGGGAAGAGGGGATGAGAAGGGCAAATTCTGGCACAGGAACTGAAAATAAAAATCTCTTTGGTTCAAGCCCAAAGGTTGGGGGTTTTGTTTCAGTTTGACTATAGAACTGATGTGTTACACAGCTCAGTACTCAACCTCTCTTGAAAGGAACATTAAGTTTGCATTAACTAATCATCTACATGCTGAATTTTTGTGCTCTGTCATTTATGCATTAAAACATAAAAGAACATGAAGAAAATCCACTTAGTTTTCCCATGCAAATGAGATTTCATGTAAATAAATAAATTATATTATTTCTTAGCCCAAGTAATTTCCCTTGAAGAATGGTCCATAAACAAAGATGTTCACATGGAGAAAATGCAGCGTGAAATGCTTAAGAGTATCACCATCGCTTTACATGTTTCAATGGTTCCCTATGAAGCTCAGTATCCTAATCTGTGACACTCACAAATACAAATTAGGTCACAGGCAACAGGTGACAAGTTTTAATTGAATGTCTTCTGCTTGCAATTCTGACAAAAGGTGAACGGAAATAAATGAGTCTGGCAAGACAGCCCTGAGCCTTACACTGCCCAATATCTCATTATTTTTAAACAGCTATCTATAAACCGATGCTGACAAGCCTTGAAACTTTTATTTCTGTTCAACAAGAGGTGAATGTGCAGAAAGAAAATAAATAAACAAATAAACAAACAAACAAACCCAGGGCAGCTAACTGTTGCATTAAACATGCAATACCCATTATTAGACCTTGAATATTGCAAAAGAATGCCTTTCATACCTCCCATAAGAACTTACAAAGTGAGGAAAAGCTTATGTTGCAGCAAAATGTGCACAGTTGTAAACTCTGAGGGAAAAGCAATGCTGAATGAAGACTGAATACATAAAGCCCTGACGTTTCTGAAATGAAACAGTTACCATCATATAATACTTCTCTCCACATCATCTGGACTACCAATATACTAATAAGTGGGAGGCGGTATAAAATACTGCAAAAGCTTTATGAATAACATAGAAAACACTGTTGCTAATTGCACCATTAAATTTCACATCAGTGTGCTTTTCTATCATAACAATATGATAGTATATGCTGTATTTTAAGTGAATTATTTGCTATGCAAGGTGTAAGAATAAAATAATTGCTTACAAGGCATCAGAATAAATAAAGGCAACCTTTCCCTAACTAAACAGCACAGTTCTTACTTTAATTTATTTAAATACAGTTACACAAGATGCTATCTTGTTTCAGAGTTCAAATTACAACCAATTTAATGAAGTGGAGTTTGTGGGGCTGTGAAGTCATTACTGCATCAATACACTTGTAACCATTACTTTAAGGTGACAAGACTGGGAAAGTCAGCTTGGCTTATGATCCAAGGAGAAGGCTTGGAATGCCAGGAGACAGAAAGGTCAAAAAGTAAGTTTAAGCAAGGCCATACCAATGCCTGAAGGTCAAAAGCAGGCTTGTATTCTAGATCACATCACCAGAGCTTATAAAGAATTCAACAGCTATGCTAGTGACAACTCTAATAGAAAAGAAGTCTAACTGAAGTTCTGGACCGTTTGCTGGTGACTCTCAAGAGAGATGGGAAGATCAAAATGAAATGCACTATAATAATCAGACTGTGAAGTACCAGTAGCATGAATCAAGATCTCAATACCCTTTTCAGATGCAATAATGTGCAGTTTCCTAATATTTCAGTTAGTGACTTGGATGATGTGGTATTCTGGAATTAATCTGAGATCCAGAAGTCATAGGGAAGCTCTTAATAATGTGAGTTGAAACAGATAAAATCATATCTTGAAAATAGCTTGTGCAGAATTAAGATTTCTATTTAGAGGAAGTGATTTCATTTTGCTGGAACAGAACCAGAGGAAACTAAAGGATTGCTCTCATACTACAGCTTTAAAACAGATGTACAATTGACTGAAATATTAAGTTGCTTACGCTAGCAAGCATGTCCCCTGATTTGCTTTGGCTCAGTTTTATTGTTCGGTTTGGTTATTTTTCTTTCTTTTTCTGTTTTACTATCCTTTTCTCTCTTTTATTTTTCCTTTTTTCTTTTTTTTTTTTGGACAAAATCTTTCTCATCTTTCTCAAGGAGTAGCCACTCTGTTCTGAACTGTACAAGGTGAGCTAAATTTAGCTTTCAAATTATGCTCATGTCCCAAAGTAAAAGAGACTTATCTTTCAGCTAAGGTGGGTTTGTACTGCCAGTAGAATCTAACCTGGCCTTACTACAAAAGTATGTGTTCTCACAGAAGTCTGGACTTTTCCAAGGCCTATTCATTGAAACACTTTGCCTCTTCTCTTAGCATACCCATATCAATTCTAACTATCCCCGCAATCTTTCTCATATTTATGTATTGAGTATTAACCATACTTTTGTTGGTGAAGCACTAAGCAATTCTTCCCCAATTTTTTAATACTTTTAAAGAGTAAAATGATTTGTGGAACCTCATCGATTTCACAATTCATCCTTCAAGGTTCCTCAAAAGGAACAGCATGTTTCTGAAGTTATTCTCTCTTCTACATGATGCTCTTTAATGGCACTGCAAAATCTAGACCAAGTGGCACAACAGGAAAACAGCCCAAGAAACTTACACCATGACTCAGCCTCTAGTTAGGGCTAACACATAATTAGCATTGTACCTTACTGTAATTTATAGTCTAAGTAAACTTTATCAGATTTAGCTACAGAATATTGTACTGAAAACTAGACTATCTAAAGTAATTTAATGAATTCATGCCAACTTGATGCTAAAAAAAGGGGTACTTTTAAACCCAATTTTTTGGTGATGCCTGCATCCACATCACATGAAAATGTGGGCTTGGAAAATGTTACAGGTATTCCTATATTTCTGCTTTGCTTTCACCCAAAATGTGAGAATTTTGTCTTCTGTATTGTTATTTTGTGATTTTTTGTCAGGATTAAATAGGAGTTTCACAACAGGGTTTCATTTGGGGTCTTGCAGTACTTTCTTCTGCTCCCACCACCCCCCAGTATTAAGGAATGTAGCTGATGTGTCCTTAAAATTAATTTCAAATGTTTACTCAGAGACTAAATACAGCAAAATCATTGTTAGTTCAGAATTAATTATCTGTCTGCAATGTTTCTGAAAGCAGAGGTAAATGAGGGTATTGAAATAGGGTATTTCTAAGAGCTAACACATCTCATCATTGTGCAAACGTATGTGTGTCTGCACATATATCCTTATACATACCAGAAGCGTTCAAGTCACAGACTAAACCAGTGCATAAAATGGAAATGTTGCAACTTTAAATCCTCAGTGTGTGTTTGATTAAAAGTCATGTGATTTTGAACTCAAGTGTGATCCACTCAAAATGACCTTCCCAGGAAGGGATTTTATAAATGGCCTTTAACAAGGCACACAGTCCCACCCACAGAAGTCTTCTGAAGAAACAGATATTTGTGTTTTAGACAAAGTATCACAGTGTACAAACATCTGCCCCAAAATTTTCCAGAGCACTGACAACATGCCAGAAGATTAAAAAATGCATACTATTCTTCGAATCTTCTAATGTTCACTTCTTTTCCATTAACACACACAAAAATGAAATATTCCTGTATATACATATTTATAAAAATCCTAAGATAATATCTGACTTTACTGGCTGAAGCCTGAAAAGAACACCAGGTTAAATTCCTACAGTTCCTGTAAGAAGTGTATATATTTAGTCTGTGTTTCATCTCAGTAAAGCAATGGGAAAGAAAATGAAACACAAAGAGTTAACAGGTACAGGTAAAGTTCTGTGGACGTCAACGAAAAACCTAAGCCTTCATTTTGAATTTTAAGTATTCTCCCAAATATATTTAACACTTCATTCATGCCTAGAGTGTACCTGTTTATACATTAGCTCATATATCCTGCTAGCCTTATAACCTGGCATACTGCCTTGCACGCTGGAGTGACAGGTTACCCTGTTTGTGGCCTCGGCATTCCATTCTAAGGTAATACTTGAGCAACTAAGGAAAGGTTTATTAGCCATACCACTTTACTGATACTACTGATAGAAGCTACCCATACAAAATCAAAATGGTTAGCCTGCACATTGACTACTCTTTTGTAATTAGAACTAGCACCACTGGATCAGAGTTAATACAGAAAATCCCAGTTGGAAAACCTAACTGTAATGTGCTCAGTGGTTTCCAGAATTTTTGACTGTCCATAATATTACGCACAATTAATACCACAAGGTAAATTGATTTCACTTTCATAAAAGACAATAAATTTTTAAACAATTAGACAATATACCCTGATTATAAAATGCCCCTGCTCTAAAACAGAAAACAGTGGCGATTTTCTTCTGATCTCACAGGTAATAATGGGCCTTTGGGAAATGGGTTAATAAATTCTAGTTTTCTAAACCAGGCAGACTGATTTACTGCAAACTTCCCTCATTACAGTTATAGTAGATGTCTATCAAATTGCCTATGAGAACAAATTTATGGAAAATATCCAAGAGTAATGCTTTGCTCTTATTAAAATACATGAATATGTATGTAATTTTAGCCAGACTAAATGAACAAAACAAATAGAAAGAGAAAAAAGGTCAACAATTGTTGCCATGTGAATAATTCTTTTCCACAAGAAACAACTCCTCCCTGTTAAAAATACCCTTATACAGACGATGTTTGTCTGAGGAGAATGCTTTTGTGTAAATTGTAGTGGCAACCACTACGAAGAAAAGCCATACCACGTGTACAGGGGTATGTTAATACAAGTAATTGGGCAACATAATTACATAAACATTATTTAAAAGAGGAAATAAAAGCATAAATTTTCCTCATCTCCAGAAACTATTTTCATATAGAACTTTTAACAGCTGCAGTATTTTCTTTTTTTAATATTTAGTTTTAAGTCAGTAATTCCTGACAAGCACAGTCTATTTAAAATTAGCCAACAGGAGACCAAGGTCTCCTCAGTCAATGAATTGAAACCCTAGCATAATTCTGCTGAGGTCTGTACATTTCTCCAAAGTTACTTCTAAAGGCAGGAAGTGCAAACAATGTACTTTCATGGACTTTGTATTCTTTCTCAATACTGTGTTGCTTTCAAAGTCGTGCTTTCTATTTCTTCCCCGAAGTTCTTTTCCCCCCAATAAACACATACATTGGACTTATTCTTCCTTCTACACACAGCACTATACATTTCTAACTGGAATTCACCCTATTGACTGTGATATCCAGTTCAAATGACATTAAGGCATTACAAGAACACAAAACAAAAGCAGAATTAACTGGGTAAAAATATGACAGATTATGTACAGAATAACCTAATGAAACAAACCCACAAACAGAAACCTAGAGAAATATTTCAGGGTATTTATAACTAGCACCCACAAACCAAACCAATGCGAATAATCCCCTCACAAGGATACCTTTTGAGCAGCTTAATCATGAAGTGTACTTCCAAGTAAATCCAAAATGTGTGACATCCACTGCAGCATCCAAGTCTCTCTGCATTATCATATTCTCAGTATGAAAGAGACTTACCATACCAGCTCACCACAAAATTCAGTAGTAATCAAATTCTATTTAATCTTTCTCAGAAACTTGAAATTTCTAGTAGAAAGAGCCTTGGATATACTACAAAGCACCTTTTCCAATGTCCCCTTCCATGAAACATGTAGTGCCCTTTCATCTACTACTTACTATATATGCTCCCCCTTCAGTATCTGAACAGGGCACTCTTTTAGCTGGGTTCCCCCCCCTCTTTTTTTTTTTTTGAACAGTAATAATTTTGGATTAATGAGGATCCTATTCTTTTGCCTTCAGCCACAATAATTTCAACAGAAGTTTTCCTACCATGATTTTGCAATTTTAAGATCACTGCCTTTTCTTTTTTATATACTTTTCCTGTCTATATAAAGTATACAGCCTATTTTACGTAAGATTTTACTTGAAACGTTTCTATTCATTTGCTATGATATTAAAGACATGAAAATTCTTAGGTCAAGAGAAGACAATCAAGACTAAAATATTAATGCACAGTGGAAACAAAACACATTGAAGATATTTATACTACTGCCAAGAGTATGAGAAATGCTCTTAGCATAATCATTTAAAGACTTCTTTAGTCAGATTACAAAACTATATGTCTAAAGGAATATGTATCTAAATGAAACTGTATCTCTAAAGGAAAGATACACAGAATTTGGTTTTATTACTAATCAATTATTCTTGATCTGATCAAAGAAAGCACAATAGAAACAGATATATGTTTCAACTTCTTAACTGGATACAAAGGGCGCTCAAATTGTTCTTGAATATAGGTAAGTTCCCTGGATCCTGTGAGTTCCCCATGAAAAATGGAATTGTTGTCACCTCTGTGATCAGGAAAGCAGGCAGGGGCTTAAAGGAAAAGGAGATGACATGATATACACATAATGTGCTGCAGCAAGTCTGCTTCTCTTTTCCCAGCAGGAACTCTTGAGAGAATGCTCACCAAAGGCTGCATGTGCTTGGGACATCACAGTGTAACTCAAACTACACTGCACTGCTTAATGATTAATAAAAGCTAAGAGATGAAATTCCTTCCTCATTCTTTTATCCTGCCTTACACAGATTACCCTTAAATACAAATACAGGAAACTGAGCACAAAGAAGTAAAGGTCTTGAGAGCTGCTGGCAGATGAACTCTCTCAGGTTCAGTTTTCAACATTTAGATTTTGCCTAACCCCACAGCTCCAGCTTACTCCCATGGAACCAAATTTATACTTTGGGCTTTAAGAAAACCCAGCCTGTTTCTTCTTCTTCCTCTTTTCCTCTCTCTTTGACCTTACAAGTTTCTCTTTGGATCAAAACCTCCCTCTGCAATGTGCTTTGTTTATTCCAGAAGGCATTTTAACCCTGAGGTCAAATTTGGATCCATTTTCAGATGTTCAAGGTTTGGGTTTTTTACTAACTTTGATTTGTGCTAGATATTCAGAAAAATGGCACAAAAACATGCAGAGAGTTCTGAACAAAAAAGCACTGCTTTCTACATTACTATAATGACATAGCAGGAATAAGATCTTGCTGGCATGTAAAGGGAAACTGATTCAAGCATTTTTTCTTGAAGACTTAACTTAGTTAATCTGGAGAAAAGAAAGGAACTAGCCATTGAAGAACACACCTGTAACTATGCATATATCCAGCAAAATTGTGCATTATAGGAAGTCAATATGTTTTCTGGGAATAGTCAGCCATATCGTTTATTGGATAAAATTAAAACAGATGGCACTGAGGCTGGAACCTATGAGGAAGGCCTTTGGGACTGGAGATGGGACCTTTTTTAATCAGGGATATCTCAATGGTCTTAAAGCTGATATTTTCTGTTACTGTTGCATAAGGTTTTACACGTTTCCCATTCGCTGACATGGGAGATTTATGTGAACATCATACACCTTGGCAATGGCTCAGGAGCATTTGTTTCTTGAATTGAGGCAGGTTTTAGAAACAGTAACACAATTCATTTTTTACTGCCTTTTCCCCATTTTACAGAGTTAAGTTATTTTCAACTTGTCATGCCCTTGTGTCGGAGATGGTGTGGTACGATGGATTGATATCTCTTTATTATTCTCTCCAGCTTGTGCCTTTCCTTTTATATTGCTCAGTGATCTTTTCAAACCATCCACGATGCATGGAAGTGGACTAAACTTCTCTGCTTTGTGCCAAGATCGTGTGGGGTCTGTTGCTCTCTCAGGGATGGTACTTACGTATTTCTTGAAACTAGGTGAACTTGCAGTTAAACAAGTTCAATAGGAAGTTCAATAGATCAATAGGAAACTTTGTCAGATATCCTAAATACATCAGCACAGCAGAGTTTTAGATACAACTGGACCTTTAAATTAAGATGATGAGCAAAAAGCAAAAATCAGAATACAATGCCAAATTTAAATTGAGAATCTAATATTTGTCCAGTCAGTATTGAGAGAATTTTAGTACAACTTACAACTTCTACAAACCAAAGATTACACAAATTCTATATTAAAACCTTTCTAAAGTTCATATAAATTCAGAGTCAGAGTTCTGTGATTATGATCGGTACCTTCCCTACATCCAGACAGTGTGGCTCACTTTTCATTCAAAGCCATTTCCACAAAACTGCGTTAAAATACAGTTAAAAATCCTGTACATGGACTTAATTTTTAAAATGATCTAATTAAGATATGGGAAAATTCTCCTTCTAGTTAAATAAATATGTAAGATAGAGTAAGGAAGAACTTCATATGCTTGGTTTTTATTTGTCACATTCTATTGCTTCTACTCTGAGGAGCAATGCATTTTAATCATAGAATGATTTGGGTTGTAAAGGAGCTTGAAGCTCATCCAGTTCCACCCCCTGCCATGGGCAGGGACACTTTCCACTAGTGCAGGTTGCTCCAAGCCCCGTCCAATCTGGCCTTGAACACTGCCAGGGATGGGGCAGCCACAGCTTCTCTGGGCACCCTGTGCCAGCACCTCACCACCCTCATGGGGAAGAATTTCTTCCTTATATCTAACCTGAACCCCTGTACTAAATATAAAGGCACTTTCTAAGTTTCCTAAGTCATGGAATATGCTGTACCACTGTACCTTATTAAAAGTCCATGCGGCTGTCACAGGGAACTAAACAGACTGGGCTGTCAAGTGTTGGATACCACACTTAACAGCCAGAGAAGCTCTTCAATCTTGTTTAAGACACAGAGGGCAGAATTCATCTAATGAAAATCCTCCTTTGGCAGCATATGCATAAGAAAGGCTCTAATTGTTGAGCTTTAAAGGGAAATTGAAAATACATGTTTCTATCACAAATGTACTTAACAGCATTAAAAAAATAAACAACAAACAAGCAAATAAACAGCTTAAGTATTATGCACATAAGGTCTGAAGTATCAGTAAAGAAATTCTGCCTATACGGACAAAGACAGAAAAAAGTTCAACTTCAGTTACATGGATCAATGCAACCCATAATGAAGTGAACTGACATTACCTGTTAATCTTGCACTGTTGCTACTGAACTGGCCAAAATCATATGCTTCCTAGACAGCTCATGCATCAGAAAATGAACAGCAATTCCAAAAGTATCATGCCAACACTGGTCAATGCATATGATTTGATTCTAAGAGGTGTAAAAGTGAGTTTAGAAATTAGAACAGAAAACATCTCTTATTACATGCAATTGCAACACAGTCCATCCTGTCAATGGCAAAGATCAATGGCTGAGCTAGTAATTCCTCCAGTAAGAATAGGTACAGAGAGACAAAGAATTTCAATCATCAATAGATACCATAAAACCCCCCAGCCGCGGTGGATTATTTAGTCCTGGTTTCTATATACATTATCCATGTGAAGAACCAGAGTAAACACTCTCTTGCATGAAAGTAAGCACTGAAAAAAGGAACAAAACTATTGTAAAAGTGCAAAAACTCCATTTAAAAAAGTCACTTGGTTTGTGGATGTGTCCTCCCCCCTTTTCAGTTTTTATATATAAAAACAGGTTTTATATGCAAATATTAACAAAACTTCGAAAATTTAATTTGGATGTAGGATCAGTGCTTTCTTCCCACCCAAATAAGGGATTTTAAAACAGCCCATGAAAAAACAGGTAAGCCTATATTTCAAGAGAAGGTGTTCCATCACACTCTATTAAGGAACGCTTTATCTGAGGACACACTTAAACATAAGTGGCATGTTCCACTGCACAAAGATCTGTTATTAAAATCAGGTGGCTTTACAGTTTTCATTTCTCAAATGCCTGCAGTCCTTACTTGGAGAAAACTCCGACTGAAACCCCCACGACACTAAAATCCCAATTACAGACTTCTTCCAGCATGAGTAATATTCAACATACCCTCCTAATTGATGTAAGCAGTAATATTGTCATTTATCTTTCTTTTTCATTGTTTTTTTCTGTTACTTCTCCAGCAAAATGCACTGCATTTTATTGTTAATTGAGACGAAAGAAAAGAAATGAGCCAAATCAATTACAGTCCTCTGTCAATCTGTATGGTTGAGGCACAACTTTTACTGGTTTAATTAAATGAAGAAATGACTCTATTGTTTAAAGCATTAAAAGAAGGCAATTCAAAACTTGAAGTAAAGCCTTTTTGTTTTTACTGGGGGGCAGAGATGCCTATAAAGGCAATGCAGGTCTCTACTTGAATTTCATAGCAGCTGTGAAATTTAGAAGAACCACAGAAACAACTACCTATCCATTTTTTCTTTTAGCTAAAGTACCACTAATTCTAATGGGTTTGGGTTGTAAAGACATTGCTACATAGAAAATACTGCTGTGACTTTAATCCTGGGCTAGCAAGACAGAATCCTTAATGAAGAAGGAAATCTAACAAATGAACATGAAAACTTCTGAAGTAAAAACAAAACGTTGTCAATGAGAGGGGGAAGACCAATGGAATTATACTGTTTATTCTCAATATAAAGCTGATCTTTTGTATGATGATAATAACTTTCAGTCCTATTCCTATTAAAGTCAGCAGAAATTTTGCTGTTGCATTCAGCTGGAAGAAAAAGAGCCCTCTGCCTACCAGGACAAATTCCTAGGTAAAATAAATACACAGCGGGCAAATAAAGACCTCCGCACAAATTACAACTCCTTAAGCCCTTGAAACAGTATTATCACATCATTTTGAAGTCACAGGAATAAGTCTAAAAAAGAGTAAGACCAGACACAGTTATAGACTGTATTTCCAGACTGTAATCAGCAGTCACTGAGTGAAGTGGCTTTCAGGGCATCCTTCCTCTATTCATGGATGTATGTATGTACAGCTGTGAACAGACACCCAAGTAACAAGCTGTTTCCCAGGCATGCCATGGTTTTTGCAGGCACTGGTTGTAAACTGCCATTCTACCCCTCTCAGTCCTAGTGAAGCGGAGCACACAATCAGTTAATAACACTGGTACAAGACCGGTCCATACAATACTACTGCCCACTACACTAAATGGGATGTTCACACATCCCTGTCAAAGACTTGAGATGGGCTATGGGAAGTTCATAATCTTGCTCACCATAAGGTAAGAAGGCATCAGAAGGCCTACCTGCTGGTTACACAGCATGTATCACATGCTACAGTCCCAATCCACAGAAAGAAAAGTGAATGAGAGAAATTCCACAAACTTCAAGGGACTCGAGTGTTCAGATATTTTTTGTACAAAGTCTTTTTAACCATTACAAACAAAACTTGCACTGACAACATAGAGATTTTATTAGGGAAACTGATAGAAAAGTGCCAGCTCGGGCTGAATGCAGAAGAAATAACTCAGCAAAGCAAGCTGAAAAAATCACATTTTACTTTCATGCTGATTATATTTTATATATATTATATATAATCTATTAAAGTATTATTTTAATGTAATTATACATTTAGCATCTTTATTATAGAAGAAAATTACCCAGAGAAACCTGAGTTTCAACAGCGGGTATACTTATTCTGAATAGGATTTGACATATGTGTGAAACTGGCTAAAGGGATTTTCAATTGAAGTCTGTCTCCTACCAAGCTCTATAGTGGGGGTTGGCACAACTGGGAACGCTGAGTAATTATGAAACTACCTAATGACTCAGCTTTCTTTTTCCTTTTTCTGAAGCACTCTTTATGTGATGAGCAGAGGCTCAAACACCAAGCAAAGCTGATACACTATGCTGTTTACATAGTCCCCTTTTCCATCCAAGCATCTAGACATTTCAAACATCCCTGGGCCAGAGGGATCACCAAAGAAGCCAGCCTAAGAACAACATGAAACACTATTACTCCTCTGTTTTTCCCTAAATGCTCTAGGTAGTTGTCACTTTATCCCATGTACACCACGTTCCATTACTGCCCAACCTAATAAAGACTTCTGTCATAGTGATAGCTTTTCATCTTCAGAGCTCTTTTCTCCTCTCCTGATAAGGCTGCCAACTCTTCTCTCTGTAAATGAGCTCATGTGAACACTTTATTTTTGGCTTGTGGGAACAAAAAGGTTCACTGCTCAGCTTCAGAGCTTGAGGGGGTGGTTTTCTATCTTCAAAGCATGACCAAGGCATTTGAAAGGGATTAAAATTAAACTGGTAAGCTTAGCTTTAAATAAGAAACTCAAAGCAGGACTACTGCACTCACAAACCCTCGTTTTCTTTAAAAGCTTCCGAAGTCCCTTAAATATGGTCATTTTAATTCCTTTTTATTTGTGTACTCTTAAACCTTTGACAACTGCTTAGATAACACTGCTAAGCAGTAACCCAGGTTACTATCAATAGCCACACATAGCTGAGCATCTCCCTCGCAGGACAGATGTTACCCCATCCCAGTGTGTTCCGTTTAAAAGCATGAGAACCACAGCTTCAGCTTCCTTATCCAAACAGCAAATGCACTAAATTTTTTGCAATCAGTGGCATATGTTTGCATCTGTGCGCAGATTGACTTGGGCCAAACCTGGACTGATGTTTCATTCAGTGGCATCCTATTTGGTGAATGTCCAATTCCTAGCACTGGTTGCTGCACAAAGAGGAGACATGAAAGAAAAACTTGTACATATACTTCCCCTGTGTTAGATTTTAGACATGAATCTGTTTCATCAGACACCTACTTACTGTCTAGTGACTACAAAAACATGTTGTTTTTAAAAGCTTACATAAAATATGCCTTTGGAGAAAAGGAAATTAACCATCCGCCTCCTAAAATACTTTGCTTCCCTACTAGTTGTAGTTGGCCAGGTAGAGAACCACATGAGCAGTGGCTCAGGGCACAGGTATTCCTACTGTGTAACACTGGGTTCAAAATCCACTCATATAAAAATTATCTCCTGGTCTCATATTACTGATCTGTCCACATCAGGAGTGTACCAAAGAAGTAGAACATCTTGTTCGGCTCAAGAGGAAGGCGCAACTAATACAGACACTTGCTATTAAAACTTATGAGAAGCATGGGTTTAAAGGGAAGATAAGTAGGAGTAAGGAGTGGGCATTTTTCAAAAACCCTTGAGGGGTTTCAGATATGAAGGTTTCCCTCAAGGTGCTCTCTACTTGGTGTCATTCTTCAATACAACAGAAACCTATGCCGAACACATTATCACTTAATACTATTTCTAGATTCATCATCTTCAGAGGCCCAGTACTGTTGTTCACTACTGTTCATCTAAAGTTTTGGGCACTTCTAGATAGCAAGTTCCTTGTTGTTAAGGAGTTTTAATGGCACAGTTTGAAAAGAGACTCAGTAACACAGCATACGGCAGCAAAACAGCCTTTCCCAACTGGAAAGACTTGTAACGTGAGTCAGTATGTAATGAAGTCTCAACCTTCTTAACACTGTCATGAGATACACACTCAAGGTTACCCTTCAGTAAATGTGGGGGCAGAATCTGCATGCCAAAATTATAACAGATGTCTGTTCACATATTGGAAGTAAGAAATGCAATGCAACCTTCCTTCTAAGAAACTTCTTAAAGAAAGGATTACAAATGGCTGAGCCCAAAGATACCAGAAAACACTGGAAGAAAATAGGAAGCTGGCCAGGAATGAACCCTGAAGAAAACAGAAAAGGAAGCTGGAGAGAGAAGGTCTTCTTACACCACAGAAAAAGAAAAGGGGTTTTGGGTTTGGGAGATAGCTTGATTAGGCTCAAAAGAACCAACTTCTGAAATATTAAAAGACATGCAGAAACAACAACTGTTTTTTTCAACATGAACATTTTAAAACATAATTTAAAACTTGAGTGGCTTTAAGAAGTTCTGTAAATATAACCTATGAGAAATAGCTTCTGCATATTGGGCTATTAAACCCAAAAGTATGTATGCAAGATAGATCTGAAAACAAGTTCATGGCGCACCACCGGCCTGATCCTGCTTCTGCTACTTACAGCAGTTTTAAAAGCCCATTAAATACAAAGGCACAGGACTATAAGCAGGGCTCCTTCATACCCCCATAGCATCCACATCATACTACCAGAAAACTACTATTCTTAATAATAAATTATATTATTAAGAACTGGGGCTTCTGACCTCCCTGGCCAAGCCATTAATCTGTTCCTATTAGCATGTAGGGTCTATAACATAGTCTGGATACAAAACCCATTAGTAGTAACTAATTGAAATTGACTAATTGATGACAACTGACTGATCTTAATCATGTGGAGGGACTTCAGGACCTTCTCTTATTCCAGAAGAGTGGTATTTTTGCCACTCCTAGAAGAGGTACTTGCTTCAAGTAGCTCAAAAGCAGTTAACATTGCCCACGAATATTTATACCATGAAGTTGCCATTTTGGATTAACATTCTATTCTCTTGAGGCTGTTACATCACAATGATTCATTAAATCACAATGATATAAATGAAAATGAAATGGTATATCAACATTTGTTCTGCTCTACCTCAAAATAACCATCTGTCAAATACTATTTTAGATATTTAAAAGCCTGTAATTTAGTTATCATGTCTTCAGTCGACACTGGTACTAAAGAGGATGTACAAACTCAACTTTCATGTCTACCAGGGTTCAGATCTGGCTGTTGCTTTTCCTTTGTTGTTGCTGTTCCTTTTAAAAGGAAAGAAAAACTGAACTCATGTGCTCGCTGAGATTTTAGTTTTCACAGGATTAACTCAAGTTAGATTATTACTGTGTCTCTTCTTTTATCATGGAAGGGTACATCACAAAAGGAAAGCAACTACAGTCCAGAATCATTTCCATGTGACCTCCTGCTCCACCACGGAACTTTTGCACCTCTCTCCATTTGAGAATTCTTTTTAACATGGCACCTTCTCCTGTTTCCCTCTGCAGCTAAAAGCAGTTGAGAGTATTTAACACCTTGTTAGACATGACCATTAAAAAACACCTATGAAGAAACATCTTCTTGGGTAAGACACAATTTCTACTATTCATTCACAGCAATGGACTTCGAAATAGTCCTTAATGAGAACATGGGCACTGAAAGAAAATCTAAACAGAGCTGTAGGGCTCCATCAGAAGTTTTGCCTTAAGGCCACTAAATGCTTAGTATTATGATAACTCTTGAGCAAAGACTGGAACACTTGAAGGGAAAAAAACCTTTCTTATCAGAACAGAGGAGCAGCCTTATCTTCTGGGGAGAAAAAGAAAAAACAGTGGTTTGAATAGAAGATTAGCAGAAAATAGGTTTACATTAGGATACAAATTTTGTAGTTAACTGAAATAAATGTGAATGGTAAATTCAGCATGTTTGCCTGTCTAGTTCAATCCCTTCTTTTTTTTCAAAGAGATTTTGCTGGCTATCTAATCGCTTTGTATCATGTAGTAAACTCCAGAGAGTAAGCAAACAGAACCATCTCAAGGCCAGTAGCTGAATTTGGGTCAAACTGAAGAAAGAAAAAGGTTTAGGGGCCTCCTCTTCCTGTCTACTGAAGCTTTCTCCTGGATGGCTGCACTTCTGCTGAATTACTAAGAATATTTCTCTTTCTCAAAAAACACATGGGCATTGATTAGAATAGTAAATATTAAGCTTTAGAAGAAACACAGTGTTTGCGAATGTGTAAGAGCATTTTTAAAAATCACTATATTGTCTTTGTAGCTTTTTAAGTCACATATATATTTAATAAGAGTATTTACTCTGTAACTCTTAGTTTAATACAGGTCTGAAATATCCCTCCTATGCCTAGCTTCCTTTAAAAAATTACTGCAGTTAGCTAGGGAAAAAAAAACAAAAACTTTTCTGTTTTTTATCCCTCAACTGCTATAGTTCTCAAAGTCTTCCATATTTTCAGCTATTACTCCTTTCTTGCAAAGAGCCCCACTTAATAACATTCATTCTAACAACCTCATTTATTTTCCAGAAAATTAACTCAGTTTCAACCCTGATTAATGATTTCATCTAAATGAATCAAATTAAAAATTGAAAATTATATTTCAAAAGCCAAAGGGAAAAAAAAATTGACCATTTCCAGTTAACAAATGATCCTTTCAAATATTAAAAGATGACCATGAAGAGTGCATGATAGTAATGAAATCTAACTGAGGCCTCCTGCTTATCTGGAGTTCAAGAAGGGGAAGCAAAAGGAAAAAAAACCTCCTTCTGCATTGTTAACACTGAAGTCTCTTGGGATGCCAAACTGACTTCCACTTAGTCTTTGCCTGTAATCAGCACACCAAAATAATATGAGAATTTCAATGTTAATTAAACTGGTAGGGTTGGAGATGCACCAATACCGAAGAGGGATTAGGAAAGCACACAGTACCAATAACCACATCTGTCAACATATCCTAATCTATGAAAGAGCAATTTAACCTTCCCACAACTGCTAATATGTAGTTACAGGCTGTCTACTAGGGAAGAGATCTTGGGCTTTAAAAAAGAAAAAAAGCTATATTAACTGAAGAAAATCTGGTTATTCAGCTCACACATACCGCCCTGTAAGAGACAGGAAGTCCAACCTATCAGACCTTTGATTTGCTTATGAAACGAAAAAGGTAAAAAATTTCCTCCCTTCTTGTACCCTCACAATTAACTGTGTTCTCACAAAAATGTGTTTCAATAACTGATTATTCAAAGTATTTTCCGGGTTATGTTGCTTATCAACTAGTAAAAAGCAGTCACCATTTACACTGATAAATGAGTAACTGCATTTTCATTGCAAATGCGCTGATTCTGTACGAAATGTTCGATAAAAAACTGTAACATATAACATTCATCTTTGAATTGGGTCAAAGCACAGAGACTGGTACTATTCCATTTTGCCATGGCAAAGAAGACACTAGAGAAGGTTGTGTATACCAGTTTGACTTCAGTGACGGTTCAACGCTTGCATCAAGGTTGTGTCAACAGTTATCTTTGTCACCATTTGGAGTACCCGTATAGGAGTGGTAGAGCAGTGTGCTTTACTCTGGATCAAGCCTCAGTGTGTATCTATGTGACACAGACATTCCCATTTTTAAGAGCCTCAGGAAAAAGACTGTCCCATTCCATTGCTTTCAGCCAGGGACAACTCCAGTAGCAAGGCCAAATACATAGATGTTTCTGAAAATCTGGGAGTTACCTGATGAAAGAAGCTGGAGGCCAGTCCAGACTGAAATTGCACAAGCTTTCCAAACCATCCTGACATACGTTTGTCACCAACATTTAACACGCTGCATAATGAAATCCTGGCACGGACAATGCTGGTAGTTCAAGCTATGCCAACCTGGATGCTGGCTTGGTGATGTGGACAGACTCCAAATGGGCTGGGCAGGAACTGCAATATTTGATTTCCATTATATGAACCACTGCTGAACCTGTATTTCCTCTTAAGACAACACCAAATTAACCTGAAGTGCAACTAGTCCATCTTAATACAAAGACCTATGCTAAAGGAGTAACAACAACTGAGCTGAAAATACACCGAAAACAAGCAGAGTAATTATAAAATTGAGTATTTACACTGATGAAACTTTACTGAAGTATTTCTTTTCCAACCTCTATAATTGTTCTGGTAGCTTTCTTTTGTAAATACTAAGACAACTGTGATGGCAAATACATTTCAATATTACTAATTCTCACTGACAAGTTGGAAATTATTGTGGCTTTGTATTAAACAGCATTCTAATCAACTTAGGCTTTTCGGAATATTTCATGTTGGGGCACTCTCAATTCATGATATTTTTTACCCCCTGAATTCTAGCTAGTCAGAAATTTGGCTTTCATTAATTCTTATGAAATGAATATCCACCTAGGCTTTCCCTGGCATTTTCAACCTTCAATCAGTGTAAATGCAAAATCTCTCCTTGGTCCCTGCAGACCTCACTAGTATAGAGATCCCTGTGGATCCCTACAGGCGTGCACTGGAGGCCACATCCATGTATAGAAGCAATATACATCTTTTTCTACAAAATGAAGGTTTTTTTTTTCTAAAGGCATGGCAACACCTAGAATTTTGTCTAGTGGGCGCAATTTTATATTCCAAGATGTATCTACATACTGTTTTTTCCAGTCTAATCACCACCTTTACCTTTGTTTTTATCAACAACTGGTAGCTCTTTCCCCTTCGCAGTTTTCCTACCTGCCATCTCCTTTAGCTGATTTCTTCTTATTACATCTATCTTTAGCTGCATGAAGCTTCGTTTGTACATAGGTGCTTCAGTGCTACGAACAAATGTGCTAGCCTGTCACGTTAGCCATACCTTTGATGCTCACCATATCGGAAACAATAAAGCCCAGCACTGCGATCTTACAAACACAAACCAATGCTAGCTTTGCAAATAATCCCTGCTACAAACCAAAAAATCTTGCGGTAATTGCAAGCAGGAAAAAAAGCTGCGTTACCACATTTACTTTGTAAATACCCAGGAAGAAGCTTTTCTCCATTCTTGTTTCCTACTACAAGCCAGTCCTTCATATCCCTTCTGTCCTCCAGGATAGGTATTACTGCAGCTGCCTCTCCACAGTGGATGACTGGATGGCATTCCTCTGGAAGCCCATCAATTGATGGCAGGGGAAATCTAGTGACCAAGGATGAGGAAACAGCTGAGATACTTAATACTGCCTTTGCCTCAGTCTTTTAATAGTCAGACCACCATCTTCAGGGTACTCAGTCCTCAGAGGATGAGGGTCTAACAGATGAGGAATTGACTGAAGTCCCCATAATCCAGAGGGAAACGGTTCAAAAGACAGAAATGAATACTGGCTTTTTCTATTTCTTTTTTTGTTTTTGCCTTTACTATGGATCATAATGAGGAATTTGGGGTTAATTTGATCTTTGGGATACTTTATTTTGGAATTTTATTTATGTAGCATTGAGTAGTGAACTGAACGTTTTATGTAGTTATCACTCACATAGCAGCAGAAATAAAACTTAGTTATAACTCAGGGCTCAGACAGAACAAACTCAGAGAAGCTACTTCAAGAAATATAGCTGCAATTCAACATGTGTATACAACAAAAGAAGCCTTAGAAAATTAATTATTTTGAGTTCATAAACTATTGCAAAGCTACTGAACAAGTAATGATAGCCTCTCGGAAATATATTTGCCCTGGTTTCAGATGGGATAGAGTTAATTTTCTTCCTAGTAGCTGGTACAGTGCTGTTTTAGCTTTAGTGTGAGGATAATGTTGATAACACATCAATGTTTTTTAGTTGTTGCTAAGTAATGCTTACCCTGATCAAGGACTTTGCCATCTCTCATGCTCTGCCAGTGAAGAGGGGCACAAGAAGCCAGGAAGGAGCACAGCCATAAATATTAAACCAGAAATGAAACCTATAAACTCACTAATGAATTAAGAATATCAAATATATTAACTATACTATTAAACAGGCATATTTCTAGGAGACAGAAACAATGGAAAACTGTCTTCCATGACATTTCAGGATCAGTATTGCTACATTTTAAACATAATATAGCTTACCAGTTAATACATATACATATGCTATGGGAAAGAAGGTATATGAGTTATACTCACTGAACAATATATTTTCGTTCAAAGTCACATTAAATTGGACAACAGTGTTGGCCAAAACTGAACCAACAGCAAGAGACACATGCTTGACAACCACCAGTCCCTCCATAATCCCAGCTATTTGTACTAAAGCATGAGGTTTTATAAAAAATGTCTTAACCTTTTTGTATTTTAAAAATTATATTTTTACTAATACTTATCCTTGACAATAACAAAAACTTAAAAAAAAAAACAACAATAATTTGTAGTAGTATACTGGGCAGAGGAATTTTTTAGCCCAAAGTTTGCAAAAATTTTATGACTAGAAAGGCATTGTTAAATTGAGAAATACAATGGACCCTGAAAGACAGTCACTACCAATCCCATATCTACCCCCAGTCTTTCTGTATGTAACATACATTCACTGGACATGCTGCTGTAGTACTTATATCTGCATTTACAGCTGCTGCGAGATCTTGTTTATTATTTTCATTCAAACTGAAGGTCTCTATGAAAAGGTGCCTCATTTTTTGTCTATTAAAACATACGAAAGGTGTGACATGATATCCCCCCCCCAACTATTACAGCCAGATTCACACCTCCTCCAGAGTAACTGCATTATTGAAGCAACATTGCTGAAATTCCCTGAATTCAAAAGGGACAAAATGGTGAAGGAGAAAACAAATGCCTGTTTCATCCTTTAGAGATGAAAGCAGTTAAGACGTTCTTAAAGCACTAGAAAGTGCTCAAGTTGTTGCTATCTATGTAATACCATGAAAGTTGATTTTGGTTTACTTTTTTTTCCCTTACTGTTTTCCAGATAGAGGTCTTAAGTTAGGGAATAAGAGGAGATATAAAGCACCTGAAACCAAATTCACATCAATAGTATAAAACAAATCAGGGAGTAGTAATAAATGTCAGAGCTGTAGCAGCAAAGGCAAGTCACTTTTTTCTCATACTTAAAGTGAAATACCTAGCTGTTATCTTTGTGCCTGCAGAGCCTCCCTATTGTAGATTCAATAATACAAGAGGCTTCTTATCAGCAGGCCCGGTGACTGATTGGAACTGTGATATGTTTAGACAATGCACTGTATTTAACTGAATTTACAGATGCTCCAACTCAGACCGGAGTAGTAAACGCCAGAGACTAATAGGAAATTAAACATGTACAATAGACTAACTCCATTTGCTCTCACATACCGTAATGTGTTTAGTTAACTTGCTCATAGTCACACTTTATCTTTTTCTTCATGGATTCTCTAGGATATGTTTCAAATTGGTCAAAGATTAAATCTTTTCATTTTTTTCCTCCACTATTTTATTGCTGCTTTCCCTTATTATTTGCCACTCTTTCTCTTGTGCAGATAAGCTAAACAAGATGACCCTAGGTATACTCTGCCAACACAATTATCAGATAGTCAGGAAGTAAAGCAAAGGTACAGAAGACCCCATAATACTAATATTAATATAACATGTGAGGAACAAAATCAGCTATTTATCTTAAAGAAATGGTTTATTTAATGCATTTGAAATCAAATGTGAATTTTAATGTACCTGGCAAGTAACAGAAAGGGGTACAGTGTATGGTGAACACATGCAGGTACCTAGTTTCTGTAGGTGACTAAAGACATGGTTTAAACTAACAGCTATTCAATATTTTCATTTCAGAAAACAGTACCAAATGAGTGAATAGAACCATTGAGACACAGAGGCTTCACATAGCTTCTGAATCTTCTACTCCAGAACAGAGAGGAGTAACTTCTTTTTAGATAAATTCTAGAATTGATCTGAGAGATAAAATTTCTTGAAGGAATTTTCAAAACCAAATTCTTCATTAATGTATCAACCAGAGTGTGGTTGTATTGCACTTATTAAAACTAGAGAATTTTCACAAATATCGAAAAACAATAAAATTCCAAAACCAAAACCCACTCTCACTGCTGGAAATATCTTTAGCCATTATATTTACTATTCTGGTTCAAAAAAAAAACCAAACAAACAACAAAACAACAAAAGTTAATATTCAAAAAATCTTAGGTCTGAGGCAGAAAAACAGGACATACAAAAGATTTCCAAACACATATATAAGGAGACATTGAAACAGCACTTGCAGCTTTTTTCCAAGGTGCTACCTGTGGGGCCGAATCCTGCAGTCAAGTAGCCAGGTAGACTTGGACCACATGTAGAAGAAAGGACCAGAACTAAGACTAGGTAGGTGAAAGAGTGGAATATGCCTTATCAATTTGCCACAGAATTAAAGAATATATTTAAAGAAGATATTCACCCACTCCCCAAATATTATCTGAGTAACGAAGTTAATTGCTTTAATGATTGTCTGGAAAGAATCAGTTACTAGGTCTCCAATGGAAGCAATGTATCAGAATGACAGATTTTCAACCTGATCAAGTAAGGGAAATCCCAGGTTTCTAATATAGAAATTGTCACTACAAACATTTATTTCTAAGCTCTGTTTTTTTTTTTATCGGATGTTATCAAAAAGGATGCAAGATACTACCATTAGGCTCTAGTTAGTTTTTGCTGGTCCTATTGAGAAATTTATCTATTTCCATTCCTTCGGGTATATCCATTATCTACATGGAAATTAATTAGTAAAATGGTAGTTTTCTAAGAGCTTTCCCCTGATACAATATTTGTCATTGTAAAGATCTATCTTTAAAAAAACCTAAATCTTGTTGATTTTTTCTACCTGAAACCAGTTTCCTGATTCTTAGATAACACCTCAGTAAGCAAAGATAAATAAAACAAACATTGTGAGGTAAAGTGGGCTTCCTGGAAATGGTTTGGTTGGTTTTTTTTCCAACTACTGAGCAGTATTGCAAATGTTACTTTTCCTAATCAGGTCTGATAGGTATTTGCAGTACAAGACATGGATAAATCTTTGACCAATCTTTAATTTGTATTAATGATGAAATATTTATTCCTTTAATATGAACCTAGAAACCCAGTGAAGCTGTGTTTGCATCTTTTACCTATTAAATAATATCTTGCTTTATTACTTTTGTCTTAAGAACAGAAAGGCTGAAAAATTATTTGTACCCATAATAAACTCCCAGCCACCATAGTCTATATATCTATGGTAAATATTTAATACTGCCATTTAGATCTTGGAGACCTCCTGAATGTGTAAATCACAATACCCTGTGGCAGATGTGTGCAAATGTGTGTATGTCCACCCTACAAACCATTAAGTATCAGTAAAGAAGAGTTTCTCTAACTTTCACCTATAAAACACCTGACCTTTTATATACAACTCAAGTCACTCAAGTCACTGAATCCTGTCCTCTGCAACTGCAAGTAACCATAGAAATAAATACCCAGTTTAAGTGGGTCCACAGAGTATCTACTCTCTGCTCCAAGTCACAGAATCACAGAATAGTTAGGGTTGGAAAGGACCTTAAGATCATCTAGTTCTAACCCCCTGCCATGGGCAGGGACACCTCACGCTAAATCATGTCACCCAAGACTCCATCCAACCTGAGCTTGAACACTGTCAGGGATGGAGCTTTCACAGCTTCCCTGGGCAACCCATTCCAGTGCCTCACCACCCTTACAGTAAAGAACTTCTTTCCTATATCTAACTTAAACTTCCCCTGTTTAAGTTTAAACCCATTACCCCTTGTCCTATCACTACAGTCCCTAATGAAGAGTCTCTCTCCGGCATCCTTGTACGATCCCTTCATACCATAGAACAAAATGGGTTTCCCCAATACTATAAAAGACAGTACTAAAAGATCAAAAACTACATCTTTAATCATGTCATGAATAGCAAGCAGACGTTTTGACCTGTGTATGCATACATGCATATACAGAATTTAGTATATAATAGTGCCACCACAACTCACCATGTATGCTGAACTACACTCACATTAAAGAAGACTATGTAAAATGGATGTAAGTCTCAAGCTGTAAATAAATCTCTAAAATATAAAGAAAAATAAAGACATGGATGCTATCATTTTGCCATCAAGGTATCATGGCCATATCCTTCTAATATTGCTTCTGGTTTTTGCAACAGATAGGATTTCTGTTGACTGTTGTCAAAGTGACATTGCCACAGACAGAATAGAGAGTATGAATGAACACAAGAACACATTGTGGCAAAAATAATACAAACATCACAAATGCAACATGAATGGACTACTGAGAGCCTGTAAATAACTAGCAATACTCTTGAATGGTCTTCTCCCTACTCATTAGTCGTTACTGCACCTTCCACAAACCTATCATACGCTGTATACCATTTGTGTCTTTGCCTTCGCTTTCATTACACTACTTAGTCTAAGTAGATACAAGGACATTATCAGGAGGGAGTTATCTGCATTTATTGTATGCGCTGGAGTTTTAAGAGAGGACCGCATTGATAACAGCATGGTGTGGTTTATATTTGTACTTATCTGACTGCAGTGTAATGGAGTTCAGAATTCCAACAGAAAAGCTAATAAAAAACCCCAAAGTAGCACGAGGGGAAAAAACTGGATATATAAAGGGGATATAAAACTAGATTGACATCATCTTTCATAAAGCTGGAATTAAACAGTCAGACTTGTTAGAAATATCTTTTAAGGATGCTATGGTTTAGTACTAAGAGGTTCATCCTGTATCCAGTAGCTCAGTGACAGCGTTGCCAGTGGCTGCAATGGGATTAGAAAGAGTGCCTTTGTTTATCAGTACTCCAAAATTAAGAGCTAATTTATCAGCTCAATTATAAATTCAGTGGAGCAATGCCCCATGCACATTAAGCATCATCATGGAGACTAGAATTTGGTAGAAATACAAAATAACTTATTCAAACTTGCAAAGTAATTTTACCTTACATAAAAATTTAGTCTGAAAAATAAATTGTCATCTTTTGCTGGTTCAAACCACTTTTTATTTAAATATATTTAAATAAACCTTCCTGGAACTGATTAGATGATGGTTCAGTATAAGGCTGTATGGCATTTACTGCTATTCGTGTTATCATTACCTACACATGAGTGAAGATAACTGTCACCATCATTTACAATACACAGGGAGCATGTGTCTTCGCACTTCATTACTCCAACTAAAACACCTTACAAACATTGCATAGCCATCTGCAGGTCTGGTCTGCAAAGGCAGTAAGTCAGAAGTTAGGAAACATGAACTGGTGACAGTTCATCCAACCTTAATTTTTGCTTTATCTTGCATTAGACTTTATACAGAAAATCAGACAAATAATGCTCAACTTTTAATATCCTCTTGCTATTGCTCGCCTGTACACATACAATATTCCAGATGCACTTCTGAAACTGAGACAGATAAAACAACTTGTAATTATTTGCAAGCACAGAAGTTTTTCTCTTTCAGTTGCTTTCTTTGCAACCTCTTCACACTTAAACTTCAGAACAGCACACCACTGACTGCTAGCAGAGGATCCCCATCACCTTAGCTTATAGAGATGAAACAATGGGTACTTTGTAGGGTTGGGAATAGTCTGGTCAAGTTCTCTGCCCTTGGTCCAATACTGTGTGAGATCATGCTGCAGGGTTCTAGGTCAGTCCTAGAGGTCAGTTTTGGGGATAAGATTAAGTTTTTTCTCTGTCTTCTTTCTTTTTCCCTTGCCCAGAAAATGTGTTTGTTTATTTAGACCAAACCAGAGCTCTTGAAGTGGTCAAGGTTTCGCTGGTCCCTAAGCTGAATCTGGACTGGGAGACAGCAGCCTGATTCTCTCTCCCTCCTCAATCCATGACCACAGCAACTCCATAATTATTTATGATATTGTCAGCCTGACAAGATTTTTGTGAGGAATGAAAGAAAAAGAAGGACAAAGGCAAATACTATTTGTATTCCAGCACAGGCTTAATGGAATTTTACAAGAAAAGGCATAAACATTTCTTTACCCCAAGACAGAATCCTTTGCCAAATAATAAAATCTTTCCACAAATAATGGAGATGGAAAACATTCTCAAATAAAACTCTGTAGGTTTGTTTGGCAAATAAAAAGTTGTTTAGCCACTCAAAAAGGGGGGATTCTTACAAGCTGTGGTTTGTGTTCTCCACTGAGAAGTCAAGAAAACACACTGCACTTGCTTCTAGGAAAGAAACTTCCAAGTTCTGGCATCTGACCACAGTCTAGTCTCAGCACTGACAGAAACGTATTCAAAGATCTCACTGGACAGTTCACATCTCCAATCCCAGTCAGAAAAATGACACTGAATACATACAGCTCTTCAGTTTGTACTAATTTCGGGGAAAGTTTGTGAAATTTTGATTTTCTTACTGGCAATCAGGAATTTGAACTGGGAGTACTGGTATACTTCAGATTTAAAGACTGAAGCACTGGAAGACCTGGTTTGGGTTGACAAGGAGCTAAAGGAGATGGCTCTTGTCACGAATAGACTATATCAAAATTATGAATGATGTACCTTGAGACAGAAGCCAAGTGTGACACCTATGAAAGCACAAGCCTGAAAAACAAAGCTGTAAAGGCTTGGGAGAAGGGGCTGGAAGGGAGAAGTGCAATGTAGAAATCAAGGTTTTTTTACTCAGTAGCTACTCCGCAAGGAAACATAATAATGAGAAAGATTTTGTCCAAATGGTACCATTTTACTTTCGTTGTATTCACACTGGTTCTTTCCATGGAAGGGTGTTAATGTTCCAGTTAGTACAGCCAAAAGCAGGGGTTCCTTACCAACCAAATTTGATGTGCAAATAACATTTTGGCCTTATATGAAAGTTCCAACTATTATTGGGAATGGGCAAAATCTTCCACTGGAGAAGGGACCTTGTGTTTCATTTCTGTTTTCTTAAAGATTATCCCTTTTTCATTTACATTCAATAATATAACAAAATAACATGCCCAATACACAGCTCACAGAATTTCTTATCCCCATCCCCCCACCCCCCAACTCTAACCCCCACCCCCTGCTTTGTAAACAAGGTGATTTACGGTTCTTCAGACTTTTAAAGATGTTGAAGTTTTTGAAGCATAGAGGCTAGCCTTTCAAACTCAAATAATGGACACATTATGAAGCAATAACTTCCTCTACAACAGGCTTTTAAAAAAACCTTACACTGTGTCCTATCCATTTACCAAAAGAGCAACTTCTTGGTTTTGCTACTACAGTGAAATATCACTTAGGAGCTTTTCAAACCTGTGTTTCAAACCTGTGTTGTCTATGTTGCACTAAATGTGCAAACTGTCTCCCTGATTCTGCACCATGCCATACAAAAAAACCCCCACCGTTTGCAGATCAAAGGGAGACGATTTATGCTTTCATCCCAGCTGACGGACGATTAAATTAAAACAGATCAGCAGTACAGTGCATGGGCAGGTGGCTTTAGCTGCCACTGCTGGCCTCAGAGCGATTAAATTGCGGTGGAGATGGAGGGCCTTCCGCTCTCATTCCCGCACTTACAGATCAAACGGTGACAAATGAGATGTTACTGCTCTTGTAAAGCAAGGCTACAATCTGTCAAAATCCAACATAATTTGTGACCCTACGTGACATCCTCTTTCTCTTTTTTTTGACATTTGAATACAGTGATTGCACCAGAGTCAAGTCCATTTAAGTGAATATAGTCAATTCTATCTAAAGGAATATAGCCTGTTAGCTCCAACATGGTAGCTGAATATATATCTGGTTAGTACTCCAGCGACCCTTTGTGTTAAGTGCATACCATTAACAATGAATTCTGATTTTTCCAAGTTATATAATTTGATATCTTGACAGCTCAGACACTTAAAGCACCACTATTTGTTTTAAATGGCTTTATTTTATTGTTTAAATGTCAGTATCAAAATAAGGTAATGCATACAGTCTTGTCACTTCCAGTGCAGTGGGAAGTGTTCCTCTGAGGGGGAAAAAAAGGTCTTGAGAGAGCTTGTTCTAAAAATGGACTAAAAAGTCAATTATGCCTTTTTGCTGCATCTTCAAATGACTTGCAAAACTCTATTTACACTGGGTCTTTTGTTTAATCGGTGAGCTTATTAAGGTACTGAGGAAGGAAGCACAAAGGGGCTGTGGCACTTGGCTTTCTAAAGAAACTGTCACAGTAATAAATAAAACTTTAAAGTAAACAAAGAAAAAAGTAACTGCATGTATATTGATTTTTAAGCATTTGTACAAATTGCCATCAACTGGCATAGTACGACTCGGAAGATCAAAAGTCTGAACTCTGCCCCAGATTGCAAATTAACACAGGCAGTGAAATTCCGATTGGAAGAATACTTGCAAAAACTGGCTAAATTCTTGTATTCTTTTTTTTCTTTTAAGGAAAACATACAGTTTACAACACAGCAATGTTGTTAGATTTCGACCGTATCTTTTTCCAGTAACTTTGGGGTTAACAAGTTCTTCTTCCCCACAGCCAAGAATTTACAGCATTTATCGTTCTCTTAACGTTTTAAGGTGGGCAGTTTAGCTATCTACCACAAAGCAGTCAAAGATCTGATCTAGGGGCTCTTTATATTTTCTGTTGACCATTGATCTTTGGGCTGGATAACTATACCCTCCAGGGAATTAAGTTAGAAACAGCTTTATTTACAAAGAATGAAGATGCATACAAAATCTCTCAAGTGAAAATCTTAGGGGGAAAAACAGATACGGTACACTGAGAAATATTTATACTTAAAGACATATATAGCACACTCCATTTCTATCCTTCAGTCCAAATGTGAGTCTAAACTTTCTTTGCATATGTTCCCTGTTTAGCATAGAGTTCTTTACACTGGAAGCAGCAGTGAATCTGCTAATAAATATAGCCAGCAGCTAAGGTGCATGCTGTGAAGCTACCGTAGATAATCTGCCATGTGCACAAAAACCCATCTAGTGCCTAGCCCCATATTTGGCAAATTATATACACTAATCCTGCCTTATCGTGATGACCCTCGTACCCTGTCTAGGCTTCAAGGCCTGTCAGCACCCTATTGTTACCGATTTATAAAAAGGAAGACTCAGCCCATGTGCCACACTCTATCCTGCTAACCTTGCCTATTAAAGGCAGGGTCTCTGCAGCCATCTGACATGCAGAGGGGGGAGCAGTCATGTATATAGTTTACATAGGCAGCAAATGGTACTTCACCCTCAACAGAGCTAAACAAGGCCCCGGGGTCATCAGGTCTATTATGTTAGGAGTGCATCAGAGGCGTCTGCAATAGCTTATGCCTACAGCTATGTGGGCAATAGAGAACACTCTCTGGAGCAAGCCACACACTATAGCATGCTGGTGGGGATACACTTTACAAACTACAGCATGTAAAGTAGTGGGCTCAGAAATAAAGTCGTAACACACTGAAGCAAGAGCAGTGTTTCTGCATACTACACCACTTTTCTTAACTATCAAATTCACTATTCGGTTTAACACTATGTTATCCAGATGAACAAGGTAAATGCCAAAGGTAGTTAAACAGAAGAGATACTCGCCAGGTCTCAGTCTTAAGGCAGAAGCAGCAAAACTCATCAACACCAGTTACTCCATCAGCTTCTTTGCATTAGAATCTGCAGTTGCTTTCAAACTGCAAGACCAGTGGGCCAGGGACTGTCACACGGATAAATCAGCCCACAGGGCTTGAAAGAAACAGCGACAAACGTTACTCTACTGTTTGTATATAGGACTGTATAAGAAATCATCTATTCGTTTGCAGCAAGATATCCTATTATAATGACAACCACAGCACAAGACTGCCAACTGGCCCATATTTAGAGGAGGTTACTGGCTTTTTATGAGTTCTATCTGGCCCTGGTTTTTGTAAAGGCTGTTCTAGTTTTATAGGCTGTCGCAAACCACAGAGCTGATCTCATTCCACTCTTCTTCCTTCCCTCATCTCTCTGCTTCTGATGTACTTTCTGTATCAGTCACTGGGGAGGAAGGGTAGGCTTTCACCTTTGACTGCGAGTATGATAGGAGGGGAGAGAAAGGTGGCAGAACATTATTAACATTAAAATATTTCCTGTTCGTCCAAGATGAGAATAAATTGTCCCCACATGACTATGCAGGATAGAGATAAACTGTTCTCCACCCTTTAGGAATCATTTGCCACCTTGGGGTTTTCCTTCCACCTCCCTAAATAAAACCCTGCATTGCTTCCCTTGAATAATGTTACTCAATAATTTAAAATATGCTCAGTTTGTTGGGGTTGGCTTTTTTCCCCCCTTCGCTGCTTATTATGTTTTTCAGTGACTCCTTTAGATTCTGCACCCAACTTGTTCCTATTGTTTCATTAATGAGGCCAGCTAAGAGTCGTATATTTCTATTTAGCTTCCTGGGCAACAAAATGGAAGCACGTGTGTGGGTAATGCTAACACAACCAAAGGCCTCCTAGGAATAGAGCGAGAACACAGTGCCTTTGATTTATAAATAGATAGCACTATTTATAATGCATAAACAAAATGTTTCATGATTTGTAATACTAAGCCCAGGCAGTTATAGTTTAAAAAATCCAAATGCCTACTGTCTACAGAAATAGAAACACTTATTTACGCAAGCATCATGAGGGCACGGGCTGGTATTATATGAACTCCTGCCAATTAAATGAGGTACTTGCTAATTACTATCCCATATCTTCAAGGACCAAAGGGGTAGAACACTGCCATGCGAGGCAACATCATATCATGTAGCAGAGCTGAACGCAATCCAGGTTAGATTTAATGTTCAGAAATGATCACATACTGTATTACTCATGTCCAGCAACAACATTTTGATTACAGGAATGCTAAGCTCCTGGTCTTAACCACAGCCAGCACTTGTTGCTCCTGAAAGATTAATGTTATCTCTGTATTGAAGTAACCCTCATATATGGCCAAAATTAGACTGTAAAAAGTCCACTGGTCTCGGAGTGAAACTGTTTTTAGAAACAGTCTTACAAATGCACTGGCTGGGCAAATCATCTGGGTCCGAACTGAACGATGCCTATTCAGTGGGTGTAAGAATGCCTGTCATAAGCAGTAGTGTAATTAGTACCTTGAACACCACTGCAGAAATGTTTCAGGAGAGGATAAAACACTTTCTTAACTTCTGGTGGGCAGGGTGAAGCCTTATCAAAAGTGACATAGGTCACTTTTGGGGAAAGGGGAAACTGAATTTAAGGAGATAATGTCCAATTAGAATATAAGGGTTTGCTCTTCCTGTATTTAAAATGCAGATGATGCTACTTCAGCCATGAGTTGTGTTACTAATATTTTCTATTCCTACTAAACATCTGTATTTGTCACTTACTTTGGCAAGTATACTGCTAGCTTGCTGCCCTTTTGTTCTAGCTGTGGAATGAATAAAGGCACATCTATTTTTTTCTAGTTCTCACATTGGTGGGATAGGCCAGGCCTTCTGATGCTAAACTCAATGAAAACAAACAAACACACCCCCCCCCCCAAATCACAGCTTGTGTGTGAAACAACACTTACTCATACTTGACCAAAGCTGTACTGAAGTTAGTAGAAAAACATGAGAAAATTTCCCTCTCATTTGCCAGGTCCAGCCACAGAAGTCTCAGCATTTTAGCAAGAGCTCAATAGATTATGGATCAGGCCTAATTTACAACCAAATTTGCATAGCAAATCAATACTGCTGGTTAATGGCATTGATAATTTAGTACTGTGATCTTAATATTAAAATTCAGATTGTTAAAACATGATGCAAGTATTAATGTACATACTGTAATGCACCACAAAATAATTAAACCATACAGTTATTGTTGTACAAAAGACAATGACCATTAATATTTGATGGCAAGTCAGGGTATTAGAATAACGATTAAAAAAAGATGACCTATTACTGCTCTCTTGCTATTTAACCCATCATATAATATCTGTAATATAGTAAAACTGAGCTTGCGTTTAATGTGGGACACATTAAACATCGCTGAAATCAAGCCTTGGTGTTTTGTTTATGAGTAGACATTGACAATAGAATAGATGAAGTATTCATGCTTTTGAAAAATTAAAACATCTTAAGAAACACTCATGAAGACTGAAAAACAGCTTTCTAAGCAGAGGACCCTCAACCATGTTGCACAGGGTAGCTTATTTGACACATATATTTGAGCTTCAGTTCCTCTTCCATCGCTTACGTGTAACTATTAATATGCAAATAAATATTTACCTGGAAATGCTTCTTCTGAACACTTCTTCTCTTTTGTTATAGACTGCCCCTTTGAGAGCCAGCTGGCTTTTAAGACCTACCTCTTCTACGGAGGCTATCAGTTTTGCAATTTAAAACTAACATCTCACAAGATAATCCTAAACAGGACTTTGAAGCTAACAAACCACATGCAACCACACACAGAACAGTATTACAGAATTCAGTGTGTGACGGCATACTTTTACAAAATGTCTTTACAAATTAGGCAGTTTCCATTTTGTTAGGAGAATACTATCACAATATTCAGTCTCATAATATTTTCAAGGTTTTTATTTCCCCTTTTTAACATAGTTCCTACTTGGGTTTGGTGGGGATTTGTAATTTCTGGTTAAAACTGTTGTTTCACAAGATTTTTAACTACTTAAGAAAATACACCTCTCCAGAGAATGGAATAGAAATGTTTAGGAAATGTTTCTCCAATTAATTTTAGGGAAACATGCTAAGCAAGTTCATAGCCTGTATTTCTATAAATCAAAACTGCTTCAATATATAGCTGCTTTTTGTTGCTCTTGCTGACGCTGCCTTGCTTCTTCCCTACGCCCTATGCAAAAGGCAGAATGAGCTCCCTTCACTTTCCCATCTTACTAACTCGAACAAAGTTATTTTGTGAGGTCTTGTAAACAACGGACACCAGACTAAGCCTTTTCCATACTCCAGCGTATACCTTGCCACGAGGTTAAAAAGTATTCCCCTCAGAGTAAGTGCATAAGCTTCCACGTCTCCCTTCACATACTACAGCAAACATGTACATTTGCAAAGAGCTGAATCTGCCTTATATCATCAGTTATGACTGAATTTGCAACTTAGCTCTGCAAACTGAGGACAAGACCCAAATTAATTTTACTGAAATTCATCTGCTCTTTTCCAAGCCTGGGTGTGACAAAGCCATCTGCAACCTACTTTATCACACAGCAGACAATGGGAACAACTTCACAGTTCAGCAATAAACACTTCAAACTAATAACATAAAAGTGACTAACTGGTTATTGCCCCGTTGTTCTTTAGACAAAGAATTCTCTCATTTCTCTAATCTTCCCTCAGTACAGGCAAAATCTTTTCTTCCTGCCCAACACTGAGTAAAAGAGATGAGAGGACTTCATGTCCTTTCCACACTCTACCCCTTCGCAAAACCAGTGGTTTACTTAAGGCCCAAGTGTGCTATAGCCAATGATTGTAATTACCTCTACCCTGGCCCCAGTGACACACAGCAGAACTTTCCACCCATGGATCTTAGCCCTCTGTGTGCATCAAAACTGCCAAACAGAGAAAGAGTAAAATTAAGACTGAAATTAATTTCCTTCAGACTTGCTGAGCATGGACACCTTCTGCATTTGAATAACATGAAACCAGTCCATGGGGAATCATGGGATCTGAAGAGTGTCCTAGCACAGATGTCCTTAGGAAAAGAGAGAAAGGAAGGAGGAATATTACGAAGAAAAGAGCTCCAGCTCACAAACTTGTTTTTGTAACATGAAGAATAAGGGAAAATGCTAGTTGAATAGAGGTAGAGTACTTATAGACTGTGTGACAACCAGCGTGCACCAAGACAATGCTTTGTGAAAGCACTTGGTCAACTCTCCTGCACAGCTCCTGGCTCATATGGAGACCCTGTCCCAACACGACCTCTGAAAGTTCTTGGTGTCTGGTCAACATAGCAAGCAAGCAAGCGAGAAGCACTAACTTAAGACTGCATTACACAAAGACTTTTGTGGGCTGTAATCCGTGGGCTCATGATAATCCATCGGTTAAAACAAGCTGAAGCAGAACAGCTTTACAGTTTTAAGGAAAACTGACAAGTATCAAGCATTCTGACTAAAAATGACATTTCAGAGAAAACTGATATTCATTCTGTATATACTGTACTGATTTAAATTAAGTGTATATATGAACACTGGGCTGAAATAAAGAAACAAATCATCTGTTGATGGACAAAACAAGTATTTGTGCTGTGAGAGGAAAAGGAGAAGAGGAGAGAGAAAAGGCATCTTGTAATGCAAGAACTTCAGGCGATTCTTTCCCCAAAGTGCATGCGTGACTACACATGTTAACAATTGCTATTTCTGTAGCAACAGCAAATTCCAAAATATTTCACAAATCAATCATATATTGGAAAAAAGAGAATAAGCATGGGGAGAAATCCAGCAGATGGCTCACACTGATGCTGTACAGTAGTTTAGGATGGGAAGTAGCAAGGATACTTAACAGCATCAAAATTAGAATTTCACATAACAATCCTTTCCAGAGAAAGAAAAAAACTTCAGCTTGAACTGCCATAATACATCAAAACATCAGGGTGGGAGGCTAGAGCTGAGAATGAGCTGTTGCATCTGTTATAATGGAAGAACTTGTTGTAAATGGAAGAATGCTGCTTCAGAAATAGAAATATGCAAAAGATGCTATGGAACTGGGCAACTTTTACATTAATTTATCTAAGTAGCTACAATTCTTTGTTCAAAGGTGGCAAAGCAATCAATATTAAGCAAATAAAGTGCACCTGCATTTTAAAATCTGTATCTAAAGTTTTTAAAAAAATACAAAGCTGAGGGCAATACAGTGCAATTTGTTAATGCTCGAGGCTTTCATCTCTGGAGCACTGGGTTCAAAGCCTTGCTTAGACAACAAAGTAGTACATTTATAGATGTCAGCAAACCAAATTTGATAGCTATTTCCCTGAAATACTATCTCTTTCCCTGCGATTGCAAAAATGTACAATACAAACAGCAACGTTTCTTGTATGTGTTTCCATCAGATAACCGCTTCATGCTGGTGTAATTGGCTACCCCTTTTCCTAGGAGACCTAGGACAGAATAAGCAGGTTCTAGGCCATACCTAAAGTAGACTGCTAGTAGAAACTTAGTTGAATTGTGCTACTAGAGCCTTTTTTTCCATCTTCATCAACCTACTTGCTGACATGATTGCCATCAACATCATGTCACCCGCACACCTTTTAAGGGGATATTAATGTAAGGATTATTTATATGAAAAAGGTTGTGATTTTACACCCCAAAATCTCCATGTTCATGGAATCACAGAATCGTTTGGGTTGGAAGGGACCTTAAAGCTCATCCAGTTCCAACCCCTCTGTCAGGGGCAGGGACACCTCACACTAGAGCAGGTTGCTCCAATCCTGGTCCAACCTGGCCTTGAACACTGCCAGGAATGGGGCAGCCACAGCTTCTCTGAGTAACCTGTGCCAGTGCCTCACTAATGTCTAATCTCAGTCTCCCCTCTGGCAAGTTAAAGCCATTCCCTTTGTCCTGTCCCTAAAGGCCTTTGTCCAAAGCCCCACTCCAGGTTTCCTGTACTCCCCCCCCCCCCCCCCTTAGGCACTGTAGCCGCTCTAAGGTCTTCCCTTAAGGAGACTTCTCCAGCCTGAACCAGCCCAGCTCTCTCAGCCTGGCTCCAGAGCAGAGCTGCTCCAGCCCTTGCAGCATCTCCATGGCCTCCTCTGGACTCACTTGATCTTATCCAGGAAATAATGAGTACCAGCTTCTGGAAAATAACCACTGTACATAGACACTGGCTGATGGTAAAACCAAACAGCTTAAAACCAAGGGACTCAGCAGACCAAATACCTGAATGAAAATCTTAATTATAGGCAAATACTCCCACATAGTCTGGTCTTTTGATAGAGTGCACAACTTTAAATACATCATTCTTGTAGACTTGTTTACTCAGAAGACAACCAGACTCATTCTTCCTTTTACTTCTTCTCCCTCTAAACACACATTAAATCTTAAATTGGAGTTTGCATCTCTTTCTTTTCAGCATGCAACCTAAAGGTTCAACTTTGCTATAGATGGATAGAGAGGAATAAAAGAGTATCACTAATCAGTTAACACTAACACTTCATTCTCTGTAGGGATCATGATTTCAGAATGTTGTAGAAACACAAAAAAAAAACAAAGCACTGCTATCCACGTTTCCCAATATTCACCAATACCAAACCATAAAAGAAAAATATGGACTGAACTTTTACTTATTCTTTTAGAACATTATCTGCATGCAGTGTTTTCCGTGACTGTAGAAACATTTTTATCCTTCATAAAAAGACTCATATTGATAACCAGGCTGGAAGTGACAGCATAGTTAGAAATGCTCATCTTACTATTTATCAATATTTAACTGGCCTTCAAGTCCTACTTTAAAGGTTCATGAGATTCAGAAGTAAATGACATGAACTTCAGGATGTTTGAAGAACTTTTCCCTTCTTTCATTTACCTGATTCCCAATCTTCTGACTCCTTTCTCTGCTTGCCTTGTTATTTCATCTTGATTCTCCACCAAAAACAAAAGCCTTTGTTTTGGGAATAATTCTCTCTCCAAAAAAGATATTTGTTCCCTAAATTTTCTTCATCATCATCTTTTCTAGAGCAGATATTAATCCTCATTTTGTCACTGACAGAGAAAACAAGACCACCAGACAGAAAAAACAAGACACCAAAGCACTGTAATGTTAATCCACGAATGAGTGTGAAGTTCATTTGCTAGAACTACACACTACAGAAGTACTACCGCTGCATTTTTCTGCTGTTTTGTCTGAGTCCTGACACTTTGATAGTCAATTCTGCTTCTTAAAATACCAGATTTAACTCAGTTTTTACACTTCTATTCTGCTCCATCTAGTGGATTATTGATTTTTGCAATGAATGCTGCAACAATACTATTACAATATAACATGCTGGGTTAGCTATTAGGGCAAGGGACCATTTTAAAATGATTATTTTTTTTGGCTTTAGATGAAACAAATTAAGTCACATTCCTGGGTACCTGGATAAGACTATAGGATTCTGGCAGCATGTTCATGCAACATAAATGGGAAAATGGTGTAATTTAATTATATCACTGAAATAAGACTGAATAAAGGACAGGCCTTGATTATAAGGGACAGGTGGCAAAATTTCTCCTGGTGCTTGCACAATTTACTAGGTCAGTCCTGGGGAAATAAAAACTCTATTCCGTGCCTGCACTGTTTGCTGTAACACTGATATCCTCCAGGCTCCATAGCCTAGATTTCAGAGTTTCCTTCCTGCACTTGGTGATAGGAAAAATTAAGTAACACGCTTGATAAGCTGCTTTGTTTGCACAAAATGAGTAATTTTATTCAACTCATGTCTCTTCAATACAAATACAGTTTTGGGTAGGTTTTTTTTTTTCTGTGCACTGCTGTTTTTAATACTCTCTTTACAAACTCGTGTTCAGAACTGCTAACTTTTCATAGGCATGCTTAAGGTAATGAGAGTTTGATGGATGAAAGGAAAAATTAGGTAATTAGTCCAAGCTCATGAGTAGTTAATTTCAAAGCAACGCAGTTAATGGTAAGAATTCTTGTTGTCCTTTCAAAAGCCAATGTAAAAATACTTAGCCAACAAAACCTCCCACATCAATGAAACAATAATACTTGTTCATATGTAGAATCATGGGAACCAACAACTGAAAGACAATGCTATTTAGGCTAGCTGCAGGATGTGTGTTCTGTGAAGCAATTTACAGCATAAGAAGAAAATATTAATTTACTCTCCCAGATCACATAAAGTTACTACGTTATGCTTGGTTTCAACTATGAACGTAGCTGGGAAAGTATTAAAAAAGGGCCTATCACCATAAAAACTAAAAGTCAACTGAAATATTAAGCCCAGAGTTTTCCAAGTAAGCGTGGGGTTTGAAAATACATAATTTCAATTTGTAGATTTGATTTTCTTTCTAGCAACTCCACTAGTTAGCTGTAACTCAATGAGATAATACTAACTCCAGATCGATTTGCTTTTCAGGACTTTATTGTAATAGTATGCAGCTATATAGCATATTCTATCAAAGAATCTTGAGGTGTTCCATAAATATTAATTCAATAAGCCTCACAACATGCTGGTGAATAGCTCCACATTATTTTATCTATTATATTTTTGCTGGAGGCACACAAAAGTGACTTGCTCTGCAATAGAAACTGGTCTTGATTCCAAGGCGCTAGATTTAACCACTAGAACTACTCTCTGGCTGCCCCAGATCAACAGCAGCTTTGTCACTGACTTCAATGAAGTCATGATTTCATGGCAAAACAAAGGATTCTTCCGTAATAATCTGCAACTGAACACTACTTTTGAGGTTCAACATCCTGCATTAGTTCATGTATTTTCAATAAGTTTCCTCCTAGAGACAGATGACCATCTTTATCAGAGAAGCAGTAAATGTTTCAAAGATTTTAAGCATGCATACAATTGACCTGACATATTGTAACAGCTCTGACAATATGACAATACAGTCCTCTGCTCTGTAGTGCTGTAATTCATGAGAGTCACAAATAGGACTGCAGCCTTAATTTTCAGGTGACTTCCATTTTTACATTCACAATTTTGCAATCACCGTAGTTGTGAGAACAGTGATATGCATTAGGGTAATTGATTGTGCTTTGAAATCAAGTAATCAAATGAGCATCAATTAAGCCTGCAAATGTTTGAAGCCACAGAACTACAATTATTTTTTTTCCTCTTGCAAGGCTCTCAGCAAAATACACTGGGCAAAGCTGTGTCTTCTTCACAGATCAGCCTCACACCATGTATTTAGTGGCTATATTAAAGATTCAGACTGTGTGATAAATGAATTTAATACCGAGGGGGTCTATACGTAGCCACTTTCTATTCCAAGATCTCACTTTATACTTAACAACCAAATCCAACAAAACAATACATATGTCCTACATACCACAATGCCTCTCTTCTTCCATCTGACCCACCAAATGGAGCTGGAACCTGAACAGAGATCCAGGCTCCCTTGTGCAAAGCATGGGGGAAGTCAGACATCTCAGGGCAGAATATAAATGAGCCAGCGTACACACACTGCTGCCACCAACATCTAGTTTATATAGTCAATTTATATGGAAATTCCAGACCTATCCCTCCTGGGCTTCCTGGAAATGCCTTACTCCATTCAGGATTCCTAGTATCCTATTCCTGCAGGAAGGTATGGCACCATACCTTTTCTAAAGCAAACTTGGATTTCTTTTCTTAGGAAACACAGTACCATCAGTTCCTTCAGGTTTAGAGCACTTACACAGATTTAATGCCCCTGTCTGTCTCAAGGAATGAAAAGGTATCCCAGCTCCTGGAAAAAGCTCTCTAACTGTTATGGCAAGTCTTTTGGACAAAACACCATGAATGCAGAAACCTCATCTCTCCCTTCCCACATGCTCACGGACCTGTAATAGAATACACTGCAAAGGTGAGAAATTAAACATTCAAGTGAAGAAACTGAGGCACGGCAGTGTGATCACCAGTATGTTACAGAACAAAGCAACCATGGACACTATTATTTATCCCTCTGTTGTGGTTTGAAGCCAGATCAAGCTCTTGGGGTACTCACAGGAGCATCTTTGGTTCTAGAGTTAAACACAGGATAACTAGGAAGCTGTTAAGATCTATCAAAACAGGCATTTCAGTGTTTGCACAGAAGTGTGCCGCTATAGAGCTACTGAAATTTTAAGGGCACTGTAGGAACTCCAGTAGCACGAGCTCCAGCACCAGGGTACATCAGCAAATGCCACTGTTAGAAGATCAGCAGGATTTCCCAGGGACTGCCACTTTGGATTAAAGCCGATAAATTCCACCTAAGTCTCCACGTAACTGGAGTACCCTGGTGAAATCTAGCATCATTTCAAATTGGGTTATTGTTATATATATAGAATTCCCTTAATCTCAGGTTATCATTTAACAGTCCAGATTAATATTAAAACAAACAAATACATATATATAAAAGTCCTGGTCATTTTTAAGTTACAAGAAAAGGAAACAAAAAGCAACTGGTCAAGACTGACTACTCAAGCTGAATGAGCAAATACCCACTATGGTGGATTATATGTGGTGCTTCACTAATTCCAATAAATTTACCAGGAAAAACCTCATCCGGTAATAAGTGTTGGCAGTACTGCATTTTGAAACCGTAAACTCCTGAGGCACAAACCTGTCTATAAAACTCTTGGACAACTAAAGGTGCTATAAAAATAATAATGCATTCAGCTTAACGCAATTTTCAGCTAAAAAAAAAATATATATATAAAAATATCAGTCAATCCTTCCCTCCTCCACAGTTACTACAGAAATTCTGTTCTATTAGGGTAATATATATATTTTTAATGCAAAATTTCAATGGGAACCATTTTTTTATAGGCTACTAATAAACCCTTTAAAACAGGAATTTATAATGGAAACAGTGACGAACCCTTAACTACAGTGTATGCAACTATAATAAAAAGAATTAATGTAGTCAATTTGTACTACTGTTCTCAGAACAAAAAAAACCCCTCTATTTCAACCGCAATCCTTTCAACAGCTGATTGGCAAGCCTGTCCATTTCTAGTCTGCAGTGTTGTCAGTTGTCTTCAACATGATAATGAGCCTGTCACCATATTCAAATAGCCCTGTGACAGCATGTTTTGTGAGCATGACGTCCACTGCAAAGGGTCTGTCAAAAAGCACCTTTCAGAAAATGAAAAGAGAATGCTTTTCTGATGATAAATCTAGTTTCCTCATAGCAAAAAAGAAGGAGATTTTCTGTCTGATTTTGTCAGCGTTGTGTTGCATTTGTCTTCAGCTCACCCTGCGTTCTGACGCATAACAGTTTAAAGTTATCTGTAAAGACAAAGTGAGAAATAATAATGTTTTTGGAGTTCACTGGAGGCTTTGCATAAAACAGCACTACTGCTAGCTTTCTATCAAATTACACCTGGAAGGGCGAGGGAATGGCAGGGGAGGCTAGCTTGTTATCAGAAGCAAAGAAGGCTCACGGTAAAGATCTCAAAGTCTACACACTTCATTCGTTAGGGTCTTCACTCTTCCCCAAACAACCTATTAAAAAAATCTCCTTTGCTATGTGTGGTCCTACTTAAATGTGACCAGGGTGCATGAAATTCTCTGGCTTTCAGACCAAATGGGGGAGAACATAGACACAGGCAGAGGTCTCCAGGACTGTTATGATTCAAGACTGTCCTACAGGCTTCAATGCAGTTACCGTGTATTCCACATCCAGCTGCCACCAGTGGTACCATCAGCCATGGAAATTTCTTGGCAACAAGGATTCCTCTGCACATGTGTAAGCATCTTCCATTAATATCAATAGGAAATATACAGGTTCATTGAAACAGAGTGCTTTATTTATCCTGTTGACAAAAGTTGGCCTTAATTTGCCTTCACATTTTAAGACTCTTTTCAGCATTAGCTGACCAAGGAATCCACATATAAAGAGAAGTGTTACAAAGAGAAATGTAAAACCCCAAACCAACAAGCAATAAAGCTTTCTCTCAAGTCACTGAGTGAAAAAAGGGTGGCAATGGCTGGACTTTGAAGTCCCAGGCTGAATGACACGTTACCCTAGGAGAAGAAGTTCCACTTATAGCTGTGTCTCTGACACCACATGATTTTTACTGAGCAACCCTTGTTGTCTCAGGTTAAATACCGTAAAATGGGGATATTACTGCCTACATCACAGGAATGCTCTAGGACCTAAATATCCTCTTGAAAATAAATTCCTGACATGCTCCTGATGCCTTCACTACATAGAAGTTACGCTGCACAAGCCAAATGCATTTCAAAGTTATCAAAACAAGTTTGTTTCCTTAACTGTTTGTGAAAAACAGTGAACCTGTAGTATTAAGATACCAAACATGTAGACTTCCTTCTGCTAACTACTGACTTCTAGTAAAACTAAGTGTTTTACTGTTAGCGCTACCTAGTGTTTTTTAGGCAAGTACAAACATGAGGTTGATGGTCATATGAGGCTACACTCTAAAATCTGGTTGAATTTGTTTGAGATTAAACAGCTACTATGAGTGCGAAGGTGCAACTTTTACCTTCTTCACCTTCAACATTTGCTTTTGAAAGGACCTGCACTGCTTTTGTCTTACAACCTCCATTATTTTTTCCTTTCCATTTATGCATACAAATACAATACCCATATTTATTCTGCCTATAATTCATGATTAAAATTATGAGTGAATAAGGAATTTGATTCAGCCGGGTCTAACAAGCTGAAGCAAGACAATTTTACTGACAATCAATTTAATTTATTTTGGTTATTTGTTAGAGGAGAACTTTATGTAGAGGAGCTGCATTTTAAATCTGGGATATGCAACATTTTGTTCCACGTTTGATACTGCAATCCAATATACCTGGTAACCGAATAAATTGCAAATGTAGAATTTTTAAGCATCCAAGTGAAGGCAACTAAGCACTGCGCAGTTTTAGACTACAGAAATGGACAACCAACATTAAACATGACTGATTCTTAAAGTCTTCATTGCTCAGCTGGAAGGAAGTATTACAAAGCCAAAAACCAGAGCTGTGGACAGCTGGCTTTGTGCAGTACCCATTCTCTGCCTCAATTTTCAAGCCATTCATTTTGGGGCTGGGAAAGAAGGAAGGAAGAAAAGGAGCAGGGAAAATAATCCAAACTAGGCCACACAAATGTACAAAGTAAGCTTGGGTCTCCAGGACTTCCGTTGTCTCAAGGAGTTGTCACCACCCTGAATCCTCATTAAAGTTGAAGAGATGATGGAGCAGCATTAAAATGAATGCAAAGCATTTGCCGCAATCTCCTGCTCTCGCACCACCTCCAAATGAAGGCAGGCGTTGCATAATCCAGGCAGCCAGAGCTCCTGACAGGTGGATGATTTATGTTCATAGTCAGAAGGATTGGAGAGCCTGCAGAGGACACAGCGTGAGCAAGGTGGTGGCGAGACAGATGCTCTCAGTGGGCTTGCAGGGGCTGGCAGCCTCCAGCTAGCTCAGGTGCAATTTGAACACTTTAGTACTGAACTCATATTGCCTAGATTCCAGCACAGCAAGATGCCATTTACAATATTATGTACAGTAGATACACTATCAAACCTATCTGTGTGCTATTTATCTCTCTCTATTTGTGTATACAGACACGCACACAAAATATGTGTTTTTATCTACTTGCAGCTGAGCTTACTGTGTTCATGCTCACTTCGTGTATGCGTATTCTCCATTCAAAAAGAAAGGGCAGATTAGGACAAATTCTGCATTGTTACAGCCATTCAGCACAAGTGAAACCACCAGAGTTGAACAGATGTAAGTGGGGGAAGAATTTGGCTCTAGCTCTCAGAGAGCAGGGACAGATCTGGGATACTAAAAATGCTGTCAGTGTTTTAAGTGCATTTGAGAGCTAGGAAAGAAAATGACCAAGGTATGATGAAAACATCCACAGGTCCAAATGTACTTATTTACATGCCTGTAATGCACAGGAAATGGTACAATGACACTGTTCTGCAGAAAATGCATAATATTAGCAAAATATAATGAAAAGTGACACTCATGCCATCTACTTTTTTAATCTTTCAATGGAACGAGTTCTTCTGTGTTACTCAGGAATATCTAAAAATCCCATCCAAAACTGCAACACCATTTCCATCCATGTAATTCAGCGCCAAAAGAGAAGCTATGTGTAATACGTGGTGGGCTTTGAACTTACCCTTCTGTTCTGTAAGCAAGAGACTGGTAGATTAACCCTTGCCCCCCAGTAAGATATTATACCTGTTAGTGTCACACAACTATATGCTCATTTGCTCTTTAATGTAAAAGGTGAAGCCAGAACTAAATTATTTTACCTTAAGCATATCAACAAAATAAACAATTCATCTGCCTCATTTCAGACCTACCACATTTTCCAATCAAACCTGTCAGGTAAGTATGCAGCTTTCGGGGCAAACAAAGAGTTAAAGCATTCAAATGTGCACATCACAGGTTATCTGGGTTGAATCTGGGACTCTGCTGACTCTCAACTCCTTTCTACTTTAACAGATGGGGTCAAAGGTGGAGCTGCAGACGAGAATTAAAGACACATACATCCCTTTAATCAGATAACACATTCAAAGACTTGCAAATTCCCAAGAAGCCACTTTACAGGCACGTGTCATAGGCTATTCCATAAAGGGGGAGGGAACTGTGGAGAACAGAGAAAGAGGACTTATTTCAGCTCACCAGCATTAAAAAAGGCAGGAAATTAGTGGAGAAAAATGGGAACAAAATGGGATGGATTGCTAGCACTCAGAATGTTTTCTGATTGCACACATCTCCCTAGAGAGGAACTCCAACATCTGAAGCCTCCACACTCTGCATCCAAATGCTTTTGCTAACTTCATTAACCAGTCATGTTTAAGAATACTTCATAACAAGTACTTTAATTAGAGATGAGATGAATTATCTTGCCAGTATGGATGTCTCCAGCAGTACCAGGAGTCCAGAAGTAAATACAGTCATTCAGCTGAGTAGTACTCACAAAATAGTGCAGGTCAGGTAATGAGAACCTCAATACATTAATGATTCTCTTTCCCACCTGGACAGAAAAAGACTGCCTAGAGGATATGTGCTTGCATCAACTATTTTCTGATCAGCATTGTTCTGCTGCAACTGTGGTATGAAGAGAAAAAAAGAATAATCATGAAAATGAGAGAAGATAAAAAGCGAAGAAAGTGAATCTTATGTCATTTTAGCTAGCCTGTGGCTTTGTTCTCCAATTACTGCACTCCTTTGCGTCTCATACAAGACCAAGCAATGGGGAATGTGGCACGCTCCATCAGACAAAAAGCATCAGCAAGGCCTATGGCTGTACACACCAGATTCAAAGGTGTTCCAACTTCTCTTTTTGTCTGAAATAAGTCAGAGATTTGTGTTTTGGGGTGATGCTCCTGACAGGCTGTTGAAAAGGTAGAGGCTACTCATAATCAGTCCCTTTATAAAACCATTATACTTAAGAGTTTCCCTTCTCAGCCTGATCCATCAGCTGAGGTATACATTAGCAGAAACTTTTCTAGTACACCTTTGAGTGAGAATTCACAAAACCAATACATTTAAACTGGTATTTTAAAACAGATTTCTACTTCTTACAGTAAACATTAATATTCCCATTTCTGTTTTTCACAGCCTAACCCTGCCTTGAAAGTGGAAGCTTAAGAGCTTGCACTGAAAGTTTTGAGAGGGAAACCAGCAAGTGAGTTGTGAACTTAAAAATTAGTTTAGAGCAAGACTTCTTCTAACATTCGATAATCTGGATCCCAAGTATATTTATGCCATCTCTTAAGTCACCTTACGTTAACTTACAAAATATACCCAGAAATGGAGTCACCAGCCATTCTGGTGGCTTCTGACGAGTATGTTCCTCTTCACACGTTTCAGTGAATAACTCATAGGGTTGGCCATGCAATGAAATCTAAAATGCCCATTTCTTAAGCTTCCACTGAACTACTGAAATTATGAAAATGAAGTAGAACTTAGGAAAGAGAAAACACTGGACACCTTTGTAAATCCAACCTAGCAGGCTGTCTGAAAAGCGACATGTGGCTGCACCACTGTTTAACAAATTATATAAAACCAATCTGTTGACTGACACAGACCAGAATGAAAGACATGGACAGTCTGGAAAGTCCCTCTTCAGTCAGCCACCCACAGGACTGGAAAAGGAATATCAGAAAGAGAAAAAGGGCAATGATGATGTAATAAATAATTTTGATATGGCTGGCTAAAAATGACAAGAACAGCAATGCTGTATGGACTGAGAAAAAGGAAAGATAAGAGACAAAAGTCAAGGATGATAGTCTTGTTTTGTTTCTTGACTCCGAGGGTCTGCATGCACTCAGCATGCATCAAGTGACCAACATTCTCTCATGTTAGTCAAGCAGTTTCACTGCAAAACAATAAAGAGCACACCAACAATTCTGCCATGGGGGGCACAGACTGAAGGTAAGCTTATTATAGAATAGTACCACCCAAACTTTCTTTTCGAACGCATTTGAAACTTTCCAAATTAACTATTTGCATAATTAACTGTTTTAACGTGAACTGCAGTAAAATCCTATGCAAGCAACTTGCGTGGAGTGTTGGTTTTGGATCTGCTGCACTAAAACCGCAAATCAAACTGACATCTGATCTCATACCTGCTGATCCTGAAGACTAAAACCAGATGCTTAAGAAGAGAAAAATAGATAAGCATATTAACTTTATTGGGACAGTAAAGAACCAACAGGAGATATTGACATTATTTAGTAAGTGAATATATTTAACATAGGTTGTGTTTGACTTTCTCCAGAATCATTAATTTAATAAAAGACTATTGAGGCTTAAAATAAAGCTATGATTTTAATTTATAAAGATTAATAGCTGTATTAAGTCACTATAAGGGAATCAGACTCCTCCCATAGTATAAACTGGTATAAACACCTCCAGCCTGTAAAAGGACATGACTGACTGGGGGAAGACCCTGGTTTAGTTACATTAACATCCCAATAAACCGTGTTGACTCAAACGTTTTCTTGTAGGACAGCAGAGATTTCAAAGTGTGAAGTATCTGAGGGATAGCACTAGATGAGGTCAGAGGTAACAGCTGCAGATGGTAGTTTTAGTGCTGCTCAACACATTCATCACATTCATTACTTCGGCTGAGTGAAGAGGCCAAGAGAGTTCCCCAGCCTCCAAGTTTTTTGGTGCCAGTCCACCCCAAGCAGCAAAGCTCTGCCTGTACATCTGCCACATGGGTTCTATTTAGCAGCACCTACACCATTTCAGCACTTCACCCCAAATAATCCTACAATACATACTGCTGTTTCTACTATGCCTGTACACAGCAAAAGTCTTACTGAGGAGATTCAAGTGCTGCTCAAGTAAGGGCTAAGTAGAATACAAACAGAGGTTGGCTCCAAAGTGGCATTTTAGAGATACACATATGTATCACTGCTAAATGCACCTTCTACCCGAGATGCTAAACCAATTCCACTCAAACAGGGGATGTGAAAATATCTGCAAAGAAGAAATAGAGAAAAGTGAAGAATACAAATAACATTAACGACACTTTTTACAAAATGACCCCTATTAAATACAGGGCAGGACCCATTCAAGCACTCTGCAATAAATGGCAGTGCCATATTGATGTATGTGCTTATGGGTGGCAGAGAGACCAAGAATGAAAGGCAACTATTTGTCTGGAAGCTCATGGGAAAAGATGTCATATCATACATAGTTCTACATCCTTCAGACTTGTTGCTACCTTACCGTACCACTTATAGTGCTTCCACTGTACTTCCAGTGCATAAGCAAATGCTCACAGGGACTAAATCCACTGAATAACTTTAAAAAAAAAAAAATGCAATAACAATTTCTAGATAATTAGGAAAAAAGCTTCTTTCTTACTTTAGGATCAAAAGAAAATGACAAATGAGGATATTCAGTTGACAGTTTCAGACTGTACTAATATTTTCTCATCACAGTGATTAATTTTTAAGGGTATTCCAATTTAAGTAGACCTGTGGAACTGCAAAACAAACTCCTTCTTATTCTGAGGAAGTAAGAAGTAAGGTATGTGCACTAAAAATAATGCTGATTTTAATCCGATTCAAAATCTTTCAAACTGACTATTTTTAATAACAAAATTACAAAATAACTACGGGCTGAATGCACTCTTTGTTGATGCCTGCCTGACCCCGCAAACAAGTGCAGTCACTGCGATTCCCACTAGTGACAAATGTGGGTGTAGAATCAAGCAGAATCAGATAGCTGATCTCAAGGAAGATGCAGATAAATACGCCAGCAAACGGCTTTGGCCCCAGATCTGCAGATGCTAACGTCAAGAAAAGTACATTCACAAATGTGTGGGAAGCCAAGAAATGCAAATAGTTGTAAAACACAGACTTATAAATGATACTACTTTCTCTACATTCACTTCATACCGCCTCTTTTATGATAGTGGAGTAGTAGAAATTGACAACTGCAAAACAGATTTGTATCCGGAAAGAGAGAAATCTTCTTTGAAGACTGAGCACAGTGAACTGCTGGGATGTCTCTGTTTCATTCCCAGTGATTATGTGGACCAAAAACGCTCATAGGCAGAGCTTAAACCAGACTGGCACAACACTATAACGCAAGCACTGTGAGAACTTCTCAGGCCTACAGCTGGCCTTAGCTATAGGTACTCTGGTGTGATTTCTAACCCCAGAAAGCATACTCACACCTCCAATATTTGCTTTCCTGAGTATTTTTTAAATGGATGAATAGAAACGCTCGTTCCTTGGCCTCACTATAAACACTAACCTGCAGCTGAATAGTTTGTACTCCCTCATCAGTTACAGAGACCGGATAGTCCTGAGCCATGTTTTAGGGCAGACAAATTGAGCTGTCAGTTCTAATGTGTGAACTGGGCTATCAGGCCACATTTTGGTTAGGAGGAAAGAGGCCTACGTATGAACACCAACAACACTTAGAGATTAGTTTCTAGTGTTTCCAAGGAGATTTAACAGGTCCCAGTATAGATTAAACCAAGCATAGGTTGAATAAAAGAAAGAAAAGTGAGAGCATAGAGACAGAGGGAAATAAAAGGGTGGGAGGGGGAAATAAAAGGGATGGGAAGGGAGAAATAAAAGGAAGGGGAAGGGAGAAATTGATGGGAGGAAGGAAAAGCAAAAAGGTGGAAGAAAAGGGGGAAAGGAGTGGCAAGGAGAAAGGGGGGTGGAAAGGATGAAAGGGGGAGAAAAAAGGGAGGAAGGAGGGAAAAGAAAAGAAACACTTTGAAAAAAGTATCTACACTAGAAACCAAACTCCCTATACTAAAATGTAGAAAAGGGACACTATTCAGAAGAGACTTCAATAGAAGAAATGATGCTTTAACACAGGAGCTTTGTTTAATATCCTGCATTAATGAAGGATCTCCTTAAGTGTAGTATCACAATAGAGAGCATAAGAAATATCACTGAGGTCAACACCACTCTATTAGCTATCATCCTGTAGAGAAATGTTTCCTTTGAATACCATTAGTGCTTTCTCCTTCCCTTTGTTCTAATTTCTGAAGGCAGCAGAAACTAAAACTTCCTCCACAATGATTTCTATTTTCTTCTTGGCAGACTAATGGTATTAGACTTGTGAGAGAAATTTACCTTGGCAATGTCTTATGCACAGGCCTTTTCAAGGGAGATGTTGTTAGGAGGAATCCTATTAAGCAGGCTTTTTCACTAGCCTCAAAACACGGATGATAACGCATTTTTAGTTATAAAGAAAATGGCTTAATTTATTATTTTGAGAGAGAATCCATTAATCTGCTCCTGTGCATATCACGCATCTCTTTATGTAAAGAGTAAAGCTGCCTGTTCTCCTTGCTGTACTGGACTCATTTTCATAGATTGCCAAAACCAGAACGGATCAATATGGTAATTTAATCCTATCTGCTGCTTAACACAAGTCAAAGATGTTCATAGAGTAACCTCTGCATAATAAACTCAGTAATTTACACTTTAAAACACACATACCCCTTTAAGAAGTATTCTTATATCTGAATTAATTTTCAAATTTGAATTAATGAAATCTATTAAAGTGTGAAGAAAAAATACTTTAGGGAACCCCAATTTTAGCATCTTAAGAAAAAAATTAACTAATATTAACAATCTCATATATGTTACAGTACCCTGACCATCTCAAATATTCAAGCGTTCTAAAAACTGTCAGCAATTGCTTTTATACAGATCAGTGCCAAAGGAAAAAAGATTAAAACAGAATTCCTTTACACACAAGGCAGGCTCTGACCACTGCCTTAGGGGTGCTGAAGTCACTTTGAGGGACTGTATGAAACTGTTTTATATAAACCAAGTAAACTAATAACTGAGAAGTGTTAAGGGCTACTCAGTGGGGAGCTAAGTACAATACGCTAACTGCACTACTATGATGGAAAGGTTTACACTCAAGTCAGCACTGACAGCTGATAAGCTTGGAGAGTTTCTTTTCATTTCTTGAGCTCAATGACTACTAATACACCAGCAAAGGTACAAGGTTTACAGACATGAAAAAGTATATAGTTGATTTACCCATAAAAGAGACTGTTGAATCTGCCAAACAAACAACAATCTAACGTAGCTAAGCCAGTTTCCATTAATAGCAGGTGAGGATATGGCCTCCCATTTTCAATAGCTGGACTAATTAAGCTGGAGTTCTGTCACTCCTTCTATTCAAACTGGGTACAAAACGACTGATGGTCATTTGCAAAGGCCACCCATTCCTAAGGAAAAAACAAACTTACTTAGGTGAAGCAACCCAAATTTTCTGCCATTTCATAATGGTATGATTTATTTCTCAAATAAACTTCAATTTGTTTCCTTATGCATCACCCAGTTATGAACTACACTTACTGAAATAATAAGCAATGCAGATCAGCCACTGCTAACAACCCATAAAACTTCTGAAATCATGCAGGTATCTCAGGTATTGGAGATGAGAGATATACGAGAGATGTTTTGGTGTCAACAGTCCTGTGTTAAGTATGAACTAGCACTGCTCAGAACCAAGAGCTACGACAGGATACTGTATTTCAGACGGTCTAAAAGCTGTGTTAGTGCCACTCAGTAGGTTCCCCTCTCAAGTTTTTAACCTTGCTACAGTGTAGAGGCAGATAAAACTGAAGCTATGGCTTTGCCTCCATGGAGAAAATAGAAACCTACAGAATAACTTCTTGGAAAGACAGTTATATGAACTCTGCATCTGAAAGAAAAAATTATTTTATTTTGGAATAACTTCTGCAGTGGAATTATTTCACATGGGCAGCTATAATAAGCTTGAAATAGTATCTTCGATCAGAGACACACACCTGTAAGGAGTCCCACAGACAGGACATTAAAAGGCATGCATACAGTACTAATGGAAGACTAAAAGTAGAATTCAAGCAGATTGACTAGCAGTAGAAGAATGTCAGTTATCTACCCATGATTTCCCGTATCAACTTATGTAGTTTTACATCCAATTTCCTTCTTAGAAAAGAAAACCCAAAACAACCCCTTTATTCTCACTCCAGGAAAACAGCTTAAAGAAAATAACTAAAACACCTGATCTTGCACATGAACACAGATTTAATTCTACCATTTACAGCAACCACCAAAGTGTGATTAAACAGAACTGAGAACTAAAGTATGTCTTAAAAGTGTTAATTTTTAAAAAGGGCAAATTGTTGTTTCTCCCCCCATCCTCGTCCCTTTTAGCAATTGCAATATTATTTAAAGAAATCACTGGAGATACATTTGAAAAGGTTCTCCTTAGACTACATAAGAATTTTTATGTTGTTGCATCTGTTCTTGTGAATCTGAGAGAATCCACCAAAACCCACCAAAACACAAGCACAAAGAAACTATTTCAGGAGAAACAACCAATTGTGATCTTTGAAAATGTGATTTTTTTTTTTTATAGCACTGTCACTCAAAATTGAAAGGAGAAAATTGCAAACTTCCTTCCTTAAGAGTAAAGTGTAAAAGGAGTAAAGTGCATTCTGCTGTGCTGCCAACAACCTTTACCTAGGAAAAGAGATGAAAATATGACACCCTCGTATTTATCATGTGCTTTAAAAAGCTCATCAGCATCTCCTGATGCTTTAGAGCAAAGCACAACATACACCTAGACTGACGTTTTTAAGTAACAGTCCATGGGCTAAACCAAAGCGTTCCTCTGGATCAGTCTGTAGTTAAGTTTCTTGTGCTACTCAACAGGAGAGGCAGACAGGAGCCAGCACTTCACTCCCACTCCAGCTCAGCCCAGCGTGACATTGCTTTACCCTTCCTTCTCTAGCTTCTAGTCCACAACTTATAAATTGTTAAGGATCTTGATCTAGGTGCTGCTGCCTATGCCCTATTACCATCCTTGAGAATACGTACTGGAATTCCACACTCCACCCTGTATTACATGTGATAAAAAATCCAATTCCCTCCCAGGGTTTGACCCCAAAACTCAGCCCCAAAATCTTAACATCAGGTCTCTTGCAGAAGCATTGAATGTTGGATTAAAAGCACCATTAACTTGCCATAATAAATTATTTAACATGCAGCTGTCATAAGAGAAGGACTCTACACATTTGCTGCAAGTGGTTTTACAGACCTTGTCCTAAAAGCAAAAAATGAAACTCAGGACCTTTTCCCAGACACTGTGATTTCTATTATGAATTTTATATGACAATTCACAAAATGACTAAAAACTAATGAAGTCTTTCCAAATATGAAGGAAAAAAAGCACAATAACTGTTTCACACTGAAAAAAACCTGTTTGTTGAGGAAAATTTCTAGAAGAAAACTCCCCAGTAACACAGTAAGATTTCTGGAGATAATGCACACTTCTGCACCTGGCAGATGTGCACTTCTTGTAAAGAACATGATGCTCCTCTCAAAGCTGCTTAAACTTGATTTTATTTCAGGTCTGCAACAAAATTTTTTTTGTAAATAGATTTGGGCTGTCAATTTCCAGGCATGCTGTGCCATCAGCAAGTAGAGACTGCTGTGACAAACGTGGAGGCTGCAGCAGCAAATTGTATTATAAACTGGTAATTGAATTGAACAGGTTTACATTTGAATAGATTTACTGCAGCATGATCTCTTGACATGCTGCATGGGACTGAAATCCTTGTCTGTACATAAAGAAACATTTAAGATACAGCAGGAATTATCTCAGCTCAGTGTAAATCCATGCTAATCAATAAATTTACACCACCTTACACATGAAAGAAATAAGTATATCATCTTTCTTCACTCTGTGCATAAAGGATGCAGTCAAAGCCCAAAACTCGTCTCCAGACTATCCCATAGGAAAAAACATGACCACCTGTCTCCAAAACTACTTTTAACACAAACAAAAGAGAAGAAATATCTATTCCAAGTACAGTCCTAAAGATGTACTATGAATCAGAGTGGTTTCAAAAGCAAAAGTGGCCACTAAAGCAGGAAACAGACCAAAACATCGTTGTTTTTTTTTAGGTTTTCCTATTAGGTAGCAGGTAAGCAATACCTGTAAAGGAGATAAACTAACTCTCCCCTAGATGAAAGACTCAGTAATTAAAAGAAAGTAGAAATCTGTGTTTTGATAGAAAAACTCACATAAGGTCCCTTCCAAATAAGAGTGGAAGAACTATAATGTGCTCAGGAGTGGGGCTAAAAAAGGAACCTTCTTTTCAAAGAGATTAGTTATTTTGCCATTTCTTTGTTCAGAAAAAGGTATGTACTTTTAGGGTAAAGAATTTATGAAGTTCCAATTAAGAGAACTTGTGGGGCTGATTTGCATCCATGGACAATGATTATGCATGCAAAAAGCCTGATTCACAATGTGCATCTGAATTGTCTATCTAAATTACCTCAGTTACCAAAATCATATGCAGAAATTCAGTAAATCTGTGCACAGTTTTGGTTACTGAGGTAATTACTCATTTGTAGAAGAGCCACATCATTTCCTCATGCAGCTCCAGAAGCTGCACACAGACTAGACTCTTTAAATATATATGTTACTGGATCTGCAATGGTGCCCTCAAATTTTAAAAGAAAATGTCTAAATTAATTCACCTGTATGTACTGTTGGTGGCACTGTTTTGTGTCCAAACAAGTTGCCCAATATATCTGTGTATTAGGTTATCAGTGATATGGGGCCTTGACTTACTAAAATAAGATATTAAGAACCACAGTCCCTCTCAAAAGAGGCCATCCTCAGACATTCCTTTCTTTCTACAGTTTATCTAAGCATCACAATTAAACCTTTAAGTTACTAGTGGCTACTTAAACCCTCCTAGTGGCCAGTTACATGAGGATTTTGGCAAGTAATGAACCCTTCCATCACCACTGAAAGAAAGGGTCAAATCCTGCCGTTCTCACTGAGGTAAAATCCCCACTGAATCTGACAGGAGTTTTGCTCAAGTAAGACTAAGGACAGCAGGATTTGGCTCACAGGATCATAGCATCTGCCAAAGCAGTTGCACAGAACAAGGTTTATTCTTAGTAAGTATAAGCCAATGAGAATATGTCTGTAGGTACGTGATAGACCTAATTTGTCCATCATCTCTCCACCAGTCTATGTTCTTGGATTTTAACCTAAGAGCTGTATACTTCAACCTGTTTTAAAATACCATCAAATGATTTGCAAAACCCAGCCATCTGTTAAAGCTAACTTTTTAAGCACTGACAAAGCAAAACTGCATGGGGCTATTTTAAAGTGGCCGCTTAGCACAAAAATACTCTTCGCTGGAAACAATATTTAGAAAACATCACATTTGATTTTATTTTAAAAGCTTATCTAGCTCAGAAGTCCATGACAAGTTCTGTTATTCATTCTTGGTAATAATAGTGCACTACAATAAATATTTTTTTACACTTACCTGTTATTCAGTACCTTCAAATTGCAACTAATGAATTAAAAAGTCAACATATACTTATTGTCAGGGGCAGGGGGCTCTCATACGCTTTAAAAAAGAAAAAAAAAGGGGTGGATTCTCTTCTTTTGTGTGCCATTATTTGCTCCAGCGTAGTTACAGTAACTTCAGCAGACATACTCCATATTTATACTTGTTAAAGTGAGAAGTAACCTTTTCGCTTGTTCTGAGCAAATGAAGAGTAACAATGGGGAAATAAGGCATAGTGTGTGCTTCTGTCAAAACTGGGACAGACTGACAGTGGATAAGGAATGGAGGAAAGAAGCCTTTGAGAATTCATGATGGAAAATGAGAGGATATATTCTGATGATTATTCTGTTAGTTACCTACCGAAGGAGACTGGATGCCGGGGTACATTTCGCTGTACTACAGATAGTTAGAAATACTCCAGAGAAGATCAACTCTATGTAGATACACTGTGATTCCATAGCTTAGAAGCAGACAGTCAGGAAGAGCAATCATACATGAAAATTGCCTTTACAGTAACTGATTAGAACACTCACCGACCTCTCCTCTTTGCTGATTGCCCTACAATTGTTGCTTGTGTTTGCAGAGAGATACATATTGACTTGCTCAGTCTTACCTTCTTTCAGCATTCCAACTTTTAGACACTTCATGAAGCGGCAGGCTTGGCAGGACTTGCGTCTGCGCTTTGTGATTTCACATTCATTCGTTGCTGGGCAGCTGTACTCTATGTTACCTGGAATAGGAAACACAGAAAAAGAGTGGTATTCAGAATCCCTGACCAGCACAATGGATATATGAGCACACATGCAATTGATGTTGTGCTTAATTTGGGAATATATCAAGAGTAAACACTGCTATAGAAAGGAAACACCTTTCATGTAAAAATGAAAAGCCAAGTTTAAGGATAGCATTAGGAAGAAATTCTTCCCTGTGAGGGTGGTGAGGCACTGGCACAGGGTGCCCACAGAAGCTGTGGCTGCCTCATCCATGGCAGTGTTCAAGACCAGGTTGGATGGGGTTTGGAGCAACCTGCTCTAGTGCGAGGTGTCCCTGCCCCTGGCAGGGGGTTAGAATTGGATGAGCTTTAAGGTTCCTTCCAACCCAAACCAGTCTATCATTATTATTCCTGGTGGTATAACAGGACAAGGAAACTTTATCATTTATAGTGTGTACCAAGACACATGCATTGGCTCCTAGCCTGAGCACTTCTTGTTTCCCTTTTCCCACCAACTCAGTCTTGCTTTGTCTAGAACATGAATAGGAAGCTGTTGTGCTTTACTGCTCAATCAACTGTAACAGGTATTGCAGAGCTTCACCCTTCTTCTTCCACAGCACCAGGCACAGTGTTATCAGGCAGGGCTCACCAATATTGCTGCCACCACATCCAGCACGTTCTACAGCTGCCACAGTATCTCCCCTTCTCTCTATACTTTAGACAGAGTTCTTGCACTGAGAGGCAGCAGAAGAAGGAGGGTCATTACCACTGAACTATCAGAACTGCAAAAACTGGGCTGATACCTCTGCTTCCCCCAACATTCCTTTAGCCTAGAACTAGCTAGATCCTTAAATGTGAGCCCTCCTGGGCAAAACAGTGTCTCTATGGGTTTTGCTACTGCTTAGTAAGTATTACCTATCCTCAAAACTAAAATGAATAAATAAATAAAGCCTGAAGACAAATGGGTAAAATATACAAGTCATTTTCTTACAGCTTTTTAGACCACATCTTTGGGTACCCAAGTCCATGGGAGAACATCTGTTGACTTCTGCCCCAGTATCACTGCACTTCTCATAGAACATCTTAGCTCAGCTTATTTATCTGCCCAGTCATGCATCCTATTGCGCATAACTACATCCAGTATGACGAGACTTTGCAGCCATCACCAGGAAACTGACTTTTAAATAAAGCATCTTCCCCATCAGCCTGTCACATCTTGCTTTAAAGGTATTTCTTTATTTTCTAACCCTTTCTCCCTGTGATTAAGTGCATTAGTATCTTAATGAAAATGCATTCTGTTTATTGCCCTCTTGGGAAGCAAGAGGTCATCACACCAAATGCATAAATTGTCATCAGAGACAGTTCAAGCATAATTGCAATTTTGCTGCTCCAATGTTGGCTGCACTCAGGGTCCATCAAAGTCCCCTGAAACATGTGCAGACTCTAATAATTAGCATTGAGCCTGCCTGGGACCACAGCATTGATGAAATATTTCAGAGTTAATCACACTTTGTAAACACTGATTTATATTGACCACCTTTCTCCAGACTGATGTCTCCTCATTAAATATCACATTAGTGGATTGCAGGATTGCACAAAGACTCAAATGCTCAACAACTGCTAATTCAACAGGAAGTAATACTTAAACCACTTACATCTATTGAAAATTGGTTAAGTGTTTATCATAAAGGAGGTGGTACACGCTGCAATGTGTATTCTGCCAGTACAGCATACTTTGCGCAACCTTTGAGGACTTCGTGGGCTTTCTTCCTCCTAAACATTGCTGCACTACTGACTTAACAATGCTGATGAATAAACCAGATCTTGGTACATCTGAATGCTAATGGTTCTTGGTGACAAAACTTAAACTTCAGCTTTGTCTTCTGCCCCTTCCTCAGCTCCTGAAAGCTAAGTGGGTAGGAAATTCAGCACAACAATTCCTGCAAAACATCCTTCCAACATGAACTGGTGAAATTGGGAAGTAAGAGTTTTGCAAGGATACGTAGGAAAAGGTAGTAAGATCAAGCTCAGGAAAAAAAAACGTTACCCTTTCACACACTAATGAGGCATTCTTAGTGAGGCAAAACCACTACATAGGGAGAGCTTCAAAGACTTCCACAAATTGTATCTAATTAACTTCATCATATTATATTAATAAAAGTATTACTATCCCTATTTGAAAAAAAGGAAACAGGGAATCAGAGCTGCTTTGCACAAGATCAAAGATATCTTTGCACAAGGTCAGAAGCGATCTTCATCTAAACCAAGACTGAGATTATAACACAGAACTTCAACCAGCAAAGCTCTCCAGTGAGGCAAATGGGGCACTCCCACTATAGAGTCCTTGTGCAAAGGTGCAGATGACAAAGGTATGGATCTCAGCACTAAAAAGTAGTATTCAAACCCAGAAAAATATAAGCAAGACTGCTTATTTCCCAAAGCAGACACTTCTAATCCATACCCCGCCATTCCAGTTTTGTGCAAAATCCTCTGAAGTATGGCAAGGGTCTGTAGTGTGCGGCACATTGCCCAGAGACAATATAACTTATTTTTTCTGCAAATTCTTGCCACCTAAGAACTCTAAAATGAGCTTTCATTCTAGTTCCTTAAATTCCAATACTATAGCTCAGAGGGGGGATCTTCCACCAATTCAGGCTGCTTTGCTTTAATGAATTATATTTTACAGTAGATGTTCAATCTTAGTTTTTTATGTTAGCTAAACTTGGAAGATGTTGGAGAGTTCCTTCAATGAACTCAGCAGAGTTAACAGTAACTGGGTTTATTGCTGCAACAAAGATCCACATCTTACCAGTGGCCATAGCTAGTTTCCCAAAAGCGTTCCAGCATTTCAGAATACTGCAAGACCAAAGTAAGAGTTCAAGAAAACTTACCACTTTGTCATCACTTCATACATGAATGCAGTATTTTACCAAATATCCCATGGACAGACTTAATTTCTGTTAGTGAGCTTTCCTTAGAAAACAAAACCCTCATGGAATTCTGTGACGGATACGTAAATAAACGCGTTTTACCTAGCACTCAAAGTATTAGTGGATATGTATTTGGTAAAAACCTAAATTTACTGCACAGTGCAGGTCATTATAGCTCTCACAATTTGTTATTTCCTTCTATACACCAAGAATAAAGACACAAATTATTTTAAGAGGTGTTTGAGAATCTGTACAGCTTCACAGGTACTCTGTACCTACTCAGTATGCTCAGACCTGCATTTTATTACAATGAGGTAAACTCAGAAGGAAGCCCTACCATTTCCTTGTCTACTGCATGATGCTAGAGGCTGGAACTGAGCAGCTAGTAAGATTGCACATTGAGTTTGCCCAGCCCTGTCAACAGTTGTAGAAGTAGCTGCGTTACACAGCAAACAAAATCATCATGGCAGCTCCGAGTCTTTAAACCCTGCTGACAAGAACAATCGAGCAATTTATAATATCTCCTGGCTGGTTTTCAGAAAGGACTGGGCTCTGATTACTTATTTCAGAGTCTTTTGTACAATTAGTTTGCAGGCAATATAATTTTCTCACTTACTCTTTAATAGAATCATGCAGCTCTGGCTGATAGGGTAACAGTGTATATGTAAAACTCCTGCCTGAAGTGCCAGGGGATAATTTGTATATTCCTTTCAGTAGCATAATGGACTTTTACAGTCTGGCAGTTAAAGGGCTGAGTAACGTAAATTAGTATGATGTTTGAAAATAAAAAATATATGTCAAATCTTCACTCCCCAAACATGCTGCCCTGTGCTTTAATAATACAATGGGATTTATGCCAACGCAAGTCCCCTTTGTCTCTCTTCTTTTAAAAACAGTTCCTTTTTTCTACTAACTTGCGAAACTTTACTATCTCAGGCAAAATACAAGAAAACACTTAAAACACACTTTGCCTATCAAGAGCAATGTATTCACTAAAAATATAATGCCATTACATCTTGAGAGAGCAGGTGAGTTGCTAACACATACACTGCATTAACAGGCTTGCTGGTTTTAGACACTTCACTGTCAGATCTTCACACACAGATCAAGGATAAGTGGGCCAAGATACCTTTTTTTCATCTTACATGATGAGGTTTGGAAGTTACTTGAATGAGATGTGCAGTCATAGTATGATTTTTATAGTACAGGGACTTACTCAATGACTTTACAAGCCAGCCAAATGACTGGACTTAGCAAAGGTTCTCAAAACCATTTTGGCCATTTCTTGCATGGAACTGGTAAGCAACACTAAGGGTAACAGAAGACAAGAAGCGAAAACCATGACGAAGAAGAGGCCACTAAAAGCACTGGGTCTTATGCCTTAGCATCTTATCCCAGATGAAGTTACTGTCATCAACAGTTACAACTTTAGAACCTCACAGGTATAAAGAGTGCAAAGCTGGCTCTAGAAACTGGCTCCAGTCCATGTGACAGGCTGAAACAGAGGTCTCTCTTTTCCAGAAATACTGACAAGAATAGAAGCTGCAGACAGCAATTCTTAGCAGAAGCATTATTTTCCTTTTCGCACTGCAACATTTGATATTGTAACACCAAAGATGTAAAAGGTTTGCTATGAGCTAATGGAACATGCTCAGAAAATCTCTGGACAAGGATAAGACATGAGGAAGACTGAGATACAGGGTGAAAACATGTTTGGAAAGACAGGCCATGAGCCACTTATAAAAGTAGGAGGAATGTCGAAGATACCAGTATTGAAACTTTTGATATGTGGGAATTTAGGTCCAGAAGAAAAAACAAAAAAAAAAAGGAAAAAAAAAAGGTAAACCAGAGGGGAGTTATTTATTCCTTCAGTGTCATAATTCTGTGCTATAATCAGCTCACAAAACCAAGTTTCAGTATCTCTATCTATATTCAATAATGCCCCATTTTTCTCCCAAACTTTCTCCTTGAGCTTCTGTAACCTGCTACACTTTTTCCAAGAACTTGTATTTAAAAAGCAAACGTTATTATTCTTAATAGAGGCTATTGCACCACTGGATTTCAGTCTTTCTGCAGTAACATTTGCCCCAGGTACCAACTTCATTGTTTTTTCCTGGGTGACAGACCCAAAGGAATACACCTGCTTGTCTGTTGACTCTGGAAAATGAAAGGTGGCCAGGATTACAGCTGTAGGTCCTATGAGAATTAACAAAAGAGAAGTCTTTCGAAGAGAGACCAAAGAATCTAAACCAACACAGAGTGCACTACGGCATGTTAGGTCACATTTTTATATATAACCCAGTCAGAACAGAAGAAACAGGTCCTGAGTGTTGTGGTTTAAAAGAAACTGAGAATTGGGTGTTTTTGGAAATAAAGAGTCATGGGCTAAGGGAGAGAAGGATATGGAAAAAGTCGCAGATGGACTTAAAAACACCTGTGATGTTTATAGGTCTTAGCAAAGCTGAACAGAGAAAAGTAAAAGTACTTTCTCTCAGGTTAAAGTTTCAGCTCTTGCAGATTCTCTTTCCCCACTCTGTAGTCAGAACTCACCTGAATTCAAGTATAAGTAAATATTTTTACAAGTACAAGTAATCTTATCAATAAGGTTTCAGAAATGGGGTCCGGTTGGAATGAGGTTGGATTTGAACCTAACTGAACTCCATTTGTGCTGACAAATCTTTCGATGGATTCACCTGATACTGTGGATAGCTCTATGAATTACAGACCTATGAATTCTCCTGCATGTCATCTGGAGCTGATGTTGACTGTATTCACCATTCTTCGTGACTTCAGAAACAATACTGCATAGGCAGAGTTACAGAACATGGTTCCTAAATATCTCAAATATATATATTTTTTTTTAATGGTAGGACCATGTATGAAGGATTATGTCTATGCCCCAGTTCCTTGTGCCTTTCCTGTTACAGTAAGAAAATCAGGAGAAGCAGCTAGTGTGTATATATATAATAAATATATAGTTTAAGATTGTATTTGACAGACTGACATAGCCAGCTCAAAAGTACATTTTAAATGAAATTACTATATTGAGTTGCTTAAGAGAAACCAGTGTATTATGTTACTGAACTATAATATATTCAGAACTTCTAAAATGTAGGGTTTATTTCTTCTTCTTTTATTCCCAGAAAGCCACATCAATGGAGGTTTAATATGAAAATGTAAACATGATGTTAGTTCATCTGACTACATGACATTTTTACATCAGACTGTAACTTCATGCAGACGGGTTTCCAGCATCATGAAAACCACCGCAATTTTCAGTATGAGGCACTGTCACCGGAGTCAACTTCTTGATCTTCAACAGAAATTAAGGGCATTTGGGTCATCTTAAGAGAGAATCAATGCTTTGAAGACACAAACAGAACTGGTCTCCTGCTGCCTGAGAGTCACTGAAGAGTTGTCCAGATCAGAAAGGCAAAACCTTCTATATTTTGTTCCTACTGGTATGTTATCTAGGTTGATTTTGATACATTCTACCAAGGTAGCATGGAAAACTGTCATTGCTTGTTTATGAGCACACAGAACATCTCAGTCTGCAAAGCTGCAAACCAAACATTGAAATAAATCACTTGCTGAGTCTTCATGTCTCTAGTTTCAAATAGAGATTCATAAGTAGGCTGGAAGCTTTCAGAGATGTTTATAACAAATAGAGATCCAGCACTACAGACACACATATATATAAGTATAAACAGCATACCAGAAAGATATGCTGCTTACAAACAGTACTGGTAGAGGGGGTGTGTGTATATATATGCATATATATATGGTACACATATACATACACACACACATATATATACACACACACACACCCTAGACCAGTACTATTTGTAAACAGCGTATCGGAGTTTTTCTCACGGTTTTGAAATAGCCATGCCCAAAACAGGATGCTCATTCTTATTTCCTGATAATCTAAATGCAGCATACTACTTACAAGGCTCTAAGGAAAGCAGAGATAGTAAAAAGGAGAGAACCACCTCTACACTTTTAAACTTCTCTCTGGTTTTCAGATTTCAGTGTGGTTATATTTTATTGGCGTACCTTGTTTGGCTGCCACAATTACACAGTGACATTAGGACTAAAAGACATGTTAGAAGGAATTAAAAATACTTGCTAGTTTGGTTAGCCCACAGGCACAGGTAAATCGGGGGAAAGGGAAGATAGTTATCACTGCTTACTTAAAATCTTCTTTGAAAGAAATGCTGATACACAGACTTTCACTTATATGAAGACAGGCTGAGGAAGTTGGGGCTGTTCAGCCTGGAGAAGAGAAGGCTGTGTAGAGACCTCAGAGCAGCCTTCCAGCATCTGAAGGGGGCCTATAGGGATGCTGGGGTGGGACTCTTCAGTAGGGACTGTAGTGACAGGACAAGGGGCAATGGGTTAAAACTTAAACAGGGGAAGTTTAGGTTGCATATAAGAAGGAAATTCTTTCCTGTTAGGGTGGTGAGGCACTGGAATAGGTTGCCCAGGGAGGTTGTGAATGCTCCATCCCTGGCAGTGTTCAAGGCCAGGTTGGACGAGGCCTTGGGTGATATGATTTAGCGTAAGGTGTCCCTGCCCACGGCAGGGGGTTGGAACTAGGTGATCTTAAGGTACTTTCCAACCCTAACGATTCTATGATTCTATGATAAGGAAGGTGAATGATTTCATCAGGTAATGATGGATTCATGGGACATTTAGTGTTAGGTTCACTGGAGGGCTGGCATCTTTGCACCAGAACCAAGGTCCAAAGACTACTGCATCCAGATGCAAGCCTCCACCCTACCTTCCTATAAAAAACCTTGTCATTTTAGTTACCAGTAAAGATGCTGAAAAGCCATAAAATCTTACTTAATTTCCGTCCATTTCCTCCACAAAAATTATGTGTAGTATTACAGGAGTCAGCTTTGAGAGGTGCAAATTAACCTTTGGAAGCCACTTCAGTCATCAGTCATGGTCAACTTCAAAACAAACTTTAGGTTGCCTTATCTGAATTTACATAGCTAGTTCTAACTTTCCTGATTAAAAACTTCTTGATTTAAAAAAAAACAAACCAAACAAATGCATTTATTGCAAATCATTTGTATATTTATAGATCCAGTTGGCTCAGTAACGAGTAAACACTCTAAAAAGGGTTGAAAAACCTGAACACTAAAGGGAGTAAAAAACAACTGTGAGCAGCCAAAAAGGTGAACAAGTACCAAGCAGTTTAATCTAGCTCCTAGTCTGGGCAGGCTTTGCAGACCACAGGAAATATATTACTGCAGAACTGTGGATCTGAAGGCATAAAATGAGACGACAGTCTGGGTTAGTTCACATAATCACACAAAAGACAACAGTATTCCCAAGATGGAATATTTCTCACTTTTTTTAGGAGACATGGACGGGCAACAACTCTTAAGGATAAAGGTACTGAATGAGACAGGGAGGGTATGATTCCAGGGCTACTTACTACCTCTTGCTTTACTCACCCTGTGCATAAACATAAGATTTCTGACTCAATACTGCTCATCCAACAGTTTTTTCCTTAAAAAATAAACATATAAAAAAAAGAAACCCCAAACAAACAAACCAAAGCCCAAGAATGACAAGGGCTATTGAATGCAAAATGTTTCAGCCTTTGTGGGAAAACATTAAATACTGTCCAAAGTAAGCTCTGACATGTTTGCAACAAGCCTTATGAGGAAGGCAACCTATCAATACCTAGGCTTTTCACACTGTCTTTTCATGCTGGTTTAAAGAGTCCAAAGATGACAGCCCTGAAGATTTAGAAGGAGGAAGCAAGAATGTTGTCTAGATGCAGACCATTACTTTAGAAAGATGAAGGCTAAAAAAATAAAACAAAGTAATAAACTGTCTTTGAATCTCTTAAGTCCCATCATCCTCCTACTGAAAGCAACAATACCATTTAGGTCTGCTTGCAGAAATGTTTAAGTTACAGGCACTGAAAAATTCCATCTTATTAATGCAAAACATGTACTTACTGGTTTTCATGATAACTGAGCAAATAATGAGACATGTATTTACACTAAATAGTCACCACGAAATACGTAGTAAGTACAAGACCTCTGTGCTGAACACAAGACTTTGGACCCAGCTGAAAAGTGAAAATGCTGTTTTGCTCTCCTTTTAATGAACACTTGGAGTTTTCAAGATAAGGCAGCAGCACAGCAAAAACTGTGGAGAGACCCTAAAAATCAATGGACCTCTAACTATTTTTAGATGTTGCTATTTTCTCCTATGGCTGATGTTAAGCCAATTTCGGGGAGATTTGGCTGCGTGTGTGTTTCTGTGAGACGTTTGCAATCAGCCACCACGTAAATTATCCCAGAAGCAAACTGAGAGCTGCAGCTGAGTACTAGGCTGAGCAGAGAACATCCAGTTCTTCCAACCCTGATGTGTCACAAAAAGGGGGCAGAACATCATCAGATTCTACTATGACCTAAGAAGACACCGATTTTATATATTCAGCTGCCTTTTTTGGTGGGTTTTCTTTTGGAGTTTTGGCCAGGTAATTTCTTGTTTCTAATTTTTTTCCTAACATCATTGATTTTTATTGTAACCTACGCATTCCTTAACCACAGCCCCAAATACATGTCTGTGCTATGTTAAAAATATATATTTCAAAAAAGACAAAATTACTTCTCCTTCTTATTCAAGACAGGGTTCATTTAATTTCTTCATGTTTAAGAAAATTAGCAGGGACTGCAAGAGGCAGTAAGGGGGGAAGAGAAATCCATCAGCCAGGAAAAGACGTTTTTAGACTAAATTGCCTGAAAGGGAATGACAATCTCCATTACCCTTAAAAACAGGTGTATGCTCTACATTAGAGTGATATTCACCTCATGTAAGGGGCTGCTAGGCACCCTGTGATGCACTTTGTCTTATGTCAGATGCAGGTGGTGTACAGATACTGTACAGCTGCCTGTGGCTTTCAAAAGACTCCTCTGAAATGGAAAGAATTAAAAGACTCCCATTGACTTAGTGGGAAGGACATGAGGTGTCACGTGAACACAAGATGTGCCTCATAATCTAACTTTACCAGCTCAGCCTTGAGCTCACTGAAGTCAGGGCAGTTTTGCCCATGACTTCAACAGAAGCAGCACTTGGATTCTATGAGTCTGAGCTAATTTAGTAACTGATGAATGATAAACAAGAAAGTTATGGGAAAAGTCAAACATTCATTTTCACTGAATCTATAATTAACACATCACAATTATTAGCATTTAAAATAAGCATTTCTTTAAGCCAAGACATGTTATCCTTACAAATGCACAGTTACAGTATTTAACACTTCAGGTAATCTGGTTTACTCTTCTGTACTTATAAATTTCTTGGTTTTTTTTCTATTTCCCAATTTTGTTATTTGCAGTTATGCAGCAACCTTTAAAAACAGACAGAGAAAAAATGTGGTATGAACCAGGAAGTGAAGTGATATAGGGAACAATGACATCTAGGAACACTGAGACTAAATTCCATCATCAACAGCAAAGAAATCTCAGGGGAATTCTTCACACAAGCTTCAAGGTAGGATCTACCCATGCAAAACACAAGTAACTTTTTCTTTTATACTTCTTGTCACCTACCACAATCCACGGTTTGATTCACCCAAATAAGTAGCTTCCATTACTTTACTTTGGATGGTATCAGAAAATTCTTAGTAGATCTGTGAGTTTAGTCAGCACCATTTCTGAAGATGCTGACACAACATTATGACAGTAACAAACTTCCTATTCTTAGTTTCCTCATTACTGCTTTTCCATTATATGTTTGGTTTTGCCTTACTGCGTTATTTTTCCTGTCTTCACAGCACTGTCACCTGCTGATGCAGCAAGCGCTCTAACCACACTGAGATTGTTGGTACAGCTGCCAGTTCTATCTTGAGCTGCGTGGCCAAGTCCAGGATGCTAATCTGGAGAACGATGTCCCTGTCTTGTGCTTCCATGCCCAGAAACTTGCTGTCTATGGTGGAGTGTAAAATTGCAGGCTTCCCATTACTGACAGAAGTCAACACTTCCATCAGCTGACGGTTCTGTGGCTCAAAATACAACTAAAATAACCGTCCATCAGTTCAGTTCTATAGCACAAGCTATCACCCAGCAATTAAATACCATTTATAACAACAGACTTGCCAGTTGAAGTTTAGCAAGCACAAAATACAAATTGCTCACTAGAAACTTTTTTTTGAGGTTTTTGGAAAATGTTCTTGAAGGTCAAGTGAAATCACCTCTTTTTTTTTTTCCACTTTTTCCAACACAAAGATTTGAAATGAGCATACTGTTACTGCCCATTTTACATACGAGTCCAGGCCACTAAGAATCTTCACAGGTATGTTTGTTTACTAGCTGCAAACATTATAACATTTCCCTTATTAATTTTACTTTAAATATTGGAAGTGCTGTACTTAAGAAATCTTGATTAAATGTTTCAAACTTTGGGTTATATGAAACTGCAATCTGAAATCAACTTTATTATCCTTAACTATTTTCTAAAAAGAAAAGTATGCCACCGGATTGCATTGTCTTCCCTGAGAATTTCAGGTGCTCAACATCTATGAAAATCAAGCAAGTTTTATTGAAGAGCTTAAATTTAGATTTAGCAACCTAATTTTAGTCTCTGAAGTTTAATTTAATGTGACACTATATTCCTGTACAGGCCAAGCTTGGCCTCATGTTCTTTAAATAAAGCATCTCCAATTATACTCAAAAGAATGATATCTAAATCAAAAGTAGAAAGTCCTTTTGTCTCCATTGGTTCTGATGCTAGAACAAGGGGTTATGAAAATTATCCTGTTTGTACTGATTTATGACAAAATATGTGGTGTATTTGTAACAGGTATCCAGAGCATATTAGTACAAAGTACTGGGCAGATACCAAAAGGTGCCAGCTTATGCTCCTTAGAATGTAATCTTTTAGATAGTTGTTGAACCTGTTTAAGGCCACTGTCTATCGTATTGACCAGTTATTCACACACTGATATTCACAAAGCAGTACACCATTAGATCTTGCTCCAATTTTAAATGTACTAGTGTTTTAACCAAAATAAGCTGGATTTCTGTACCAATTTCCAGTATGGTAATGGTATAACTAGGAGTAAAACGCAAGTGTGATCCCTGTGTGCCAGCCACAAGGTGCGCTCAAGAGGTATCCATGACAACCTTTGGAAAATAATCAGTTTTCTACTCAACAATCATTTATGAGAGTCCATGAGAAACTCATACAGAAAACAAACCTGAATGTGCACCAGACAGCTTCAATGTTTTTCGATTTTTCGTAATCAAAATCAATGTGGCTTCTTTCCCAAAGAAGCCCAAAGAGGCTTTTTCATGAGTAACTTCTGTAGGACTAAACACTATGAAGAATGAAAAGATACAGCCTGAAGTCCTAACAGGATTGAGTCAAGGATCATACTATTTTACTTAGAGCAAAAGAGAGAAAAGAAACTTAAAGAACAACCAACCTTGAATTGTCCTCTTGAAGAAAGCTTTGCAGGCCTCACAGGAAGCCACTCCATAGTGGTACCCTGATGCAATGTCACCACACACCAAACACAGTCTTTTGGGCATCGAGTTCAGCATATATTCACACTTGGTCTGTGAATCTTCAGCGATGGTACTGGAGCAGTCGTCATACCGTTTCCTGACCGGCCCGTTGCCCCCAAGCCCTGTGGCTGAAGGGTAGAGGGGAGGTGAGTCCAGCCCGTTCTGATGTCCATTCATGGTGGAACTGTAGCTCCCGCTGGCGTCTGAGGAGCCACCGGGGCTGTGGTGGTTGATGCTGTCCGTCAGAGAGGCAGGGCTTGACGGTTCCGTCTTGATGTACGACGAACAGCTAGAATCAATGTGTCGATCTTTGCTTGACATTCTGCAGAGAAGCCTGTAGTGGGGAGAGGGAGAGAAAGAAGAATCTGTGTATTAAAGACAACGCTCTTTAAGGCTGCTCTGTGGAAGGGTTAGGGACTGCACATCATTCATTCATTAGTCAATACCTCTTGTTCTACAAGAAGGTAATCAGCATAAGGGCATGACAGAGCTTTGTCAAAGCTCCAGACAGGCAGTAAACAAAAAATTTAAAGAGACCAAATCCATCTGTTGTCCCCTCCACCTGCCCTCTAGGCTACATGTCAACTTCACATCAACTCTGGATTCTGAACTTGTCATCTAGCGAGTCAAAAAATTAAGGAAACCCCATTAGATGACTTGGCTATTAAATGTCATCTTTCTGCCATCACTACTTTCCTTATTTATAAATCCCAGCACTATGAGGAGCAAATACTTCTGAGTTTGATCACATAAAGGTTCTGCTCTGTAATTAATATTTGTCAAGACCCTAAACTAACATGTATCCATCATCTATTGATCTGATCCCAGAACTGAAGAGCAAGTCTTCTTTATTTCCCTTTATTAATACTGTTTTATTATAGATACAGCTATTTAGCAACACAGTAGCACACCAATGGGAAACTCTAACAAATTATTAAGGCTGGACTCCATTTTCACAAAATCTGTGAAATGATTCATCAGCTCTGCCTGCAATTACTTTCCAGCCATTATCTTCAGACTAACCAGTAATAACTATGCTACTATCCCATATATCTGCAGCTCTATAGGAATGTCATTTTATGGCTTCCACTCTTGGATTAAAAAAAACCCCAACATATATTAGAGGAAATTTTAGATAGAAGTTTGTCTTTCAGAAGGTGAGAACCTTACTCCTCAGTTCTCACATTTTCAGGATTAAACATTTAAAAAAAAACTATGTAACACTTGATTTGACAAATTAGTGCTTTATATAGGAGAGGGAGGAACCTTCTTTGTCTAGTAATCTCAAAGATTTTTCTTGGTTTTAAACATATTTTAGGGAGAACAAAGGACAAAAATAACAGTTAGAAAGCTCGAAACCAGATACTATCTTCATTTTCTCCCACTGTGATTATAAGACCACAGTAGCAAATGGCCTACTCAGCATTTTCCTGACATTAAACTCAGAGGCTGCCAAAGTATAGGTGACAGATATGAGCATTTCTCTAGAAAAATTCTCAGCAGAAAAGCAACGACCCCATAAGGCCACCCACCCAGAGCTACAGATTCATGTTTTCAAAGCAAACGCATGAGGCCAGACAATCTGACTTAATTTTCCAAACTCATTTTTGAGCTCATGCTTTCACTTTTTCACCTTTCTGTGTATAAAGTAAAATAACAAAAATAAAATCAATTTCTGCTTCAAGATCTGAAATCAAGTTCACCAATGGAAAAACAGGCATCAATCCAGAGTTTGCTTCCTTTCCAATGAGAGAAACCAAGATCAAAGCCTAAGCCTTCATTAAAGATGCCCACTTAGGATGAAATTTACCCTAAAATCAGTGCCCACAAATCTTATTTGGGACCAATCAATTGCTGTGATTTTTACTGTAAAATACTACTGGAAACAAATGACACGTGAATTTGGGCAACAGCCAAACCGATGAGCAGAATCGTTACCATCCACACTTAAGACCAGTATTTATTTGGGGAGGTAAAAGGAGAGAGCTACCTGGTGCCAGTAAATAAACCAAGGAAATGGGAAGGTTAAAGGTGTGAAAATATCTTATTACACTGGACCACCTGCTTGTGTTGTCCTTTCTTCAAGAACTGGAAGGGGGCGGGAGGGAAATCCCCTAGCCAGCCTGCAGTAGCCTGTGCCTTTTCTTCTGCATCTGCTGCCTTGTGGCCGTCACTGTTAATGAGTGCTGTAATTAATAGACAGCTCTCTCTTGTCTCTTTAGTTGCACTCTGGGCTAAGCACTTTTCTCAAGTCCACGTTTGAAAGAAAACGGGTCGGCACTGACTTCCAGCGGCTCTGTGAATTTCTTTTAATTTAGAGCACTTATACCACCCCTCCACTTATTACCTTATAATTACTGGACCGCTCTCACATACATTATGATCTTAGACTAGAGTTAGAAGTTATTAGGGTACTAAAACATGGTGTCGCCATCTCCTCTCTCTTTGACACTGAATTTTATATGGCTATGATTAAAAGCATCAATTAACTTTCACGTTCCACCAACTTATTTTGTATATTACTTTTCTATACACTAACAGCAAGGCACTTTCATTGACTAAACAGGTAGTTGGTCTTCTTTTTACCTCCCATCTGCTGAGACTCCACATATAAAGTCTCAAAATAAGAGTCTCCACCTACAGCTTGATGGCATGTTCGTGCCTAAGACACCCATTGCTGGTTTGGCTTTCTCAGATTTGTGCGATAATACACTCAAATGTCACCCTTCCCATAAAAACCATTGGCAATTACGTGATTGCCCAAATGCACGTTGTTTTAGCTGGTGCAAAAGCAGCTATCTCCCACTCCAAGCGGTCAGAACCAACATACAATCTCAGTTGTACAAGCATTATGTGATCACCGGTGTTGCATAGGCTAAAGCTAGTCTGTTAATGCTTCTGAAGTAGCAGTTTCTGGTACTAACCAAGATAGAGCTGCTTTTGTCTACAGCTTAAACAGTACAGTCTTGATTGGCGCATGCTGGCAAAGCACAAGTGCAATTAAAACATTAACCATTCCACAGAAAAACGAAAACAACAGTGCCTGACTCCGAGGACAAAAACTTTCCCGATCCCCCAAAGGTGAAGCAGAGGAAGGCTGGGTACTAGCTGTGGGTGGGCAACAGACACCTTCGGCTTTCCCTCCTTTGTTACTATACCACAGCTTGAACAAAAGTAATTCAAGAGCCATCTTACATGGATGGCAGGTGTGACCACCATCAAATTATCATGCTGAACACTTGGAATAATGCCTAAGCCAGATCTCTGTAAAATCCCTCCCTCAGTTCCCTCCTAATTACTACTTAGCTCGTTACACTGAAGAATTCCTAGACACCATTGCATTATAGTCTAAAACTACAGTTGGAGTTTAATTCTCTCTTCCTCTCAGAGTCTGAAATTCTACAGCTCTATTATTCAAGCCTGAAATATTCACAACTATCTATAAATTCAATTGTCAGCCAGTGGGTTTTATTCTAGACTTCACTTCAATCTAAAATTAGAGGCACTAAAATTCACATTAACTCTAAGAGGAGTGTAGTGAATAAGACTTCATTTCAAAAGAACACCTTTTTGTCAGAAAGAGCTATTTTCAAGATGATGGCTTTATCTGCATTCAGAGAGAATAAGCCCAATTCCACATTGTGCTGTTAATGCAAAATTTTTAGGTCACATTGGATTAATAAAAATCTAAATTTAGTTAAGGTTTATGAATAGAAATAACATGTGTCATATAAAAATGTGCAGTATTTATTTTAAAGCCTTGGTGGGGTTGTTTTTTTTCTTTACTAGAGCTTAAGTCAAATAACTGGCAGCTCCATTTGGGATGAGCTGTTCTAAGGTTAAGTTTTCTAACAAATGGTAGCTCAGTAATTTTAGGGAAAATACCTAATTGGCTCTAGAAGCATTTCCATGCCCCTGTACAAGAGAAACCACACAGGGTGCTGCAAGCCTTGAGTAATATGCAATATATAGTATGGCTCTACACATCTCTACTAAATTTACTTCACAACTACTCTGCTTAAGTTAAACCTGAAGCCAGTCACTGCTGACCGAAAGGTACAATGAGAGATTACTTCAATATGCAACTCCTGCTTTAAACAATAGTGAATAAATTGTAATGCTATGTGCTTATGAAAGGTTGAATATATTAAGAATTTATTAATGCAATCACATTTGTATTTCCATCTACCTGCCACATTACTAATGATATTGACAGTGCTGACACTGGTTAAATCAGTATCAATAGACAAGAGGAGTGCAAAAATTAACTGCATCTGATTACAGTATATAGCCTTAAAAAAGAAAGCCTTCCCACCCGAGTTACTGGGAGCTCTTTATATTCCATCCATACATGCAATTGGTTTAGAAACTTACTTTTTCCCCTCATATCCCTTCTTACCAATACCTAAAGGAAGCAAAACAACATGCCAATACTTCATAAGCCGCATATTTCAGGCTCACTTTTACAGTAGGAAAAGCTCTGCTTACAGCATCATTCACTACTTCGGAGCTGCACTGGTGGTTTCAGTGACAGTAATAATTAGTCACAATAATTAGAGGGAGCACCTTTATTGTAGACCAACACAAAAGTCTGGTTTTACCTGCACATGAAGTTTCTCTTTTCTTGAAGAGAGAATTCCCTATTTCCAGAAATGTCAAAATAGGTTGCTAGCAGTTAACATTTTTAATGACAGCCACTACATGGGAGCATTATTGAGGCAATGTTATTATGCACACCTAGGAACTTTTTACACCATCAGTGCAATCCATCTGATCTTCCTAGGATACATCCTACTGACTCATGTAGATGTCAACCAAAAAGGTCTTGCTATCCTCAAGTGTTAACTATGGAAATAAATGCATGAAAGAAAGTCTTAGAGTAGGTGACACAGTTAAGTCTATAGCCAGGAATGGAAGCCAGTCCTTGCTTTGACCATAAAGATCACATTCCCTCACACGTACCGTGCTTGCTTTCGGTATCATTTCACAGGTCTACATCAAAACCAAAAGGCAGAAAACAGTGCAGCGTGTTCCAGCTGATTTCCCATACTCTGCTTCTCTGAATGTAAGAGAATAAAAATGTTTGTGAGGAAAGAAATGAAAACGCTGCTTCTTGCTTCAGCACCCACGACAACACCTCAAGACTCTTACTGGGTCCTATTAAAGAGCTGAGTAACAATTTCAGCCGAGCTGCTTTACACTGAGCTTTTTTTTTTTTCTCCTGCTTCAGCTAATTGCACTCTAGTAAAGTGGCAAAATGCGAATCACTTAGGAAAATGGGCACCAGCTGCTATTGTCAGAGAATGGAGATGCCAAAGAAAAGGAAAGCGACTGAATGAAGTGTCATGTCAGAAATCAACGGTGCAACGTGTGATTTGAGAAAACATGACTACTTTACAGAGACAGGGTGTCATTATGGCATCACAGTAATACGATGCTTTGACAACTGCTGAGTCTAACATATCATCATTGCATTAAGGTGCACCGGCTTAGTTCGGAGAAAGAAAAAGAAAGGACTTCTTTTAATAAGGAATATCGTAAGGCCTGCTTGGTTAACCTAGTGGATGAGATCATTAATTGCAAAGAATTGCTAATCTCGTGCCATGCACAGACAAACAAAACTGTTATTATGCATTACATCTTCATTAATGAGCACACATGCGCAACCATGTAGTAAAGAGCACATTGTACAAAACAGAAGGGCTGTGGTGGTGTGTTTTGTTTGGTTTTTTTTTTCAAACAAATGTTAAATGTTTCACTGGGCTTCGTAATTTCTTCTTCGTTTTACATTTTCTTGAAACCTTCACCTTGGTAAGGGAAAGCAAAGCAAGCCAATGATGTCTTCCAGAACATCTGTCACAGCCACCAGCAGCCGGTACAGAAGAAGCAATGCGCTAAGCCATCATGTTGTTACCAGCAGTGGCCTGAGTTAGCTGATGACTGCTGACAGAGCATCCAGGTTCCCAAACAGTTATTACTGCTCCATATGCCATCGACCAAGCTCTGCTAAAGCACCACCTACACAGAAGGCAGTGGAAGATCACACTTTTGAGTTTAGCAAACCAAACCATTATCTGTATCTATTCTGAGAGGCTGCACTTAGCTTGTTTTCCATGCTGCTTTTTCAAGTGGCTGACTTACAACTACTAGACTCTCCAAAATGAGGGGGAATTATTTGAACCTCCCTCCTCCCCCCTGTATATACATATTCATTATGCCTTCCTTTTCTGTTTCAAGTTGATTCACTGTGCTTCCTGGCTGATACACTTTGTTAACAAGAAGGAAATGATCCTGAGATACCCCAATGTGTTGCAAATTATCACTGTTGACAGCTTCTGCATTTAAGGACTACATCTGATGCAACAATGCATACTAGCGTCATTTATCTTTAGCTCATTTCCTTGGACCTATTTCAACTGAGGGTGAGCATCCCCTGTTTATAGCTCTAAATACTGTAAGTGAGCAACTGGCAAATCAATAAAACTCTTAAATGCATAATAATACTCTGCAATTACTTACATGATGTTTTGCATAATTAACTGTCTGAGGTGTTCTTTGATATAATGGATACTCAGAGTATGGAATAACCTATAAGCCTATAAAACACACCCTGTTTATAACGCACAGAAATTACTTTTAAAACTCTCATTCTAATAATCCAAATCAGGCTTTGGCACTGTATGACAGAAAACGCTCCTTTCCTGCCAAGTCTAAATCAATTCTTACGGCATTACTTCATAACTAACGTGATATTTCACTGATGATGACTATTACCCTGATTACTTGGAAGTAATGCAGCAATAGCAAAAATACACTTAGATTAAACAAACTACTGCTATTTAATCAATATTATTGAGACAAACTAAGTGTTTTAATAAGTCTGTATAGATGCACTAATGCTGGTTTAATTAAATGTATCCTTAGACATGCACAAGCTCTGCAGCATACAGATCCTATGGCTCGACAGGCTGTAACATCACTCTCGTGAATTTAAAAGCTGAAGCACTCAAAGCCAACAGGATTTAAACCCTTTCAGACTGCAAAATGATTATTCTTTACCTCAGATACTCTTTTGGGAACAAAAAGCAAAGAAGGAAGAATACACAAAGACCCTGCACCTTTGAGCCAAAGCACCAGACATCTGAAGAGGTGCCAGCCAGCCCTCAGTGACACAGTATCCAATGCATCCAATATATGTCACTGCAACACACTTACAAAACCAAAACAAACCATCCTCCAACTAAAAAACAAAAAATAAAGCTGATATAAACATCACAAAACTGACTTTATTTTCACATGTGTATGTAACACATGCCCTGTTAGCTCTGTTATGCACCACTACTAGCAGGCCATCACCACCCAATGTTTCCTGCAGAAAAGACTTGCCTACTTCTACAGATTTCATGTATTTCAAGTGGGGAAAAAAAAATGCTTTTTTGGTATGCTCTGATAATTCAGTTTTCAAAAACTGGGGAAAAAAAAGGGGGGGAGGCAGGCGGGCTTGAAAATACTGAAGGGAAGACAACACAAGTAGATGGCACTTTAAATCAAATTCATCCTGGAATGCCTGAGAGTTATACATAGAAGAAATATATGATTTTGTCTTTTGTGCATATATTATGGCTCTGATACAAATCAAGCTTTAGTAAATACTTCATATGCCTATTTAAATTTTTAGGTTTCTCTTTTTCTCCTGCGTTTCTAACATTTTTACAGTTAGAACATGGCTGCTGTTTGAAGTTACAGTCGCATCATTACGATTAGGCTTACCTTCTCCCATGTACTGGCTTCTAGCCTAATGTGACATACTTTCATTGCTGCAATACTTGACATGCCTCAAACGAGTCAGCTCTGCAGTGAGAGGAGCCTGGAGAGCTGCAGAAACTCACTCTGGGAGACTTTCCATGCCCAAACGTTTTCAACCAAAAGACTGCAATGTGACTACTAGTACGATGGTGATGCCTCATCATATGAAAAGCAATATATTGATCATGAAGATTAAGATTTTATTACTCTCTTTTCAAGCTGCAAACTAACACTTTTAATTCATGCCACATGTTGGAAGACAGCAAAATACTCTGGTTAAAAACTGAGGTGTTTTTCCATGGTGGAACATCATTTTACTTGCAGTGGTATCAGGTGGAGGCCACCTGACATCTCTAGGCCCCAGAGGACAGGCTAAAGTGTCCAGGAGTCATCTAATTATTAATTGTGAGGATTCTTTTTATTAAGAGAAATCAACTGAAATAGTGAAAGAAAATAAAAAGCTACGTTTAGCTACACTTCAAGGGAGCAAAAATACAAACCTACAAAAATAAGTAAAGATTCACTCAAGAACGTAACAGGCTTTCTAAAGAGGGATTATTTTGAAATGATTACAGCATCAAAAGCAGTTACTTGCACCAGCCAGAAAGCCAGTACCTCAGATCAGAGAGACATAGCTGTCACTCATCACTTTCCAGAAGGAAAAAGAAGACAAATAACACGCCTTCAGTCTCAAGAGTCAAAAGTTTGCTTCACCAGATTTTCCATTTCTAGCTGAGAGGCAGAGTGTAGGTGTGTGCACACCGTGTACCTGTCTCCCCCCAGCTCCCTCCCTGCTCATCTGCAGATTTATAACAGAATTACAATTTGCCAGCCAAGCTCTGTTAAATTGGAGAAGCAATTAGAAAAAATGTGCCAGAAATAGTATCAGAGAGTGAGTGCCTTAACAGGCTCAGGGCTAAAACTTACAAAAGCAAGCCATCCTTCTCCCACCCTCTTTGCTCAGCCTGCTCTGGTCCTCCCAGCCAGTTCTAAATCCCCACACACACGTATATGCACTCACACACAAGCAACCAAAAAGCTACTTGGTGAATTGGAAAATGACGTTTTCCCACAATCATTGTTTAAGTGAATGTTTGTCCCATTGTGTTACACCATGCTGTCAGCTAGCAGCAGGGAGTCGCTGAGTTGTTACTACATTTGATTTGACTGCCAGTAGGAAGCTTTATTTCTACCAACTGTTAGTTGCCAGCTCTAAGGATCTTCTCTTTACTTTGAGAGGTTCTTACTTTTTATGCAGAAGCATCTCCACATCCCCATGCACCACAGCAGTCTCTACGCCCAAGTCTTGCTGCCTTAATACAATTACTCTTTCACGTTTAAGGCAACTATGCGTCAATTCTGTTACACATCAGGAATGTGACTGTTATATCTGGATAGCTGAATGAGAGGTGCAAAAATCAGTATTTACATAAGCAAACTGAAGCAGGGGAATTTTATTATAATCTTTTCTGGAAAAATGTAGGATTAGGGAGCAGATATGTAGAGATAACCTGGGTGGATTTTCCTTCCAAGGAGAAAGTGCTTGCTATCCAGACAGACATATGCTTCCCACACAGAGTTTGTAGCAGGGCTTTTTTGTTTGCTTGTTTATTATTCATGTATATCCTGAAAGGTTCTCCTCCATCAAACAAGATCCTATAACTTTAACAGTTGTTTACAATGCTTCCTCTTCCTACACAATAACGATGATTTTGATAATTAGGATCTAATTATAATGGATCTGACAACAACTTCCAACAACGAAGAGCATCTTTAGAAAAATTAAAGCATATGCGTGAATGGTATAGGGAGGTGGGGTGGGGGAGAGAAATACATTCCTATGAGACAGCCTGAGAACTCAGGCTGAATTGAAAAGTAATTAACACTAAAGAGCTAAAACTGTAATTAAAGAAAATTTCATTAAAGGCAGGCAGGTGATTCCACTTCCCTAAATATGCCAAGGTGCTATATATGAATAAAATAGCAGGCGGTTTCAGTGAGTGGAGCAGGAAAGCCGTGTCTTTAACCAGATCAAATTCTCAAAATTGGCTGTCAAGACGGGATTGTTGTGATTTATACCCGTCTATCAAGCGCATGAAAGAGAGAGACAGGAGAGGGAAAGAGGCAAGCTGCTGTCGCTTCCATTCGCAAAGCACCTTTAATTTCCACGGCACCATCTGTTACCAAATCTAATTCACATTCCCTCCTAATCTGGTTTAGTTCCATAATACTAATTCTTCTACTACTCTTCTGGACATCGCTCTCAAGAAAAAGCTTTAGTTCTGGGGTGGTAAAAAATTGAATATTATACAGTTTAGGTTCTGGTGACTTAAGCAAAGCATGCTTCCCATTAAAATGTACTCCTGGTAAAAGGATTTGTTTCCAGCCAGTGCAGAGAGACAGAATTGCTCACATTTGAAAAAAGGAGGGGGGGTGTGGGGGGGTGTTGGAGGAGAGAGGCAAAGAAGGGGAATAAAAGGGAAAAACAAATCCCAAACACAGCTGATGAAAGTAGGCTGTGGACATGAAAGCAGAGGTTGTCATAAAATACAGCTGTTGTCAAGTTTAGTCACTTTCAGTACTGGCTAAAAAAAAATCACTTTGTCGTGATTTCATACTGAAAGCTAGAAACTGTACTTTTGCTAAGGGAACTAAAAGGAGTGAAATGTTAAGACTCTACAGTGGTAAAAATACTTCTCTCAAATTACAAGATGCCCATGTCTGTAGGAAACCAAAGAGGTTGGGACAACAAATGAAAATGGTTTCCTGGATGCCATGGCCCTACAGTTAGCTGGGTGACAATTACAAAAATCTCAATCACTTTTGGGGATGGGGAAGCAAAGTAAAGGACCAGCTCTCTTCTGTGGTTAAGAGCTTTCAGGCAGGCAGCACCTCATCTCCTGGGTCTAGGGGAGACTCAGCTTTCTTCTTGGTTCCTACACAGAGCTCCTTGACCAGGTTCTCCTGAAATCAACATAAGAAGGAAAAAAGGACCTAGAGAAATATTACTAATAAGAATATGATGCTACTCATGATCAATAGCACTCTTTTACTTCTGGATTTTAACACAGATTTTAAACTGCGATTCCAGGGTGTACCACTAGCACCCTCTTACCCTCTTACAGCTGGGCAAAATAAGACAAAGAAAAGTAAAGAGTTGCCTCAGCAGGCCAACTAAATGGCATGGAACAGAATCAAGGTCCTAGGGAATCCAAATCCAGGATATTCGGCACGGCTTTGATGAAAACATGCCTTGGAAGTCTGACTATTTATTTCTAAGAAGAGAACTTGCCTTGAACTTCCAGATACAGGGCTTTTATTACTCTAAAATTAGTATTTCTTTCCTAAATGGGAAGTTTATTTTAAGGCTAAATTAGATCTCTTCTTATTCGTACACTAAAATGTTTATTTTCTGTCAAAGTAATCCCAATTTCTTTGTGTGTAGCCTTCCCACCCAAAAATAAAGCTTACGGCAAAAACGGCTTTAGCCAGCACAGAGGGTAGTGAGCAGGGTGTGAGCAATGTGGAGTTGTGAATAGCCCAAGGTTTTTATGTTGTTGGGGGCTTTTTGTCAGGATTTGAAATGGAAGAGGCAGGCAATATCAGGAAAAGAAATACTCTAATATTCTGTAAAATCCAAAAAGGAGTGCTAGTTTTCATGATATGAAATAGTAATGCATAAACAGATGCCTGGTAAAAGATTTCTAACTGCTGTGAAACACCAGTGAATGGAGATGTCAGTTCTGAAAATCAACAGGAATTCTGAAGAAGTCTCCTCCTCCAATATTCACTGATTGATTCTCACATTGCTTAAATCATCTGGGTAATTTTATAAACAGCACTGGGTTTGTCATTTTTCATCAGAAGAATAGGTGAAAAACTAAAATCAAATGCATTCTAAATACAGTACATCTGCCATACATTGTGGGTCAAAACCTTGCAGACAGGGGAATAGACCCAGCAACTCTGAAGCTCTGCAAATCATACTAGCTAATGGTGTTATTCCCAAACCCAGCCTGTGATTTCAGGGGGTCTAAGGTCCTGATACTCTGATAAACAAGATATAAGTGCAATACTATAACCTACTACACCCAAAGAAAAGCACACTGACACTGAAGGACTCTGTGAGCAAAGCACTCTAAACTTATTATTATTATACATTTTTTTACACTAAAGCATTTGAGTGATACTAGCCCTGGCTCCGAATGCACATTTCTATGCCTAAAGTCCCATAACACTTGAAAATGAAAACTGTAAGAAAAAAAATAACTTCTTCCTTTGAATTCTTACTCTTTTTTCGTCTATCTTGATTCTGAAAGCACTGGAAATTAAAAATACACAAAGCAAATAGTGGACTGTGTTACTTGGGTATAGTACTGATGACCAAATTTATCTCATGCTGAGATAAATCAGAGTATATGGAAGATAAACTTACACATCTTAAGTCTTTGCTAGTCTGCCATGGATTTTCATGTGTGATTACAGATTTTTTTACAAATAATAAACAAAATTTTGGCTTTTCACAGTTCCTTGTTCTTCACATATTACGATGTGCAATTCAAACCTATTCATGCCGCTGTGTTTACATGTCAGATATTTGCCTCTGGATATAAGCAGCAAAGGCCAGGAAGTAATGGCTTTCACTTTGAAAATGTTTGCATGACTCCAGCAAGTTTGCAGAATGAGCTTTTCACCAAGTCCTGAAATGGTTTCTTCTATCTTTTGCCTTCTATTTTGGTGGGAGTCACAAGAAAAAAAAAAGAAGGAAATTCAGCATATTCCAGGAAAAATTGTCAAAAGTAACAAACGTGTACCAATCCAATTATTACATCCAGAACAAGGAGGTTGCTACCTGCAATTACAAAGCAATCGTATCAATATGCTGCAATGATTACCCGCTGAACCTGCGGTCATCTGTGCTGTAAGAAGCACTGAAAGACTTGTCCAAGAAAAGCTTTACCTGAACAGATCCGCATTAACGACTCCATATTGCAGACCACACATTTCAGCTGTATTTTAATGATAGAAATTCTCCAAGTATTTCAACAATATAAAGCCTGGATCAAATATTTATTTCTCAGATCTAAAAGTTCTGCTGAGGTCAAGTGTCCTTGGGTAAGCAATGGAAGAAAGACTGGCCTGGAGACAGCACGGCATTCCATCACTAAACTAAATGAACACACACATTTGATCCCGAGAAGGTTTGTGCCTCACTAGTTTAAGCGCAAGCTCAGGCTGCTCGGCAAACCGAGTATCAGCCCTGATCAGTTCATGGGAGTGCATTAAAGGATAATGTAACCAGATTGGACTTTACATTTTTTTATCATGATAGGACTAAGGTCTGGAACAGCAATCCACCTGCACTTCACTAAGCATCTGCCTAGAACATACACCAGATTTGCTCCACTCCTTCACAGGCTCTTTACACAGTAGAAAGTCTGACAGCAACTATGCCTTTATATTACCATTGTTTCCTGCCCATATCAGGGGAGTTGGAACTAGATGATCTTAAACTCCTTTCCAACCCTAACTGTTCTATGATTCACGGAATAAGTAGTCTGGAGTTCTAAAAAATTAATTATGAGCAACAAAGATAACACAAATAAACTCAAATCTTTAATTACCTATAAGTGGAAGCTTAATAAACCGAGAGTGTTTGTGGAGATCAGCATGAACACCTAAAGGAGGTCACTCTCATCTACCTCTGGATAGCTGCTTCAAGCATACTGTAAAATCCAAAACAGGACATCCACTGGAACATCCATCACAGGACAACAGATAATGATAGCCCAATGATGATGGGGGATTGGCTGACTGTACATTATACAGGAATGGTTATCCTATAGGTTGTATTAAATATGAAAGCCTAAGATTTATGTTATGGGTGATAAGGCCAAGAATGCTGTAAAAGTGAAAAAATATGGCAACAGTATGCAGTACATCACTACTAGGATAATTATTTATATAAAAAGTTCCCATTCTTAGACTTCCAGCATGTAGGGATAGAATTCATATATTCAAAGACGACATAATAATAACCTGCCAGCTTGTGGTGATGGATATGTTTTTAATCCAAATGACCACAGTCTACAGTCTACCTGTCATAAAAGGACACAAAAAATTGAGTTTTCCTTTCATAATTCTTTAAGTTGAAAGGGAAAAAAGCAAAAGCATGATAAGTGGCTCATTCCTGTGGACAGATGGACAGGCAGTAGTAATACGTATGAATAAAAGGCACTGTTCCTTCACTAATGCTATTTTCACTTGTTACACATTGCAACTCAGACAGGGAAGGTATCCCTTCCTTGTGCCTTTTCAAGGATTTCACTATATAATCTAAGTTATATTGCATACAGTAAGAGATTGCTATAAAGACTAAGAAGTATATTACACTATTTAGCTGTCATCTTGAAAACAACCCTCCACAAAAGCACTATTTCATGTACTGACTTGAGGTACTTGCCCCCAAAGGTCCCCTTCTCTTTAATTCCCTGCTACTAGGAAGGAGTATCTGACCTGTATATTTCAATCTCTAAAAATTCACTCAATCAAGGAATGCTGGCAGTAATTTAATAAATCTATCAGTCCCTTCTGATGCAGAAGGAAAACTGCACAGTCCATTTCTGTTCCCTCCACCCAGCTCACATACAAACCCCTTGCTACAAATCCTCCACAGCCTGCGTCCTTCCACGGGTAAAAATGACAAAGAAATCCAACTAAGTTAATGTTAAGTACTGAAAATGTAGGCAGACTGCTCAGTTATTTCATTTTAAAAGATCTTCATTTTCCCATCTGTGTTATGGCAATTTTATTACACATTCGGCAAATTTACAGTAACAAGATGTTCCCTTGACAAATTAATCACTTTCCAAGCATTTTATCATATAAATAAAATATCACCTCAAGAGAGAAAATCAGCTCAATCAGTTGATTTAACCCATCTTTCAGGGAACTCGTCTGAAACAGATTGAGCACATTCTGTCTGAAGAGGGACTGTGCGCACATCCTCCTGGAATCCCAGCTCATATGGTGAGGCTTTCCAAACGAAAATGTTTTAAGGCTGGCTGATAGGATGCAATAGTCTTCCTATAAGAACTACACTGCTGCAATGAGAGATCCCCACCAGGAACACAGACTTGTTTAGAAACTGGTACAGGTCTTAACTGAAGGAACTGCATCTCTCCTTAAACTCCTGAATGATATTTCTCCTGTGTTTTGCAATGATCATAATGCAAGAGTAAAATCTTGCCTATTTTTTATAATCACAATAAAACAACATAGTTAAACTCCAACCATTTTTGCAGCTGATGAAACTGAAGGTTTTTTGCTTGGCTTTTTAAAACCTCCCCAATGCTTTCTAAACATTTTGGGAAGTAAATTCTGTTTTTACAAAATATAAGTGACCGGCAACACTAGCAATGCAATATATGAACAGTAGAGAAGTGGGTTCAATTTGGGTTTTCCCAAACTAACCCTTAAAACAACTCAGTGCCTTTCCGGAGACAATCTGTCACTGAAGCAATTTAACCTCTCTGCCATTTAACATTTCTCTCTCTGCCCTGCTCCTCTCATTCTACTTCCCATTCAGGGACTGCCAACAAGTATAAATAAGACAAGAACGACTACCTCTGTTTACGTTACTAGAATACAAAGTTGTTTATCCCAACAAATTTTAGGCAGATTTGTTATTTTTCACTTGAGGTTAGTAGCATCAATACAGGCTTTCTGTATTTATTCCATCACTCTAAGGAAATATGAATGCAAATTACCCTTTTGCCAGGAGGACAACCCCACCAGACAACACAGATACGTAATTTTGGCAACATGACTTATACTCTTCAATGAGATATTCACAATATTCTCAACAACAAAATTGTGGGTGCCAAAGCAAATTCACACATCTAGACATCCTTTTCGTTCCCTTTACTCCTTCAGCAAAACACTAACTTTACCTCCCTAAATACTAACACAGGGAAAATGCATGTAACACCACAATTAACTAACCTAGAAGCAGGAAAACAGCATGCTTTATGGAATGGTATCAAATAACAACATAAATGCTAGTATTTGCTACTTAGCCCATATAATTAATAACGCTGTAAAACAGGCATATTAATACTACAAGGCATCAGTATTACAAGCTGCAAGCTTTGCACAACCCTGAATGCCTTAAGTGTTATCAATGAAGAATGCTTAGATGCACAATTATTAATTTACACACAAATACAAAATTCCATGTCCTACATGTACCTTTTACCTGATAAAACATTCCTGGTTTAGGTAATGTTTTAAAAGAATTACTATCAGAGGTCATGAAATACAACAAAGGATTCTGAGCATCAGTCAGAGAAACTTCAGTTCTTTACATGGATTCTGAACACTTAAAGACAAAGAAAGGCAAACACAGAACAGTTATAGTACTTATTAATCTTATTCTCTTCTATATTTGGAAAATCTACATATTTGTTGTACAAGATGCAAGTGAACCAGGCCAACTGGAAAGGGTTTATTATCCATTGACCCCTCCCTACATATACTTAACCAGGAAATTTACTACCTGTATCAAGTGTCTTATGCATGCAAGCCTTGCAGAATCAAGTCTCAGCAAAATAGTGTTTCCTTTAAGAAGCAGCTGATTCAGCTTTCATCAGAAAAAAAGAGCATTCTAAACATGAAGCATATGCCATGGGATGCTTGCTTCTTTCCCTGGAATTTAAACAATGGAAATAAGTACATTTTCCTGTTCTTACTAATGTATATTTTTTAGAGACATGGAGCAGCTGGACCCTTAAGTGAAATGAAAAGATTCTGTCCTCAACCAGTACACACAAATCAGCCACTTTTGATCCAAAAAGCATAACCGAAAGCAGTGCTTTTCTTAAGCATGAAGTGCTTTCCTCCAACACTGCAATGGAGGAAAAGTATAGACACTACTTGTTCTTCACATGCCTTGAAAACTGAGCAAAATTCAGTGAGTTTGGGTGACATCAGAACACAACTGAAGACCAAGGTGCCAGTGCAGCCACTGTAGAAGTGGATGAAATTTAATTTCATTCAGTAAACACACAATTGCTTTCAAGATTCAGCTCACCTGGTTATATAGTATTTATATTTTATAAAAACCTAGGCAATGGTCAAACCAAAGTGTAACAATACATAGGCAATTGCAAAATGAAGGGCAAATCCTGCAGACCTCATGTAGGGCATAAAGCTCCCAGGTGAGAAGTAACCTCAGAGAAGGATGGGTGTTGCTTACTTAACCCAAATTCCTACTAACATCCATTTACTCTGACAGTATCTAATTGAGAAAGTGTCTTCATTTGATACTCCTTTGGCCTAAGTATCCGAGATGCACAGAATTCCTCCTATTGGCTTTTAAATGGAAAATTAAATTCTTCTTTTGAAACCCACGTCCTTGCAGTTCTGAAGTAGCCACTAACCCTTTTATACACCATAAAATATTATCATTCCCTCCCCCCCCCCCCCCCGCTATTGTTTTCTGATTCACCACAGAACATACACTGTACTCCTAAAAACTCACTGAAGTCAATCTACATGAAAAATGAGAACTCCGACATGGAAAGTTAAAAACATAGACTTTAGTTACTTCCACAGGTTAACTTAATCTTCATTTAATGAGGGGATCACATAGCTTCAGGGACCCCATTTGAGATGGAAGATGGATATTCCCATTGACTCAGATGCTTTAAAATAGTTTCTAGGGTCTCAACTTTTGCAAACAAAAACCTCTTCAATCTGAGGAAGATACAGGACACAGAACCTTTTAATCTGAAAGATGACAAAGTGGATTATTGGTCAGTTACACTTGCCAACAGGGTGACCCATTACCATGAGTGTTCTATGGCAAGTACACGATGTTACCTTAATAGTAGCTAGAGCCTTACTGGCTTACAAAAAAAACTAAAAAGGGTTTTGCATATGAATTGAACTTAATAGGTTTGACATGGACTAACCTTAAAGAATCCAATCCACTCAAATCCCTTTGAAGGCTGCAGCTGAATTTCATGCAAATCTGACAGAAGTAGCCAGGCTGTTGGGATTTCAAGATGCTACGTCCCTTTCTTCTGCAGATCTAAAGCCAGGCAAAACAATGATACAAAACCCTCCCACAATTTCAAGGATTCCTTGTAAAATGATCCTGGGTTTATTTATTGGCCCAGGAAAGCGGCATTTGGAATCTGAAAGCAAGACGACTCTGACATCAGAATATATCAAAATATGAAGCCAATCTTTCATTTTGCTTTAGACATGACACTGGACTAATATTTCACACATTCAGAAAGTCTGGCACAATACCATTAAAATGTTTACAACAGAACAATACAATGCTCAAATCTATCACTGATGACTTTTATCTTTTCTAAACATAATTCCATTTTAGCAATAAATAACCCACCTTTGTCTAAACCTTCTGGTGGTCATTCTGAAATCCAAACAAGCAACTTTATAATAAACCTATTTGTTTTTTCAAGGCCACTGTAATATTACGAAATTCTTTTTGCTCACCATTAAAAATACCTAAAAAGATTTCAGTGTTCTATGCACATTTATGGAGGTAGAAAAGCATATATATGTATTTGCTTGTGTAATAATATATACACTGACAGCTGGAAAATTATTTGTTTGGTGACTGGATTTAATCTTCACCTGATAAACATGAGAGGAAAAGGGAACGCATTTGTCAACTGCTTTTGCTCTTAAGACTTAAAAATGTAACTAACTATAACCAAATCAAAACCACACAATGTGTGTAAAGTACCTACTATGCAAAGTGCTTCTAAATTCTTGGCTAACAAAGGTCACAGAAAGCCCTTAAAGGAAATATTTTATTTCTGCTAAATTAATACCTAAAAGCATTACATTTCATCAATTTCACTTAGGTTTAAAATCCCCAAAGATTCTCCTCCTGAAACTGGCTATATTTTATGTGCAAACCAGGCTGAGAGCTATCTAAATCTAGATAAAACTCATTGGCTTGTAATCTTCACAATGATCTATACATCTAAATTTATATGCAAATCAAATGCTCTCAAGCATTAACACATACCAAAGCATCTAGGACTAAAGAGAGCGCTTTCTCCCTTCTCACATCCCACCCCCCTTTCCTTCGCTCCTCTCCCCCTCTCTTTATTTACACTAGCTACCTAAATAATTCACACTGCCTTCTTTTCAGCCTGAATGTTCTTCTGTGGAAGCCTGCAATGAGCTATTGCAGTAACCAGATGGACACATGAATGCAGCAGGTGGGACAGATGGCAGACCGCCCTGTCTGACGCTGGCTGCCTCAGCCTGGCCTGCCTTTCCCTTCCAGGTACATTAGCATCAGTGCAGCAGAAAGCAGCATGCAGAGGGAGGAAACAAAAAAAAAACAACACACCCTTTACATACAATACGATACGAATTAGTTAAATAAGTGACCAGATGCTTATTTGCTTTTTAACTCAAAATGCAATTTACTTAAGAGCATGTAAGAAATGTTTCTCGCTCTTAACTTAAAGAAGGAAAGTTCATCTTGATTCTCTAGCAAACTCGGAGTGGTGTGCATAAAACAATAAATGCCTGAGATCTTATAAAGACCTTAAACTCATTACTTCATAAACATTTTGATTCAGTTTCCAAATGCCTCTACCCTTTCGCAGGTAGCCGTTCTATTTTTTTGATGTGCAAATCTGTGTGTCTTCTGGTACCTGGTCAGTGTTTTTAGATTAAAATCCCCAATTTCCGTCTGTACAGTATGTTCCTTGACTGAATTTCTTCTGCTTCCCATTTGAGGAGATCTATAAAACTACCAGTTTATTACAAAAGATTTTATACTTTCAGGGAAGATACCAACAAAAGCTGAGTCTTTCTTCAACTGCAAAAAATTAACATTTTAGTATGTAGCTTTCCTCTCTGGAATGCTGGGCAAAACACAGTAAGAAAAAGCTGTAATGGGTTTTCAGCAAGAACACACCTGACATACCTGTGGTACAATGGCATCAGTGTCACTGTACCATAGATGTTACTCTTTTTATCCACAGTGTATTGTTCTTTGTCCAAACGAGCAGAAGTGATTAACTTCACACTCTTCTCAAACCAGCAGGCAACTGATTCAGTGTATTAATTGAAATCACTGCGTCAAGGGCAATTTACAAAAATCACATTGAAAAGAGGTATTAAATGTACGCAGTCAGTTAGATACAAGACGCAATACTATACTGTCTAGATTTGTTTCTCTTCTCTCACTCCTTTTGCTATGCCAACAAACAGCAGCCTGCGTTGCTCCCTACTCTGTCCATCTCCCTTTCAGAGCTTTTCACTCTACTCCTTTCCATTAAATGCACCTTCTCTGAGCTGACACAGAGGAAACCACCCACTTCTCCCTCAAACAGGTACATTTGTGCTGATCTAAATAAAACGATCCATACTTCCTTGTCAGCCTGAAGTTACGACTTTTATTGTAAATGAATAATACAAAACCACACAGATTTTACACACACACTTGCCAGATTAACAAGTATGATTTGACCTTTTCTGCATCTTTCATGAATTGCTTGCATTTGTAGTCATCAAAGCTCTCAAATAGGAACTACCTATATACCTACACCATAGTAGGATGACTGGGGCCTCTGTGTACTACCATAACAGAAATACTAACAGGGTAAATCATATGGAATCGATTTACAATTACGCTCAACTACTGAGTCAAAATAGCTTTTCTTTTTTAATCAGAATGAGCAATTACACAATGTTGAAGGTAAAAGAAAAAGTGTAAGTCAGGACACGTCTTCTCTCTCCAAGCATACTGGTATAACTGGAACAAAACCTGATCGTAAATAAACCGGTATGGATAAACGAGGACTGGTCAAAACCAGCAACTAAAGCCTGAAACAAACAGGAACTTTCCTCTTCAGGGATTTCAACATGCTTAGTAGGGACTCAGATAATAATAAACATAATAATACAGTATCTAGTTTCATCTGGCCGAGGAAGACATAGCACCATTATGAAAAAAATTTATTCTTATTTATTTCTGACCTGGCAGAAGCCAGGAATGACAGAACACCTCAAGGGACAGACCGCTTTCACAAAGTGCCCAGAGTGATTCTGAGGCCAAAAAGATTAAGCACTTCAGACAAACTTTGGATAAGCACCACAACTTCTGTATGCTTATGTGTCCTAACTGAAAATCCTGAACTTCATGGTCTTATATAAAAAAAGAGAAAGTAAAACAAAAAAGGTGAGTGAATCCAGGGATCATACATGCAAACAGACAAAACTATGCTATAGATTTTGGTACCAGCAACTTCTAGAAATGGTGAACTATGCACTATCAGCTCCAGAAGAGAGTTTCAAGGTATAGTAACTAGTTTACACCATTATAGAGAGAAGGTAAAAGCAATACACTTTACAGTCAGGTTACAAATGCTATCACAACAAGTCATGATTTCATTATGATGATATAAGCTATTTCTCAACAACAATAAATGAACAGAACTCTGAACACACAGGGAACACCCTCTTTAAAAATAAACTTCTGATCCACTGCCAGGTTGTCACAACAGGAATACATACACAGTATTGGAGCTGCAGTCATAGAACCAAACTGACATCCAAACTGTGTTATATTATATGGGTAAGCTTGTTTCACTACTGATGGTAAGTTAGTACAATGAAAAATGAGTCCTGTTTTCAGTAGCAAAACCCATAGTTGAAACTGGTCATGTATATTCTTAGCATTTGAGTTATTTGTGCATGTAACTGTATGTGGGGAAAAAAAATAAGGGAAGAAAGAACGAAATCAGTGTAAGGCCACAAGACTGTTACCAAGTTCTTTCCGGCTTGGACATATTTTCACAGTTTAGGTATTATTTTTAAATAATTGGTTTTAATGGATTTAATAAATCCACTAATTAATAAGGTGATGTGATTATTCAAGGTATTTTAGAAACTGTATTAATTCTTGACTATTTTTTGCTCACAAACCTGTCCAATTCTTTTTAACTTTAAATGCAAACTTTGAATGCAATCTTGTGCCATTGCTTTGTTGACACCATGCACAAGCAAAAACCCTCATCATCTGAAGACCACAGTATCCCCACAAAAATCAGACCTGTATCTCTAAAGAGGTGCATAGGGACATTTTGACAGCAAAAGGAGTTGGGCTGCACAGGTGGCTGCGGAGACAGGAACTGGAGCTTATAAATGCAGCTATTGTTCATAAAGGCATTTCAGTAACAAAATTATGCATAGCTAAACTCCTGTCTATGATCTGGTAATTTGCAAGGAGTTGCTGCTGAATGGCAAGAAAAATCCCACAGCCAAAAAGCAAAACAACTTTATTCTGTTATACAAGGAAAGTAACTGTCAATCCCAATCCCATGAGAGCACCACAGCAAAGACAACATAATTATAGTTAAACCAGACTTGATATAAACACCATAAAGTTGATTTTTAAAATGATCAGATTTGCATTCTAGGTCTGTGAACAGAAGAGCCAATGAGTTTTGCTAGAGCTGAGACTGTAAACAAGCTGTGTTTTTTGTGGGGTTGAGGTTTTGGGTTTGGGGGGAATTTGGGGAAGGGGAATTTGTTGTGGGGGTTTTCTTGGGTTTTTTGTTTTTTTTTGGGGGGGGGCGGTTTGTTAGTTGTTGTTGTTGTTGTTGGAGGCTGTGTGTTTGGTTTTGCTTGGGTGTTTTTTTCTGGTTTGGGCTGTTTTAAAATCTAACCACATCTATTGTATAAATGCAGCCTGACAGATACTAACCTTTATTTCAAAGTCTCATCCAAGAAATGAGACAGGAAAGGGGGGTGGGAAACCAACCCAGTAAAACAAATCCTCATGTTAGTATAAATACACACAGTATGTATGAAAATTATGTCAACTTAAACACACCTTTACCTAAAACATGAACATTTCAAACATGAAAATTTCTCCAGTCGTGTAATACACTGATAAAAGGAGGGAAATGGAAGTAGCATATAAACAATCCCAATATATAACAACAAGTAAATTCTGCTTCCACTGCAAATACACTTACTTTTAATATTGAGCTGTAAGCGAGGGCAGATACTGATGTTGAATGTAACAGATGTAATAAACACATGGCATTAAAAGCTCCCAAATACGCAAATCCGAAGGAATGGAAAAGCTCCTTTTCAAAGGAAATGTGTACAGAAGAAATAAGCAGACATTAAACCCTAAATCATAATGGTGTAATTTCAAAAAGACAATACATTCTATCTGCTCTGCTATGTCAGTGACCAAACACATTAAACACTAAATGCTGACATTTCATCCTCCCTTCCCTCTGCTGCAAAACCCGAAGCACTAAACTTTGTGAACGCCTTTGACATTTGCCTCTATGCCTGTGGTTTAACACTACTCTTAAAAGAGTAAGAAGTGTCTTTAAAAATTTCAACTCTTGCGCTTATTCCTCTGCAGCTGAGCAGAGCCATTTACATAGTCCACTGAACACAGTTTAGTAAACACCACAAGAGTGCTCCTATCTTACTGCCCTTGTAAAACTGAGGCAGGGGTTCTGTTTTTAGTGCACACTCTGGTTCAGCGCTAATCCTGTTTTATGTTGCTCACACCTGCTGCTGACCAGCAGCCTGCTGATGGGTTGTGGTTTGTGCTGCTCTGAGACAACCCTCACCGGCTCCAACAAAACCCCAGCCACTAAAGTGGAAACTAAACCCCAACTGCCGTGCAAGAACTGTACAAGGGAAGGACTGACACACATGCCTCCTTTTCCTTACTCTTCTACTCCTGACTTAACATCAGGGTTTTAGTGCAATACTTCTATTTAGTCCTTATGCCGAGGAGTTCTTCTCCAGATAGCAAATCTTAAAGACAAATGTCACGGACGCAACCTTTATAAATATATGCTGTGTAACTCACCTTTTCCTTTGTGCCTAAGAAAATAATGGGCTTTGCTCTAAAGGAAGCAATGAATGTTGTTAAAGCATCTTTTTGTGAGCATTTACAGAAATAGGCTGTTGCAAATTTACAATAAACTGCCTTTAACATGTTTGCACATGAAACTTAGATATTACTGTTCTAGAAAACAGGGGGGTTGTGGTTTCTGGGGAGGGGTGTTTTTAATCGAAATGCTGATCTACACATTCAAGAAACAAAAAAAAAAAACACAACAAAACAAAAAACCAAAACAAACATAAAGTCAGATCTGCCTCCCATTGATCCCAGAAGTAAAACACACCAATGTGTACACACCATTTGTACAGAAAACTGAATGCGTTACCAAAAACGGAAAGGTATTCTGTGATAAAAGGACTAGGTCTGGAGTTACATAGTGCTCATATCCAGAGAGAGTAAGAAAATCAAGGAAAGGAAAATGAGTGACAGTCGAACTCCTTTGTTTGGCAAACACACTGATGCATACTGCATTGAGATCACAGGTAGAAATGACATGCAACTTTACTGATTCAGACACTCAGATGTAGGCACCGTTATCTACAGCAAAGTTTTGCACTAGAAAAATCTCTAAAATGGAGGGCAGCACATACCACTTTTCACACCTACTTTAAGGTACTCTTTATCTGACTAGAACAGCACAAAGAAACATAAGAATATTTGGAAAGTGACCTGTCTCCTTTATCCTGTTACACCATCCCAGCCTATTTCTTTCAACAAAAGAGAAAGTAGAAAAATGTTTTCTGTCCAAGAGCCAACTCTGTACCTCTTAAAAGCTGTATGAACCTGTTCATAAATAAAAGGTTGGTTGGAGGCCAGTCAAGGCAATTCTCCATCTATTAAAGTTTATTTTGCATCTCATAGGAAAAGACGTGCTGAATGACCATGACCATCCTTCGCGACTTTTTTATTCTGCATGGAACACCGAGTTGTTTCTGCCTATATAGGAAGATAATATGCATCCAGCAGACACAGGTACTCCATGTTACAGCTTGTCATCCCAAACCCATCAGCAGAAACAAATCAAGACCAATCAATCTTTATGTAAATTCAGCATTCCAAGCTCTCTTGCAATTCAGATGTAAAACCAAGGGGAAAAAAGGGGGTCAGTCTCACTTTGTCTTACCGTCTCCATCTGAAGGATTTCTATCTCTTTAGTCAACACAAGACCAAACTGGCACAATGCCAGCACTGCTTTTAAGCTCACACAGAAAATATTATGGGGTAATCTTGGTATTTCCTGGTCACACTCCCTCAGGCAACTCTATACTGGTGCAAATGTCACATCCTGGCGGTGAATCCTTGAACACAAGCTCCATTTCTCCATTGTTTCCTTTTAAAATACTATCAAATCATTCATTTTTAAAATCAATTATAGGGAATGATCCAAAATCTACTAAAATGAATGGCATTCATCCCATGCAATTTTAAATCCAGCCACCATCAGTAAAAAGGAAAGAGATCTTAAGATAGATGTTAAGAGCTTAGCAGAAAGCTGTCCTTCATACCTTGGAAAATCTCTGCTAAATTATCTAACAATGGTACCCAAACCCCACAGTAATTTTGTCAAACAGCTGCATCTGCAGCATTCCTGTTCCAGTATTACCTAATGCACAAGAATCACACATTTTTAACAATCAGGAGGAAAAAAAGCAGGAGGAGGAGGGAGAAAAAGTCCCACCCCACTCATCCATCAAGTGTACATCCAGGCCACTGCTCCTCAGAAATTTATATATGTTACAGACATAAAAAGACATAAAAAGCTCTCAGAAATAGAAACGCTTCAGAAGCCGGATTTTGATATTGCCAGATGGGTTTTTTGCCAGATTCTAAAGTTGACTTAAATGCCAAGATACTTCATTTCAGAAGTGGCAGCAGCTTACATATTGTCTAGTATTAGCATAGAAGTGTATTGCTGATTCCAAAACCAGGCTATCATCGTCTGTGGGGGAGAATAAAATAAATAAAGAAAGAAGAATTGGCATTCCCTACAAACCTTGCTACCTGCTGCCTTGGAGCGCTATTTTCAGGTATGGCCTCCACAAAAAATAAAACACAGTTAAGACTACTTTAGTTTGATTATAGTGCTTTCCCCAGGCAGGAATTTTTATTTCCGTTTGAATCTTTAAACCATTACATTTTCAGTGATGCATTTTTATATTTTCAGTTGACATCTTCGTAGAAGAATAAAACCTTTGAGCAACAGCTCTAAAGCATGAAGGTTTCCTGCAGGATGTGCTTAAATTATTTTACACCCAAATGGAGCCAGTTGTTTTTAGCTAAAACTTAATAAACCTTAAATCAATGACCTTTCCTTTACTGAATGCCTGCACTTGGGAAAGCTAACTTTCCCAAGAAACATATTTGGGTGAGTAAATGCCAAACAAAGGACTATTTAAATCTGAACATTTTCTCAATTTATAGCTTGTAAATGTTCAGTTCCTAAATACCCAACTGCTGCCTAATGTAGAGAACAGCAGTGCCTTGGTTTAATCACATACCATTGATTTCACAGTGTCCCAGTGATCTCATTGGCAGCAATCAATAATCACCCAAAATCAATCAAATCTGCTCTAGCACTATCATTCATCAAATTTGAATATCCCAAAATTAACTGTAGGCACGTGAAAGAAAAAGAACCTGGAATTCTAAAAAGAGAAAAAAAATCATAATCAGCAAACTTTGAGAAGATAATAGTGTATCCGAACATGCTTCATGCCTGCTGGGGGAAGTTAATGATGAATCATGCCTTGCCTTCCCAGCAAAGAATCCAAGATACATTCTTTTTCAAACACGACAATACACAGCAACTGAAGGCAGAGGACATACTAGTAAGTGATCAAACATGATTTTATGAACAGCTATGTTATGCCCTGAATATCAAACACGTTGTCAGTAAATTAATGCACAAGCATGTTACACTACGAAAAACTGCACGTTGCAAGTTAAGCGCTGCACTTCACAGAGCAAAAGAGGATAAAATTACTGAATTTCTGTACCAAAAGCATGAACAGATGTAGCCACTTATTAAAAGAGCTGTTATTGTTTCCAGGGACTCCTCTCTCAACATATTCACCTGTAATTTTGTAAAGATAATAAATCCTTTCATTCATTACAGTCTGCTCAAAAGCACCCTGCTATTTAACTTAAATGGAAAAAAGGCCCAAAGTGTCCAAAACATTTACTTTTGCTAATGCAAAAGTGATGGCATTTTACTCCATTCCTGATAAGCCGGTGCCAATGGATGTGACTATTCTTTTCTTACTCAAAGCATATCAGTAGTTCAAAAGCACTCTCAATCTTATCAGGTGTATGAACATCACAGTTACTAAAAACAGTTTGTACTGCTCCTCTCTTTCTGCCAGGCTATCAGATAAACCCAACTAACTAACTGTATTTACACACAATCAAACATAAGCTGTGTTTTCAATACATTGTGAGCTGTTCCTGGCATGCTACAGGTTTTCTGCTTGACATTAGTTGTAACAAAAACAGTATCAATGAATTAGCTTACAAGAAAAATACAGTTGCTCTATAGCACTGGAACACAAACGGGATGTGGGGAGAGAAGAAATGAAAAAGGAGGGGAAAAAAGAAACAAGAATTTTGCGAAGTAAGAATAATCACTTCCATCTCAGTACTTCACCAGGTAATCACCTGGTGCTACTTGGGAAAAGAGCACAGAAGCAGTGGGATTAAATGCATTCAAACCATACTGACACAGAATGTAAGAGCAGAGAAATAACCTCTATTTGCTTTTTTTTTCTTTAATTCTCCTGTCTTCTAGGAACTGCCTCTGATTTTCAAAGGGCAAGAAAAAGACATAAAGAAAAAAGGAAAGAAAAGAAGACAGAAAAATAGTTACAGTGTCTGAAGGCATTTAAATCCCTTTACTGTTTTTGCCTGGAACATGACTGTGATGTCTCATGATCAACCTTCCTCTGCCATTAAGATTTAAAGACCTATCACAAACTCAAAACCCTCCTCCCTCTCTCCAAACAAGCCTCTCAACAACTCTCCCTTTTCATTCAGTGTCTCAGGCACTGGATTTTCAGTGCTAACTACTGAGAAAAAAGAAAAGACCTACTACTTCAGAAGGGCCACTGCTCTGAAGCTTTTGCTTACTGCACAGCCATAGGAAACATGCGCAGCATCTCCCTCCATGCTTCTCAATGACAGCTACAATGAAGTATTTAAACAGTTAAACATTAACCTGGCCGTGCTAAAGGAAAAGTTCCTGAACACTGGGAGAAAAACCCGAGTTCCAGCTCTTGGTTAATTACAGCCTCCTTTAGAAGCTGAAGCTCCAGCCCTCTGTGTGGAGTGCTCCTTCCCACCACAACCCCCGAGAGCTTCAGCTGAACACCTCTGATGGACCTGCTACCACCTGAGCCCATCTTGTGCCTGGATTCCCATCCTCCGGATTTGCCAAGGAACAATGAGCTGAATTAAGCCAAGTGTGCAGGGCTGGGTAATTCAGCCGATTGTTGTTTCTCCATCTGTGACACGGCGGCATGGTGACTGATGGGGCAGGTGTCATTCATCCTAATGTCAGTGCCTGCTCAGCTCTTTAAATATCACCCAAGCACCAACTGGGACCCAAAGCAGCTCCTGCGAGAACAACGGCAAGGGTGCCCGTGAGCTTCACTCAGTTAGTGGGAATCCGATTCTCATCCTCCTTTAATGGTCACAGGAACAGTTGGTTAAAGACATGGCATTTCGTGCCCCAAACATCTCATCTGTCCCACTACTTTAACGGCTGCTAGGAGAACGCTGCCAGGCAATTTCTTGAGCTGCTTGAAAAGTGAGTATGATTTAGTAAAGGAAATCCTGCATTCACAGAACAGTGAGAAAAGAATTAAAAGGAATTAAAAAATCCACATTTTGCTGTGAGAATTTTAGCATGCTGCAAAGCTAATTCTGCTGGCAATCCATGCGTGCTTTCTGTCAGAAACACACTCTAAATCTCTTTGGTTTTAAGACGGTTTTAGCTTTAATTTTTACCAGATTTTTTTTTTTTCTTACTAATAAAATAAATAATTTCTATTTATTAAAAAATAAAATAATTGTGCTAAAGAAAACCTCAGAGACTTTAGGATTAATTTCTCTGAAAACTATTTTAGCATTAATACTTGTGAACTGAGCATATCGCAGTCCAAGAAAATACCAACTTTAACATAAAAGGACACCAGCATTCATCATCCAGAAAGATGGGAACCAAACCCAATTTGAAGATAGGAAAAAAATATTTTTAAAAGAAATTAAAGAATACATAGAAAATAGATTGATCCTTCCTCTCTGTTGCCTTTTAATATATGGAGAATTAGACAAACTGCCACTAGCTGCCTATTCTAAGAGCACAGCTCAGAGTACGTAACAGGGTATGATTTCGCCTTTTTGTTAACTTGTTCTTTATTAGATTTTTTTCCTCTCTTGTATTTCCTTCAAAATATTCATATGTGAGATTAAAACAAGTGTTTCTTCCAAAAACAGCTCTAGAAACAAAACCAGAAATAGGGGGAAAGGGGAAAAAGAAGAGCAATACCATGAATAGGGATGGACTGCCTAAAACAAGCCACCTCCTCCTCTCCCCACCCGTCCCGGCACCTTTATATGGGAAGGAATTTCAGAAATGCTCGGGAACAAGTTAGCACTACATTTTAGATAGACTTTTTCATTACACTTTCCAGTATCTCCACATCTGCAGGACTCTAAATTGCTTAATGTCTAGCTAGCGGGGGGGGGGGGGGGGGGCAGGCAGGACGGGGACGGGGGACTGGCTTATAACTCATTATTTACATTTTTACCCTTTATTTACTTATTTTTTAAACTTGTTTGTTTGTTCAGCTTTTTCCTGCAGCCACTCAAAACAAGCAACAGTAACTCCGCATCATCTTCTCATTCTAACTTGCCAAAGCCATCAATCTCTGATCACACCTATTAGAATCAAGCTGTAGCCACGCTACGTTTTGTGACAGCTTGACCAGTTGTTTAAGGAAAGAGTGTGTGATGGAGTAAAGCTGAATCGACACATCTGTGATACTTCTGACACCCCTCAGCATGGCTAATATTAATTTGTTTTCTTTGGCTAGGTAAGTGCTGCCAAAACGCATTACATATGGTATGTAGTTCCAATCAAAATGATGAAAAGGAGATGTACAGGGTTGGTTTGTTTTCACTTACAGCAACATGGAAAGATACAGAGGAGTAAGAGACATCCACACTAACCTACAGAGCAATAACCTGAAAAAACTCAAATCACTTTATCTTACAGTTTGCTTTCAACACACAAGCCTTTAAGAGAATCTGCCCTCCCACATAAAGTTCTGCAAAGAGGTTTTATACGCAGGGAAAGGGAATATAATTTTCAATATATGATGAAAGGATATATTTAGACTCTTCTCACATGCATAAAGATAACTCACCACATTTCAGTAGGTTATCATATATATTATAAACGTACACAGGTCTGTACAAGGATATTATAAATGGCTTAATTGGACCAAGGAAGCTCTATTTCGTACACCCCAATATATTAGCACTAACTTTCTGCAGTATATAGAGACCCTTCTCCAATTCCATGCTTAATGTTCTTTGTTAGTGACATGAAAAATAAAAATTCATATTTCTATTTTTTTTTTTCCTTGTAAATGTTGATCTAAATCAGAAAATTCCACCTAGATTTCATACAAATTCAGAATGGTGACCCACAGTAAGAATGAGATGTTCAGCAGTAAAGAAAACCAGCATATGCTTGTCTTGCACTCCGTGAAAATCCCTGTAACTCTCTGACTTGCAATAGACTTTTCCTAGCAAGACTAGAAAGCTGAAGAAAAAAAAAAAAAAAAACCACCAAAAAAAACCCCAACATTTTATTTCAGTTTTCAAAGAAGTGAGAAATGATGCCCTGATTAAAAAGCTATGCTTCTTAGAAGAGGAAAATAATTGGAAATGAGACAAGATTCCCTTTAATGCAAGCCTACTACATTGAGGAATAGCAAAGAGAAAAGCCCTTCTTTGTTTGAAGGAAATACAAATTAGTTGAAAAACATTACAAGCATTATGTAAACAAACCCAAGAGATTTAAAGCTTCTGTAACACTAACATAGCAAATACATAAATCGTTTCACTAGACATACACGTCAAAAGGCAACGTTCTACCATATCTATTGAAGTTACTCTCCAAAGTGCTACAGAAAACGCAAAACCAAAACCCTCTAAAAGTAATTAATACTATCTGAAATAGTAGTACATAATTCAGTCTCATTTTTAGTTCTGAACAAGCAAACCATAGCAAAAAAACAACCACAAAACCAACACTATAGGATTTTGGGGGAGGACTGAGGACCATTGAAATGGAATACGTGTTTTATAGTATTGTCTGAGGACATCATGATTTATATTAGTGACTATATGTAGGAGGCTCCCCCCACAAAAAAAATAATTATATTCTTTAGGTGTAAACATAACCATGTTTCCAAGGACACATGTAGCTGAAAATACAAAGCTGTGACTGACAACAAAAACTTACAGGAATGTGCATAAATATTAGTCATGTAAATGACTCGGAAGAGCAAATTCATATATTAGAACAATCACAAACAAACAGCATCCTTTAAAATCAAAACTGTGAGTATAAATACAGAAAATGCTAGATTACATGGAGAATCTCATATAAAATCAGGTGCAAACACTTTACATTGCTGGCCAGCTCTCTTTGCATGGATAAGAAAAAATAAGCACATAAAAGCAGCATGTTTTTAACAAGCAACTACACGGAGGGAAGTTACATAGCTCTGCATATACTTACTGTATACATCTCTGTGTGCATATTGCACAAACTGCATAAAGAATACACTATATACCTGGAACGCACACACACAGGTATCTATGCATTCAAGCTCAAAACTCGCCATGCATAGACAGAGCATTTCCACATAACCTACAAAAATATAAAACAAAACCACACATACACATGCTTCTACTGATGTGACTACGAACATAAGATTACCTAACTGGAGCCTAAAGTAAAAGAGGATATACAAAATGTAAAAGAACATGTAATAAGTGGAATGTCAAGCTGCAGCAACTGCTGGTGTCATCCCCGCACTATCAAACATACATATGAGTATGATTGGAGACCGAGAGGCTAAATATTTCACTGTCACAGCATGTCGAGAAATGCAATTCATTTCTCTCTCACGTGCTTTAGGACAATGACAATTTAATACAAGGCCAGCAGATGTAAAAGAGAGAGAAAAACTGAACAAACTGGCCCAGCATAATCACAAATTTCCTCTAGAGATCCTAGTAGCATGAGGCTCATATGCACTTGTAACAGATCAACATTTTGTTGTTTCTTCCCTCCATGAATTTGCTGTGATGAAGAATTCATAGCAAAGCTTATCTTACGGGCAGAGGCTACTTTAAACTTCAAGAGAAACAAGAGTTCTTCATGGTTTTTTTCCCCCCCTTACTTATCCTATGCATTTGACTTATTTTCAGCAAAAAATAATCATTTGTGATACCTCCAAGAAAGGTTCAGATAAGTGGGTTTTTTTCATTGCTACTTACACTTCCACAGGGGTGCAAGCAACCTCTCTGCAGGTCAAGGGTCAGTCCTTTAAAAACATTCCGTAAAATGAATAATCATGTCACTTATAAATAATTCATACTCTAATACCATTATTTTTCTATCATAATTCTGCTCCATACCATAAACAGCAGCACAGTATATGGGCTGCACATCTGTGAGAATAGACATATCATACCTTCCAGCTCCTCTACGCGAAGTAGGCTTCAAGTATTGTTAAATATTATCGCAGACAAGTTACCTTCTGTATTTGATGAATAGCACCATGTATTTGAAATTAATTGCAAAAGTAGGGATGGCTAATGAGGCGGCCCTTATCTTTTCACAGCAGTGCAAGCACAAGTATTTTTCTGCAGGCTCAAGATTTCTTTTAAATGCCCAAAGTGCAATTAACTAAGTTAAAATCTGATTAAAAATATAAACACAGAAATCTTCACAACAGCTAATGCAGCCTCACAAAAAACTAATAATAATAATAATAAAAAGACTAAGGAAACCCTTACCTCTTTTCTTATCACTAAGCATGTGTTTTGAAAAATAATAATTAAATAAATTGTTCCCTGCAGATTCTTCCCAGTTGTTTTGCTTCCCATTAGCATCTTTGGAAAGAGTTTGTTAAGTCAATAGTTATTCTTTATTACGGAACTATGGGGATGGTGCCCTTCTACCCACCTCAGTTGAAAAATAAATTCAAAGCCTAAGGACTGTTAAGGAAAAGGACAGTTTGTCTCAGGAAAAATGGGAGGAAAAAAGAAGTATAGAGAAAAACTGATCAGCCATTCAAGAGAATTAATGGATATCCACAAGGGCTTTGCTAATAACATGGGTTAATTACCGCTGCAACACACCAGACTCGGTAAATAAAAGAGCACAACCATAAACACATTAAAATGAGCACCTATCACTAAAAGAGGGGCAAGCCCCAGTAAATGAAAAGCTGTCAGAAGGGCATTACAGCACAAACCTCTTACACTTCATGCAGGGTTTAAAACTTGCCAGCAGTCTCTCAAAGCCCCAAAAAGCTTCTCTGGAAACAGAGGGAAGAGGCCTGCAGCCCCTGGGAGAACACGGGCAGAGCCTGTTCAATCACCCACATTTGGGGGCTGGCTTCACAACACAGGGCTGCATGCCACATTACACACCTGGGTTGCGTATAGAGGCCTGGAGACTTCTGACTTAATATTAACTTTGGGCTTTACTTCTTAATAACAACTGTAAATAGCTATCTCTTAAGGCAAATGCACGAGGTTAAAGATCTCCACAACTGTGGAGTGGAATCAAGTGCTGCTTCCCACTTCACAAAGAAGCGTTCTTCAGTCCACCCTTTACAAATGAAAGGCACTTCTAACGAAAATTCTTCAGGAATTAGAAGCCATGTCAAAGCGTGAAACTGACATAAACTCTCCTATGTTTAGTATATAATTGCCTTGTGCACAGACACAGACACACACACACATAAATATATATACCTTTACATGCTGAGTATACACGCATACTCATATTCATCCATACACAAACATAACCAGGACAGGGTAACCCAACAGACCATTCCCACGCTGCAACATGGATAGAATGGATAGAAAAAGAGGAAATACATATCCCGACCGTCACTGCACTTAAGTATTCACATGACGTGACACCTAAATCCACTTTTTATATGTTACAGCCACCCCACACAATCCTTATTTCTTGTAATCTCTCTGTTTTATCAGCTGCACTGTAAGAGGGAGATCCATGGGCACTGTAACAGCTGAACTGGTTTCACATTTAGACTTTGCTGCACATTTGGAAATGGCAAAAGTAAGGGAACTGATGAGGGTTCAAATTAATGAAACACAGTGAGCCACAAAGGGCAAATGCCCATAGTGCATGGAGATTTCTGGAGTTACAAATCTCCTCCGTTTTTGGCATTCGGAGAACATGTTTAAATTCACTAAACTAGCCCTGTTCTCATTCCGCCCCCCCCCCCCCCCCCCTTTTTTTTTTTGCAGTGTTTCAATTGCCTTTTCTTTTCCAACAGCTGTGACAACTGTTAAAACAGTCAGTAAAATTAAGTCCACTCTATAATCCTACAGTCAACGTTACATTTTAATCAGAGGTTGAAGGAGATTTCACGTTATGAACGCACTGATTCATTTAGAACGATTAAACTGACACATATGTCAAAATGAGCAGATATATTTATTGCATCTGTTAGCTTATTAACTATTAGTAATTATTACTGTTACTGTTATTGCCGAAAAAGCAAAAAGCCAAGGCTGCAGCTGGCTTTTAAGTTACTGCATTCTTTAACATGCTCTGCGCCTTAAAATCAAAGCATACTAGTGACAGGCAGATGTCTGTGCACTCCCAAAATGTTCGTGCAATTTTTAGCTTGAATCCTCTTTGCCCTCATCCGTAACATAAAAACTGCAGGAACTACTGTATTTATTTTATATTCTTGTACGTGCATATGCATGTTACAATATATAGCAAAAATTCAATTACTATGAACATTAATAACATGTAAAACTCTGACGTTTATTAATTGAAACAGAGAAGCAGACACATTTTTGAGCTTTAGTTACTTCTCTGTGTCCACTCATTCATACATGCCCCAAACCCTATGCTCAGGCAAAACACTGGGAGTGTTTTAGGATGACTTTTAATTCAGCCAAAGAGGAAGGAAAAAATTAGTTTGAATCTTGCACCAGAGCCAAAAAGACATGTGCCCCGATTTCATTTAAATGCATCTACTCTAAGAGGCTTATCTAAACTAATCATTCAAATTAGCTGTAAGAAGGTAAATTCAAGAAAGCTCCTTTGGGGAGGTGGGGGGGGTTGAAAGCATGGACATACACACAAAAAAGGCAAGTTATCTTTTTTATATATTTTATCAAAAACGTGTCACTTAGTAAAAGCTGTGGAAACTGCACTCTTACATTTACAAAGGTTATCTTACATTATATAGCAACCTCACAGTGCATTGACCTATAAACCACATCTGAGAGGGTCATCCTACCTCTTTTTATTTCCTTTTATTTATCCCGGAACATGACAGCGAGTTTCCCTGACTCCCCTTTTCCCAAACTGCATTCCTGCCAGGCAGGCTATTTGTTACGTCCTGTATTATTCCACCAATATATGACCACCGCAATTCACTTTATATGTCTGGCTTAATTACAAATAGCAGTGCAATATGCAGACAGTAAGGACAGCTAGTGGGCATCTACCTATAATACACTGTCACTTCTCAATACAGCCTTTCCAGATTGCGTCTAGGGCGATGCTGGCCATTAGCTTGGGGTTTTTTCTTCGCTGTTACTGTCACACTCAGCGTAATAAGAAGGTGCACGGCAACGTTAAGTGGCTCGACATCAAGAAAAATGAACCGGTGACAGCTCCCGTGATATATTCCCATTTAATCCCTGCGGCGGGCTGAAATCAAGTTCAGGGGCCGCTCACCCGCCCGGGTTTGTTCGGGCGCCACGCTTCCCACCGGGAGCACTCCGTAAGGTAGCTGGGAAGTGCCAGCCAAGTACTGCGTGCGCCTCGTCCAAAAGTATTCTGCTCCCTTTTGTAAGGAAAAGCAGAGAGCTGAGGAACCCCTGTGAAGTACGGAACACACATCGCCCAGCGCTCGGGCCGCTCCCGCCCTCCTAACCGGGGACCGGGCGCACCTGTAAGCCTGCTCGGCCCCGGGGCCGACCGCTTGGCCACAGCAGCACCGCTCCGCGCCCTCCCCCGCGACATACAGCCGCCGCGCAGTGCCCCGGGCCGCGCCGGGCCGGGCCGGGCGGCTCAGCATTCTGTACCTGCAGCCTGCGCGCCTGTCCTGTTTTATGGCGGTGCGGGGATAAGAGGTAAGGGAAAGCGGGGAGCGGTACCTACTCTTCCTCGTAGTGCAGGGAGAGCGGCTCCGGCAGGCAAAGTTCTACCGAATCCATGTGCACCCGGCGACCATGCTTCGTGCGCCGTAAAGCAAAGTTTCCGTGGCGGAGCGCAGCGCTTGGCACTAGCGCGGCCGGGCGAGACGTCGGCGGCCGGCCGGGACCCAGAGCTCGCCCGCCCGCCTAATCAAGGGCTTAAAGCCGCGCCGGGCACTCATGAATATGAAGTAGTTCTTTACATATGCAGTCCCCGCGGCCCGGGGCAGCGTCCCATTGGTGACGAGGCGGCCAATCAGGAGCCAGGGTGGCCCGGTGCGCGGGCTGCGCGGCAGGTATAGGGGTGGGGACGGGGACGGCGGGGGGGGGGAGTGCGGAGCGGCCTGAGGCGGCGGCGGTGGCGGCGGAGGGCAGAGCTCGCGGGTATGTTCCCGGTACTGCGCGCTTCTGTGGTCCCCAGCTTCACCCGTCGAAGGATCAAACGCAGAGATAGAGGATGAAGTTTGAGACGCCGTCACCCGTGCTGGTGGCGTTTCACTGCGGTGCCGTCAGGGAGAAGTCTCGGCTCAGCTCTTCTGACCGCGCCTGCCCGACCTCTCTGGAACGGCCCGGCGCCAGGGAACTTAAAACATAATAAAAACAGCAAGCGCAGCCTGCCGAAGTTTCCGGGTAACTCAACTCTTCATTGTCATGCGAGTTGCTGTGGGGGAAGGAAGGGGTGGGCTGGGGTTTTATGCTGTGTAATATATATAAATACATCTAGATTATATAAATATGGGTTTTAATACATATAATCGTTTTAAATATTTAAAGCTTTTTTTTTTTAACTTACTAAAAAACCCGGCATTCCTAACAAAATGAGCACTCAGATCCATTCCTTAATAGCGTGGGTGCAACTGGGAGCATAGGCAGGTATATATTCATATACAGGTATATATATTAATGTACAGGTTAGCTATCTTTAAACATGGGTATATTTAAGGTGTATGCCCCATGGGAATATTGAGGTGTTTAGATGTATATATTTAGATACAGCAAAGAGAAAAGCTCCAGAACCGCTCAATTTCTTCCTTAACTGTGGAGGGATTAGAGTGGACTGACTGAACCGGCCTCATTTTAACAAGATAAGGGACTGTGCTGTAGTAGGTCTGTGTTAGTAAATCAGGGAGTCCATAGACCTCTACAGTGTTTGGGGTTTTGTAAAGGGAATTTTACCAAACTGAAAGGGAAATGAAACATGTAACCCTGTATCTATGCCTGCATAAACATCACCAAGCCCAGCTCCAGTAAACCACTTCCAGCCACCTCAGAGCTGCTTATCTCTGTCGTATGAAAGGTCCCTGATTAAACTTGTTCCGTGAAAATGACCATACTCAAATTTAGAGACACTATTTGCACTGAAACACATGCACGCATCCCTTTTTGAAAAGATCAGTCATGAACTGGGGTACATTGTTTTCTCTGAAAAGCTACTGTTTTTACTTAATATTACGACTAAGACACCCTGCTTATTTTCCAGGTTCAAAGTGTTTCTGCCCCTACCAGTGAAAACATATGCAGGCTATTTCTGGTAAGATAAAAAAAGAATAAAGAAAACCCCACCACTGAAAAGACTGTATTTTTCTAAAATTCAGTTCAACTCTTAACAAAATCTTTTGTGACTGGAACACTAACAGGATGCAAATGGCAGTCTTTTAGCTCAGAAAAAATCTGTGCAAACCCGTAGAATGCATTAATACCATTCATAAATCTGAATGCAAATGTGTTCTCCAAATCTCTTCCACAGCACTTTACCAAATAAATACAGCAACAAAACCCAGTTACAAAATGCTTAAGTTCAATAGATGTGTTTGTGTTTGTTTATAGAGGAGAGATTCCAGTGTTAAGTATTTAATCTTATGTGAAGACCAGGCCTGCTTCCTACAAAAGAATGGATTCCTACAAATAAATACATGTAACTTTAGGAATTGAAGTCACACAGCAAAACTACAGCTCGGACTACTGTACAAAAGAAGGTAGTAAACACTTCATTACTAGTAGTAGTACACTGTCTGTATTATTAAATGTGAACTCTGTAATTAAGATGTAAATTCACTCATAAGCAGTGATTTAGAAAGCTCCAAAATGTAGCATAAAATCCAAGTACTCTGTAGAAACATCAGAGACAAAAAAAAAAAACAAACAATTTTTATCAAATTTTTAAATGAGAGGCATTTAATAGTGCTATTGTATTATAATGTCCCCTTTAAAGTAACAGTTTGATAAATATGGATTTGGGAAGCAAATCAGAACTTGCATGTCTTTATGTAAAGGTATCTGTATTACTATATAAACCCAAAGTAACAGTTCCTACAAACTGATTTACATTTGCACACTGGCAAAACATGAAAATACAAATACATTGTTTGCACTGAGCATGTCTCTGAGTGTCTGTTTATACATTTATACCCCAAATTGCTATTTTACAATATGCTAAAATGACTTCAAATCTTTTAATGTGTATGTGTTTTCTTATTTTAAAATTACTCATAATGAATCCCCTATACATTAGTAATTTGCTCAGGTCTCTTTCCTTTATTAAGTTCCCTGAATACACCCCCCTTAAAATATGACATCTAATCCATTTCAAAATTTACCAAGCACAGATTAGCTTGGTTTCTACTTTCTTTCATTTATCTCCTAAGATTATATATATTCAGGTGCTGAAATATGATGGTCTCTTTCCTTCTGTCATGGTCTGTCTTTCAGTAAGCCCTCCTTTTCATGTCCAAATTAGTTTCCCCTACCTTGTTGCCTTCTCCGCCCCTACCTTCCCTCTACATCCCCAAACAACAAATTTTTCCTCTCCCACTATGAACCATAATTACCTTCCTATCAACCATCTTTCATCCAAGCAAGCGGCTCTCTTCCCTGCCAGTGCTGCTTCTTGGGAGAACCAGAAATACAGTGCTGCACTTTGCATGCTGATAAACAAAGCAGTTGGCTTCTTCCCCCAGGACTGAAAGTGTCATCTCCACCAGACTGGGGCTTGGAATTCCAACTACATTCTTGCAGTTGGGTTTCACAGTTACTGATCAATTTGGGGGGTGGGGGGATGGGGAGGAGGAAAAAAAGGGTGAGAAAGAGATTACAGCAAGAAATAAACTGGTGCTAAGTGTAGCTTCATTTTTCTCAAGCTTTTTCTCTAGAGCTACATGAAAACAGTAGTAGGAAAAAGGGAACAAAAAGCAAAACAGGTATTCATTTACTGAATTTTACCAAGGGATGTAGACTAAGGACATACACACAGACACCTGCACTAACTCATCAAATTGCACAGCACAAAATCTTACCACAAGGAGTCTATACAAAACAGTGGTAATGGAATCAGAGAGGGGAAGAAAAAAGCCAGCACGAGTGCCTGTACCAGTCAAGGGGCATTACTGAGCTGCACCTACATTTCCATGTTTCTCTGTGCATATAATTTCTCTTGTGTGCTTAACAGTATATCTTTAAGCATCTTCACATTTAAATACTGTAGACATTCCAAGGCATCCAAATGGCCAGAGGCTTGAAACACAACTACCTCAAGGCAACTAAAGAAGTAAGATTCAATGGTGCTTTAGTACATTGTGTTAAATGTGTATTTACCAAAAGGAGCAAGATGCTCAAGCCACCTGGGAAGGAGCAAGAATATGAAAGAGTCTGATAGGTGCTGAGAATTTGGTTAAAAACAAATATTCTATTACTTTAGCTAGAAATTTGCCATACACCATGCCACCTTATTCAAAGTCTAGCTGGAAAATACCATATTCTTTAAAGTTGGAAAGAAGCACTGAAGTATCAAATGTGTGATTTGCCCTTTATTCACAGTCGCTAATTAAAGAAACACAACTCAGATGCGATCCAACTATGCTACAAGTGAGATCAACATTAGAACAACATTGTCACTATCTACTGGTCTTTCGTGTTTTGTGCTTCCCACTGAAAGGCACTTGGTGCATCCCTGGATACCACTAATGAGTTAAATAAACAAATGCTACCAAAGTCCCAAATTCTGCTCACCTGTTTGTACGTAGTTGAACAAACTGTAGCAGGTTATTACTTTAAAGCCATCTGCTACTTCAATCTGTATTTAGCATTAATTACTCCTTGTTTTGATCTTAGGGAAAAAAAAGAAATCTCATAACACAATCTCCGAATGCTCCTTGGAACTTTTCCACAGTGCATTCACAAATACACAGAGCAGGGCTTTTGGCTTTTGCCACTATGCTCTGTTCCAGTATATTAAAAACATCTCCATGAAATAACAGGAATTGCCTTACCATGTTGCTGAACTACATTCAATTTATCTCCTCTCTCAAATAAATACTCCATATTTTCTCCTCATTTTATTTTCAAGGGCATGCTTATTTAAATGACTGCCTTCTATAGAACAGAAACTGTTCGCATTGCTGGAAATGAAAATTATTCTCTTGATGAAACACCTTTTCCAAAGCTTCTGACAAAAAGGAAGGGGGGGGGGGAGGATATAATAAAGAGAGACACACACACATTGCCTATCACCCACCAAAAAGGGTCTATTCCCTAAAGATAATTCAGGCACACACTTCAGTATGGATATCTCACTGTTACCCCAAGCTCCTTTTTTAGTGTAAGTTTCTTCAGAGAAGCTGAAATGCATTATTGTCTCAGGCAGCCAAGGATAAGATGACTGAGGGAATTCAGTTGCTCTGTTTAATTAATACAGGATTATTTCACTTTCATTTTGTGAAGCTAATAATATGACTGGTGGAATGTCAGTAAAAATTAAATCATAAACTAGTGCAGTACCAAAGGGAAAACTTACTTTAGTTATGGAGTATTCCCAGCAGAAATCTTGAAAATCTTACACATATTTACACTGATAAAACACCGCATGTACTTCATGGGATACTGCAAGCTTTTTGCAGTCCTTGTGGCATGGCTTTACAGAGCAAGTGTTAATATTTTGAGATTGTACATTAATAAATGAGTTGCAGTTATATTGTTTCTTGAATGTTAAGCATCACATATTAAGCACAGAAACACTTTCAAGGTCAATGTCCTATTTTGGACCTTTTCAACAGCTGTGATATTATGATAATCACACTTAAAATATTCCTGTAGAAAGAGTAAATTAGCCCTGTTCACCGCAAGGATTATTATGATAAACAACAAATCCAAAAGAACAAATTCAGGTTTCTATTTTTTTTACTCTCAACACAATGAATTGCTGTCCCTTGCTGTGATGGCTTTTCCATCCAGGAATTAAATAAATCCACATTTTTCTGTGCTTACATTAACTTTTCAGGGTTTTTTTGGAGGCCTCATCTATGTAAAAATACCTTCCTCAAAAAGCACTTGTACTCTCTGTTATAACTAAAACATTCCAGTTGACATCCCATTCTATCACCTATACAAATACAGTACCCCACTACACCAGAGGGGAAAGAAGAAAACTTCGCATCAGCAGCTATTCCTAAACAAGATTAGGGGTTTAGCTCCACCTAATCGAGGGATGAGACGTGTCCCTCAGTGGGTCTCTTTGCACTCTCACCAAGCCCTTCTACCTGACTTCAAGCTCCAAGCCCTAAAAATAGAAGACAAAGAAGACGGAGTGTAAATATTCCCCCAGTGAAAACACCAATAATCTTTCCTGTGAGCTGACATAAAACTGCTTGTTACACTGCCCTAAGATATCATGGCTTGAAGCGAGAGTGTGTGCATGCACACACACAGAGCCACCAACCATCCTCAAAGCTTTTGTAAGTGTATTTGTGCATGTCCATGTCACAGAGGCTCCTACGACATCTGACGTGGAGCTGGTACACCTCCTGTATGGAACACATTCCCTCTAGCCTGCCTTTTTTCCACCCTGACTGTCCCAGCCCATCTTCCATCACTCTCCCTCCTTTTTCTCCCCCTGCTTCCCCTCCACTCTGGCATTTTTATTATTAATGTTATTGCTATTATTACTGTCCAGGCATAAGCTGATCCACAGGGGAGCCTGTGTAATTTAACCCCTCAAGCACTAAATTCCTTCACATGTGCCAAAGACACAGGTTTGTTGTTGCCTCCAGCAATATCCCAGGAAGACGAGTGATGGCGGTGTCATATCATCACACAGCGACTTAATCTATTGCGACACCCAGGGAACGGGTAACTGAAGAGATTTACAGAACATGCTCTCAGACTGAATACAAAATGTTATACACTTTACCAACAGACTCAAGTCACAGGAAACAAAGTGAAACAGATTTTGCCCTCTTACGGCTCATTGTTTCCATGACTGCTTTATCCAGTCCCACCACCGCATTACTGGTCCCACTGTACATCTTCTAGTTATACAACTCTTGTTTCAATATTTTTGTTCTGTCTTTGTTCTTCTCATGTTCTCTGATTAACAAACAGCCAGATCACGTTGAACTGCCGGGTAACCTAGCCTCAAATATCTTCTATCCATACACTAGATGACCGAAACCATCACACCAGGGTTATTCCTACATGTCTGACATGTAATGCGTGCTTTTTAAAACAACAGATTAAAGGGGTTCTGCTTTTTAATGCTGCTAGAAACCCTAAATTAAACACAATTTCTAATTCAATTTCTAAACAAGAAATACTGACAAGCAGGAAAGTGTCTATTTTAAGTACTGAAAACCCAACACCTGACCTGCTTGCCAAGCAGGGGCTTTCTGCATGGGTGCACTACTTTTTGTTATCTATAACTATTAAGGAATATGGCAATATAATGTAGAAGTATGCAACTGTTCTCTCCAAAATCGAGGTGAGAGTCTCTCTACCTTCCACCATTTCGCTGATCTGGGAAGCAAGAACTTGCCACAAAATTCATACTCGAGACAAACCAGAGTAGTGAAATGTCCTCAGCTCAGGATAACCTGACTCCTGGTGAATCAGACCTTTCATCATGCCAAATCAACCACTCTAAAATAGTCAGAAGAAACTGGTAACAAAGGTTGAGTGCACATGGTCAAGAGTAGACAAAGCCTCCTTCCCCATAAAGTACTAGCTACCTTTAACTCACCCCTAGACACCCCAGATCTAAAGCAGGTAGAGACTTCCATAATGATGGTCACTGAAATCTGTCCCTGTAAGTAAGAGAACTCTTATTTTTCTTTCTGCATACATTCCTTCTTTTAAATGCATACATCAGCTGACTGAGCCCTCAATATTGTAAACTTTGTAAAGACGCATATTTAGACTCCAGGCCAAATGATTTCTTGGACACACAAGCACAGGAAGACATTAAGCACATCTTGTACTTTTCCCCCAATCATTAATATAAAGAGACTTAATATAAAGGTTTTCATGGATATGCAGCTCCCAGATGGCTAACTGTACTGTTCCAAAGAAACAGGGAATTCACACCAATTGCTCTTTTCCAAGGTCCTGCAGCTCTATCCACCTGAAAGTCAAAGACCTGATGCTCCTAAAGGAAGCCTTTAAGCCTCAGGGTGTACTGAAATGCTGTTCACCACTCCTACATTCATTTCCCACTTACTGATCAGTATATCCACACAAGTGCAACAATCCTGCTATCTAGTAAACTTAGTACACTGACATTTAATGGGATCATACTAACATCTTTAATACAATACATAAGAATTACACATTAACAAAAATGCCTGTGTTACATTATTACAATGAATGCTTTTTCTCTGGTATTAGTAAATATGATTAAATGAGACAATATAATCGTAGTGGCATCCTTCTGCAGCTGAAGCCTTCTATTATCACTATGTTTCAGTCCTATAGTAGCTTCATTCTTATTGACCAGACAGTTAGCCCTATTCAATTATTCAATCTCACATCAATGGATTAACTCTGTATATAATGGTTAAGGTGTAAATGTTATGTGTGCACTCTTTCAGCTTAGCTCATGTACTTGCAAATTCGGATTTATATTCTAATTTCCCTTTTAAGAAAGATGCAAATCTTAAGTTTTCATGTTAGTTTTTGGTTTGTTTTCTCTCACTGGTTCTCCCTCTGTTTCAGATCTTATGTTTCCAGAAACTGAGCTTAACTTTCCTATGATGGAAATTTCTGTCTTTCACAGACAAAACAGGAAAAGTGAAAATTGTAATTATTTGATTTAACTGTGCTGAATAAAGCAATAAAATAGCAGTATGATTTTCAAGCAGATCCGGTCAATATTTTCCTGCTACAACTCTCACCAAAGGTGTGAACTGATCCAGAAAGTACAGCCTTTAGACTTACTGCACTACTGACACTTGTATCGTGAACAATTTCTTTCAATTACTGCAGATGTGTGCATGTGTGCGTATACCTACACAAACACACACGTAAATGTGTTATATTATAGGCTCTTGGTTATCCATGTATATTTACCCACCAAAAATCAGTAATAAAAAAGCTGAACCAACATGTCTGTGGAAGTGAACGGCTTCATCTTTCACTCTGTGTTAAATGCCTTACTTCCTCTCACTTCCCAGCCAGATTTTACATTCCTTTCTCAGACAAATGCACATTTACTTGGGTAGCACTCCCCCCTCCGTAAAGCACTGTAGAACAGATTCCTGATTACCTGCTTCCTGAAAGCACATCCATTTTTGTGCGTCTAGAAAACAGATCTAATACTAGCACCATAATACAGTATCCTTACTGACCAGATAACCCAGAAGAACACAGGACTTATCTGAGCATGAGTTCAAGCAATACTAGTCAATGAAATAGGGATTTCCTAGGGACACCCTTGCTGTTAGCTGACTTGAACCCAGTCAGGACTATGTTCAAAACAGCTGAAGTTTATAAACATGAGGATACTAGCAGGGAGCTATTATATTAAGAAAATCTAAAGCAATTCCTGCACATAACCATTACACTGTGACTGTTAAGAGTCACGCAAGAATTTCTCTAATATTGTCAGGGAAACAATAGGCTTAAAAAATTGGAAAGGCTTTTAGAAATAAAATACCAAAGGAAAAGTTGCAGCTCAGTCTTCCTACTGACCTGTTTATTCCAACTTCAGATTATTTGAGGCATTAACATAAACTGTGCCAAGTCTTACTAAAGGCCATATCTGTATTCTTTAGCACTGTTTGCATTTGATACACATATTTTCAGAACGCTAAAAATCTTTATTCAGTGACAAATTTGGCAGAAAAACAAGAATCAGTTCTCTTTTAATGTTATTTTTCTAAATAAATTCTCTAAACCTGATTGAGTTAGATCCTTGGATCATGCTTTGGAAGATGCAACTCAGACATTATGAATAAAGTGAGGCACTTAAGCAAATCAGACTTTTATTCTTCACCCACTGAGAAGCCTGAGATTTAAGATGAAAGAGCTGGGCTGCTTTTTTCTTTTCTTATCCTGCAAGGTCCCTTCATTTTCCCTGTTTTCCCAGTAGATTTACTTGTAAATCTGGTGACAGCCACATCTGAAGTCCTGAGGTCTGACTCCTGACCTCAGTTATGTTAGCCCTTCCCTGCAGAAGAACTACCCCTTGGATCACTGACTTGCTATTATTCTATGGTTAATAGACCTGAGCTGTGCAATATTTTTTATCTGGCTACAGTCCTATCTCTAAATTCTCTATTTTGGATGAATACCGATTTTGTGACATGAAGTCTGCTATATAATGAAATGCAAACAATGAAAAGGCTAAATCAGTTTACAAAAAATCTATTTGTCAAACAGTGTGGAGATGCTCCCAATTTAGTCTGGGCAGTGCATGCAGCTCTTGATAAGGGAGTTTAAAACCAAGCCGTTCCACTGCATAGAAATAAAAAGCATCTGCACGAGATACCTTTTCTTTTGGAGTATCTTCCTTATAACCTGTAGCTAATTATTAATAAATAAATAAATAAATAAATTTAATTACTCCCCCCCCAACCCCCTTTGGATTCTGCAGGAATTTTCCAACAGCCAGGAGCACTGTTACAGTAGGTAACAGCAAACGCCTCCCCAGTGCAGTCCCCTTATGTCACATTTGCATTTCTATTCAGCTACATTGCCTGACAATGAAGCAAATGGGTCTGCCTTATCTGTACAATTCTGGACAACAGAGATTTCTAAGCCATACAAAGGAACGAGCTTAACATGCAGCACTCAACACCTCCCGGTGCCCCCCCCCTCCCCGCCTTAGCCCTGTGGGGAATATAGCCACACAAACACCTGGGCACACCAAAATCTGACACGGGATGCGAAAAGGAACCGGGTAAAAGAATACACATAAAATAACATAAAAAAAGCTATCGAGACTTTGAAGGAGCTTGCCAGCCTCGAGGAAGAAAACAGTCCCAACCCTCAAGATTCTCAGGCTTTGTTTGGACGGTAACAGAGGAGTAAAAGGAGTGTCCCTGGAATGTAAAAGTAGATAATAATCTAGTCAACCATTTACGACTCCCACTGTCCCTTTTAGGCTGGTATTTAATACAGCAGATGAAATCTAGAGATCCTTTTTATCAGGGAAATTTCGTATCACCCTAGTTTTCATTAGAAAACCTTTAGCAGCTAGGCTGGCTAACTCATGCCATTTCATTGCGGTAGGAGGAAATTTCTGGCTAATTCCTTCAAAATTAATATCATCTCATTTAAAAGTCAGAAGTGACACACAAAAAAAAACCCACCCTGCACAAGCTGAAACATCCAGATCAAACTTGTGTTATGACAGGACTTAAGCCAGTTATAATACAGGCAAGGGCTTTAAACAGCAAAGAAAAAAAATCACAGTGACACAGTCCTAGAGACACATTGGCTTTAGTCTGGATATGTATGTACATTTATACACACACACATACACACATATATATACACACATATATATACATTTGTACACTTTGCTCTCAGGGTAACAAAACAGGCTTTGTGCACATAATCTGGAGTTCAAGAAACTTCATTGTGGTAGGGGCTATCCACATATTATTTGTATGTACAGAAGTAAACTAGGTTAGCAAGCATGGAGAAGGCAGTGAGAGAGTATGTGTCTTTTTGTCCTACTCAGTATATCCTAAAGCACAATACACATTTTAAAGTAGCACGCTGAATTTTGCATTGCTATCTTATACTTTAATTGTCCTGAACTTCCAGGTAAGGTTATTCTTTGCTGTGGAACAAATGCTGAATTTCTCCCCAGAGGTGGTTGCAATGAGTAGTGATTCTCTGTCTTTTTCTCACTCAGACAGTTTTGAAGATTTACAGGCATGAATATCATCATGTTAACATAAAATGGTATTATTATTGCCAAAAAACAAGGCAGTTAAGCACAGAGACAGTGAGGCATGCAGAATGCTTACTTGGATTCAAAGGAAACACAAGCTGCTTAAAGCAGACCATTGTTTTCTATTTTACTAATACCGATGCTTCAAAAGCTGCTGTCTGTTGTTGCCTTTGCATGAGCTGGAGCAGAAGGTTAGAGTACATTCTGCCTCTTCAAGTGTTAGCACGAGAACAGCCAACTTTTATTATTTGAAAGCACTGAAAATGGCTTTATTGCCGAGGAGGTATGAAACTACCAATTGTCCTGGTATCATAACATCCTAAAGCATTGCAGATCCTTCAAATGCTGTCAAGGTGACAGATCACTTTTACCCTCAACTGTGGAGGCATATGAGCGAACTTCACACAGGCGTGTGCATATGGTGCAGCACAGAGCAAAATTCAGTCCTTAAACTTGCTATGATAAAAATAGAACTGAAAAAAAAAAAAAATAATTGCTACTGGCACGTCAACATTTTAAAAAAATTTTCCAGACTGCTGTGTTAGAGTTATTATGAGATGTCACGTACCACTACACTGTTGGAACTACTAATACTAATACGGATGGAAGAGAGCTACAGTGGCTAGATAGTTAAGAAGTAACTCAGGAAAACCTTTTCCACAGATTGGTCCACGGCCTGCTTTAATCTCAAGTCAGGTCAGGCTTACATAGCGTACATATACAAGTGAAAATAACACCTTGCCTCTACCCCCTCATGAACATGCAAGGACACAAGTTGTAGAATACACCTTGCTGGCTCCATATGTAGTTTATGCCCATGTACTACATCTTGAGGATACCCATCATAATGGTTTCTACAAGCCTGCTGCTTCTGGGGTAGAGTAAGCAACACAGCTGATCAGAAGGATTAGATGAGGAATTCAACTAATAAATGAGCCTTGCAGGCAAAATATCAGTTGTTCTGCTCTTTAGGGCATTTACAAGGTCAGATGTTTGGTTTTGTTTGGGGTTTTTATCCCAGTGAGTCAGGTCAGACTCACTGTCTGTCAACATGCACAGAATTTGTAAGACAATAGATGCTATGTATTGTAGCCCCACTATCAAGCCAAACAATATAGTATCTTTTGTCTGATTCCCACAGTAAGGGAAGAACTGCTCCGGCCAATTCAGCTTTATAAAAATATGCTTCTCTAGTTGTTACTTTGCTCTCCTATGGGTTTAGAATTATGAACACAACATTTCCCATTAAAGAAAACACTCTGGAACACAACTTCAGATATTCTGGAACACAGCTCCATTCCACAGTCCCACTCTGCTGTCTTTCTGATGGCTTTTCTGAGCATCACATGGCACAGTTTTCTTCCATCTGCCAAGGAAGTTTCCCAAAAAGTCTACCAAGTTCAAGAAATGAGGAATCTGAACAGGAGACACGTTCAGCTAGAACACAGAAAAATGGTCAGCACAACTCATCTGTTTCTCTAGCAATATGTGCACTGTTACTATCCAATGGCCTCTTCGGTAATAAACTGGTCCCACCTCCCATCTGCTCTTCTTGCTGGCCTCCTGCCACTTCAGCCTCAGTCCTTTCCTGTCTTCAAGATGTCATTCAACTTCACTTGCTCCCTTACCCATTTGTTCCTCTTTCCAAGTGAGATCAAGCATACATCTTTCTATGTCTCTTGCTCCAGCCTTTAACTTCTGCTCCATCTTTTTAGTAAGTGTCTGTTTCTGCTCCATTTATCATGGTTGGCAGTATGCACTATGCAGGTGTCAAGGAAACCAAGGGAGAGTTCGCTATTCATGATATTGCCTTTTCAGCCTTCCCCTGGCTTGCCATTGAGTGTCAGCTCCTTAACACTAAGCTATACGTTGAGAAGAATGTGTATCAGTTAAAGACAAATTACCTTAAGCCAAGGGCACATAAAAAAAACAAGGCTGCTTTAAAGTTAGTCTTATCCAACCTCATTCTGATTATTCTTCCTTTTATTTGAGTTTTTTATGTCATCTCTACCGCGTTTTTCCTTACAGGCTAAAAATAAGAGTACAAAACATTGCATGATGGGGGACAGAACATGCAAGCTGTAACATGAATGCCTAATGCATGACTTTAGTAAGTTCTTCCTTTTTTGCATCAATATGGACTTGTGTTTCATTTAATGGAGTCCAGCTCTCAGAAAGAAACATCTTGGACTCAGCAGGACAGAATTCCAAACTACAACAGAAATAAATGGGATTCATCCATCCCCTTCAGTGTCTTGAGCAGAGAGGAATCACAGCTTCCCTTGAGAGACCTGTGTGGCCGCTACCAGCTGGACCCATTGTTTTTAAGGACAACACTCAATTCCACAAACATACAATGAACAGCAAAACCACAGATCCTCGAGAACTGGTTTGATTCACACCTGAGAGAAACTTCCCCATACATGCTATACTTCACAGAATCAGCTAGGTTGAAAAAGACCTTTAAGATCGTCAAGTCCAACCGTCACCCCAGGACTACCAAGCCCACCACTAAACCATGTCACTAAAGGCAAACTGATCTCCCCTTATGGCTGCCCCTCATGACCTCCACTAGCAGTCACCCCTCATTTCCCCCCCATAATAACCCACACTGTATAGCTGCTTCATCTACCTCACGGCCAACCCTCATCTCCCTGATGATCTTCCCTTCAACACAATACTACGCATCCTTTGAAGCTAGCCTGCAAAATGGTTCCGTGACTGGCAGAGCCCCATCCAACAACTTTTCACATAATAGTGAGGAATATTAATGTAACTGAAAACGTAAAACTAAGGGCTTAACATAAAAATCTAGTTTATTGCCCTGCAAAATTTCTCCAGGAAGTAGAGTTTCATGTTTCTCCAACACAGTAAATATTATGTTGCAATTTGGAACTCAAACATGAATGTTTAGATGAGACAGTTGCCGAAACTTCCTTCTTTTGCTAGAAGGCAACAAAATATATTCCTGTCCACTCATAAACTGTTATTATGTTGCTCTGAGACCACTCCGCAAAGTCGTTTCTTAAAGGAAATGGTAGAATATACAATGGCGTTAAGTGCTGTAACCTATTTTCTGTTACTGTTGTACCACCTGAAAAGAGCCCCACCTCTACAGAAGCAGGTCAACAGCATGGAGCAGGTCAAGGTTACAGCTGAAAAGGCAGAAAAGTGCAGGATAACTACACACTGTGAACGAGTAACACAACTTATTGGGCAACACAGGTGGCACATTACGAGCAACATCCAGATTACAATGATGTAATGAAGGGATACCTCTCATACCTTGAAAGACAAGGACAGCACAAGGCAACAACCCATCCAATTATCTCTATTCTTCATCCTTCAGTCAACTGTCTCAAGCACAAGGGATCACCCTCTTAAATCAATCTTACATTCATTTCATTTATCCCTTTACAGATATGCTCATTTTATTCTGGTCCTCTCGGCATCTGATACAACAGAGAAGAACCTGAGCATAAAAGCCTAGCAGACTCTGCCTGTAAAGAGCTACCATGTATTTCCTTTGTCACATCCTCTCCCCTTCACCAAAGTGCCATTAACAGCCTCTGCGGCAAAAACACTATTTAGTACCCTGTGCCACTATGTGCAACGGGGCAAATACACATCCCATTGACCACCACTCCATAGCTGGTTGCACTGCCTCTCTGGTTCGACAAGTCTGTGCTGATGGCACCTGTTAAAGCTGCTTCAACTAAGCTGTTCTGCATTTGTCTGGCTGGATTTGGACTTCCCGGATCCCTGATTGAATACAAAGTGATTTGAAAAAACAGTGTTTGGCAACAAGCACAGTGGGGAGTACACTGTGTGTTGGTATACAAGAGCACAATGTGTTCTTCATAACATCACTGAGGGAGCATGCTGCTCAAATCTCTCTGCTGTCGAGATCAAAATGGTCTCTTTTGTTGTCAGCTGTTTATTAGCAGCTGTTTAATGTAATTCCAAATGATCTGCTTGAATGAAGTTGTCATTCTTGTAGTTCACTTTAATGTAGTTAAAAAATACCCTACTCCACAGCTTGGCTATGTTATTTTTCTATTGTTCTTCTGAAAAGTTGCACTCTCGTATTTTTTTTCTGGCCTGTCAGAATAATAAAAGTGATTTCTCAAAATAAAACATTAATTGAAGGGGGGAAAAAAGAAGCAAAGGATCAAATATTTATTTCAAAACACTTTCCTTTCGGACACTTGAGAATGGTTTGATTAAAACTATCTTTGCTACTAAAAGAAGCAGCAATAAGAAGTGAACTTGTCAGCAAATACATGAGCAAAAAAGAATTTCTATTTCTGTAAGTATTTCAAGACATTCTCCTCTCATGGGGGTTATAAATTATTTTACTGCATTTCACAATGAAAAGAAAGTTGTTGCAGAATGTTGATATAGTGAGAAAAGCCCGACACGTACGCTCCTTGATGAAGTAGTTTAGCTTATAGTAATATGCTTTTACAAAGTGTGTGGGTTTTGTTAAAATCTGCTTGATACCAAGAGCGGTAATAAGGGCCATAATCTGTAAAAATATTTGCAGTTCTATGATGAACAATAGAGGGCACTAATGCTTCTAATCTGGCAAATGCATCACAAACCAGACAGACAAAACAGCAGTGATACTTGTAGCACACAAACCACATCATCTATGCTAAATACATAGATAGCAGAGGATTTCTCTGTCTCAGAAAAGTTCTTTTTGTCCTTTAAACTTCCCTCTTTTTCTTTTTTTTTTTTTTGTCTGCAGAAACTAGGATGTGATAATAACACACTAATACTTGCAGCCTTTTAAAGTGTCATTTTCTTTTGTTCATTGGACAAAGCAGATGCAACTTTTCCTCATACAAATCCCTCTTCTGTGTACTTTCTCACCACATACTTCTCTGTTTACCTATAGCTCTGTACAATAGTTCAAGGTAAAGTAATTCCAATGATAAATGCAGAAGCCAAAGGATACTTAACATGCATGTTATCTATGTTCCCAGCAAGCTGATGTAGAAATACAGGCTACAAGCATCAGCAATTGAGTGATACTGGGGTACCATCTGAAAGCTCTGTGTTAGGAAGGCTTATCAGGGGATCTTATGCCACTAAAGCATTTTAAGCAGTTTCACTTGCCTCTGAAAAGATGCAGCTAATGAAAATGGTACTATCCATAAAACGCAGATTCAGAGCAAGTATTTTAGCAAGGTTCTGCATCTCAAAATACCTTTTCTCTATAAGCTTTAACAACACTAACTTAGAGAACAATTATTTTTTTCCCAGAATAAATCTCAAGAAGATAAAAACTTGGTTAGAACTGCTAGCAGCTAAAGACTGCCTTACCTTTTTTAAATGCTTACCAGTCTCTCTCATTGCTATTCAAAGAAACAGATTTATTTTCTCAGCCTCAGAGATTGAAACTTTGGCAAGAGAGACTTAAATACCAAACACCAACTAACAGATTGTTGCTAACAGTGTGAAAAATTGGTAAACGCACTTTGATTCATTCAGAATAACTGTTATCTGGAGGAACATAATAAATACTAATATCATGGTTGCAGTAATTTCAGCACGTATCTTAAATGAAAAATGAAACATATGTCCCTAGATGCACTGCAGACAGCAAAGGCTTCGTGAATTGCACGGCTTAATTTCATACTCCTCAATTTCAGAGGTGATGCATCAGCTTTTCAAAGATACTAAACTCTAGCAGCTCTTACAACATTAGCATCTTGTCCAAGTCAAACGATACAGCTTTAAGGCCACATTAATAGCTGGGCTCAGATCTGAAAGCTGGACTCAAGTCACCTCCCCTACAAAAGCAAGATATACACAATCAGAGAAAATAACTCAAATATCTGTCCTGAATCAGTATGAAATGTAATGAGTTTCCACCTTCTGATCTGGAACATTTAAAATCTTTCTGGCTGCATATCAGAGACAGCCAATGCAAGTACTAGGTGTTCTTTATTTGACTATACTGAAAAGGTCAAAAGCCTGCACAGTATTCACCCAACTCTTGTTGGGAGTTTTCTGACGTCTAAAGATTATTCCCTAACTTCAAAGGGGTTTGTGTTGTCTGGTTTATTTGTTTTCCTTTTAAAATATGACCTTAATGCAAGCATTCTGCCTTTTCTATCTTTATTTTTTGTGCCACTGAAGAGACTGGCCTTTGCATATTTCTCCATTTCCTTCAAGCACTCATAAATGGCTCCAATCTCCAGTCATAAAAGACAATGCCAACAGGTAACATACAAACTATGCTATGATGGATTATCATTCCAATTCAGCATATTATATTAAGTGCTGTCATACCAATGACACTCAATTGTGTCTATCTTGAGAGGCAAGTAACAGCCAGACACAAGCAGCGTCTATGATGCCACCCAAAACAAAATGAAGCATATTGCTTATTCCTGTGCTAAAAGTGTAAGCAAGGGACAAAAGCCATGGATTTGGCCAAGAAATTTTGCATACAACAGAACTGCCATGGGCCAACAGGCATATAGATACACAGACAATACATATGTATAGCACTGGAAAAAGAGTAAATGTTTAAATATAGCATAAAGACAGTAGCCTTTGATGAGCAATATTTAAAAGAATCATTTTGAGCGACTCATTGATGATTTATCATATAAGTCTTAACTCCTTCAGCAAAGAAAAACTATTGCATAAAAATTCAAGTTTCTACCACTCGCCCATGCACCATAAATTTTCCTTCCTTAGCCTTCAGCAGCTCAGTAATGACCACTACCCCTGCTATCACCCTGTATGTCACACTTGGCTGTCTTGCAGTCATTGCCTGTAGCCCTTACCTACGTCAGAAGTTCTCCTGGCTTTGGCATTTGTCTTTCCCCCTAAGTCCTAAAAGTATTCTTAAAAAGTAAGTTTGTCACAACAGTGTTGTATAGATAAAACTGTAAATTCCATATACTTTGAAGAACATGTGGTATGACTTGTCTCTGCTAGTTAACTCCATCTAAATACTAATCCCCCTAACTCAATCGCCCAATCATCTCACTAACTATCACATCATTATTGTCCTGTCATTCTCCAGGTTAGACAATACTGTATGCAAAGTGATCAAGATACCAACTCAATATAGGTATTAGAATTTACTGGTTCCTAACCTACAGTTTTTATTTGATGGATACTCATAACTACACTGGGCCAAATTTTATTACTAGTTACATCACTAAATCTGGACTCAAAAGTTATTTACTTAAATAGAGTTAGAATGGACTCACACCAGCACAAAACTAATCTAGAGACTAATGAAATAAGAAAGGACCTTTATCAAACACTGATTCCAGCAAGGTCATTTTTATTCTTTTCCTTTTATTATTGACCTGCCTGGAATAACAACAAACACAGCTCGGAAACGTGTTAGGAAATACCTAAACTACAGTTAAGCACAACTGCTGAGATGCTTGCAACTTCCAGAAAACATACAAAGTTCTAGAAAATGTATATATATATCACCCCCATAATGGTTTTTAGAGAACTTTTAGACCACCTTTGTGGAACGAATTCAGATACTTAATCTAGCTACAAAATGTCATTGCAGGAAATACTATAGATGCTATTTCTTGCATTTACTTCACTTACACCCTTCCCATTTTTCTGCAACTAATTATTTGATGTCCATCCTTGGTCTTTATTAAAGGGGACTATGTTAAAAAACAACCAGGCAAAAACCCTCAGAAACCCCCAAGTTGATGCAAACAGAAGTAAACTCAACAAAAACTTCTCTGGCCTTAAAACTAGGTGAATACCTGACCTCTCTTACACCGTACAGCACGAGGGGTAGTTTATCCATCCTGAGACTAAATCTCACCAAAGATTTTTCCTTCAAAAGAGAAAAGAAGAAGCAAGGTGAGTGGATGCTGGCATGGCAAAGGTGTACCATTACAAATGCCTGGCATCAGTGCTGGCTCCTCTCTGTACCAGTGAGACTTACAGCACTGAATGGGCAAGTGCATTCCACCTTTCACAAATCTCTAAAGCAATAGTAAGTTCTCAAGGCAAGAAACTGCAGATTGGATCCTTAGAGACAGAAGTATTTTCCTGCTCACCCTCCCAGTCCTTCCATGTCAGTAATGCAGAATTATTAGCTTAGAAATAATTCTCTACTCCTGATGCCTAAGCATAAACACAGAAAGGCTGTTCCATCCTTAAGAAATTATGAATATCCTTCCTTTTAAGCAGGAACCTATTTCCTAATGAGAGGACATGACTTTGAAGTAGGTTTTTGGGGGGGGGTTGTTTTTGGTTTTTTTTTTCTTTTTTTCTTTTCCATAAGCAATATACAGAAGTTCAATTATTCATAAGAGAAACTAGTCATGTAAATAAGGTCTGGAAGATGGAGCACCATGTTGCCAAAAACACATCTTAAAGCACAAAAGACCCTTTTAGCCTAGCCCTTTCTAGGAGGGTGCAATTGCAGGAATTCTGGCTGGAGAAGGCAGGTTCATAAATCAGCATTTACACCATGTAGGGAGACTGCTTAGAGCAAGTTAGAACATACAGTGTGAAGTTTTACAACAGGAGATTTACAACAGCCAGAGTCGATAATGCAAAAAACAAAACCACAGAGCACCTGTCTATCAAACTATAGCCTGAAAAACAAAGCACAGCTCTCTAAAATCAAGTCTACAGGAAACTGATGCTTTGATTCCTCCAGAAAGGCTGAGGTGTGTGAGGTGCAACTGTATTCAGGGGATTCACTAATTCTTTCTGTATGTCTTCATAAGGAGTATCTCCTGCTCTTTAAAACAGCATTTCTGCCTGCTTCAATCAGAAATGGGAAATGATTTAGTATTTGTTGCTAGTTATTTATAAGAGATCTACTCTAGATTAGTCCTGCTTGAGTGGCATCATAAATGGCTCCATTCCCCAGCAGTAGTCTACTTCAGATGGAAACCTGACAACCTCTACTTAGTGTGTCTTTCATAGTAGACAATGAAGTGTAAAAACTGCTGTGAAAAAGCCTGTGTTTCAAAACAAATGATTTTGGTAATAAGCACTTAAAACCATTTTTATTAATATATTTCTTTGTGTACAAAACAAAAGCTTAATGCTACAACAGGTCTTTGACAATGGTTTTGGTTTTTTCTTTGCATTTTCCTTTCTCTAAATGAAGTATGCTTTTAGACGGTCCAAAATACATTATTGAAATAAAGCATTAATGTGAGGCTTATGAAAAGGTTGTTTTTTCCTCCTCATCACAGCTTAATAATGTGGGGTTTTCAACCAAAAAGCTTAATCAAAATCCAAAGTGGAAATCCTAAATTAGTAAATATTGAATTTAACCACTTTTATATCTCAGGTATTAGCAAATACCTTTGGTCTACAGAGATACAGCCCCTTCTAATCCTTATCTGAATTTGCAATTAAGACTTCAGAGCTACAGATATCTGTACACAGCTTTGTACACAGCTCTGCTCTCTTATTTTTAAATGATTGGACCCAAATCAAATCAGTCTTCAAATGCATTGAAAAGTAAATGTCTGATGTCTAATTGAGCTCATAGATAACACTCTTTTTAATACTGTTAATGCTTAGTGTGGGCTTCACACAGACAGAAGCAAGGGAAGGGAGTTACAGAAAATCCACACAGAAAACGTCATTATATTATTACCATGCAAGCCCTTGGTATAAAGATAGAGTAAAGCTAATATTTACAAGTTATCTGCCTCCCCCCCCCCCCCAATTCTAAATGCATTAGGAGTTAGATTCTTCTTCTCTGTCACTAATTGTCACCTCCAACAGGACATTGTAAGAGCCTGAAAATGAAGCACTTATGAGTTTTCTTTTCCAATCTCTTGTGGGCTTCTCTCAGTTTATCGCAAATGAACAATCGTGTTGGAAGGGGCACCGTCTGTTTAATGTCATTAGTGATTGTTTCATAAAACAAACAGCCGCTCCGCCATTCTGCTGCAGTTAATCTTAAATCTAAACGTGGCGGCACTTGGGGAGAGTCTCAAACATGGTTTGTTCTAACCAATGCAGGGCTCTTAATCTATTGCAAGTCAAGGCGCTTATCTCTCTGCTCAGCTCGGAGCAGTGATTTCTTTGTCCAAATATCAAACCAAACCCAGTTAATATCATGCTTCCAGCCTTTTCCCAAAGATTTTTCCTCCTTAAATTGTGGCCAAAGACTAAGGCATATTTGTTTATTGCTTATACCATTTCATGCTTATTTTTCAATATTGGCAAAGTCAAACTATTTCCAAGTCAGTGCACAAGGGTATTTCAATGAGCTTAATCAGCCAGGTGAACTGATAAATTGGAGATTTACCTAGTTGTGCTGGAAAACCTTTCATTCTGGATTAAGCCTATATGACATATGTCTTTGTAACAATTGAGGATTTTATCTAAAGGGCCAGTCCGAAGAGGTATTAATCACCTTAAACTTTTGTTAATGCTTATGGAAACAAAGGTCGCCCATCACTTCGTGGGATCAGGTTTATAACAGCAGTCATTAAGACACAAAACACCACACCAGGAAAGAAACGATAACCAAACACAGTACTGAAGAAAATGTCATGATAGCTTTTCCCCAGTGCCTCATACCATGTCCCTCCTTGAGAAGAATGAGAACAAATTTATCCCATATGCTTTTCAGTGCTACCACAACCTCAGCTGGTACGCAAGGATAGGCATATTTTGTCAGGAATATGACAACACATGTTTATACAGGTGATTTTGAAAATACAGAGATAATATCTACAATGTACGTGTATACAATAGATTTTAACTCTCAGTTCTTTTAGATCTGCTCGAGTCTAGCATGAATTTCCAAGTCCTGGATTTGGAACAAATGCTTATGTAGGTTCTTGTAAAGCCTGAAGAAAAAAGTTTCTTTAGAACTGGTATTAATCTGAATGAGTGGGTCTGAGTAATGGGACAAACACCCCTACTGGCAAGTGCTTATGGCGTCAAGGGGATGAAAAAATAATTTTGCTGCTCTAGGAAAGCCTGAAGCATTTTTTTTGGCCATACTGTTACCAAAAGAAAACCTTGACAGCAAAAGAACCCTGAGCATTTGTTCACAAAAAAAAAAAAAAAAAAGGAAATAAAAGAAGTCAAGTAGGATTAATGTTCACACCTTTGAAAACTCTTAGAGGAAAGCAAAAGTTGTGGCAGGCAACACTCGCAGGCAGGTATACCAAAACCATCTAAAATGACACAATACTAATGCTTGTAGAGTTTCTCTATATATATTCCCTGGTTAAATTTAGCAAGCTGAGCTACAGATACATGTCAATATGATGCAAGCATGCAGGTTTTTTTCTCTCTCCATTTAGAAAATGCAAAAGAAAACAAAACAAGTGATACACGTGAGCTCTTATGTGGTCTTTCCCTCAGCACTGGTATTAAACTTCCCTAATAAACACAAACAATTGCCTTTTTATTTTATCTTTCAACACAAAAAATAAAGAAGGGAGGGGGGAAAGGGGGAAAAATAAATTCAACTCCTGTTTTTCCACATCTTCCTATCACTTCCCATCTCAACTGGCTAGAGTAGAATTTCAATTAACTGGTAGGAATCCAAGAGGAGCCTGGCTGCCTCTGTTCCTCCCGGTCATGCCCCATAATTGTAGAGGGACCTGCATTTTTCAGCCAATGATATGGCTTACAAAAATAGATACATTGAGTTATTTGATAAAGGAACCAAAGCCTGTCACTCCTGTTCAAGTGCCAAACAACATGAGAGCAAGGGAGATTATGTTCAGATTCCAAACTGGCCAGGCTTATTATTCCACAGAACCAGCTCATGTTGGGGGAGAAAAGGAAAAGGAAAACAAGGGGGAAAAAACCCCACCACATGTGATCCAGCCAGATTCAAATCCTCCTTTTTTGCGGGAAAAATTAACTGCCATGTTTTCCAGCCTATCACCTCTCCAGTGCAATGCAGAAGTGGCATCTTTATGCATCTCCTACACATTTTTAATTCAGAGAGGAGAAACACTGGCAGGTATACATCCCCTCTTATGTTCAAAAATAACCTTTATTACTTAGTAAAATTCTTCCAAAGAGCGATTGTCAAAGCACTGCTAAAGAAGAGAAAATAACTGCTAATGGCTCTCTGCAGCAAAATTTTGGGCAAAGGGGTTTATAACTTTATAGTTACAAAACCTAATCTTTAATATATTTTACTGGGCAATTGATCCTTTAAGAAAAAAGTACTTTTATCAAAGAGAAAGAAGCTTGTTCATAACTAAGTGGCTGATAGAATGTCTTCAGATTACAACAAACAGTTAAATAAATGGTTGTATTTCTATTTACTCTTAGTCCAGCCACCAACATCGATCTCAGCATTCTTCTTCTTTTTCATATTTCTGATCATTGGAGGTATTCAAGTCTATCATGGAATCACAGAGTGGTTTGGGTTGGAATGGACCTTAAAGTTCACCCAGTTCCAACCCCCTGCCAAGTCACTCAACACCCCCAAGTCCTCAGAGCTGCTCTTAATCCATTCTCAACTCAGCCTATTTAAACACAAATACTAAGTGCTCCATAATGTTCAATATTTACCGATTACACAAGTCATATGGTATTACAAACCATATTTTCACAGACATGTTGTGGTGCCTGTCCTATATAGGCCTGTAAGTGAACAAGATGAATGGAGTGAATACTGTTGTAGCGGTATTTTATGCTTTCCATGCTACAGGTGTGCCCCATACTTTACAGATTAAGAAAAAATAGGTCACTGTTTGAAGGTGCCTCTCCTAATGCAGCAACATATTAGGTTAATATTGTCTACTTTATAATCGAGGACTTGTACCCAGTTTTAAAGCTCAATTATTGAAAGAGCCAGTAAAAATAAAGCCATAATTATCAAGTGCAGACTTTACACTTTCCACGGCCAATCCAGATCAGATGAAACATATTCTGCTAAGAATAAACTCGATCAACAGCTCTGCAGATCTTACAGACCTACTCCCATACTCTGAGCTTGAGTTTGGCCAGAAGCAAGGTCTATTCTCTTCTTTTTTTGATATGTCAAATGCTGTCATACAGACTAACCCCACACAACTTTCTCACCACAGACTCAGGCTGGTCCTCCCTGGCAGGTATAAATGGAGGGCAGCAGGCCTGCTACTGAATCTGGTAGCAAAACTTGAGCAGGCAACAGCAGTGTGATGCTGTTATTCCCCCCTCAGAAATATAAAGACATCCACAGAGATCTTGTTCAGGTGGGAACAACAAGGAACCATAGGACAATTCCCAGCAGCAGCAACACAAGAGATTCCTTGATCACCGTAAGCTTCAGACTTGTATTTGGATAACAAAACAAATCCTCGCATCCATTCTGGAAAACTTATGCCGTGCCCTTCCAACTCAACAAAAATGTCATTATGCTGCCTAACAAGTAACAACTTAGAGCACTGGAATTAGTAACTCTGCAAATAAAATAAAGTCTGCAAATAATCATCTCCCACCTTTTTGGAGTTCTTCCTCCTCTTGTTTTTTTTCCTTATTCTTTCATTCACATATTAATTCCCCCTACTTCGCTCTAATCACTCGTCTGTTCTTTTTGCCTCTCTACCTTTATGGCTTCCTCTCTGCCTGACCAATAATTTAAATGAAATTAAAATTTCAATTTTAATTAAATCTGAATTACACAAGTCTAACTTAAAAAACCTTGACCAAATACTCTATTCAGCAACCACTTCCATTTAAAAAGAAACACAACCCCAAACCAAAGTGCCACACAGAGACATGAACACGTGAACCCATACATACAAACACACAGGCATTGTGCTGGTTGGAAGTTCAAAGACCCGTGTGCTTTGTTTATTAACAATAAGGGTACAAAGAAAAAAGAAACACTCAGGACTACAGCCTATAAGGCCATCATGATAGGCTAATCTGAAGGCAATCACCAACACTATTATATTGTTACTTATCAAAAGCCTATTTAAAGAATGAGATACAAGCCCTTTAAACAACATGGATGCTTGGACTTTGTAACAGAGGTTGCCATACATATCAGGCTGGCTTTGATTTCTGAGTACTGTAAATATGGAAAATTTAGGTAAAGTCTGCTCTCTTTAATTGGCACTCTGGGCAGTTTACTTAATCAGTTGAACACCTTCAGTGAATGAAATTCCCATAGGAAAGAAGGTTTCATAATCTGTTCATGAGGAGTCCCAATTATTATCATAAGAAATGCTGTTATAAGTATTATAAGAAATGTTCCTCCTTACTGACTACTACCTTGTCACTATTACCCCCCAAAACAGTCTTAGTCTTGGTACGTTTTAAACTGACCAGTCTTCAGGCCCTGAATTTAATGAGTTTCTGTCCAAAGACTGAGGACTTACCCTATAAACCACAATACTGTGTCTTTCAAATAGCTATCAAAAAAAAAAAAAAAAGGTTGAATCAGAATGAGATTTATTGTATTTTCTAATTTTTACACTGCTATATTTATACTTGTTATGGAGCATCAGCTCTGTGGCACATTCTGCCCGTTAGTACTCAATTAGCCTCCTGTGTCAAGGTTTAATATAAAACATTTTTCAGGTAAGAATACATATTAGTAATGGAGAAAACAAAAGACTAGCTTCTTCTGCCTTTATCAAACACCGCAGCATGCTCTGAGGCATCTCTACCTGTCCACCTCAGAAGCCTGAACAAGTATTAGGAGCTGCAGAAATCCAGAAGTTTTTTGTCCCAGTAATGAAAAGGGGCAAGAGGAACTTCAATTTGTAGTTTATCAAAAAAGACTGAGTTTCATTTAGAACGGTCATGGATCTACAGAAAAATCTGCTGGGGGAGAGCGGGGACACTTTGATTTGAGAAATGAATACAAACTAGTGTGGCTTGAACAGCAGTAGTGCAATAAACTGAGTACTGCAGAAGAACAAATTTAATTACCTTGAATTTTCAGCAGCCCAAGAACACAACAGTCTGGGAGAACAGAGTCACCCCACAATGAGAACAGAGTATGAAGCTAAATCCATTGCACAGTAGCTATTACAAATGCAAAGCCAGTTGGCTGAGCAATAGTTGCAGGCCAACAGAAACCTTCTGTAGCAACTTAGCTTCTAATAATAATTATTACTGTTGTTCTTAATAACAACATCAATGCAAGCAAGTAGTACTAGGAAGGAATATCCATGATTCCATTGCACTACCGTACACAATTTTCTCAAGGGCACATTTGTTGTCAGCTGCTACCACAGCTCCAGATAAGATCATGGTGGAGGTTTTTCACATTCATAAATATGAATATAGAAGTCTAAACCTGACTTTTATGCTGATTTTACTTTCATGAGATTCTGCTTTCAAACTGTATAGCTGTAGAGCAGTTTCACAGCAAGCATGCAGACAGCAACAATATGGATTTGTCTGCATACAGTAGTTTCCTCTCCAACTTCCTAGTGCAATCTACCAGGGAGTAACACCCTAACAAAAAGAATCTGACAGTACTTAGAACTCATAATGCTATTATGTTTTTAATAATGAAGACTGATGACAAACCACAGTTTCTCTTCCATGCTAAATATCTGTGGAAAGCTCCACATGCTCATTTTCAAAGGAGAGGAGAAAAAGAAATCCTTTGGTCATGTTAATGCATCCATTTCCAGAATGTGGCAGAAACCTATTACACTGTTTGCAGAAAACAACAAAAACACAGGTTTATGTCAGATAGATGGAAAGTTTGATGGCTTCTTACAGGCTGTGTTAAGAAACCATTTGATTCTCTTGTATGTGTGTAAGAATCAAAGCAATGAAGCAAACCTGCATGCACAAAGGAGTGGGGGCTTGATGGTTAGTATCCCATTAGTTTGCCATAAGGACTTGCCATAAGACTGAACAAATACTCTGATTTTTCTCCTCTTTTCTCAAAAGAATTGAGCAGAAAAAATAAAATAAAAATAAAATTTAAAAAATGGAAAGAGGAGATCAGATAATGAATAGTATGTATAACACCACAAGTAACCTCTTACATGACAGTATTTTCATCTGAGGACTTCAAGGCACCGAAAACAGTAACCAACTTGCAATAGGCCTAACGTATTTTGCATCCCAAATGTACTCCTGAACCTGGCTAGCTTGCTCTTTAGTTTTAAACACAAATTAAATTTGCAGTAGAGATGCAGTGAATTACACTGATCTAGTTTAAGCAACAGTGAACTTTATTAACCTCATAGAATTGCTGAGATGTTCAGTGCTTTATTTTGGGACTGCGCACTGGTGCACCAAGTTCCCTTGAAGAAGCTTCAACCACAGGAGGCAGTTATCCCCTTCAAAATAATTTTAGATGTATATAGGTATTTGTCTATATATTAAGGTACATATGTATGTCTGTATATGCACACAAACTTATACATACACACGATTGTGTCTGTATGCACATACTCTACGGGCTGCTTTTCTATAATAGCGCTTTTCTAGAATCACAATTTTCTATAATCAAGCAATCACTAGAAGAACAGTGAAGGGACAAATATTGTAAGGACTATATTCTTCTCTCTAGGATATGCTGCACTTGTACAGTTAACTGCTACACATGTATCATGGGAAGGATATAGACCTGAGAGTGTCTGAGGGCCAAAAGGTAGCTCATTTTCCTTGACTAACTCAAATACTGAACTGAGATTGTAAAGTGGGTCTTGTGATGCTTTTGCATCAAAGTCCTGCCAGTTGCAGAATAGGAAAAAAAATAAACATTTTAGTGAGCACCTTAAGGTGGAGTCGGACACTGTTTTCCAAGGGGAAATGTTTTCCTCACTAAGACCTTCTCTCCTGCCATAAGCTCTTTTCTGCACAGAGAGAAGAAAGCGTAACAATTGCAATAATAAACAGTTCCCATATATGATGCATAACTGCTACTACCAGTAGTAATTTATTTTTGTAGTTGGGGATGTTTTCTAAATGTTCACATGGACAATTACTATTTGTTGTTTGTATTACCACTGTGCCTATAACCATGCTCACAGACCATGACCCACTGCCTTGTAAATGCTGAAGAAGTTCCAAACAAAAGGACAGTTCATGCCACAAGTAGCTTGCACAACGTAATATGGCTGTAAATTTGAGCTGGCATCAACAGCCGTTGAAATAGCCTGACAATGAAACAACCAGGAACACAGAAATTGCCACATGGGCTCAAATCTAGTTTCATCTAGAACTATAAGCAGAACCTGATGTATCAGCGGAAAATGCAAAAAACCCCTGCACTAGGCAGATCTGGGATAACCCATCCCCCAACAAAGCATCCTTGCAATGCCTCCTAGCAATTTGAGTGCAAACCTAAAGCATACCACTTCAGATCTCTTTTAGTAGTCTTATTTTAATAGATAATAACAAACACAGAATATTCTCATTCACACAAATTGCCAGACCTCTTCCTAAAACATATTAAATTCCTTAGCAACTTCCCAGAGCTAAAATGTCCATTACCTAATTGTGCATCAGGTGAAAACTGATTATTTATCAGCAACCTTTCTGTAACATTCCCTTGTTATGGTATCATGAAATAGAGAGAAAAGCTCTTCCCAAACTGCCTTCTCTATGCAAAATAATGAATGTTAGAGTCTTATCATGTTCTTTTTTATTCATCTCCTCTCAAAGGCAGCAATCCCAGTCTTTTCAATCTCTCCTCATATGAGAGTTTTCCTATGCACCTGATCATTCTTCTTGCCTCACTCTGAACTCCTGGTAAATTTGTAATACCCTATTTGAGATGGTGTCACACATTTGATGAACTAGCACTATTTGCATAATGACATTACTGTCTTTTCCATATTATTCTTTATTCTTCTCCGTGTACCCAACCCTGTATTTTGACTGAAGTTGTATACTGAACAGATGTTTTCAAGTAACCACCAGTACTGATGGCTGGGTTTCTTTCTTGAGTTGATACAGTTATTTTATAGTTCAATTAGTCAAATAGTAAAATCTTTCCAACCCAATGATCATTACTTTGCATTTATCATCAATGAGTTTCATGTACCATTATTCTGCCAGTTAAGTCCTTTAGAAGTTCCGTAACGTCTCTCATCTAAATAATCAGCCAATATACCCAGAGCCCATCCTTACAGATAAAAAACAAAATAAAAACCAGACATGCAATAGCTTCCTTCAGTTATCAACATGGCTTCACTCGCATCTAGAAATACAGCCTTACAGAGGTGAGAAGATACAGGAGTGCTCATGCCAGTTTCTCTTGTCTAACTACCAATTAGGTGGGAAAAATTTATTACATAGGAAAGGATTATCTATATAAAAATGAACCCTTCACATAAGCATCCACCTAAGCCTCCATCACCTGGAGATCATAAGCAATTACTACAAACTGAAATGATCTAAAGGGGGCCTACAAGGACGCCGGAGAGGGACTCTTCATCAGGGACTGTATTGATAAGACAAGGGGTAATGGGTTTAAACTTAAATAGGGGAAGTTCAGGTTAGATATAAGGAAGAAGTTCTTTATTGTGACAGTTCTGAGGCACTGGAACAGGTTGCCCAAAGAAATGGTAAATGCTCCATCCCTAGCAGTGTTCAAGACCAGGTTGGATGGAGCTTAGGTGACATGATCTAGTGTGTGGGGTGTCCCTTCCCATGACAGGGGGTTGGAACTGGATGATCTTAAACTCCTTTCCAACCCAAACCATTCTGTGATTCTATGATTAAAACCAGTTACAGGTAAATGCTGCCGTATTATGCAAGAGACTACACTCTACTGAAGTAAGTGTGCTGGGGCTTTTTACTTCAATTGTTTTCACTTAGGGGTTGGCCAAAGCCTCATACCTTTATTTATAAATACCTTTTAGCACCTCCACCAGGCCTAGAACATTGGATTGATTATTCTGAAACAGGGCATTTTGGGTATAAAAAGAATTACTGCTATTAGAGCTGCAGCATTCACATATCAATATTAGCACTTCCACGTCTAAATACATGACCAGTGTACCCTACTATAGCTGAAATACTTCCTCTTTTGGGACAAATCCTGTACATATTACTCACACAAAACTCCCATAGAAATTAAGAAAGGAATTATATATAAACATGCAGCAGCTACATTATGGATAAGAAAGTCTTCTAGACCCAGTATCATAGATGTCTAGGCTAGGTGTGATCCAGGGCTCCAACAGACAGGAGCCAGATACCCACACACAGTCAATGGGTGGAGGTGAGGTCCTCCACAAGGTTATTCACATGCCCTAACTAGAATCTAAAGTTGGATGCAACGATCCTCTTTTGCAGCATGCCTCTATAAACATACAAAAGGGCAAGTGTTCATGAAGTTCTGGTGAGATCCTAAAGCAAGGTGTTGTAAAGAATCACAATTTGCCAGCATCCCACCTACAGAAAAAGGAAAACAGAACTAGATTATGCATTAATATTACCAGGCCTAGTGAAGAGCAATTTATATTATCCTCAAATTATGTCTAAAATATCCATCTACAGCCACAAAAACTATTTTACACATCTTTGCTGCTTAAAGTTGAGGGGAGGGGACAAAAAGTAGTACTGCCTTTAAAAAAAGAGGCCTATTTGGATACCAAAATGCAGTGACATTTCATGTGCTCCGATTTATGGTGAATATAAGCAATAGCTTTCAATCCTCAGAAACAGCCGTGCAAGTGATTAAAAGTAAAATCCTATTTATGTTTTTAGAAACAAGAACATTATCACTTGCTACGCAATGACTTAGTTCAGAGCTGTGCCACTTCATAGTAACGACTGCCTCATTCTTTGAACGATAAGTCTCTTCTCAATGTGTCTGTTTCCCTGTACATATCAATACATAAGCTCCATGCTGGTTATCAAATGGAGGCATAAACCCCCCCTAGTATTGGTCTGGAAAGAAGATGATGGTTTTAAATAGCTATGGAGAAATTAACTTCCCAATCGAGATTTCAATTTGTTGGCTTCCATGAGTCAACACATATTATATCCAATCTTTACATTATTGTGCAGTAGAAAAGTTAGCACTGAGCTGCAGAATTAGGTCACTTGTATTAGATCTTCTAATTAACCAGTTCTTCCTTTAAAAGAGCACTTGCTGGTCTTTCAAGACTACTCCAGCATTTTGTCAATAGAGTTCAGAGCAGGGCTAATGATTACCATTAGAGAAAGCCCAGAGTGGTTTTAAGAACTTATCTTCCTGTATTTTGTTCTTTTTATCCAACTGTGGGATCCTGGAGTGAAGTCACTTCAGACAACTGTTAAGGTTTAGGGGAAAAAAATATAAATGAAATAAAGAGGTCAGGGAGGGAACAAGAGGAGAATTTTCTGTAAGTGGAAAAGACAAGCTACTTCAACACAAAATACTCTCCTCCAGTTTACAAGCTGATGATAGAAAAACAACACATCCTTAGATTCACTTTTAGTGTGTGTCTATATATATATGTATATATATATTTATAATGGACTAGTAGTTTTTGGAGTGGTGAAAGTGTAAGAAGAAAATTAACACATAGTCAAAAATATTTTCCTTCTAATATTATCTTGCTGTGATTCCTGACCCTTTAGTAGCTTATTCTACTGTAAAGAAATTCTGCCCATGTTGTTTGAGTGTCTGTCCTTTGCCATAACTGTACTTGTGCTTTCCCATGCTTGTGTATTCATCAACTCAAACAGCCTTTAGCAGTCTGCCTCATCTGCTCCTTACAGAAGTGTCTTTAACCAAACCGACGTCTCCTTTGCCAATCTGCTTAAACTCTTGTGCAAACTTTCTGGCTGAATTTCACCTTTCCAGTTCCTTAAACCCTTCTGATGGGTGTTCAAACCCAATCCTGAACAAATTTCAAAGAAACTGAATGCAGCTCTAGGCTCTGTACACACTGCTGCACCGGATGAGATGCTGTGCTTACTTGCAACATCCCCTTTTCATCGCTGCTGTACCTTTTATTTTTAAATACCTAGATGAGAAAAATACCAGCCCAAGCTACTCCTAAAGAAACCTGCATTGCTCAGCCATGCATACCACTACAGGAATAGTGGAAGCTCTGGTAGTTATGTACTGCCTTGCCTCCACAGCATTCACTGGGACCTACTGGTGAATGTCCTACTGGCAGCCACCAGCGAGGACCCCTGCATGTGCTTGGGTTTTACCCTGACAGTGTCCTATCCTGTCCCAGCCCTAAGGACCACATGGCAGTTCTGAATTGCAAAGGCAGGGCCTGGATACAAGGATCCCCAGCACTCAATGCAATTTCCTGCTGGGAAGTGCGGCTTCAGCGTGTATGCCAAGCCCATCCCACTGCTGAAGGATTAGAGATCCTTCCTTCTATCGCCAGTGTGTGGTGGTAAAGGTTTCAAATCCATCTGTGCTTTTCACACCCTTTTACGGTGTGAAAGGGGGCCTTTGGGTCAAATACAGGACCAGCGTGTCCAAAAATATATTGCTTCAGCTCACTGCTCCCACTTACAGTCAGTTTATGTTCCAGTAGTTGAATCCTCCAGTTAACTACTTTGTTTGCTTTTTTTAATAAATCTTTTTGAATTCTGTTATCTCCTCATAGCACTATCTCAGTTACTGGGAGTTTTTCCTTTCCATTTATATAAGGCTACTCCTCCTCCCTGCTGACTTCTTCTTTGATCTCCTCTCAGCAGTTAGAAATTATTGACCGCTCACGCTGTGTTGATTTTCCTGCTTGCCATTTGAATGAATTATCATCATTATGCAATTCCTCTGAGAAACAGTAAATTTGGAGGGTGAAGTTTTTCTGGACAGCTAAAGAAGCCAATGGCCCCTTTTCACTTTTATCCACCATGCACCTTTGAATCAAGTTTTGTGCATGACGGAAAGGTAAAGTCCACAAAACTCTGATACAATAAGCAATTGGGCAAAAGATTACCCAAAATCAAAGGGAAACTCCTGCTGGTTTTAACCCGAACCCTTTCCTGCACATGGTGAGTGATTCCTGCATGAGTTGGCATTCAGGCTATGTTAGAAAAGGAAGTATTGCCTGATTTACTATAAATTAGTAATGGGCAAAAGTAGCCAACTGTGCTACTTCCATTGATTTCAATGGGTAGGATTCCTCTAAGAGTATCCATTTCCATGTAAGCCCTTTGCTTTTCATATGACTGAGAAGCAAATTTAAAGGAAATTATATTATCAATATTTTAGTGGATATAGTCCATTTTAATGATATTTATAAGATACAGTTTTGGCCCTATATTAAAAATAAAACACATCAGTTTGTTATTCCCATTGCATTTTTGGCCAGCGTTATTTAAAACATAAAAATCACAATATGTATATCTTGAATAATTCATTCACCTGATTTTACATCATTTTGGCTTCCCACACCCCACCTCCCTACCCCCCATACAGACATGGCTACTTCTATCAATAAACAGCAATCCTCAACTACTTTCACCTTGGATTCCTGTGGATGAGTAGAGGGTAATTTTCTGGTAGACAGTCATTGAGACAGTGTTCCAAGAAGATTTATAAACAGAGATGCCCAATGTTTAAAAGAGGCACCCAGAAAAAGCCCTCTGCCAGAATTTAGTAGTTGGATGATTTAAAATTAATGAGCTCCTTAAACAGATATTTTTAGGCCAGTTTTATGCCAGCGATTTGAGAGCAGCGCAGTATAAGATCAGCAGCACAGCTTCCAGTGACTACGCTGACACACTGTTTTTAATTTAAAAGCAAAGAGCCACGTTACTCTTTAAGATACAATTAAAACAGCAAATATGATTTGATTTATTAAAAGCTACTAATAAGCAAATCTAGCCAGCTGGGCTCAATCTGCAAGGGGAGAGTGATGGATGAATTGATAGATTTATAGTTCACCTGACAACTAATCCACACAGCAGCTATGGTGGCAGTTCTGTGGGAAGGGGTGCAATTTGGCACAAGTCATCATCATCGTCATCATTTGTATGTCTATGGCAGCTTTCAGTCCTCTATCTTTCAGATCTTTGCAGGCGCTTAATTAAGCCTCACGATATCCCCTCAAGGGAAGTCAATATTAGTTTACCTGTAGGTAAACTGAGATACAGCAATGTGCAACTTGCTCAAGGTTACAGAGTGGGCCAGTGGCAAAGCCATGAATAAAACCCTCTAAAATTTGATGCCAGCAGCCTGATTTAATTATGAAAGGATGCTCCCCCTTCTGTTACCAGTTCCATACTGGAAATAGCAGTGGCAGATGCTTTGGGAAGGAAGAAAAATTTGGCAAAAGCAAGAGGTTACAAAGTAGTAAAACAATACAGAACCTATGCTCAAAAAATAAAACATCAAATACTCTCTCTAAATGCAGAAACAAGTCTACTGGACATCTTTTGTTGAATAAATAAGTAAGATATTTTCCTTTACTGAGGGGGGAACGTCATCATTTTACTTGCTCCCTAAACCACCATTCTCAACAACTAATTAATATGTTAGTGGCCAGATAGGTAAACTAAACCATTGTGGTAGCATTTCTCAGATGTCCTGCATGTATGCAGACAGTGAAAAAAAACAGATGGAGAATACTATAATGAATTGAAATGTTCTATTTAAAACCTGTTTGTCAGCTGTAGTTAAGTTGACACTGTCATCATGGCAACAAGTCACAACACTTCACATGTTGTGCCTCTGTGATCAAGTTTGCTCCTCGGAGCTGAGCTGTTGGAAATTGGAAGTTCTTGAGCAGCCCAGTGACTGGAACAACAAACAAGCAATGGCTATGTCAGGTTTCTGCTGCACTCAGACTGGAAGGAGAAAGGTCAGAGGAGCACTTGGGTTTATAGCAAACTGATGGTTACCTCTATTATGCTGCACCAGATTAAAAAGCCAAACAAACCAATCTACATAAGCAAAACCACTCAAAACTATACAGTGACTTCATGGTTCAGGGCACTGATAACAGGCTAACTTTCTTCAGCTCAAGGTCACTGGCTGAAGTTAAGTTTGTTCTTGATGTAACTCAAAGTCATTGCAATCTGCTGCTGAAATCCTAGCCCATGCAAAATGCACTCCTGCTTCTGGACACAGTCCACTCCTATGACAGGGCCACTGCCATTAGTGCTGCCACCTTGATACTCTTCACCAATTTGCTTTGAGGTTTGTTTTTTTCTTTCTATACACAACAGGAAAGAATACACCTTTTCATACTCATAATTTGTTACCCAAACCCAAAGCCAGTGAATCTGTAGTGGAGGAAAGAAGTATTTTACAAGGTGACAAAGCACCAGACCCTCACATCCTTTGTCTGATTAAACTTCAGCCCCAGTTGAAGCCCAAACACAGATCTCAGCATCGTCCATTTGTAATTATGCTTACACTATTATACATTGTAGACAGTAATAACATTTGCCAGAACTGAGGTTTCTGTCATCTTCTCACAGGGGCTTTTGAAACTAAGTCATGCTGCTAAAATAGCCTGTAATTCTAAACTACTCCAGATTAATTTAAACGGATTTGCATTTACATTTCCTTTACTTGTATTAGTTATGGCTAAGCACAGTCAAAAGGAGTAATTAATAAAGAGTAAAAATTCAAAAGCCTGATTTTTCTCTACATTACCAGTAACTGGCTTGAATCTAATAGAACTAATCCTTGTGTAAAAGAGTGAAAAATTATAGGCAAAGAAGTCTCAAACATTCTACTTGGTCTTAATTATTCCACCTTTTTAGGAGAGGTGAGAAAAATGTCTGCAGAACTGCCTACTCAATAGAGCATGAATAATGAAAATATCTCTACACAGCTTGCAACCTCCTATAATGACGGTTGTAGAAAAAGAGTACATTATTAAACACCTTGGCAAATGCACAGGACATTCATATCTCTGTTCTTTATTTTGCTAGATTTATGTATTTAGCTAGTTGCGATCAAAATTACTTGCCACACTTCTGGGCGCAGAATTGTTCTTGCTATTCTCTCAATAGAGATTGTCATGAGGGAAAAATCAGATACTGGTTTTAGCAGCAAGGACTTGATTTATTATTGCTTCAAACAAGTTTCATGCATTACAGATCCCTGTACAGAACATGACATGTTCTTTCTTTAAAAACAGCTACACGCTTTAGGACAAGTGACATGATCCAAATGGTCTCAACTGACATTGATGGCTATTCTAATGCAGCACAGGAATGTCTCCCTGACTCAACATGCTAACATTTTTTCAAACAGAGAGAAGAAGAATAAAGGGAGAATAATACTTCATTAAAATAAAATCTCAATTCTGCAGAAATTCTGTTTTCATCTCATTTTCTCTATTGACTGCTATCCCTTAGGCTAAAGAAAGCATTTCTCATACACACATACAGACCCCCCTTTATTCAGATGTGAATTTCAGCACTTGATAATAACCTGTGGAGGGTCATATCTGAAATCTACTGTTCTGAAGGGAAAATATTGCATCATCTTCACTTGCGTTTAAGGGCAGATACATAGGGATTTGTTAATTATAGTAAATAAATTCGTAAGTAACACCACATACAAAACCACAAGTAGACATTTTACTGTGAGAGAGAATGGGAAAAAGAGGAAGACTGATAGAGCTGAAGGGACACAATGATACCACACAGACTACTGATAACATAAGTGTTTTAAACTGCTGTAACACAATTTATCCTGGGAAAATCCTAAAGCACTTTATATAGAACAGGTAAGCACATTTTTAGACTTTAATATAGCTGAAATATTTTATGGTTAAGTATCTGGAAAAAGGCAACTTATTACGTAAAGTTGAAAAAATGAAAATAAAAAGCTAGTTTATTATTTTATTCCCTTGCAAACACATGGAACAAATGAACCTATCATTTTCACCAAGTCTTGTTTTCCTTCTTTATATGGAAGACTCTTCTTTCCTTATAAGGCATATTATTGTCCCACTATTACAAGAACAAATTGATAAAAATTGTGTTGGGTCCCACTACTAAAATAGATGAAAAGTGATCTGAACTCTTCCTAAGGGACAAAACATCAAATATAATGTCATCAATTCTGCTCACATATCAGAATAACACGAAGACAGCAGCAATTATGTTATTTTGGGTTTATATGTATGTGAGTGGACAGAACAACCCTCCATCCTAGAGGTTCCAAGGAGATGTAGACAACTTACGTATTTTTTCTTGCTTCATCATTTGCCAGCCTAACTTTTTTTCTGCTTTCCTCCTACAGTCCCAGCCTTGTTATTATCCTCTCATGGCTCTGATTTCCTCTTTCCTACCCACACATCAAATCTTTCCACGGACATGACAGGTTCCTCTGCTCTGCTTCCATGCATGCACTTCAGCTGCAGCAACTGCTCCTTTAAGTCAACTATGGCCACTTCTTAACAAGCAGAAAAGCCCAGCATCTCAAAAAACATCAGGACAAACTGTTAGTGTTCATTTAAGAACTGCAATCAGTCAAGCTATGTTGATTTATGTACACTAAACCAAGGAGGTGGCCCATTGATCAAAGCAGTCATTTTCAGGACTAATCTCAGCCCTTCACTGCCAAGGTGACCACCATGGCAGGAAGACCAACATCACCCTCCCTGCAGTCACCAGGCCAGCAAGGGCTACAAGGAAACAACAGGCCTTGAAATGTACCCACTCCCCAGTGAAGAAAGTCTAGTGAATTAAGCAATTATGCCACCAGCCCCCTTACCACATGTAATAGCAAATCACAATACATCAGATCAATTTAAACTACAGCAGATTTTAGCTTTATTTTATTCTATCTCTGCACAGAAAATGTTTGCTAAGGATGATATCCTAAAAAAAAGGTTAATCACAACACAGAAAGTAAAAGCACCTAAACAGCACCCTCACTATTATCCCAGCATGTCTCTTTTTTTGCACTAAAACAAACAAAAAACTCTCCAAAACCAGAAAAGCCAAACTGCTATTTCACAGCTTTAAGTGAACAAACTTCTTTTTCAAGACAAAGAGATAAAGCTCAACAGAAAAGCTGCTACCCGCTGACTGCTGCTTACCATGTTTTCAGTGTTATTCTTGATCGCCATGTAGCAATTGCATATGGTTTCCTATATCTTCCATTCTGCATTATGCCCCATGCATATTTCTCTTTTGGGTCATCTCTGCCTTAAGCTACGAATGGAAAGAATACTCATACAAGAAGAGAAGAAATACAAGAGTAACTTGGCTTCTTTTAGCATTCTCTGAATACATTCTTGAAGTTTTCCCAGAATGTTTTGGGGTGAATGAGTGAGTTGGCAGATTCAAAGCAGATTTAGGAAGAGGGATAAGATATATAGAATCATTTAGGTTGGACTTTTAAGACCATCAAGACCAAATGTTACTGTAAGTTGTAACAACATTATAGGTACAGAGGAGTAGGTACAGTGCCTTGGAGAGTAACCTTAAACACCCTGTATATAACTTCAGCAGATTTTCTATAGTTAAATGTATTTTTACACACAGAACTCTTAGACTATAGGTAGAGGTGTGAAAGCAGCTGAAAGCATAACCAAAACGTACTGCCAATCTGCAAGTGTTTCCCACATACAGCCAGTGGTGTCTTCCCAAGTCAAAAATGTGGGTGTCCAAATCCCCTCTGCAGTCAAGGTGGGTTTCTTCTGCCTAGATGAGTGTTGATGCCACTGAAGTTGCTCACCCAGTATCTTTTTAAAGCTGATGGAGAGAGGAAGGTACTTACAGTGTTGAATTTCTCTCTTCTAAAGCAGCCATCTGCAACAAAGATGAATCGTACCCTACAAGGCCCCATTTCTCCCCACCAGCTATAAAGAGGAGTTACGGATGGGGACCTCAGATACAGAAGTTTATACTGGAGATGTCTAAAGTTAGGTGAAATGAATCTCAGCGTAGGAGTTTGTCCAAGGACTTGAAAGAGGAGAGGATTTAATTAAAGAGCTATTTCAAGATAACCGTCATAGTCAAAAAAAAAAAGAAATAATTCACTTAGCTATGGCCAGCTTTAAGTTGGGCTTTTTCTCCTCAGCAAAATTGGTTTAAACATCACATTCAGAGTTATTTCACTCTAGGGTCCCATTCACAGTCCCTTAATCCACCTGCCTGTCCAGCAGCCTTCTTCATAAAAGCAAAGGAACTTCACAGGGACTTCACAAAAACAAATGTGTAAAATTACCTGGATTCCTTGATACAAGGATTATGAGTATCACATATTAATATATTTATTCTCAATTTTCCTTTCTGCAGGTCTCTGACATACTTCTAACAACGTTCTAGCTGCAACAAGCCATCTTTTGGCTTTCCTTACTTTTTTCAAAGGAAAAAGGTGATTCCCCAGCTCATACTCGTTGCCAAGTCTCATTAAGCTTTAAGAAAGCCTTTTTATTAACTATAGTGTGTCCACTTTGTTTGATGAACCTCACTGTGAACATCAGGTAGACAGTCTTGCATACAACTGAGCTATGGGTAAACTAAAAGGCACAAAGTGAGGCAAAGTGCTTCAATAAAAATGCAAAGGGTGGGGTTCTTCTTGTAACAAATGGATTAAACATAGCTGGAGATATTCATACAGGTGTGGTTAGACTCTAACTGTGCTGGATTATACTCACATTTATTAACACAATTTAAAGTCTTCAGTTAATAAGCTCGAACTCTCTTGGCTTCACACAGGGTGTATAAGGAGGCTGACATACCAACACAGGAACTACTTTCAACTTTTCCATTTACTTTCCTGGTATTTCTCTTTGACCACTGTCAGGCTAAAATTTGCATCTTGGGAGAAATAAGTAAATATATCCCATACATGGCAAAGGATCCTCCATTTACTTATGTCTTGTTATTCTCTTCCTCTTATTCTGCCCCTGTCATTGTAGCACAGCAGCCACAGAGGCTAGGTAGGTATGGTCCTGTGTGCAGCTGAAATGTTGCTTTGTGCTGCTAACAAGATATAAATCAAGATTACAGTCAATATGGTTTAAGCTAGAAGACAGAGGCTGGACAGACAAACTGACCAAACTTTCTTGCCTATCCTGATTCTGGTCCACCCCTCTTCTTATTTCTCTGGCAGGTAAGTATTAACACACCTAATTTAAGGTATATATTTAAGAAGGAAAAAGAGCTAGTTATTTGGCACACACATAAGAAAAGAGAATTTAGTCCAGGCATGAGAAAAGAATGGTAGAAGAGAGGAATTAAGAGACATAAAAGAAATAACCAAGACAAGGAAAGGCTCATGTGTTAAGAGCAGTAAGAATTAATTACACTAACATTACTGGTATACGCCAACAGGTTAGCATTATTCTGACAGGGTAAGACAAACATACACAGGCACATAACCAGCCAAAACAGGTATAGGCTTCTCCTGTATCATCAGAAGGACATAGAATAACTGCAGAAAACAGAAAATCTAACACATTAATTTTATGTAGCAAAAAAAAAGGTTACTAATATACAGTAATATTATCTTGGAAAAAAATGGCCCAAAGCACAATTCAATGACCACTTCTTGCTGAGTACCTGTTTTGTTTCCTAAATATGGCAGGTAATTTTTAATGATACCTTTAATGAAGTCCTAGTTTGAGGAATAGAGGGGCCCAGTATGCCAGATTTCAGATTTCACTTGTCTTTGCAAAAATCCATGTACCCCACTAATATTAAAGCAAAAAAGACCTAAAATTTTAACCAACAGCCAGGTCTAGTTCTCTGTTCTCAACATGAATGGAATGGGATTGAAAATAAACAACAGTGAACTATATTCACAGCATTTATGTCAGCATCCACTAGGATTTAAGAGTTTGCCGTCTTCAGCAGCAACAAACCTGTTCTAGGTGCATCAGTTGGCTGGGATACTTCACCTAATGCCCAGTACTACAGCTGTGAATACTCATGAAAGGGAACATGTTTATTCATGATGCAAAATTGTACAATTGTGCCACCGACCTTGGTGAATTCACCTCCCTTCAGGTTTCCAGTGAACTCAGATAAACTGTTCTGTGGCCAAGAATATTGCATCAGCCTCAGCATAAAGTTTTTTTCTGGTACCTTAGAAACTGCGAAGTCATGGTAGAATATCATCCAAGTGATTTTTCCTTGTAATTTAAGTATAATTGAATCTCCGCCTCTTACTTTCAGATTGCTTGCTTGTGAAAATTTTAACAACTGACATGAACATAAACTAATACCACAATATGGCTAAGTTTTAATATAGTGAAGCTCATTTAGGAAAATCAGTTGGAGCACTCCGAGGTCCTTAGGAACGAATCTCCTATTCCATGGCTTTATGACATCTTTGAAGTATTCAATGCTGGGGGGCGGGGGGAGAAGATTAAAAATATTGACATGTTCTGTGAAGATATTAGCCTTTCATTCCTTTTGGCCAGCTACAAATTGTCAGGCTGCTCAAACCCCAGACACTATACCGTTCCCCAAAGCCTAAATGACATTCATCAAATAATTTCCTAATGAAATGTATTAGAAAACACTTAGAAAAAACCCATATCTGTCTAATTTCCCAGAACAGACTAGAGGCTTAATTTTGTTCTCAGCTACATTGGAGTACTTCTAAAATAACTTAATTAATGACATTGAATTACTTAAATTCTCACAGCAGCATATCTGGAAGGTGAATTTGGTTGTGGGGACAACAGATTACAAGGACTCAAGGTTCAAGTTTCAAGCCCCAGATATCCATCAGATTTAGAGCTGCCGTCTTGCTTCCTCAGCACAGTGCTGAGGCTTAGGCAGAGGCCACTGAAACAGATTTTTTCTTGTCATTTGATGGTCTTGTGGCTACCACATCGGATATGAAGCTACAAATACAGAGTAGCCCTGAACTTCCAAGTACAGCAGTGCTGGGATGGAGAACAAGCAAGTCCAAGGAGTCTCAAAAGCCTCCTCGGCAGCTGCTCTCCCAGCAGCATGAGCAGGGCACAGCTTGCAGTCCAGCGCACATGCTAAATGAGTTTCCAGTGCATTCTCATTGTGATTAGATGGAAGGCTTCTAATGGACAAGCTTAGGACGTTGCCGAATTATATGACCAATGAAATAGCGTGCGCAAAAAACCCACCCAAACCCACAGAGACAGAAAACTCCAAGAAAAGTAACTTTTCCTTCCTTGTACAGAGAAAACAAAATATTCTCTGCATCATCACCAGACCAGCAGTGGTCAGAGGTGCACTTATTTTTATAAGGCAACGAGAAAAATGGTTATAGATCAGTTAAAATAAAAACCATGAAAGATACCTACCAGCTGAAAAGGATAGACACATACAGAATAGTTTCTGCTAATTTGTCTGGAAAAGGGAAGGAAAAATAATAGAGATATATACATTTATATAGGCTTAGACATAATTTTTTTTAGCGTGATATAGTCTTTGTCTTAGGAGCACAGTGAAAAATACTGCAATTCCCATGCTAAAGGTAGGTTCCACAATAGAGAACTGACTTTGAAACCAGTCTGCCCTACATTTCATATGCACATTTAGGTCATAAAAATCTCATTGATATATCCTGTTCCTCTGTTCCTGCCATCTCTCTCTTACAACATGATAAGCTAATATACAAAAACTATTTGTAAGACCTATGCCAGGATGCACTCTGTGGGTCTCAAGAGACCCTTTACTGTTCATGTCTTGAACTATAGATTTTGAAGGTAAGGTCTTTGTTGTATTCATATAGTTTTTCAGTTTCAGAAGGTCTGTTAACTAAACACATTTCTAAATCTAATCTGGTTTTAGTGAACCCTAAGCCTACCATACCTTGGTTTTTCCTCACCAGAAGTTCATCAGCTAGATATTTAACTTTGGAAAAATGCAGAGGACAAACCAATGTGCAAGAGCAAACTAGAAAGCATAAAAAATGCCTAATAATTTTCTATTTTAATAGCTGATTTCCACATTATGGAAAATGCTCCTTAGAACAAGAGACAGCACATTGTGTAACAGTCGTAGACTGGATTTACTTGCTGGTAGTGCTAAAATGGCCAAAAACTGCAACAGATTCTGACCACATTTGGACTGGAATGAAATATTAAGTTATTGTATAGCCATAAGATAAGAAACTTGTATATCTCCCCCCCAGATGTATCGGGTCATTCATAACTTGTATTAGAGGCAATACCAGTAAAATAGGCATGAAAAGCCAGTCCATCTTCTTTTTGAGAAGTGATATTCATTGCTGCAAGGAGCACAAAGATTTAGACACAGGATCTTGAGGGGACACAAGACCTTCTTCCTAATGGAGATTACAGTCTAACAGAGAGATCACCTTATGGATGCTTTGCTTCTCTTTTAAAGCCACAAACACAGTTTCTTTTCACTTTCACAATCATAAGGCTGGAGAGCAGCTACAACAAGAGTTCATTTGGAAACACTTTATTAGGAAACCCTGTAGGGTACTGTTACCTACCATTTCATGCAGCCTAACAGCTGGAAATGAGATTTTCCAGCAATATGATCTCTACCAGCTACCCACAGCCCACCTTGCAGAACTTCTCAGATCATATGATGAAAATCCCTGAATAAGTCAGTGGTTCAAGTTGTTTTTGTATCTCCAAGATGCTTTGTCTCTCAGGCACGTGTACAAGTGGAACTCTTATTTGAAACTCCCATTTTCTCTCTGTATTATGAGCAATAGCTTCTTTTACACATGAGAATAATAGCTTCCTTTGTACAGAGAGATCCTACGTGCCCCCATCACAAACAAAAGTACATTTGGGGTTTCAATAAAGGTATATATGTGAGCTAACAGAAGCAGTCTGAGCTGGAAAAATGTGACAACACTGAAACACTTTCTGACACAGGTGCTTGCCCAGCCAGGAGCCCATAAGCACCTTGTCACAAAAGCCCCTAAGCACACAAAACTATGAATTTGAAAGTCATAAAAACCAATGGACATACACAATTAAGTGACCAATGAAAACCTGTCATCTTTTCTCCTTCTTTGGAACACAGCCAGAAACAACTGGTGGGAACGAAAAGATAATTTGGAAATACCTCAACCTCAAATTTTATTGTTTACTGGCAGAGAAGACAAAACAAAAAAACTCCCTACAACATGTAGCAAAGGGTGAGAGAGATAAAAAACAATGTGGTTTGTGGCAATATCTCCATTAATTTTATGAGATTCTGAAACTGAAGCCTGGTGGTTACTGCTGATTTGGCAGGATCTAAGAGCAAATGTACTGAGCATCTCCTGACATTTCCATGCAGAGAAAGTTACAAAGCATCTGCCAAGAACCAACATCTCTACATTCAGTCCCTCACATCAGCTGTCCCGGCTTCCCATAGCTACAGCTATAGCTACTGTTGTCCAAGTATGTTTTCTGTACCTCACTTTTCCTACTCCTCCGCTTCATCACTCCTCATCACATCCCAAGTCTCACACCTTCAAATCCAGAGCTTCACCACAGCATGAGAACTACTTACATCTCTGCTGTCAAACTTGACACGTAGTGAGCTTAAAGCTTTAGTCTACCTAAAAATATGCTCTGCTGGGCTTCTAAAGCCTAACTCCTCTGCTCATTGCTCATAATCTTTGTCTTCAATATCCATTCAAAATCTGTTTAGAACTTGTTTATCCTTTCTAGGATTCTACCAGGAGTCCACCCATGTGTAACTTCATAACATTAAGCCTTTAATTATGAAAAAGAAAAAAGCCTGCATGAGAAACCAACACACCCTCTCTTACCAACACACCTCTCCCCACCCTGTTCGTCTTGATTATACATACTTAGGTGGGAAACCGTTTATTATCACCAATTATGGAGCAACTCTGTCCTCACTGCCAAAGCCCATCATATTAGAGATTGCATAAGTACTGTAAAATAAGATGGTCCTTAATGTAAAAAGCCTTTGGCAAGTTTGCCCTGGAGAGGACTCTCCTGGTATTTGCCGCCCAAGACGGAACTCCTTTGCTGTTCAGTGCACAACAAACAAGGCAAAAACATCAAGAGAAAACAAGTTCCTAAAAGTAAACGTTAAACATACTTAGGAATACTTTTTAACATAGATTTTAAGGTAAAAGTTGGACCATCTCAGTGATTTTCATAGGTTCAACTGTTTCGTCCCCTCTACTGTTCATTGCACAGTCACTGCATAGCACAAAAAGACTTGGAAAACAGATCTGACAGGCCCTTGGAAATACCCGAGTTTTCAGGGCTTAAGAGAATTAAGGGCCTGACTCTTCCACATAGCACAAATCAGAAATAAATGCAAGGAGTCACCTAACATTATGCCGCTGTAAAACACGTATGCAGCTGAGATGTTGTGCTTGCTTCAGTGGAATAGCTTCAGTAACACGTGCAGATTGACATGCAAATAAACCTCTTGAAATTGCACCAGGAGAGGTGGAGAAAGACAATCTTGATTAAAATTTTTTAAAGGACACTACTATGAGGTACTTAGTTATGATCAGCTCGACATAAATTATCATATAACCCATTTCCAACGAGAATGCGATATGAGCTAAATTTTACACTGATTTATGGCTTGTGAAGGCTTCACTGAAAACCCCAGTTGTTTTGCAAGTCCAGGTCAGTGCAGAATTCAGGTTTGTTTTCTTTCATTAAACATCTATAATTGTGCATTAGGGGTTAGAAGGTTGTAGAAATAGCAAGAAAAGGACTTTAAAAACAAATGTATCATCCCACATAAGGAAAAGATTACTCTCCTGTGCAAAGTCCTAAACCTCTGTTGTTTGCCCTAAATCAAGTGCAGTAATATCATTTCAAAGATGATGATGTAGATTTTGAAAAGAAATACAATAATATGAGTTGTGTCTAAAGCCTTTCTCTTATATTTACTCATTCTTGATTCCCCTTTTCAGGCAAAAAAGCCTCTACCTGCATCAAGTCCCCATTTAATCCGTCAGCCTGCAAAGAGCAGGCAGTGGTCTACCTTAGACAGCAATGAAAAATGCATTTTTCTCTTCCTTCTTTAACCTGCTTCAGACACACTAAAATCTCCTGCTAGGAAACACACAGACTGTAGCACACTGGTCATAATTGCAGTGTATAGACAGAGAAATAGCTGAAATTTTTCTTTATTTGTACTAGCATAAATGTCAAACAGACTCAGCTCTGAGTCAAAGCTCAGAGCTGAGACTGTTTGACAAGACTAGCAACTTGCAAAATTGACTAGTAAAAGGCTGTCCCATCCAAAACACTTACACTTGGGGATTTGGATTTTTAAGGATGCTTGGATATTTTTCTGTAGGCTTGGTTTGGTTTTTTTTAATTATTATTACATGTAATTAATCTGTTCAGACGTTATCTCTCTTTAATTTTGCTTGTTGCTTTTCATAGTGCATTTCAAGATACCAGCAACATATCTGTCTTCTTTCGTATTAACTTTGCTCATGCAGCCCTTGGAGCTCAAAGACTTGTGTGATTAATAGCTCTGCCAGCAATTCCTATTTAAAAAATTATTCCTGTTTTATCTTTTTACCCTGTTCCTGATTTTCCTCTACTCTCTGAGCAGAATACCCACTGCCAATGACTTCATGTAACCCAAAAATTTACAACTTCATTTCCCACTACTCCTTTTCCACCTGAAGGGGGTCCTGTCGATTTTGAGTGGATAACAACCAAACAACTTAAATGCACAGTCCTACAAGTAGCTGAATGACCACTATTGATATAAGCTGAAAGCAGTAATTTAGCACCTCTGAAAGAGCTCAGCACCTTGCCGGATGGTATCAGTGTTTCAGCTTGCTAAGGTATGATTTCCACATTCCTCTGTTTCCCACTCAGAAGTCATCATTAACTTCTAGTCTTGCATTTCAAGAAAATGGAGAAAGGTATTTAAACAAGATCCCACAGGATCTGTCACCAAGCAGGCAATGCAGGTTCTTTACTGTAAGCCTCGCGAGTGTAAATTATATTCTGAAAATGATTCTGTCATCCCCCTGAAAACTTCTCCTTTTTTTTCTCCTAACACACATCTAATGCTTCTTGACTGTTTAGGTAGCCATGTCTCCTCAATATCTCATTCAGGTGTAGCACGGAAAAGTCTAACAAACCTGGGCCGGCAGCCAAGCTTGCCCGTGACTGACGCTCGCTTAACTGAGCAAAGATTTGCTCTGCTCCAAGCAGGAACCCGACTACACAAGGGCCCAGCAGTGACAGGGAGAGTGCAGGCTTGCATCCTAACAATGCTGTTTCAAGCTTGTGCTCAGGCAAGTGGAACCAGCACTTAGGCTGAATGCTAAAAGGCTTCAATCTTTTGCTTCTTTCCAATTCACCTCCTGTATAAACCCAGGACTTTTTAGTAAGAGCGGCACATTAGGGTACTTACATCACTAATCCAGGCATAATTTTAAACTCAATGAAAGGTGATTTAAATGTCGAAGGAGGACGAAAGAAAAGGGAGGCACAGAAGAGAGGAGGTGGAGAAGAATGAATTACTTAGAATACATTTTTCAAAATGCATTCTTGCCAGTAAATGATAGAAATAAATCAGCAGTATGAAGTCACTGGGTAGTTGGATTTAAAACAGAGTTTATGACCATTTGCTAAGGGGCCAACATAAAGCATAATCAAAACTAATAAAAAGATAGCTTCCATGAGCAATGATAATGTTCAGCTATTGGAACAAATTCTTTGATTTAAACAAAATCACACTTCTCCAAACACAGACTACAGGTGAATTCAACAAAATCTCAGCCTAAAGGCTTTACTATCTAACTGGGGGCAGGGAAAGGGTTGCAGAAACAAAAATGTTTAAGTGAAGCCTGTGCCCAGCAGAAATATGTGGATACCTGAATCTCCTTGCCCCATTTGATTAAAAAAACCAACCGCCCCTCATTTTCCATGGAAAACAACTGGAGAATTACAGCTTTTATGTAAGCAATCCCATGATTATTAATGACTACCCTCTTCCTCTTTAGTTGGTTTTTTTTTGAGGATACCTTTTTAATAGATCCAATTAAAACATCAAATGCTCTGGTAGTACTTCAGTTTGAACCCAGGTGGACTAGAGAGCTGTAGAAAACAAATGAGAGCTGGTCTCATGCATATGATTTCATCAATACACAGTTTTGGAATCTCTTCTCCAATGCTTTTCAGCCTTGGAGAAGTTGCTGACTACGACCCCATTTACCAAACCTACTAGCAATGTACTGGTCAAAGAACACAGCCTTTACCTATGTAGTGACCTGATGTGGCATTCGACATGCAAGACACACTGTACCAAGCTGTAAACAGCATCAAACTTAGCCTAGGCTGTGGACTGAGATAACCCCTTAAACTTTTCACCTCTTAAACATTGGTTTACATGTCAATTAGGTCATAAGCAAAATCTGTTGGTCGTAGAATGTACAGATGATATAGCTTGATCATAAAATCATCACAGAGCTAAGTCCAATTGGTAATCCCAATAGTAGTCAAAGATGCTCTAAATTAGAAATGTGTGTCTGGGTTATGCATCTCTACTACCTGTCTTTAGTAATCCATTCACTAAATATATCTCTCTATATATGTTTTCAAGTGAATATAAAAGTGAGAACAAATATAACTCAGCTAAGGTATACTAAGAAATAAACATTGATGGGAATGGACAGGAAAAACATGAGTGGACTTGAAGCCTTCTCAAAGAAAGACCTTACAGTTCACAAACATCTAAGAGATTCTGTGGCCAGATGTGTCTGCTGCATCTTTCAGGAGACAGGAAACCAAAGATGACTGAAAACTTTGACACTATTAATACTGAAATGGCTTTCCTTCCCCCGCCTTCCCTTCTCTGGGATTTTTTGTACCTGGATCTTATAATTGAAAGCCAGTGGATTAAGCATAACACGTCAAACCGCTGTTAACACCCAGTCTCCCGCAAGGCTGAATCCTAACTCTGTTTTCTGCCTACAGTATGTGCAAGCAAGTGGAACCACCACATGCACTGCATGCTAAAGGCCACAGCCTTTGTCTTCTCCAAGTTCTGTCTATTTCAGAGGCTAACATGCTGCAATTAGTCTAATTAATGTGAAACAATGAGCTGTGTTACCACTTATCAAATTGATTGTTCCCCTATCAAAACAAAACAGGCTGGCTTTTTGATGTAATTTCAAGAGATGATTTGAAATGTCATGTTGCTGCAAGCCAATTACCTTATGACTGGAGTCACGGTCAACAGAATACATAATTAGCATGAGTTTAGGAAGGCTGCTTACTGCTAGTATGCTAATTAACTGTCTTTTGTCATAAAACAAAAAGGTTGCAGCTAGGGTTGTGAAATAGGTCTTTTTTATTTACATTTCTTTGTGCTTATCACTGTGAGGCATGACAATGCAAAAGAATGGAAAATTTTAATTCCACTCTTTCAAATTAATACTACTGAGCCAGGCTTACAGGTCAGGCACAGCGCTGGGCTACAAGCAGCACTCAACTCTTCCATGTTCGACACATAAGACTGCAGCCTCTGCTAGGGGCATGGTAAAATGAAGCATCAAGTGAATCTCATCCCCAAAAGCCACTGAGTAGCACCTGTGAAATAACTAATAGGTACCTACGGGTACAAGATGCTCCTTTCCACAAAGGAGGAGAGTGGCTGTGATAGCCCAAGCATGTCGGGTGCCATCCTGCCAACCCCAACCTGCTCCACCACACCTCTTCAAAAGCACCCTCCAGAAAGCTGAATAAACTACACTACAAACAAATGTCATTATTACACCTGCTTCAGTGTGGTGCTCAAAGGACACTTAAAGAGGGTGTGCAGGACAGCAAATGAACCCTGCCTGTAAGTAAGATGCTTCATAACTCAGCTGCTGCCACCTCCTCTCCATTGCCTCCTCATTCATGTGATAGATTTTGTACTCCTCAGGAATTCATTAAAGAGCTGATCCTGCATGGCATTGGGTGCCTTCTATACCTATAGGTTTCAGGGGAAGTGGAGGAGCTCATTACTTTGCAGGATGAAGATCTACCAGAAGAAAATCCAGCTGTCAGTGGCTCCCACTCTGCCATCTCTCATCCCAGCACCGTTCCACGCACCACCATGCGAGGGAAACACAGGGCTAATTCCTTACTATTTAAACTCTGGATTTCTTTTTCCTGCCTGTAATCCAGCACTTTATGTGCTTTGCTTGGCCTGCACGACTCCTGAGAGCAAGGGCTGGAATCACTGGAAGTTTTAATAATGTTGTTTTGCTAACAGCTACTGACTTGTGAATCCTCCTATTTGTCATAAAGAAGATTCTGTTTCTCTGTGCATGCTTGGTTTAAACTATAGAAAGAACTCTTGTGCTTCTTGATAGCCTTTAAAAGCAAGAGAAACATGCAAATCACTCTCTTACAGCAAAGAGAAATTAAGTGTTCAAAACCTAGATCAAAATGATGTCAAGCCTGCCTTTTCTGAAGAATTCATTTAAATTCAAACCCAGTCTAGTCCAGGTTCACACCAAGAATCATCAAGTTTCAAGTCCAGAAATGGCACAGAATGGATCACCTTTAAAATCATGATATGAAATCAGTAGGTATTCCTAAATAATTTTCCTGATTTCTCTCTTCCAATCAGCTGAACTCAAAGTATAATAAAATCAGGTATGTGTACAGGAAGGCTAGGTTTTTATCTTAAATGATAAAACTTATAACGAACTGGAAAACACTCATTTCTTCTGGTACTGTCATTTACTAGAATCAACACCATCCTTTCTGTCTTTATTCAGCAGAGAAAACAAAGCTAATCCCAATTTCTAAAGAGCAAGCTAATAAAGGAGTCAAGGGATCATTAGTCTAATTAACTCATTCCTGGTTTGAGTTTACATTTCATTTATGCTATTACACTCTTCGAAATGTCAATTTTTAAATACCATTGAAAACTGTTTAACATACAGACATTATGTTCAACAAATCTAGGGATATATAGAACAGTTACACAATATTAGTAAATTAATAGCAACCAGGTACACAACTAAACATCCCCCAGCTAAAGCATCATTGTAAACTTCATTTATTGATACAAAAATCAGGGAATTATTTCAGTGAGAATTGTCCCCTTGCTTCAGGCTGGTGCTTCTGCTACTTGAGTATCTCATAATCATAGGATGGTGGAATGGTTTGGGTTGGAAAGGAGCTTAAGATCATACAGTTCCAACCCCCTGCCATGGGCAGGGACACCTCACACCAGACCATGTTGCCCAAGGCTCTGTCCAACCTGGCCTTGAACACTGCCAGGGATGGAGCATTTACCACTTCTCTGGGCACCCTGTTTCAGTGCCTCACCACCCTCACATTAAAAACTTCTTTCTTATATCCAACCTGAACTTCCTCTGTTTTTGCACCCACTTTTGGTAATCTGACCATTTTATTCTGAGCAAAAATAAATCAGGATACTAAACTACAACTTCCTGTCAGGTTGGGTTTTGGTTTTGGGTTGTTGGTTTTTTTTTTTGGTTGGGTGGGTGGTTTTTTTCCTCTTCTTTTTATTGGGTGTCTTTCTATAGCTTAAAATAATGAGTCACTTACTGTAATTTAAGTCGATTTTTAAATTGATTTAATGGGTCATCAAGTTACTTACTCTCCTTTAAGTCAATTTTCAAATAAATGCAACTTCTGTAACCAGCAGTTTGGAAACAATTAGCCTGGGTTAACAGTGCAGGCTTGTACTGCTACACTTGTATAGACAAGTACAAGTTTTATAAAACAATTACATTCTTTATATAAATTAAGGATTATCATAATATGTGTGTGCACACAAAAGCAATCAGGAAGAGAAAAAGCCTGTAGGCATGCAGACAAACACATGTTTGCTGGGGAGCAAACTGCTTTTGCTTAGCATTAAATGCAGTACATCACTAAACATGCGTAACACTACACAACTTGTCCCTCAGCGTCTCTTGGATTATTCACACATTTAAGTTAGATGTATATCACAAACTGCTGGACCACAGCCTAAAGCACAGGGATAGTTTGCCCATGTGCTTCTTTGTAGTGAAATGTCTGCAGGAGTTTGGGATACCTGAGCAATTAGTATGGGCATGACTGCCATCATCTCCTTGGTATTCTCTTTTCCAAATGCTCCATGATGAAGTGCCCCTTCTGCCTGCCTGTGTCTTCTCCAAAGAAGTCTTTCTTCCTATGAATCTGCACCAAATATCATCTCAGTATTTGACAGAATCAGGTTATATGTGCCAGAGTACACCCATAACGTTCACCAATGCAGACATCATGATTCCTTTGTATGTATTTTAAGGGATGCTAATGATTACTTGCACTAACTCCAACTCATAGCCAAAATGAAGACAGACACATTGAAATGGGAATGAAGCATGACAGCAGCTCTTACATAAATGCAATCCAGGCATCAATTATATCTGCTACAGCATGGGCCCAGTTATTAGTCATGCTGTACAATAGGTAAGGAGATCTGATCCTGACGTATAAATGAGTCTTTTCTTGAGTGTTCGAGATTCACCAAACCACTTTTTAGAACTTTCCAATGTCATCTGGCTCTTACCTACAGCAAAAAGCTTACTAGTCATTTCCCCGGTTACTTTAGTCTCTGAGAACTGGAATTTGGTCTTCTGAATAGCCTGGGCCCGGGTGAGACCTCTACATCTCTACAACATCCTCCAATTGTGACAGTCCATTGGGACAAGTTTCGGTCTTCTGTTCTATAGATACTACAGAAATGAGGAAAAGTTTTAGTATTCAACTGTTTGGTCTATCACAGGTAAAGAAGTCCTTGCTGATCCCCAGCAAATGGAATGCGTGACTAGATATCCCACTGGATGAAGGAAACCATGCAGCTCATCACGATCAGTGCTGTTGTGTAGCTGTCCTTGCATTCTGTGAGGGAGGAGGGTTCAGCTTTAGGCACCCAAGTTCGAAAAGTTTGTCTGAGAATCCATGCTTACATTCGAAATCTCCTTCCTGGTGAGACACGTGCCTCCATCTCAGGATAAAACATAGATTAAGCTATATTTATTAAAAATCTGAAATTGAGGGCAGATTTGAACAGTGGCAACCAGATGTTATGGAATCCATGCAATGTCTTTCTGGGATAATAGTACATGGACCGCAGATCTGCAGGAAGCAGAGAGGACGATACCATCCTGCTTTTTGTCACCAGCAGTAATAACATTTGAGGAAATGAAGCACCTCTAAAAAAATATGTAAATGATGCAGTACATGGATTATTTTTAATGTCTTAACAAGGATTAAGCCACATCCATTAATATATTTTGAGGAGGCTAATGAAAAATAACATATCTGTTGAAAACATAATGCATGTATCTTTAATATCACCTCTGCTTCAGGAGGACTGAATCCAGGTAGGAACTGTGGCTAACAGTACCTGATAATGCTCTTGCAGTAAGAGGTGAGCATTAGCTGTCATTACTTCATGTTCTTAGTGTTATTTGGCATCACAGGCTGACCCAACGTGATGTAACAGGACGTGGCATGCCAGAATGCTTCACAACGTGTTTGGAATCATAAAAGCAAACAAACCCTCAACAACTCAGCTTCCATGCAGCCCCTGGAATGGAGTTCAGCATTCCTGATTAGACACTGTCTTAGCTCTATTACCAATGTGTTATACCTCCTGTTGGTTGTTCTATGAGTATTTTCTCTCATCTGTTTTCTAAACCAGCCAAAGCAGGTCAATGAATCTTCATTTAAAAACAAAAGTGCAGAATGCTGCTTAAAGCTTTGACTGACTGAAGTCGTTTCTCTCCCTCTGTGTGTTTCTACCTGGTATCACACAAATTTAGTATTGCCAAGAAAAGACCAAGGCAATTAGGACATACACACTGCTATTTTAGGAAATACCTTAAAAAACAGTTATTTGGACTTTAAACAAGCCTGAAACATTAGAGCAAAAGCAAGTACAAAAGCAGGAGCTATGGCACTGTACACTCATCTAACAAGGTATTGAGCACCAAAGCTCAGGGGACTTTTGGTACTCTTGCTGTGAAGATTAGACAAGAGCACTCACGCAGGACACAGCAGGAATATGAAGGGACATGAAGTGAGCAATCCCAGCAGACAGCCTGTTGAAATGTCATCAGGCACTCTGCCTCCACCACCTTTCACAGAGCTAAACATCTCTTTATGTCAGAACAAATTGGGCAATTCTCAAATCTTTTTTTCCTCTCCCCTGACTTCAACTCGATGACGAGTGCTGGGAAGGAGAGTGGGAGAAAGTGCGCACAGACAGTTCAGTTCACATGAAAGCACCCTGACACACAAGACTGAATACTGATATTGGCAGCTCTTACAATCTTATCAGAGAGGCAGGAGCAGCTGCAAGCCGGCATTCTACAGACCTTCCCCCTTTCGAGTTATACTGGGTGGCTGTTTCTTCCCCAAACATCCCACAATGTCCTTTGAAAAGAAACTCCTGGGCTTGATCAAAGGCCACAAAAGCACATTTCTTCTTTATGAGCGTATTTACTTTTGTCATCTTCTTGTTTCTACTCCTACCTTCCTTCTTTAGGCCATTAAGGAGGTCTAATTTTAACTGACGTCTAGCACAGTGATCAAATGGAGACCAGTAAGTGACCGCAATCTTATTTTAAGTGATTTGGTTTCAGTTGCAAAATTCTGTACAGGGTGTTTGGTTAGGGTTTTTTTTTTGACCACAAAAACATACACAAAAGTTATTTTTGCAGCATAACATCAATAAAGGAACCTTCCCACTGACTCCTGTGCATGCTAGAGAGTTCTTAGGATGACTGCATTGAGGTACAGGAATTACTTGGATTGATTTTTGTTTGATTCAACACATGAAACATTGCCTTAAAAATGATCAATTTTCATTCGTTAATTAAAACAAAAAAAAAATCAAGGAAAACAGAAAACTTGTCACAGCCAAGATGAAGAACTCCATGAAATCACTGCATCTGCCTTCAAGAAAAGCAGCATTAAGCTGCTCATCCACCTTCTGGTTCTTCCAAAATAAACATCTATGTAAAAAAACCCAAACCAACACCTCACACATTCCCCAAGCACCATTCAAAAATAAGTCTGTGGTTTTAAAAAATACATAAAAATGAATATTTGATAAGAAAACATAATTAATTGGTCACCATCATGCCTGGCCATCTGCTCACTGGATCACAGGTTTATTGCAAGCATGATTATTTGTACAGAATGATCAATTTCTAAGACTCTATTCTGGATAATATTTTCTGAAATAGTCTAAAAGTTAAACATTGACTGAGTTCTAATATTAATCGATTTATAATTAAAGATCAGATGCGTTACATTAGAATTTCAAGTTTTTATTTTTGGCAGTGAGGTAGGTAAATGTGTGTGTGCGTATGGCGCAGACATTACCAGATCATTTACTGCCCGGTACCTGCAAGAAATGAAGCGCATACTAGAATAAACCATGCAGCATTTCTGGCATTTGTTAAAGGAAGAAAGCTTTATAAGAAAGAAGAAATACTCTGATTTTTACAGGTGTTTAATAAAGATAAGCTGAAAAAAGGGTTCCTATTTTAAGCTCGGTGATAGCTAAAAATGCATTCAAATATGTTCAAAAGCAATCTGAAGTCTCCTAAAAATGGGTGTTTAAAAGTATTCAAGAAAACAGTAAAAATGCAAATAGCATTTGTCACATTATTATAGGATATGGGACAAAAATACTCATGAATTCAAAGAAACATGCTGAGGCAAACTGCATTTGATTTAAATATGACATTATTTGGGAGTCATTAAAACAGGAATAATGTTTATAGGTTGCATTGTAAAGGTTACTATGAGTAAACAGCTGAAGTTTTGCCCATAGTAGAATGAGTGGTGCATGGGGCTGTGAGCTGTTGTAGCTGTGCAATGGGAAATAAAGACTTAAAGTAACTAATATGTCTGTACTGTAGAAATACTGCAATAAAAACAATGAGGAAATACCAGTATTTTCAAGAATCTCAGTCCAATATTCTGACGTACTTCAGATCCATTACAATGAGACCAATTAAAAAACAAAAAGAAAGGTGCCAATAGGCACTGCTGGCTTGCCACTCAGAAATATGCTAAACCCCAAGAAAGAATCATAGAATCACAGAATGGTTTGTGTTGGAAAGGACCTTAAGATCATTCAGTTCCAACCCCCTGCCATGGGCAGGGATGCCTCACAGTAGACCATGTCAGAAGAAAGCATATTGCCCTGTGACTGCTACAAATGCATACAACTGCTCTCATTCTTCCATGCAAACATCTTTCCTGTTTTTTTTCTAACATGGAAATATAAACCCACCTAATGAGATCATTAGGCTACACAGAAGCAGACTAATATGCTGGTTTTAAAAGCCTAACTCACAAGTAAAAGCATCTAATCTTGCTGAAGAGAGATTATGTAGCAATAGCCATGAAGAACCTTCTGCAACTTGAGTTAAAAAGCTTTTGTTTACATAGACTTTCTTAACTCTGACTAAACTCACTTCGACAAACATAATGAAATTATACTGAAAGACCCCCAAAACACTGGAGTTGCTATTTTGAACCTCAGACTGTTCCCTGCGGTCAACCAGCAGACATTAATTGCTGGTTATTTGTACATGGATATCAAAACGTAGATGCATGCTGAGGCCTTGATTGCTCAGACATTTAGTCAGTGGCTTCACTATTATAAGTAGCTTTGGAGCAGCAATCAAATTAAGGGACCCAGCCATAAACTCACCAGCTGAGCACAGCTCCCACCTAGTGCACAGCTCCCACCTAGTGCACAGCTCCCACCTAGAATGAATTCAGAGCTCAGCATTACTACTATTCAAGAACGGTGTTTCTACTAACTATCTTTTGTTTGATGGGTTTGGTGATAGTACAATCCATATCACTGTATTTTCCCACTTCTCAGACAAAATGCATGGCCTTTCCAGAAGCTGTTCTGAATAGAAGTCAGAATAACACCATCAGGCTTGTGATGAAGACCTCCTCAACTGGCCCCACCTGCGCTGCACCATATTGATGTTCCATTTCCCAAAATCTTCATGCGGCCTACACCAATTTGCATCTGTGTTTCCCCTGAGCTCGAAATTGATTTGTGATGTTCCCTCTGAAGGCTCACAAGGTCCATCATTTGCCATTATGCCGGCATCACACACTATTCCATGTCATGGGCTAAATTCTTCATCACAGAAGGCTCAGGCGTGGGCTTAACTTTAAGCACCAGAGGTCTTACAAGACATCCCTGCTACTGCTCACATGCTATACTTAAGCATACGCTTATTCACTCTGTCTTACAATAGCCAGTACATAACAGAGCTTCTGGGAGCTATTAGAAGTGGACACAAAATAGCTACAAGCAGAGAGTTGGGCTTACTTTCTCCATAGACTTGTGCTAATATAGCAGTGTCTCAAGACATCCCTTCATTTTCATAACAAGGAGGAGATTTAATTTCTGCGGATTTGTATAAAAAGCAATTTGGAAACTCTGCAACAATGAGATCACTTCCCATAAATGCCAAATTGGTAAAAACATCATAGGAGGCAAACATAGCACATTCACAATATCATTTTTTTCTATCTTAAGTACCAGCATTAGTCAAAGACATTATACTGCTAAGTATTCAAATAATTCATTCAAGGATCGAAAGCATAATATTATTTTGTTAAATTATGCTCTCTTTTTTTTCCAAATCCCTCTTTTCCACTTAAACTGAGGGAATAAAGGCACCTGAAAACACATCTGCATGAGGTTTTTATTTTCAGTTTTCAGGGTTTGTCTTGCTCACGTTGGGGCACGTGCCCTTGCCTTCTTGCTGAGTACCAAAATGCAAAAATAATTGCAATAATAATTGTAAATCCCTACTTTGGATCATAAAAACTATCCTCAGGTATCATAATCTCATTCCTACCTCCCATTGCTAGCAGGAAGGAGGAGGTTGGCAAGGGAAAACATTGCTTACACTTAACTTACTGGCACCACTATAATACAGCATCTCCAGTTAAAAAGAAATTATAATAACTAAAAGTGACTGTTTAAAATGATAGCAAAGATCAAAAATTCTCACTATGGTAGGTTGGGATAGGTGGGGGAAAAAGGAGAAAGCTCAGTTAAAAGCACACCCTCTTAACTGATGAACATCAGGATTTTTAACACTCCCTGTGAATGAAGACTTGATAACAGTTATTGATCTCAGTTTTCCTGGAAGAGAATCCCTGGGCTCAGCAGTGAGCAGTTTTGCTTCTCTCAGTTCATAAATATAAGAATAGAGCTATTGCTCAAATGCCACCCTAATTGCCAAAAATGAAATAAAAGTAACATTTCAATGCAGTGTGGAAGCAATGCAGGTGTATTTCCAAAGGGCTTTTTCAGTAGATAGCCCAAGGTTAATATAAACTCAAATTTCCTTATGGGAAATATAGAATTGCCACAGCTGACCCCTGCTACCATTTGAAAATATTTTCCTAGTGAATGTCTACTGAAAGCATAGAAGTATACAAGATGCTGTTCTTATTTATTGCTCTTCCTTGTGTCACCTTGTGTAACTTGAATAGCTCTAATGAATTTAGCCTAACAACATACAAGCATCCCTGCTGCCCAGGCAAGAAGCTGAGGCTGGGAGTGGGAACTACTGGGTTGTTGCATCTCCAACACAACTGTGTCACAAGAAACAGCTATTGTCTCTCCTGCCTCATTCTTTTGTCATTCAAAACTTCTCCCCATTTTCTTTCATTCTAGCTTTTTCCTCCCTAAAACTCTGCTATTGGCTGGTCAAACCACAAGCTGACTTTGAAAACTTTCTGTGATGCTGCCAAAAAGCACCTACATCATTGACAATTCATGGTTTAAACAGAGAAAAATGAATTCCCCCCCCCCTCCCCAAAACCAATCTGTACATCTCCTCACCCCCAGTTCAGATTAAACCCAGATATCAAAGAAGAGACCTGGAAAGAGGTGCACATCCCTTGCAATGCAGATTTAAGAAGCTATACAAGTGGATGAACTGTTGAACTCAGTCCTCTATCTTAAAAATACATTTCATTGGGTTTGTTAATGCATGATATAAGTACCCAAAAGATGTAACAGAATTCTGAAAAATGAATTAAGGACGTATTGCAATCACCAGCAAAATAATAAAAGTAGAGAGATTAAGAGGCAAGCATATCTTTTTGAATTGTAAAATAGGTTTATAGGTCTTCTAATAACAACTTTTACTCAAACCTTACATAAATAGGCTTATATGATACAAATATTATGTGGGCTATGTGGAAAGTACAAGGTCCCTAATCATGTTTAGGGATTACTTGACAGAACAGAGACATTTCATTCCTATTGGAGCTAGGGATTACAGGAAAGAAACATCTAATATTCCATTTTTTAATTTCATGCATTTTTTATTTACCTTTAATGATGCTGTATATATTCATCATCCTGAAATATTAAAACAGTATGAAAAAAGTAATAAATTGGTGGAAAATTTAGGGAATGGGAATGCAACAGCACGCAAATCATACACTATCAAGTGCTTGATACACATTTAAAATTACTGTCTAGTACAGCAAAGCCAAATTCCTGGCAGATTTCTGAAGCGCAAAGTCACAATAAGAAGATCAGCAGAACAGACTGAAATAATAGAATATTCATCCCCCTAATCCATATGCAATTCTTTAGGGCTTTTTTTTTTTTTTTTTAACAATGCATATGAGGTCTGACTGTATCCAGGATTTAAATAAGTTGTCTCTCTCTCTCTCACACACACACTCTGTATTTTGGTTAAGAAAAAAAAGCATATACAGTTATCATTTCTGCTCTACTGCACCCACATTGACAAGGTTAGCACATCTCCTCACACCTCAGATGAAACAATAGCATTTTAAACAACAAAAGTGTTTAAAGAAAGAAATTTATTCATACCACTGAAACCTCCTGCAACAGCTTTGTTGGAAGAGGGGGTCCAGTTTGCCTGGGAAAGGAATATTTTTTACTTCTTTATTTTTTGTTTTTTAACTCTTTCCATTCTAAATAATCATTGGTTAATTCACAGCAATTTCACATTTAGTTAGCAGCAATAAAATTTTGAAACCAGTATTAAATCTTTGAGATGGGGGCTTTCTTTCTAGACAGATGGAATGTTTTATCTAGTATTGTATAAAGGGACAGAAACCTAGAGACAAATGAATCACCACTCAAAAGACAGATACTGATGATAATAATGATACATGTAGAAAATGTGCGTCAGAACGGCTGATGGGGAGGTGTAGTATGAAGCTTCCACTGCCATGCATGAGATTACTGAATTACTTTCAAGTAGTGCAAAGCAGCAGCTGAGTTACAGATAGTTCCTCTAACAGGAGTATAAAGAAATTCACATCCTATCATACAGACATACAAAGCCTGATCTTGAGATCAGGCAGGTTTAACATGGGTTTAGCTCTCTGATTAGGCTGCACAGTATCAACACCACAGAGAGATGATCATATAAAATGATGGTACCCAGTATAAGACATTTGCAACAGTAATATATATGTGGACTTGCTAAATAAAGGTGCCTATATGTGATAATCATGTTAGCCAAATACCGAAAGCAGCTTTCACAACCACCACAACAGTTCTTGTCACAACTCTGGCAGTGAGGTGAAGGAGCACTAGAACAGGTGATGGTACATGGAAAGCCATCTGGTGAGAAAGAGCAGCCACATCCTGTTGAAACCTGAATATTCAAATGTAGGTGCATGCTGTTCCTAGTAACATGTCTCATGAGAAGCAGCCTGAGGTGTAGATTACTGCCGAGCATTTACCAGGACTCCGGGTTTCTACCTGGTGAGGGACACGCTGATCCAACCCACTTCCAATCATGCTCATGTGCTATTAGCCAAACAGTATCAGTTGATATAGCTATTCAAACTGCAAGGTTACTGTTCTGAAACAGACTAAACAAGCAGCATAAAATATATTTAATGAAAGATTTCTTTCTGGTAAGAATCTGCTGTGATTTATGCAGCTGTGACACCACTACCTGCCTATACTGTGACGTACATCTACTGATACAGAGTCCAAATGTACTGGTGCTTATTGGTTATTGAGCCAGCAATCTGAGCTTGCAGTCCAGAAAGCCAACTATGTCCTGGGCTGCATCAAAAGGAGTGTGACCAGCAGGTCGAAGGCTATTCTCCTCCTCTACTCGGCTCTGGTGAGACCCCCCTGCAGTCCTGCATCCAGCTCGGGGGCAAAAACACAAGAGGGAAATAGACGTGTTGGAGCAAGTCCAGAGGAGGGCCACAGAGATGCTAGAGCACCTCTCCTGGGAAGACAGCCTAAAAGAGCTGTGCTTGCTCAGCCTGAAGAAGACAAGGCTCCGGGAAGACCTTACAGCTGCTTCCAGTGTCTAAAGGATGTCTACAAGAACTCTGGAGATGGACTTTTTACAAAGGCTTGTAGGGATAGGAGCAAGGGGAATGGCTTTAAACTGAAAGAGGGGAGATTTAGACTGGATATTAGGCAGAAGTTCTTCCCTGTGAGGGTGTTGAGGTGCTGGCACAAGGTGCCCAGAGAAGCTGTGTCTGCCCCAACCCTGGCAGTGTTCAAGGACAGGTTGGATGGGGCTTGGAGCAACCTGCTCTAGTGTGAGGTGTCCCTCCCCCTGACAGGGGGTTGGAACTGAATGAGCTTTAAGGTCCCTTCCAACCCAAACCATTCTATGGTTCTATGACTCTATATATTCAGAATACAAAGTTTAATCCTACTCATTAAAACATGACAAACTTATAATTAATTGAGAATGGAGTCAATAATGAGAACATCTTTCAATGTAATGATGTTAGTACTATCAGCTTGTAATACAGGAATACGTTATAGTAAGTGAAGTATAATATGGAAAATTACAAGTCAGTTTAAAAAAACCCAGTCTGACTATTCTTTCTTGAGTCCAACCTTAAAACAGACAAATTTTAAATCCTGAGAAGTTACATTTTCCCAGTCATCAAATGAGATAACACATTGTGTTGTTTTCCTGTGATGAGGAATAATTCAAGGTCTTACATTGCCTGATTAATCTCACAACTAATATTTAGAAAAGGTTTCTCTTTGAGCTAATCAAACTTGACAAAAGCAATCTTCAAACTATGCCACATTCACTGATTTGTAACATCTCTCAAACTTGTGTTTCATTAAGTGCAGTTTAAATTAGCAACAGCTCTAAATTCACCTGCTTATGACACCCTCTAAATCCCACAGACAGTACATGAGGTAGGTAAGAAGAAAACACATGCAAAATTATTAGGACAAACCTTTTAAAATGAAGGATGCCAATTTAGTTTTAAGATAGCACCTAGCTACATCCCTATTTCTCACATTACACTGCATTTTGGGGGGGTAGTTGCCGATGGTATTCAGTTTATTTTCTCTTCTGGAGCTAACTGCCTTTACATTACTGGCTAAAGTATGGCCAGAGATTCCTCCACAGAGCACCTATTTATTTTTGCATTTAAAAGAGGATAACGTTCAGTATACAATTTTATGACATACTTAGGCTTTCATATCACCACAGTATTGTTGGGTTAAAGGATGTTACTCCAGAGAAGTAATGTTGCAATGCTGTTACCATTGAGGACAACTGGTACGGAAGCACTACAACACTGACTGGTAGGGAACATGTTGGGGAAGCATATGAATACCATCCTGAGCTACACCTTCACTACCAATAAGTACTGGTAGCTTCCTTTCATTCTGTGAGTGGTTATATGTGCATGAGGATTTTCCCATGATCTGAAAGCATGTTTAAATTTGGTTTCCTGACTCTGAGCACCAGAATAGATTCCTGAGTTAGCACAGCTGAGAAGGAAGAAGAAAAATGTAGGAAAGATGCAAGTATTAATTCTCTACTGCAAATATTCCAAAAGGAAATCAGGCCTCCAGCTTATTCTTCTTCTCAAGTCACATTGATGTTCTGGATAAATAAGTTTGAACTACTGGCTCCCCTTCATTTCCCCCTAGTTGTGTGTGACAGAGAAATTATATTTCAACATAGGCAATGTCTATGATCAGATGATATAATAATACAGTCCTCCATTAACAAAGAATGACATGCCTTAGAAGTTGCTTGTGCAAATCTTTTTCAGACCCAAGGAAGGATAACCAAATACTGGGTAAGACACTCTGACTGGGAGACTATCAATGAGTTTCTCTATTTGTTTATATAAATGGGCCAATGCTTTTTAAAGCACTTCAGAGCACTTAACTAAAGCAAACAACCACTTGAACTTTAAATATCTAGCAAGAGAAGCTATTGACAAGCATGACTTTACTGAGTAAATCCTAAAATCTTTGAGACCTTTCATTCATATAGTCTCTTCCTGAAGAGAAGTACCAGACTCATCTCAGTTTCAGCAACACTGCAAAATAGAGAGCAAGAGGAGTAAGCAATTGCCTAGGCCTTCCCTCTTTTTTCTGTTAAAGCAAACTGCTTTATTTTTTTTCCTATATCCTGGGCCCACAGTAGTCTTTAGAAAGCAGTTTCTGATTTTGAAATCTTACCCTCTATTATTTAGCTGTTAAAGTAGGATTTTTCCATCTTATGAACCTCCTCTCTAACTCCTTGCTATGCATGGGCAGCTAAGCCTTGATTTGGGAATGCACTGCCTTATTAATTTGCCATAGGTGAATAACGCCATGGGAACAGCTCACTATGCTCAGGAAAAGGGTGCCTTTGGTAAGTAGTCTCATAACTGCGCTAGCGTCATGTGCATCTTTTGGGTCTTCATACTTAGAACACACTCCCTAGCTACAGTATTATATACAATTACACAGGTCATTTCCTAACCTAGATATGTGTGATCTGATTCACATATACCTTTCTGCTGATAAATCAGCATCCAAATTAATATTATTCTGTAGCTTTTGACATATTTCTTTCAAAACTAATGTATGCCAGTCCAGCTCAAGTATTAAGTTGGCCCTGAGAACCAAGAAGGTGGTCCTTAAACCAAGCAGCAGATACATCTCATTCCCTAAAATCCTGCAGCACATTTTGGTTTTTATATCTTTACGAATGTGTTTTGCATGGTCTATGTAATGTGGCAGAGGAAAAGTGCTAGAATAAACATTTACTTTAACCTGGTCTTTAACACCTTAGAGAAATGAAACAAAATACATTTAAGATATATGCATTAGCTACATTGGGAGTTCATTTCCTTCGTTTTATGGGACATGTCACATGTTCTGAAAGGTTGGGCTGTTTGGGATCTGTACTCATTAGTCTGATAAGGAACATTCTTGAAAACCTATTTTGTTAGGAAAAAAAAATAGATGCAGTTGAGAATACGAACTACCTGATGCTAAAGCCTCAGTCAACGTAGTTACTAAAAGAAATAGCTTTGAAAATTCTTCAAAATATCCTCTAAGTTATAACTGGATTTTAGTGTATAAAATGGCTGAGTAATTTAAATGTTTGGAAAAGAAAACAGTCTTTCCCAGAGTTTATGAAGTGGTAAATCTATTCCTTAGAATGATTAACTGTGAATTCTAATTTCAAACATGAGCGTCTAGTGGCATATGCTCTCCAAAGCTGACACTAAGATCATACAGTTTTATAAAATTAATATTCCAGAGCCCAATTCTGATATTAAATCCTCATTCCCCTTTAGTAAATGCCTTAGTTTCCACAAAAGTAATGTTACTTCCTACCCTTAAATAAAATGTGGAATTGGAATTTAGCTCTGCTCATGATGAATTTTGGTCTACTGAATGACACAGATCTGTATTTACAAGATGGATATCATGACATTCTCATTCGAAACTGAAAAATAAAAGAAAACCCAAACCCAGGAAAAGAAAAACATTCAAGGATAATACAATACTCATCCAGTTAAAAAATTTCAGTGCCAAATGCAAATTAGAAAGACAGATGAAGTACAGCCAGGACAGAATAAAACATGCTTTTGGGTAAGAATGCCCCAAATAACACCCATTTTAGAACAGTCATAAAACAAGACGATGACCAAAAGAAATTCAGTTTTGAGCACACTGCAGATAAGTAACAAGATCTAATTATTTAGAAAGCCCCTCAAGATTCCATGGCTTTGGTAGAAATGGATTAAAGGGTGAAATGAAAGAACAGAAGAAAAATTTAGACAAGATGATCTGAGAGAGTGAGAGAGACAAAAGCACTGAAAGAAACAGATTTAGGGAAAGTACTGGTCTACTCTATTTAACAATAGAGTCATCAACAGGGTAACTGTATGCATTAACACCTAATTTGAGCATCCTGAATTCTGATCCCAAGTTCCAGATATGGCAACTATGTATTTAAAAAAATTACTTAAATTGTTCATTACCAGAAATAGATTCGCATGAGAAAGGTGCAGAATAAGATTCCCATTTCATTTCCAAATATTAAGATCACGAAATTTCGTATGAAAGTCCTAACTCACAGGCTAACACTTCTTTCCCGTTGGCAAAAGCATCATTGCCCCGGGACACAGGAAATAGCACATACAGTGTTCACAGGAAAAAAAGCAGTTTGAGTGGGCTCATCAAAAACTGCACAAGGGCTTAGGCGATAAGCATGAGAACCTGTAATTCTGCTTGGCATTCAAAAACGAACAAGGAGAAACATCCAATGGGAAATACCATCAACAATGAAAAGCATGGCTTTACTTATGTCTCTCCGAGCACTGACAACACAGGCCAGGAAAAATAGCTGGCCCAGAAACTTGGGACTGTTCAGCAGAAATGGAAGAATTTGCTCACGTGGAGCAACTTCCAAACCAGTGGTCAATGCCCAGCAACTTTTCCATTTCCCATTACCTTTCCTCCCTTCAGCAAAACTTGCTGGTACACATGGTCAGCTACTTAGTTTATTCTGAAGTAGGCGAATGTAAAATGACCAAAGCAATATGAGTTTACCATGGTACAGAAGCTACTTGACAGAGTAATCCGACATGGTGTATGCTGGGCACAAGAGATGATGGCTGATACTCAGCAGTCAGCACATTTTGAACTGCTTGCTGGTTTTAGGCGTGAAATTATTTACTAAATACTAGGTTAGACATGTTTTGGTTTGGTTTTGTTTGCTCGGTTTTCGTGGTTTGATTTGGTTTTGTTTGGTTTTAAGTGTTTTGATTTAGTTTTGTTTGCTTGATTTTAAGTGTTTTGGGGAAAAGAAGGCTGCAAGTGGATGGTGTTAAATTTCATATAAGCAAATCACTAAAGTATTACAAAAACAGCAGCTAATTTACCTGCTGCTTTAGAGAACAGCTCAGGGATTAAAATGAGTGTTTTCCATCCTTCCAGCTCTATGTTAAACATCAGGTTGTCGGAATTGTCCTCATCCTCCAAATGCTACACGTGAAAACTCTAATGTTTGCTTTCTAAAACTTTAAGCACAGTGGTTCACATAGCTAAGAGCCACATTAGTGTTCTTCAAAACCATACTGGACTAAGATCACCCTTTGTCTTAAAGGTTAGAATTGCTTTTCCCCGAGACAGCAGCTTGCCACCTTCTTAGGACCTTAAGCCACACTAATGTCTCTCTCATCTATAACACATTTCTCTGTTTTAAGTTACTGAATATCTACAGCAGCCTGAAGAATTTATTTAACGCAACTAAAACACTGTCTCTGATCACCGCGGACTCTCGAAAGGTTCAAGAGCAGGACCACAATGGGAAAGGCTGGCTTAAAGATCAAGTGCTATCTCTATGCCTGGAGCGATGCAAACATCCCCTCCCATTGCTGGCTGCGGTCTCCCACCACCCCCAGCAGCTCCTGCGTGCTCGTTCCACCAGACAAACTGCAGAGGAGAGTAAGCAAACCCCCTTCGTGGACTCACCATCCTTTTCTAGCCACATTCACTACGCATTGCATTAGAAAATCGTAACGGTGTTAAAATATTTTGGCAGGATTTGTTATGGCCAGATCACTCACTTCCTTTCGGACACACAAAGCCTCCTCTGGCAATGAAACAGCCCAAATGTCAGCAAATCCTATAGAACAGAAAACGGTCTTGTCAATGTAAAGCCTAAATGAATCTCCAATTAAAACAAAACCGCATGACAAAAATACACACAGAGAAAAGAAACAGCCCGGGAGTGTTCACTTTTCATTAATTTCTCTTTTTTCCCCACCCTCTAGAAACTTTTAAACAGCATTACAATGCATTCATCACAAGGTGCTTGCTCTAAGTGTTACCAATTCACGGACGGATTAGAGGGCACATTAATAACATAGTTAATATGAAGTGTTTAGAGCCTTTATGTCGGTGACAAATACGACTCAGCCAAATTTCCTGACCATTGAGGCCACGGAGGAACAATTTGGTAGATTTCATCAACAGTTCTAATTATGTTCCTGTCAAGTTGAGAACAAAGTAATCCATAACTAGGGGGCTGCTCCGAGACAGTGCCACACGAGAGTAATTTATGCTCAGGGCCCTCGCTGTAGTTAGTGTGCACAATGCTTGACTAACAAGTGGGTTCAAAAAAAGGAATTTATTAGGGAAAATGCCGCCCTCCAGCTCTGAGCTCATCAGGTACAGGCTTAGAAGGAGCTATGAGGCAAAATCTTCTTGTTCATACAAGCAGATGAAGTCTACACTGGCCTCAGCGGGTTTTAAAACATGGGATTGCAGCCCAAAGCATGGCATAGACTTCTGCCAGAGCTGGGTGCGGCCATGGCCGAGGCCAGGATATAATCCGGTGCTTTTAAAATACATTTCAGTCTTTGGGACACTGGCACTGGCAGAGGCTGAGCAGTACTAATGCCCTTTTGCAATCCTATAAATAGCAAGCTAATGAAAGATGCAAATAGATTATTAGTAAACTGTCACAATACATGATGCATTTCTTACCACTGAGAAAGGGAAGGATGAGGGGGAGGGTAAAAGGAGGAGAAGCTGCCATGTAATTTTGAGTCATTTCCCACCATGATGTATGTTGGGATGCAGCTTCTATCCTTTCAGCCAGGATCATTTTATATACAACATTCTCACTGTATTTCACATTAAGGGTAGGAATGTTCCCCCAGCGCTAGGTGAAGTGCAAAGCCTGGCAGCTGGTCATTCAGGACCAAATACTTGCATAAGCGGTAAGATGTAAAAAGAAAGTAAAACAAAGTATTTCAAATAGAATTAAGAACAGTATCTGTAAACACAGGCAAAACCAACATTAGCAAAAATTAGATTTGTGTGGTAACTGCAAAACACTTAATGGGTTTTAAAGCACAGATATCTGAAGGTAGCTGTGGGCATACGCTACTGTCAGCAGTTTTAGACTTTTACTTAACAAGACAAAAATCACAGAACTTACAAAAAAGTCATTGTACAGCCCTTTCTTTGATAGTGAAGAAACCAGCTTATGAAAGTGTTACCAGCTAGGCAAAGCAGCAGCCTGCTTTAGTGGACTGAGTATCAGCTCAGATAAGGAAATGCTCAGAGAACTCACTTCAGAGGCTAACTTGCCATGTGGCCCCAGGAAGGTCTCCTTCTTTGCCCATGTTCCCAACTAGCAGAATGGGTGCAAGTGTGTGAAGGCACTATGAGTGTCCCCATGTTACATGCCTTGCTAATGGATTTTCTGCTGTATGAAAATGTTTTTGGCTTCACTAACTATTGGTTTTACTTCACCATTTAAGTATTAGTTGAACACTCACAGAGTGAATACAGAGCACAGTTGTGGAGCACTGCATCAAATCCATGAGCTCCTCCTTCTACACTCTACCAAGGTCTCTTATTCAAATCTGCTTGGACCTCTAAATTCTCTGCTGTCAAGTTTAGGGAACTTCCCTCAGCACCTACTGAGTGGGACAGTATGAGCATCATGCAACTGAAGCTTCACAGAATTATGATTACTCACACCCTTTGCCCAAAGGAGGCAAAGAGAAAAGGGAAGGAGACAGTCCCATTCTGCAGATGTGAAAACAGAAACCTCTCTGATAAATCAGAGAGATGGTGCCTTGGAAGCCAAGCAATGCCTGGACATTATAATTCCCAGACTCGTGCTTCAGTCTCAAGACACACTTCTTTTCCTGGTGAAATGTCATGCTGCTGCATGCTTCTGTTACAGAACACATCTTAACCAAGTGTAGCAAAAGCATGATGATCCCATTAAGTATCTAACATCTAATACCTTGCGAAAACTAATTTAGTGCTTTATCAAATCTCTAGTTTGTATGTAGAGCATTAACAGGCTACATTTGCTAATAGGGCAGATTGACCCATCCCATATATTATCAAACCACATCAAAGTCTGCTGGAGGACACAGCCTTGGCTACTTATTATCCCTTGCATTAACTCTTTCACAAGCTACTCGACCAATACATTTTCCTGTAATACATCTGTCATGATTTTGCAGGGAAATCAGCAATTCTGAACAGTGCAGCAGTTAGATAACAGGACTAAACCCATCATGGTTGCCTGGCTTTCCAATTACTGTTAATTGGCACAGACGGAACCCTTTAGAGCTAGACTTGCACAACAGCTCACCACTGAGATTCAGCCTCTTAGATTTGTATTTTTAGAGCTTTAGTCATTCGCATGATTTCTTCACAATTTATTACATACAAGAGATATCAAGTTGGATGCCAACACCTTCAAAGTTACAAGATTATCTTTTTTCTTTCAGCAAAAAAGGGCATCTTATGCAAGAGAACATGTGGCTCAGTATTCAGTAAAAAATATGCTAGAATATTGCTAATAATAATGTTAGCAATATTAGATCAGATGAGAACACTTCCTTGGCTTGGATGCTATGCAACTGTATTCCCACATGTGTTATATTTAGGGTCTTATTTGTGAGACTGTATTATATATCTGAAGCTATGCTTCTGTCTGGGAACTTGCATATATGGCTAATAGAGGGCTGAGGTTTATTTGGTTAGATGTTTTGTTTTTAAATCACAGTTGCTACTATTTTCTGCTCAACAGTGTTTGTCTATGGACTTGGAAATCCTGAGCCACTATGCATGGGTCTCTTACTGACCTTTTCTGACCATTTGACTACTTATCATCACCATAACCTGGAAACTAGTGCTAAAACAAAGAACCACAACTGACACACGAGCCACAACATTCACTTCCAAAAAGAAACCAAATCCACTCAATGGAAATAAAAGTTGTCTCCCTCACGTTGCATATGTGATTGTATATAGCTCTGAAATACACTTATGTTCGCGTACAGCCCTAGTCATTCATACTTAATTCTACAGCTTCACTTGCTTTCTCTTTATACGCTTTCTCAAGGACTGCCATCTTCTTCTCCCTTAGAAATTTTGCCCTTCCATTTTTTCAAGCACAACCATAAACAAGTAAAGGCATTCTGGGGGTGTGTGAGGGTATTATTAGAAGTTTTGTAGTAGTAGTTTCTTGGTGATCCCAGATCCCATTAATGATGGGTCATTTTTAATCCAGAGAATATTAAAACCTGCTCACAGCAGGCTCACAGTTTTAGCATCACCAACTCAGGCAGGCCAATACAGTCTTCTACTGAGCAAAACTTTCAACAAGCAAAGTTCTAGCCAGGAGGGATAAATTAGCTTAAAAAAAACCCAAAATCAAAAAACCAAACAAACAAAAACCCACCACCAATAAAACCTGGTCGAGTTAACACATCATAATTCTACATTACTGAACTGAACTGCAAGTCTTCAGAGCTTTATCCTCCCCTCCCTCCTTTTCTTTCCTTTCCCTGTGCATTTTTCTTATTCCGTTTTTATGTTGAAATCACAGGAACTACGCAGCCTAGCAAGGCTGTAATCACTCAGCAGGAACCTGGCACAAGCACAATGCAACCACCGGCTAGGCAGCGGAAAATGAAGGAAATCTTTCTCTCCCTCCCTTCTAGGTTTCTTAAAAGGGGCTCGGCGTGAATGAATCTTCCCGGTAGCCACCAACCATTTCTTATTCCTTCCGAGCAATCATCAATTTCAGCATCAAGTGGTTTAGTGGCTCTACAACTAGTAGTGGCAGCAGACTAAGCCCAGCATGCAAGCGTTTTGGCTAATTTAAAATCCTTGTGCTGCCGAATCAAACATGACAAGACAACAGTAAAAAGAGAGGCTATTATCCCAAATGAGAGTCGGCGTATGGGTGAAATTGGCTTGAGTGGCAGAGACAAAAGAGGTGGAAGAAGGAGGGACGACCAGGCATGATAATACCAGACACAGCACACATTTTCTCTCCAATTTCCAGTGCATTCACACATATTGCTACCTGGAGGGAAAAAAAAGGCAATGTTTCCAAACTTCAATGCCAGGCAGAAAAAAATACATTTAAAAAAGTTCAAAATAAGTTAGCACCTGGTAAAGCATCTGCCCCATGGGTATGGAGAAACTTAACTTACAAGAGAGGTCACCCTTACATTAGAAACCCTAACGCTCTGAATTCTAAACCTGCCATTTCCTACCTGAATTCATGTCTTGTTGCCCAAAGTTCATTACCATAAACTGAGGATTAGAAGCACTGATTTTGAATAGAACAACCTTAAAATAAGATTAATCTGTGGTGTGGCTACTGGTGAATAGCTACTACACACACAGGGCTCACCAAGTGCCTTCAAGGAGCTGCTGGGGACAGAAAGTGGAGGCCAAAGGAATTAATTTTGCAAGGCATTTGGGAGACCACAAGCAGACTGATGATGTTCAGAGCCATGAACCCTGGCAATGGCTTGCAGCTCACAGAATGATGACCTGTGGGATCACTGGAGAGCAAGAAGTTGTCTTTTGCAAGATTAACAATTTAAAAGTGCTGAAATTAATTTTGTTTAATAGCTGTGGGTGCAGACTCCTTACAAAGTAGGTTGCAAGGTCAGCAAGCCTCCTAAAGCCTTTTAAAACGCAGCTTTCATAGGGACAATAGATTTAGGGTGGCTTAGGGCTTAAAGATCTAAAAAGCAAAAGAAGTTTAAGAGGTCATTTCCTACCACTTCCAAATCTTGGGTGAAGACAATGTTTCACTCCTCCTCTGTAACATACACTTATCCTTACATTCAAAGCTACCTGAGGCAGGACTGATTTCTTAGCGTAGGCAAGGTGAAAAAAGACATTAAAATCAAACATGAGGACCAGATTAACCGGTAGACAGCAGGCTCAGAGTCACACTGGAATGTGCCTACCTGTGTTGCAAAGAGACAGGGAGGAAAGAAAAAAAAATATATATATAAACAAAACATCAGAAAATGAGAAACTGGGAGGGAGAAGACAAGGGCAGGGAGAGTGCTCACACCCTTGTCATCATTCAGAAGTAGTTCACCTCTGATTCACGTCTGCCTTCTTATACAAGACCATTAAACCCTAAATTACTGTACTGTACAGAGTGTTTCAAGGAACAGCTGGGCTCAACACTGAAACCTAAATCAACCATTTAAAAGACACTTGCTCAGCTTCACAGCCCAGTACGTGTGAGCTATCACTCACAAAATATCAAAATATGCTGACCAGTGTTCCCTTATAGGTCACATTTGCCCAACATATTTAGCAACAGCATCTAACTAATTGCACAGTGAAATTCATAGCAAGCACAAGTTTGGGAAACAAACAGAGCATTTGTTTTGCACCACCATGTAGGATGGTCTCAATTTGCTGAATTAATCAACATTACCATGAAAAGAGTTTGCATTTTGTGTGGTTGGGCCTTTGTGAAAGGTGGACTCATGAATTCAACTATTAATCCAATCCCAAAAAGTATGCATTCCAGTGCAAAAAAAAATTCAGTATTTATATAGATCCACCTGGTTTTGCAAAAATACCTTCCAGGAAACCAAGAAGCCCAGGTGAGGATATAATCATAATTGATATAGTACATGGGGTTTTTTTTTTTTGCATCCTGCCTACTTTAAAACCTTCCCCCCTCCCACTGTGAAGGAAACACAGGGTTTACTTTTCAGATTAGAACCAAGAGTAAAATGTCAAGCAGTGGACATGCAAGCTGTCAACACACAGCCTGACCTGGGATAGGTATGCATTACCCAACAGGGAAACCCAGCCACAATGGCAAGAAGCACTTCACAGGCAGCCTGGAGGAGGGAAGCATTGTCTTCGGTAATGGAATTTAGCTGGTATGATCCTGAAGATGGAGAGGGCCATTTCCCTGGCAATGAGGTAACTGACAATCATTAGAGACGACAGAAATAATTCTGCTGTGAGCCTGGTGCTGACAGTGGCCGAAGCAAACGCACCAGCAATTTTTCTCTACCCCTTCCACAAGGGGTTAGAACAAAGAAAGGAGCCAGTGGGAAATATTTAAGACACCACAAGAAAATCATTTTAGGTGCATATTAATACTGCCACTGAATACTGTGCGCTTTCAGGCTGATGTGAGCTGCTGTATATGGTGTTTGTTCCCCCTTTTTTTTCTGTCTCAAAGTTGAATTTATAACCCCACACAGCACTTCAAGAAAAGCCCAGTTCACAGTTCAGCAAGGCACTGCTTAAAAAGCAAGCCTGATACAGGTCCTTAGGGCATCTCATCCATCCTGCACTTGGATGGCATTCTCCACCAAGGGACCCCATTAGGAAGGAAGGGCAAACTGAAATCCTAACCCAAAGCAACCTGAAACATCGCCGGCATACTGGTGTAGCAGCGATGGATGAGACGCCATTTGTCTTCAAAGCTTGGGAAGCCAATATATCTGCTTCGTTGCAAACTCAACTTTACTTTCCAACCTTGTAGTGTACTTAAAACACAGATCAGCTTTCTATCTAGGGATAAAGCAGCAGAGAAGCGTCACCCAAGACTCCAATTAAACAGATTGGGAGTAATGCACTTCCAATGCAACTCCATACAGCAAAACACCCTGAGATAACACTTTCTGTGTTTAGAATCAATTGCCCAGGAAAGCACTGTCACAACCTAAAAAAGGTTTCCTTTTCCCTCCATACAGTAGAATAACTCAGAAGCATAGTATAAAGCTTGTTTGGAAATGCAGTTGCTGTAGGAACACTATCAATCTCGGAGATATCCTACTCTCCCTACAGGAGGTTAGGCCCTTCCATGCGGGAAGAAGCAATATGTTTGTTCTGTAGCCAAAGTAATTTTAGACTTACCTATTCTGTTTTATATTTACTGTTTTAATTTATTATTAACTTTGTATTGGTGTTGAACGACCAGAGTTGTGAGACTTGTACTTCTCTGGAAGTCTCCAAGCTAAACTTAGCTGGCAGAAGTAGATATATTTTTACTCTAGGAAAGGTGATTCTGTTTATACCAGGTCTGAAGATGGCCAAACAAGCTTCCTTCAACACTGCTTGCTAAAAAAAAAGGAAAGTTAAGCTAAAGTAGGTGTAATTCCCTCATAGATAATATATATGACTTTGAACTTTTCTTCGTATGTTAGTATAGCAAGCATGAAACATCACAGCACAAATTCACATTCTTCATCCAGTTTCAAGGAAAGTTTTAAGGAGACCGCAGATATTCCAATACTGTAACATGAAACATGCCCGGTAGAAAAGCATTATATTTTTGCAAGCTGGTCATCTATTTATAGGAATCTCTAGCCAGGGCTCTTATTTGCAGTTCTGTGTTATCTATTGTTCTAGGTGACATCCTCCTAAGGTGCCAGGAGCTGTACAATGCAGAGAAGACCACCAGGACCAATACATACTGCAATTCAAAGAGACCAGCCAGAGAACTGCTTGGAATTGAATGCACGTTTCTTGTGCTCCAGTCAGGAGCCTAAACGTAAAGGTCATCCTGTCCTAGTGTTGCACCGTATCACCTCCAGAGCCAATTAGGATGACCAGAACTGTATATACCTACCTGCCTATTCGATTCATATCAGGAAGAAAGGAAAAAGAAAAAAAAAAGGGGGGGGGGAAGGGAAGCAGCAAGGTCAGACAGTTGTGTATGAGCCACATACCTTGTACGAGTGACAGCAACCTCACACAGACCCAAACCCCCACCCCAACATCAGAAACTCTGCCTCCTCCTGCTCAGTGCACAATGAACAGTTAACGTCAGCTCACTCCAAACACCAGGCCAGTTCTCTTCTTATTGGTCTTCAAGATCACAAAAACATCTCCCACCAAAAGCTTTTGTATGCATCTGTGTTTACTGTGTCTGTAAATCCAGCAAGAAGGCTCACCAAGGTATTCTGCTAATCTAGAGAACCTAATTAGTGTGATCAAAGACGAGGCCAGCTATGCTCTCTGCCATACTGAGAGAGCTCACAGAGTGCCATCCTAAGCAACTGCAAAACCTGTATGGATGGGATGTCTAACAAGCTGTGCCAAACTTCCTATTTAAACTCCCTGCTTCAAAGTTTTGACCTTTTTCCCCCCATACAGCAGACTCTGAACTGGTCCTGGACAGCAGGAGAATGGGAAAAATGCAAGAACAGCCCTCTTCAGTCCTATGCTCCTTGGGATCGAGCATTTCCCATTAAACAAAGTGGCTACCTCAAAAGCTTGTTTTTCCTCAACCTATAACATTCTAAAGACCTCTCAAAAAAGGTCTCTACAGCATAGAATACAGCAGTGAAACATGAAGTCCAACCACTCCACACCATTGCTGTGCCTCAGTAGATCTTCCTACCCACAGTACAGCAGTATTTGAGTGACTTGCAAATGAGGGGGAAGAGTTGGAAAATTAAAACTGAGGTCTTGACAGAAAACAAAAGAAGTGAGACCTAAGTCAGTCAGCCTCAGTTGCAAAATTATTTCTATGGGCCTCTGCAACTCTGTGATAGAGGTGAAGAGCTTCTTTTTTCTCTGAAAAACCAAAAATGTTGGATTCTGACAATGATTGTTGATATATGTGTGTGTGTATATACAGATAGATAGATAGATGGTGCTAACTTCACTGAAATCATTGCCATACACAGAATTACCAAGCATCAGCACTAGGAGAAATACCAAGCCTTGGTCATGAAACTTAATGTTATTCTCTTTACCCCACCAACTTTACTCCTAGCAACTACGAGGCCAAGAGACACTATGCCATATAATGGCTTTCCCAAAGCCATGGTTAAGACTCAAATGAATCTGATGCTCTTTGCAATGCTTGGAAAAGTGTGAAAGTTACTGTTTTTATTAGGGGAAAAAAATAAAGAAAGAAGTCTTGCTGTCGCCTTTGAACTACTTTCTGCATTACTGGGACAAACATTCAGTACCAGGAAGAGAAGCACTAGAAGGGCATTTATATGCAGTACAAGAAAGAAAAAGAAAGAAGAAAAAAAGTGTTATGACATGTCCTGTTCTTATTCTGATAATAACTTAAAAAAATAATAAAGCATCCTTCTGTCAGAAAGGATGTCCCCTATTTTCAACAGGATTTTAGGTCTTGTCCATGTAAAGGATTTCCAAACCAGCTATTATTGTAGCAACAAGACATGGTAAGAATATTGAACAAATTAATCAAAGCACCCTGATTCATGGGGAAAAATAAAAGAAAATAAAAACCAAGAAAACCTGAAGCTGAGAAGAAAACAGGGTAGCAAAAACAGAGTAAATTTTTTTGTCTCTTCTCCCTCAGGCACATAGTTACAGTCATCAGGGAAAAGTCCAAAGGAACTGAAGAAATTCATTATCAATACAGCAAAGCATGGTCAGGGGGACATTTGGGGTTCTGTTTTTCTACCTTTCCCTTTCATACATAGATGAAGCACGAAAAGACTTTTGGGACCTGATCATGTTATAGAGTGGGAAAAATATGCTTCAAACCCCACTCCACAAACCACTCCATCAGCAGAAGTCTCCATCAGGTCGGAGACAGACTAACTTCTCCAAGGTATTAAATTAAAAGATGTTGAATTAAGTTAAACGCCCCACATTGAATTGACATTTCCCTTTTTTAATGCAAGCTAAGATTGATGAAAAATACCACTTATCTACATTAAGGGTCAAAATACCCAGCAAAAGAAGCCTCTGGTTCAGCGCGTCAGAGCAAAGTCAGTCTTACATAATCCGGGGACCAGAACGCGGATCACATTCTGATGATCCAATTAATGGCGGGATACTTTGCAATCAGCCAGGAAGCAAGGCCCCTAACAGATTGTGGGGCTGTAACATCAATTTCTTAAGTGCATTTAAAGGATTACAAATGTTAGTCCTGGCTTGAGATTGAAACACCTATTGAGGTGCTCTGAACCACATTACAGTAATTGGGTACCTGAATTAATGCCATTTCTTCTGATGGGCGAGTTGAATACATTGGAATTAAGGATTTCTTTTGCTGTGTTTCACTTTCAGCTTCTTTTTTTTTTTTTTCCTTTCCCTCCTTAGAACATAAATCTGAGGCAGAATATCTCTTTTTATCTAGATAGCCTTAATTACAGCCCTGAGGCACCCAAGTACTGTCCTAATTTTACCTTCTGCATTTGTTTGGGTACATTTCCTTTATTTAATTTTTTTTCCCCTTATTTATTTTTTTTTCCCCTTATTTTACCATGCAATGACATTAAGATAGGAATAACATTATCTTTTCTTGAAGCTTCAGGGGGAAGGGGAATAGGCTGTTGAGAGATGGAGAAAGAAAAGTCTTCCTTTTCTTTCCCACATCCCTCTTCCACTATGTAAACGTTTTTATGTATGCACCAGATACTATCTGCAGTGGTTTACTCCTCTAGAGAGCTAGAACTAGGGCTGCCTCAATTAGTCTTCTATTCCTTCTGAGGTCAGTTCAAGTAAAGGTCTCAATCATATCAAATTGGCAGGACTGCTAACTACCTGGGTATTTCAGACCATAGAGGGTTCAGCTAAAGGGCTTAAAAAGCATGTAGCTGGTTTCAAGAGTATTCAGTGAATATTTGACATAAAGCCATACCTGACTAACCTTACCTGGTGTATGAAGTGGTTAACAACCTAAAATAGGTTAGGGCATAGGCTTGTTTGTCAGGCTTTTTAGCCAGCCCGTGTCTGTCAGACTGCAGCACGCAGCATATAGGACAAACATTTTCCTCTTGCATCATAGGAGTTTTGATAATTAGAGTTATAACAGGGAATTCCATCCATTTTTATCCTCAGCGTATGTGGCACTGACATTTCAGTGACCTCGGCAGTGATTTCTCACTTGCAGCTAACTGGAATGTATACAACCATGATATAATGATCACACTGTGAAAAAAGGGGTGGGAAACAGAGCGTGGTATTCCAAATATTCCAGTCCACTCTGTACATCTCATTTATCTGGTTACAGCACATCAGACCTCATTTTTTTTTGAGGTCTATCGGTAATTGAAGTTATAAATATGCATGCAAGTATTGGCACATAGACATATTTTATATTTCATATGTTATATATCATTCTGGAGGTATTCCAACTTTTTGTCCTATATTCAGGATTCCATAAGAAACTGTGATGCTGCAGTGATTCTGCTTTAATTTTGGTTTTGCTTAAGATAACTGTAAACAGTGAAGATACAGAAGCTATTTATCTTCATTGCCAGTTAAGAGGAAATCAGAGCGTATACCTTAGGGGAGCTAAGGAAGCACAGTGATTTACCAGGCATATGAAGGAAAGACAGCTTCTAATTCAGTAATAGAACTTTCTGATGCTCAGGAGAAAGCGGTTTGCACGGTTTGGTCAGATAACCTTTTACAGTTAACTATTTTATTTTATTTATTTCCTACCACATAAGAAACATCAGATTTAGGAGTCACTGGGGATCACTCAGCTGTGCTCCTTGTTTCTCTTGAATGGTTTTGAATGTTCCTTAATTTCCTATCCCCACTAATGTGGGATATTCCTAGAGTTTAGAAATAACCCTTCTGAAACACGATAAAACCTACAAACCATCTTCATATAAGAGATGATTAATCAGAGGATAGACATAGCTTTATTGTGCTATACAATGAAAAAGAAGATAAGGATTTTCAGGAAGTGTCTTGCCAATCTCAATACAAATTTCAGAGTAGTTTTTGACTCATTAGATCATGCTTGCTGAAATGATTTACATACAGATAATGAAAATGTAAAACCCTAAGGACTAGTTAGCTGTTTAGCAGTGTATACATTTTTATATAACCATTTCCATGCATCTAGTTTAAAATTCATTAACAAAAATTAATTGCTGCACGGTGGTCTACATTGCACAGCATGAAACTTCAATATGCTTCCTAAATCACTGCTTTCTATCACTCCTCCAGCGACCCAACTTTGTGGTCTTGAAAGCATTCACTACCAGTTTGCAGCAAAGCTAGTATTTTTTACAGTTAGTGAGAATCAGCAACTGGACCTCAGGAAATATTTTGGTTTTTTTTTTTAATATCTCAGTAATATTTTGGAGTAACAGAAAACTTCCTCCCTCTCCCCCTTGTGCAAACGCAGCACGATGCCCTTAGGACTTCACCGCAGAGACACAGCTCCAACACCAGCTGACCTCACTAACTTTCATTTTGGACATGATCCAAAGTTTACTGAATTCATAAGGAGACCTTACGTTAGCTTCAGTATATTCTGTAGTTCAAGCCTTCCAGTCCTATTCCCCCTCCCTCTTGCCTGAAAATCCTTAATTGAGCTTTGCTGTGTGAGCATTAACTATGTTGTTGCCACGGCACATTCAGCATGAAGTGCCTAGTGGTAATGCCATCCAAATGTCTGTCTGCTTTTTTACGTCTTGGGTTAGGGAAAAAATAAAGTTATTTTTCACAAGTAATTAACAGAAATTGGTCTTGGAATTTTACAAATTATTTGGGACCCAAAGAGGGGGGTTAAGGTTCACTTTTTAGTAATAACATCTAATGGAAAAAGTAAAAAGAGTCTTTCCACACTCTTTCCATCATATTTCCCAAATATTTACAGTGTACACCTTGGATTTGAAATAAGCCAGGGAGAACTAATGCATTGTTTACACTTGGAATCCGAGGTGGCCCTGTCCCAGCTGGGCAGTACAATGTGCTGTATCTTTCCTTTCTCAGTACTTATCTTAATCTTAATAACTAGCCAGACAACTGACTCCAGAGTCCTGGGCTTATCGACTGGAATTCGTCATGTGCACACAAGAGAAGACAAGAAATGCATTATATAACAATGCCATACAAATCATTATCTTTTAATATTTAAAAGTATGCATTCAAAGTCTGATATGAAACCATTTTGGTTGAACTCAATTCCACTGGTTGTTATTAAATTTGATAGCAAATGAACAAAAATACACTTGTAATGTATTTATCTGCAGGAGAGTTTATTTGCAACAGATCAAAAGGCTGCTTCTTACTGCGTTTTAGCTACTGCTATCAAATGCAATCTGCTTTTAAACATGCTTTGATATGGAAGACTATTTTCAAAACAGGTTAATAGGAAATATATATTTTTTTTTTCCCTGAGTCTCCCAAGTACCAAGAAATAGAGAGTGAACAGAGAGTCTATTGTGCCCTCACTGTAGGTTTACAACATGACTTCTTCAAAGCAAGTTTATATAAGCAAGAGGAAAGCCATTTCAACTGCACCCACCAGGCACTCGGACCATGCTTTCAAAACTGTCACACAGATTTTGGTTCTGGCATCTCACAATAAATGGCTTCTTTTTAGCCAGGAAACAGAGAGTCACATGCCAGAAACGTGTGAACCACAGCATTGGGGGTACTCTTTGCTGATCTCAGGCTGGTCTCCTGTGAGAGCGTTCATGTCTTTCTCTGCACCTCCATGGTAAGAACTGCGTATGTGCACCATGGTGAGGGAGGAGTAGATGCACACGGAGACTAATGATTAAGAGCCCACTCGGGCAGAAAGAAGGGACAATGATTTTATGCACAGACCCTGTCAGTAGTCCATCTCCCTTTGCCTGCAAAAGGGTAAGAGAGAAGATGGGTACCTCACACACTGACATTATAACATTCACTTGAAGTGAACTTATACAAAATAAATATGGGTTAACAAAGATGCTGTAAATTCACTCCTCTCCTCTACTCCCTTTGCTCTACCCATCCTATAAAGCTTTACTCATGCTAAGTATTAACACCCTCAGCAATGGGATTCATTCAGCACAAGACACTGGAGTCATGCTCAAAAACACTATCATTGCTACTGCCAGCTTTTCCCAAATTTCTCTTCCACGTCAAAAATTTTTGAAGTATACCATAGGCCAATCCTCATGTTAAATCACAGACCACAGTAAATCAATTAGTTAATCAATCCCATCACAAAATCAATTAACATGAACTAAGAAATCCCTAAGCAGACATATTCTTATGTGAACAAAGGTCACCCACCGCAGCCTTTGTGTGTCTGTTCATATTAGTGTAAGCCCAGGTTTAGAAGGGAGAAATTTTCCTGTGATAACAGTTCTTTGTATTGATGTGTCAGCACAGACACAGAGTCTCCTTGTATGTCTGGCACAGATCGTATGTATTTTTACTTGTGTAATAACTAGAGGCCCCCTGCAGAAAGGGAATCTGAGATTTGTGCTCTGATGTGGTGAGATGAGACCTCTTTCAGTACCACCGAAAGCCTTCTGCACCGGGCTTTGTAACACTACCTGAGCAAAAGGGAAAACTGGGCTTCTTCAAGTATGCACCTCAAAAATTGCAAGTGCAAGCAAAAAATGTCCCAAATGTTTGAGCCATGTTGCAAAGCCAATTATTGCATCTATTTGATAAGGTCAGGTTCAGTTCAGTAAGTTAGGAGAAACATGTTTCAAAATGCCTAAAGAAACACCTGATCTGTAACATCTACAACTTTCTTTCTAATCACAACTACTAAATAATTATTTTTATTAATAAGACTTTATAGTTGTGTGGTAGTTACCACTCAGGGGTAATCCACAATTCAGTGATAAATCTAGTCAGTCAGATTTGCAACAGACATGGAACCTAAGAAGATGAGGTTACCTCCATACATCACCTGGGGACACCAGACTTCAGGTGCGGAAGGAAGAAAAGACACTGGTGTACACAAGGGTCTACACAGGATCATAGAATGGTTTAGGTTGGAAGGGACCTTAAGATGATCAAGTTCCAACCCCCCTGCCCCCTGCCACGGGCTGGGGTACCTCACACTAGACCTGGTTGCTTGTGTCCAACAGAAACTTCTGCAGAGCCAAAACATGGTGGGTAACTTGAATTCTGTGAAATGAAATCTTGTTAAGTCAGGACTGCAGACTTCTGCTTGCTCACCATCACTACTCATTCTTTGCATATGGTCGTGCTACGGGGTTGTTCATCAGTGTAACTAACTCTCCTTGCAGATAATTAAGCTATATTGCACCCATTATTATTTGACTCCAAAATCTGCCACAAATTCCACACCCTTTCTGCATCATCCCTTTCCCACTAGAAAGGCTGTACACTTAGCAGCAAACAGGGCATCAAACAAAGGCTGGCGTGAGTATTCCATCCTAACCAAAGTCAGGGAGAGAATTATAACTGGAACAGTGGAAAACTGGCCTAACTTGGGATAGGGGAGGAAAAAAAAATGCAAAGGTATGAAAATGTATTCAACAATGCTCTCTGTGCTCAAATCCAGCGGTGACAGGGCTATAAGCAGATGCATTAGGCTGGAAATACATCAAGGTTAGATTAAGCTGCAGAGTTTCCATTTTATTAATGGTCTTCAATCTGACTCCTTAATAAAATGGAAACCATTTGTAAAATTTTGATCAGAATCCACACTTAGCTTTCAAATGCTTGCAACCTTTAGGTATATTCAGGAACAGATTTCAGAAAGCCCATGCCTAAAAATGAAGGAGAGAAGGGAATGAGAAGGAGAAAAATGACTCGAGGTGAATCAGTCCTTGAAGTGAATTATTATGTAAACTGTGAGTCAAGCTAAATGAAGAAACCATTGGGACAGCAAGGTTTTTTTTTTGCATGGATCACAGGGATACTATGCTGGACAACAGCAGCATCTCCACAGCAGTCTAACTAAAAGGGTAAATATCTAAGATGTTTAAATACTAGCCTCAGTGACACATCAGAGCTCCTGGAGTGTTGCTAGGAACTGGAAACCCCGGTGGCTGAAGGAGTGGGAGATGCAACTAAAGCAGCGCTGTATCCCTACAATTCATATCTCCTATTCGTTCAAGTTTCCTCTCACCTGCTGGCAAGGAACAGGAGAAAGGAAGGTTTTATCTAACAGCTATGGAGAAGGAAGTGGTGTTGGATAAAATGAAGGTGACAAGAAAGAAGGCTCCTAGAAAAATCACACTGCATTTCTCACGCAGAAGGTAGCCTGCATAGAAAGAAGTTAAAGTTCAGACTTCTAATGTAAAAAAGAAACACACATTTAGAGCTATGCAGCAACTTAATTAGCAAACCTGCCAGAAGAGGGAAGAGATAAAAAAAACCCAACACTCACAAGTGTATACGCCGTGCTACTGCACTTCTGGTTTCTGAAATCAGAAGAAAAAAATCTTATAGGAAGTATTATTCATATAATAATAGTAAGTCTGTGGATTAACTGACTATAGGTTATAGAGAGATTTCTGAATTTACTTCAACTAGGCTTTTTCTCTGCCGAGTGGTTGGATCCAAAGTAAAAGGAACATACTAAAAACAGCACTCAAGTTCCTTTTAGTCTTCAGAGAGGGAGAATCACATCATACAAGATCTCCAAGCAGGACCAGCGTGCCAAAAAAATAAAGATATATGTATATATACATGCAAGGAGAAATATCATCCACACTGACTTAATACCTTCAGTAGGGAGAACAGTTGCATTATCCAAGGCCAGGGCCTTTGTTTTCAAGGAGAGGCTTTTCCTAACACTTGAACCTGATGACGTCTATACTAATAAAGCTTACATCCATAATGAAGCATGAGCACTTCCTCTGGGAAGGGCCTGGAGCTATCAGGAAGGACAACATGCTACTGTAACAAATTAAAAGTCTGTTTTTCTCCCTTTGACTTTGATATCTATTTGGATGACATTTGCAGCACTGATGGGGACAACGCGAAGGAAAGAACCACCTTGAGTAGCCTAGCCAATAGAAAATCATCCGCTATCCTAGGAGACAAATCTGGAACAAATCTAGACGCTGTCACTTCACCTTACACCTTAGGTTCATGGTGACCCCAAGAGAAAAGGTGGGATATTTTTATTCAGACTAACTGAACAATGTCTATAGGTGACACCTTCACAGAGCATTTCTTTGTGTCACAGACTACTGGGTAAATGCAACTGAAATGCCAGGTAAGCATACGTGCCTTCTCTATGCAGTGTGACAAATATTTGTGGGTTTGGCCTAGGACAAAACAGGTTTCAAGACAAAAAATACAGTTACATATGTCCTATAATCCGAATTGCTACAAAACTTTACTGTTTCCTTATGATCTACATAAAACAGGCTCTACACATGTTAGGGCCTTCCTATTATAGTTTATCTTTGGCATTTTGACATTGTGAGAACCACTGAGACAGGCAGGATGTTTTAAGCTGAGACCTCCTTGAAATCAGGTGCATATTGAAGTTAAATCAATATCAGAGACCCCAGCTTCCATTCACCTATGTGCAAATAGTTCCACCACTACTTTTTGAAGTTGCTAGTAAGATGGCACAGTAAAGCTGATGAATTCAGGTGAAGCTCACCACAAAAAAACAACAGGCAGCTCTCATCTCCAAACAAAACTAGCCAAGTGAGTCAATATCTTGAAGCTTTTTTTGCGGGGCTCCAGCTAGACTTAAACCAAATGCTTTGTAGTATCCATCTCAGACTGAAGGAGAGGTATTTAGCAAGGTGCTAATCCAATGCAACACACAAACTAGCAGTTTATTTAAAACAAAACTTGATCCTTATTGGGAGCTGAGATATTTGAAGCACACACAAGTAAAACTAATTTAACCTTTGAAAAGTTACCTCCAGAGGGAAGAACAGAAATCCCTTTATAAGATTTTTAAGCACTGCAATTATTGACAAGGACTATATTACTTTCGTTTTCTCTGATCAGAAAAAAAAAAAAAAAGCAAAGCCACAGGAGACATCAGCAGCTGTCAGGCTGTTTTCCAACTGCAATGAGGTAGTTTACAGTGGGCTTGTGCCAGTCTCTTAAGACCCAGTTAAGAAGCCTTTTTAAAATGCCTTAAAAAGCCAACTCATACATTAATCAAGTTGAGCCCTCATCCATACTTACTGCAATACATCAATTACCATGTCTTCTTTTTTTTTATTTTAATAAATTCCAGTTGACAGCAGACACCTTATTAAGGCTCACTAAAATGATACAATAAGTAAGAGGCTATTAATGTTGCTTTTTTTCCCTGCTGCTATTGTCTTGCCGCACTGGTCTGCAAACAAATCCAGGCTGCATTACAATTAATGCCAATGGAACTCCTTCTAACGACTTCCAGCTTGCTAATTTTTTACGCTAATAATAAAAAAAAGGCATTGCTATGCAAGAACGGCCCCCTTTTATCATGCTTGCATGGCACACTAGAGAGCTCCTGCCATTGTTCACATGAAAGACAATTAAACCCAGGAACATCAAACCCAAAAATGACAATCTGCTAACGAGAACTGGGTATTGCTGAATTCTTTCCTCTATTTTCTGAACTGATAGAAAACAATTCTCCAAAGACGTTTCCATCCCCCATGCCCACCCTTTGGAAACAAAACCAAACCAAAAACCAGAGTTTTAAGAACACCCTCACTGATTTATGCATCTCTGCTCAGAATTTATTAACTGTGTAGGGCCAGTTTCACTTCACATGTCTATTGCCTCCAGGTTTGAATTCTGGACATATTTCAAGAAATGCACCTACAAGATTTTCCACATAGTTTTGTATTTTAAAATAAACACTGTTTCTCATGGTTCATGTTTTCTGAAACACAACAGAAAACGCCAAAGGCAGGAGGATAAAGCTGGTGTGGCAATAAGTTTATTTCTCCCAGTCTTCTAGGGAGAATGATAGAGAGCAGAAGGGGTTGTAAGGTTTTCTGAAATTAAATACATTCACAATGTTTATTTTGAGCAAAGGTAACTTCTATTAATCACAGAATGGTTTGGGTTGGAAAGGACCTAAGAGCATTCAGTTCCAACCCTCCTGCCGTGGGCAGGGATGTGTCTTAAAGGTGTTTTCATCTAAGCTCTCTCTCATGGAGCTTAAGGCCCAGTTTTATAGAATTTTTTTTTCAGATTTGAACCTGGAATACATAATAAACTGCGTTCTTGAACCACATGCATTTATATAGAAACACAATATTAGATATAGACAGTTATACTATTTAGTATCACTTCACATCACTTTTGGCCAAGGGTTTCAAAGCACTTCAATGTTCATTAGTTCTCAGAAGATCTTTGAGAAGTAGGTGTTTTTATTACTGTTCTACAGGTATATAAACACAACGGTTAAGTGATATTTCTAAGGTCATGATACATTATTGCCGGTAATACAACCACAAAAATCCAACTATCACCATGAAGGTGCCTCAGAAGCTTTGACAGCTCTTCAGCTCAACCTAAGACTGAAGCTCATACTCAAGATGCATCCTTATCCATGATCTTACTTGCCTAACTTCAAGGACACCCTTAAGCCCTGCTTGGCCTTCATTCAGCTCCAGCTGCCCTTATCAGAGGTCCTTCCCTAGCCTAGAGACTATATGTCCCAGCAACTTCAGCTCCAGTACAGCCACTTTTTCCTACACCACGTGTGTACATATTTATCCTACACAACAGTACACACATATTTATTGCAAGAAATTAAGAAATCAGAACCATAGTAAATAACAGTTTTATATTCTGAAATATTCACATTACTGGTCAGTCACCAAGTGTATGAATGTGCATATTAAGTACACGAAGTTAACGAGTAATTGGTAACTTGCTGATTGATACAGATTTGACATAAGTAACAACAGGCAAAGCTTTGGCTGGAAGATAAAAGTCTTATAAAAGAAGTCCAAATTGTATTTAGTAACTAATCACATATTTATGTATAACTACCAGACCTTATAAACAAGCAGGGGTAGAGGGAATGTATACTTTTGATGACAAACTGGGAAATTCTCACATTAGTTTTGCCATACAAAAAACTAGTTCCTACCCCTCTAAGCTGAAGGATATCAGGCCTTAAACCTGTCACTTGAACAGTCCCCAATATTTCCAGGCCTCTCCTTCCAACCAAAGAAGTTGAGGTAAATTCTACATTTGGGAGAAAAGAACATTTTTGTGTTGTTGTTTAATAGCCACTGAGAGCTGCGGAGTGTTAAGAACATACCCTAGGAAAGACGGATTAGTAGGAAGTGGCCAAAAGAGGCCATAAAATGTGCATTATAAATGCAATTCATCACATAACTGTGCAATTTGTCAAATGGATATTGTACCTTGCATAGTGTCTTTTGGGACAGAAGCAAGAGAAAAAGGCCTGGGAGATAACGGTTCTATTCCTGGCTCTGCTACTGGCTTTCTTTTTGACCTTGGAGAAGGCTTTTTAGCCAAAATACGTAAACCATTTTCTACTTCTGTTATTGCACATCCAACTTCATTTTGATTAGGCTCGTAGTTGCACTTCTAAAAGCCTCCTGAAAACAGAGAGCTAGGAGACAGCTGGCACAGAAATCTGATTTTTCAGATGTCTGTTAGCCTAGGGGCTGACCCTATATGTCTTTATGCATAAAATAGGGAAGATAAAGCTAACATCTTAAAAGAGATTTCACAAGAGTTAACTTGATATCCACACAGATGTGATTAAAAAGGTACAGAAGCATTTCATCATTCAAGTAAAGTGACCTTAGAATAATTGCTACTGAACAGCACATAGCAGAACCTCATATAGACGGTGCAACACTATGAAGTCATCGAAATCAATAACTGCCAGACATGACCTAGTCTGCTAAAACATAGCTATGCAGCATGAGTCACCTGTCCAGAACTGCCCTCTATCAGTCAATGAGTTGGATATTTGCTGGATATGAAATAACTTCTTAGCCATTAACCAGTGGGTTGGACTATATGAACATTGAGCACATGATCACTATTACTCCTGGAAACTTTGCTATGGCAACACAAGGAATAAAGCTTGTGGTGCTTTCCAATGCAGGAGCAAGGACAGAGAAACCAGACGGAAACAGCTCTACTGCTTTAAGTTGGTGTTGCCCTCCCCTGTTGACCACCAGTCTCAGCACAGCCTCCCCAGCTGCTCACATGTGTACTCCAGTCCACTCCAGCACAGTCTTCAGCAGCTTCACTTACTACACCTCCTCCAAGAGTAGGAAAGCTTATGTTATCTCTCTCTGTGAAGACACTAACCTCTTTCATTGCACCAGTTAGACTCACTTGTCTGGTTATGCTCCACCTAAATCTGTACTATTCTGGCCCCAATAAGCACACTTGCTATTCATCCATCCCCAACTTACACTGCTTTTCTAAGGTGGTGGCTGGGATATCCCTTCAATTCAGAAACTGTGATAAGGACAAACACCTACACTAAGTACACTGAAAAGTCTTTTTGCATCTTGATAAGACCCATGGAGCAGTCTACAGTCTGACAGCATCAGCAAGATGCCTGCATCCAAACAGTGGTGAGGAAGCCAAGAATCACTGGCAGCATCCTCCCCTATGAAAATCAGGAGTTTTCACAGGTGAGCGGGCTGCTGTGATCTGGCTCATTGTGCACTTCATGGACAACTTGACCAGGAGGTAAGTACGTTCACATTCCACCTGCACCTACCCATCTGCCACGTGTGTAGTCAAAGGTCTTTCTTTCTCCTCTGTGATACAGACTTCAGCTCTACAGCAGAGTGCAGGCTTTCACTCCACACGAGCTCTCTGCTTTATGAGTGGCAACTGCATGCAGGGGCTGCATGTAAACCACTGCCATTCAACGCACTGGGAATAAAAATAAAAGAAAGAAACCTCCGTTTTGCTGGGTTTGGGGGTGGTTTTTTTGGTGTGTTTGCTTTGGTTTTCCCCTCTTAAAAAAAAAAAAAAAAGCAGCAAATTAAAACTATTAAAAACATTCACTTCTTTCTGGTCCAGTCACATATGCACTGGATTGGGCTCATTTAGACACTGCATCTCAGCTAATTTAGATGTGATCCAAGACAACTACACAACTCAACTGAATCTACAAAAAAAAAAAAAAAAATAATTCAAGCTTTTCTTTTTTTTTTTTCCACAACCCACCAAGTCTGCAGCTCATTTCAGCCCTATAGAAAATGTAAGAAAACACCCCTGAAGCGATACCACTGAAATCAGAAGGCAAGTTTCAATTACTGACTACAAAAGAAAGAGACAAAATTAACAGGTCTGACATCATAGTGAAATTTTAGTATTGCTTAAACCGGTGTCAATCAATAATAAACCTGTAGAGTTACTCTAAATGAATGTAGATGGGAAATTAAAGTAGACAAAACCCCACACTGACTGTAATGAAATTGCTTATTGATAGTGCTTCACTTACTGTCCAAATAAAAGCTAAGTATATGACCGAATTGTTTTATACACATTCCCTTCCTTTTAATTACAGAGTAAGAGCTGCAATCGTTGTCTCTTCTATCAACTTACTTAGATTTATAATATGGCCTGCTCACCATACTTAAGACAATATAACCTTACACCACAGCAATATTATAGTGCCACATCCTGTATCCTAGCAACGGTTTAGGGCTTGCATTTGATGTCAAAATAATGGGTCCTGCTTAATCTCTTGTTTTTTTAAAGTAGGAGGTCAAACACTGAAATCTAGGAGCTGGTAAAAAAAATACGGAAGAGCATTCTAAAAGTATATCTATGGGGTACATGCTTATACGCACGTGTGCATATATGCACTGATGTGTAAAGGTAAATGGATAGGCACGTGCGTACACAGAATAGATGGTCTACTTTTTGTCTTTAAATTGTTTAGACAGGAATGAAAGCTCAGAAATGGAATGATGTATATCACTTTCAGGTTATCAGAAGCTTTTAACAAATGCAATCTTCTTCCTGCTTTTATCAGCTCACTGTCTTCTATAAGTTAGAGGAAAAGACATCTGACTTACGGTCCCAGTTTTTTCTCATCTAAATTTGGCCCTATCACTACATTAAAAGAAAAAATAGTCTTGTCTCCAATTTCTTGTGCCTTTCCAGTTTACTTTCAAAGATTTGGTTAAAACACACTTGATTAAATGATCTTCCTCCTTGTGACATTTGCCAAGCTATGACATAGCTGAGACTTCTCTGTATTTGACTATTTAGAACATTAATTGCAATGGGAAAATCTAAATAGCTTGGTTTGCAGCAGGGATATGCGGGGGTAACCAGCAATAGTGACCAAATTGAAGGATATTATTGAGTAGCTCTGACTCAGTTCAGAGACTGGAAAGCACTTTGAAAGAGCAGGAGTCACATCTGGGTGGCTATCAGAGAGTCATGTACTTACGTATACATGCATGTACACATGTGTGCACGTACTACTTTCTCTGGAGAACAGATGCAAGACAATCTACAGTTCAGGCTGCGGAAAAGTGAAAAACTGATAGCCATGCTATTATAAATCTTCCCCAGGTAATATAATCCTCCTTTCTTTATGCACAAGTTTGTAATTATTACTTTTAATAACCCTGGGAACACTGTGAACCAGGTAGGGGAATGGGGCATCAGCTATCCTGTGAACAAGTAAACAGGGCTTTGTTGAACTAGTAGTTTTCTAAACACGGCTGGTATTCAAACACTCCGGGTAGGCTCGGGACTATTTGCTCTTCTTTGCCCTCAAGGCCTTGGCAGAACAGAAAAAACAAAGATTGTTTCAAATTGTGTTTCATTTTCCTCTATACCTCAGTCAAAAATGCACAGGGAAAAATCCTTCCCCTTGAAAACTTGTGGTGAGAGTACAAACCAGCCGAAGGTTTTGTACAGCCGTCACTGTTCATCCAACAGCTACGTTAGCAAACCTTCAAACACCTGCAGTACCACAGCTTCGCTTTCCCTTGCTGCACCCCCCTAACCCAGCCCCTTGGGAAGAGCCAGAGAAAACAGCCTCAGAGCACGACCCCGATGTCAACTAACCCCAGCTCTGTGGGACCAGCAGAGGCAATCAGAAGAGCCACACTTGGGTGCCTGGTACAAAGAGAGATCCACAGTGCAACAAGAAAAAACACTGCTAGTAGGAGAGCAATTTCTTTTCGTTAGCTACAATATTTTACTTCTAGCTGCAAACCCAGAGCTTGAAAGGATCCTTGCAAGCTCTGTTTATTTATTTAAACCAATTCTTGCAGCTCTTCTTCTCTCTAAACAATAAAGGTGAAGAGTTTACAGGAGCACGTTGTCTAGAGTTCAACTGTCCAGCAAACGCTCTGCTCCAGCTCTAATGAAAGCCAGCATCCAGTTTGGGAGCCTTCCCCTTTTTTTCCTCTCTTTATGGAAACAGTTTACTGCGTGGGTACATGCACACGGCAATTCACCTCTCTCTGCAATTGTCATGGCAGTCATCCTCTGACAGATATTATTATCCCCTAAAGATGGTGTGTGGACAACCCTATCCCCTGCTAGGCTGTCCCAGTTTTATAAGCTGCAAGTCTGGTCAGCTTACTCTACAGGAGGGGAAAAAAATCCAACAAAGCTGTTTAAAAAGCACAGCTGCTGCCACACTGCTGCATTAATGCAGCCCCAGCAGAGTGAAGAAACCATCCTCTTTCGTTGAAGGTCTTTCCTTCCCCCTGTAGTGACACCACCACCACCAGTGAGGCACTGGGAGCCCTGCCATGGGCTTTACAGGGCAAGAAAATGAGGTCCAGCAGTGAATCCTCCACAACTTCTGCAGCAAGTGGTATATAGGCTAGTGAGGAGGATCAAGTCCCTCCACTCCCCAGCTGCCCTCCCAGCCAATGCTGTTGCAAGAAAACACTTTTAATTTAAGCAACATTTCAGCTTGTGCTTAGTAGCATTAGATGAGCACAGCCCCATGTGCCTGCTTGAACAGAGCTCAGCCTAAGTACAAGCCTAAGTATTGACTCGAACTGAAACTCAAAACAACAAAAGAGATACACATGCAAAGTTTCAATTAATAAATATTTCCTTCTCCAGAGCTATGTGATCCAACACCGGCTGGCAGTGAATAAAAAACAAACAAGAAGCACTTAAATACACTTTTCAAAGAAGAACAGTGCAACGGGAACTGGGATCAAAACGTCACTGCTGTCTGAACATGGTGCTTTCATACAAAAGGATTTGTGTGTGTTCAAAAGAATTAAAAAACCAAAACAGAAAACCAAAACTAACCACACACATCTTGCTTAGGTACTCATTTTTGATGCAGGAAAATTCCCTTCCCATTTCCTGCCGCCGGAGGCCAGATACTCCCCCTTGATCCACGTGCAACAGAAGACTTGTGAATTGTGGAACTATGCAGGTTTTTTCCATCACAGTGTCAAATGTGCTCATTTTACATTTTCATTAGACAGATAAAATGAGAAGCAGATAAGGAGAAAATACAATAATTAAAATAAATGCTCAGACACATAGGTAGAAGGCTTGCTAGCCAGCTTCTGCACAGCCAGTTTGTATAATCCTCTGCCTGAAGTAATTTGTCTCCTTTATTGGGTTTGGGGTTTTCTGGTTGGTTGGTTGATTTGTTTTGGGGTTTTTTTTTGGTGGTTTTGGTTTGGTTTCGTGGTGGGGTTTGTTTGTTTGCTTTTCTTTTTTCCTTAACTACTTGAGTTTTAGCTGGGTTTATTTTTAATGAAGTAAAATAAATGTTATTGACTGTGAAACAAATCTATTCCAAATGTTGTTGGTTAATTGCCATTAGCCACACAAAGCACACCAAAAGCTTTCTCTTCCTTGACCAGATGAAAACTCTGTAGACAGAGTATTTAAAAGGCAGTGGAAGCTGAAATCTTTCAAGGAGAAACAACAGAGCAGCAAACTATGGGAATTCCAGAAAACCTCCTTTTAAAAGAATAAATAAATCAGTCTCAGCTGAGTCACTGTATGGCAGAAACTGTCATTCTGGTACATGCCTGCTTTTTGCTTAGAACAAAGGGACACAAGTCTCTAACTGCTACTACACTACAATAACACTTCAACATCCTTAGTAAATAAATCTCAAGCTGCTGTCAAATGTCCAGCATGATGGACATTTCATTTTTTCCAGTTAACATTTACAGTCACACAAAAAAATAATTGTATGTTGTGCTCATGGTCATCATCCTCTTTGATTTGCTTCTTTCCCAAGAATTCTGTGCTGGTTTTCCAAATCAGTGTCCCACCACATAAATCATACACCAACATCAGAGTACAGCCAGCACAGGACTTAGCAATACACTGTACTGCAGCAAGCTCATCAAGTAAAATTCAAGCTCATATTTACAGCTTAAGTGATTACAAAAGAGATAAGTAATACAAGCTGGGTTTAAGTCTTTGGTTGTAGTTTATGTTACACCAGAAAACTGTAAGTTTTCAGGGTATAAATTTCCTCTCTCATCATCATCTAAAGGTAGCAGAGCACGTCCCCACTGGCATCCTCACCTACAATCTTCCACTGACTTGGAATTTAAATGTCAAAACGAGAACGCTAGTACCAAGTAACCTTCTAAAATGAAGTTAAATATTGCGCATGAAAAAAATACAATTCGAGGCCGATTTCAGTACACCAGCTAAATAAAAAGGTTTAATTTTTGGTCAGATTCAGATAGTCATTCAGATCATCATCAGCTGCTTCTCTAAGAGTGTCTCTGATCCAGCTGGGACCGCACATGTGAATGTGGATTTTACTAGCCTAGTCTTTCCCCTGAGGCTTTAGGCTCTTCTGCTTCTAGTCATAGCTACAAACCTATGAGAAGTCCCTTTCCCATTATGTTGTTGTTTAATATGCTGGCAGTGAAGATATGTAAGACTGCTACAGAATGTTAAAAATTGAAGGTAAGTGTAGTTTTATTTCTTCTCTAGGAATGCAGGTAACCATCAGTGATTGGTAGACTGCTTACCTTCATTTCACAAATACTTTATGTTGTGTTTGTGATTATTTAAAATGCATTACTGACACCAACAGTCATGCTGACGCTCTTACTGTAGCTACTCATTATAAGCAAAAAGAGGGGAAAAAAGCCTGTGAAAGTAATTTGTGACCTTAGGGGAGCCCAGGTGTGAAAAAGACAATAAAAATAACACTAAAACATTTTTTTTTTTTTGTTGCCAGCCTTTTCAAGGGAAACATCTGTGCTGGGACAGATACAGGTACCAGCCTAAAGAAATGTCAGGTAAGAGTGAACAATACAAATATTCATGGCCATCTAGTGGAATTCTTCCCATGGACCGCAGAATCCAGAATGCTAATTTCAGTTGATGTGAGGATGTACAATTTATCTGGTGGCATCAATTTTAGTATTTTTATACAACCATCACATTATGTAAATGATTAACAATGCAAATATTCAGCATCTGCCATTCCAAGTGTTCTCTGTCAGTAAAAGGGTTTAAAAGGTTTTGATCTCCATGTGCTGAACTGCTGAGCCTAGTAGTCTTGCACTTATGCCAGTGTAAATTAGCAGCAAGTCAAGTTAAACTGGAGGGGGGGAGGGGGGGAAAATGGTGCAAAGGCAGAATTAGATTCTGATATCCACATTTTAATTAGCACAGGAATTAGACTTGAAATGCACTGCAGTGAAGTCAAGAAAAGTGCTGTTGTTTGGTAAAATTAATAATTATAAAATAAATTGAACATAGTTAAGATTAATAGCATTGACTTAGGTTTTTTAAGCTGCAACATGAGTTGCTTGACCAATTGTAGCTGCTGTTTTACTCATTCCACTTTCTTGACATAGTGTAGCAGTGAACTAAGTTGATGCTTTTTAGTTGTTTTCAAACAGGTTTCCAAAATGGTGAGAAGTAACACAATAGTTGTATGTAATGGCAGAGTTTTGTTATTCAGTTTAACAGAGACTCTGGGAGATATTTCCCTGAGAACAACTTAGTGTGCACCACTCAGTCCTATCACCCGTGCTTCAATTTGCCAAGTTCAAATACGAAGTATCAGCTGCTAAATAAGAGGCAAGCTTCTCTTGCTAGGCAGATAAATAGCCCCTGAGGTAAGCCTTTAGTCAAGCAATGGACCAACTGGAGGAAGTTTGCTGTCTATTAGATCTGGGTTACCATTCATTAGACATGTCTTGCTGCTTATCTGTGAACTCTCTGCAAGACAAGACTCCATTTAACATGTAGGAAGAACAACTAATTAGCAGCTTTTTTTTCCTCTGACTAATACAATTCCCTTCTAGCTGCTCCATAAAGAAGATTCAGTGGAACACCTCTGTGAAAGTGGTGGAATTCCAGGTAGTTATGGTGACGAATTTCATTGTGAATGAGGATCAATGCCCCATACTACTTTGAATAGTAATTTCTTAATTCTTATTCAAATCCAGCCATCAGGATAATATAACTTGAACTGAATTGGCCATGTGATCCTGATGGCATCCCATTAATGGGCTGTTCACTTAATTTATGTAATTTTAAAAAATTAAATAGTCATATTTTAAATCCCTACTGCAGTCCTTTAGATTGAAAGTACATGTTTAAAAGTTATAGTATCTTTATAAATCAGTATGTCTGCACTTCTTAGTTTGTTGACTGAACTTTCCCAAAGTTTTAATTCATCTTATCTCTCTCCTGCCTGTGGGAAGATAGTGAAATCCCAGCATTGAGCCATTTCATACCTACTTACTAACCATGATATGTTCCACAGAAAACAAGCCCCTATCTGTATGAATTGGTAAACAAACTAATGTTTTCTATATGTACAGTGAGAGAGTAAAAATCCATTTATGGGGACACTTTCACTGATGGTCAAAAGCCAAATAAACCCTCTCTCTATGTAAAATGATCACAAATGCAGTTATTAATAACAAAAGCTTACAGGCCTAATTCTGCAAGATGGTGAGCCTCCTCCTCCAAGACAACGCGGACCCAAGGTGATCAGCACCTCCTGTGAAGCATTTGGCAACCGTGGCCTAAAAGGGTCATTGCAGATACTCCATGATGTCCCAAGAGCACAGCTGCCCGAGCAGTCCAGGGAAGGTCCAGCCTGGAGAGGGTGTGCCACTGGGAAAAGCAATGCCCCATCTATCTAAGGCTATTTATAAAGCTTGCACTAAACATTTAGATCTGAGCCCTAACTTGGCTAGGTGTCAAGGACCACACTGAAAAAAAATACCACCCTATACCCTCATTAAGAAAATGCATGAAGCACCAATTTCTATTTCTGGTCACAGTTGTAAGCATCACCAGAGTTACAGCTGCTTTATTGTGGTTTCTCAAGAATTTCCTTGATAAAAAAGGACAACAGAATTAGCTGAGCCTTTTGGAAATAGTTGCACAGTCCAGCTGTAAAACAATGTCAAGTAGCTGGCAAGAAAACAAAACAAAACCCCATAATACAACAGTAGCGAAACGTCTACCAGCAGCAGCACATTTGCCCTCTAAAGTTCGTTATTTGTAACTGGGAAAAGGAGGGACGGGGAAGAAGGATCCCCATAGCCTGGAGACCATGTGAAATCTTATAAAGCCACTACCCAGACTGGTACAGAAACCTTTTTGGTGATGGGCATGTCATGATAGCTTGCTAGAGAACACGCTTCCTTTTAGTGAGACCTGCAGGCACTGAGACCATAGACGTGCTTTATGTGATAAGGGAGAAGAGTTTAACACTCTTTTCTTTCGGAGGAAAAGACACTAGCAAATGGCATACTAGGAGCAAGGACTGAAAAACAAAGTAATAAATTCTTCAGAGTAATTAGCCTTTCTTATTTTATGCCAAAGAATTACAAGCTGTGTCATTTCCTGGGAGAAGGCAGCTAAGATACAGGACTCAATCAAGAGGACTGGATTTATCAAAGCCTTGGGCAAGCAGCTCCAGGCTTTTCCTAAAAGATGCCAATTTCTGCAAGAATCAAAGATGATCAATGGTTTGTACCTGCTGGGAAGACAAAGAGAGGGGAAGCTTTCACCTGTGCTTACGGTTGTGTACAAGCCTATTCCATGTGCGTAGAGCAAGGAAGGATCATCCATGCACTATTACATCCCTGGAGTTTTAGAACATTAAATTATTACTGTAAAAGCAATAAAATATCCAGAAAAAGTCAATATGGCACATATTAATTTCATTGTTTGCATTTTTATACTATTCTGCCTGCATTGTTTGATTACAAAAGAGAAATTTCATGTCCCTCCCTCAGTTTAAATTTGGAAATGCTGAGGAGCTGTCTATATAGGAAGGTTACAAATAAGTGCACTAGCCATTTCTTATTACCTATCTTCGCAGGCAAAGCTCACATGAGAAGAGGAAGAAAACTTTTGTGGTTAAAGGAGAAAGTGAAGTACCATCTGTGTACTAATCCAGTATCTGCTTAACTTCAGAGTACACTTCCATGTGTAAATTTAATGCTCCCTCACAAGTCAAATTCTCCCGTACATCAGTACTCTTCATGTACATACTAAGATTATACTTGCATATAATCACAGTGATCAACCCCATATTTATTCCACCTGGAATCCTTCACATCCCTGCCTGTTTGACTTGCATATATGATGTCAGCTGTTAGACTGAACATCACGAGTGGTGAGAAACAACTTTAACTTCAGAGTGACACAATCAAGACCAAACCAGGTTAGCTACTATGACCTCAGCAGTCTTCTCTTAGACCAAGTGGCAACCCAATAGCTGCATTTAAGAATCAGACAAACAGAAAACCCCAACAAGACCCCACAGAGAAACAATGGATTCACTTGTCACGTGCAAGCAGAGAAAACAGGGCACTTGGCTGGAACCCAAAAGACATGAATGACAGGTAATATTTTCAAAGTTATCTAAGGTCTAGATATAGTTTGCTCAACATCATGGTGCCTGAATTTCATTTGAACATGATTTCAAGGTCAGTGCTGAGCAATACCTGAAAAACCTTAAAAACCCACATTTAAGAACCAAAATCCCAATTGGGGGTGATAGTAAACATCTCTGAACACCAACAAAGCCACGGTTAGGCATGTAGATGTATTTGCTCTATAGCCTTTGCAATCAGTGATGAAAGAAGATGACTTTGGTTTCCATTAAAGTGCTCTCACTGATTGTGTACTGATTGTGATTTGTCAAACCACATCATTCTTCACATCCAACACCCTTGCCTGGCGGTCTCATCTTCTCTTTTTGGATTGTGAATCCCCCTAATCTGGAGAACATGTGTAACCTGTTTACCTCTTTCCTTGCAGAAGTCAACATGTGCTTGCCCATCTCAACTCAACACTAGCACGCTCAGTGAATGGGCCTGGGATAAGAATGAGACCTGACGCTCAGGTCTATCGTTACCACAGTGCTGGCTGGGAGGTTTTCATTTTGCTTAGTTAAGAAGTATAGTATTTGTACAGACACAATAGCATATAAGAGATCATGTCTATCTTTGGATTCTGCAGAAATGTGCTTCACTGAGTTCCTAGTACTCAACTCTTTCCTCAGAAAGAATATGCAGCATCCCAAACATTGAGTGAGTGAATGGAAACCCAGAAATAGAGTCCTGTAGATCAATAGATTTGACTGAGAAAGCGTTTGCATTCTCAGGGGTAGAGATCATTGTGTTTCTAAGTGGATCAGAGATATGATCCTCAGCCGCTGTGAATGGAATGGAAACTGGACGCCATCAGCAGGAGATACGAGCGCTGATGTGGTGAGGTAATGTGGTAAGGAATAGCAGAGTGGAAGGAATGCACTGCCTCTGCCCTGAGGAATCTTAAAGTTAGCTGAATCTGGTATTCAAACACCGAGTGAAGCAGGGGGTAAGGAAAAGAGAGAAAACATAAAAGCACAGCATTTTTACAAGAGAATAATTTCTGAAAGAAGGACAGGCGCCACTCAATTTCTCTGGACAATGAGCTTAAGGTGCACCTGGTACTTAGTACGAGTTTATCCTCCCCATATGAATATAATAAGTAGGTGACTGTCAACCTCTTGCCAATTTGGGAATCAAAATACCACTTCCTCACACTGAGACATCTCCAGTGGGGATGGCATGGGCCAGACAGCTGGGGTGCTCAAACTGGAATGTCAGACCATTGTGCCCAGGAACCACTGCATGCAGAAGGCCACCACGAATGGGACACACCTTATAAACCATCTCTTTTGAATAGCACCTCCCTGCACTATCAGTCAAAACCCATGAGGTAGCTCACAACTAGCAACTTGCTACAAACCTGCCACTGACCTTGCCAGAGGCACAACCCTGGGAAGGAAAGGTACAGCTGAAAAGTGATGGATTATTTGCACAGAAATGCAAACTAAACCCAACCTCAAATGGATGATACTTTTACAAAAAAATATCTCAAAAGAAAGGTTAAGTTCCTCTCTAGCATCTGTATAGATAATACCAGGATTCATGTCTGCTTTGAATGATATCAGTGGTAAGTTTTGGTTCTGTCTCTGATGAGAAGGGCGTTAGCCTGAAAATTAATATAATGAGTCTATCCAAGCTACAGCTGCTTTTGTGGAGTCCTTAAGGCATTGACTGTGACCTCTCTAAAGCCAAGATGCTACTGTTTGGTTTATTCAGAGAAGGTAGCTGCCTTGTCTTTCTTCCACGTGAAAGATAATACAGCTCTAATGCACAATGGTTATTAGCCTTTCACAATAATTTCTATTATTGTCAGGAACACAGAGGATAAAGCATAATTCCAAGCCTACCTCAGGGCTACATTTCATGGTCTAGAGGCGGGACCTGGGAGTAAAATATTCACACTGCTGCCTTTATTTTGAAATCGTGTACTGTAATGCTTGTAATTATGACTACTCTAATTCAAAATTACAGGGTATTCCTTACCCCTTCTGCAAGTTAAAAATACCATAGCCATAGGACAGTCAGAATCTGCCACTAGGCGATCGTGCTCCCAAAAGAAGTAAATGCACAGACCACAGCTGCTTTTCTGCCTCATCCTCTCCCAGCAGTTAAGGACTAGAAGTCCAAATGAAGATGGGATCTGACCAGAGAGCCACCATGCAGATTTTACTATTGATGGTCACTCGGTACATATTCCAAGGTCTAACCATGGACACTCAATTGTGTTTTACATGCATTATATTAACATTTCCATTGGGAAAGGAGGTGGGAAGTGCAGGGAGAGACAGAGAAAAGGCAAAATAAAACCTTATTAGACACAATTCTTGGCAAGTAACATCTGCCTGGCACATAGCAGACCGGATCATGGCAAGGAGATAGTGATGCACCATCAGCACTTCCAAATTCTACCAACTGCAGGCCTTGGGGCAAGCAGAAAAGGCAGAAATGAAATAAAGCTCTGTCATGTCATCTCCCTATATCACACACCCCTCAGCAGAAGCCCAGAGGCAAAGGCTCAGGTCAAGAATTAAGTAAAATTAAAAGAAGGAAAATTCTCATTGTTGCTCCCAAAAGAGCTTCTTTGGGAAAAAATTCTCATTGTTGCTTTTCAAAGGAGCGTCTCTGTTATACTGGAAAAGCCTTGCCAGGACTTTGCAGTCAAATGATAGCACCCCCTGCATTGTTCAAGCACTGTCAAGGGGCATCATACTCAGAAGATAAATCCAGCCCTTGTACTCCCCAGATACTGGTTTTAAATACCTCTGATGACATCCAACTGCATCCTATCTGGGTATGCCTCAAACATCTAGCATCGCATTTGGTTACATCTACAAAAACACCAGCTAGGAAGAAGGAGATCATGAAGAATGATTTTACTCTTTTATTTGAGCAAAAGCTAAACATATGGACCCTGGCACCAAAAGTATGGAATCTGTGATAAAACATATGGATATCCATATGGAAAAAAAAAAAAATAAACCCTTAAAAAAAAAAAAAGCCTTCTTTGCCAGAAATCCTGCTCTTGCATTTTTATCCTCTATGCACAGTGCACCCCCTTCCCTCCGCAGCACAGCACTGCCTGCCCTTAGATTAGGATGTTATAAATTCACATGCAAATTTCACAAAATGCTATACTGTTATCAACTTTATTAGATTTAGGAATACCGTCTCACTTATGTTTTTTTATTCTCTTAAACCCTTTCATCACTTAATAGCTCAGAAAGTAATGGATTTCTGTAAAAAGGAGAAGCTTGTTACAATCAATCCTGTTGCTCTACCTCTGCTCGACGCTCAACTAATGAAACTTATTTTTCTTCAGGACCTCTACAAGAAATCCTTTCGTAGGAGAAAAAAAAAACCAAAGCCAACCAAACATTTAATATGCTGCTGGCTTGTGATATTGCAACTGTATTATTCCTTTAGGTGTCCATCCAGAGGTTTGTAAGAGCTATTAATTATATTTTACTCACTAATTTCTAGCCTGTAGTGAAACAAGAAGCTGCTGAATCTTATTTAATATAATATACCAACTTACAGTCTAGCTAGATGCCCTTACACTACGTTCCAACTCTGAATACTCAAAAGTTCATTTTCCTTTTAAGTAGTGAGGGTAACAACACCAGAAAAGACAACTTTATCATAACATTTATATCTTAAATAGTCCCACTGCTGAGGATCACAAAGTCTGTCACCATGTCAGCCTCCTCTAAGATCTTATTTAAAGCATGCCACCTTCATAAGAGTTTTTAAAAACGTTTCAGCTCCTTCCTTTGACATTCTTAGAATGAAGAGGCATATAAGAAAAACAGGAAATACACAGCTTTCAACTTCATTATTAAATGCTTTGGTAACAGGTTAGGAACTATTCATAGATATACTGCTTTAGCTAAACATATCAGGCAGCCAGCACCTCCAAGCCACAGTCCTGCCTGTAGTGCCTGGCGTGCATCTTCTCTCCATCACTGTTATGGTCCCCTCCAACCCTGCAGTGGGGGCTCCAGAGCTTGTCCCTGGGCCCTGGGCGCTGCCCAGTGGTGCTACCCCACGTCACACTGCCCGTGAAGCTGTCCAGAAAGCCCTCCTCAACATGGGGCAGCCAGCAAGTGGCTTGGCCCCTGTTGTGCCAAAGAACTACACTTGCTCATAATACACATATGCAAAAGTATATGGATATGCTTATTTCACTACAGAAGCAAGAGAAAAGAAAACAAATTTGAGGTTATTTTTACATCAACAATGAATCAACATTTTACCAGTTCCTGATACCTCTCCACCGGAGGGCAGAACATGAAATATCTGAATGCAAAGCAAGAGAGTGTATCTACTGACCCATCAGAAGAAGATACAGACCAAGACACTCCCTCAAACAGGACTCCATACAGCTTAAAAGCAGCCAATGAAATATTTCATCTTGGGTTTATTTATTATTAATGTAAATATTTGCTGGGGGTATTTTCTGCAAATGTTCAGGACTGGAAAACAGAAATATCATGAGAAAAGTTAATAATATTGTAGGCATCTTTTTTTAGAAAGAGGATGCTGGATGTATCCCGGGAACAACAAGCAAAACTTCATTTCCATCGTCCAACTGCTCAAAGTCTGCAGCACAATATGGTTTTAGCCTTTTCTAAAGTCAGTTGACAAAAAAAAACCCAAACCTGATTTCCTACACTTTTGTCTCTGCTCTACGGCCAGTTCCAGAACCATGCATGAAGGCTACATGATGTAACCAATCATGCAATACTTAATTAGGAGGCAGCTCTTTCCAATGTAAAGTGTTATGTTCCTAAACATGGGAATTACTTCTCTACCTTATCACAGTTGGTACAGTTACTAAAATCTTGATTACTTTTCTTTATTCACCTGGGTAAAAGATGTTTCTTGTTACAACAGATCAAAGAAGGGCAATAAGGAAGGCAATGGCTTTGTGTGTGGGTACATCCAGCTACTGAATTTGATCCTACAAATATCTCACAGGGTTAATTTTACCCACATGAGCAGCCTGCTTGCATGAATAGTAACTCACGTGCAGAAGTGTTTGCAAGACTGAGCCCTAAATCCACTAAATTAATGGTGGAAATATATAAAATATATAATTGATGAACAAGTGAATTAGGATTCTGCTCAAAAGTAGGTAGAAAAGGATTATCACTCAGGCAAGCTCTCTCTCCAGTGACTGCTCCTGACTGATAGATTTGTATAAGGCTGAGTTTCTGATTAGGTCTGAGATATGAATGCTTCAAAATGTAGGAATTAAAAATAACAAAGAGACTTTCTGAAAATGAAATGCAATACCCAATTCAATTAGAAGAAAATGCTATGATCTGGAATTGAACCAAGACTTTGGGATAATATTATTCATTCTGTGCCAAGTTTAGTGATGTTTTCCAAAATGCCAGTTTACTTCAGTTTATGGAAAAAAAATTCCCCTTCCCCCCCCCAATCGACCTTTTCACCCAGACCAGAGGCTGCTAATTTCATTAAAGTTGTTAGATATTTTCTCAGAGTGCATCCACGCCAATCCTAATATTTCATTCCCCTATTTCCATCTACATTCTGCTTGCATGGAAGTGGCCTGACAAATCTATAACCGTGGCATTACGTTTCCTGCACTTGCCGCACCTGCTGCCAATGTGTTTCATTACTCGGACTCTGAGAACATTGCGGAGACTTGGAAAAGTGCTGCCCGTCCAAAGCAGCCCTCTCCCTGACGGCTAGCGGTCATAAGCCCCTGGGTCAGGTAATCTGCTCCGCGAACATCCCAGAAGAGCCTGAATCAACTCGACTGACAGTAGATGAGCCAATCCTGTCAATTCATAGAGCAGCTTGAGCTCATCATCTGTATTTACATAGTTCCTCAATCAAACTCCTGCGCTCTGTAAACTACATTTATTACCCTTCGTACAGGCCCGATACGGTTTTACAGTTCGCTCTCTTTACAGTAGAAGCAGCCAGAGATCTACTCCTGATAGCTATTTTCTCCCTTAATTCTCCCTTTTAAGAGGGAGGGAACAGTCATTACTTGCCAAACCAGCACATGTTCACAGAGAGAGTGCGGTCAAGTGGTCAGGAGCAGAGCTGATGTTAATTAGCAATGAAATAAGGAATGAACCAGCATTAGCCCTGAGACTAATCAATGGGAAAATCACTCCAAGCAGGCAGCTTAATGAAGTACTATACAGCTGTTTATTTTTAGTTTGTTTTAGCCTGACAACAAAATCCCGATTAATTAAAAGAAAAAAAAAAAATCTTTCTAAACATATTTCTTTGCAGAGCCTTGCTATAATTCCAGTTTGGTCGGCTTTTTTATTACATCTGTCTATGCCTTTCCCTGGCAATTAAAGACACAGCTAGAAAAATTAAGGCAGGTCAAAAAAGCGTGTACCCATCAGTGGCACATGTTTGTCATCAGCAATAACCTGTCACCTCACAGGCAGCCCATTCAGGGCCCTTCACAGCACTTGACTCCCTGCCCCTCTGCAGCAGTAGATGGAAGGCAGAGCATCCCAGTCACCAGCCAGCTCCCAACACCCCTGTGTCAGGGATGGGCTGGTGGAGGGAAGGACAAGTGCCATGGTACTACTTAGGTGAGGCAGCCTTGATCTTCTCACCATCACAGAGTGCCCCTGTGGTGAGAACACCAGTGCACAGTGCCCAAGTACATTTGAAAATCTGGGCTTTGCTCTCAGTATGATGCGATTCCTTGCATGCAAAACAGATGCAATAGAACTTCCCAAACATTTGCATTGGATGACCACAAGTGAATCACATACTACCTGCCAAATAAGTTCCTGCCCCTAGCCAGACATCTGAGGACAACAAGCAAGCAGCCACCCCACTGGCTTCTCTTTTGGGCATCCCTGTGCTGTACACTCTTCGGGAGATACACTTTTAGGGGATAACACCAGCCTTCTCCCATCATCTTACTGCACCTTCTGTTCTCAGCCCCTCTGTGCCACAAGCACAGTCTGATCCTGTATCTGTCTGTCCTGGGTTCACACTTGATGACGGCCTCATAATATGGCCTTGATTTAACCAGTTGAAAATCACTGCAGTTTAAAATGCTGCAACAATAACAAGCAAAAAATTTGATGCTTTGCTTAGTTTCTTTCTTATGAAGATTCAAAATCCACTCTTCAGTGATTTCCCACACAACATCAGGATATAAAATGATATTTACATGACAATAAAATTAGTTACAGTTTTGACTTGAAATTAAAAGGAGGAGTTTTAATGCCAAGAGTAACATGAGTTAGAGATGCAGGAGCACAACAACCCTCCTCATGCCCAGTCCCCACCTGCAAGAGTGAAAACAGGCACCGGTAAAAGGTCAACTGAAACCTGCTTTTATAGGATTTACTTTTTTCCACTGTGTATTTTAGACAATTCATTGTTTGTTTGATCAAAGTCCTCTCATATGCTAACAGAAGTGTGATTTGAGGAGTTTCTTAATCTTTCCAAATATAATCAATAAACCACCTCTGAAACTGTGTCAAAGTAAAAAAGGGAAGAAAGAACATGACTGTCTCATAGACAGTCTCATGCAGATGCATGTGTGTCCTTAGGAATTTTACTCATCTGTTTGTTGCACTGTGCATCACTCTGCGATCCTTTAGGTGAGCACTCTACCTTGTACCCAGCAAGATCAGCATGAATCAGGCAAACTGCTCCTCCCCAGGAAAATGAGAAATCTTTAAACTGATATTATCGGCTCCTCTGTGACAGAGACAATTTCTAAGTCAAATTCACCTCCTGAAGATGGAGACATTACAGTAAATGTGTTCATTAGACCTCGAGTGAAAAGCCTTAATTAAGATGTACTGTGTTTGCAAAATGAGAAACAACACTGAAGATACTCAAGTACAGTAAATATATCTTTATCACTGAGCACAGCAAGACAGACAACAGCTTCCATTAACACCCAACATAACACAAAAAAATTAGTACTAGAGATGTATTTTAATCATACTGTTAGAAAACTTTTGACACAGCATAATATAGGGAGCATACAATATTAGACAGACATCTGCATTCTTAAGCATGAATTAAGTTTAATAAAGACTTATATATAAAAAGCTAGTTTTACCAGTTTTTCTTCTTTGATCATTAGTTCTACAACATGCTGAAATAAATCTTGCTGCTTTCACTTCAAGAAGTCCATTCATGTGAAGATCCCACAATTCACAAACTTGAGTTAAATAAACTGTCTTGTTTATGGGAGAGGCGATCGATATAAAAGAACTGACTGACTATTAGGAAGCAGAGGTGGAAGTTTATTATTATACCTGTTTAACAGTTGTATTATGAATTCCTCAAGCTTAGTGCACACCAACACAGTAGGTGAAAAAGATCCTTTTTTCAATAAAGCACTTACGAAAATGTAAGTCTTGCTACAAATAAACGATCCGATTGAAAAGATCCACTACTCTTGCAGTTCATTTCAACTAACTTGTTTGTGATTACTTGCAAGGAAACGTGGGTGATTATCAAAGGTACCTACTCATTTAGGTACCCGATTTGATTCAGTTGTAAAGTTTGATTTTTCAGAGCTTTTCCTTTTTTTTTTCCTCTGTCTTTTTTTTTTGTTGTGTTTTTTTTTTTTTTGGGGGGGGGGGGGGGGGAGGAGGAGGGGGAGAAGGGGAAGAGCCACAGTGAAACAATTATTTGTTAAAAAGTGCAGACCTGAAAAACAACATCACCAGCCAGGTAATCCCCTTTATAGGCCGATTTGATAGCTGAGGGAAAGCTAAACAAAGGCACAGTGCTCTGCAACCACAACAGCTGGGTTGAAAATTGCTGCAGATTGTTAAGAGGAGCTGCAAACTAGAGATAGGCAATGAAAAGCTTAGAAATGATAGTTCTAAAAAAAAGAAAAAGACAAATTACTCCAAAGACCATATTCTTTAAATTGTTGAAGCAAAACATGTTTATTTGATTTGTTTGTATGCCTATTAAAAAAAAATGCTACTTTGGGATTCTAGGAACCCAGTCTGTCAATTTTTCAGCTTCTGCACTTTCATGGTTGCTTAGAGCTGTTTAATGCAAATACACTTCCAATATGAGATTTCATGCCCCTAAATTACACCCAGTTAAGGGCGAATGAAAATGTAAGGTAAATAACTATAATCAGCCATATTATCCTTTCTCTTGGCACCTCTCACTTTACAGGCATATTTAAAGGCATCTCTGGGGTCCTATCCTTTTTAACAAGCGGCAGCGTATTTCCTGGAATATTACTTACGATGCTGTGCTGTGAACATTACACAGGTTAAAATGTTACCTAGAGACCTAGAAAGAATTGCATCTGTTGCAGAGCCATGCTTGTTGCCGTGTTTAGGAACAACTGAAAAGATGAAAGAAAGTGTTCAACTACGGGATGAAAAAGAGATTAGGACTGCTTAAGTCAAGCTTTCACATCTGATGTTGTTGATCAATGCTGTTGGGGTGCAGCAATTTAAGGCAAGAAGAAGGAGACACACTTCTGGTATTCACTGAGGATGCTCTGAAAAGCACTCAGGATTTCAGTTAACATAAAGGAAAAGTACGGGAACTTAAGGATGTTTCACTCGCACTGGTATTTTTAAGCTAATAAAACCATGCTTGAGAAGGAAAGGTGATCTGGGCATAGCTATTAACAGCCTCATAGTCCTTTGCTGTCTCCATGAAAAAGTAGACAATGATAAGCAATAATCAAGGAGTAACTAGTTATTAACTTGGCAAAGAAAAGACAGGAAGAATGGGAACCTTCAGAAGGATATATATCCCCAAAGTCCTTCAAAACAAATCTGGATTATTCTGAGCAGGCTCGAGCTTGCAGTTGGGCAGTTTTCTGCTTTGTTTTACAGGAAGATAACTTTAGGTTTCTACAAATAGATATTCTTCTGCTTCAACTAAAAGTGACCTGACTCAGAGGAACCCTGTGAGGGAATAAATTCCTGCAGACTCTGATTAGCTTGTCTCTCACATGAATCCCAACTGCTATCATACCTCTATTTACCAGCTTTTTATTATCCAAGCTATTTTTACATCATTAGTTTGCAGATCTACTGATGCTGAGGTTCTGCTTTCTCCTAGGAAGCAGTTTCTCCACAAATCAAATTTCATGCAGTCATTTGTCTTTTGTGAAGCAGCCTGCAAAGCTCTCAACCAATTTATCCCCCTGCAGAAGGTCTCACCTAACAACTTAAATGATGCTTGCTTAGCTAAGTTATGTTAGACCCTGCGTAGATAGATTTCTCCCCTTGTGTTTTAAGAAAGGGTAGGGAAAAAGTAGCAGGAAACAGGACACACAACTGTTTGTGTGACTGGCATGCAGGGTAACCTTCAGAATGTCGAGATTAGCCTCAGTTCTCCATCCATAAACCATTATGATAACAGCTTCACAGGGTGAAGTTCACTTTTCGTAATCCTCAGATGAAAAGTGCTGAAGAGGAACAAACTAGGATAAATAATGGACTGCCCTGGTTAGGGTACATCAGGCTGCTAAATACATCAGTCTCTAGGTCTTTCAATATTACCACAGTATTTCTGCTATCACAGTGAAGCAATGTGATAGCCTTTCTGATCCTTCATCAGCTCAGGAGCACCAGAAATGCCTGTGGAGTTCCTGTGAAACACAAGCAGGCGTTTCTGGTCAGACTGAAGGACAGAACAGTTTGATTTCTGCTTTCTGTCACAGGCTCAGGATGAAAGCCATTTATTTATTAATTACAAATAACAACTATATTTTCAGTGGAGTAGGGATTTGGAACAAAATACTGAAACCCTGGTTTCTCTGCAGATCAGGATGGGGGTTTTGGGCAGCCAGACACATACAGACTTACTTTTCCTACTCTCTTCCAGAACTGCCAAGCATCTTCCCTCATCTGTGCAACACCACTGATGCCACTGCCAGAAAGCCACCTCTTCCCAGTGCCAGGGATGCTCCTGACACAGCAGTGCATCACAACAATCTCAGGATGCCAGGTCACAGGAAAGAAAATGACTGCTCTTCCAGGAATGACACCTTAAGCCTCATTAAACTCACTCAGCAAATGTAAAACCACCCCCACAAAAGCCCCTTCCTCTTTAATGCGTTTCATCTACAGTTGCAGTAAATACAGCTGGAAACATGATTTTCAAATATCTGGGTTTCTATTATGTGCTCACCTGACCCTCAGCTTGGCCCCTGACAGAGGGAAGCTGGACACAAGGCTGATTTTTCTTTCTGAATTATAAGACATTAAGCACCTAAACTCCCTCATAAAAGATCTGAGGCATAAGCTACGTAGCACCTATACAAGTAATGCTTTTTCCCCACTTAATCCAGACCTTAATGATCAAGAGGTATCAGAAAATTGTCAAAGGAGATAAACCAAGTTATACCTAATAACACATCTACATCTCCTCACCAGCATCAGCTGATCTGGGAGCTTCATTCCTGCATTAGGGATATACAAAGACCTCAAAACTTAAATGTCCATTTATAATTGTTGATTCACTGGGGAAAGTAAGTCATTGTGTACTGAGTCTCTGTTACAGTTAGTGATGCTTTGAGCCTCTCAGGATAAACTCTGTAAATAAAGATGCTATGGGACGAAACGATGCTTTCTTCTTTGCCTGCCACATGGCACATTTCCTTTGCTTTCTGAAGGGTGCAACAGCTTATATTTCACTGTAACAGGGATCAAGAAGTGCTAGGGGGTATCACCACACTGTCCCCAGTACTAGCTCACAGAGGAATCATTACCTCATGTTACTTCTTCTCTCATCCCCTCCACAAAGAAAACAACTCAAGCAGCGTTTTGTTTGCACTGTAAACAAGAGCCCCTGTGGTCATGATAGGGAAGGCAAGAATGAAGTCAACTACGCACACGGCGCACGAGACCAGGCATGTGACTGGAAAGTTGTGGGGAAGTCCACGTATCCATTTCAAACCATCCTACAGGAAAATCCTGCCTGGAGCACAGGCTAACTCTGCACTGGCTGTAGAGCACTGGCTTTTGACAGGTTTCTATTGATAAAACCTCAACAAACTCGCAATGCCCAAGATTAACACACTTGAGGTTAAAATCATTGCTAAGCTGTCCATGAGTCCATAGAAGACGTTTGGGGAAAAAAAAAGAGAGTTAAAACCACTACTGTAGAGCAGCCAATTGTGCTGGAGGCACAAAGCCACTCATCACAGTTTTTTGTCACAAGACTATAATAAAAATACCCAAGCAAGGTCCAGCTACAAGGAAACTGAAAGATAAACACCCAGAATTTCAAAAAGGATTTAAAACTGCCTGGAAGCCAGTGCTAGGATGCTCATGGAGACTGGCGCTGCCTCACACTCCTACATGCTGTACAAAACAGATTAGCCCTACTCCTTCGGGTCCAGGGACACCAAATGGCTGTGGGCTACAACACAAAGGTGTAAATATCTGGGAAGATGCCATCTTTTGCCTGAAGGGAACATCATCTTCTAATCACCTGGAGATAATGAAGATCATGCTTTGTGGACATCACAATGTGAGAAATTTTAAGCAGGTTCCTGAATTACAGGCTAGAGGGAGTGACTGCAGGCACATATTTTTAGATGAACACTAGTTACCAACTTCTAGCAACTCCTCCTGCCCTTCGCAACCATCAACTCCATTTTAGAGGTGTTCAGCCATTAGCTGTTCCTCAAGCATTCCTTGATCAGGCAAAGGCAACCAGCCATCTTGCTGGCTGGCACTATGGTCCTCGACAGGAAAGGGCATGGAGAGAAGTCATCTGCATATCTCAGCAATTTGGCACTTGTATCAGCACTGCATTTTCAGTTTATTTAATGCCTGTGAGTAACTGGAGAGAAAAAAAAACACTATCAACTTTTAGGACCTTCCAAGTGAGATACCTAGGAACAGAGGTGCTGCTCAGCAGTGTGTCCTTTCTGAAAGAAGCACACAAGCCATTCTAGAGCATAAAAAAACCTGCCTTTAGTCCTTAATGAAACACAGCAGGGTGTGGGAACTTTAACTCATCACATGCATAAGTTTTCCCACTGAATTCTGTAGAACATCGATCTAAGTCTGTATTCATGGACATTACACTTTCGGTGAGTTGAAATGCTGTTCAACGTCATCACCACAGTTAAGTATAATCTTTGCCCTTCACACTTTCAGTTCAATAAATGGCTCTTTTTTCTGACTGGCACTATATAGCCCACAGGTAATGTCAGGTCAGAAGGAAAAACACATGTATAAGACACTTACAGCCTTCGGCCTCAATTCTGCAAGCAGTTCTGCAACCTGGTAGAAGTAGGATTTAAGCTCTCCCAACATAAAGAGCTACAGAAGTTTTGCTTGTCATCTTTTTGAATTATTTCAGTTTTGTGTCTCTCTCAGTCTTACTCAGTTTGGCCTCTAAAAACAGACTGCTTATTTTGCTTGTTGCTTTCTTCTCATTTCCTATCAGTTTTCAACTCCAAGTCACAGTCAATGGGGATATTTGGCTGACCAGTGACAGGAAAGATTTTTACAGCAAATTATTTATTACATTTTAAGAGTCATTGAGAAATAATGAATTGTAAAATCATAAAAGCTGTTGCTTCTGTCAAAACAAGGTCTAAAGTAAAGTGTTTAACCAACAGCTGCCACTGCTCCTTTAAAGACTATGCAGGCAGCACTGGTGAAGGCAGGCATTTATTCCTGCCTTGAATCATGCTACTACACAGCTTGATAAAGAAAGGAGGCTCTCTATGGACTTTATGCTTCTTCACAGTGTACTCTGCTGACAAAAAGTGTGGAAATCTCCACTATGCTTTTCATTCTGCTTCCTTAAAAATGTACCTTTATGTAGATTTGTCTGTGTCTGAGGGGTTTCCTCTCCCTCTGCTCCTGCTTAGAAAGACCCCCTCCCTCAGGTGGAGAGAACCGTGACCACATCAGGGCTGACACTCTGCTTTCTCCCAACTCTGCACCCAACTACCACAAAAGACAGATACAACTCTACTAGAAACAGGTTTGGTTTTTCACTTAAGTCCCTTAGGTCTTTATCTAGTGGCCACCTAGACAATAGTAAAACATTTCACAGCAGTTAGAGACATATCCCAGCTTTTCTGGCCACATTTAATTCCCTCCATTGGGCAGATTCTGAGGACAAGAGTGCTACTGTGGAGCACCTGACAAGGTGCTCCTTTTGCCAACACGGTCCCGGCACAGTCAGCTTCTAACTCTGCTTTTCAATGTATTTGGAAGTCCCCTGAGAAAGGACAATGCTATGTATTACAGACATCAATGTGAGAAATATGAAAGAGAATACAGTGGTGTGGACTTGAACATAAACTTTTTGCTAGGATTTGAATCCTGGCCATTTATGTGGTATTGGCACATTTCATCTTTGTTTTAAAATAAAACCACACTTGTAAGAAAGGAGATTCAGAGAGCAGCTGGGATGTTGGGTAGGTCAGAAATCTAAAACACAGGGTTCAGTTTCCTATTTTATAACTAGGAAACGTTTATTGAAAAGATAGTTCAAGATGATTATGCTATTACTTACTTTTGTACACACTCAACTTCAAGCCACAAATGCTGATGTTACGTTATTTGTAGGAACTGCTTGTAAGTTCACATTATGTTTGCTTTGTAGGAACTGACTGTTAGCTCACTTTATGTTTGCTTTGAAAGTATAAATAATTACTGTGATGAAAAGTGTCTATCCACCCCATAACAGCTATAAAAATAAATAAAGCACTTCTGAAATCCCTGGGACTTGTATTTAGTGTACATTGATGCAATGGCAAAGCTTTGACAATTTACATGTTTAAGCTTGCTTGGGTATTATTGCTTAGTAGTCAAACGTTAAGGAAGAGATCTCCAAGTTGGACAAAAAGGTAAAACCAGGAGAGTCACTCTTTAAATCTTTTCCTGAGTAAATTCTTTTTTACCAAGGTGGAAGGAGGTAGGGCTGCTTTAAAATCTGAAATATCTTGCTCGTCTGAAAATAGAAATAAGTAGGTATTTAACAAGCCACATTCACAGATGCTTTTATGAAGCCATAGCACAAAACTAATAATGCTCACATGATGTTAAAAACCAAGCAACTCCCCACACCTACTAACAGTTACAAGGGCCCAGAGTCTTTTCCATACAATTGGTTTGCAGATACATGATAACTACATGGCTACTAGACACAGATCCTGAGACTGCATCAGCAGATCAGCTAATTGTGTTAATTAGCTATCTGCATGCACAATTACCTGATTTGTACAAGCAGTCAAGGTGATGGTACATGTAAATTAGGCATGGATTTGCACAATTTACTCATCTGAGAATCTGCTATTCTACTTATTTTTAAGCACTAAGGATCAATAGCTACAGAAGAGTCTTGCGAGTTACTGTATGGTTAATACATTCACCAAGTTTTACACTCCTCTTGAATAACTTCTGTACACCACTCTGGGCAAGCACACCTGCGAGAAAAGGGGAAATCACCATCACAAAGTCAAACAAAAAAGTGACCTGCATCCCTGTACAGACAGAAATTTACTCTGTGTCTCCTAAAGGTCTTAATTTCCCCCTTTAGTACTAGGAACTGCTGAGCTTAACAAAGTCAACTAGATTTTACTCACCACAACAAGCTCAGGAAGCCCTACAAGGAACAGAAACCCAAACGACTCTGATGCAAATACTCAACCTGAAGCCCTGAAGACTGCTTAACATTTAAAACACCACTGGTCATTCTGACTTGCTGGTTAGGGAATTTCAAACTCAAACAGGTCACCTACCTTTAATGTAAAGTTATACCATAGCCTGCCAAAGAAATAGATGTTTTATGCCATCATGGCGCTGTTCAGGGATTCCAGACTGGAGCACATGGCTATTATAAACAACAAATTCTCTGAAAACTGAACACTTCTCCTTTCCCAAGGTGGCATCTTTAGCTGAAGATGGATTTGGGGTAGTAGAATATGGACCGCAAAAGCTCAGTGATGGAACAGTCCAATGTAATGTCAAATTCACACACATCTCTGCCTGCTTGAAGAGGCAAGGTAATCAAAAATTCAGTTCACCAGGGACAAAAACCCCACTAGTTCAGCCAAGAAGAAACAAAACCCATAAGCTGACAAAAGCCAACGCCTACATGTTCACATCAATTAAAAAAAAAAAAAATAAGCTTGATACTACATAGTCAAATAGATGGTTAAAAACAGGTCTCTAGCCTCAAGTGCCATGCATCTCTAACTCAGTAACTATGGCCATTTACAGAACTTCCTCAGGGAGAAACAAAACTTGTGTTAGAGATGACAAGGTAATTCAAACAACTTTATAATAAATAGAGAGAGGTTCTGTCCCTCAGCACATATTAATGGAATGACTGCTGTGCTGTTGCTTACATCTCCTTCCCTTCTTAACTAGGAGATGCTTCCCTAACCTCAGGCAAGTGATCTGCTTTAGATGCTCGCAGCATCCTTCCATCTACCCTTCTCTACTCACCAGTAGCCTCTAAAACAAAAGACTCCTCCAGCCAATGATCCTGACCCTGAGGTAGAGCTGTTATGGCACCATTTAGGAACACAACTGTAACATTTAAAAGACAAATTACTTCTCAGTTTTTTCATCAGTGCACTATGTGGTGCAAGTGTGTTTAACCCAGTAGGGACCTTAGGGCTTCATTGAACAATTTCTGATGCAGCTGCTGGTGGTGAACAGCAGTTAACGGGACAGGACAAGTGCTGCAGTGTTGCACCTGAATGCCCTGACTAATCCACCACCACCAGAACGGAGTGTAACTCATTCTCCCACAGCTGAGTTATTTATGAAGCCATCAGCTTCAAGGATGGCACCACTAAAGACTGAACTACAAGAACCTTCTCCTGCATCCTTCCAACAAAGGATCACATTATTCTTTTGTTGCCTTACACAGAACAGGCATGCTGGATGTTCACTTACTGAAAAATTCTGAATAATATAAATATGTTCAAAATAGGAGTCAAGATGTGATTCCACATCCAAATATAAGTCAACCCCTTTGAGACCTGAGGAATACAGAAAAGCCAGCCCCAGCTTAGCCCAACACTCCTCTCTAGCATTCCTCCCTGAGTGCCTGTGTTCAAATGTGTTTATCTGGGAAGGCTCAGGTCAGTCCTGTGCTCTTGGAGCATCTCCCACAGCTGGAACATCCGAAGCAGGTAGCAGTCCGTGTTGTAAACTGCTCATGCAGCAGGACTGAGAAAAAGGCATCTCGTGGTCACCGGCTGTTACCGACTACAGGAAAATGAAAATACAGCATCTCTGCACCTGTTCTCCTGATGGTGAAGGAAGGAAAAGCCATTACCGAGTGACAGGAGACGAAAAACCAAAACCCACTTCAGCAACTCATCCAAGCACTGGTGATTAATCTCGCACTCCCACAGCCTGATGCACATTAACCAGATAATTAATAATTTCTTTAGGGACTCCAGCTCGGCAACTGTTTTATCAACCTGCACAGCGTTAGGAAAGAGATGCTGCATTTGTGATCAAACTGCTGGAACTACAGAAATGTTCTGCGGGAACAGTAAAAGCTCCAGCGCAATCTGCGAGCCCAGTTTTAACAAGTGAAGAAATCAAGGCTGCTCCTTTGTCAGTGCAATCACCAGGCTCAAAATCTGAGTGGGATCAGCATAAGAAGAATAATTAACAGCCATGTCCAACTCCCATCCAGCCCCCATTTTTTCCCCAACAGAAGTGCTTTTCAGTTGTATCTTTAAATGCTTTTTGCCTGATGCAGTAACATAATATGTCCCATCACGTACTTCATATAGATAATATATATTCTTCATATAGATAATAAACTGTTTACCTTAACACCAAAAAAGATGAATATTAAATATATATATGTGTGTGTGTGTGTATATATATATATATATATGTAAGTGTCATGGGATGCTCAAATTCAGTAAGCCAAAGGCTTTCAAGTAATTCAGTGAGGAGCATGGCAACACTTAGCATAGCTCTTGCAGGCAACTTTTCTCCATCCACTGTGCACTTACACTCCACATTCAAGGACAGAGTCGTACAGGATCAGAAACACAATACCGAAGCACTGGCACCACATTATCTCCCTCAGCACTTAAAATGGACTGCTGAGAAAAATCATGGTAAGTGTTTTCAGATATTAAACTCTCCAGTGTGTTAGACAGATGTCAGTATCAGGTGATTAAGAATGACTGATAATTAATAAATCACATCCACAGAGAGTGACGGGGTATTATTTCTTTCAGCCTCTGAAAAGAACTACATTTGCAGTTCTGCCTAAATAATTTTAGCTTTCCAGATGAACAATCTTGTTTAACTGCTGCTAGAAAGGAAATACTCCTTTTACTCAATAAGCTGCAAAATAATAAGTTATGTGGACTACTTTTCTACTGATAGTTTATTGTTACCATCGCTGTGCAGGTAAGGAAACAGAAGCACATTGGGAGTGTCTTAAAGCCTCCCCACTACAGAGTGGGTTCCTAAAAGTCTCAGCTAGTCCTTTCATCACACAGCCATTCTTCCACCTTGAGAGAAAGCTGCAGCTTATGGCTACAGCTCAGAGTATCTGCCTTTTAAAATATATTCTGCTCTTAGGACTCCAGTCCTGGAAAAATTCCCATGCAGAGCTCCAGTGATAACCACACACATCTGCGCATGCAAATGCAACTGCAGGATTGGGCACGTTATCTCTATGTGCATACTCAAAAGAAAAAAAAAAAAAAAAAAATCACATTTTCTCCAAAGACTAGGTTTAGTAATAAAGAAAGCATTTTGTTTTAGTCCATAACATGGGTTAATTTATGTGTTCTTTTCATTTGATGTTAACTGAATGATGTAATGTAGCAAGTTTTCAATCACCTACTTTAGTATTTATATGACTGCTCACTATATTATTTGAGCCCCTTCATTTTCATAGTGTCAGTTACCATAATTCCATTAAATTAAATCCTTTTACAAGCATCTTCCTATAAACACGCACTAGAGATAACATAGCCACATGGTGAGGATTCACCAACTACGGTAAGCAGATTACACCTATCTTGATTTTCAATGTAGCTGTCGTCAGAGTATATTCCCCCATAAAACTGTATGCAGATCTCCTCATTAAAGCTACAGGGGAGAATAATTACAGACGAGTACACTGCAGTTTACCAATTGGTCTTGCATACATAATGGCCTAGGAAAGAAAAACTGCATCCTCCAACAGCTGGGAAAAATCTTTAAATTGTTATTAGTATTATTATAAAATAGCCAACATTTTAAACTATCCAATAACTTGCCTCCTGTATGCAAAGCAGACAGATAGAGGTGATCTGGTCAAAAAAAGGGCTTAAACTCCCAATCCATAAATATAATTATTTCTCCATCTGCAAACACTCCATTCCCCAATCTTCTGTAATACAGCAAAATCCCCTCCTCATGAGAAACTATGCAGAGTAAGCCTTGAAAGCAAATGGGTGGTTTTCTACATCTCCTAAACTCTGCCACCGAGTGCTAAGCATCACATTCCCCCCCAAATCTTCACTCCTTGTTGAGTAAATGGTGAGTCTGTCAAGTCCCCACTGTCCTTCTCCCACCCTCTAGGGGAGGGTGGCAAACCCGTTTTGATTTAGATACTATTTGCATTCCAAGACCCCAATAGTTGGGACCCTCAGCTACACTAAGCAACCAAACCCATCACTTTTCAGGAATTATTATTCAATAGTAGGTCTTACCCCTCACATAACAGGTGACATAAGAGAAACAATACACAACCCTGGGAAAAGCCAAATTCTTTAGATAATACAAAGTGAAGTTAGCTTTACTAACTTTTATTGCTAGCCAAGAAGCAAAACATCCAAAGCACATAATTTGGGCCCCAAGAGGACATCCTGACATGCTCTCTTACCCTGTTAAACCAGGATCTAAGAGCTGAGCCACTTCAGTGACAAGAGAAAGTGCTGCTGGACTAGTCCCACATATTCTGGTTCTCCCATAATATTTTCACACGATGAAAGACTCCGAAAGAGAGGCTTCTGTACAAAAAGCCCAACCACCACCTTTTTCCAGTTCTGAAGAGCCATGCACACAAGCCACCTCAGCATGTAGAGGAACACTTACCATGTAAACACACCTAATTGTTAGTGGCGTTAAAATTGCTGACTGAAATTGCTCCTTGAAATGGCTTTCAGCACCAGCACTGCTAATGACTTGCTGCTGCACTTTACCCAGGTACACCTCCCCAGTGGACTGGCACGCTTCAGGCTTCCTTCCAGTCCCCACCAGCTCATCGCTTGTAACGGGACACACCTGCAACCAAAGCTGAGTGTAAAACCAAGCAGAGCCTGCTCAGCCCACTGCCAGCTCACTCCTATGGACTGGTAAAGCTCTGGGTTTCTCTTAGACAGCTCCCCACCTGCAAGGCTGCAGAGCAATGCAGCATCGCCTGCTCAGGGGTTAATTGGCTGCAGGCTAAAAGAGATCACTCAGTCTGACCTCCTGTGCAAACACTGGCCATTAACTTTCACCCATTTAAATGCTGCTTTGCACTCAATAGCTCCAGCATTTTTTGTTTAATTAGCTACAGTTTGGGTAGAAACAATTCCTGGGCACCTCAGTCACTGCTTTACCTTCCTCAGGAAAACACACAAACCCCAAAATGGAAGAAACCCCTGAAAATCAGTATAAACGTTGCCTCTGCTGCAAGTCTCTGATTTTGCAAACTAGTTCCTCCAGCTGCAGGGTCCCACTGGGGGCAGAAACCAACCCTGGGGTGACCACCAGCAAGGGGTGTCCTCTATTAGGAGCTTGGTAGCAAAGTTCAGCGCTGACAACACATGGACCCAATGGTACCTTGTTCTTGCCTTTCCTCTGCAAAGAGGAGCCTCCTGGGGCTCAATTCAACTCCCATTTCAACTCCTCCACAGTGTGGTCTCACAGCAGAGAGGTCAAAGACAGTTTTGCCATCAATTGCCACAGCAGCAGAGTTTAGCCCTTTGGGAAAATCTTCCTTGACTTCACTAGTTCTGAACCAAAATATTAATCGGCTACAGCACATGAGCCAATCTGGCTCATAATAAAATATAAACACTTACAGAAACTGCACCTTTAAAGTATAAGGGGTCTGTAAAAGTCTTCTCTCGCTACTGTCCCAGTGTATTCAAATCATCCATTTACAAGTACTTGGAAACAAAGCAATCCTTAATGAAGTACCAGAATATATATCCCATGATTTTTAGGGAGAACTGTGTGTCCAGTGTGTCCTTACAAGTAATTTTAAATCCACTTTCCTGTTCTTACCAGAAAAAAAAAGTCAGCCTGGCAAACAGAGAGAAAACAGGTTTAAGAATACTACTGACTAAATCGTAATATACAGGATTTGCTGGAATTTGCCAGATTAGGAACCTGGTGTTCCTGAATGGAAAAGGAAAGGTGAACCATACCCACCACAGACAAAGGCAATAAAGGAAAAGGGGAGGGAGAAATAATACTGTAGCAATTGAGTAGAGAAACCTGTCACAGATATTTCAGTAGATCAGGACTCTGACTATGTATCGGAGAGGAAAAGCCCTGATCAAGTCACATGCCCTTTACTACAGAAGATAAGATCAAAAGCTTTCAAAGGAAACCGATGGTGACAGTCTCTTCATTTGTATGCAATGTGACAGACCAGATCCAAACTGTTGGCTACTTTTTGAACCATTTGTCAGGGGAGAGAAATGATTATTTTCTTTTATATCTTACTTTTAAGAACTCTTAGTCATCTGGGGGTTCTCCCCCCACCAGCTCTGTGCCCCACCAACCCTCTGTTTTATTTTTCAGCCAGGATTCAAACGTTCACCTTTGATGTAGTATTTCTGCTGCACATCAGAATAGCTATGCCAAGCTTCAGAAAAGCAATTGAATACAGAGAATGAAAAGGATGGCATGACTTCAAACATGAACTTTTAATAAAATCATCCTTAAGAAATGTCCCTGGTGATGATTATTTTACTTTTCTTTTGCCCTGCATCTTTCTTTTTCACTCTTCCCATGTGTTTGCTGTAATTCAAATTATTGCCAGGTTAGCGGCTCTAGTTGACTCTGAGCCATCAACTACATTCAAGCAGAAGTATTTCTTCACTTCTCATTGCTTCTGTCAAGAAAAACATTAAATATAACACAAAAAATAAATGATTGTGGAAGATCACAAGTTGCTTGTATAGATAAGAGACTGTATAACAGCCAAATAAAATAAATGGGGGACTTCTGACTAGCTCAGCTTCTCCATGGCCAAGACCTGACAGGTTTCAGCACAGTGTTCCCTGTTGGCATGTGAAATCTGCCCTTGATCTTGTTATAGCTGTTAGTGCACTTCCTCCAGATCAGCCCTTCTTCCCAAAAAGTACCAAAAGCCTTGTCAAAGTTCAGCTGTGCTAAAGGGAAGCACTCAGTATTCACGAGCCAGTGATATGGTTAAGGTAATAATATTCTCCCAGACGCATTGTGAAACATTGAGGAACTGCAGCAGTTGCAGCCATGTAAGTATCTGAGGCCATGACAGCCAGACATCAAAAAATATGCTGCAGTCTCCTGGGTGGAGGAGAAGGTACTCAAATCATGGGAAAGTGACACAACACCTCCAGCTCTGGTACAGCCCAATACATACAATTTTAAGGTTGTGTTATTTGGTTTTAAATGTGAAAAAACCCACCATATTTTACATGCTTTAAACTCAAATAAATCTTCATGATTCCTGGAATCATGCTAATAAGTGATGCTGGATTTAAAGGCTCAAGTCTAAGTCCCTTTCAATACAGGAAGGGAAAAAAAACAGCTCTTCCAATAATGTTTTTCTCAGACAGCCCAACTATTTTTGAAGCGAATTGTTCGGAAATACACGGCTGATGTGTGTGAGTCTATTAAGAGTTTACACAGATATTTACAGAGGAATTACTACAATACGTAGGTTAAGAGTCACTTAGAAAGTATTCAAAAGCATATGACAATACCTGAAGTGCCCCAAGCTGCTGTCAGAAACTCCTGTCAGTGAAGTGTTTTCCCATGCTACTGCCTGCTTTCTATCCATCCACACAGCCCAGATCTTCCTCAGGGCTGCAATAACAACCTTTGCAGGGCAGCGAGAGGAAGAGAGCTTCATCTTCCCACCAGGTTCACTCAGCCATCACCTCAGGGCTCCTGCCCCAGCCCTGCAGCTGCAGTCCATGTGCATCTCCTCCTCTCAGACAGAGCAGTACACAAAGGAAAGCAAGCATGCCCTCGGTTTCCCTTCTACCACGCCGAAGCCTTGCATTTCACTTCTCTATGTTCCAAAGCCCACGTAAGGCACAATAACTATAGTGTCACCCAGTGCTCACATCTCTCACCTGTGCTGATATGACCATTCCACCAGCAAGCACTTTAAGAAGTGGTTATCCTCCTAGCTCCCCACCCCATTAAATTCCAACTCTGAATTTCAGAAGCTGCTATTAACAGACAAAAGCACTGGGGACAATCCCTCCTCTAGACACACAAATCCATACAGTTTCATATGGCTTGCAAGTGGCCTGAAGAGTTTGCCTGCACCTTGCCCATACAGCACTGTCTGGTTGTGCAATGAGATTTCAGTTTGATAAAGCCCTGCAGCAAGCATCCCTGGTTGCAAAACATCTGCATAATTTGTACTGCAGCCCACATTATCGTGCACATCCCTGCCAGCACATCAGGTGCCCACTGAGTGCAACCCTGGGACATACCAAACCTATACGAGAGTGAAACAGGAGGAGAAATATAATGAAAAAACAAACCCAGGCATTATGGATTATTATGATTTGAAGTTACTAATACATTCCTAGAGGATACAAACCCTAAACCACAAAGTGGGGAGATCTTACAGGCAAAGTATCACACAACAGCGTTCTTGTCATCCACCTTCTGACACCAAGCTTACACAGACAAGTTACTCAATAGGTGTTCTCAACAGAGAGGGAAAACATGGCCAGAAATCACTTTTTCAAAGGTTCTCAAGAGTTAAAGCCTGGGGAAGGTGGCCCCCTGAAGCGGCTACTGACCTGCATTAGGAGTCTGACAAGTATAAGCAGGTCTTCTCACACACTCAGCAGGCAGTCCAGGCTTGAGCAGTCTGAAGTAAGTGCTAGTTCACTTGAACACAGTGTTGTTAAGTAACAAAAATTCAGCTGCTTGCTGCAACTGTCCCTGCTACAGGAACAACAACTTCCAGAAACAGATAGGCTTTCGGGTATCCTTAACTGAGCCAGTTAAGGGTCAGCTCACTACCAGCTATAGAGTCAGCCCCATCAGGCTTTTAAATAAAGTGTTAAACCCCAGGTCAGGCTTATCACCCACCCCCCACCTCCCCTCTTCCCCAGGTAGTAAGCACATCAGTGCTTTCCTCCTCCCCATTTGAGGTGCTGGATTGACCGGTGAGCGCTGCCAAAGAGCTGAGTGGTTAAAGTGATGTCTGAATCTGGGATGGACTGGATATGTGTTCCCCCCTGGGAACAAGGGGGTGGTGGGTAGCTCATTTTGTACCCTTCGGTAAAGCCTTCAGTAGGTTTTCTCCCCTGTGTAGGTGTTGTGTGTTTGTTTAATCACAAGGGGATAGAACAATTAAGAAGTGCTCAATACCCTCCTCCCATCCATGCAGTGTAACACCTTAGTCATCAAGTTGCCTTATTGTGTTGCTCAATACTTTCTATAAGAGTAGGAATATGAGAGTATGTCCAAAGATAGCAATGAACACACAAGGTAATTATTTTTAAGTTTGCTAATCACAATCAATAGTTTCTTAGCAAAACTGATGAGCTGGAGTTGGCTCCTATTTTTAACCAATAAGACATGCAGTCAAGACTTGAATTACACCATTGGGCAAGTCTCCAAACTCCTAATGATTGCCAGCCAAGAGAAGGATGGATCCATGATGGGTTTTACTCCCTTCCCGAGCATAGTATCAAAGTATTTTTTCCATAGACAATAAAGCCAGAAGTGGATTGTAACTGTTGCACAACTTCACCTGAAAACACAGAATAATAATCTAACTCCATACATCAAAAAGGAGTTACACAATTCTGAGAAAGCCTGAGGATATTTTCTTGATTAATTTGAAGGGTTTTAGCTGTCATGTAGAAGATAAACACCTTGCAGAACAGTGCCATGTGCCTTCCAGGGATGTACAGTTAGGGACAGATGAAGACAAAGTTGAAGACTAGTTAGAAAGCTCACCCCTCTCCCTGTTGCAGTAGGATTTCTCCTTAAAGTAATATTCCTTACGTTTTGCTGTCCCTTGATTTTTCTATTTTCAAAAGCCCTGACTTTCTGTGTTCCTGTTAGGAAACTCCTCCGTTCCCTGCCACTCTCAGGAAGGTGTTTTTGCCCCTGCAAAAGAGCCTAAAATTGTTGCCAACATTCAGTACTGCAGTGATAATTCCCTCTAGGAAGAGAGAACATGCTTTCATTTGTTTTACTTCTTCTATCCACTGATTAAAAGCAACAGCGAATCCAAAGGAGTAGTGCAATACCATCAACTGTAATTGTTGCCTCTCACAACAAATGTGAAGGGGATAGGGAAACACACCCACCTTTGATTATATGGGATACTATCAGGGATAAAAGATGTCAGCAAGGACAAGTAATTATTTTTATCAGCTTACAAATACTAAGGTAAGAGAGACCAGCACTGGCTGTCCATTCATTAGCTGGATGGAATTACAGTGGTTTGGAGATTGCATAACTACACAAGCAATTCACACTGCCTTCATTTTCCTCTTGTAGTTCCTCTAGTTTTGGACTTTTTCAGTTCTGTTTCTGATGTCTGCTGCTGGATGAAAATGTCTGAGCCATGAAGGTCTCCATGGGGGTATCTGGTTGTGTTGGCACCTCTTGAAGAGGGACTGCAGGTCAGTAATGCAAGGGAAGCAGCTTGGTGATGCCACTATCTCCAGACATCTAACATGGCCAACGCTGTCTGCACTAGAAAGAGTGACATTGCTGCACACGACACAGGTTTTTTGAAGTCTCCCCCCACCATTATATGCAGTGGCACTGTTTATTAAAGATAACTAATGCCCTAAGTCTTTATTTACTTCTGTTTATTGCTATTTTAGCAAGAGTCATCAGAGAGCAGCTATGCTTCTGGTCCACCAGGGTTCTTTAATCACTGTTAGTAGGTAAAATCATGTGTGACAACTAATCCAAAAAGCAGATTATATTTATTTTGGCTACAGTGGCTTGCAATTCGTTAAAATCAACAAAGCCTTTTCATTAGCCCCCTGCTGACATCCTGAAAGCAGACATTTCAAGGGTCTCAAAGCACAGAGCTACACATACGCAGCAAAGCCAGGGCTGACAGACTTACTGTTGCCATACTTACCATAAAATCTTATTAAAACAACCACAAACTTCTTATTTTCTTTCATAATAGGGTTTAATTTATGATGCTAAATTCCAGAATCACAATCTTAGAGGCAGGACTTCTTAAATTTCAAAAAGTGTAAGTGAATCAACAGTACAACTACCAGTGAAATATTTGCTCAGGGTTTTTGTGTTGTAAAAAAGCTGTTGTAACACTGCAAGGAGCGAGATTAGAGATTCAGCAAGTCTAAATATTAGCCTACATGCTTGCTGAGCTCTCTGTATTCTAGAACCACATTTGAATAATTGAATTTCTAGTCAACAGTGTGATCTTGCAACTCTTACTCTCTGATTTCATGATCTCTGGCCATAATCTCCTGGTGATGCTGCCTCAGACCCGCAATCATGAATATATATGCTAGGAATCTCAGCATGTCAGAGAAGATCCAAACAAAGTTACCTGGTGTCCTATCTCTTCACCAACCTCTCTGCTCTTCAAATATGCCAGGTAGTTTTCAAACCAAGAAGGAGCCTTAGCATAACCACCAAGGGCCAGTATCCATCCAAAATAGGAAATGAATGAATATATTGATTCTATATATATATAAAAAGACACTGATTTACATTAACCATGCTTTTTTTTTCTCTTTCTGTATGAATTCTCTGAGTAACACGCACCTTTTTTGGTCATTGCCCTCACACATCCCATCTTGGGAAAGCAGCTTAAACACCCTTGTCACTGTGAAGAAAGCCACTCCTGACCCGCATCCTACCACGCAAACATACTTACTTCCCACGTCACAGCTAGATGTGGGTGTGTATCTGCTTTGCAAATTTCCATGTCTACTGCTGAAGTGGAGCTCTTTCTTTGTCCCCCAAGCACAACCTTGAATTTGTGAAGGCCCATTATGAGACATCATTTCACACCAGGCTTTTCCAAATATGCAGATCTCCAGCAGTTTAAAGGGAACCCAACAGCAGTCCTTTAGTGAGAGAACTGCTTTTCAATGGTGCCCAAGAGACAAGAGGGTCACTTCATCATCTCCTGCCGGGCCACTGTCCTGCAGCCCCTCCGAGGTCAATACCATGAGCACAACAGCTCTCTGAAAAAGCAGAGAATAAAATCCAGCCTGGGAGGAAAACCAAGATACCAAGTTTTACTCCAATGTCTAATCAGTTCTGTCCACAGGGAAACTGAGTCCCATCTGATATACGACTTATTGTTTTGGTTCTCCATAATTAAAACTATTGTTGCCATGGCAATACAAAGGCTGGTAAAATATACCCAAGGCTAATATCATGCCTCTTTGGTGATACAGTTCATCACCCCTGTCTGGTTTGTGCCAGGATGGCACAAAACGTGACGCAGGGTAATAGTTCACCTGAGAAGGTATAGGAATCAGATGATGTGTGCACTGTAAGACCACTTTCTCAGGCTCCCTAACATGACCACTAATCCTGTTAAAGTCAATAGCAGTTTTAAAGACAATTTCAAAGAGAACAGTCCCGATCATACACTACTAAGTTCCTCAAAGCACCATAAAGAAAGAAACAGAAATGGAGAACGGTAAAGCCAAATAACAACCAATCAAAAGGACTAACACATGTATTCTTATAATGAGATACAAAATTAAAATGCAAAAGCCTGATCATAGGTACAATACCACAAATACCCAGTTTGGTTGGCAGTTTTTCACTTATTTGAAACTGATCTCTACAGAGCATGTTATAATCAAGCAGGTATTGCAGGTCACCCAGTGACCTCTGAACAGCAAAAAGTCATCCATTGCGTAGGAGATATCATAAAACATATCTCTTTCTCTATGGATACACACCTATATATGCAAAACTCACGTAGACACACCAACTATTTTAGGAGTTTTGTGGGTTGCAATCCAGTCATTTCTTCCTCGTGGAAATCTCCAAGAGGATTCCTCAGGTGCACAAGATGCAACTGCTAATACTTTAATAGTTGCACAGGAATATCTGCTACAACAGAAAGGTGAGTTGCAGAGATTTAATTTAAGTAAAAATCCCATTGATGCCAATGTCCATTGACATCAGCCAGTTTTGCTTCCTTCTGCAACAGAAAGCTTCATATATGGGCCAAGAACAAACCAAGAAAGATGGCTGTGGGCTGAAAGGCAGGTGGCAAGTGCCAGAGAAGAGATCTTCCAAAGCAAGGAAGCAGGCACTTATCATTTCACCTGGATTTCCGTGGTTATTGTACTGCTGCAAAGCCAAGTACTTTTTATTGTACAAACCCCAGCATTACCATGTAGCTACTGAATGATAAATTATAGATGAAGGGACTAATAATGGAAGATCTCTGGGACTGTCAGGGTTAAACAGCAATTGAGAGTAGAGGATATGGAACAAGAAAGTTCAGCAGTGGTATCTGAGGAGAGGGACCAGAAAGACCTCCTTCAGAGGAGTGACACCACATGGAGAGCCTTTTCCCAGAGAGCAGCAAAAGAAATCTGCGCAGTTCCCTGAGAAACAGATCCATCAGCAAAGTCTAAACAGGGTAGTCCAGAGGTTGCCTTACAGGCAGAGGGTGACCAGAGTTGTGATGGGTAGATGTATATATCACAGCAATATAAAAAAATTAAACCCTAATGCTTTACCCCCCCCCCCCCAAGAAAGAAGAGGAAAGAAGTAGTCATAATAGCAGTTGGACACATCATTTTATATGCTCCTGGAGGAAGCTCAGACACTCTAGTTATTAGTGCATGATAAAACACACATAAGGTTATGATAAAAAGAAGGGGAGGAAGAACTAATGGGCCAGAAGAACAATCAACTGGCAGATGGGAGGTCCCAGCTCAAGAAGAATTTGAAGTAATGGAGAGATATATTCTTGGAAGAGGAAGGGTACATCAGGTAGCTGACATATTGAGTTTCCAGGAAAGAGAGTAAGAGTATTAATGACAGTGCAGCTGACGGTTTCAGCAGCTACCAACGAAATGATTTGCCTTTCTTTTCAGCCAAAGAGGTGACAGGGTGGATATGGCAGCTGATTTACATACATCATCATAACTTCCAAAGGAATATCAGATTTCTTTATGAGGACTTGTAGTACCAGCTTTGCAGGTCAGTGTCAATGTCTAACAGAGCCACTGGAGACAAAGGGGAAGATACAGAGAGCCACTGAGGTGGCTAAAACAGAGCCTAACCTGAATTTAATTGCCTAATTAAAAAAGAGATTCCAAAAAACCCTGCTTCAGAAACTGTAAATGCATGAGGCTAACATTCACAACCATAAAGACCACTGGAAATCAATTCCTGCTACCCTGGCAGACACATGCCTGTCGCCTCCCTAAACTCCATTATGACACAGATACAGGTCTATAAACACTGCCTGTGTTGTGAAGGGGCCCAGTCCCCAAGGGGAGCTTGGGCTACTCCTAACATGCAGTAACAGTGCCCTCCCTTCTCATCCCTGCTTTTTGCTGGTGACTCTGTACTATAAAATACGCAAGTTCTGCCATAACAGTGCTATGCAAGGCATCCGTGTATCTGGCTGCTCACACCCCGATCTTTGCTTTGACTCTGTCACAGCAAAAAAAGTGGTTTTTTATGGATTACAACACAATAAACTGGAAGTACTTAACACGCCCAAAGTAACAACCGAATATTGTCACACAAAGTTTAATTTCAGTTTGAGTGACATTGGCATTACAAACACAAAAGTGTTTACAGGATCGGGCCCTAACTGTATGAAAACCTGTAAGGCACAAAGAAGCAGCACCAAAAAAGCTACAGAACTGGCTTCCAACCATAAGAAATGTTTAGTAATATATCAAGGCTTGATAGCCTTGATAACAAACAACTGGGGGACTAGCATGGTGTTTGATATTATTTCTGGTCTGACTTTGATATGTTCCCACCATTTGCAGATGCCCCATCTATTTCTGACATCCTTTATGGCATCTAGATTTTGCTACAACAAAAATTCAGGTTGGGGATTTTTGCCAGTAACAAGCTGATGTTGCTCAGAGCAGCATTAAAATGCTATCATGCTGTTAGATTAAGTAACCTATTTTCTCTACTAGCACAGATTGTACTTTAGTTTTGCCCTTACACCTACCAAATTGCTGTTTCTTGCAACATTTCCCTTTGAAGGTAGTTTGCCAATCTCCAAACCAAAGCTATTTGCACCAAATGAAAGAGGGCTTTGTAAAGGAGTGCAATAAAAGCAGGAGCTGGTCCTCTTTGCAAGAGCCTTTTTATATTTCAAAAATAGTACTAAAAAAAAAACAACAAAAAAAGCAGTAAGAAAAAATAGGGAGTTGTATTTTTTCTTTACTTTAAGCAGGACTTCCACCTCCCATAAGGTGACCCATGAGATATTGGCACATGTGTTAATATAAAACAGGTTTTGTAGAGTAAGTAGCGATGATATATACCCCAGAGATGTATATGTTCCTAAACCTGCTGACATAACAACTAATGCATTTAACACATTTTCCCCCTTTGCCCCTTTCCCTTTTTTAAGCTTCTTCTGGAAATCTCTCTGCCTTTGCCTCTCCTCTGTCAACTATCTGATTTGGGGCATTTCCATCTGTAGTTCTTTAAAATGAACAGTCTGTGATGGAGACAATGAGACCCAAAAGGAGCAGGTAGAGTTAACTGTGAACACAAGTGTTCCAGCTAGGGCACTTCTAGGACAATAAATACATAAGCTAGAGAAATAAAAAAAAAGCCTTACAAAAAGCAACCAAACTACAAGAAACCAGTCTCATCGATTAGCTGATTAGTTTGCCAGTGAGTGATTAGTCAGAAAGACTGGAATTAGTCAGTGCAGCCCTGCCTCCCATGAATAAAACGCGGGGAGGACACCCTTTTTCACCCTCAGTGACAGATGATATCTGTTTTCTCCTGCAAGTTTGAATTTAAGAGCCACTGAAGCTCAGCAAGAGTATATTCTGGCTCAAATGAGCTGAAAATTGCATTCAATTTGAATTTCAAAACCAGAGGATAAGGAGAAATGGGAGGGAGAGGGAAGGAGGGAGCTCAGCAGGACCCATCAAGCCAGGTACCTCTTGCAGCAGGTCCAGCTCCACCCAGGAGGGCTGCAGAGCTCAAACCCATGGCATGATGCAAAGGAAAGAGCATTGCTGGACAACAGCCCAGTCCGAGTTTAAAAATAAACATTTCGCTGTCAGGATCAAAGCAAACTCTGCTTTTATGTATATTACAAGCTATATGTTCAGAAGAAAAAGATTCTTGAGGATACTTGAGGAGAGCGAGGCAGTCAGAAGGTAGGACTGGCCAGAGGGAGGGGGGATGTCAAGCTTTCCCGCTGGAAAACCCTCAATAAAACAGACTAATCTGCAAGTACCTGCCATTGCGTTGAACAGAACTGAATGTATGCACTGACCTTTCCTAAATGAACGTAAGGTTCACTTAGGGTTACATTTTTTAGTGTGGGGTAACATTTAATTTATTTCTTCGTGGGTGAAGGGATTATTTCCCCTTCCCTCTGTGCATTAAATTTACAGTTATATCTGATGACACTGAGAGAAACAGAGTTACGCCTGCAACCCAAATATATCCTGTAATTTGATGGCATGATAGCATTTGGTCTCTTTAGTGCAACTGATAATGTCCAATATCCAATACAATAATGATAACATACCAAACCATGAGATTCTTCAGCAAATTTCTAAACAACTTCAATGTTCAATTTGACCCAAGGGTTTGGAGTAGTAATAAAATAATTACAATTAATCATGAGTAATAATTAATCACTTTCAGATTAAAATGTATCCATTTATACATTCAGGATCAGCATTTTCTATGTACCCTGGAGAGGCTTTTAGCTTCCCTTCCTAAACAGAATGCTTGTAATAGCATTTAATAACTGGAGAGTCCAGCCGTCAGAGAAACTTTTTTTTTACTTTGTCTTACTTGTTTTACTTTGTCTCATGATATTTGCTATAGAGCATTACATTCATGGGTAGAAGGGTCCTTACTACACCTAATAATATATTCTTTGATGCAGTTTATATTTCAAAGCCCAATTATATTGTTCCCTTTTTTCCAACTAAGTTGTATTTTCATTGATATATCAGTAAATTATCAGCTTTATACACGTATGTGATGTGACTCAGGATGCAACCCCAAAAGAAAACATAAAGTGAGGACAATTTTCTTGGCCATTGCGTCTAATAAAAGCTCCCAGGCAACAGAGTTAAGCACACACTAATAGATACGCTTCAGTGTGCTATGCCTTCAGCAAGTCTTTGATTTCTCTCTATGGCAAAAGACTAACATGCAAAATGAGCTAGTGTGCTGGTTTTAAGCTTTTCCCATCACCAAAGTATTTTTTTACCTGCTCTTTTGCCAAAATGACACAATTTTAACACCCTTTAACACCTGCTTGCAAACTGCACTTCACAGAGGAAAAGTTTCCAAATACTGCAGTCCGTTGTATAAAAATGTGACTTGAAAAGCCTTGCACATCATTGTGTGCATCAATGTGCACCACACTGGTGTGAGGAACTACTCAGAGTATAGGGCACTTTGCAGATATCTAAATATGCAATTGTATGTCTCACTTTGGTAAGCATTTTTTGGTATCATTGTTTCAAGTTTCATTCTTGCATTGTCCTCTTAATACCTAGATTGTTATGCCTCAGAAACAATGAACTCCTGTCTCCATGTTGCCCCCTAAATGCTATGGTTTCCTTCATACAGACCCCAGAGGTCCATTACTGGAGGGGAAGAAGCGATATAAACAGAAGTGGCTCTGTCATTCCATTCCTCAAAGAAAGCTTTCTTTGTAAATCAGATAATCTGCCATTACACTCCTTACTTTACTGGAGATGATACTCATATTATGGGAGGGAAAATAGGACAATAAATACACAGAATAAATATGCTTCTGACAGATCAATCTTCATACTGGAGCTTCTAGGTCTAACACTACTTATCAGTAAGAGTATTAGCTTGACGACAGCATCACAGTAAATAGTTCCATGGCTTCCAAACCAGAGCCAAACCATGTTCAGTCCGCTCTGGTCCATCTGCACCTACTCATGGGAATATGCCCCTGATGGTGCTCTACTTACCCAGCTGGAAAGGCCCTGCCTGATCCTACCTATGGCTGTTGGAACTCAAACTGCTCCATGGCCTGAGCACCGTCAGCAGGCAGCGAACACTGAGTGAGCGTGGGTGACACAAGCATGGCATCAGAGGAAATACTTGACAATTTCTCCAAGGTATTGGACACTGGAGTGGTTCAGCTGAATGGCATGCATGCCCACGTAACGCTGCAAGGTCAAGAAGACCTCATGTTATTTACTAGGTGAACACTGGTTTCATGCATTAAAATATTGAGATGAACTGTAGGACGTGCCTGTTTGGAAAGAAGAAAACGTTCTCCAATTTTCTCAACAGGAATCAGCCCCTTTTCTAGTTGAGCATCACTTATGGAATGCAGCAAAAGTAATGTTACAAAACGCCGAGATACCTTACGAAGAAAACCTAATACAGGAGCCACCTTCCACAGATTGTTCTTGAGCCCTTTAGCTCACTGCTATCAAAACTGGGAAGGCATGAAGTCAGATGGACTAAAAATCAGAATACGAATATAAAACTCACTAGATGAGAACTCCTCCACTATTTTCTCCTATGCAGATTTTTACACCAAAAATGTCCTTACTGTGGCAATCTCTGCTGTAAAGACAGTGGAAGATGACCACGCTGCCTCTCCAAGGCTTTCCAAAAAGGAGAAAAACGTCAAAAAATTATTGTTGGGTTTTGTTGTTAATTGAGTTTGGTTTTGAATAATTTAAAGGGCAAATTATAAACTCTGCATCTTTAAAAATTACATCACAGAACCTTGCAAATCTGTACTGTCCAGTGAATGATTTACTCCATGGCAACAATGCTGCTGTCAGAGGCGGCATGACAAAGCCTGCAAACAACCAACAAGATGGAAACCACTGATTCATGAATTCTGAGAAGTCCACATCCCCCAGCAAAGATGAGAGCATATACAAGCAAGTCTCCCCAATGCCTTTCTTGATACCTGTCCCAAACACAGGCTACTAAAGTCCACCCCTGGTTGTTACAGCGCAAGACTGCTGATGATTTATTAAGAGCTCTTAGCTCTATCAGACAGTTGACAATTACCAGCTTCACCTTTTCTTAAATATAAATACATACATAAATGAAATCAGCTCCACTAAGTGCTGGGTGTACCCAAGGCTTCAGTGATATCATCGAAGTGACATGATGCCAGTCACACAGGCTGCAAAAATAAGTAAGGGTTGGAGGGGTGGGAGCAGGGTATTTACTCAATCAGTACCTATTTTTGAATTTCCTTCAAGCTGGCTTGGACCAAGAGCTATCAATTATTTAAAAGAAGTAACATGATGCTTCCTTTGTTGAGGCAAATCTGCAAGCAGACCCCAAGAGAGAATAAAAAATGAATTAGGCAGAATTTATTAGTGTGCTTGAAGAAAACAGATTCAGCTATCAGAGCTGACTGTGGTTTTAAAAATAGCATATTTCTGCCCATGAACAACAGTTTCTCCCTTACCCCACTAGATCTCAATAACCCAGCCTCTTCCCTCTCCTTATGCTTTGGATTTTTTTTTCTTTTTGAAGAGGGCATAACGCTGAAAGAGGCATCAATCATTCCTTAAACTTCTTCCTTCTTTTCTGACTTGACTTGATGTATTGTCTTCATTTAAATTACAAATATACTAATCTAAAACACTGTTTACCAAGCAGCAAATTAAATGAAAGATGCAAGAAATTGCATCACTCACATTTTAAAAATGACTTTAGACTCAGGGACACATAAAAACAGTGAGACAGGATGATCTGCCTTGGTTGCTATATTTCAATCCTAGCAAATGAGATTCAGTTCCTGTGGTTTGCTGCTCAAGACACAGCTAACCCCCAGTCAAACATATGGTGTATAAACCAGTATAAAACCTCTTCCTTGGCTGACTGTTGGTTGGGGTTTCTGTGATGCTCCAGGGACATACAGAGCTGATAAGACCAAAGCCTCAGACCCTGGGTCTGCATATGGCAAGACAGAGAGTTCACAATGAAGACAGTCACTCCAGGGCTGGGGCAAAGGTTCCAGCTACACTGGGGGCTGCTGCATGGACAGAAAGCTGATCCCAACCCAACTTACAAGTACCCATCTGCAGGAACCATAACAGCAAAGGCAATACTCGCAGGACAAATAAAAAGCACTGCTTTAGTCAAAGGTTCCTTACTGCATCCTTCACGCCAGGGAAACAATGTATTTAGATCATTTTGGGTGACCTTTCATGGTGTCCAGCATCAGGAAACCCAAAACAAAATAAAGGTCATCACTTACCAGTTCCTGTGTTAGTGGGGTTTGATTAAAATGACACCTAGTCCAAGAGCCAAATAAGTTTGATAAGAACTGTGAGCATGGCCTCAAGGAGTATTTTCTCGTGTTAAAGAAATCAGTGGGACATTATTTAGCAGCACAAGCCTGAAAGAAACTATAAACCTTTGGAAATGGAGACCGTTACTGGCTGGATATGTTTGTGTTTCCTCGGATTGGCATGGAGAAGAGACATTTTCAGTTATGGCCTAGTGTCAACATGGATGCTGAAGGTCACTAGAAAAGCCAAGCACCTGAATACAGGCCTGTTCATTGCCACTTCATCCCTTTACAATAATATAAGGGGAATAAAATCAATGAGAAGTATTTAAATAATTCTATAACCACTTGAGCTCACAAAAACCCCAGTGGCTTCTGATCCCAGATCAGATCCAGAGATCACAGAGTACCTCTGCAGGCCTTTTACTAACCCAAACATGATCATGCATCATATATCTAAATACAGTCATAAATTTGCCTTTGAATAAATATTTTACAGGTAGCATCATGTTTCACGGTATTCTGCTTTCATACATAGCTGTTTTCCTTTTTAGCTTCCACACCAGATGCCTCTCTTAGGCAGAAGAAAGAAAGGAAAAGACCTAGCTCAAACAAATGTAAAAGACAAGCTGACACCTGGAGGTGCCAAGGCAACATCATTCCACTTCTCTTCCTCACTTCTTCCTCTCTGGATGGTAACTGCAAGATCCTGAATGCCAAACTTTGGAAAATATCCTTGCAGAGGTAGCATCTGCTCCCTTGGCATACTTCTTGAGCAGTTGTATTGGCAGCTTTTGGTTTGTCCAAGTCTATCATATGACAGGAGTGCAGATGGGTTGCCTTGGACGCTTTGTCTTCCTGGATAAAAATTTTCATTTTATTAATGTTTTATTCTAAGGAAACATACGTACAAATCTGTATGTGGAAGGTTAGATGTACAGATGATTTCACACCAGTGAGGGGCTTTCTTTAGCCCTTGTCTAGATCTTTTACTATCATTTAGCTTGGATTCCTGCAAGGGCCCTGACTTTTATTGAAGTCATTATGTGGCATCAAGCAGATTAGGCTCTTACCGTGTGGATCTGCATTTCAACCAGCTATTCTTCCACAAGCTATAACTTTTCCCATCTGTGTTGATCTTTCTTCGCAAATTAACACCTGAGTCCTCCGAATATTAGACATGTAGGAAAGCTGCTCATTTCAAGTTGATTTCTGCTCCCACTGAAATCAGTGGGAGTTTTGTCATTTGTCCATTATTCAGATGAATAGATAACAGAGATAGGACAGAGTTGCCCTACGCATTGGGACCGGACTTGATCTCTTACTTTCTTAGTTTTATGTTCCTGCCTTATCTCCCATAGTCACAAATCTGAATATACGTGGTGGGTTTTTTAGCTGTAAAGAAAACTAGGGTTCAAATTAGCCAGTAAATCAGAAATTGCTACAGAAAGCAAGTAAAGGATCCTGGGAGAAAAGGAGGAGGAGGAAGCATCTAGTTAAACTGGAGAATAGAGACCAAAGAAGAAAAAAATAAAAGGAAAAATTAGTAACACATAAACTCTAGATTATCTGAAAAGCAAATTCCTACACTTTCTGGAAGATCTTGTTGCAAGAGTATTTGCTAGAATGGTTCATGAATGCAGTACTGAAATGGTTTAAGAGGCATTTTAAATGCAATGTAAAGCAGAAGTGCCTTACTCTAAAACCAGTTTGCATTCTTAGAGTGTTTTAATGTGCTAATCTGTTATTTCCTGGACAGATGCAGGCACAGACCTATGGAACTACAAGCCGTCTTTCTGGTTATTGTAACAGTCTGTTCAAACAAAGTATAAAGTACCAACCTACAGTCACCTTCTCAGGCCAAAGCATGAGAAGGCCACTACCTACATTAGCAAGAGACACCAGACATGGGCTCTGGTGGACTGAAGTGAGAAGTTAATTTCAAAATATAAAGCACTGAATTAGAATCCCAGCTATCAACAGCTAGAAACTATGAAAAATCATTAAACCAATCACCCCACTGTCATTTTCACCCAGCATGCAGAAAAGGAACGATTGCTCTGACCCCTCCTTTACCATGGCAGCTGCCAATCTCCTTATAGATGTGTTGTGAGGAATGAGGCTTGATAAAACTGAACAGTTATTTAATGCTCCTTTAAAACTTCTTAAAAAGAATGAAAGCAACAAGTTTTAAAAGTTTTGGCAAAAGAAAGATGAGAGCGTGAATTCGACAGGTTTCAGTGAGACTCTTGGGATCTGGGCACAATCACAGCATTGAAAAGGAAAACGAACCCACATGGGCTCCCAGCCCTGATCTCACAGCTGTTTCCTGGTCTTTGTGCTGGGCTGCTTGGGCTCACCTTCACCATGCTGCTCACATACAGCATCCCCCCCTCTGAATCATCCTCATTGTTCTCCAGCTAAAAACATGTTCTGACAGGAGCTGAAGAGCTTAGAAGTCAAGCACAAGAACTTAATTTGGTCTTCAGACAGTGGATCCTCTCACCTTTCTTAATCTTAGAGGGGCCTATGCCTCTCAGGTCGACGTCAGACATTCCAATCCTTCCATTCTAACTCAACTCCAGTGAATAAATATGCTAAGGACCAAAACTTGTTTGAGGAAATCACAAAGTCAGTTTGACATTACTATTAAATAGTCTGTATAATTCGTCTTACGTAAGTGGTAGCTTCTACTTTAGTTAAAGAGGACAGAATACCCTTTTAAAAGGGAACTCTACAGCATGATAGTAATTATCCAAGTATTTTATTTGCAACTCTTTACTATAGTATTCATGTATCATAAACCTAGATAAACCCGTAATACTTATATGCTTCTAATACAAAACATACACATGCACACATTCATATCATACACACATAAGAAACATAACCACCTTAGATAAAGTAGTTTATACTTCCAAATAACTCTCATGAGGCCCACAGTAATCCAAAATATACAATGCTTATGTAAGGAATCATTCAAGGAAGCAATCATATTTAACTTACAAATGAGAAAAACAAGGCAGGGAATAAACTTGTCCATACTTGAACAGTGATTCTCTAGGACTGCTGAGAATAAAACCTGGAACTCTAAACCACAAAACATCACCCTTGCCACACTCAGCATGCGTAATACAGCCTAAAATTGCATAAACCCTTTTATGCCACAAGCTGCAACTAAAAATGTCAGTGTGGAAGGCTGCGAGAATAATTCATTTTGCAGTTCAGCAGATAACTTTTTTAGAAGTTGCATGTTGGACAAATTGTTATGTGCAACCCTCAGAAAAAGTGTCCTTTTCAGACACGCAGTGCATAGGGCTTTCTCTTGAGAAAGGAGTTCAAGACACCTGAGAAAGATAATTGGATTTGTGTTTCTGATGTCCTTTGAGCTACAGCCTAGAATGAGGGAAGAGGTAATCACCAACGTTTTAAAAGATCTAAGCTGTCAGATGTTTTCTTAATGAAAAGTATGAAAAAAAAAATGGATTAAGTTTGTTAATAAGTTCAAAATAGTCAAAATCAGGTTTTGGTGAACTGATGATTCCCCTTGCTCCTCTTTAAACAATGCAGAGAAAGTTACATGCGCAAAAGCTTGCCATCTGTACTGCAAGAGGAGAGATGAAGCCATTAAGTGTCCCCCTCTCACAGACCCTTAAATCAAAGGAGGGTTTGAGGAAGTTAACAGTCCTGGTTGCAATTCCCAGATGTTTGAGATGTGAGAAGACCTCTAGTGAAAACACAGAAGACTGCGAAAAAGCAGGGAATCAACAAAGACCATCCCCAACAACAGGTAACAGGCATTATGCCTGTTGTTCAGTATTTTTATGCATGAGGTTAGCATCATTATAAATAATAATAACATGTACTTAATAATTGATGTAAACATTGTTTTTTAAATTGGAATATTTGGGAATGCCACTAAATATTTAAACATTCTTTAGTACACGGGAACCTCAACAATGAGAGCTATGAAGTATTATTTGTACCCCCTGGTATGTATAAACACACTGTCAACTCCCTGTGTTTTCATTTAGCATCAGAAATAGCTTCTCAGGGAGTTAGATGCTGCTCTAAATTTCAACATCAATGTTACTATTTATAGCACTATAAACTACATTTTGAGTTATATTGGTACAATTAAGCTTAGGTAGCACTTCTAGCATTAATACCTTAATAGAGAAATATTGCTATAAATGTAGTTTACAATTTGAAACATAAATTCCATTTTACTAATAAATCACCTTCTACATTGCATGGAAACACCCCGCCAAACTATATTTTATGCAATACACAATGGAGCAATATGCAACAACATAGATGTATTTAAATTTCCCATTTTTACACTGTCACTCAAAAACTTTTCTTCTTCCTTTTTTTTTCCTGAGCTTATCGATCTCCCATGCTTGTGACAGCATTTCAGTCGCTTCACTGAGCCATTTTTAGCTTTTGCTTCTTTTTTTAAAAGCTAATTCAGGGCTCAAATGCTTCAATCAATTCAGCTTTTTCAATTAGAAAAGAAAGTTAAAAGAAAGCCCTAGGACCAACTTTTAGCCTCTAGGTATTTTGTTTGGGCTCTTTTAAAATATCAATAGCTTCCTTTTACATAATAATATCCCTGATGTCTATAGTTAGAATTTTATTCACAGCAAGATGACTTCATTAATTTTTACCAAGAGGCACAGTGTGAATTTACCAAAGGCAAATTTACATCAGGAAGCAACTCGTGTGGATAGGCAAGTAACTGCATCCTCACAGCCAGTGAACTTTGCCAACACCCTGTAGCAGCTCTGGAGAAAGGTATGAAATGCATGACCTTGTGCAACACTGCATGATACAGAAGGTATCCAAGACCCTTTTAAGAGCCAAAAAAGTCCATCATAGTCCCAGATTAAGACTGATGTCCACTATTTGAACAGATTAAGCCTTTTAAAAGGGTACTTCAACAAAGCCAGAGGCTGCTCCCATGCAAATCAGTGCCAACAGAAATTAAAGAAGCGCTATGGGGGAGATTCACATCACTTGAATCCTACCTCGCTGTACAGACTACACCAGAAAAATTCAGAACATCTAGCTCCCACCATCAGATCTTCCTTCAGATGATTTCATTAGTCAATGATTTGGTTGCATTTGAGTTATGCCTATCATATTGGGTTTAAAAAGACAAGCAGGGCCAGGCTGCTTCAAACTTTTGCTACAAGCACGCTTATGGCTTACATTGGAGCTTGGGTGAAGTCTGGATCCTAACATCCTCTTCTGGCACTTTAGACAGGTCACTTGGCTTCTCCTTATGTACTTTTGGCACCCTGTGGGGAAAGAAATCCAGATAACCTGGTCTAGCTAATGAGAGAAAATTGAGACTAGTAGCTTGTGCTTCATTTCAGGCTTTTCTTCACCCACAGCATAGGATCATATTTAACCTGACTTAGCTACCTGTTTGTTCTGAGTGTAGATACACTGCACTTGAGTGTAGCCATCTGTAAAATGGGTATAAAAGAATATGTAAGCTCAAGGGAAATGTTTCTCAGCCATTAATTTACTCATGCAAGAAGACTATTTGGAGAATTTGACGGAAGGTACTAAAACATGGTTAAACCCCATTCTCTTAAATGTTATTTTTTCTATTACGTTTTTCTTTCTTTCCCTCAAATTTAAGCTATACACATATATATATATATTTAGGTCCATAACAGGCAGTCACTGCTAAAACAACTGGTAAGAGATAATCAGTAGACCTGAATAGTTGGCGTGATTGTCTGATTATTTAATCAAAACTGGGTTTAGGCACTTCATTAGGGTTTTAATGGCAAATGCCATCAAGCAATTAATTAAAAGAATCTGCCGACACTGGAAATCTTGTCCTGAAACACTTGCACTATGCACACACACATCCTTCTGATCACACACCAAGAGGAAGCACAGGCTGTTGTGCTCTACATGTGGCTATGAGGAAGCTCAGCTTGGATCATTTAGGAACTGGTGGATCCCATAAGTAACTGCCAGTATTGCAAAGGGTTGCACAGAGAGTAAGCAGCAGTCACAGCCAGCCGTGATTCAGTGTAAATACTCAGGTGATGAACAAGCAGTGTGGTCATGCTCATGGATCTCGGAGTGGTTCTGAACGGTACCATCACATTTTCCTTTCTGTGGAGGAGCTGCTGTGATCTTTTAAATACCACAGAGACTTATTCTTAGTGCTAGCAATAAGATTTTTGTTAACCTTATTATTGCTACTTCTGTTATTGTAGTAGTAATGGAGACTTAAGTAGGCAGAAGTAGATCAGCACGTAAGCCCCCTTTTTTTAACTGCTAAAGAGGAAAAAGATGGTAATTCATTTCTGAACAGAGGCCAAAATTGGGTATTTTGTATGTATTTTATTTACTAGAAACTCATTTTGCTCCTTAAAATAGCCACAGAGATCTGCATTAGCAGAAAGATAAAGCAAAGCCCTTTGAAACAGGATCAGGCACTCAGGGTTTGCAACCCCTAGTCCCAGAAATAACTGGGTCTCGCAATTCCTCACAACACTGAGGTTCTGCATTGCCCATTCTTAGTGCAGGCATGAGGGTTTATTATGATAAACATGCATTTTTAAGAACAATCAGGAAGTGATGAATTGGCCACTTGCAGTTTTCTTGACGGTAAGGTGAAATGGTAGCTGTGGTGACCAGGGGATGTCATGGTTCCTCCTTGCAGAAAGGTATTCAGTGCACGTAACAATTATTCATCTATCTCGTTCACACTAAAGGCATCGGCAATGCAATTTTAGCCTGATAATCAAGACCATATGACAAAACCCAAGCCATTAGGGACCAATTTCAAGTATTCTCTGCAAGACAATGATTTTCCAACTACACTTACATATGCTGAATAGTTACTTCTGCACGACCGCACCTGCTCTCATTTATGTAACCCTCCATCCTCTCCCCTTTTCTCTACCCCTTCTTTTTTTGTAATGCAAAGAAGGAAAATTTCAAAGGATTGCTGGGTTCTTCCTAGGAACAGATTTGATTTATTTATATTTCTGGCTAGTCACACGCTGTGAGCAAATAAGAATCTGGCAAATGTAAAAGTTAGTTTGTGCTAATGTCAGATCAAATTCTACTCTCAGCAGACTTCATGGGGCTGCATTAATGTAAATGAGAGCAGGATTTGGCCCAACACTTTCATTCACTTCCTATACATATTCAAATTAAATGAATATTTTGGACAATCTCTCCCTCCCTCTACATATACATGGTAATTCTGACTCAGATTCCAGTCTTGCTCACAATGGTGACTTCATGTGAGATTTTTCTGGGTTTATGCTAGTGCTGCACATCTGAATGAGATGCAACAGGATGATTTGTTCAAGTAAAGCAAGCAGGATATGGCCCCTGGTCTCCAAGTCAGGTCTGCTCTACTATAACAACTTTGTCCCTTCATTACTTTTTGCTTAATTCTGACTGTACCATTTCAGTATCAATGACATCATAATGCTGCCCATGAAAAGACTGTGGTGTCACTGTAAATCACAGTCCCATAAGGTTAAAGGCTCCAGTTGCCAGAAGGGAAAAAATGCCAAAATTATTCTAAAATTATACAGAGTACAATTCAAAGACTCTAGCATCTTCTAATTTTAATGCTCCTAAGGAAATGAATACACCTTCTAGCTTTTTTCAGATATAATCAAAATATTAAAAGCAATAATAAGGTCCATTATTACTGATGTAACAACCTCTTCTGGCAGAAGTATAGGACCTATAAAATTAGTGAGTAAGGAGTAAAAAAGCCAAGACTGTATCAGGAAATGACCTGCAATAACACATCCTAGATCCTCATCCCGTAAACCTTTATTTGCATGAATGATCCTGGCTCACATAAGGACTGCTGTGGACTTCAATGAGCAATTTGTACAAGTGAAAATTATTCATGAATTTGAATAAGAGAGTACATGATCAGCTTCTAGCCTCCCCTTCCCTGTCAGTGATCAATCTTCTTGCTACAACCTCTCCCCTTGAGATTGAAAATGTAAAAAAATAAGAATCTTCTGAAAACTGAAGTACAGTTGGATTTCTCAAAGCAAAGATTTGGTCTAATAACTCATTATTACAATGAGAAGAAATACTCCTGAATCGCATCCTTGCTCATACGTATTCAAAAGCTAGTTTTTAATTGTATCCTATAATAATTTAGGGCAATGACACCAGAAAGATCAATGCAGCTGCATCCTAGTATTGAATTAATCTCCTAGTACTTATTGGTGTCTTCTGGAAACTATAGTACTGAATCCAAAGAAGGAGAAGCTTGGCTTGCTAGAAATACTCCTAATTTTTGATGGACAGTTATCATGGTGTCCAGTAAAAGTGACTATTTGATTTATGAAATACTTAGGTACTGGTATGTCCATCTTCTCTGCTGATCACGCATAATACCACCCAGGTCCAGGATCCTGGAATAACATGAATGCTGAGAAGCAAAGGAAAGGAAACATCAAGACAAGGAACCCCATTGCTATTTTTCACACACTGTCTGAGTCCCCATAGACGCACAAAAAACCCAGTCATGTCTCAAAGCATCAAAACCCAGAACATCCTGAGGATGGTTAAGGATGGGATCCAGTATTCCAAATTTCAAATGCCTTACTGAAATGCCTAAAACAAAATTTATGTAGGTGGCATTTTTGCAGCATGTTTCATAGACACAATTTTCTACCTCCCAGCAAATACCAATATTGTTTAAGCTTCATTTCAATGTCTTAATTCAATTGAACCCAGAGGTCATTGACACCACAGTAATTTCTATTTAAAACCATCCAGCCAAAAATAAACAAACAAAACCAAAACTGGAGCAGAATCTCCTCTGGAGATTATCCTCATTTTAAAAGAAATTACCCTGTCTGACTTTTTATAAGATAATTATTGCAATTGTTTTGCCTAATGAATATTGAGTATTATAATGTCATGCTATGCATCTTGAATGAGGAACAATTAACAGAGCTTTGTTCTCTTGACATCCCAGGACACAGCTGAAAGGAAAGCCTGTCCCTAAGGATTTGGTTTTTTTCTGGCTAAACAATGTCTGAAACATAGCAGAGTTAGTTAGTTTAAATCAGGGACACCTTGATCATAGAGATCTTGGGGATAAATCTGGTGTTTTCATTCCTAACTGCTCCTACCAATCTGAAAGACACAGGCAAAACCTTTCACTTCTAAAGAATTGGGGACTTGATCAGAAAACAAGTTTTACATATGTAATTTCTCAGCCTACAGTGGGATTACTTGAAGTTTTTATGAGTGCAAACAAGAGGAGATCAATTTGGGATATTTCAGTATTCAGTGAGGTAACACAATTGATCTTTATCAGTTCGAATGCAGGCTGCTGCATCAGGGTTCTAATCTCAATCCCACTTACATGCAGGAAGCAATGCCCTTCTCTTGTGCATAAGGATGTACCTATAACAAACAGGAACATCCTACTTTATTCATCCTGTATCTCCATCCTTCAGAAATCTATCTCCTGCTTATGGTTGGAGACAGCCATTTGACTAAGTTAGTAAAAAGGGGATTTTAAGATTTGAGAGCAACTGTGCCCAGAGACACCCACATACCATTCTTAGTGAGCCTGGATTTTGAGGTGGATTTGAGCACTGAAAGGGAAATAATCCATGGTATGAGGAAAACAGGAACTGCAGATCTTCTGAAATTATGGAAAAGAGCAACATGGTGTTTCCCTAAGTCATACACTGCAATGCGTTCCTGGAAGAGATGCTGCGTTGGAGCAATGGACCGAAATCACCTGGGGACCGATCCTACCATACCCACATCTCTGCATAGACGGATCACAACACCAGTTACCAGCAGAACTGAGAAGGAGAATGGAACAATGCTGTGAAAATCAAAATAACACCTTTCCACTGTAATCACCATTCTCTGAAGTTTGTTACAGCTGGGGACAAGAATATCCCTCAGCTACACCTCTAAAGCTAAAGCTCTTTGCTAGGTCACTGGCTTATGGCTGGGGACACCATGCTGCTTCCTGATGGGAATGTTTATCTCCAGGTGTCCTACAGTAGAAAGTGGAAGCTCTCAGCCAGGAGTAGAGACAGTGGGCCTCTGAAACACCTCCTCACAAATGTCACTGCTGGCTTTCCATTATTACATTAAATCAGGAATAATTTGATCTTTGGTTAACATGTGGACATGGACACATATCTCACCTTAACAAAACTTATGACCACAGCACCTTTCAGGTTCACTCTTTCTAGCCTAGAAAATAACAGAAAGCTAAGCTTGTCAGTTTGGCACCATTTTCCAGCTCTGCATTTGTGAAAGAAATAATACTGGAAGGGAAATAATACAGAAATGTATCACATACACAGACTGCAGGAAGATATAATGTTCTTTTACATATTTGATATAGAGCCTAAATTAAGCTGCAGAAAAGGAGCCATGAATCTTCACAGTCTCATTATCAAGCCTCCCTAAACCTCAAATACAGGAAAATACATTTCATAAACAAAGACCCAATAGGATTTTAATAGTACAATAAATTTCACTGACATTCACCACTAATCACATTTAAAAATATATTTTTAAAACAAAGTTCATTCAGCGCAAAACCAGATTTAAAAAGACGAGTAACATAAGCACATCTTACACTTACTACACTTACTTTAGCCCGGTTTTGACTGAAATCACTTTTAGCATGATTGGCATTAATTCCACGGCAGTAAACACTAACACTCTCCCTTACCCCTCCTTTACTTTCCTGGGACTCTATTCATGGATACAAATGCTCTGTTTTCACAGTAAGCTGAGACAGAAAAGGGGATCAAGCCCTCTCCCATCAACAAAACTATCTCCATGATCTGCCTTACTGTTGTCCATCTTCTAACCAGCAGCCATGTGCTGCCTTTCACTTCTGATCACAAGCCAATCATTATCAACTGCTGAGTAAATCAGAGCTCCTTTACTCTTTCATGCATCTCCTAACAGAGAAAAAGTTTTAAGTCATTTTAGAGGTAGCTGAAGTATTTTAAAAGTGGGTTTTTTATATATTTTGAGCAACCTTACAGATGGTGTTTCTAAGACCTGTAGAGAGAGGGGTTTTGTTAGTATCTCTTTTTTTTTTTTAATTCATTTTTAGTTTTAATGTAACTAGAACTTTATGCAGGTGAAAGGCTGCCCAGCCAGCCATGAAGGATTTGGTGCTTTGGAAAGAAACTAGAAACGTGGGTAGGACTCATGTTTTGCCATATATATGCTACCCCCAAATCAACAAGCGTTAGCTGAGATCACTTTGAAGACTAGGAATAGAAAGCCTCAGGTGTCCCTCACTAAAGATGCCTTTCACTGCAATTCTTCCTTGAATTGTTATACTGGCATCTGACATGAGAGCATTTAAGCGCTGTCAAAACTGGAATAAGCTCACCAGCTCATCTGACTAAACTCATTGAGAGCCTTCAGACAGTAATACCATTATTGACCTGGGTTGAATTCAAATGCATTTGGAGTGCTTGATATTTATCCAAATTATACCCATTGAAAAAACCCTGGCAGAATACAGATAACATCAGATTAAAATGTATCATTATAATTACTTCAAAGAGATGTCTGGTATCGAAATAATTAGGTTAGTAAATTTTTTTAATTAAATTATGATTTTTTAAATTGTGTTAAAACTACAACTTGCATCTATGGACACCGCAAAAAAACCTACAAATCTGAAGAATTCAGGGCCTGAAAGGAATATTTGCATTAATCTAATATAGTTATTATAGAATTAAGTTCAGTGATGTAACTCCAAATATACACAAGCATAATTAGAGCCAGATCCAAGATTCAGCAGATCAATACAAATCTTGCCATGGGCTGCAGTAGGCATAATAAGGCCCTGAGAAAAGTACTGGAGTGCTAGTACCATCCTACCCCACAGGACTTCTCCCAGCTTTGTAATGCTAAAATACTGTTTCTGCTAAGAACTGTCATTCACCTAATAGTGGACCTGAAAACACAGGTACGAAACCAAGCAGACATGAGAAAATAAAATTAACAATAGGCTTTTGGTCAGAAATAATGAAAGAATTTGAGAGAATCTGAAGTTTTGTACTACTTTTGCCTTTCTCTGAGACTTTATAATAAATTATATATATACTTTATACATACTTTATGATAAATTAGCTAGTAATAGAAACAGGGAAAAATCAAAAGTAAATAAACCAAAGAAATTATGCCAGTAGTACTGGCCGGGATTTTTATAATGCCATTCCTTGCTGTTCAAGTGAATAGATTCTCTCTGCTAATGTATGAAAAATAGGAATGTGTTTTAAATACCGTACTGCTTAGAACTGTAATTTACATTTGCAATCCTCTTTTCTTTAAACAGTTTGACACCTTGAACATACAACTATGTTTTACAGATGCTCTCTTCTTTTAATTGAAATCACATCTCAGGTCAAGATCACCACTTTCCTTCTGCTTCCCTAACCTCTTCTTTCCTGAAGGCCTGTAACTTGTGAATTATTTAGCAATCATATTTGCTGCTGAAAATTGATTTCTGAGAGAATCCATATTGATTGAGATATGTGAGACTAATGAGTTTGAGGTTAAGGTGTTTAGGTATCATTATCTCTGATGGTCCTGAACTAGAATCTTCATATTTTTGTGTCTCTTGTCAATACTCTGTTTTATTTTATATCTCTACTTCAAGCAGTGCTTCTGTATTAAAGAGCCAGAATGAATAAACATTTTATGCAGTGTCTGCAGCCTCTATATAGTCTCCCAGATGTCTTTCCTGTGAAATGCCACTGTATGAAGGGGACACAAGCAAAGCTTTGCCAAGCTTTCATTTTAGCTAGTAGCAAAAACAAGTAGCTGGTATGAATTGATGCCGCTGCCTTGAGCAAAAACTGCTTATACACATTGACGATCTGCCTCAGTGGGTAAGACTTATGCATGGGCCAGAACTCTTACTAGTTAATTCAGACCTTAAACTCTTTTTGAGCTTCCCCAGCACGGGGCAAAACTCCAGAGAGCTGCAGCTAGTGCACGTGGTGCCTTGCTTGGAGCTGCTCATCAGCACGGGCAGCCTGCAAATCCACGGGGCATCATCTTCTTCTACAGACCCCTTTTTTCCTCTGCTCACATTCAAGGGGTGGCTAGTGAACCCCTACTGCAGGTCTGCCATCCTTCTTCTCCTGCCTTTTTTTGACATGCTGATATACAAGGAAATCGTGTACAAGCACAACACCCTAGAAGCCTTTCTGCAAGCCTCCAGTCAATTTACTGCCCTTGCACAGTGAAAATCACTTCCTCTGTGCCCTCTCTGCCCACATGGGGAACAGGTACTTCTTAACTGTCTCATCCCCACAGCTAAACTGGGGGGGGGGGGGGGGGGAGGAGGTGGAATCTACAGAAACAGAGCATTTCTGTGAGTTTCCATCATAAAATAACCCCAAAACAACCCTGATATATAAGACTCTGACCTCAACTGCAGCATCTCCAAAAAGCACACTTCAGACAGCTTGAAGACTTCTAAATTAATGGCTATGTGTCTTTATTTTCCTCTAAAAACGAGGTAAAAATTAACTTGCTATCCTGTTGACCTGTGTCTTTAGAATGATGCTATGTTGGGTGCCCTTTCAGTTGCCCAAAGCCTTTAGTTTTCTTACGTGAGGGACACTAATAACCAGCTTTGGTAAGTTAATGCATATGATGTGGCCCGAATATCTGATTTCTGTGCCAAGTCCAAAACCCCATGAGTCAATGCAGGGAAGACCTCAAAAAGCCACAGTAGGAATCGACTGGGTTTGGAAGTGACATGACTGGGACACACATGCCCTGGTGCTGGTCACAGCTTAATGACCATAAGCTTGCATATCTGATTCAAAGACTATTCCAGGCCCTACAGTTTTGCAAGTCACTCTTCTTCATCCTGTAACTACTTTTGCTCTCAAAAAGAAATACAAAGCAACTAAACAACAAAACCCTCCAGAGTATTTGACCTTAAGAGTTAGACCCCCTTTGGGGTAGTTTTGGAATCAGCTGTATGTATGATTAAAGAAAGGAGACAGTTCTTTAAATGACCCAGCTGGAAAAGGATATTTTTGGTCCATGATCTATTTTTATGTCTGCTCTGCTCTTTCTCATGAAGCTTGACGACAAAGACCTGTCCTTCAAAGCTAGTCTACAGCTTCTGAATTACCATTTTCAATTACTTTCTCTAGGTGAAGTCCACTATGGTTTTGTTTTTGTGGGTGGGAGCTCTATTAGAGGGAGTGAAATACTTTCTAGCTTAGTTTTGCTTGTCTTTTTATAAGGAGAGAAACACAATGCACATTATTAAAGGTTCTTTTTAGAAAATTATCTAAAAGTTAAAATAAGAACTCTGAATTGCATTACAGTACTTAAGACACGTGTTTAAACTGTTGACTACATCCATTTTAGTTAACAAATTTATTTTATGTCACTCTTAATCAGTAGAGGTATATTTTTGTTACTATTATTGATTTTGCAGCCATGCCAGTTAATGCTATTATCTTGGATAGTACATTCTGAACAGTTACCCTTACAGACATTTTAAATAAAAACAAACATCAACTGGGAACTCAAAATGAAATCAGATCACTTTATGAATCTGAAAGAACAACCTTCATACTACACCACATAGTCTTCTTTGTATGACCTACCTTTTTACCCAACTTTGGTGATACACAGAACAAGCTTGACAAACTACAGGGGAAGAGTGTATAAATCAGACGAAATTGGCATACTGAATTCTCTATTCTTTTTTAAGTGAGGAACTGAAAGTTCTCATCATAGATAAAGACTCAGATATCATGATAGGAAATATGATCTAAACTTGAAGATGGATACACAGGCTTCATCTATATTAAGACAAATTAGCTATGCCTGGCCTAAACTCAATCATTTTTTCCTGATTGAGATGGAACAATAGATAATGCTCAGACTGAACTTCTATTCACTGGAGATATGTTGCATAACTGATACCATAATGTTAGACTTGTAGAAACTCAGGACTATGCAGGATCACATTTTTCTGGAGGGTGGGTATTGCCATGCCTACCTACCTGCCCTGTGATGTCGTGCCACAGATCCCTACTTTTCCAGCCCCTCCATACTGTTTTGTTCTGAACACAGACTGCCTCTCACAGCAAGGTGGTCTGCGGTCTCCTGGTGGTAGAAAACACTTAGGGAATACGAAAATCCATCAGTTGCAGCTCAACCCCCACAACTTGGAGATGGTTTGCAAAGAATAAAACTAAAGGCACTACATAATAGAAAGTTTGATACTAGGTTAGACATTTTTCACCTGACTAGAAAATACCCAAATAGCATTTGTTACTCTGGCTGCTCGGAAAGCTTACAAGCATGAGCAGTACCCTTTGAAAACCTCTGCTTTCACAGGTCAGTACCCTCAGGGAATCATAAATTTAAGGTACTTGGGGCCCTAGATGTTAGAAGTCTCTTAATTATGGGTTCAGTTAACAAGCTCACACACACCCCCCTTATCCGAACTTGCCTCACCTGAATAAGGACTGGAGGAACAAAGGTAATTTTGCACGTGAATCTGCTAACTATCCAGACTCATTTTTAAGTCAAGGAATTTGGGGTGTTTTCCTTAAAGAGAAGGCTCAGTTCTATTTAGTGCTTCTTTCTTCACTATTATTTCTCCTTTCCAACCACAGAAAGAGGAACAAAACAAAAAAATTCTCAGCGTTTTATTTCTGCCTTAAGTGCATGAGATTTTATTTTATCAGGTTGTGGTTTCCTTTCTTTACCTAATATTAGTTTAATCATAGAGGAACACCCTAGAGCAGATCACAGTTCAGTATTTGACATCCACTAATTTTATGCGAATATATACATGCACATGAGTGTTTGTGTGTGTGTGTGTGTTCGTGTTCATGATATTACATTCTTTCTTCATTTCTATATACAGATATAATGCAAACCAGCAAATGAATTCAGGAGCATTATGAGACAGCCATGGTCTCATAAAGAGCATAAAGAGTCACCCTTTCTCCTCAGGTCAGAATACAGGGAATGGTCTGCATTTTAATACAAGGAACAAAGAGCAACTTTTTTCTCAATGCTCACTTTGCAGTAGTATGGGACTAATTAATAGGTGGGAAAGCGAAAGTAGGCAGGGTTATTTGTGGGGCTAATTAAGATACAAACGTGTGGCAGAACAAACGTGTGATGTTAAAGGTTTGTACAGCTAAACAATTTTATTAGTAAACACTATGCCTGTTCTTTCTTAGTCGTCAGTTACCTTTTGTGAGATACAGACTCTTTAATTAATATCTTGAAGACTGATTTTGATTTATCTCAGAGGGAGGGTGGGGGAAAAAAGCAGATGTGTGTTTGTAAAAAAACACCACCTTGTTCCCTTTAGTTTCTGGTAACAAAGTAAGTGCACTGATTTGATCTTTTAAACATGTTTCTATGCCCTCCCCATTTCATCTATTACTGAAGGAGGTGGGGAAGTGACTCTAAATATCCATTCCATTTAATTCGCCACAGATTTAAAATGCAAGGAAACTCTCAAAAAGTAAAAGCATTGGTCTAAAAGACTTGTTCATCAGCATATAGGAAGTCTGTGGCAGTAGCCAAGAATAGAGCTTGGCTCTTCCAAGTGCCCATCCACTGCATTAATCAATGAGGACAACTGTAACAAAGCTTACCTGCCTTACCTGTCCTTTGAGGACAGTCTCTTCAGAGCCTTAAGGTACCTGGGCTCTGAGGAGACTGTCCTCAATGTTACTATAGCAAGTTCCCAGAGACCACTACTTTCCCAGCCCAGCATCACCCAATTCAGCATCTTTCCTTTTGTTCAAACAGAAATGGACAGTTTTCCAAGAGAAAGCCTAGGAGATTTTAGGTGTCATTTTGGTTTTAAGAAAGGAAACACATCTCACATACAAGCAATGTTGACACTTTTATTAATTTTGAAGCTAGTAAGTACTATAAAGGGGTGAAAAATTTGGTGAGAGACCGTTCAAAAATCTAGAAAAAAATGCTATTTTGATCCTTTATTTGCAACAATGCGTTCATAAGCCAAATACCAGAAGAGACTCTTGGATATCTCAGTCTGTACACCCAAGGTGACAAACATTTCAAGCTCTGTCCAACGTCAATTCTGATGCTTACTGAATACAGGATTCTTGTTAGTGCCTTTAGAATACACCTAGCAGTTCACCTGGTATAATAAAGTTGTGAAAGGACAGGAAGCTCTGCTGAAGGGGCCCATAATACATTTTACAATAACAGCTGAAGCAGAGGACAGCTCTAGTCTTAAAGTACCACCTTGTTCCTTTTCACACTCACACTACCTTGTGCTAAAAGGCTTGAGCAACCTGGTCTAGCGGAAGGTGTTCCTTTCTGTGGCAGGGGTTTGGATCTGGATGAGCTTTAAAGTCCCAAATCAACCTATAATAGTCCCACCCTCCTTCTCCTGGTGCGCAAACACACCTGAACCAAGCAGCTCATTCCATTGACCACAGCAGTGCCATTACCAGCACATGCCTAATTGCCATTATGGGCCAGTTCTGTCTGTTGCCACCTCAGCTGCATCCTACCAAAAACAGTCCCTTGTTGCTATCAGGTGCCCAGGTGTGCTCTATAGCAGGAACACGACTGTGCTGCTTGGCGTGTTCTCCCCCTGAGGAGAGGGATGGATTTGGGCACAGGGATGCATGTAAAGGAGGGGATGATCTTGGCTGCAGATGCTAAATAAACAATTTTTTTCTTACAACAAACCCGGGCACCTGTTCTCACCATGTCATGGCCCATGATGACTTACTGTCTACCAAGCATGACCAAATGATTAGTGGAGCCGTGTCGGTGTATCTCAGCAGTAATGGGGGCTCTCTTTCCATTTGCCTTCTATTGAAATCTAAGCGCTCCATTGGCCTGAGCATTTTCAGCTTGATGAATTCATTATTGCCCACTTCTTTTTCCCCTCCCTTTCTCAGGCCAGAGCTTTCCCAAAAAGCCAAGTGACTGCTTCTGGTTTTAATCCCCTCTCTGTGAGGTTTATTTTTCTTCTCTTTCTAGGCAGATGTCAGAAAATGTTGCCCTGATGCATCTGTTTCAAATGACATTTCAGTATAAGTTTGAGTCTATGTATATTAGACAGCAAATACTCATGACACCTAGCTTACTTATTTATTTATGTGGAAAAGAAAACATCCAGTTGTCTAACATCCCTCAACTAATGATATCGGGGAAAATACATTTTCAAATTCAGAGGCAAAGAAAGCATTCAATTCATATTCTCCAGCAAACAAATGACACCACATAAATAAAATACAAAACTATTCAGCTATCATTAAAAATGTGACAGCCATCTAAAGTAGGAAATTCAACAATGTGGATGTTGCATTTTGTCTTTAAATATTTACATGGCATGGAGATAGGATTAGGCTATGCTAAATGTGAGTTTTCTTGGAGATGTTCTCTTTCCCTCCTCAAAGTCACACCCAGTCAAACAGAAGGGACTTTGGCCATTTGTCTGGCACTTCTAGATGTCTAGAGACTTTTATAGAGCACAACAGGGCAAACACACTCAGGGTAGCTATTGTTATAAATCCCATAAAAAAATAAAGGCACCCTATACATGAACCAAAGCATAAATTGTTTTTAACAGTACAAGTTTAGGAATACCTCTGTGCCGTGGTCCAGTAGTCAGAGCAGCAAAGCAACATCTGAGTCTGGAGTCTCTCTCTGTTTCTGTTACAGGTTTTCTTTTCTGCCTCCATTTCCTCCATAAACCAAGGATAACGTCTTTCAGTCTTGAAATAAACCTATCATTAGCTATTTGACCTGTAGAAGAGCCTACAAAAATCTCTTGGATGAGGTCCCTATTATACTAGATGTTGTACAAACACAGAACCACATGCTATTATGATGTGGGTGTGGGGTGCTATTAACAGTACATTAAGACACTTTGAAACTATTAAGCAGAAGAGGTATTCTAAAATTCTTATTCATTTCCTCCATTAAAAAACAAACAAACAAAAAAAAAAAAAAACAACCCAAAACCTGAACTAATAGATAAGGAAGCTATTAGCAGAATACCAAAACTGGCTCCAGGAATACACAAATGCTGTGCTGGCTGCTCTGCAGGGTAACGAGGAAGTAACCAGCAATACTATGTTCTTTTACTGACTCTGCCACTGACTTTACCTCTAACCCTTTTGAAACCAGTTCATTTCACTGGAGTCCATCTTGTTTATCACTCAAGTGGATACAGTATAACATGGGACACAATATGGTTTAATTAAAGAAGACCCAGCCTAGAGAGATTTTAACTGGGTTTAAGGGCAGGAGTGATTATTGCACTTGATAGACTTGGGAAGTGGGGGGAAATTATAATTTATTACTTATGTGCAAATTTGACATTATTGTTAACATATATTCCCCCAGAGCCTTGGATGGACATATTTTGGAAAAATCAAATCAATAAGTGATTTAATATCTGTCAAGTGCTTTGGGATCTTTATTTGAAATGAGTGTTAGAAGAGCAGTATCTTACTCTCAACTCTTTAATGTGCAAGCATGCCTTCTATTAAAACTAGAACCCTTTGGAACCATTAGAGTTTATCAGCTAAATACATATTTTGGCACATTAACTAATTTTTGATTACCCAATTAGACTTTAACAGCTCCATCTATCCTGTAAATTTTTCTTAATATGCATATTATGGACCCAACAGAACTTAATGGAGCTCCTTACAGTGTTCCAAGTTGATGCAGCTGGCACATGGACACTAACATAAGTATTTTCCTTCACAGTGAGAATTACACACCTATCTTCCCATGTTGCTAATGGATGTTATGGCCTAAGTTGTCCCTGGGCACTGAGACAACACAAGAGACCCAAACGTAATCCAATTTATACCATTTTATATGCTGGCTCTCATACACCTCCACTTCTGCCATTCCATATCAAAAGTACATCTCCTGAAGTCAACTGAGTCACATCTACACAAATCAAAACCCAGGACTATTTGACATATACCTACTCATGGGAAACCATGATGGTCATAGAATCACAGAATCATAGAATAGTTAGGGTTGGAAAGGACCTTAAGATCATCTAGTTCCAACCCCCCTGCCATGGGCAGGGACACCTCACACTAAACCATGTCACCCAAGGCCTCGTCCAACCTGGTCTTGAACACTGCCAGGGATGTCATGAGCAGGTTACCTAGTGGCTGACCTGTGAAAAGCTGTTAGTGAAGGCTGCTTCCCCTCAGCTACATTTGGCATGCGGCTATGAGCTGGAGACAGTGCCTCCATACCACATGCTGGTTGGTGTAGAATCACAGAACCACAGAATCACAGAATGGTTTGGGTTGGAAAGGACCTTAAGATCATTCAGTTCCAACCCCCTGCCACGGGCAGGGATCCCTCACACTAAATGATGTCACCCAAAGCTCTGTCCAGCCTGGCCTTGAACACAGCAAGGGATGAAGTATTCATCACTTTCTGGACAACCTGTGCCAGTGCCTCACCACCCTCCCAGAAAAGAACTTCTTCCTTATATCTAACTTGAACTGTCCCCATGTTCTCTCCCACCCCATTGTCTCTCAGAAGACAATACGCAGGCTGAACTCAGCACTGGGGCAGGACTTTTACTCCCCCTTTGTGTAAATGCCATTTATCTGGTTGAGTTTTCCCCAATATGCTGTCCAGCTCACAACCTATTCCCCATGCTCTTTGCCTCTAAACTGTGCCTTTCCTGATGAAAAAACAGATGCTTAAGAGCCACTGCAAGAAAGAAGATTACTCAGATCACTGGGACAACAGCTATGGAGTAGAGAGCTAGAACAAAGCAGCTGGCAGAGAGCCAACCGTATCCTGGGCTGCATCAAAAGGAGCGTGACCAGCAGGTCAAAGGAGGTGATCCTGCCCTGCTCTGCTCTCATGAGACCTCACCTGGAGTATTGTGTGCAGTTCTGGTGTCCTCAACATAAAAAGGACATGGAACTGCTGTGGGCAGGGACACCTCACGCTAAACCATATCACCCAAGGCCTCGTCCAACCTGGCCTTGAACACTGCCAGGGATGGAGCATTCACAACCTCCCTGGGCAACCCATTCCAGTGCCTCATCACCCTAACAGGAAAGAATTTACTCCTTATATCCAATCTAAACTTCCCCTGTTTAAGTTTTAACCCGTTACCCCTTGTCCTGTCACTACAGTCCCTAATGAAGAGTCCCTCCCCAGCATCCCTATAGGCCCCCTTCAGATACTGGAAGGCTGCTATGAGGTCTCCACGCAGCCTTCTCTTCTCCAGGCTGAACAGCCCCAACTTCCTCAGCCTGTCTTTCATACAGGAGGTGCTCCAGTCCCTGTTGGAACTAGATGATCTTAAGGTCCTTTCCAACCCTAACTATTCTATGATTCTATGATTCTATAAGTAGCAAATCTGCATCCTTTAGCAAAGAGGCTTAATGCATGGTATGCGTTAGCTAACCCTGTTTGGCACAAGTCTGAATACAGGGCCTTTGGTCGGAATCAGCAATAATTAACTGCTAGAAATGAAAAGCAGAGCTATAATATACATTCTGCTTCTCTGGCATTACACCTAGATCTGCCAAAATATCCAGCTACATGTGTAAGAAATGAGGACTTTCAATGGGCTGTCTCCTCTGCTGAAAACAGATCAAACTACTGCCATTAGAAGTAAGGCAGATTAAAACCAATGAGAAATAAGGAAATGTTGCATTCACACACACAAGGACAAATATTTTCCATGTTAAAGTAAACACTTATAAAGTTATCTAATGCATTGTTCATTCAGTTCTTTTTTGAATCTTTCATTTCTCTTAGCCTACACAGTTAAGCTGGTTTGAGCCATTCCCAGTTTCACTTTCTTTCTTTCCTTCCTCCTCACAGGCTGGAAGCACAACACTGGAATGTTTCCACATCATGAAAATACTTCAGTTAGCATTCCTTCCCTGTTGAGAAATTCCTTTTCTACTGCTTTTGCAGTAGAAAAAAAAGTCATGTTTTTAAATCTTGTTTCCTTACGATGCTCCTTTAATAAAGTGTGATCATGCCCATTAAGGAAATAAGCTTTCCCTTTTCTGCATGTGGTCTCACCCTGTCAGTGCTTTCATTATTTTCCTGCACAAAGTCCTTCGCTGATGTCTTTACTCGGAGCAGCACTCATTGTTCGTGAGGAGCACAAGTTCAGCCTGTCCTGCTGCCAGTGGATTCTTCCAGACGATCCCTTTCCACTGTCTGGAATGGATTTTGGAAGAGATCCACCTTGAAGATAGTTTAATGTCACTTAAAAACCCCGAACAAACAGATGTACATTGGAAGCACTGCCTGGGAAAGTATTAATATTGCTGCTAAATGCAGAGATAGGGCTAATTTGTTTCTATATATTGCATCCTGACTATCACTCGGTGTACTTCTTTTCACAAGAGACAGTACACAATGCTTTGCTTAACGAAAAGAGAGGTTTACTCTGTACCATGATTCTCATGAGATCCTTTTCACTTGAGTATCACATCTCATTCCCCGTGGCAGAGCTCAAGAGAGCTCAACACAAAGGCTGACGGTCCCAAAATCCTGGCATCAAGCGCTGCCAACCAACCTGATCGCCCTGTGTGCTACGCCTCTCTGTGGAACAGGCCCTGAACAGGCGTATTTACATCACCAACCACGTCAGCAGTGGGAGAAAAATGTGGGGTTTGTGCAAACAATGCTTGTAAAAAGTTGTAACAACAAAAACCACAGAGCAGCTACTGCTGAGAGAAGAAAATGAAATCTTTTCTAATGCGTCTGCATGGTTAGACAGTGTCCTCTGCTGTAGAACAACTTACCGCTCATTAAACCCTGCGCTGTGAAAAGATCCTATATGTTGAGATCTCACTCTTGGCTTTTTGTTGTAAAGTTCACTTTTTTCTCAGTTATCATTCTCACCTAATTTATTTTTCCATTTCCATTCTGGGACCTGACCTTCCTGGAAGAAACTCTGGGTGCCTCATCAGGTATATTCCTTTCACTACACTTTGTCTGCATGAGGAAAAACAAATGAAGGTATACATTTTTAATCACACACAGCAACACAGGTGGGCATAGCTGAAATAGCCCCTTTTTTGCTATTTATTGCAGGCTGTGCTAACATCCTCTCTGTGGTTCTTCCAACTACAATTTGTACCTGCAGATTGTGTGCATGTTAACTTAGCAGCCACAGATTAGACACAGGTCATGGTACCTGTGCTGCCAGCTCCTGCTCTGCACATCCAGCCATGCAGCTCCAGGGACAAGACCGAGATTGCAGTTGCAGTTGTGCTAAACCATGGGCACTGCACCAGTGGTCCCACGAAAGGGAGGCTCCTCCAAGAAATCCCAAGTATTGAAAATCCATCCCATTGCTACTGCAGCTCTAATGGCAGCTGGAATATTCTGGGCATACAGAGAGTGGCAGGAATTGCTTTGTAAGTTTGCCTGATGGTTTAAGATCTGATACTTGGCACAAAGTATCTCACACTTCTCAGTCAACTGGTTAAATGTAGTTCCAGGGGTGCCAACTATTATCTTCTGTGGTAATTATGCCTAATTTACACTGTTCCCACTGAACTAATATAAAAACCCCAAACCTAAAATGCCCACAACTATCATTTCAGTGTTTAAGAGTGGGTTGTAAGCAATACACTTATCTAAGTTTTCAACAGTATTTTTGTTAATTAACTTAGAGCACTGTAGACCAGGAGCTAGTATCATTATTTCTGGTTTACAGATGGGGAAATGAAACAGAGATGAAGTAACTCTTAACATGGGGACGATCTCCCATATAGTTAGAGAATCCCAAAATCAAATGTGAATAGACAGCAAGAACTTCTACTGGAAAATAAACTTTAGAAAAAGAATTCAGGAATGGAAGCATAATTCCCATAGAAATGAATACCCTGTTTTTCCAATGATTCTGCCGGAAACAACATTTCTGAAATTGCTTTTCCAACCCTTTGGGGAAATCCTTTGGTGTGTTTATTTATTTAACATCAGGAAAACTTTTAAATGCAAAAGTAGGAGGTAACATTGCTTCATCTAGAGGAAGGCATGGTAGATTGGAAAAGAATTTCCTCAGTGAGGATTTCAGCATCTTACTGTGACACATTCTCAATTCAAAGGCAATGGCAAATTATAAACATGCCAAGCTTACACCAAGTAGCCCATTACATACATCAGCAGCCAAACACTATATGGAAAAACTCTGTTTCCCACGCTCTGCTAAACCACATTTTGCCTACCAACACCTCAGAGTCCCATTTGGGGCTGAATTCACCAAAAAGGTGGCAGTTCTCTTTTGAGCTTCCTCCAAAGATAAGCATGGGACACCACCCAGAAAAGGCATGCACAAGGGGTTTAAAAACATCCTCTCCCTGCTTTACCTGCCCTATGGAGAGGGATGCACACATCCATGGACTCTGCTGGGCTGCTCTGACTTGGTTGACTCTTGCCTGCCTTTGGACTTAGGGAGCTTGACTCTCCCTTTGGAGGCTCCTGATGCCACCCTGGGCTTTGCCAGCCTCCTTGGCCTTTGCTTTTTAACAATTTAATGAATGTACACAGACACACCACCCAGTTCATTCCTGTCTGTTGTAAAATATTGGCTGTTATTTGCATTGGACTTTGCAGCTTTTCATAAAGAGCTTCTCCACTCTCCTCCCTCTCCTTTTATACATACCTTTGATCATACAGATTATTAGCAAGTTTGACAATTAAAGGCTTATCACTGAGTAGGCAACTTCGCATCCATTTAGATGAAATGGGGCAGTTAAACCTTTCCAAAAGCACATCTTAGACTGGTGAATCTCACTGCACCACATAGCCTGAATGATGCAAAGCTGTAGTGATTTGGACCTCTTTGGCAGTTTGGGCCTCGTGTTGCACCACTTAAGTGAAGCTTTCAATTCTTATTATTTTATTGATGAAAAACTGCTGATGCACTATTCCATGTAGACACAATATGAGGCCTGGCTGTTGTATGAATGTCCTGGGTTCAGCAGTAGTAGTCATTTTTCTCCTTCTTAGCAGCTGGTGCAGTGCTGTGTTTTTGACTTTCAGCCTGGGAACAACGCTGATAACACTGATGCTTTTAGTTGCTGCTCAGTAATGTTTACTCTGACCAAGGCCTTTCTGAGTCTCATGCTCTGCCAGGGAGGAGGGGAAGCTGGGAGGAAGCAGACACAGGACACCTGACCCAGACTAACCAAAGTGGTATTCCATACCACAGCACGTCATGCCCAGTATATAAACCGAGGGCAGTTACCCAGAAGGGCTTGATCACTGCTTGGGTCAGGCTAGGTATAGGTTGGCGGGTGGTGAGCGGTTGTATTCTCTTCCCTTGTTATTTCCCTTATCATTATTATTATTGGTGGTAGCCATAGTGGTTTTGTGTTATACCCTAGTTACCGGACTGTTCTTATCTCAACCTGTGGGAGTTACACTCTTTTGATTCTCTTCCCCATCCCTCCAGCAGCTGGGGGGAGGAAGAAGGGAGGGGAGTGAGTGAGAGGCTATGTGGTTCTGAGTTACCAGCTAGGCTTGACCCACAATGGTTCTTTTTGGCACTCAACATGGGGTATGAAGGGTTGAGATAACGACAGATCTGACCAGAGTGTGTCTAATTGTATTTGTGACAAGCATTCACTGTTTCGGATTAATAGTCATTCATCACAATGCTGACTTATTGGCTCTCAAAGTTGTTGCCCTTGATCTCGGAGTTTCAGCATGTCATACCTCACTTACAGCCGGTATTTGCTGGTTTAGTGTTTATTGGCTGGTGGGCTTGGGCTAAGATTCTTGTTCTGCTGTATTTTATGGTAATTACTTGTAATACAACAGACTCATTGATCATGAAACTGCTCAGGTTTGCGTTCCCAGTGTGGTTACCACCTCTATACTTTGGGAGGTATATAATCGAAGTGTTCAGCAATTACATATCTTTTTTTTCCCTCCTTGGGTGGTCAACCTATGAAGGAGACATTCCCTTACGCTCCCAGCTCCCCCACGAGACTATTTATAGCATCATTTGAGAGTTCTGAAGGTTTTGAATGGCCTTTGGATACCCTTGAGACCTGCCTGCTGATTGTGATGGGGATCACCATGTTGGCACACATACAGAGTGTGTTTCACCCATGACCATTTCGCCTGATCTCAAAAGTTAAGCAGAGTTGGGTTTGGGTCTTGTCTAGGGTTAGACGACGATATAGGAGGACCAAGAGATTTTCCTTGAGGCTGGACAGTCATGAGTGGCAGGGTGTGTGGGATAGTATGGGCGAGTATCTAGGCCAGTGAGCCCCGCCAGTGCTTTGGAACATCACCACTGAACAAGTCCAAAATCCAGAAAAACTAGTAAAACACTTAAAGGAGGTGTGTTGTCATCCTGGTCATACCAGAGAGGGACAAATCACGGCAACATGATGGGGCTTGGCCTACACCTACACAGCCCTGTTCAACACTATCCAGCACCTTCAAAGAGAAAAAGATGTCTCTGGACCTGATGGCAAAGCAACAGACAACGCAGTTACTCCAACTCCAAATACAGCAGCTACACCAACCCCTGTGACAAGTACAGAAGCTACACAAACTCTGATAGCAACAGACAGCGCAGCTGCTGATGCTACCCAACCCCCAAGCACAACGGCTGCACCAACTCCGACAACAGATACTGCAACTAAACCAAAGGAACAATTTGTGCCAATATCAGTTGCCCCTGTATGCAAGGGGAAAAGCAACCAAGAGGCACAAAAAGCAACCCGTACAGTGAAGAAAGAGGAAGAACCAATGCACTCACTACATGGGACAGCATCTGATCGAGAGTTACTATTATGTAGATAAGCGGAAGAAGAAGAGGTGACTTCTCGACCATGGACCTCAACCGAGCTATGGAATATGAGAAAAGATTTTACCTGTCATCCAGGGGAGCACATCATCACCTGATTGCTCCGATGCCGGGACAATGGGGCCGATGGTCATGAACTAGAAGGTAGGGAAGCCAAGTCGCTGGGATCACTCACTAGGGAAGGGGGAATAGACAAAGCAATTGCAAAAGAGAAATTGCACCCTCAAAAAGAAATTGCACCCTCAAAAAGAAATTGCACCCTCAGCCTTTGGAGGAGGCTCTTGGCAGCTGTGAAAGAAAAGTTTCCGTACACAGACAATGTTATGAGTCATTCGGCCCAGTGGACCACACTAGAGAAAGGCATCCAGTCTCTGAGGGAATCAGCCATTGTAGAGATGATCTATTGCAGGCTGGATTCTGGGAATGCACCTATAGATCCAGATGAAGTCAAATGTACATGACTCGTGTGGCAGAAACTTACACAGAGTGCACCATCATGCATTTAAGGGGAAATCCTGCCTGACCAATTTGGTGGCCTTCTATGATGAGACTATGGAACTGATGGACAGGGGTAGAGCAGTTGATGTCATCTACCTGGACTTGTGCAAAGCATTCAACACTGTCCAACACAATATCCTTGTCTCTAAATTGGAGAGACACCAATTTAACAGATGGACCACTCAATGAATAATGAACTGGCTGGATGGCCATGTGCAAAGAGTTGTGGTCAATGGCTCAATGTCCAGTTGGAGACCAGTAACGAGTGGTGTCCCTCAGGGATCGGTGTTGGGACCGGTCTTGTTCAACATCTTTGTCACTGACATGGACAGTGGGATTGAGTGCACCCTCAGCAAGTTTCTCAATGACACCGAGCTGTGTGGTTTGGTTGATACCCTGGAGGGAAGGAATGCCATCCAGAGGGACCTTGACACGCTTGTGAGGTGGGCTGATGCCAACCTTGTGAAGTTTAACCATGACAAGTGCAAGGTCCTACAGCTGGATCAGAGCAACCCCAGGAACAGCTGCAGGGTGGGCAGAGAAGAGACTCAGAGCAGCCCGGCAGAGAAGGACTTGGGGGTGTTGGTCGATGAGAAAATGAACATAAGCCGGCTTCAGTGTGAGCTCACAGACCAGAAAGCCAACCATATCCTGGCTGCATCAAAAGGAGCGTGACCAGAAGGTCAAAGGAGGTGATCCTGCCCCTCTACTCTGCTCTCGTGAGACCTCACTTGGAGTATTGTGTGCAGTTCTGGTGTCCTCAGCATAAAAAGGACATGGAACCGTTGGAACCAGTCCAGAGAAGGGCCACGAGGATGCTCAGGGGACTGGAGCACCTCCTGTATGAAGACAGGCTGAGAAAGTTGGGGCTGTTCAGCCTGGAGAAGAGAAGGCTGCGTGGAGACCTCATAGCAGCCTTCCAGTATCTGAAGGGGGCCTATAGGGATGCTGGGGAGGGACTCTTCATTAGGGACTGTAGTGATAGGACAAGGGGTAATGGGTTAAAACTTAAACAGAGGAAGTTTAGATTGGATGTAAGGAGGAAGTTCTTTCCTGTTAGGGTGGTGAGGCACTGGAATGGGTTGCCCAAGGAAGTTGTGAATGCTCCATTGCTGGTGGTGTTCAACTCCAGGTTGGACAGAGCCTTGGGTGACATGGTTTAGTGTGAGATGTCTCTGCCCATGGCGGGGGGGGTTGGAACTAGGTGATCTTAAGGTACTTTCCAACACTAACTATTCTATGATTCTATGATTCTATCATCATATGCCCACTCACTGGCAGCAATAACCTGGAATGACATAGTACCAAAAACAGTGGGTGAAATGATTCGTCAACTCCAAGAGTTCAAAGACAGTCTCACCCCTTCCTTCATTTCAGCTGTGGAAAAACTGTCCCCAGGAGTTCAAACAATTGAGGGGCGATCTATGTGATCTATCTAGCTCTTCACGTGTGCCAACACACGTCTCAGCTATTAACAAAAGGCGTCCTACTGCTTGAGAGAGAAGATACAGGAGGTACACGCCACAAGCCACCCTATGGTTTTACCTGTGTGATCACGGAGAAGATACAAGGAGGTGGGATGGAAAACCTACCTCAGCTCTGGAGGAACGGGTGCATGAATTGAAGAGGAGAACAAAGGTCAAGGATGATCATCCCATGAAAACTGCGGCTTCAGTCTCTGGTGAGCAGGTTCCCATATGGAGTGGAAGAGCTGATTTTACTCCAGCTTCTGTGATAAAGAAGACTAATCCCTTTCTACAAGATGTAAGTAACCAATATTGTGATCACTATTAGAGGGGCCCTGCCTCCAGCCAAGTGGAGGTAGGGGACAATCGGATTTACTGGACTGTGTGGATCAGATGGCCTGGCACACCAGTCCCACAGAAGTATAAGGCTCTAGTAGATACCAGTGCACAGTGTACCCTGATGCCATCAAGCTGTCAAGGGGCGGAACCCATCTATATTTCTGGAGTGACAGGAGGATCCCAAGAGTTGACTGTGCTGGAGGCTGAAATCAGCCTGACTGGGAGGAAGTGGCAAAAGCACCCCACTGTGACTGGTCCAGAGGCTCCATGCATCCTTGGGATAGGCTACCTCAGAAGAGGGTACTTCAAAGACCCAAAAGGGTACTGATGGGCTTTTGGTATTGCTGCTTTGGAGACTGAGGAAACTGAGCAGCTGCCCACCTTGCCTGGCCTCTCAGAGGATCCTTCTGTTGTGGGGTTGCTGAAGGTCGAAGAACAAGAAGTGCCAATTGCGACCACAACAGTGCACCGGCGGCAATATCGCACCAACCGAGACTCCCTGATTCCCATCTATCAGCTGATCTGCAGACTGGAGAGCCAAAGAGAAATCAGGAGGACCCGTTCACCCTTTAATAGCCCCATATGGCCAGTGCCAAAGTCTAATGGAGAATGGAGACTAACAGTAGACTATCATGGCCTGAATGAAGTCACACCACCCTTGAGTGCTGCCGTACCGGACATGCTAGAACTTCAGTATGAACTAGAGTCAAAGGCAGCCAAGTGGTATGCCACGATTGATATTGCCAATGCATTTTTCTCCATTCCTTTGGCAGCAGAGTGCAGGCCACAGTTTGCTTTTACTTGGAGGGGTGTCCAGTTCACTTGGAACTGACTGCCCCAGGGGTGGAAACACAGCCCTACCATTTGCCATGGACTGATCCAGACTGCACTGGAACAGGGGCAAGCTCCAGAACACCTGCAATACATTGATGACATTATTGTGTGGGGCAATACAGCGGAAAAAGTTTTTGAGAAAGGAAGAAAAATAATCCAAATCCTGCTGAAAGCCAGTTTTGCCATAAAACAGAGTAAGGTCAAGGGACCTGCACAGGAGATTCAATTTTGGGAATAAAATGGCAAGATGAACATCACCAGATCCCCACAGATGTGATCAACAAGATAACAGCAATGTCTCCACCAACTAATAAGAAAGAAACACAAGCTTTCTTGGGTGCTGTGGGGTTCTGGAGAATGCACATCCCAAATTACAGTTCGATTGTAAGCCCTCTCTATCATGTGACCTGCAAGAAGAATGATTTTATATGGGGCCCTGAGCAGCAACAAGCCTTTGAACAAATTAAACGAGAGACAGTTCATGCAACAGCCCTTGGACCAGTCCGGACCAGGCCAGATGTAAAAAATGTACTGTACACTGCAGCTGGGGAAAACGGTCCTACCTGGAGCCTCTGGCAGAAAGCTCCAGGGGAGACTCGAGGTCGACCCCTCAGCTTTTGGAGTCGGGGATACAGAGGATCTGAGGCCAGCTATACCCCAACTGAGAAAGAGATACTGGCAGCGTATGAAGGAGTTGAGCTGCTTCGGAAGTGATTGGCACTGAAGCACAGCTCCTCCTGGCTCCCCGGCTGCCTGTGCTGGGCTGGATGTTCAAAGGCAGGGTCTCCTCTGCACATCATGGAACTGATGTTACATGGAGTAATTGGGCTGCACTAATTACACAACGAGCTCAAATCAGAAATCCCAGTCATCCAGGAATTCTAGAAGTCATCATGGACTGGCCAGAGGGCAAAGATTTTGGAATGTCACCAGAGGAGGAGGTGATGCGCGCTGAAGAGGCCCCACCATGTAATAAACTGTCAGAAAGTGAGAAGCAGTATGCCTTGTTTACTGATGGGTCCTGCCGTATTGTGGGAAGGCATCGGAGGTGGAAGGCAGCTGTATGGAGTCCCTGACAACAAGTTGCAGAAACTGCTGAAGGAGAGGGTGAATCGAGTCAGTTTGCTGAGGTGAAAGCCATCCAGCCGGCCCTGGACATTGCTGAACGAGAAAAGTGGCCAGTACTTTATCTCTATACTGACTCATGGATGGTGGCAAATGCCCTGTGGGGGTGGTTGAAGCAATGGAAGCAGAGCAACTGGCAACGCAGAGGTAAACCCATCTGGGCTGCTGCACTGTGGAAAGATATTGCTGCCAGGGTGCAGAACCTGGTGGTGAAGGTACGTCATGTAGATGCCCATGTACCCAAGAGTGGGGCCACTGAAGAACACCAGAACAACCAACAAGTGGATAAAGCGGCTAAGATTGAAGTGGCTCAGATGGACTTAGATTGGCAACATAAAGGTGAATTATTTTTAGCCCGGTGGGCCCGTGACACTTCAGGCCATCATGGCAGAGATGCAACATATAGATGGGCCCATGATCGAGGGGTGGACTTAACAATGGACACTATTGCCCAGGTTATTCACAACTGTGAAACGTGCTGCAATTAAGCAAGCTAAATGGTTAAAGCCTCTTTGGTATGGAGGACAATGGTTGAAGTACAAATATGGGGAGGCCTGGCAGATTGACTATATCACACTCCCACCAACCCGCCAAGGCAAGCGCCATGTGCTTACCATGGTGGAAGCAACCACCGGGTGGCTGGAAACATACGCTGTGCCCCACGCCACTGCCCGGAACACTATCCTGGGCCTTGAGAAACAGATTTTGTGGCGACACAGCACCCCAGAGAGAACTGAGTCAGACAATGGGACTCATTTCCAGAACAGCCTTATAGACATTTGGGCCACAGAGCATGGCATTGAGTGGGTATATCACATCCCCCACCATGCACCGGCACATGGGAAAATCGAACGGTACAATGGGCTGTTAAAAACTACACTGAGAGCAATGGGTGGGGGAACTTTCAAGCATTGGGATACACACTTACCAAAGGCCACCTGGTTGGTCAACACCAGAGGATCTGCCAACAGGGCTGGCCCAGCCCAGTCCGAACTTTTACATATTGTAGAGTGGGATAAAGTTCCTGTGGTGCACATAAAGAATTTGCTGGGGAAGACAGTATAGGTTATTCCTGCTTCAGGTAAAGGCAAACCCACTCGTGGATTGATTTTGCCCAGGGACCTGGATATACTTGGTGGGTAATGCAGGAAAATGGGGAAGTCCAATGTATACCTCAAGGGGATTTGATTTTAGTGGAAAACAGCCAATGAACTCAATTGTATGCTGCAGCACTTTTATAGCCCAACAGCTAGATGTCTTCAGGTCACCAGCGACAGGCCGTGACTTCCCTCTGATCATCATCCCAACAAAGATTGAACTTTGACAAAACCAGACAAGCTCAGCAGTGAACAGATGAGTTCCATGGTGTCATCAGCAGGCAACAAGTGAACACTCTACACAGTCTCTCCTGCTCAGAAAGACTGTTACAAGAGATGAAGCCCGACATCATGGACTGGATGAACTCAGCAGCATTTTAGGGATTGGTCCATGCACTAAGGAATGATATTTCTCTCTTTGTGTGTATGTGGATGTGTATATGTGTGCCTATATATATATATATATATATATATATATATATATATATATATATATATATATATATATATATGAGACAAGAGTGATGGTATATTTAAAATGTGGGATCTGAGCATGACATGAATGATACGGAATAAGGGGTGGATACTGTCCTGGGTTCAGCAGTAGCAGTCATTTTTCTCCTTCTTAGCAGCTGGTGCAGTGCTGTGTTTTTGACTTTCAGCCTGGGAACAATGCTGATAACACCGATGTTTTCAGTTGTTGCTCAGTAATGTTTACTCTGACCAAGGCCTTTCTGAGTCTCATGCTCTGCCAGGGAGGAGGGGAAGCTGGGAGGAAGCAGAGACAGGACACCTGACCGAAACTGACCGAAGAGGTATTCCATACCACAGCACGTCATGCCCAGTATATAAACCAAGGGCAGTTACCCAGAAGGGCTTGATCACTGCTTGGGTCAGGCTGGGTATCGGTCAGTGGGTGGTGAGCAGCTGTATTCTCTCCCCTTGTTATTTCCCTTATCATTATTATTACTGGTGGTAGCCATAGTGGTTTTGTGTTATACCTTAGTTACTGGACTGTTCTTATCTCAACCCGTGGGAGTTACATTCTTTCGATTCTCTTCCCCATCCCTCTGGGAGTGGGGGTGAAGAAGAAAGGGGAGGAATGAGCGAGCGGTTGTGTGGTTCTGAGCTACCAGCTGGGCTTGAACCACGACAATGAGCATACATTATCTTTGCTGTGAAAAACAGCTGCCTCTACAAAGTTCAAGAGCCTGTGCTTGGTTTGCAATACAATACCCATGATAGCTTTGTTCTCACTCAAAAGCACCTGTACTTGAAATATCCATCTCACAAACCTTAGAGCTGCATCTCTACTCACAGTCCAGGTTATCTCTCTGCAAAGGACTGGATCATGTAACATGCATCAAAATCTACCTAGGAGCCTAAACTACTCCCGCCTAAGTCTCTGCACAGCAATATTCATGGTATCTGGCTAAAGAGAGTGCTCACTGGCAGCATCACAATTTGCTCCTATGCAGAAAAGAACTCGGGCATCCTCCAAAATTCTAAAGGCATCCTCTTGCTTCACCTGCAAGAGCTTGTTCCATGTAAAATAAAACTCAGAAACAATATCTACCATCAGTCTATTTCTGTTCTCCCCAAGGCAGGAGGGTTCTCTGAATCAGCAGTCTTTTCCTAGATACCTGAGCACTCCTCTGTGAAATGCCAAATTAGCACATAAACGCTAAGCACCATCACTGGGCTGACCTGTAAGGTCTTTACTACCTCTGGAGTCAGGGACTTGAGAGGTAGTAGAATATACTAGACTTGGTCTAGTATTTCTGGGTGGCCCATAATTACTTTTTAAATTACTCTCTTTACTGTGGCACCTGCTGTACTGTTTAAAATAGGTTTATAGGTAAAACACATAGAACATACTTCCAAGTTAGACATTTTCCCATCTCATTTGCATATCTTCCATCCTACCACATACTAGATAGAGCCTTTTATTTCTTGGATTATCATACAAACATGTCGAGTACTCAACATTCCCTTCCCTGTTTTATCACAGGACACCAGGCAGTCTTCAGGACAGGAGGTACTAAATACCACTCCATGCACAATCACAGTCTCAGCGTGGAATGTCTTTCTTTAATAGAGAAATAAAATGATATAAGGTCATAAGCTAAGACTATCATAAAGTGCATTGCAGGTACCCTATACTTAAATACTCCCATGCTGCCTCTTAACTCCAACTGAGGCAATTTTCCTAATGCCCATAGAAGTGACACAACCAATTCCCCTCCCTTAATAATCGTACCCTTTCCTCTCTAATATGCCTCTGTAAAAAGTTTGTTTTCTAAAAAAAAACCCCAATTTTTTTAAAAAACGGTATCCTTAAAATACTTAGCATTAGAAATGCCAGGAGTCTAAAAGGAAATTTAGAAAGCCCTTATGTGATTGTGTTCAGATAACCACTGGAGACCGCTCGTCTCTCTGAAAGGGAGACCAAACCCCACAGCACTGTATCATGAGCACTGTAAATACACTCGCTGGACTGTGTGAAAGTGGCCTCAGCCACAAACAGCAACCTCAGCATCTTTCTGTTCGTGTTTCCTCCTAAATACTTGTGAAAAACTAACCTCCAAATCAGCCCTCCAAATCAAGATCTGAACCTTTCTGTCCTGACAGTGCAGTGTTTCTGTGTTACTCATCAATATGGCATTTTGCACATCATTTGATGATAAGCTGGGTGGAAGAGGGGCCATGAACATCACCCGTACTGTTCTGGTGTATTAAGTAAATTATTCTCCAACTGGAACATTGCTTGACTCTCTGTTTACTAAAAATGTCAGCTCCTATAGAAATAAACCCTAATTTTTTTCTAGAAAATAATTAGAAAGCATCATAAAAGTTATATTGGTATCTCAATGAAAGCTCTTTCACACCAAGGTAGGAAAAAGAAATAGAAAAATCTGAGTTATTTTACTTGAAAATTACACATGGAGTCCCCTAATCAGCAAGTATTAGGTAGTAAATATATTATCTGATGTTTTACTCAGTCAAAAGGACAAGAAAAGAAAATCAGAGTATGCTAAGTTTACATTCATACTTGCTACTAAACTTAGACATGGGAACTGCATGGTAGTTAGAAAGCTGAAGTTAACAGTAGGGTCACTGCTTTTCAAAATGCAATTATTCTCACTGTATAATTTCTTATTAAGCAGTATAAACTATGCCTGGCATGCGCAATCACTAGTTCAAAATGAGCAAAACCTAGGGATTTTATTGTGTAAATTAACATTGGTTCCACTAGTGCCAGGGGAAGCTCTGCCATCAGCTTCAGCCAGTGCAGCATCTGCCCTCAAATCTTGATAGAAATGAAGTTTCAGTAGTTCAGTAAATCCATGTGAATGCTGATTCCTTCCAAGGCCTTTTCCAGAATAGAGGTTTTATTTCAGATGAGCAATCCATCTGTTTTTCTCATGACCCACTCATAAGCAGGCTGAGAACACGTCAGCTTCCCACAGCCACGATTCCTAAACTTTATTATTTCCCACACCCTCCCTTTTTTCACCATGGAGATGGAGAATAAATTGCTGACTTTCTTTTCTATTTTGTTTTTTACAGCAAGTTGCCATGTTGTCCCTCAGACATCTCTTTTTCAGGATGAGCACCTCCAACACCACCAATATTTCCTGACAGGTCACATGGCCTCTCACTCTTACCACCCTCAGTGCTTTTCCTTTGGGTTATCACCAAACTCTCTGTAGCTTATTTGGGGTGCGCTGCCCAAATCTGCACTTAGAGGTATCACTGAGCTCCTACCAAAGCTGTGAGGAACAGAAATCACTCCATACTGCTCATGGGCCATATTTTGTGTTACATCTTCAGCACTTGCTAACAAGAAAAGCTCTTAATTTCAACATGTACATTTCTTCTGCCAGCTTCACACCTGTTTGCAATAAACTGGAGCCTTTAACACTGTAAACAGCATTAAATGAGAAAGTCAGGCATAACTGGTTATCTTCACTTAGCCTACACCCCAAGATGACTGAACATTGCAGGGTTACTACTGGAAATATGTAAACACAGGCACGTACACACAGCCCAAGTACAATTAACAGAGACTAACCTAATGTGTATTCAGATGCAGATGTACAGAGATAAATAAGCTACAGATATAATATAAACACACACTGTGTAGGTCTGTAACTGAGAGGTTTATCTAAGTGATTAAGAATACCACAACTTTTCCAGATCCAAAAAGAGAGAGGGAAAAGAAAAGGAAAAGGTTAAATATAACCACAGCTAAAATCTGATTCCCTTCCTTTATTGTCCTGAGTCCAGTTACATGGACTCATATGTGTGCTTATATATATATATATATATACACACACACGTATATATATATGGAAGAGACTATATCATCTTTAGCATGTCACACTGCCTGTTCCTCCTCTGTGTAAACACATTCAACTCCTCTGAAGTCAGTCAAAACACATATATAATGTAAATATGTGTGTGTGTATGTATGTGTAAACGCAGGATAAATGGGAGTAGAATAAGGCCCCTTGTTGGCTCAGGTCTTGCAGGTAGTTGTGATAATAGGAAAACAAGAAAACTAATATGCTGTTGTTACCTACTCTGCAATAATTACATAATTATACTGTAGTTACAATACCTGATTATTGATGTACTGTAAAATAAACTGTTATCAAGTTTTTTTACTGTTCACTTCTATTTACAGTCATCTCCGATAAAGACTAAGCCTCCTCAAAAATGCATGATAAAGCTTCTTATCACAGGTTTTAATGCCTCTAATAACTACTGTAATTCTGTGTGATTTAGTGCTTTGAATAATCCACCAGGATTTTTCTCTAGATCTTTAAATGGATTGTAATGTGTACAGAGGTGTCATAGTGATTAAATTTACAGGACACTTACCAAAACAGTGATAAGAAGGGATGTTTAATTAACACATGTACACGTTGTTCAACTGTACTATCATGCAAAAACGGAAAGACCTGAATGAGACCCCTATTTTCCTTTCAAAACGTTAAAACAAAAAAAAAAAACAACAAAGTATTACCCTCACTATACAATATAGGAGCAGACATTCTGAGGGCAACAACAAATCCAGGCAAATTCTGAGACGGGTATCAGCCTAGTGTTGTATACTGGGTACAACCAATGTCCTGGTACCTACTGGACGTCCCAGAGAGAAAGGAAAAACTAAGTCATGTATGACAGTACATGGGAATTTACCAGCTGAGTATGGAGACGCCATTCCTCTGCCTAGTGGGTTGTTCAAGGACACTGCAGTTCTCTTCAGCTATAAAGCCTGAAAATATCAATGCTTTTAGGACTCATTGATAAAAGTCATTGCAGAAAAACAGTTGAAGGTTACCTTATCAGACGCTTTTGGACTCCACGTCTCAGAAAGGCACACAGGTGCTCTAGAAAATCCCTTTTCCCTTCATCAGTAGATTTACTTAATGGCCAAGGCTATCCCTTGTTTGTCTAACAGATAAGTAAATTTAAGTCAAGCAATGAAGCGCCCCAGCAGACTAAACCCCAACAGAAAAGAGCAGAAGAGTCAACTATACAGCGGGTAGTGAAAGAGAACCTTTCTCTCTCTATGGACTCTTTCCACTTTAACTTCTACTGACATTTTGTCCACTGTGATGCTGACAAGAAAAAAGAAAAAGTTGTAGAGAGATCTAAAGGTGTTATCATATATGATCAAAAGACGAAAAAGGAAAGTAAGCAGCTCATGCAACTCATATTCCCACAGGGGAAATAGCCTTTTTAATATTAGAATTGTTTATACTTTGAAATGGAAATCCTAACATGTGCAAGTGCATGCAGCTGAAGTAGAGTTCACTCCTGGATGGGGATGAGCCAGGCAGTAACAGGGCACAAGAACAGGCTTTGGCTTCATGAACGGAAACATAAATCTCTCCTTTGTAAAAATGATTCCTAATGATCTCAGAGTTTAGTATGGAAGGTGAGTGCCACTTTTTGCTTTAGAATGAATCCCACGTTATTTTGTATCACAGTCCTGGCACAAGGCTGAAAAGATGAAATCATTCCTTGACCATTATTATGGGCACGCCTGCTCTGATCTGCAGCGCTATGCGGGGGCACACAAATACTGGAAATGGTGTAACTGCATTATTACTGTGTTCTGCACAGGCTTTTATACCCTGCTTCTCAGCAAGATTAATTATTCTAAAAGGAGCCTCACACTACTGCCATTACCCTGCTCCCAAAACCCGAGTTACATCATTTAGGACACTGTGTCTCACTATTTGAGTACATCCACGCAGCTTTATTTTTTACAACCGGAGAGAAAAAAAAAGTTAACAGGAACAAGCTCAGAGATCATGAACAAGGCAGAAAACTTAAACATTAACAGGAAGAGGGAGTAGGCGCTGCTGGTGTCAAAAATAACATGTTCCTGAGTCTAACTATCAAACTACCTGGCAAGCAGGACTGCTTACCTGTGCAATCTTTTCTCTGCAGCAGATGAAGGTGTGGGAACTTCCTTCTTCCTCCGCTGGCAGTATTAACAGAGCAGTGTGTGGAGGGAGACTATGGGAGGAATTTATTCCTCCTCTCTGTCATCAATAAACTATTAAGGCAGCTTTCAGGACTCTCAGAGGGTGTTTGAAACATATACCCCTTTGTCTGGCTACTTTCTAAACGGGCTAGCATACATAAGGCTGCAAACTTTCCACAGAAGAACAACTACTTTTTAAGTAAAATATACAAGTTTCTCCTGTAACACAGCTTCCCATTCTGAGCTGCAAAGAAAGGTATTGCACCATTTTATGGTTCAGAACGAAACCTGGGTGTAAGGTTCAAAGGTTACCTTTCAAGAACACATAATTATTGCCAGCATTATTATGAGTCTAGAGCTTGTAGAGAGAGGCTGAAACTCCCAAATAAATGAATTAGTCACCCCCTTTACAGCTTGTGCTAACCATCTGAAGTAAATCAGTAATGCATATGACACTTGTCTGACAGAAGGACTGGCAATGACTCTGAAAATCAGTGCAAGTTAACCAACCACGTGGTACATCATCCCAAACAACTTGCAGGTGAAACTGAAATGGTTTTAAATGCAACTTTGCCCTTCCCAGGAAAGAATTTATAGTAGTAAACATTCTAGATAATGTCCCTACTAAGGAAGACATTAATAAATAAGATAAAATAGCATCTAGTGAGTGATTCAGACATTAACAGAGCAGCCTTAGCCATTTTCACTATCTCTCATGAGTTAATCAGACATTTTTTCCAACATTTCCTTACATGCCTGTTCTTTCCTTCTGTGCCCAGCAAAATTATGAGCTATTTCTGAATGTGATGGTTAACCACATTTTTGTTACTTTTCTGCATTAGATGGAGAACAATGAGATTTGCACCTGAGAAAAAGGGGGAAGAGGGGGATAAGAAAGAATGAGAGAGAAAAGCGTTGGGGAACAAGATGATAAAAAAGAGAAAGACGGAGAGAAGAGGAAAATGAGAGAGGAAAGATACAGAAGAGATAAAAAGAGAGAGCAGAGGAAAGGAGGAGGAAAGCAGGAGGAAAGAAGGAGGAAAGAAGGAGGAAAGAAGGAGGAAAGAGGCAGGAAAGAGGCAGGAAAGAAGGAAAGAAAAGCTACCGCCTCTTCAGACAAATGACTCAGACATAATCATCTTCTGACCTCAGAAAGCAAATGATGTACGAAATCTTCAGAAACGTTGATGATGCAGCTAACCGCATGGAGGGTGATTTTAAACTTAGGGAAAACCATCTGGTTTAACTACCCCTGAGTAGTAAACCATCCACCACATTGAAGTTTTATCATTTTAAAAGTCGAATATTTATGGAATATTTATATCCAGTCTGCTTTCCCTCAAAGAAATTTGTCTTACCTTTCTAATCCTCCCTCTGGTCTTTGCCTTGGTACAGAGACAGATGTCATGGTAAGCAATGGAATGTATTTCACCAGGATACATATGCCATATCCTTTGTTATCACAGAAACAAAAATACACTTGTTTTGATCTAACTACATGCATTTAAAGGATTATTAGTAGAACATAAAATGAAGCAGAGAGGTTTCTTTAAGGTCTGGTGGTTCCAGCTGTTTTTACCAAAGCTGCAATAGATTACAATGGGAGCATTGCACATTGAATGGCGAAAACAAATGGCTCCCAGACTAGAGTTAATCCCAGGCTGTGTACAAAGGAGAAGATGCTCACCCTATGGAAGGCATACGCAAGCTGAACTGCATATGTTGAATTAAAGACATCTGCACTTTGGCAGAATTTGGACAATGACTCACTTTAATTATGTAAAAATTTCAAATGGGGCAAACTCCACTGTAGTGACTCACATTAGTGCTACCACATGATATTCTGATAGCTACATCAGTATATAACTCATGTTTCTGCTGCAGAGTTTTTACAGAGAGAATGACATATTACCTGACTAGCATTAAAAGGACTCCCTGTTCCCAGCAATGACTGGTACATTAAGTAATGCTTCAGAAAAGTAGGATACCGTACACCAAGTTTGGTTGTTGTTTTTTTTTTTCCCTGACACAAAACTACAGATCTTTTAATGACAATAATTCACTGTCATTTAAAAATCGATTTTCTATTTGGTTTTTATTTCTTTAAATTTATAGAGTTGTGGGGAACAATTTCAGAAGAAGATACTTACATCATTTCCTTTTCCCAAGAAGAATTATGGTGCTGCAGACCTCTGAGGGCTTCCAATCCAAGACGCTCCCACTTTGCCTTTACATGAGTGCAAACACACCATCACTACATTCAAGAACTAGGTCTGGCAGTAAGGGTACCAGGCAGTTTCTCATGTTTTGCTTCACAGGCATGGACCTTTCCCTGCTACCTCCTGCACTTTTCAACTGAATGTGCTGACAGGACCCTTAAGCAACAAAGGGCTACACAAAAGGCATTTTCACTAGAAAAGGAATGTATTAATGCAACAAACATGGACTTTGTTAATGCCAGATGCTGACTATAGGTGTGAATGAGGAGTATGATGAATGGGATGAGGAGGAGAAAGCAATCTTAATTGTGCAATTAGTTATGTTTGTGCAATGTTTTGCATAACAATTATAGCACATTGGTAGACTAGTGATCCAAAATGACAGCCTTCCAAGAGTTCAAGCAGTTAGGAAAGCCACTGTACCTTTTGAGCAACTACTTTAGAAGGCTAATGAAAAATGTAAATGATGGCAAGTGGCCTTTGTATGGCTTGAGTGTGATGCTGGGCATGGATGTGCAAGTGCAGCTGAGAGTGGTAAGAAGTACCAGGTGGCAGAGGATGCCCCAAAGCGAATCATGGAATAGTTAGGGTTGGAAAGGACCTTAAGATCATCAAGTTCCACCCCCCCCCCCGCCATGGGCAGGGACACCTCACAATAAACCATGTCACCCCAGGGTTTGTCCAGCCTGGCCTTGAACACCGCCAGGGATGGAGCATTCACAACTTCCTTGGGCAACCCATTCCAGTGCCTCACCACCCTTACAGGAAAGAACTTCCTCCTTATATCCAACCTAAACTTTCTCTGTTTAAGTTTTAACCAGTTACCCCTTGTCCTATCACTACAGTCTCTAATGAAGAGTCCCTCCCCAGCATCCCTATAGGCTCCCTTCAGATACTGGAAGGCTGCTATGAGGTCTCCACGCAGCCTTCTCTTCTCCAGACTGAACAGCCCCAACTTTCTCAGCCTGTCTTCATACGGGAGGTGCTCCAGTCCCCTGATCATCCTTGTAGCCCTCTTGCTGCAGTCCTTTTGGCTCTCTTCTATAGGTCTTGCTTAGCTCACTTTCATATGAATGTCAAATTTTGCATTTTCTGTGTGCTATCATCTAGAATCCTCTGTAAAACAGTTTGGTTTTCCCCCAGTTGGTGCACTAGATTAGCATCCCCCATTTCCCCACTCCAGAACAGAATATAATTAAGGATCATGGGATAATAACACACACACACTAGTCATAAAAATTAGAGAATTTCAAGTTTGGTTCTGCTTTCTAATTTTACATGCTTCACTTCACTTCTTTATACAAAGAGAAATATAAATGGCTTTGGCCACCAGATATCTATTAACTCCTTGTGCATCAGATCCTGTGAAGCAGAGATGACAGCAAGAGCCATAGCAACTTATAAGAGGCTGTGCCTTGCAGAATCACATCCAATTCACAAAAAAAATGAAGCCTTTCACCCAAATGTTCCTTCCTCTGTCTGTCTACTGTGCAATGGTTATGAAACATCATCCAGAACTGTCTGTGTTCATAGTGTACAGGAAAATGTTTCATGACCTAGGGGAAATACTTCATCTGAGAAGCCTTCCAGGATGACACTGACAGCCTTGAAGCAGAAGAACCACTTGGTTCTTCTGGCAAAGACCGGTGCAGGAGGTGCAGTGGCACAGCTGGTTCAAAGCAGAGGTTGTTTTGTACATCCCCACCTCAACAGTAGCACCTCCACCTCGTTTTTTTTTGCTGGTAGAATGGAAACAACCGAGACCTTACTGCCTTTGGCTGTGGGGCCGAATGTCACCAGAAGAGAAATTAGCTGCTTCTTAATTAAAAAAGGTTAAATTGCTTCTACACCAGGGATAAAAATATCATCAAATCGCCATTTCTCATCACAACAGTAAGCAAGAGGCAACTGCTGATCTTCAGTGTTTCCTGACAGGTTCTGGAAAGGGAAAAACCCACCAGGATATCTTCTACCATGAAGGCAGGTGGTAGTGGGGAGGCAACTCAGGATCCACATCCCAAAGTCTACCAGGGCTAAATCATATTCCAGTTTGTCTTCTTGTTTAAAGGAGAGGGAAGTTAACAGAGGTCACTGAGAAAGATGTTCATGCCACATCTTTTGACACACAGCATCACACAGACAGGATTTATTACTTGCCCAACCTGTACACTGTCTGTGGCAGATTTCTAGGAAAGAAACCCACATATTGTGATGCTTACTTAACTACAAAATTCCTCCCTCTCTCTCAGATAGAGAAGACTGTAGATGTTCACCTTTACTGATGTTCTACTGTAATTATTTTTATGGCAATTCTCCTCCATTAGTTAGAGGATCTTAATGGAATAAATAGAAAAATGAGCTCAAGCCTGAGTATTCTGCATTGTAATCTAAATTAAACTAGCATTACAAATTTGTTTACATATCTCAGTTGAGTTATGCAGTTTCAAAAGTTACTTGCTGAACGTAAACATGTCTCCTGATGCTACATTACCCACTACATGCAGTAAAATATAACCTAATGTAATACAATAAAACTGAAAAACCAATAAATGTTCCTATTTATTGAAAAATTGGACAAAAAAAAAAAGCTTACTGTCAGTTTTTAAAGACTGAAAATCAATAGATGATGAAAGGCTGTGTTTTTTGTTACCATTAGACTGTTGACTCTAGCAATAAGTAAGATATGGATTACAACTGGGGGAGTAAAGAATTGGTGAAATATACAATTTGGAGCTAAGAAGCTCCAAAGAACTCCAGGTCTGGGGGTTTCAGAAACTTAATTCCCAGTATTTGTGCAGCAGTGGCCATCTAGGCAGCACTGTTAATAGGCCCCAAGAGCATAGCTCCTCCATTTGGTTAACAAAGGCATCTTTAAGTATCTTCCTGTCTTTAAGAGCATTTCTAAATTAAGGGGGCTCTTAATCAGAGTTGCATCTGCTAAGAATCGAAAATGGAGACTCAGCTTTCACAGATATTCACATCCTGCTAATCAAAATAATCCTCAAACAACATAATGAAACCCCAGCTATTGCAGTCACACCTCTCCTGTGCCTGAATTGAGCCCACCAAGCTCAACAGCCAAGTGGTGTCCCCAGGTCCAGCCCACACACCCTGTGCAGTTCTCACGTAACAACTAAACAAACCTGCAGTGATAGAAACCACTGAGCTAAACGCAAACACTGCATCCAGGGTCCTTAACTGGTCATCTATGTCAAAGTTTCTCCAAGTGAACCATTACAGGTAGGTATGGTTTCACCTAGGAGGTATGACCATTACATATAAACCCAAATATGTAGGTTCTACCTGAACTATGTTTGTAAACTCTGGAACAGAGTTTGAAAGGATGCCAACTATCACTGGGAGTTAGGGTTGCTTTTAGGAGTTATATTCTCTCTCATAATCATACAGCAGCTCAAGTCTTGCTAGATGGGGGTAACGCGGTAAAAGCCAATACTGCCTTTAGATATACAAATGTACTTCCCCATAAAAGGGGTCAGTGACCACTGGGACTGGATGTGACAGAGAACTAGTAAAGTCAGCTGACCTGTTTATTACAAGAGCACAGAGCTGTGCAGTTTTAAGTATACAGAGAAACACACAAAAGTCACAAGTCCTTGAATGAGTTGACAGTGTACAGAAATGACCATCCTACTACTGGCCCCAGTCCTGTACTTTCATAAAATAAAACTTGTGCTTCAGACTGAGGACAGCACAGAGATCATTAATTTTCATATCCTGGTTTACTTCAGTTTTCCCAGGTAGAGAGCTAGCTATTTCTGACAAGGTGGCTGTTACTACATATGCATAATCACATACCAAAAAAAGATTCATGTTGTTCCTGTAAGCTTTTGCTTAAGTACACCATGGAAAATAACTCTGATGAAATAATTTGCCCAGAGCACTGCTTGTCTGGAAGATTTGTATAATTTAACTGCAGCTCTGTAAATAATTTGGTCATAGACAGGCCACCAGCACAATTTGGTGCTAAACCCATGCAACGTTAAGGAAATGGCCAGCAGGGCAAAAATTAAATCTCAACTAATCAAAGTATGTACAACTCCTAGTATGTACAACGCACATTAAAACCCAGTCCAAATCTACCCTTTTTCGGAATATGCTTATTCAGTTTAAAGGAATACGCTGAATTTTTCTTTGGGTATTAACACAACAAAATGTCATGCTTTCTCTCAGTGAGAAGATCACCTGTGTATGGTTAATCCTGCAGATCTCCATAAAGATATAGTTTTGCATGATAACATGATAACATCCCAAACTTGCCACAGCACAATTACATAGCATAGCATTTTGTACTGTTGCTGAACTACAAGTAACTTTCACCAAGGCCTCTCAGTTCTCCTTGTGTGGTTACCCTGTAAAGTAGTAAAAGCTACTGCCCTGATTTTCAGTCAAGCCTTAACTGATTCTGCAAGCAAGAGGTACAAAATTGTATGCATGGTACATTGCACCTTTAATCATCTACCTACCTGAAATACTCAAGCAAGTAGTTAGCCATCTAAATGTTCCAACTACAGGCTTAAAATAAATTAGTTTTGTAGTACATGATTCTGTCCACATTATTTAAAAACTGGCATTCACATCCCCTCCCAACCCAAGTATCACTAAAGCCAAGCAGAAACTACAACCCAGTAGCAGAGCCAAGACCACCAGGCCTAAGATTTAGTATGTGAAAAAGGGAGAGAACCAACAAGTGCAGGATGCTTCCCATTCATGCTTCGTGTCTGGACAAACATTTTCCCATCAGAAATGTCCACAATCAGCATTGCCTTCCTGCACCATCAGACTGTAAATCAAGATATGTTCTGGAAGCCTCCTATGATTTTTACCAAATGAGAAGGAAATAGCAGGGAAAATAATATACAAAACAAGGCAACAAAGCCATCCCTCTCAACAGGACTGAAAAAAGGCCTCAAGAAGAAGAGACACTTATAATTCTTTTTCAATGAAAAACAGAGAAGGAGGTAGATGGGTTAAAAGCCAGCAAAAAGTAGTAGAAAAAAAGCCCACCAGGTATTGTTGCAAGAACCTGTAGATAAGCATCTTAAATCAGGGTAAATTACACACCTCATGCTGGTGACTCGGTCATGGGAAATTATGAAGCTACGTGATGTCTCATTTGTTGTGCTGAAAACAAATGTAAATAAATTACTGAGAGAATCTCATTTACATTTAGAAATTCATCCCGATGCATGACAAGACTGCTGATGGTTTTTTTTAAATGATACTTTGAGAAGAAGTGCCACTATTAAAAACAGATTATAGCCACCTCAGCAAGAGCCTCTGCTTGTGCGTGCTCATGTCCGTCTGTGTCTAGGCATGAGTGTGTAAAAGCAGATGTTCTAGAGAGAACTTTTGTATCACTGAGAAAAAAGTTTTTCTTTTACTGTTTCAGAACCAAAATGGTGGTGCCAGAAGACAAACCCATCAATCTGTATTCTTCTGTTTATTTTCCCCCTCCAGAGTGGGAAACAGCAAGACAATGTTATGGATTGGCTGCTGCCAGTACAACAGAGTGCAAATGCTAAAATCATAGGAACAGAAATAGCGTGGCATGTCTCTCCATCACCAAGTGTAATAAAACTTCCCCTTAAATATACACACAAAAAGCCTTTTGCTAAGCTTTTATCTCGCCCCCCCCCCCAGTCTCACATTTTAAGCTGTCACCAACCCAATTGAGAAGGATATCCAGGAAGCTGTAAAATGGAGAGCAAGTTGAACCATGGTTAGCTAAGCGGCATACATTCAGGCTAATATCCAAATGCTTTAGGGGCTGTCATTCTCCATCCCGCGTGGGAAGGCTGCAAAGAGACAGACTTGCTCGTATCATGATTGCTCTTATTATTACAGCAGTGAAAACACTGCATACTAATGGGGATATGTTTTCAGAAAGAAAACTGTTAGATGGCTTTTTAGACTCTGTGCCTGGCTGTCTGGGCTTCAGTAGCCAATGCTTCCTATCCCTTTCTTTGCTTCCCAAACAGAACTCTCCAAAAAAGTTAGTAACAGGAGGGTGAAATAAACCATATTTCCAAATGGGGACATGACAGTGTTCTACAAGCCCACATACGGCAGCATATTTACATAAGCCTGCATAGGTCAGAGAGTTTATTTGTTAAGGGACAAATAAGCAGGCCATGAAATAATTATTTTTCATTGTGCCCTGCCAAACCTACCCAGCCAAAGGCTAAATTGAGCTGCTATTGTGATTATTTGAACTGTGGAGCCAAAAGTCTTCACTGCAATGCATCCCAGCTGTCCTAAATTTTATTCTGATGGCTAGTTTTCACACTAGCTTGAAACTTGGCAAAAATGCTCCCCAAAATAGGCAGGCGGAAGGCTTGCTTTATCCAGACCTACATCAATTACTGATTTAGAGCTGCTCTGAGAACTTGATTATTAACAAATCACTTCCTGAAATTGTTATGACAAGATTCACATATGCAAACGGCAAGCTGCTCATATGTACACAGCTAGCAAAAGAATCTAATACAAAGGTTCCCAGATTTATTTATGGTTATTTCCTATAGTGCTTTACTGCAAATTACCCACTAAAATATAAAAGAAAGGGGAGAGGTCCAGCTGCAGCACCACAGCTTTGACATACAGTGACATGGGAACACCCAGGCCATTACTGCTCAACGTGCTTCTACCTTCACCCACTCCCCTGTTGGAAAGGATGTACCACTGCCTTCTGGCATTAGAGGAAGAAAAACTACCAGTTCCCAAGCCACAGATTTGGTCAGCACACCAAGGAACAGGTAGGATTACTCTAAGAACAGCTCGGATGACAGGCCTGGGAGGATATTTCGTACTTTAAACAACACTGACAGTGGAGAGGGGGGGAAAACCCAAATATTTTTCTTTTAAAACCTCATACTTCAGAGGTTAAATTAATCCCTAATAATGAAAGATTAGGAAGAGAACAAATAGAGAGAAGATTATCCCATGTCTGCCCATTGTGAGGCTCTTACAACTTTCCTTAAGGCGCCTGGGGTTGGTCATTGCTAGACACAGAACCGGAGGCTAGAAGGATCTCAGAAGTGATTCATTTCATACTTCCTACATTTCTGTTTAAATAACTAAGACACATACGAAGGACAATGAGGCTAATTGTTTTGAAGGCAGCAGACTTATAAATAAATGACATGCCCATCATTTGGTATCAGGCTGTACGTACCACATCCCTGACAAGACAAGCACACCTCACTGCAGCTGCCCTCCATCTCCTCCAGAACTCCTACTATTTTTTTATGCTGTTTGTAATTTCACTGTAATATCCTGAGGGCAGCAACCACTCCACATTTACACATGAATTAGAACAACACCTCACACAATGGCATACCAGTCCTGATTGGACCTGGACTGCTCCTGGGAATGCTACTATAAAAAGAGCTCATAAATGTAGAGTACAGCACAGTAACACACACACACACACACACATACCTTTTATCACAGTTACCATCACTGGAGTGTTAACTCTTGGTTTTCCCAATAAAATTGCTGATTGTTTCCTTGATGTCTAAGCTCCAAATGGCTGCAGGACATGTAGCTAAGATCCAGCATACCTTCACCAGCATACTCTGTGAAGTAAGGTGTTTACTATGGATGCACCCACTGTTTAATAAAATGACAGAAATGTTACTGAGTCTTGTTATAATTATGAAGGCATAAGGCTGAATCTTGCTTAGGATCTGCAACTGATGCAGGGATGAGCTGGGGACATTCAGGGTAAGTAATCAAAAGAACCCACATCTGTGTTAGCCACATGACCCCTGCATACCTGTTAACAGACCTACTGGGTCTTAATCTGATCAGCCAAAATTCCCTTCTTTCTTCCTTTCCTGGGAGAAGCTGTTTGACCTTTGAGCTTATACTTTAATATATTCTGGTATTTGAAATTTTACCTCTAACAAACTAGTTATTTTCTAGTACTTCAGATATAAACAACTCCAATACAAAATTTTAACTTGTTCTGGTATTCAGTCACTTAAATTTTAACTGAAAATATAATAAATACATTTGAAAAATCTTTACCAACATAATTCCAGTTTTCTTAAAAATTCCGTCACATCCATTATTTTGTAGGACTTTTTTTCCTGAAGGACCACGAAGAGCCAGTGTGGCTCACAAAGGCCAAAACGAAATGGAAGAGAGTGGGTGCAGGTAAGGCGGCAAACCAATAAATTAATTGAGTACATGCATAAATTCAGGCACCCAAGCCTCCTTTAAGGTCAGGTTCCATGTTGGAGTCACTCATTCCAACATTTAATATCGAGGGGGAAAAAAAGGAAGAAATAGCCAAAATGTAAAAATATACTTTAAAATCTTAGTTAGAACAGCCACTTTGCAAGGCCTGTATTTTGTGTTTGTATTGATCCAGAAGTTCACCTTAGAGATCTACCATACATACTACAATCTCTTCTCTCACAATAAAATAAAGAATGTAGAAATGACTTTTTGTTGACTACCACTTGATGGACCTTCTATTTATTAGACTAAAAACTCTACACAATCAAATTCTGTGGAAAATCCAAGATCGTAAGTTCTTTTTCTCTGGCTCCAGATGGATTGGTAGCTTTACAGGGCCTTTTCAGTATAACTTTACACTCAAATTTTGTCCATAACATAAATATTGAGAGTTTCTGTCTCACAGAAACATGACCCTCGTTGTTGGACATTCTCAGTCTGAGCACTTCAGCTTCTCTATAAACTTCCCACAACTCATGATTTAACTCTTGTTTCTTTTGCCCTGTGTGCCCACAACTCTAACCAAAGCAAACCCAGTGTCACACTTCCACTCTGGAGGAAAGATCATTCAATACTATAAATACTATATATATATATATATACTATATATATATAGTATAAATATATATATATACTATAAATATAGTAAGAAACCATGGTCCGTTTGGAAGAGCCTATTGACAAACCTACTCACACTCAGTCATAGTCAGATACGTGACAAAGTCCAGTGAAATCCTATTAGGGAATAATACAAATGACTGAGCTTAAAGAATACAGTTAGCTCCTAATTAAACAGCCCATAAATCTGTTCAGAACTTGCAGAATTTATCACCAGAACAGGAATCTCAAGACCTTTCATACAGTCTCATTTTAACAGCCCTGTTGTCCACTGAACAAACAGCTCTTACAAATGAGATATTTCACCAACTTAAAAAAAAGATGGTTATGCACTTAAAAGATGGTTATGCACTGAGTTTTCTTGAAATTGTGTAACATTTGCATGGTATAGCACATACCCTTACTTGTTCACTGCAGTCTGATTCAAAGTGCTATAAATATGTTTGCCCTTTCTGCTAAGCCCGCCTAAGGGATTAGCAACCCCCCAAAAGTTCAGTTGAATATTAACTGCATTAACTTTGCAGACTGTAACATACTGTTACACTCAAACAGCCTACAGTGCAGTATGGATGACTTGCTTAATAAAAAAATATGTTTTCATGCAAAGACCTATTGCTAGAAAAAGAGTTTGTTCTGTCAAAAGGGGTGACCTCTTTCCATTTAACTCCATTAAAAAAAAAAACAAATAAAAGAGAGATCTTTACAGGGATGTCCAGAGAAACCCTTATGATTTTGTCTGTCAACCCAGATGGACTTCCCTTGGCAATACAGCACCAGCTCCACTCCACGTTAGAAATTCAGCTCACCATGAAAAAAACCCTGTGAAATACAATAGCAAAGTGTCATCTACTGTAGTAGTGTGAAGTTAAAAAGTATGTAAAGAGAAATACAACTGTTCGCTTACTTATTTGTTAAGTAGTGCTTTGTGTGCCAACTCCCATAAAAAACACACGTGCTGAAAGCACAGTTATATAGCAGTGAAGACAAATAAAAGGAACAGGAAATATTTAAAAGTTGGAAGAGGGAGAGCTGATCAGAGTTCAAAAAGGAGATGACTTGATAGCTAATGCCAGAAGTCAATGAAGAGCAGGTTCTTATACCTCCTAAGTAAAAAGCTTCCAGGCAGAGTGTAACTGGTGGTATCAAAAGATGAAGAAAGAGAAGGAGAAACAGGAGAACAAGAATGGCTGGGACAAGTCTCCGAAGGTTACAACTTATAAAGTGGGCTGAGTGGAGTTGCTTGATTAAAGATTAAAAAACCCTCCTTCATTATAATCACAGTAATACAAAAATGTAGAACATGTCCACTGTCTGCTGAAAATAGAAACTGCGTAACATATTTTCTTTGCTTTTATAAAAAAAATAGATGAAATAAACCTTCTTTGTTGCTGTGGGAACATACAACTCTCAAAAAGACCTTGACATGAAACCTTTCTCACTGGCTCCTCAAGGATCACATATGTATCAGTTTATACACACTCCCATGTGAAGTGTAACTAGAAGCTAAATTCAAACTTTAAGAATTAGAAACCATATTTTTTCCAAAACACTGCACACTTACTTGCTTCTGCCATTCACCATTAAGTTGTCTAGAAATGGATACCAACAATAGATGTTGGTGCAAGAACTTAAACTGCAGAGAGCCTCAGACCACAGCATTAAACTGGAATTAAAGCTTTACAGGAAAAGAGAAATGCTTCACTCCCTGCACTCCCTACCTTACACACACACATACACACAAACTGCACACCTGCTACCCACCATACAGATGGGCCTGAATTCTCCTGAATCAGATCTTGGAGTTTTAAGCTCAGCTTGAGTTCAATTGGATTTCAAGACATCAGAATGTATTATCATTTCACATTTAAAAAAATTAAATCAGTGTTCAGGAACTCCTACTTTCAATGTTGTTTGCACAGTCAGATATGTATTAAAGTGTGATTATTGCCCCAAATGTACTAGTACAGACAAATAAAATGCAGCTTTGCAACATTTAATTTAATTACATATGCTCGCTTAATGCATGAAAACCAGGAACAAGCTGATTTTATATTATCAGCATGTTAAGCAAGACTGGGAATTTAGCTAATCCGTAGTGACCAGGAGTGGGGTTTTTTTAAGTCCACAAAGGCAATTTATCATCCCAAACTCACTTAAACTTTGTAGGAACCGGCCCTTAATGCACAGGTATCATAAAATATTAACACATTAAGAAAAAAAACTAGGAAGTACTGTTTTCCTAGAGAATTTGCTCAGCTTGCATAATGTAACATTTATCATCAATACAATTTTTTCAGTTAAGAGACCTCTAGCCTCCTCTTCAGGAGGAGGTCTCTGTCTCTATTTCAGCAGCTCCTCCGAGTCCCTGTTTCCTGCACGTCAGTGGGCTGCTTGCAACTGGCAAAGTCACGTTTTAAATCAGGACTGGCCTTTCCCCACCTCTTCTACTGGTCCTGAAACCAATGCGAGACATGCAGGGGGTTAACAAGTCATAGGCACAGCAGTAAGACATTCTCTGCAGGGATCGCGGGCATCTGGAAGTGCTACCGGTGGTGCTCTGCCAGAGCTGAGTCTGGCAAGCACCAAGGCACAGAAACGCGAGTCGTGCTTGCTTGGCCAGCCTTGGACTGACCTTTATTCGTAGCAGGGAACAGGAGTTTTGTTAGTGAACACAGAGTTCTGGTCTACACATTTTTTAAATTGATTATTTTATTGATGTGAAGTGCCCAGGTGCCCCCGCGACAGCCACTAATATAGATTTTGAAAATAAAATTAATTAAGGGCCAGTCTGGACCACCTTTACTGTCATCGTGTAGTACCCTTTTCTACAAGTAACAATGCTAGCAACTAGCAAGCACAAGTAGAGCGTTTCTAGAGTATTTCATTACATCTCGAAACACTTGACTGTAGAGTTCAAGATCACTGTCACCTATCTACATGCACACACGCACGCTCACTCTTCTCTCCTACCTTCCAAAAGGGAAACTGAAGCATTGAAAACTTAACCAACAAAATTCCGTGCCAGAGCACCAGCTCTTTCCCTCCAGACCATTAACAGCGCGGCACGGTACAAGCCTGAGCTGGAGCAAGAGCAGCCTGGCACGCAGGCTAATCTGAATTATAGTCATCCAGCCCTTGAAATGGTTCCTCATTAGCTGCTGGTTAATGGAGACCCAATGAGTAGTGTTATTTTCATCCCCTGCCTACTGAACACAAAATTCATTTGCAAATATCCTGTAAAATACTGCAAAGCAAGCCAAAGAGATATGACAACATAAGAGGCACACTATTTATGGAATGCACTTACCGTCATTTAGAAAAGGAAGCTGACATGAGCAACAGCCTAAATTTAGCAACACATTTAGTTTTTATTCACTAGTCACAATGACAACATTTTAGAAGGCTACCGCACACCTTGTGTGCTGAAAGATTCCACTGAAATCAAGACAGACTTTGATCTGAAAGGACTTCAGGATCAGCTCCTTAATGAATAAAACACTGAGTTAAATTAAGGCAATCACCATCTTGACTTTCTATTCCAAGTAGATATAAAATTACATTGATTGCAGGAAATGGTGGCATTCAAACAATATTGCAATGGCCCAAGCCTGAAAGCTAAATTCATTGTTGAGCTAAACTAGGCTTTCAGAGGGCATCATTTGATCTGAGGGAAAAAAGAATCTACAAACCACATATTTTCAATTAATAGTTTAAAAGGCACAGAGTAAGAAAGGAAAAACACTGGTCAATATGCCACATGCCACTCAAACAAGCAGTCTTGCTATGTATATGCAGATACTGAGTATATATATATATATGGGTGTATATATATATACGGGTGAGTACATGCATGTGGTTTTTGTCTTTGGGGAAGAGGGTTGTTCTGGGGTTTGTTTTTTGTTTTTTGGCGTTTCTTTAAGGCAGGCTGTATTACAAAGGCAAAATTTGAAATCCAGAAAGAAACAATGTGTTTTGGAACAGCCTGAGAATGCCCACTTACCCACACTACCTTTAATTCAAAAGTAATTGCCAATCAACAGCACACAAAGTTAAACCTACTTCTCTTAAAAACTCAGAAAAATAATTGATTCAAACCCTTACCTTTGGCACCTTAAAGACTTTTGGCCATGACTTACCTGTATAAATAGAAAGAACTAATTTACTACAGAAATGCCCATGGGCAAACATGTTCTGGCTAATGAAGTGTTCAGCTTTTGCATGATTAACCAGCTGGTGGGGGTGGTGTAAAAATCACAGGGCATAAAATAATAAGAAAAAATTGATTAGTAGCTCTCTTTTAAAGCACTCTATGAAAAATTTCCTTATTTTTGCTCAGCTGTTTGGAAAGGGACTGTACGTACAGAAAAGATAGACTCAAATGACTTACCAAGGAGCCAGGCAGAGGCTGCACCAGGCACTCACTCCTCCAAGACCTGCATCGCAGAGAGGTTCAAGTGAAAAGTGAGATACCAACCAGCACCATGTCTGGATTACTTATACAACAGGTCCTGCCACTAGTCATAAAGGTAATTTTCTACTATATTGCAAAAGACATTATGCAAAATTAAGAACTGTGACTATGCTTTGACTCAGTTCAGTTTCTTCCGAAGTGCTTTACACTCGAGCACTTTAGATGGCTACAGCTACTCCCATGAGTCAATTTAAGAAGTACCTCCATACAAGCCCAGGGATTCATATGCTACTTAGAAATAATGCACACATTTAGGGAATGAGATGTAAAGAAGATGGGGTTTGCACTAAGGACTAAAATCCCCTTGCCCTTCCCATCTTGTACAAGGGGTTTCTTACAAGCTCACGTGCTCTGCCCTCAAAATAGGTCCTAATTAGTTTACAAATACTTGGCAGACGGGTCACAAAAATAAATGTATCATTAACTGTCCCCTAAACCAATGCAGGCTGTCTTGAAGCAGTTTCACTTCATAGGCATTTGCTCTAGTTCCCTTCAGCTGGGGTATAACTAGCATGTAGCAGTTTTCCTTTAAAAAGGAAAACCACATATTTTTATGGCACTGGATTACTTCAGAAATATGAAACAGCTGCTTATACAAAGCATATACACCAATAATAAGAAACTACATTTAAGTTACAGGTAATTTTCAGTAGGCCATAGTAAAAGTCACAGTCTTCTTTACCTTCATGACGTCTATGGAAAATGCATGTTTTACATATATTGATGGACTTCTAAATAATTATTTGTATTTATGTACCATGGGAGAAGTGGGCAAAGGATCTGCATCTCAGGCATCTGCAATGAGTCCCAGCCCTGGGGATGTTCAATGCTGGGACTTCATGGGTTAGGAACCTATGTTACATCCCTTTGGCAGTATACAAGCAGCCACCTTATATCCATGCCCGGTTTCTAACTGCAACGTGATTCCAGAGCTTTCCCTCTCATGGCATATGTATACAGTATACATTCATATGCCCAGCTACCTGGATATGGATTCAATTCATCAGTCATATTGGTATATAGTGTATGCTGTGACTCAAACTATTCAATCAACCCATAGGATTCTTTGCAAGGAGTAGTAATTTTACCTGAAGTGAGAGTTATTGTGAGAAGAACCAAAGCAGAACTCTGAAGCCCCTTTCCCTTCTTCCCACAACTCCTCCACTTATCTTAATTACGACTTTCTGAGGGAGACAATATCTCTAAATGCACCAAAAGAGAGATTTTTCCATGCTGTTTTGCCATAGAAGCCAGGGAGATTATCCTGATCATTTCATGCATACAGCATAAACTCCACCCAAAGATTCACACCAAAGAACCAGCCAGGCTTATGCAGGTGAGATAACTCTACAAATATTCCACAGAGGTCTTCCTTTCTTATCACAGACATCTGAGAAAGCATGCCACTAACTTCACGGTCAGCTGAGACTTCTGACATCAGAAAGGTTTTTGCATGTTTCTGAGGCATTGCTGGATAGGTGGATCTTTCTGCCTTTGCATGGTTCTTGCTTTTCAGCCTCCTCTAACCTTTTAGGAAACATTTCTACATATTAACACATAGGAAAGTGGGCACTCAGCTGACATAAGCAAACAGACATAGACAAAAACTGAATAAAATGGAACAAAGCAACATTTCCATCTGTACATCAGTTCGGAAAATGCTATTTCCAGACAGAATTCCAACTACAACAGAAGTTTCTAGTTAAGTGAGAAGCGGTATTAAATTCCACTTGAGTCTGATTTGTATGGTCATATTTGAATCATAAGCGATTTCTAACATGTCAGGTATTTCTAACTCTGACCAACTGGGAGCCTGTAAACTGAGAGCTTGTAAACTATGTTTAAAGTGATTTTCAAACATGGTAACAGCCTAATATGTTTGCAACGCAATTTGTTAATTGCAGTCATATGTGCTAAGAAATTATGCTGTGGACTACCGAAGTTACACCATCATTTTGGCTAGCCTACTTTTTTAAAAAGTAAAATTGAAAGAAATGCCACTTTGCCATAGAAAGCGAATGCCTGTTAAAATCGTATCACCTTAAAGGAAATCGGAAATACAGCTATGAGGAAAGGCTGTTTTGCAGATGGATAAAACTAATTCTTCAGACCTGTACATTGGACTCCAAAAGCTTTACTTGATTTTCTGTTTGTTTACTTAAAAGCAGTTGCTTTGGAAGGACCCCCCATGCTGTTTGCTCCGCAGAGGGGTCTAACACAAGATGAATGCTGTGGACTACAGGTTTAACTTCAAAGAATAGGCATACACAAAGTTATGTAGTGCCTAATTCCACTTATATCAACTCTCAGTGAAACTGACAGAGAGTAAGCACCTCTGAGGACACGGTCCTTTGACATTAACGCGGATTCCTCATTGGGATCCAGGTCCATGCTGTTTTGGACAACAAAACAACAGAAAAGAAACCCCATTTTGCTCCACAGTCTCCTTATTCTCTCCTATACTGGAGTTTCTCTACGATTGACCATGGTTCCCAGTAGAGGACACAACAGCCAAACAGCTGGTCTAATTAACTGGAGTTTTTCATTGTAATTAGTAACAACAAGAGCATAAAGCAATCAATAGGACACCTTATGCCGCTACTGCTTAAATCTCCTTTGACTACCCCTGGTTCAGCCATACCCTTGAAGCAGATTTGGAGAGTTCTTCCTGCCACTCTCCCATGCAGCATCAATTTTTAGCAAGGATAATATTTGCTATTATACTAGAAACAGATAAGCCACATTCTTAACCTGTGTGATGCAGCTAAAAACCAGGTTTAAAGAACATATCGAGGAGCCGAAGGATTTTTTTCTTATAAAGCAATTTAATTACCTCTAACGTTAATTATATACTTGACCAATGAGTAACATAGTACGATATTCACACAACTGCAAACAAGTTGCACACAGACTTGTGCAACACACACGTCCCACTCAGGCTGCAGGGGAACCATGCTCTGTTGCTTCACTGTACATTCAGCACCTAATTTCTAATTTTGCATGAAAAAAACAATTCATTAAAAAGCCATTTTAAACTCTTTCTAAGTAACTACTGAAGGACTTCTTCTTCATACATTTGAAGAAGAGATATATAACTGTAAACCATCTCCTCCAACTGAGAGACCAAAATGCTAAAATTAGCCCCTGGAATTTCTCCTTTGGGTGCCAGTTTGAGTCTTGCTCCAAAGGACCACTAACAATCCTCCTGACTTTGAAATTGCCCGCAATTAGTCAATAAGGCCTATTTGTTGATGAGCTGCACACAACTCCCTTGCAAAACATCATGTATTTGTAACCTCATTTTACAAACATGGGATTTTGTTCCAGTCTCCTGAAACTGTACAAACACAAAGAACTCAGACGCTCTCTCAACTCCCATTGGAAGCGACAAGTGAGTCCTTCTGAAATTGCAGACATGCTGTCAAGTGCAGGTGTTTGTAAACAAGTTTGGAAACGTTTCTAATTATAAACCCTAAGAATTAAAATTAGAAGTCCAATCCGCTAGCTTTAAAAAAAAGAACTTCCAAAAGGGTTCATCTAAATAAGAGCAACCAGTGACGTTTAATTTAGTTGCAAGAGTGCAATTTCTGTGCAGAGCAGCATTCTGGTCTTCATCAAACTTTCCACTATGAGTTACAGAACACTTCTTTTTAGAAAAGAAGTATGATACCATATGAATGTTCCCAAAACTTCTTTGTGGCCAACACCAAAGTTCAGATTTTATGGGGAATTTACCATGCCAACCTCCTAGGAACACAAACCAAACTCTATTTGAAGGACCCTTCCTCTTCTGGATGAAGTTCTCCCTGCTAACCTTACCTACTGTAAAGCTTGGCTTATCCTGCCCTGGCACAAACTGCTGGGGATAAAACTGGGGAAGGCAGAAGCCCTCCCAGAACTCTGACTAATGCAGATCTTGGGACGCTGTCACAGAATTGGTGGTGCCTCAGTCTTGCCTTCATCACTATGGTGTGGAGGCCAGAAACGTAGCTCTAAGGAGCTACGTTGACTGATACCTCAGACAACGGGTGGAGGGAAGCTAATCCTGTCTTTGTAACCCCAGATTGCATTTATAATGCACTATGAGGGGATAGTACAGGCAAAAGAAATGGACTTTACCTCTGCAGAAGCTTTGGGAGAAAGCAGAACTTTTACCGGACTCAGGGGGAGATGGAGCTCTTTATGGCAGGGGTGGGGGAAAGGGGGTTAACACTGTAATCTCTTGATCTTCACATTATTTCTTAAGGGAAATATAATAGCACATCAGAATGGCTTTGGCTGACTACAAGTGAGCAAACATGAAATAATTTCAGAGAGGCTTGACTACAGCCTCACTTCCAGCAACTCTTGCTGCACTGTCCTGAAAAAGCTAGAGGGGAAACGGATTAAACAGTGAGAACCTGCTTCAGGAACAAGGAGGGACTAGGCCTGTAGCACAGGTAGGGCTGTGAGGGGTAGGCGAACACCAGCTCTTTGGCCCCTGCAGAGCTGGCCTCCTCCTTCTCCACTGGGATGCTATATGATAGAAGAAAAGCCCAAACCCATCCTCCTCAAAAACCAGGACAGAAAGTAAGCTGTGCTTGTCCCATCACCCTGAGGAAGATGTTTAACTTAACAACCACTATCCAACCCCTCCTTTTTCTTCTCTTCCTTTCCTTTTTCATATTTGCTGTGTAAAAAATAAAATAGCAGTTTCCATATTTTTTCTGGATAGCATTTTGGAACTCATTCCCTTCAACAAACATCACAGTACAAGTTCAGTGCCTATCTTGTAGCTAGAAAGTGTGGTGCAGCATCAGGATGAGAATACAAACGTGCTTTTAAACCGAGAGCCTTGCAGGTGGCACTTCCTTTGCTGCAAGCCATGGATATAACCTGGAATTGCTTATTACTTGAGCCAAACCCTTTTTTGTGTGCCTATATTAATGTAAGGGATGGAGGCGTCCAGTTTTTCTCTTTGGTGGAGGGACCACAGTAAGTGGGAGCAGACTAAGGGCACATCTTGCCTGCAGCTGGTGGTCACTCCCCCTCTATTCATTGCCTTGGGTACCTCTTCCCCCTCTTTTCCTTGGCTTGAGTACCCCGTCCTTCCCATTTCTGGCTGGTGCAGTGAGAGCTCCCTCTCCTGTTCCAGCCTAACCAATGTTAAACCTTGTCCTACTGGAAGCATGGCCTGAGTGAAGAGACCAGGTTCAAAGGCAGTCCAGTGAGCCAGCTTTCCTGTTAGAAACTGGCACCAAAATACATTCCCTGAGGGTAGGGGGAATAGTATAATCCTCCATTTAGAACCTATGCAAATGTATTTCTTTATTAAACGTAGATACATGTGCACATGCACAGCTTAGTATGTGTGTTGGAGTATGTATGCGATGTGTGTACATATGTGCACACATACATATATAGCATTGCAAATCTTGAATGCCACTAATCTCATTGCTATTTTAATTCAAAGTAATTATAAAAATCATTAGCTTCCATAAGCACTTCTAACTTCTGAAGCACCTACGCTTCTACATGTATCTGTACTGTGTTCAGCTGGAAAAACATTTTTTCCTAAAAGAATATAAATTGGAGCTGTGTTTGCAACTATTATTTTTTTAATTTTTTTTTATATAAACCCATGTTTTTTTACATACGTCTTTTAATTAACAGTACATATGTATTTAGGAGATTCTGCATCACATCCAGACCAGATAGGTCAATTAACCCATTACAGTTTTTCTAAGATATTAGATGAAAGAAAATACATTTAGGAAATGCTTAATTGGAATTAAACTAAGCATTTGAGTGCTAAAATAATACCAGATAGTCATTTATTTCTAATATTTTCTGCATGCTCAAAATGAAAGCATGAAGAGCAGCGCAAATGCATATATCTCCTATCAAAAATAGCTGAAAAATACTACAGAAGAGTGCCTGCTGGGTTGGTTATAAAAGTAAAGTATAATCCATTAACTGCTAATTAGAAGCATCAGAAGCAGGCTTTGCTGCAATAAGAGCTGGCCCCTAAGTAGATGTTTCTGTAACCATTTAAAGGCACAGGGTTTCTCCAGTTGCTGAGAATGGAGCTTGGATGGTTCCAGCATAAAGGCCATGTGAAAAGAGCCTATGGCACTTGGCCATGCTGCCCAGCTGTTTGCTAAATATGATGACAGGTGCCAGTTTTTCCATTTGATCGTGGAACGTAATACATCTTCAAACAAATTTTCCCCAACTCGCCTGCTGCAGTTACATTGCAGAGATTCAAAGAGAGGAATGTTGGTTGTTTTTCCCTCTGACACACACATATTGCAGAGTCTTTGGCTGATATTTCATTATCTGCCTTTTTCTCAAAGCTGGTTTTAGTTGTATGTGTTAGTTTGCTTTTCGGTGCTACTGTTGGAGGACAATAAAGAGCTCTTGGGTAAAGGATTTAATTATGAAGAAATTAAAAAAGAAAAAAGGGGGAAAAGCTACTATTTATAATTAGACTTAATAAATTTGATCTGCAATAAGGATGGATTCTCTTCCTTTCTCTCAACTACTCCCTAAAGAGTGAGAAGTAGTCCTATAATTTCTCCTGTTCTTAATCTAACTACTTAGCCAAACCAAGGTCCTTCCAACTACTGAAGGCCAAAACGACCTCTTGATCCAGTTGCTTATATAAAGGCCTTTAAGGGGTCAGGGCAAAATAAGGTGAAGCCAAAAGAATTGCCAGCACCACAGTTCCCTGCAAGAAGTTACCAAGACATAGAAAGCAGCAACTATGACATGAGCAACAAAAAGATGATGCCTTGAACTGGATGACAGGTTCCAAACACCAACCATGCCGGATGCAGAGCCAAAGGGAGTTCAGATTCCTCCAGGGCTTGAGTGGCCTTGAGCAGTGGATGATGACAGGATACAAGTCAGGCTGCATAACTTAAGGAATCAGGAAGAAAACAGGCAGATAACTAACTTCCCCTGTTATAAAGAGGGACATAGCTAGTGCAAGGGGAAACAGTTCAGGTTAACATTTTGGGCTTTTCATTTACATTAACAGACCAAATAGTAAACAAAGGAAGAAAGTTTGTGTGGGGCAGGAAATGAGGGGATTTATGTTTTTTTCTCTCTGCCTTATTTTCATTTAGAAATAGAGGAAACTTGTTTCTTTCTTTTAAAATGGTAAAACAGCTCATCAATTTGTAAAAAATAAGATAGCAAAAGAATCATTTTCTAAAGTATCTAAGAAACAATAAAACTAAGACTACAGTAGAAATAACAAAATGAAACTTGGCTTAATCCAATACAGCAAATATTTGTTAACCCTGGCAGCAGCTTTTACAAGGCAGGTAAGTATATCTGTTATCATTCTGTATGTAAGAAAACAACTGTAAAATGCCCCAAAGCCACGGAGGAACTCAGTGTGAAAGACATGATTACTAGTTCAGAAGTTATCTGATTCGGGTCACATGGTGTTCCAAAAACCATACCTAAATATAGTATGCAAGAGATCTGCACAAAGAGCAATCCCATCATGGGAACACCCTAAACTCTCCACAAAATTAATTAGGGTTATTTTGAGGCAACCAAACGAAAGTGAGGAGGAAGAAAACAGCCCTTGTCCTGCCCAGTTCTGCAAGATGGTCACTGGTGCACCCAAGACCCAGTTTACAGCCCAGGCATATGCTATGCTTCCCAGGGAAAACTCTGCATGGCACTAATATGGAAGGCTGGTGGAAGGCACAGTGTGGCTGTATTAAGAAATATGGCTCATTGGGAAAGAGGAGGATCCAGCAGGTAATGTAGGCATAAATCTCCAGGTAGGAAGCCAATACTTGGGCTTCTTCTGTAGCTGGTAACAGCATCCTTCTAACAGAGAAAACACCTTTTTGGAAAGTGAAGGTCCATGTAAATGATGCCCCCCAGCGCAGACCAACACTCTGGGGAAAGCTAATGCTTCCCAAGACAGAATGAGAAGAAAATTCCCTGTTAGAAGTTGTTACTACTGAAATCTTTCAATTAGGATTGCCCCTTCCCAGGGAAGAGGATTCTCGCACAAAATACAGCCTCTAGAGCTAATTCTAACAGCCTTTCCTATGTTTACACATCAGAAGCAATCTCATGGGAAAGCATACAAAAGATCCTCAAAAAGCAGAGGAGCAGGAGAAAGGGAGGAGCTTTCCTTGGGTCTCTTTTGGCCCTTCTCTGTAAAGTAGCAATGCTGAACACCAAACTGCCATTTGGCTTATCACCACCACTGACCTACAAGCTGATTTCAGCAAGCTTTCACAATTCCTCTATAAAATATATATTTATTATATATATATAAAATATATATATAATATAGATTATATACATACACATAAAATATATATATACCTGTTCTAAAAAAATAAAAAAGTCTGCTTGTGGATGCCAAGGGGAAACTCTTAGAATGACCAAAATGACCTGTTTACCTTTGCATCACCTTTGTTCCTATGTACAGGGGGAAACCCCATTCTTCACTCAAACATTAGAACAAGCAGGACAATTTCCATATTACCTTGAAGGCCCAGGCAAAGCTGAAGCAGGGGCTACGGAGAGGAGGGGAGTGCTGTGTCAGCAGGTAGAGAACAGGCTCTGAAGCCCAAACCATGTGGCAGGTGCTCCAGAAGGCAGGTAGCGAACAGTCTGAGCACGTATGGGACACAAACTGCAAATTTCGGCTTGAACGCTTCAGGCTATTAGCAGGTGCTTCAGGCAGTCATCCAAATCAAAGTAAGAAAGTGGAAAGAGCCAAATGCTGGTTAAAGAGGTTTCCAAACGTGAAAATCCCAGTGCGGGCAGATAAAGCGTTCCCCTGGTTGTGGGAGTGGGATAGTGAGGAAAAGAAGACACAAAATATATGCATTTTTCTGTAAAAAAAGCTGTGTTCGGGATTTTACTATCCTGTACTCAAGCCTCTGAGATGCAAATGTTGGCTAGGATGCTGAGATCAGCGGTTTTATGTCCTCAGATGGTTAGAGACAAGGCAGAAAAGAGCTGGCATCTGGGGCAAATAGAGGGCCCATTTGATAACGCTTCACTTGAGCGTGAGAGGGTTTCCCCTGTGGGTATTGTCCCAAAGAAAGCTCCAGGCATGTTTAGACTGCTTCATTACTTGTCACATCCAGAAGGTGAGTCAGTTAATGATTACACTAACTCCCTTTTGACTTCAGTTTCACATGTTTTCAACCCAAAAACTGCTCTCATCAAGTCAAATGCCACTTACAGCAAACAGAAATTAGGAGGGTACCAGCTATTTAAATCAGATGGTCACTTGAACATTATTGGTGAAGTTCTCCTCGCTGAGGGTTGCATTCTTTGCCAGAGGCTAGCAGGCTTGACAGAAGGAGAGAAACAAATTCATTTCATCAGAGTAAGATGAGTCAATATGTGAAGAGATACTTCCATCTGCTCCATGTTTCTGGTGACACGACATTACCGTATAATTTGGTATACATTTCTAACAGAATAGATGAAACAAGATGGTTTGCTAAGTACCATTTATGTCCCACATCAACAGGAAGTTCTCTCGAACCATTTCCAATGTATGGCCCTGATATGAACAGCAAAGACTCGCAACAAAAACGCTGAAGGGAAAAACATGTTGCTGCTTATTTCAGAGAGTTATGGCACACACAGACAACTATGGTGCACTTCTGAAAAGGAATTCTGTTTCTCAAAGTGCTTTCTGAAGAGGCACATTTTGTCAGCTACAGAAATCACCAAAGGAACCTACTGTGTCCAGCAACTCACAGACACACACAACTTACTAGACATAACCCATCAGTAGAGCGGCCTGTGCTGTTCCTGCATTAATTTTGTGTCCCTGTATGCTACCAGAGCCCTGGGACTTTCATGGTCTGTTGGCAGCAAATGGGCTGAGCCAAAAGGGAAGGTTCCACCTGACTAGGCCAGGAGGACCTATATTAAGCTTGTCTCAGCTGGAGGTCATTCTGCATATTTTGAAGGCTGCTTTCTTGGTAGTTGGTCAAGCAATCAGTGTTCAGATATTAAGAACTTAATTCTCCTAACACCCATATTACACAGAATACTTCTGGAGTCCAGAAGTACAAGATTTTCATTTATTTGTTTTTTAATTTTTAAACTGATTGACCAAAGCCATTTCTTTCAGGGCCAAGCAGGTCCTTGGGTTTGTAAAGCAGTTGCTTCAGTGTCTCATTTCCAGTAGGCTTTCACTAGTCCCGCAGCCAAGAATTCATTTTCACAATTCCAAAAGAGTTTTTGATACTTCCTGACCAAATGGCTTTGCAGTAGAAATTGGTTTCTGCCACCATCTGTTATTACATAGTTTGGAAGTGCTAGCATTTTCCTTCAGGAGGGAAGAAGTTGGGGAGGATGGAGGACTCAATGGCCAATCCCAATGGAATTAGATATTCTGTTCTTTAGTGACGCTTTATAGGGAAAGCCTGGCCTATTTCTCAGCAGTTGTGAAATTGTCATCAGCAGGATTCTTTACAAAGCTTGGTGGCATATGGAATATATTGCTCACTTCTTAGTAGTGTAAAAACAACCTTGCTGCATTACTGAGCTAGGCAAAGAAAGCAGGTGCTTGATAAAAAATATCCATCATGAATCAAGCCTTTACAGATTTTGTAAAACCCTAGACAAGAATATTTTGGAGAGAATTATGGGTTTTAACTAACTTCAGAGGTGGGATAGTCCAGTAGAAATGAGCATGTGAAATCACCATGTCACAGGATAACATCCTATTCTGCCATTCACAAAGGTAACACGTTCCACATGGAAAGGAAGTGTCATCCCCCTTCTGTGAGATATTAAAACTACAAGGGTCCAGTCTCCATTTCTGATGCAACAGGAGACTATTTATTTAACATCAGTTTTAGGTTATCTCTTTTTTGTCAAAGCATGGCCTTATTTTTACATCTGCGGACTAGCCAAGAAGTAAACTAAACAATAATAATAATAATAATAATAAACAACTCCCATGGCATCCTGATGAGCATACATGCTGAACTGTAAATACAGGGCTAGAATTTCAGGAGTTCAAGTTCTCAGTACAGAAAATACCCAAAGAGCAACAAGACAGAAATAAGCTTGTTGAATTTACCTGGCTCTCAAGCGTGAAGTTTTCATATACTGTTAGAAAAAATCCACTAAGACAAACTGACAGAAAAGGGATTATGAAGAGATGTAGTTAGCGTCCCCACTGCTATAAATGCCACAGTGAACGTCCATTCAGCTATCCACACGCACACACAAACATATCCACGATGTGTTCTGCTGTATCTAGGAGAATGGCTGCAGCAGGTGAAACCAAAGGGCCACTTACACTTACAGGTTTGTTCAGGACAGTGGCAAACAGGCATATAGTGACAATTCCCCAGACTGCTCTTCCCAACACCCATCTACTTGCAGCTCATGGACTCCCTTTAATAAGATACACACAATTTTTCCAGACTGGCAACCATCACTCGCAGGTACTTGCTCTTTCAGGGCAAGGTTCTCCTACTACATTGCATGTTTCATGTACTAAATGAGCTGTTACACACCAATATGGAAAAATCCAGCCTGCTGCCCTCATCCCAGAGGAAAGGACAAAACAAGTATTTGGGCACCACGTGCTGCTTGAACTGCTCTACAGGTCTTGCGTGCATGGTCCCGTGGAAAAGAGGGGTCTGTTGCAGCCATTACACTGTCCAGTGGGAAAGATCCTTCTGTGATGGTGGCAGCTTAGAAGTCCTGCCCTAGAGGTTATATTTTTGAGTGGCACATATACTAATAAAGCCATAAGTACAGTTGTGCCACCGACAGGGCTCTGAAGCTACCTTTGAAATCTCCTGCCCCTGTTACAAGAGGACAGAGTGACCTTTGAGCAGAACAGACACACTGCAAGACACAGAAGAAGTACCAGCTACATAAGCAATCATGGGACAGTATATACCTGTCATCTCCCCACAGTAACACAGCAAGAGGATCACTGCTTTTCCAGTGAAGTCCAAAAAACTACCTGTCGTTCAGAGTTCAATATGTTTGCTATTTATGTGCCTCCTTCTTGCACCAGCAGCTACTATATGCTTTACCACCAGGAAAAAAAAAAAGGGGTCAAAAGAAAGAGTCAGTGTGCAAGAACAAAAGTCTCTCCTAGCAGTTTCACACTCTATTCATGTAACACACAAACCAGAATTAATGCAGACTAAAGAATACTGTCTAACTAAGCAGGCTTAAACAACACTTAGCTCATTTATGGTGCTTTTATCCAGAAATCTCAACATATTTCACAAAGGTGTGCAGGCTGGGGAAGAGCCAGAATGCAACACACCCCCTGACTCACAGGCATTTGCTCTTTCCATTACACAACATCACTACCTCTAGGTATGAGCACACTTCTCTTATAGTTGACATGGGAAGATGAATATGTGCATCAAAGAAATGTTTGGCTTTTTTTTTAGTTTTCTATACACTGATTGCTTTTAATACCTTGTTTTAAACACTCTGTATTTCAAACTAATAGCTTACAATGCACCTATGCTACTACTATATGGAGGAGTAATACTTCAGGGAAGATGCAATCCTTCTTTCCATTATAGTAGGAAAACGGACAGTAATCAAACTTAAATGCCTCTTCTCAAAAACCTTATTCTTTTCCATTTATAAAGGAAAAAAATAGCTTTAAAGATTAAGACAAATTCAAATTATGATGACAGAGGAAACAAAAAGAAAACCATGAGGAGTTTGATAGAAATAGAAAAAAGCCAATACTTTGCTCCAAAAGAGATAAGCTTGCAGAAATTATTACAGAAGTAGAGTTTCATAACAAAATTCAAATGGCCAACATGGAACAAATACATATTTGGAAAACTCAAAGTGTTACTTTCAGTGTGACCTGTCAAAATCAGTCTGGAGAGCAAAGCGAATCAATAAAACACACTGGTGCTCGCCTGCATTCTCAAATCACAAAACTACCCTTTCAACAAACAAGTTTCAATCCTCACTACCACAATGAGAATCCCCAGTAACACCTCAAGAGATGCACGTAAATACCACCGTTACACCTGTGAAACCACATCTCTGATTTTTAAGTTCGTATTAAACAAGGAATATTTAGCATACATCAATACCTATGGGCTTCTGAAGAAGGAAGGTAGCTAATATAAACTGCGTATGAAAAAGAACATGTCAAAGCTTTCTGATTTTTAAGGCTTGCAATGAAGATAGTATTAGTTAGAACAAAAAGGGACAAACCTACCAAAATTTTATCTTCATTCTCTGCAGCTAGAACTGCTGGCTCATGAGTGAATTTGCATAAACTCGGCTCAAAGGAGACACAAACAGCATCTTTTTAAGCTAAAGATTTTCACCACCTCTTAAACCTAAACCAGGTTTAAGAGTGGCCCTAAACCAGGTCTCATCTGTGTTCACCCAAATTAGCTTCTTTTTGTTTCATTCTATTTTCATGTATGTATAAACATCCTGAGCTTGCCTGTTCTGCACTCCCAGTCTGCCAGCCAGATTCCAGGGACAGGAATGAAAACGACCACCTATAAAAACTGTACTTCTGTGTGAAACAAACTTTACAGCAGCAAGACTAAAAACCTCAGAAGTTCCCCATGGTCTTTGCCTATTAAAGCCCACAGCTTGCTAACAGTTTAGTGTCAAAGAACAGGGCACTGGCTTGCATTTCTGTGCAATGGGAAGTGCTAGGGTAATCCTGCTTCTTTACATTTCAGATCACACTGTTTGTGGAGAAAGTTAACAACACTGGGATGCTCAAAAACACCCTGTACTATTACACGGAGAATGCAAGATGCTTGCTGAGAAATAGTGCTGACACCAGCATACAGTTGATTCAGCATGAGTGATAAAAGCATATTTTTGGTCAGGTCAGGCAGTATTTGACTAAAATAGGATTAAATTCTCATTAGACTTGCTTAAAAAAAATCACTTTACACCCATTCCATCAGGCTGCATCATTCCCCATCTTACAATATATTCCACCATCAAAAAGAAAGGGGTAAGCTTCTGTTCAAATGAGCAGAGGCAGGGAAAGTCCTTGAAAACAGCAATGCAAGGAAGCAGAGGGAAGGATTTGGTCAACTGGCATCCAAACAGAAGCCTCCTGCTATTTCCCACTGAGAAGTAACAGTAGCTGGGCTATAGATATGTTTGTCAAACATATCTATAGCAGGGATAATTAAGTTAGTGCAGCAAACTAGGTGCATGCTTTGAAGTGTTCCTGCAGTTGCTACACTAACCTTTCTTTCACCTAGTAGGTTAAGCTCCCCATCTCCTCACACATATTTGCAGACTCATGACCTATCCTCTGTCCTCATTATCACATCGTTACCGATAGTGGAACATCTCAGAAATGATAGTCAAAGATTTTATTATAAATAAAAGAGACTAATAGAAACCTAAATACAGACTTCTGTCACACCAGAATAATCAGCATAATCCTTATGGCTTCTTTTTGTAAAGTAGTTCATATACTTTATAAACAAACAAATATTCCTACAACATAGGTATTGCAATTTTTTCTTTTCCAAGGCCTTTTATAATAAGCATCCAAAATCTTGATCCTGTAACTGAAAAAACTGAGGAAAAAACCATTCTTGCCCTGCTTTGCAGAAAAGCCCCACTGACATTTAATTTACCATATTGGTATCACTCAAAAGAACAGGGTCAAAATACAAAATCGAAAACTTTAAACCGCTGTCTTTGGCAGTATTGTTTCTTATTCCATAATGTTAATAGCAGTGATATCTTCCCTGCAAAGCTCAAACCTAACACGATGCTGAGGATTCTGCTCAAGTCTGTGCTGGGGTTTCTGTCACCATTGAGAAGAGCACCACAGGAATATACAGAATCTACAATGATAACAAGACTGATTCCCACTGATCTCAACAAGGCCAAGGCTTTATCCTGTATGCTTTTCCATACAGCTGGAGAATGATTTCATATGCAAAGATCCTCACTTACCTACATACTCCTATAGATCAGAGTTCTCTGCTGCCTGTTCTTTAGCCAGCTCAGGAGGGGTCTATCTCTATCACTGATCTCACCTTTTCTACATTAGGTTGCTATGAAAAAAAGATATTATTACCTTTACTTAAATCAGTGTATTTTTAACCAGGATAAGACCCTGCACACACAAAGACAGTTTCAAGACAGCAACTTGTAGCCCAATGGATGGGATAAGCACATGTACTCCTGAATTTCACTCCACACAGAGGTAACCAGCTTTTACTCCTGAGCAAGGGACACAATCATGATAAAGATGTACATGCCCTTGTGCCTCCTCTATTATACAATTTCTACGTATTTTGTCAGAGACCCCTGTGCTTTGGGTATTTATAGGTCTGAGAAATCCTAGTTCAGATATGAGCACTATTAACAGGCCAAGACACTGCTCTAACTGTCCTTGTAGTCTGTCCTGTGGAAACATACAGGCCAACAATTTCCAGCAACATCAGCTACTTGGGAAAAAACAGAAAAAACACCCTCTCGCTGCATTCGCTTATTGTACCTTTGCCTTTACTTTTAAGTTAATCTTTAGTTGTGGTTATTGCCCCCACTATTTCATTCTGCAGGACGCTATCTGGCTGGCTGAAGTCATACCTCCATTTTATATGAGGACAAAAAAAAAAATCTCAGCTGTAGTCCTTTACCTGTACCCATAAAACAACCCATAAAAATGCCTTAAAAGAGGCAAGCAGCAGACTTACCCCCTGTTCCTCAGCTGCTTGCAGAGAGACAAAGCAAAGCAGCAGGATGAGGCTCAGAAGTTTTCCCCAAAATTAAGACCTCTTGCTTTTACGACAGCTCTAATCCCACCTCAGAAGCAGCATGTCACCATCAATGATGTGAAGCCCACAGCCTGACAGGGACTCCAGTGCATGGAGCCACTGTTGGTACCAGGAAGCAAGAGAGACCAAACTTCTTCCTATGTGTAAACTCCAGATTCAATTTTCTGCAAGATTACTCCCCAGTAATTAAAAGGTTCTGTAATTTATCCTTAAAAGTGAGTCATGATGAGATCCATCAGAATCGATCTCTTTTACTTCTGCATGTACCATGTGTGTGCATGTCCTATGTAATATGGCTTTACCAGATGAACACTGGCAATATTTTCCACTAATTGCAAGAGTTACTAAACTGAACCTTAACTAAAATTAAGTTGACTATTAAAAGCTCAGTGAGTAACCCAGCAAACGGAAGCGCTGTATATAGGATTTAGCAAGCACGCAAGTGATCTGGCAACCACCAAGGCACAATATTTGCTGAACTTCCTATACCTCAAATTGGTTCCACACGATAGTCATACAATAGTCATAGTCCATTATGTTTGAATGATTCAACACTCACAATACCAGTTCCCTTTTGCAAGTGGCCAGCAATAGGTTTCTTTACATCACTTTACTGTGCTATACCTAATTTGTGCTTGGTTTTATCTCTCTGTATAACGTCCTCGTGGAAGTGCAGGCGCAGATCTTCTGCAGTAAAAGGCATAATACAGCAAGATGGGAACACTCACAAGCCTGCCCCTCACAACTTTCATGTAACTGTTTGTCCTTAAAATGCCAAAGAGAGATTACGTAATACAAAAGAACAAATAAAATGATGAAAGATGCGCTTAGGAGCCAATGCTTGTTTATATTAAAATGCCAAAATAAATGTGTAATAATTCAAGCATGCTATTCTGAAAACACAAGTTAGTGGACTGAAAGTTACGGGTTAATTTATAACATAAACTCTCCATTAAAATAACAGATCTCCCTATATCAGTTTTTAAAATACATGAATAATATTCTTGGCTATTAAGATGTCATTATCATAGACGGTCCTACAAATTTTAGCTATGTCAGTATAACACTACTAGGTTTTGGAAGGAATACACATAGTACTTGTACATGTTAAGTTTATACATTATATGTAGGTTTTTTACGATTGCAGTGTCTAAATTTTCAGAGAGTGTATTTTATTTTGTACTTGCATAGTTTCTAAGCTATACAAATGTGTTTTACATTCTGGATTGTTCTCAGGAATGTACACACATAATCATAGAAGGTTTAAGGTTGGAAAGGACCTTAAGATCATGTATATATATCAAAAGTAGCAATAAATAATACTAAGGTTGCACATATTTTAGCCATCTTTGACAAAATAGGAAACTAGAAATTCTCTGAGAAAAAGTTTTCTCTTTAAGGGGAAAAGGAAATGGTTTTATCTGTTAATGTGGACAAAAGGTATGGGCAAATGCCTGTACAACTTACTCAAGTGGAATTCTAACAGAACGCCTAAATACTGCCCCCATAGAAATTCCAGTATTTTAAAAAGAGAAGGTCAAAGTGAACAGATGCAGAGTTACGTGAAAGGGTTAAAGTTATTGATGAAAGACTATTTGCTGATAAGGATGCATCTATTTGAAATAAGATAGCATCCTGGACTACTCGAACAAAAGTCTACAGAAAACTGATAAATCAAGGAACTGAGCAGGATTTAAACAAACAACAGACATGGCTGAGAACACACAAAATGTCACGAGTACAGCTGAGAAATAAGTGATGGCACAGGACCACTTATTCAGCTACTAACAAGACATTATTTGCTCTGGCCTCCACAGAGCAAGACAGCTATCAATCCAGCCACAGCTCCAGAAATGTTCGAGGCTGCAGCCCTACAAATGTGATGATTGTTTCTGGGTGTGCACACAGAACACTCCAATAAGTCAAAAGAAACCAAAACATCTGCCCTATATCACAGAGTCAGGTGAAACCTTAAGTGACTACTTGAAGATGAAAATTCTTCCCCCTTAAAGTGCTTCTTTCCAAAACTGCCCTCCGAGAAAACCTCTAGGAGCAATAATTTTGCATACCAGTACCAAATTTTCAGGTGCTCTACATGTGTGATACTCCTGTGTCTTGTGCAGTACCAGCAAATTTACAAGCAGCCACTGCACAGACAGAACAGGCCGTACCCATCTGAAATCCCTCTTCTTCTCTAGGACCTACGTGTTTAAGCAGTGATACCCAGATTTCTTTGTTTTGGTACCTTTTTCGAGGTTCCCAGGCTGCTCCTGAAAGAAACCTCCTGGAAGGTTCTTTCCTTGAAGGGCACAGCTGGAGGAAGTGAGATGCATCACACAGAAACCCACTTTACAAGAGGAGCTCATGCTTTCTAAAGTCTGTTGGGATGTGGGGGGAAAGACGGGAGCAGAGAAGCTTGACCTTGTCAGGATGGAAGTGCTTGAGAATATCCAAAGCAGCTCTTTGGCCACCTGGGAAAGCCGGATATTGAAAACGTAGGCACTCACATAGGTTAGGCAACTACTAATGTTAGATGGCAGTTCAGTGGGGATATTGAGGATCTCAGTTTGGGCTTTCAAAGCCTAAATCCCACTTAAGTCCCACTTAAGGCATCTAATCCTTTTGTGGATGTGGGCCTAATGCTGTGCCAGGAAGGAGAGAGTCTATGCATGCAAAAGCTGATGGTCAGTGACAGTCTGATTCTGTTAAAACTAAAATACACTGAGAATGACCTTATTTCGTACAAAGGAATAATGCAGAATAATCAAAGACGTGTTCTAGTCATGGAAAGTTAATGGAAAGTTAATGCAGCTGATACAGATCACACTCTTGTCTTTAGACCCTCTGACAGTTTTGCTGACCTGGAGAACATTATAAACCATAAATCATGGGTCTTCAATAGCCCATGAGAAGAAGTACATTTGGAAATGATCAAAAGACAAAATGAGTATAAGAGTCCTCAAAAAAAACTTCACTTGCCCACACCAGCATAGAGGTAAAACTAGAAAGGAGAAGAAATACATAAAACACTGCAAAGTTTATACAGAGTTAATAATTTAAAGAACAAGATCCTGTCGTTCAGTGACCAACTAGTTTGCCATGCTCCATGAAATGAAGTAGTTTTGGTTCAATTCCTGGTAGCCAGGAGTCCACCCAACAAAAGCTACCCATTTATTTCTTACTTACCTGCAGTGCTGTTGGGTGTCTCAGCCATGAAATGTGAGAAGACATGGATACCGGTTTACCCTATTCTCTACCTGCGGTACGCCCATCTCAAGACTGTTTTGTTTTTTAAAGAATAAAGTGCATGTTCTTTCACCACTTGAATTTAGTTGATAGGACTGCCAATATGGTATTTTCATGTACAAAAAACATCTAATTGCAAAAGTTGTCTTTGCATAAAAGTAGTAGATTTTAATGTTGATCATGAAAGCAGTAGATTTGAATGTCAATCATAAAATACAACTTTTTGTCATTATTCTATATTACTGTGCTTATAAGGAAGAGATCTTTAATTATTACTATTATTACTATTATTATTATTATCTTAATGGTAGATATTTCTGCTGTCCTCAAGTAGGCACTGCAACATTTGCCTGACTGCCCACACTGAGATTTCTCTACAGGCAAAACGCTGAGGTCTCCATTTTGGGGATTCAAATACATCTTCCCAGAGCTGTGCTTCAAATGGGAATTCTGGTCTAAGTCTCCTGCTACTGCCCATCAACCAGCACCTTATCAACTGCGAGAGAAACAAAGGGCCTCCCAGTCCTTCCTATCTGCAGATGGGCAAAGAGCTCCGGCAGCTCACCCACTAACTCTTGCAAGGTTTGCATTTCAAAATCAGTATTTGATGTTTAACAAAGAAAAGTATGCAAGCAAGCGCATGTGTCACATACCTTGAAAAGCAAAAGATGCTGTGAGCAAAGGAAAACTACCCACTGCCCCATGCCAGCGAAGTCCAAGGGACCACAGTGCACTCCTTCCTTCCTGAACACTGCATTATCCCTCCAGAGTGAAACCTGTTTTCTTCTGCCAGGCATAATGACTCGAATGTCCCCCAACTCGTTTTCAAAGAGTGTAGGAATTACTAATGCTTCCTAATGATCTCAATGCTAAGGAGACCAATGCAGTTTCTCCAATTGACTTGGATACTGGCCTTGAGTCTCACTGTGCTTTCACCTGCATTTTACTTTCAGTTCTGGATTCATCCCAGAATAAATACGCAAAGTCAAGGTGGTATCTGTTCTGTCCAGCCACCTCTTCCCTTTTGGTAAAGTGTTAATATACTTACAGGTCTGATCCACTTGTAACACTGACACAGACAAGCAACAGAAAATATTTTGCAGCTTGGCTTGTATTTTCTTTTAAAAATTCCTGTTTGAGGGCTTTTGTTTTACTTCTCAAAAGAATTTGTTTTCAGTAGAAATCAGCCTATTTTTGCCTGCTGTTAATCTATGTACAAGCTAAATCCTACCTTCCCAACTCACACAAGCAATCGCCCCCTCCGTCTGGCGGTGCAGCTCATCAGAATAGGGAAAGCAGGATTTGTCCTGCATCTATCTATGCATTTTAGTTGCAACTTGTGCTCAACAGACACTGCTCAGAGCTGTAACAGATTGATAAGAAACTATTTGAAATACTTCTGGCTGAAAAATATACAAACCATAATTACTGATAAAACAGCATAGTATGTATGTGACATCTGTGAAATACAGAAATAACCTAGAAATATAGAAAGAACCAAAGTTCCAATCTAGAACTCTTATAATCTATGCTTTCCAAATGATATATATATGTCATGACAAGTAAATACACAAAACGGTTAAGTCAGTATGTTGCAAGGTGACAGTGCTTTCTACAGAACAGAAAGGGTTAATTATTTTGAAAAGGTTTAGGGAGCTATGGGAGTTTAGATTGGCAATGATTTGAATAGTTATATTAAATAGTTAATAGTTATATTAAACAACGCATAAAGTTATTTTTGTTTGCCTTTCTTACTGCTGACCATTCCTACCCCAGGTTCCTCTTTACAAAGCACAGGCACAGCAGGGAAGTAGCACCCAGGAACATATGAAGGGAGAGATATCAGTGGAATGCAAGCAGGCTTGGGAGAGAGGCCCGGTTATGAAAAGAAAGTGCTTAAGCAGGGACATTTGTGCCTCATCTATGTGTGCTAGAGAGGTCTGGTGAGCGCATGCCCAGGGAGGAGGATTTGGTTATGGTTAGAATTTGTGAGTGACAGCCATGTGACAGCTGGGAGTCAGCAAAGATTTTGTAGGGATGGAAATTCCTGAGATAGGACACACGACTGCTCATGCGATCTGCATGTGCCTATCATCATGCTATATTATAATAGCTGACACCATGGTTTACCAGTTCTCCAAAAGAGAGGCTATAAATTAGGAAGAGGATTTGAGGAATGGTGGGTGAGAAATGAAAGTTGTAACATTCAAAAACGGAGGCATAAATATAACTTGTTTTCATGTTATCAAAACAAGAAATAAAAAAACCTCCAACCAAACCCACAACTAGTGAAACTTTGCATTTCCACTATTTATCTTTAGTGACAAGTTATTATTTCCTTAGAATATATATATATTTTTTCCTTGCTAACTTATCTAGAAAGGCCTTGGTCCTACAGACACACTTGATTTTAAGTACGTGAATAATCCCCACTGATTAGAGCTATACTCACATTCTCAGGATCAGGGCCTAAATCACAACATACAATTAGGCAGAGGCATTTCCAAAGAACTGCTTCATTTTCCCTTCTGGGGGTCCCACACTAATGAGAAGAAGCCAGTGGAGATGTGCAGTTTAACTCAAACCTGGAAAACTGAAATACTTTCCCTTTAACACTGAATCCAAGCCAATACAGTATCACATGACCTTTACCGTAATTTCTATTAAAATCATTTCATGTCTGGTTGCTTCTGCTATCCTGGCTCATTTGTATTGTTTACAACAAGTCATTGCTCTCGACAGTTAGTGGTGGCTGAATCCATGGTTACCAGTTTTTACATTCACTGGTTAAATGGAATGCAGCTCTTCAGTGGGGTTTCATGGAGAAAGCTCTTAAGAAACCACAATCCAGCTATCAATCAGGCTAACCTGGGAGAAATTAATCTGATAAACAGAAGTATCGTTGTGTATGAAATATTTATTGAAAGGGAGCTCAAGGCTTTTATTAGTTGCAGTCACAGAAGTGGGCACATTCTGATCAGGCTTAATGCACAGAAGACTTAGGTTATATGGTCTATGACATTCATCCATGTTGTGCCTTCTCTGGCGCTCACTGCAAGTAAAACTATCCAGTTGAAGGCTTAATATATATATATGAATACACACACACACACATACATATATATATGTAAATCTCAAATACTTATTTTATCAGAAATGTGCTCAGAATATAAATGGTGCTTAAATACAGGTTTAACCAGACTGCAGTCCCGGCAAAGTAACTTAAACAGACACAGACAAGATAGTAAAACACAAACCAGACAGCCTTGAGTAGAATCCAATTAAGACAAAACCCACCCCAAACGGTGCGATGTTGTTAATGACTAAATTAAACCTGCAAACAAATATATTTTATTGCTTCCTAAGAACAATATGCACTAATTCCATTTGCCCTGTTATTTATAGTTTGGTGTAGGGTGGGGTTACCAAAATCAGAAAGCAAAGCAAAAACTTATTTGTAAGATGGACACCCCCCCACCCCCCCACCCCCTCGCCAAAATCCTTTAAAATGCCTAAAAACATAAGAAAAGTTCTCTATAGTTTGATGGCTACAATAATCGTCCCACAAGCTATATGACAGCAACAAATAGTTAAATCAAACATATTACTACTAGCTCATCTACTGCAAAGTCACTGTATCAGAAGCCCGAATTGATTTGCTTCCTTAGAACAAACTGAAAATGAATGTAACATAACATCTGAGGAAAAAAAAGGAAAGAAAATCCCTCCTACCCTGCTAATCAGATACTTTATAATGGTTGATTGCAGCTTTGCACCATGCTATTGTTGCCTGTATCATACATACTTACAGGTTCTGGGTTCTTCCAAGAGTTTGGTGCAGTTTCAAGGACAAATGTCTTAAGGAAGTCTTTCTACTGTGCAGCAGTGATCCTAGCTCTGATCTCATTACATAAGCAAAGTGCTACAGCTGACAATATAAAGGAAACTTCCTGCGTGAAGAAGGAATCTTGGAAAGTCTCAGGGTTAAAAAGGCTGCTTAAACGTGCTGCTTGATTTGCTCCCTAGTTGTGTATATACACAGTAGCAGCTGATCTCTGTTTGCAGCCCTGCAGAAAAGAAACCTTTGCTGAAAACCAATGGCATCACATTTCAGTGTGGAGCTACTGCCAGGCTCTGGAGAGCAAAGCAACCTTTGACAACTTCACCCAGTTCCAATCACTGCCGTTTGCTGTGTGTCCTACAGGACTTTTTGAAGCTGTATTATTTACTGTATCGCTTTTATTAACGCTGCTCTGAAATCCCTGCATCCCAGGCAGGCAGAATACAGGCAGAAGTCTCCCTCACTGTAATAGGAGGTTTTGACTGTGTCATGACTGTGAGCTGCAGAATTCACCACAATATATTTTGCTTTGCCTTGATTGTGGCATTTGCAGATGAGAAGCTGTTAGCTGCGCTCAAAAGCATTTTCTGCCTTAGAATTGCTAAATTAAGTGCAACAGGCATCCTGTTTATCCTAAATTCATCCCGAGCCTGCCTTGCATCAGTCACACACTTCTCAGTGGTGTTGGTTTTTTTTTTTTCTGATACAGAGTACAAGTCAAAATATTTGGGGAGTGGGAGGGGGCTGCTTCTTTCATTTACTATCTTATCCAGAGCCTTTAGTATTGTTCCCCCCTTGGACTAAAATCGTGGAGCACAACATCCCAAATCCAGCAAAGTTTGGTATTCTGACCAAAATCCCAGTGTGACTCCAAATACCTATATGTTCCATATATATATACACCAAACATATAATGTTATTTGTTATATATATGTTTTATATATATCCAGAGCCTGCCAGGGATGGGCAGAACCTGCATCCGCTTCTGCGGTTTCTTACTGCTGTCCAAGTAAACTAATAAGACCAGAAAAGCAACATTTCAAAAGAATACATCTGCTAGAGCTATTCCAACTCCTAAACCGGGAAGCAATGCTCCAAACACATCCTCATATTCAATGTTAAGGAAATATCAATAATTAATTCAGATTTAGTTGTTTCACCATTTAGCCCAAGGCGATTCTCCAAAGAGTAACTGGGACCATGCATTCCCCCAGCAAACGGCCAGAGGGTGACTGTAAAGCTTGAATACTGCTTTCCAAATGGGACCTACTTCTCTCTCCTGGATAACCAGCAAACCTCAGAAGAGTCCATTCTCAAAGTGCACAATTACAGAGTATGCTTAGGAGGAGTTACGGGTTTTTTTTCCTGGGCATTTGTAAAACAGATTATTCATGACCCTCTTTTCCCCTCAGGCACTATGACTATTCTAGCTACTAGTATATTGCGTGTTATTTCTTTAATATTATATTTATTTCAAAGGACAGAAACCAAAACTGACAGTACATCAAGACAGCATGCTCTATGATTCAAACAGCAAAATAATTGAGATCCTCTGGATACACAACATCCAAGTGTGCGTTTGCACATTGTACACGCACGCGTGAGCTCACTCACAAGCACGAACAAGTTTAAGGGTTTGTGGCCCAGTTTTCAGAGACACTCAGTTCAGGGCCTCACCTCCCTTTGATAAAAAGTAAGAACAAGCAAAATCTGATTAGTAAAACATTAAAAATAAAAGGCATCATTTATAGCAGGGTAACCATACCAATTCAGCATGCACTTCCACCCACATGCACCTCTCCTTTAGGAGCAGAATCCTATCCACCCCTGGACTGTGTCATATAGGAGAAATGAAAGTGTGTAGTGGCACCAGCAGGATTAATCTTGATCGTCTCCCCAGAGAGACAGTGCAAGGCAGGGAACTGAAATGCTGGCTAAGAGGCTGGGCTCACTTGACTGCCTGCGTCACCTCTGTGACATCACCTCACCTTTCCGTGCCTTAACTAGCACCATCACCTTTAACACCGATTGCAAAAGCAGTGTCTGTGCTGAAAGACAGGGATTGCATGTCAGAGAAAGGTAAAGGGCTAAAACCTGAAATTGTGCATCCAGGTCCCAGCTGTGGCATCGAAGGGCTATAACCTTGGGCTGCCTGCTCCTGGGGTGCCAGTGCCCAGCCTGCCATCTGGACTCCACACACCACATTCTCAACCCTTGTCCAGGTCATCTCTTTCAAATGTAGTATGACAGGAGAGGGTATTTTTTCTGTTAGAAATTCAGCACAGAGTGAAACAAGCTCTTTCAAGTGTCTGCATAGAAAGGATGAGACTTCGGAATGCTGCATGAGAGCAGTAATCTGACCGTATTCAGCAGTCCTACCTACACAGCCCAACTGGCACTTGTCAAGTGCTGGAGGATGTCCACGCCACAGTAGAGTCCACTTCTCCTTACTTCTCCTTTATTATCATGTTCTACCCATCACTGCTGGGTCAATATGGATGCAGGGACACAGCTCCTTCAGCTACCTCCTTTGTGACCATATACATATATTCTGACCACGGGACACACAGGAATTGCCAAATCCCTCCTCCCAGTTTTCCCAGCTATACCTCAGCCTCCCATACTCTGTCTTCCCTTTTTTTTCCTTTCTGATTTTGTCATTGGATTTTGTTTTCACAGCAGGGAGCATACTAACAATTCAAGGTCCATTTTCCAGCCTTCAGAGGACAGGATAAAGTAGTCTGACTACTAAAGAGAGACCCCCAGAAAATGTTTGGAGAGGATGTGGAGCAAGACCTAGGTGAGAAATTAAGAGGAAGTTGATCCAGAGTATGTCAGAAGCTATAAATCTCCACCCCTTCTCCACCCATCCCCAGGGTGGCCGTCGGAAACCAAGCCCACTGCCTACTCTTCTGAAGTCTAAACTAGTACTGATGCCCATGATGGGCCATGCCCTGCCTTCCTGAGGTCCACCAGTTGTTTCAAGTTTAATTAATTCATGCAGGTCTTAAAATTCAAAGACATCATCAAGAGGAAGTCATTTGAGGCTAAAACTACTAACAAGTAAAGCAGCAAATTCTCAGTTTAAGCATCCATCTCTGTTGTACATTTTAAAAACCTGTTTCTAGGAGTCAAGTAATGACAGTCCATATTTCTCTCCTAAAAAGATATTTCTGGCTCTTGTAATAAAAGAAGAATGACTGAAGGTAACCACAATAAAACAGAAGCCAGTGACACTTTTAAAAGTCACACTTTTTAGCTAGTCTCACAATTTTCAATAAGCATTAATGGCTTTTAATTACCAATCTCTGAACCCAATAGGAGCATGCAGAATAATGAGAGCTACACCCAAAAGCACCTGCAAAGTCAGGCTCCAAGAAGCACATCCTACCCGTTTTATTCAGCAGAACCTTAGGATTTTGCTTAAATATTAAGCCCCAAAATCCATTCATCTGCACCTGCCTGAGCTCTGCACAGATGCTGAATATGTCCTATCCCCAGTCTATCCACATACATATTAACTGTGACTACTACTCGATTTTCTTTTTAGCACTTTAAGGCATTTTGATCCTCGTCAACGTATGGAATACCTTCCTCATCTTCACATACTGAGTGGCTACGTTATCCTCATTGAAATTCCTCCACAAAAGTCACTTCTCCTTCTGCATCTATTAAGGCTTTAAATCAAGACTAATATGATCATCAGGAAATCTGTGTGACTTAAGCTGCTTGTTGCTCCCATTAGCAGCTCTGCACTACCTGATCGTTCAAGATTCTCCTTCCTGTTGTATTTACTATGATTACATTTTGTGCTACGTGTACAATTAAAATTGTTTGGGTTTTCATACTGCTCTTGTCTTTCATTTGCTCTCTTAAAAGTATTCAGCATACTTTTAAACCAATATAGGTGATAATACAAATGTAAATATCGCCATGGAGGTATCACAATAAATTTGACGTTTGGTATAATTCATTCAAGGCATCTAGATCCAATTTAAATACTTTCCCAATTTTAACCAAGGCTTCATCACCAGATGAACTTAAAAGAAGGTGTACGACTTCATGCTATGCTGGTAATCCACCCTAACTGGGAAATAAATTTTCAGTGATTAAGTTGAATTGTTCATATAAAAAGCCAGCTTCAGCTTTTTACCCATACAAAATAGCTTGGAAAATATATACTGCATGTGTTTATTATAGCTACAGTTGCTATGAACATCTATAACTCTCCGACAATTTCTTTGATTTATGTTCAAAAACATACAGGGCATGAAATGATGCCTGCAACCTTAAATTTCCCTCAAGAACATTGTGGGGAGAAGATATATTCCAAAACATCATGTTAGATTCCTTGTTATGTCTCCTTTTTAAAATAAATGTATGATAATCAATTACACATGCTTCAAAGCAACTGCCACTAGATTCCCCAACAGAAAAGCTGTTTGAGGAAAGTTCCATTTTCTTTCCCCTAATGGTTGAGTTAGAAGAGATCTTGCTCAGATATTAAAGGAAAAAAAAACAACTGTATTATAAAGGATAGGCTCTGCTCAACTTGTATATGCATGCACAGGTTTGTGCTTGCCTATGCTTGACTTATAACAAGGTTTTCAGAGAAGTAATATCTCCACTGATCAACATGCTAACAAAAGCATGTGTGTGTGAAGATCTCGCACCTAATCTCGTCGTATACGCTTGTAGTAATCCAACTGATGTCAAGAGAATGACACAGATGATAAGTTAATGTATCAGGCTCGACTTTCCTTTCAACCTCAATATGCAAAACATTCCTTTAAGAAGTCTACCCAGCTGTAGTTTCCACTAGAAACAGAAACCTGCAGATGTTTATGGGAATAACAATTAAGCTGAATGGCATCTCTCTGCCATAAAACCTGGGTGCACGTAAGACTGGACTTCGCAGATCTGCCTGAATTCCATGCAGAAGCTGAAGTGCTTGTTTTCTCCAGGGTACCGAGGCTGATGGGTTATATGCCATTAACTGGTGAGCATAATATGGGTATCTCCACAACCTCATGACTCTGGCACAGGGACAAGGGCAGCATCCCTGTGCAGCATCCTTGGGCAGCACCCTTGTCCACGATGAGGAGACCAGAGCACATGACACCAGGCACAGAAAAGGTCAGGACCTTTTTTTTCCCCTGCACCAGGCAGTTTGTGCTGCCTGGTAGCAGCATAGGGAATGGAAGTTCCCATTCCCTATGTCCTGCGTATTTATTGTTTTGGGTTACACCCCAAGCTAGACAGCTGGCAAACAATAGAGAAAAGCGGACTGGATGGGACAAGCCTCCCTAAGGAGGACTGACACCTAGGGGCATTGAGTTTCAAGCAAATATGGAATAAGGTGGATCCAAGACTTGCTTCAACTAAAGAAAAGCCCTCTTCAGCCCTGCAAGTGTGCACCATTTTTGTGCTCAATCTGGAAACAGAAACAAATACACCCATCCACCTTTTTGTTTGTTTGGGTTTTTCTGCTGTCTTCCTTTGAATTAAAACGTCAAAGAAAGAAAAATTCACCAGAGAGGAAATACTGGCTTGCACCCTCTTTGGAGTCCAGCACTGTTTTATCCATTACTAATGAAGCCGAGGAGGAGGAGGGGAGATTACTGGATGGGCATGCCTATTGCCCATGCAGCCCCAGCTAGATAGCATCAACAGTTGTTCTCCTATTTTCACAGTGGGAAATAAGCAGGTACTAGCTGTATAGGAATAATCAGGAGGAATCTAGGTCAAAATCAAAGCAACACTGCTCTGTCCATTTCACAAAATTCACATGCAAACACAACACTCACTTGAAAACAAAGAGCTTGTTTGTAACATTTATCTCTCTTCAATGCCTCAATGCTAAACAAGTGCACAGATGTCGGCCTACCTTGAGTAAAAGGCACTACTCCTTTCCCGGGACTTTGGAAAAGGCATCCAGAATTATTCAGAATCAACATCAAAATGCAATATTGGGAAATCTGACAATCATTCTTTGAGAAAGGCAGGCTTGAAAGGCTCTCTTGTTCGCAGGTAAACCTTCGGTTAGTTTTTCTAGTGCTGGTGGTTCAATCGAAAGGTTTGCCAACTGCCCCCTGGAGAAAACTGGAGATCTGCATTTAAATGGAGATATAGTATTTCCAAACGCATGGTACCTGCGAGGCAGATACTGTCAAGGTTTCTTAGTGAGTGGATCTCAAATTGTATTAGGTACATTTCAGTGCTGTAACTATCCTCATTTCGTAGGGCTGGGGCTATTTCCATATCATTTTTCTGCATGCGTGCTTTGTAATATTTGTCCTGATAAGCCAAAATTAAACCCTCCCATCCACAACAAAGCCCTCACCTACCAACAAGAAGGAATTACAACCTGATGTATAATTTTCTGATATGGGCGATGAAGGCTATATTAGATAATCTTAAATAATTGAAAACTCTGATGACTTAATCGAGTAGCGAGCTTGGTTTACAATGCAGCCAATTTAGAGCCATAAAAACACTGTGTAAAATTTTTATCTTGTGGTTGACCATTACATATCCTATTTATTATTCCAAAGCATTTCAACAGCATTTTTTTTCCTTCATCAATGTGGATGCTGGCATTTAGCACCCCCTCACTAATAAACACATGTGATTTTCTTCAAACAGCTTTAGGAAAAAAGAAAACACAAAAATTAGCAGATCACTACAAAACTGTTCTTTGTTGCAATAAGCATCTTTTTACATTTTGACTTGAACCGACTTCATGTGCTGCAAAATACGCTTGGAACTACCAAGACTTACATATAATAAATCAAAGCCATATAGGTGAGTTACAAAGGCGGGTGTAACAACTGATACTGACACATCAGAGAACCAGATAAAGGGGAAAAAAACCCAAAACCTCATGAATACTTTGCTGCTAATGTACCCGAGTTCAAAGAGCGGCATTCATCTTAGGAAAATGTCTTCATTTTCCTATCAGAAAATCATCCTAACCTTCCAGAAAAGTTTTTGCGAGTATACAAGGAAGGCAGAGGAGAACATTTAGAGTGCAAAAGACACTCGCGACGGGTTTCAGCCACACAGGCATCAGTCCAGGCAGCCGTTCTCTGAAATTCAGGTTGCAATTGCAATGTCCCTGTAAACAAGGTTACAGTGAACGGCCCGAGATACCCTTCTCAGCAGCACCTTCACCAGGAGCCCTTCAGCTGTCTACTTAGTTTGTTATGCCTTATCTCGCAGCCCTGACATCTTAATGCTGATTCAAATTCAGGATTCAAAATGAAAGATGAAATATCTCTGAGATCACTTAATATTGAAATACCATTGCAGTAATAAGTGGTGCCAGAGCTGGAGATACGGATATAGTACTCCAGTGGTAACCTTTTAATTTCTGACAAAATACTAGGGAATAACTGTGATACTGCACACACAGTGACTGCAATCGGTTTGTTTTCCTTATTTTGATAATGAATGTCATGCTTACCTTCTTCTGCCCTGGCAAGATTTTAAACTGTGAAGTCCTCTACAAGGAGCTCTGCCAGGTTCCTGGACAGCCATGGAACCCCTCGCACCACAGCCCCACATCCCCAGCACGCAGACCCATGGCCACCCTGATGCTCTCAAGACACGGAAGATCATAACCACATGAGTCACTTCTAAGGCTCACGTTCTAAGGCTTTGGCTATTTTCAGAGGAAATGGAACGCACACACCATGCGTAATCTAATGTAGGTTATATTGTAAACTACTCCCATCCTGAAAGTGACCGAAGGTATGCTACACCAGAACATTTTGTCCTCTGAAATAAAACAGGGAAGTAACACTAGAATGTATCAGGCAACTTTTACACTTTGTATTTGAGACAGGGTGGATAATAAACGCTTAAAACTTGGGGGCTTTTATACAAAGGACATTTCCCTGCTGGCCACAGACAGGCTTGAAGAGGGGTGGGCGCCTGTTTATGGGCTGGGTTATGTTTGCTGTTAGTCTCCTACATACTATGAAAAGGTAGGATGGGGCAGGGGGGTGTATGAGGAGGGTATGGGGGAGAATTACAGGAGAGAAACCCAAAAACCCAAGCTGCACAGTGCCTGTCTTCCCACACTCCCGTTCACCTTCATTTTCCTCTCCTTTATATTCTACTCATTTTTACTTGCCTCCCCCATTATTTAGTCATCTCCTAAATGCAGTCCTTTCTTTGCTATCATGAGAAACACGTTAACTAGACCAAGTACTGGGAGTGCTTCCCCTGCAAGCACTTCAAAACGTACCTCCGGACCACTCTCCCCTTCGTAGCATTAATGCATGCGGGAAAATAAAAAATATAATAAAATAGAAAAGGGAGAAAAAATCTTCCCCTCGCAGCCGGGTCACATTGAGGCTTCCCCACACCCGCAACCCCCCGCACCCCCTTATCAGGACCCAAAGCAGGAAGCGCAGAGGGAGCACGCAGGACAAGGAGTTCTCTTACTTTTCCTTCGCCCCCTCCGCACCAGCTGGCCCGGCCGCGACTTCCGACGCCACGGCAGGAGCGGGGCAAAGCGCGTCCCGCATGGCACGGATGGGCGGGCAGAGAAGGGACGGGAAGCGAAGGGACGCCCGGCAGCAGAATTCCCACCCCCCGCCCGACGTGCAGGGCTCCGGCCAGGCCTGCGCGGCTCCCACGGGTCGCTCGCAGAAGTGTTCCAGGAAGGAGAAAGCGGCGGGGAGGGGGACGGGACGGAGGCAAGCAGCCCCCCCCCTTCCTTCACTCACACCCCATCCTCTTCCTAGATCCCCCCATCCCCACGGCCTCTTCCCGCCCCCCCCCCCCCCCCCCCCGCCCGGACACCTCGGGGCACCCACAAAAGGACACCCCAGTGGATGAAGGGCGGGGGCATGAGCAGCCGCCGGCACAAGCTTGGAGAGTCCGGTCCTCCTGACCCGCTCGCAGCCGCTAAAGCCACCCCGGGACCCCAAACTCTTGCTGGCCAAAGCCTCGTCACTTCCCCGGCGCTCCTGACCCTGGGCTGGGGGGGAGGACAAAACCCTCCGGGCTAGGATCTGTCAGCAGAAAACAAAATCATTCTCCCTCCCCCCTTTTAACCCTCTACCCGGCCCGACAGTCTTAAATAATTATCGGAGAAACGCGAAACACTGAGCCCCGGGCAGCCAGTGCTGCCATGCGGCTTTTTATGGGGGTGGGGGGGAAACACACGGGGACGACCGACTCCGAGCAAGTGCAATTGACAAGGTCTGAAGGTGGAATGGGGGGAGGGAAGGGGATGGGGGGGGGGGAAGCGCTTCTGGAGCGAGCGGCTCGTCTCCGTGCGGAACCATGCCCCCCGCTGCAATGTCAGCTCGCGGAGGTGCGGGGTGGGGACGGGGAGGCCCCACTTTACCTGGTCAGCTCAGAACCGCAGGCAGGCTAGTCAGGTGAGTCGTCGGGGATTTTAAAGAAGCCGAAGCCGGTTTCTTTGCTAGGAAAGTCTACAACACCATGCAGGGACATTGCAAAATCTTTACACACGCCTCCTTTAACCGGGCTCCCGCGACCTCCGCCGGCGAGGGGGGAGCCGCCGGCGGGCTGCAGGCCGCGCAGCGCCGCGGCGGGCGGGCGGGGGGCGCGGGGGGCGGCGGCGGCGGCGGGCGCGGCCCCAGCGAGGGAGAGGCGGCCCCGGGCTGGCGATAGCGAAGGCAGACCCCGCGGCTGCGGCCTCGGCGGCGGCCCCGGGCCTCCCTGCCGCCTTGGTAGCGCCGGTCCGCACTCGGCCTGACCCGGGACGTCACGCCGCCTGTCTGTTTTCTCAATGATAACTTGGCAGGAGAAGGGGGAAGCGGCCGGGTTTTTCCTGGGCTCGTTACTGGGTACGTGCACGTTTCCTTTACATGCGTGTTTTTTGGGGTTATTTTCCCTTCCCCCCCCCCCCCCCCCCCTTTTTTTTAAGGGAAATAATGAAAAGCCGAGACAGGAAATCCGGGGCGCGGCGGGGGCTGCCGCCCCGCGATGGTGGCGGGGTGCGGGGAAGCAGCGGCGCGGCCGAGGGGCGCAGGCATGCGTTCATCTTTTTGTCTTTCATTTTACCTTCAGGGTGACATTCAGTGCCGGGCGAGCTTCGCCGGTCACCGCCAAGTCTCGCCTGGAAAACAAACCAAACCAAACAAAAAGAGAAACCACCCCCCTTTACCCTCCCCGAAAATAAAATCCCAACCTGCTACCGAAGTGGGGGGGCAACCCAGTGGGGCGGTCGACAGGACACCTCGCCCAAGGGATGTGGGGATACTCGGAGGCACGCAGGAGCAGCTAGCAGCTGCCGAGCAGCCGCGGGATGGGGAAACTGATTGAAGGGGGGGGGCATCCCCGAATGTGTATATATATATATATATATATATATATATATATATATTAAAAGGCCCCCGAAACGCAGGAGGCAGCGTAAACTGCTCCTAGGCGAGCAGTGAGGATGCTGCCGTGCAGGCCTGGCGCTGCACTGTAGCATCCCACACCCCCCCCCGAGTCTCCTCCAAGCCTCTGCAGGGGAAGCTGGGGGGGGGGGGGGGGGGGTGTGGGGGGTGGTGCGGGACACGGACCTCACCCTCCGCACAGACCCCGGGTTCAGTTCGGGTACCCCCGCGGGGCGCAGCAGCCGCTCGGCAGCACAATGGCGTCGCTGCTAAGGACTGGCGCAAACCCTGGCGGGATTCACTCGCGGGTGCTTAAACCATCTCCCCCTACCTCCGCCGCTGCGGAGCAGCTATTTCCGAAAGCTGGGCGGTTTTACGTTAAAAGAGCGGGTGAGCGCTGGCCTGCAGTTAGCACCGGGGTTGGTGTGAGCAGCGGTAGGGGCTGGCAAGGCACCTGCAATTTCTTACCTCGATTTTCTTGTACTCTTAGGCAAATCCTCTAAGTCTACACAAATGGCCCTGTTAAATTCAGGGGACCTTCTACATGTTGGGTTTAACCCGCGTGCAGAAGTATTTCCACGTGTAGGCCTCACTTAAAAACAAAGTACCCGTGGTAGCTTCGGTTTGAGTGCTTCTTGAGCTAAAGATCAGTTGCTGCACACACACACTGTTAATAGCCCAAACTGCCGAAACACCACGACACCCTGCACGGTGACCACAGGGCGTCCCAGCAGCGCCCAAGGTCAAGTTTACCTCTTTTTCGCTGAGTTGTGCACCACCTACTTTAATAACCAGTTACAACGTTGGGGATGCGCATGTAACTAGTTCATGGAGGGATACATGTAGCAGGGCTGAAATGAAATTAATTCTTCTGCGACTGCCTCTGTTCAGCCTTAATATTACCATTAGCGCTTTCATTTTCCTCATTTAAATACAATAAAAGGAAAATTGCCTTTGCTTAATATTGCTACTAATCAGGTGTTGCTATTCCAGTTGTTAGGTAATAAAGTCAGGGAGAAGTTAGTGTGCACCTTTTCTGTTGCTGGACTCTGCTCCCACTGGCACCTTGTTTTAAATGATGAGATCTCCTCTTGCAGCTGGAAACACAGTTGGGGGGGAAAGAAAGTCCCTCTCTGAATATGGTACAGTCCAAACATCGTTTTAATGAGCCTGAAAGTGAAAGCACTTTTTTTCTTTCTTTCTTTTAACCCAAGCTACTTAAGATGCTTTCTGGCTTGGCTAGAAAGACGAGTCTGTTTAATGTTTCTATTTTGGACTTGGTTTGAACAGCTTTTAAGCAAAATTCTTACCCGTCTTAACTATACTGTCTCAGCAGAGCGCAGCGTACATTACTGATACATATTTTTGGTAGACTTGAAAAGCATTTTGTACGGCTTGATCATTGTCTGTATTTCGTCATTAGTTTCTTAAGTGAGGCTCTTCTGATTGATGTGGGGAATTGCTTTGAAAGGATGAAGGGTATGGTGTAGCTACCCAAGATGCTACTTGCAATTATTCCATACCTCGGCTAAGAGGGAGATTTTTAGTTGTGATTGTTACACTTTTAAAAGTGAATTAGTTAATCAAATTGCTATTTTTGGAATGCACTTAAAAGAACATTAAAATGCATAAATTTCATTAAAATAAATGAGCAGATAGTCAACAAAACAAGTATTAGTCAAATAAGATCTCACCCATGGAGCCAAATTCAGCCCTGGTGACATCAACTGAGTTGTGCTTGTCTACAGCATATTTAATTTGGCTTCTGCAGTCACACAGCTGACACTATGTGGTTGTCAAATGTGTGTATATTAAAAATGGGTGAGCCGTGCTCCTCCAACATGATTAACCTCTGAAATTCACCTGGTTTCCATTTAGCTCAGCTGTGCCATCCTATCGCATATGCAATTTTTGGTTCTCATAAACCCCAGAGATGCAGAGAGGCATCCCCAACCCTGGTATTAGTCTAAGGGACATGAGTTGTCTCTGAAGCGAGGGTGCGATGAGGTGGATTTCAGCAGAGGCTCTTCACAATGGGCTGCATATATGCTTCAGTTAAAAGGCTGCACTAAAGTCTCTCCTGCCATCTTTCATTACTGTTGTTACTCATGCCAGTGAGAGTAAAGGAAAGGTTGGTATGTCTATAATCACACATTCATTTGCTATGTAGATATATCCTAAGAGCCTCTCCGCACAGGAAGATTATTCAGGAATAAGGTTGGATGTGCATGTAAAGCAGAATGTGCTCAGATAGCTTGTTCATTCTGCAATGACCGAGCTCTTTCCTGGTTTCACTTAATCCACTTTCAAAATGGATTAAGATAATTCAAGAAAGGGAATTCTTCTGCTGGTACAAGATTTGTCTACACATGAGTTTAGTCATTAGTGCAGTATACCTAATAGGTGTTTTGGAATGATTTGGTGCATAGACAAGTCCAAAGTCCCACAGGTGCAAACAACAGAATTTAGTCTTTCTGTATAACATGAGGTTAATTTAGGCTGGAGTCTTACCTACTTCTTTCCTTGTGAAGGATATTTAATTCATTACATGTTTTTAGCAAAAAATCCTACAACAGCTATGTATTTATGCTCAATTCCAGGATAGCAATGCCATGTGCCCTCCACTAAAGTAAACAATCAGTACCTTCTCAACTGCCTTGAAGTTGACAATAGATTCATTGCTGGAGAAAACACCAGTTTCTCAGTGGTAAATATTTTGAGTTGACTGTTGCAAACAAAAGCAAAACAAACCTAAAGCCCTGCTCTGTCCTTTTATAAACACCCATGATCCATTTGTACTTTGACTGCATGCCATTCAAAGCAATAGCACCCATTCTAATTCAAGAATATTAGTTCCTCTCAGATTTGCTCAGAAGGGCTCGTGGAACAACAGGCCCTTAAGAATAGAAAGCTAATGTATAGTTTGCATATGGAGATCTAAAATGGGGAAGAATCTATCTGAAACTCAGGCAGATGCTCTGAATGAGGTGTATTGTAGCACTGCTGGCATACAGGAAAGTTACCAAAATGATACTGAGAACATACAGAGTTTTTTGTGACTTTATGCCAAGCAGAAAGTTCATCAAATGTCATTTGGTCTCATTCTGTGCCATAGAAGAGGGGGGACTCCCTGACATGAATCGAGACTCTAAAACTTTAAACTTAAGGTTGACTGTTGGGTGGGGTTTGTTTTTGGGGTTTTTTTTTTTTTGGGGGGGGGGGGGGGGGGAGAACTAGACAAAGAAATAATGTAAGCTCAGCTAGTAAAACAGCCAAGTTTTTGAAAGAAACATGAATATAAAAACTAGATGGCACAAATTGCTGACCCTTTAAACATTGACAAGGGAAAAGGCAGTAAAAGCTATGAAGATGAAAATCCCAACTCCTACTTTGTGTGAAAGGCTTCAATGTGGGGTGGCAAAGGGTACCAAGGGCTCTTCCCTTACACAGGTGAAGTAATCCCGCTACTCTGTGTAACAGGCAATGATGCCACACATTGTATTCTCCTTCCTAAGCTCAGTTTGTGATTACAAGCATGGCTTTGCTGTCCTGTGTTGGTCTTGGTTGAGGATATAGAGAGTGGATTTCACATATGCCTCCCTCACACCAAACCTGCTTATTTAATGAGAAGCTTCCTGGTAAGAAAGTGAGTGTTGACTAAAGAAGGTAAAACACGGATAAACATAAAATAATCAAGTTCTTGGATTCTCTTGTGCTGGGTGGCTTTGAGCATGGGTCTAGTTTTGCTATTAAGGCTCAAATTAGACTAAGATCAAAGGCATCAGGAGCATGCCTGATCTGAAATCCTACTTGTGTAAGAGACTGGATTAGATAATTTCACACTGCTTCCACTGAAACGTCTCTGAGCCACCTGCAGTGGTGGGTTATCCCAGTTCTCTCCCACTTTTGTCATTACTCCTGTCATTAGGTTAGATAAAAGAAGCAGTTCTTTACTGTGAGGGTGGTGAGGCTCTGGAATGGGTTGCCCAAGGAAGTTGTGAATGCTCCATCCCTGGCAGTGTTCAAGGCCAAGTTGAATGGAGTCTTGGGTGACATGGTTTAGTGTGCGATGTCCCTGCCTTGGCAAGAGGGTTGGAACTTGATGATCTTAAGGTCCTTTCCAACCCTAACTATTCTATGATTCTATGATTACAGGGAAATTTCTCATCCAGCGAGGAAAGTGTCTTTAAGTTTCTGAGATGATGGCATGGGCAAGAGGAAATCTCAGCGCACAGCCAATGCAATGAAATTAAGGATCCTCTATGGGAATTGGTTAGTAGCGCCAATGGTTAATATTTGTCATAACAACAACCAACAGTTTTGTTTTTTGTTCTAACAATGTGAATTACACATTAAACATTAATACAAGTTATTGTACTTTTCTTTTGATCTTCAAGCATAATCATTTCAAATGAGAGTTTATACATGAGCATTGAAACAAATCCCTGAGTCATGTGAATTTACATTGGGTTTACTCTGGGGGAAAGATATCCCACGAGTTACTCATGTCTGCAAAACATAACATACTCATAAATCAGAAGGCAAAAATAAAAAGAGCTTGTATTTGGCTGTTGGAATGTGAATATCTGTGTGGATATTTGGCTTGTGCGCTAGTGGTAATGCAACATTAAAAAGTTCATTTATCAGAGATCAGGATTCGGCATGGGGCCCTCACCTAATAGGAGATCCAAGTCAGCTCAGAATAAGCAACCTCACCTTTTAGCTTCTGCAGTCTGGCTCCTACAAAGTAGCGACCCTAGCGTCAGAGGAATTTGAACCAACTCAAAGTAAAGGGATCAGAATTTGGCTTGCTTCACACAGACAAAAGTTGCCAAACTGCCATCATTAAGGAGTAATACTGCATATACTTAGCAAACTGTACAGTGCTGAGTGGCACCTTTCCAGATGTCCTTGACAGCCATCTGCAGTGCAAGGCTGACCCAGTCCAGACCAACTCTAGAACCTACTCGACCATATCTGATACCTGCTCCTCTTGGTTTAACATCAGTCACAAACATTGCGTTCCATGAAAAATATAAACACTCTGGACTGTGTATCTGCCAAGACAGTTGTTTAAAATACAAACAGAATTTAAGCCCTTTCCCCTTTCACACGCTACACAAATATTACAATAACCAGCAGTCTGCACTTAAGTAATGTACGTGCAAAGTACATATGACTTACTGAGGAAAGTACAGGTACAAAACAGCATGATAGGCCTGATTCAGATAGGTACTGACTACAAGATTTTCAGCATGACTTTTGCCTTTCCAAAACAGGTCTCAAAGCCAGGGGTTTCAGAAGAGGAACGGCTGCCAAGGAGGTATTATGTTTAATGGCAGATAGGCTCTGTCTATGATTCAGGTCATAGCTCATGAATCTCAAAAGCCCATTAATGTATTTCATTCTTAATGTATAAATGCTAAAGGAGTCCTGAAAGCCAGAGATCCAGGATTATCCCACATAACTCAGTGTCCTCACAGGAGGCTACAGTCATGCTCCTCTGCTGCTTCTTTTCTGTGGCCTGGATAACCTTAAATGCTGATGGTAGAGCTTCAAAAGGAAGAGCAGAAGAAGCCTATGCATAGAATAGTTTATAGACTGGAAAAGGAGGAAACATGAAACCCTTCATCCACGAACTTGAATTCTTTAGCTGCTATGTTTTATATAAAGACAGAGGAACTGATACTGTTGAGTTGAGAAGGAAGCACCTGTGACACTCCATTAGGGAACCCCAGCATTGTTTGTGTGAATTAAGCCTTCCCTGAGGTTTCAGAACTTCACCTGGCATGTTAAGTCAAAAGATTAATAGATTAATATTGGACCTTAAACAATTTTGGGCTGAAGGACCTCAACTACCTCAACTCCATCTAGACACTGCTTGAAGCACATTGACATTACCCAGCTTTAGAAGTTTTGTGAGTCTTCTGACTTTTCAAAAGCCTAGGAACATCCCCAGGCACAAGCAAAGAGCTGTACTTGCAAAGATGTGATAGATACAAGTAGAAAATGGTGTACAGAAGCTCTTAAGGAGGACTTCCTTAGCATCAGTCAGGGTGACAAAGCCTGCTGGACCACAGGGTCCCAGGCTGCATTCACAGCCCTGGGATGCCTGCTAGAAACACTCCCTGGTCATTTGGTGTGTTAGAGGTTCTCATTTCTAGAGACCTAAATGAAATGTGCTGATACTGAGCCCATCCTTCCTCTTACAGCTAAAGGCCTCCAGCAGGTGGTCAGGAGGCCAATGGGAAGGAGAGGACACCAGTTTTAACCCAGTTGTTCATGATGAAAAATGATGAGAAGAGTGAAAAGATTATTCTATAGAAGAATGCTTTTACTTACATTTAACTGCTTAACACCAGTCGGAACACTGATTTCCATTACTGTATATGCATGTCATGGTATGGTGAAATCTTCTTCAGTAATTAACTGGTTAGAGCCACAGACTAGAAACCAGCTATGCAGCCAGTGAAAGCTGACATAGCTTTCATGAATCAGTGGACTCATACCAATTCATACTGGCTGGGGATTTGGTGTTCAATTTCTGATTAAAAAATTGCATTTTTCTATGATATTTGTTGGGCTGTTTAGCCTGGAGAAGAGAAGCCGCATGGAGACCTCACAGCAGCTTTCATTATCTGAAGGGGGACTACAAGGATGCTGAAAGAGGGACTTTTCATCAGGGACTGTAGTGATAGGACAAGGGGTGATGGGTTCAAAGTTAAAGAGAGGAAGTTTAGATCAGATATAAGGAGGAAGTTCTTTACTGTGAGGGTGGTGAGGCTCTGGAATGGGTTGCCCAGAGTAGCTGTGAATGCTCCATCCCTGGCAGTGTTCAAAGCCAGGTTGGACAGAGCCTTGGGTGACATGGTCTAGTGTGAGGCATCCCTGCTCATGCCAGGGGATTGGAACTCAATCTTAAGGTCCTTTCCAACCCAAGTCATTCTATGATTCTAGGATTTCAGTTGTATTATACAGCAAAGCAATAAAGTAAAAAGTTCTAAATATTTACACAGCCAAGACCAAGGCAGAACGAATGCAAAATCTTTGGCAATCAAATCCTACAACCACATTATTATATATTTCAGTGTTGGAGCCACGTGGATTACTCCTTAACTTCAGGGCAGCTCATTTTCTTGCCTCCATCTTTCCAGCCACTATTAGAGCTACAACCTTTCCATCTCTTTATGTACTAATCTGCCACCCCCAGGGAGAGGGGGACAAGTTACATGATGGGTGTTTGTCCATGGGTGAATGTCTAAATTTGAAGGCAAACAACTGAATTTTAATGGCAGAAGATAATCTCCAGGCAGTGCAGGAATTAGTGGGGCCTACTGCTACCAGGAGCTGTATGCTATGCTCTTCTTTCCTGCTGAGGTTAGCAGAATGCAGGTGAGATGAGAAGGATGCAGAAACAAGCTGCACAATACCAGCTCCTTCTCTCATGCCACAAATAACAGGGCAAGAGACCTGCTGCTGTCAGGCCCAACAGAGTTGCCCCAGTATCAGTGCAGAGAAATGTTGACAAAAATAAGGGTAACTGCTCCAGATTTACACCACCAAAGATGTGTTCTCATTAGGTATTTATAGCCTAGTAGCATTGTTTAGGGGAAGAAGGTGTATTTATTAAGTGCTGTACAAAATACTTCATCAGATTAAATTCCTGCATCCAAAACCCCAACAACAAAGATTGCAGAGGGAGGGTGACAAACAACAGGATATCCTGGGAAGAAAGTACACCAGTAATTGCAGCAAAGGCAGCCAGCCACAGAGGCCTTTGCTTCGCATAGGGTAGCGATAATTCTGCCAAAGAGGCAAGTGTTTATTTCCTTTTTAGCTATGCTATTTCCATTACATTCTTGAAGTAGTTTTTTAAAGCTTACAGACATCAAGTTTATAAAGCTGAAAACCTTGTCATATCTAAGACAATATATACCAATTTATCTATATCTCTATAAGAATATGTCATCTAATATGATCTGAATTTTTTGTGGGGTTTGAGAGTTTAAGAAGTTTAGTGAAAGAGGGATAATTTTTGGTCTTGTTTTTGTCTTCTCAGAAGATTCAGGAAGGAATATAAAGGATTGTCGCCAGATCTGTATATATCTACCTGTAGATAATGAAACAGAAAATAAAAGATGCTTCAAAATATCACCAGTCTTAATTTGCTCTGTAGCGGATGGCAGAGTTTCAGCAATTTTCACCAAAACAAGGAGACCCACTGCAGAGTACTCTTTTCAATTTTGGGCTAGGCAATCATAACCCTGAATAGGTCATGAAAAGGATCAGCCTTCCCTGTGTTACCCCTCTGGTCAGATGGCAGCTCTGACCCCAAAAGAGACAAGAAAAGAGGACAGCCATGGCCACCTGGCATTACCTTCTTGCACAGAGAATCAGGCAGTGGAGGAGGGAGCTGGTGTCCAGCCAGGTTTTACTCTTCAGGCTGCCAAGTTGGAGCGCATGCTCCCAGTGGGCTTCTACAGGGGAAGGCATCGAGGAGAGCTAAGGATGGGGAGCTGATTCCCTTGCAAACACCTCTGCATCCCCCTTTGCTTCCTTCCAGGAGAAGACTAAGCATGCCTCTTATTTAGCCGAAAGCTTTCCACCTGATGTTGAGTATGTTAGCGTCCTGGTGGACACAGCCACTACACAGCGTATGTAAAACGTAACTTCAAGCATGTGTCCAGCAACGACCTTACACTGAAGCCGGTTCTCATCTTAGTTACAGGAGAATTAATACAGAACCATAGAACAGTTCAGGTTGGAAAGGACCTGAAGATCATCAGTCTCCCTGACAGTTTTTACTCATAAACCTTTTTTTTTTCCTAACCAACTAATACTGTTCTTTATATAAGCTACCCAAAGTTTAGTTGGGTCCATTATTCTTATTTCAACAAGGCTAATTTTACTTAGCACAGTTTTTTACACTGTACCGTTGATTACTATGGTACAGCTCATTGCAATAGAGCAATTTCACTAATTAGAAGACTTCACCATAATGTTTTGCTACTATTTCTGATGAGGATTAGAGCCACTAGCTCACAAATTCCACATCCACATCCTTTTGGAGCCATCCCAAGAACTTCAGTGGTCCCCCCTGTGTCTCTCAGGCTTCACCCAACCCCTGCTCTGAGCCCCTGTGACATGTGTGTCCAGTTAAGACTACAGAAGAGAAACCATGGTTTATTAACCACTAGTGTATTAATTTCCGGTTATTAGGAGACTGTTGCTCTACATCCCTGTCTGTGCAGACAGAGTATCACATTACTAAGTTACCAGGGCTACCTAGAGTTAACATCCAGAAACAAGTTTCTTCTATTCTAGCAGTACACACTGCTTCCTGGGACAGTTCTTTAGGTACAAGCCAAATGAAAATGGTCATTCTCACTATTTTCCACTGTGCCCTAGCTTTCTCTCTTGGCTTTGTGCAGCTGCAGAGGATGTACAATATGGGATGCTGGTTTTCCTCCCTATGGGTTCAGCGCAACAAATTGCTATGCAAGAGCAATTCCAGTGATTTCAGGTAATTCTGCTGTTATACATAGGAATGCAGGAGTTAACATTCAGGAAGTTATTTGAATACTGGAAAGACAAACAGGTCTTCGAGTCCTCATGCAGGTGACCATAAGGTACAAGCTTCATAGACATTTAATGAACAAAGAGTTGACACTGAAGAAGGAGTATCACAAAGCTCTTAAGAAAAAAGTTGAAACAAGGTTTTAGTAGTTTGTCAAGGCATCATAAAATGCATATGCTCTATGAGGCTACAACATGTATGTAGCACATGTATGCAACCTGCTGTGTAGTCCTAAATCCATCACCAACATATCATTGGGAACTTGGGCTTCTGAGAGTCATTACTCTCTCTGTGCCCCAGTTTTCTTATAAGAAAGTATGGGTTATGCCCTTGATATCCCTTGGATTAATAAATCAAGTCCATTCATTAAATGTCAGGTATTGTAATCAATCACGGGTTTATCACATCTGTTTTACACCCCCCCACCCCCCCCCCCCCCAAAAAAAAAAATAAAGCTCTAATATAAAAATAAAACTTAGATATGGTTGCAGACGTTTCAGATTGTGGAACATGAATCTTGGGATTTCGGTGGCTGCAATGCCAAACTTACAGGTCAGGTGAACTTCAATGTGATTCTAAAGATATTAGCATGCCAATGACAAGTGATTTTGTCTGCATCTTCTTCCAGTTGAGGAAAGACCTATGCCAGTCCCACCGCAATTCTTCAGTTATTTCCCCCATATTTTGTTTGTTCTGTAGTAAGAAACATTCAACAACCAAACCCCCAACCTCAAAAGATTGAGTCTGTTGTATACTTTTCCTCCTAAAGCATTTTTATTTTGGCATATTGATAAAAATGTATTTGCTAGGTAATGGGTAAAGGAACTGAGAAATAATCCAGTCCCTATAGTCACTCTCACTTACTACTAGTGATCCTTCCTTACATAGAGTAAGGAAGGTGTTATGTCAGTTTAAATAATTTCTTCATTCTACCAAGACACACAACTTCCAAACCATAAACTTCTTCTTTTATGTGGCACTTCCTTTAAAGCAAGTTTGTCTCCTTGAGTATATTTTTCCCTGACTGTGATGCGATATATATACACACACATATGTAAGTATCTATGGCACACATATACATCTCTCTCTCTCTTACTTGTGCCATTCAATTAGTGTTATTACAGATTAGAAAGAGCACAAAATTATCTGCCGAGTATACAGAAATTGGTATCACCCAGGTTAGAAGTGTAAGCTTGATTTATTGGTATTTTCCCTGAAAACACCACACCACCTGTCCCTAAAGTACCTGATTCAGTAGCAGTACATGTGCAGCTGCAAAATCACTTGATTTCCACGTGTCGCTGGAAACCATCACTGGATTACTGTATTTTTTGCCATATATAAATGATTCAATCAGCCAAAATATATTTAACGTTTTCTAGTGATGCAGAGCCATTATATGAAGATCTTTGAGTATCCTTTGAACATGGAGGAGTCACTATTCTGTTTCCTACTGTAAAATATATACTACTTCCAATGTTTTTCAACTGGACAAGATGAATAGGGAAGGAGGAGGGAAGAAAATCATCCAGAGACATCCAAGAAAAAAGATTTTGTAATATATAATTCAGAAATCTACACTGTTTTTATTCCTTGTTTAAAGATCTATATTTTTAATTATAAATTTGAGTATAAAAATATGAAAGAATAAGGTAAGAAAAAGATGTTAAATAGAGATTTGTTCAGAAAGTGTTGACTGATAGGCATATTCATGGAATTGCCTAGTTCAGTTCTACTTGAATGTTTTCCTGACTGGAAGAAAATGTGTAAGTTCGTTATCCATTTTAATCGTCTTCATTGATGGATGTTAAACTTAGCAACAGTTCAGTGGCAGCTTCCCTAGACTGGCACCAATGTAAGGATTTGTCTTTAAGTGAAAAAAAAAGGAGTTTAAAAAAAATAATTCTTACCCTGATTTTGGGTTAAGATTTGAAATAATTAAATATAAAATATTTAAATATAAAAATATAAAAATATGTCACTCATGGATAACTCATTTCAGAGGGGTTGCAAACCTCCTACTACATAATAATGTAAGAATACTAAGTAGAATTCTATGAAAAAAATAAGGCCCAAGCCCACAGCTTTCAACAAAGAAGATTGTTACTTCTGTGTGTTGCTGCACAAACAAAACCAAAATGCTGGCTGTGATTTCTGAGCATTTCCACAATCCAAACAGTAAGAGGAAGCTATTAAGAATCACGAGTTTTGGTGTTAACTGCAGTGGAAACAGAGCAGATCCTTTATCTTAATCAGTTGCTTAGAATATGTTTACACTGATCTTTCATTTTTTCTCTTTCTGTGCTTATAGCCAGCATCACTTACGCAGTAATGATGTATGTTCAAAAAGCCATGCATAGGCAATAACATACTAGTCCTGCAAGTATTTTGAGGGAGGGAGATTGCATGTATTATGCCAGTACTATACCTTAGGGTCATGAGTCACTAAGAAAATACAGAGGAATGCTTATTTTTGTGCTTGGAGTAAGAAGTCTGTTGTGGAAGAATATAAATATGGGGAAGTAGTTTCTAAGTTTGTTACTATTGCTCTATTAAGAGTAAATAGATTAAATACTTAGGTGAAAACATGTCATTATCACCAGGTTTTGTTGCAAATGCATGTACTATATTCAGTTGACATCCTAAGCACATTCCTATGCCTGTATGATGAAATGAGCACCAGGTCTCTCCATATCCGACATAAAAGAAATAATAATCTAAATTGCTATTTATTCTGCAACCGAATCTTAGCCAACATGTACCACTTTTTACTGTGGCAAGTGGTAATTTTACACACGTAGTAAACACATTTGAAAGATGGAGATTTGTATTAAAGACTTCAGTCTATACTGATAGAGTAAAGCATGGGCATTTGGTGGTGGTGGTGAAATATTAAAGTTGTTAACCCTCTACTCTCAAAATAACTCCCATAGTTATTTCCAGACAGAAAAAGAGAGCAAATATCTGATTCTCTTCATGGATGTCAAGAGGATTGCTGCTCCCTGTTTTCCTGAAGTTAGCACACCAACAGCTGCTAAATACAGAACAATGTGCTGCTTACCTTTGCTGTAAATGTAAGGCTTTTCCGTTTCAGAACTATATAAATGAATCAGTATTCATTCACACCTATGCCTAGAGGTTTCTATCATAAAGCAGAAGGTGTTCATTTTTAATTTCCTCCCTATGCTGATTTTATTCCTCTTCACCAATGCAGTTTGGAACTGCTTGGTTATAATAAGTGTGAGGGAATTAAAAATGAAAGCAGTGTATTTTCCCCCCACCATTTGCTGTAAGTATTTATCAATAGACAAAGGTGATAAAAATTTAGAGGTTAAAGGGTCTTCCCTGACAGTTTAAACAACCCAGTGGTTTAGCAAACTACTACAGCTTTGTCCCCTGCTCCAAAAACCAAGACAACAAAACCCCAAACCACCTTTATGTGGTTAGGTTTGCCCTCTGAAATCCAGTGCAATATTTAGTAACTCATACTCAATGTCAGAGTTTCCAAGGGAAGTAGTAGGGGGTTGTTTATTTGATTTTTTTTTAAGGTACGTATAGATTCCTCATCTATTGAGAAGAAACTACATATGTCAGTAAGAAGCATGAGCAAAACCAGAAGTAATTAACGTGAATGAATGCAACCAGCCTTCCTTCACTGAGCGCTTTGGAGTCAGAAATGCACTTTTCTCATGCTGCAGAAGCCCTCTATTCAAATAAGTACCCACTAACATCTCTAAACATCATTATCAAGATAGAAACAACTGTTATCGATCATACACAACATTCTATAAGGTCCATTTTCCCAATTAAATTTATATTCTCCTTCTCTGATGTCTACATTTATTTAGTTCTAAACACAGTTACAGCTGTACCTTTGTTAACTCATGTGGTGGTAAGTCATTTTCAAAAACTCTTGTTCTCTGCAACGTTAACCATTACTGATTATAGTATTGCTTAAGGCAGATTCCTTGTTGTAAGTGGCACTGAACATATTTACCTGGATATTGCAGCAATATGTTTGAGGATTGAGATATAAACAGAATAGTAAGTAATGCATGTGGCCTCTGCATTTAAGACTTGTGTGTTGAGAGACATTCGGCTAGAAAAATCAAACCATCACCAAAGCACCCAATACAGTGCCTATATCTTTCTCTACTTTGCCAATGACCAATCGCTGTGTTAAACTGTGAACCACGGTCCTAAATAATAAAGGTCAAAGTTTTCAAGGGCAGCTTCTGTATTTGAGTTTCCAGCTTGAAATGCCTAAAGCTGGATTTGCCAGTCGCGAGGTTCCCAGACTTCTCACTGGGACTGCATACCCTCGACACCAGGGAAAAACAAAGCCAGAATAACAGGCCCCATGTCTCGTCAAATCAAACCCCATTTCATTTGAAAAATTGATCCTGGGGTTTAACATCTGCCAGAAGGATGGTATGATCCCTGCGAGCATAGGCACAATGCTGGCCTGAGACATGTATTTAGTCAAATCCAATCTTACCGCACCTCATTTCTCAACTTTGTGTGTTTTGTTTTATATCAGAAAAATGCGTCCAAATTCTGGAAAACGAGCTCAGCATAAGAAGCAGTTTCAGCCTTTTTATCTTATACAAAAGTTCCCTGAATATAATATTTATAAAATATAGGAGCTCTACATACATAAAATAGTAAATATTTATGGTCATTCTCAATTATAAAGAATATCAGAATTACATTCAAGCAGCTTTTCAGCTAATTTCAGAATGCTACGTTCATCCATTATGCCCTCGGTTGTAAAGGTGGGAGCGTAATGGAGCTGTTAGGGATGTCTGCTGGACTTCAGGCCTTGGATCTGGCTCTGCCTGGAACCTGTCGTGACCTACTCCAATACACCATATTAAAATTTCCTTTTTTATCAGCTTTCCTTATACCGAACCCACCCAAATAAAGTATTTTTCTACTTTCATACATGAGGGGGAGAGGGAAGAATCCTGTGATAACTGGTATTTGCAATTACTGGTGATTTCTTAGTGCAAGGTAAAGCAAGTTTGTAGTTCTCTAGCATTTAATAACGATTAGTAAAGATAAGGTAAGAATACACCATATTGGACTGAATAAAGAAGTTTTCCTTTTCCAAGGAAGTTTCAGTGTTATTGTCACTACCAAACCGTACCATGCTCTCCCACTAACCACACTAAAGCTGCCTTTTAAGCTGCAGCACTGCTCTACAACTATATTCCATTTGCTTTGAAAGCAAGTGTCAACTTTTTGACTCCTGACGGCAATTTACCATAGCCCTGTCTAGCAAGCAGGCAAAAACACCACAAAGCACGCTATGAAACCAAATCCGTTCTGAGTTTGTGCAACTCGAGCCAATACATGTGCCGTAAAATCTAACATCCAGAAACTGTTCGTCTCCATGACCTGCTACCTCACCTCACAGCAGTATATTCACCCATTGTTATTTTTCTCTCTGTCAGAAAGGACAGAAGAGACAGTTGCCCACCAGAACGCTTTCCAATGGAGACGAGGGGTACACGGTCCCCGAGCAGTGTGCTGTGGCCACGGGAGCCTCCCAACCCTCTCTGCTCCAGCTACAGTGGCACACTGGTCCCTTGAGGGGCCGGACAAAGCGACAGAATGTGGTGAAGGGCTTGTAGCCCCAGGAAAGCCTCCCCCGTTCCCCCGCCTCTTTTCCCTGCTCCGGCATTCACTTATCGCAATTCCTCAGCTTTCAGCAACTTTCCTCCTCATCTCCAAGCCCTGGAAACCCCGGGCACACGCCGAGGAGAGGGAGAACAAAAGGGCAAAGAACAAAGAGCCGGGGAGTTGGTAGGAGAGGAGGAAAGGGGGAGCTCCCCCTGCTCGGGTCAGCCCAGGGCCCCCTGCCCAGGGTAGGAGCCTTCCTCCAACGCACACACACCAGATGCGAGGGCTTGCTCAGGATCTGCTTTGTGCCCGACCTCGAAGTGCTCGCTTGCGCCGCTGTGAAATCACTCGGGAAGAGGTGCTCCGCACCGCTCCCCTTCCCTGCAACCGGTACTTTTCCCTCCGCATGGGGCACGAAGCATCCTCGGTGGGTCCCCGCAGGGGGTCGGGAAACCCGCGTCCGGTCCCAACCCCGCGGAGCCGAAGCGGCTTTCGGGAACCACGAGAAAAACAACAAGAGACCAACCCAAGGAAGCTACAAACGTCGCATTCCCTTCAATGTTAAACTTTTGTTCAACTATCACTAAACACCCTTTTATGGGTGATCCTCTCCCCGCCCCCAGATCCCCTCTTACCGAAAAAGACCCTTTCGCAAACCTCCTGCTCCCTCTCTTAGCAGTTAAATACCCCTGAAAAGCTGCAGGTGCCCTCGTTACCTGTTGCTATGAGGCCCCTGCCCTCCCTCCTGGGCGGGGGGGTGCAATTAACTCCTTTTTCGCTGTGCTCGTCCCATGCTGGCTGCAGATGCTGAGAGCCCAGCCAGGGGCAAACCCCGGCTGAGGGCAGGGAGCGAGGGGGGACTTGTGTGTGTGCTTGGGCAGGATGGGTAGCAGTGCGGGAGGTCCTGGGGGTCTCTCAATGCTGCCCGACTTCAACCGCGGGGCAGGGATAAGCAAGCAACGGCTGCGAGCGGGGAGAGTAGCGATCGTGTCATCCAGTTACCGAGGGACCGCGTGCACCGAGTGCCGTCCTGCAATCACCTTTTGAAGAAGGACGAGGAGTTATCATCCTTCTTCTTAATTGACAGGGTTCCTCATTGGAGTAAGAACTAAAGGAAATCAGAGTTTTACCCTAGAAACTTTTAGAGGGGTTGGGTTTGTAGGTTTTTTTACCCTTCCTCTTTAATTTAGGCTAGAAGTGGGCTAACAGAACCTCACTTTTCTGAAGGCGAAATTAATCTAGTCCTTCATCGGGAGTGGAAGCGAGTAGCGAGCATGCTGCAGGGATGGAAGGGGTGCCCGCGGAATCGGGCCAGGAGCCGGTCCGGGTCCAGCCCTGGTCTTACCGAACCCAGTGAGACGGGGAAGAGCCCCCTGTCCAGCAAGCCTCTGCCCCGAGCATCTCTCAGCAGCGAGGTCAACAGAGGTGGGGAATGAGAAAACCAGGCTAAAATCCTGTGGCTGGCAAAGGAGAAGCGTGAGGTGCAGCTAAAACACGCGTTTGCTTGGAAGCTGCGCTGGGAGCCCGAGTCAAACTTCAGCCCAGCCTGTGCCCTGAGTTAACTAAACTCAATTACTTGCCTCCGTGTAAAATGGTTTCGCGTATGTGAGGAAATCTGAGAGGCTGAGAAGTCTGTTTTTGTTATGATTTAATCACATACATTAAAGAAGGTCAAGCATACGCCCAATTTGGGACTTCAAATAGAGAAAAATAAAAAGCATTAGTTCTGAGGGACGCTGTGCCCAAACCCTTTCCTGCTGCACAGAGCAAAGCTGAGGCTCTCGGAGTCCACTCATCTCATTACAGCTGGCTGTTTGGGGTTTCTCTTTTCCTCCTAATGGAGTAACCTTTCATAAGTGATTGCAATTTCGGGGGGGAAAGGGAGAGTAGGTGCCAAAACAAGCTGGGGGTGGGGCGGAATTTTGCTTTTCAAGCAATTTAGCAGAAAGCAATTCTGCTTACAGCAGAGACGTAGGTGGATACTTGAAAACATCCTCCACCGGGGTGTCCTACTTTAGCAATTCTAATTAAAACAAGGTTTTAAAGATGCAAAGAAAGAGTAAGCTTCTTGCTTTATTTCCAATGGGCGTGGGGGATACAGTCAGGCACAAAGTGCTTCCAGCTTGTTCTAACGTGCACCTTTGTTTAAAAGAAAAAAGAATAATAATAATTAAAAAAAAACCCAACCCTACAAAAAACCCAACAAACAACATTCAAGCTCGTCCTCTGATTTCAACTAGTGTATTTTTAACTGGATTTCTTTCCTTTGCTTTGTCTGATCTGATCCCTATCGCGCAGCCCTGGCCCACTTTCAGCCCTGCGAGTGCCCTGTATTGTGTGCGTTGCCTGTAAGACAAGGGGAAAGTCTCCCATCGCACACTTTCCTATACCTGTGCTCGGGAACTGAACAGTGCCCAAGCTAGTGGACAGCAAAGTACGGATCCTGCTCTTCTTCCCGCTGCCTAACCAGAGAGGAGCTGTGCCTTTGTAGGTTCAGCCTGGCTCGCACGGCTGTGAACGTCCAAGCACCTTGGATCAATAAAGCAGCCAGTTTTCTGACGCTTCTTTTCCACGGCTGCCTATTGAAAAGGAGGCGCTGCCGCCACCTATAAATACCGCTGGATCCAAGTCACTGCTTTTTTTTTTCTTTTTCCCTTCATTTTTTACCTTCCTACGTAAAGCAGCAAAGTTATGACCAAGACACCTCAAGTTCTTCTCTCCGAGGGGCTATGCCGGAGGTTCCCAGCGCCAGTCTCAGCTGCGCTGGAGCCTTTGAAGGTCGCAAAGGGCTGCGGCGGACCCGCACCGGCTGCCTTTGAACTTTGTTCACAGGCGTGTAGAGGGAGAGGAACAAATACCGATACTCACGGTGCTCTTTGGCTTTCCAGGTGTAACTCCGTCTCTCCCTCTTCTTTGTGTATAAACGAGCAGAGGTTACATCCCGGGCACACGTTATAATGCCCTCGATAACCCCGACCCTGTTAATTTAACGCTACGCTAACCTAAGAGTGTGTGATTGGAGCTCAAAGTGTTTGGTTTAGAAAAGCACATCTCCATGCTGGAAACAAGTAGCCTTCTCTGCCCACACCCCTCCTTTCCACGGCAAGAGTCTCCCAGCCCTTCATTCCTCCACAAACCAGCACACCTACCTGTCCGACAGCCACCTTTCCTTCCCATCACAGATCCCATCTTCCCCCCCCCACCTTCTCGAACCAAATCTGTGCAGTTTCTTAAACCCACGTGCTATGGCTGCTGCGTGGGGCTCCAATTCCTGCACCGAGCCCCGCCGAGGGCTCGCACCTCCCCACCGGGGAAGGGTCCGCGGGGGCCCCTCGCTCCCCAGAGCCTCCCGCATGGCCCGAAGGAGCGGGGTGCTCGTCTGGGCCGGTGACTTCTGGGCGCGGAGCGATCAAGCCCCTTCACCCCGCGCTCTGTCTCCCTGTTCGTATTTATTTTTATGTTCTATTTCCCTGATAATTCCCCCAAGTGGGAATTGACGAACACAGCTCGTTACCCGCGCTGATACCGGGGTAATAACCGTCAGAGGGGCTGAGCGCTCCAGGAAGAGAAAAGCGGAGGCAGAGGCAGGGATGCAACCTCCGTTATCTCTCTGCTACTAATTCCCAGCCGGCTAGGACTCAGGGGACAAGACGATCGCTTAACAAACCCTCCTCCTCCTCTCCCTCCACCACTCCTTCCTTCCTTCCTTCCTCTTCTCCGGCACATTTTCTCCCCCGCGCTCGCCTACGTTTCATTCCTTCTCTTCGGGAGGAATAAGCCGTGAAATCTCAAATTAAAAAGAGAAAGGGAAAAAAATAAGAGAAGAAAATATGGGAGGGAGGGACACAGGAGGGGAAATTAGAAGGAAGAAAAAAAAAACAAAACAGAAAGGGGAGGGAGAAAAGGACAGAAAGTGTCTGTGCCTGATCGCTGACCATCTGTGCAAAAGGTGATCGTCGCTGGGTACTCACATGGCTGGTGGCAGAGCAGCTCTGGGCAATTAATAAGTCTCTCAGTTTGAGCTCTTCTCTCTCCTTTAGGAGGGCAGCTCTCTCCGGGGTCTCCCTCCCTCACACACAAACCCGATCAGATGCTTCAGGACCGGCCACTTTGCGAGGGGATCAACACGGGAGGGTTTGTATTACTCCAGGTTCGTGTGTGTAGCCTATAAATAGCGAACTTTTTGATGGAATCAGCTAACAAATGAGAGGAGAAGGCGTAATTTTGCGCAGGGAGCCCCCCTTTCTCTTTGCAAGATTAAAACCCCCCAGGCAGCGAACAGAGCTAAACTTGTGGGTGTGTGGAAAGGAATTTCACTTTATCGTGATCGTGCGAGAGATTTTTGTTTGTTTGTTTATTTGGGGGGTTGCTTTTGTGTGTCGTTCCCCGTTCCCCCCTCCCCCCCCCTCCCCCCCCATACGTGACATCCTCCCTCCCTGTCTTCCCAGCCAGGGGCAGGAACTGACCCGGATTAGCACCGACTTTAACTCCAAACTGGAAACATGGTGCGTTTGCGGGTGGGTTATTTTTGGTTGAGGTTTTATTTTGGGGGGATTGGGGAGGAGATAAGCGGGGTCCACGCGGTATCGGTTGGAAGTGAAGGAGGAGGGCAGGCTTTCCTGAATGTGCCCTCACTTTGAAGGCGAGCAGGGAACAGGAAACAGGTCGGAATTATTGGGGGGGGGGGGTGCATGTGTTACTCTGTTAGGGATGAAGTGTTTGCCATGGACCCACTCGTGAGAATGCCACGTGAAACACTCTGCTCCCCCCCGACCTGCCGCCAACCGCCGCTAAACGCGGCTTCTCTCGCGTTTGCTCAAGAGCCCTGCTGCCCCCGAACCGGCCCGAAAGCTCGCCTCGGGCTTGTCCCATTCCCCTCCGGGGGGCCGGTACTAGCTGAGCCCCCCCCTCCTCTTCCTCTCCGCGGGCGAAGGCTCCCGGAGGCTGTCCCTCCTCTCGCCGCTTCTTACCCGCCCAGCTCCCTGAGCTCATGTGAAATCCTTTCCTCTGCCGGGCTCCCGGCTTCTCGCAAGTGATTTTTAGCAGGTCTGTCCATACACATTTCCAATCTCATGGCTCATAAACTATTAGCAGCGGGATTTCATTATTCACCTTCTGTATCCTACAAAGGAGAGATAAAAATATACACGCTCCTGGTAACACGGAGACCAGGGCTCGGCTTATATCACGGCGCTTCCCGCCGCCCTGGTGCGCAGCCCTGCCTCTGCCCCGGTTCGGCCCAGCCCGGCTCCGTGGGGTTTCTCTGGTTTATTGCTCCGGAGGGACCGAGGCGATAAGCATCGCACGGGGGGAAAGCAAACCCGTGATTTGTGTTTTCCTGGAAGCGGAGAAAATGCTCCAAGAAGAAAGAGTAAAATCTCGGGGAGGGAAGGATGGGGACGGCGGCTCGACGTAGCCTGGTTTTATTCTCTTTTCTGCACTAAATAACGTCAGGAGTTACTAGTTCTCTCCCGAAATGGGACAAATTGCATTGCAGGGCGGGAAGTACAGGCTCCCGTGCTATGCGGGATGCGGGAGGGATTCGCCGGGCAGCAAACCCCAGGGCCTGCCAAGAGTCGGGAGGCTGGGACGGCTGTTGAAACACAGGACCCGATCCAGGCAAAGTTACTGAACGCGTGGCCTGAGACAGACAGAAATGTTAATACCGTGACAGCCGAGTTTGTTTCTATTCCCCCCCCATTTTAAAATTGTTCTTTAAGAAACGGGATTCGCAAAAGTTTAGCTCATGAGCTAATTTTAAAAACCAAGGTAGAGGGTTTTAGAGGGAGACCCACTTCGCAGTTTTACACCGAGGAGCAAAAACGTTCTGGCGGAGGCGGCGGTCACCGCCGACAACGGAGCGGCGTTCGCTCCCTGTTTAATATACATGGTGTGGGAAATGAAGGGAAGGCAGAGCTAGCACCTGTAGTGCCAAAGGAAAAAAGAAATCAATCAAATTGCTGCATCACATTTTGGGGCAATTTCGCAGGACACTTATCAAAAATAGACCCATATTTAATAATATCTCTCATGATTTTCTCCGCGCGGCTCCTAGTTAATAGTAATGGGGTTTCTACTAAGGTTTTACGTTCTGATGCCTTAAAATAAATACATGTTTTAGCTGTTTATCGCGCGCTTGGGATTACAAGCAAGCAATCCAGACCAACTTTTGATTACTGCGCTGACCTGCTGAAGAAGCAGACTACCTCAAAACAATACAATAGGCGTTATGCCGGTACTCACGGCGCCGGACCCTGCAAGCTCCAGGGCTCTTTTCCCCTTTTCAGGGCGGGTGTGAGCCCGGAAAGGGGGAAAAAATGCGCAAGTAGCCCTGGGGTGAAGCTCCAGCCCGACCCCTGTCCTCCCCCTCGGGGCCGCCGCCAACCGCGCAGCCCCGCGCATCTTGCGCTGTTGGCGGCGGCCCCGAGGGGGAGGGCGGGGAGTGGTTATCGGAGCCACTCCGCAGCGTGTGCGAGGGAAAAGCCGTGGCAGAAAGGCGGAAGATTTGAGCTTTTCGGGTTTATAAGCACCGGTTCACACGTGGGTGCTCCCCGCAGTGAAGCACAAAGAGAGGTCATCGGCCTGAAATACCACCTCCTTTTCTCCCTACTTTCTCCTCACCAACGCTTTATGTTTGTCGTCTTCTTTTTTTTCCTCCCCTTCCTTTTTAAATTAGTGTTTTTTCATTAATTCTATTTTTCTTATTCCCATACAGACTTCAGGCAGGTTAGATGCCTGCCTTGTACTCCTCCTGTCCCTTGTAGCCAGTACAAGGACTGGCGTATGTTACTACTGAGTTATACTTTAACTTCTCCACAGGTAATAATTAAAGAGCTTCTCTCTAAACCCTTTTCCCCACAGAAACTCCTAGGCTTTCTTTTGCAATAGATTATATTGATCACACACACTCGGGCATGCTGCTGCAGATCGCACGAGGCAGGTAGAATTGAAAGAACTGCTCTCAATTTCATGCACTCTGTACACTCTCCTACACCTTCCCCCCTTATTTTATTGAGCTGGAAGGTTTCTTTAGGGATGCATTGCTATAAACACTTCCAAATCCCATTTCCCCCCTCTACTTCCATCCCCAAAAGTAAGATCCACACACAAAAGCAGACTGACAGTTGCCGAGCACGCATCCAGGCTTTGGCCATGCCTCCACATTTTGTCCCATAGTCACATTGTGGGTGAGTTTAAAAATCAGATATCTAGATATATACAGATATTCATATATATGTATGTATACATATGAGGTACTGACACAGATCAGTCTGTGGACCTCCAACTTCTAGCAGCAATGCTTTCCAAAGAAAACCTTCAGCCTCATCTTAACAGCTGCACTGAAAGTTTTAGGGGGTCTGAGTTACTTGAAATCATAAATTAATCTGCCAGAGGAGTGCAGGCACACACCTGATATCAAGAGAGGGTCAAGAGCTGGCCAGCTCCAGCTGGTCCCACATTTGATTTACTTCAGGCCGTTAAGATGTATACGGTGGTGTTTTGATAAGAAAATAGGAGTCAGCAGTTTTATTTGGCAATTCTCTCTCTTTTGTTTTCCCCTTCTTTTTTCTCTGAAGAGGACCGCAGTTTAAGCTGAGGAATTTGTTATTGCTGCTGGAGTGGTTTTAAGCAGAGGTTCTCAGTCTGCATGGGGCTATCTCATCATTTGCTGTTAACACTTAACTGTGTTTCCTCCTCTCCTAAGTGAGTCAGAAAGTGGCATCGACTCTAATGCAGCTTGTCCATCTCAGGCCTCCGGTGTCTCCAGCTTGTGCCTTTGCTGGGGTTCACCCCAGCCTGGGTACTTGGAGCAACAGCAGTGGCCATCTCCTCACTGGTCCCTGCCACGTCTCTAGCCCTCACACTTCTCTCTTCCACAGGGCATTGCAGCAGGGGCCTCAGAAATAGGGGATTTGTATGCTTTTATTCTCATATGAGCTGAACTCAGGAGGCTGCTTGTTCTTAGTGGAAATAAACTATGATTTGCAGATACCTCCTGCCCCCAAAACTTGATCACAGAGAGTTAAATCACAGAAAGAATGTAAGGGGTGTACCTCTGATGTGTGTGTCTGCGCAGGGTAAAAGAGACCCACAATACTCCAGCTGGAAGACCATCGCGCAAATAACACCCATCAGGAGCGGGTCCATAAAGGCAGACTAAGAATCAGATCAGAATGTTTGGATACTATCCCTGATTTTTTTTTCTCCTTTCCTCCTGTTCTAGTTGCTTTGCCTCTAAAATAGGGAAATCAGAGCCATTTACACTATTGCCTTTCCATGAAGCTATTTGATGTTTGAAAGAAAATCAGAAGTACTCAGAGGACATAATCTGTGACCATATTCCGAGGTGGACATGCTGCCGTTCCCTGTATTGGGGTTGGCAAACACTTCTCAGCAGAGACCATATTTTCTGTGGCATGTAGCTTTAGAAAAAACATCATCACTTAGGCTGAAAACTGATATCCCCTCTGTACTGGGCAGATTATTTTGAAAATACCTGCCAAAACAATTTGTCCATTTCCAAGAACAAGGTTATGGAAAAATAAACAGTTTTGCTCAGACTAAAATGGAAACTTTTCATTTTTTTTTTTTTTCCCTTCGAAATGCTCTGCTGCCCTCAGGCTTTGAAGCACAGATTCAAAATGTGACCTTTTATTGTATTTAAGATGTGCCTTTCCCTCTCTGCCTGAAAATTTATCCAAATGTGGCTAACTTGTGAATATTAGACATTCTGTCATGAACACAATTTCAGTAATGATTTCTTTTATTCTAGCAGAAGAAAGGAATCGCTAAAGATTGGCCGTCTCTGCAAACAGAAGCTTAAGTGGTAAGACCAGATTTCACCTTTAATCCCCACCTCCAAATTTCCCCCATGAGCCCGAGCTTTGGCGCAGAATCAGAGGTAGGAATCTTCTTTCTTTCAAGCTCTGACCGATTTGAAGGTTGTGTCAAGAAGAAAGGTCTCTGCATGAATACAACGGGGAGAAAAAAGCAATGTGACAGAGCAGACGGTAGAAGCAGCCAAGAGAGAAAGAACTGGAACTGGTGTTTGGAGGCAGGACCCTGGGACTGGTTAGGTAAGGAGACACAGAGGTTGTGCAGAGAAAGCAGAGAGGAACCATTCGGTTGAGGAGCCTGGAGGGGAGGTAGGAGGACAGGGATGGTAAAACTGACTAATGTTGTCAGCCAAGAGCATGGGTGAATAATTGCAGGATGTCCGGAGTAGCTGGGCTGAATTTCACATCAAACATGGTAGGAATTCTGAAAGTCAAAATGTTTTATTTCGCTGTTTTTAACTGATGCAGTTCAGCTGCATCGTTATTGCTTTTTATTTGGTACAGAGGCTGCTTTTGAATGCTTAGAAAGAATCAAGTATTTCCAAGATGATCCAAAATATTTTTTAAATGATTTTTTTGTGTGTGTCACCTCTGAACTAATGAAACGTTATATATACCTCACTAGCCACGAAATCAGGCACTGGGATGTTGAGGAAATGACTAAGCTGAAGGTTTTAGAACACCTGGATTCAGTCTCATACATGGCCACGCAGATTTTATTCCACAAATTTCCTAAAGCAGAAATGAAACCTCACAAGGTACACTTCCCCTGGAGACACATCAGAACTCTGTAGTTTTTATTCACTGGATTCCTGTCTAATTTGTCACAGAATTGGGCATGGTTCATGTACGAGGTAGAGGATCACAGGAAGACAGAGCAGGGCTTTGTGGCAAGGGAATAGCTGGATTTTGCCTACGGAGTTTGCTTCCATCCCCTTTTTACCTCAAGGCTTCTATAATGTGGGGCAAGTTGCCTCATGAGATAATGGTTAACAGAGATTTTCATATTATGGACCCATCTTGTTGTTTTTGGGTCCGGTAGGTGGAAGTGAATCATTCACTACCTCAGATAAAGTCCACTGGGCTGTGCATTGACTATACCGAGTGATGCAGAGTGCCAAACCAGTTGAAAAGTCAAGTAGACAATATCCTTAATTGGATACCCAAAATTAGCAGACATTTTTTACTTTAACCTATTTGTTTGGAATAAAGATTTATAAAAAAGGATAGGATGATCCTATCTCTTAAATTTCAAGTTGTAAAAGATGTTTGCTAAGCGTGGTGGGGAGAGGAACAGCCAAAAACCCACAGTGTTGGGTTCAGGTTAGGATTTGTGTGCCCCAAATAAAACCTAGAGTCCCATAAAAGTAAGCTTGACAGTGAACACTAGCACTTGAAGAAAGCTTTGCTCACATACTACTCTGAATGCCAAACGAGTACCTGTGAAGAAGATCAAGCAGAAAAGTCCCCCTGCCCTGTCAAATTGCATTCATATACCATTGCACAGGAACGGATGAAACAAAGGCTTTGTAAAGTTATTCATTAAAAGGGGGAAGAAGGGAGATAAAAAAGGAGAGGGACAAGCCCATGGTGTCAGAGAACACGGGAATAAGGTGCTGACCCAGAAGAGACCAAAGTGCATGTCTTTATTGGTGATTGTATCTGGGGTACCTCCATTTCAGGTGTACACCACAGAGACTTGCCTTTTTGTAACTGCACAGAATCTTTCCCTTCGTTTTCTAAAATCTTTCCAGTTCCTTCAGAACTAACATTTTCCTGTTACATAGTCTGACTTTTGAGGAAAACAGTTTTTCCTGGAAAATTCTTCATCATCTCTCCAAGTACAAGATGGTGTAATTAAAGGCTGTATGTGCATCTGCGCAAGGGATTGGTATTGAGCAGCGTGATTAGCTTTCATTCTCTTGCTTCCTACTGGCTTTAAACGTTTATAGAGCCTGTAATGCTCTCTTAATTTGAGTATGTGTGTGTGTATGTGTGCAATATTTTATGGCTACACAAGATTTATCCCCTACCTAATTTACTGCTGTTCTTAATTTTCATTAAAATATAGGGTTTTCCATCAGTTCCTTATCGATTTTAATTCTTTGATTTTTCATGTCAGTCAGCCCCACTGCAAACGTAGGGGTATTAGTAATAGCTCACTTATTTTAACAGGTGTTTTTTATTTTCACTGAGTTGAGTACTTATGAAAGGTAGTAGGTTAATAGCTTTTAGGAAGTATTTTAGCTCATCTGCTCATTAGGTAACACCTCTGTCCTACCAAAGTCAAGCATAATAGCAAAAGGGTGACCAAACTGGAGAGCTGAAATATCCTCTGACTTTTCGGTTGTCAATTAGCATGTATTTAATAGCTTATTTCATTGGTAACACTGGCACCTATCCAGTGGGAACTAGACCAACACTTTCAAATGAGTTCTGGTGGATGGGTTTAACAACCCAGATTGCCTACATGGGGCTGGGTTTGACCAAGCAACAGGAAAAAAGCCCTACTCTTCAACTTAAGAAATTCTGTTTTCTGTGTTACAAACCAAAAAGCTCCAGAATCACTCTCCCTTTTAGTCGTAGAGATAGGAAGTACACCGTCAGGCATGTGGTCCTGACCTCAGCTGAAGAATCTTTGACAGGAATCAAGCAGTCACTGCACTCTCTGAAATGGCCAAGTTAACTGTCTGCTTAGCCATGGATTAAAATTCACTGATCAAGACAACAAGTGAGACAATAGTTTGCTCCTCCTACTTTACCCTACAGCAGATCCTCATAAAATCAGAATGGTTAGGGTTGGAAAGGGTTTTAAGATTACCTAACCTTCAGTTCAGCATCAGGATTTTTTTTTTTTTTCCCCCAGAAATAACCATCGTACCTGTAATAACTTGAACAAATGGGATACGTAAATGCAAATGTCAAAAAGGAAAACTGATTCAGTTTTTTAGTAACACAGAAACTGTACAAGAGCAAAGAATAAAGACAGCTTCAGGAGTCCTGATTCACTCAGCAGTCACCATCATTTTGAGTAGTAACTTGAAACAAATAAAGTGCTGTTTCCCCTCAGCAAGGACCTTTTCAGCATTGCTTTCACAACCACAGCCTAACTCTGCTTCTCTAACAAGCCACGGGCTTGAGTGAACCATTGTAAACTGCTTAATGCTTTCTAGAGAACTCAAATATGTGAAGTACCCAGTGTATAAAAGAGAGAGCTTATTGCAAAACCAAGCGTAACAAAACTGACCTGCTGAGAGCAGGGCGTCTGTCTTTTCACATTGGTATTAGGTACCGCGCTTGGATTTAGTAACAAAGCAACATATGCTTCCAAGTCCATCATTTTTATACCAATATACAAGACAGAACAACTAATATAGTCTCAATTATGCAATGCAAGGGTGGCCATCTGGCTGCTCAGGAATTGATTTTGACCCAGATAACAGCAAACGTTTTTGTATCAGAGACAAATTTTTTAGGTGTGACATTCACATCTTTATTAAACAACATTAATAAAACCAAAATAATTTCAAGATGTAGTACAAAAGTCATGTTGATGAAAAAGAATATATTCAGTGGTGTATTTATATACCCTACATTATCAGTCACCTTGCAGATCTAGATTCCTCTCACCATAGCCAATACTAAAATATATATATGTATATATACAAACAAATCCTTTCTCAGTGTATCTGACCAAGTTAAAGATCTACTATACGTGTCAATGAAGCTTTACTATTGCTTATAATGATAATCCTGTATCATCCCACCCCTGAAGTGTGTATATCTCAATCATGAATATATGGGTCATTGCATAAAGACATGTACCTATTTTGATGTACAGTAGTCTGACTGTATCTGTATGTATCTCAAAGGCTCCAAAACAGCAGTAGGGGTCACAATAAATAGTTTGAGCATAAGGTTAACACTGCAATAGCATTGCAATATTTCATACATATATGTTCAAAGGCAAAGGTTTGATAAATACACTGATGATATAAGTGGCTTGGACACTCCTAGCATAAATTTGGAGAGAGGAGTAGAATAAAAAGTTTATTCTCATTTTTCTGGGCATAAGGATGCTTCTTCCTACTAGCAGTGGCCACTAGTCCATCTTTGTCATACTCGTTCAAAACCTCATGGCTCACTCACCCATACCGCCAATAGATAGAAGGTGAAAGGCAGAGTTTTCTGGGAAAGTAAACTTAAGATGATGAAGATATTCTGGACCTGCCACGTGGCCTCAGCAGTCCATTCCCAGGGAAGGTTTGCAAAGGCATAAAAAGGAGTTCGGCATCTAACTTGGCCCAAGGAAGCATCAGCCTCCCTACAGGCAGCTGAGTGCCTGCCTTTCACTGAGTTCAACTTGACAAGAATCATAGGATAGTTAAAGTATAAACTATTTTCACGGGGTGTTTTGTTTTGTTTTGCTTTTTCCTCAGGGCTTTTTTCTTTGTCAGGGTTACTTCACCTTTATGTGAATGAATAGCATATACAGGCTTTGTTGTGACACATAGCAGAGAAGTGGTAAGTTCTTGAGATCTGTCAGCTATAGTTTGTGACTTTTACTAAGTTTGCAGATTAGTTAAGCTCTCCCTTCAAAATCCAGAGTGGTTTTTAAACTACGTATCTGTGATGATTAAATGTCCTGACAATAATTAAAGTGAAAATTCTGTATATTTGAACTCTCACTATTGAGTGGAAACTACTGTAAAAACAGATGTATGCTTTCATTGCAATAGACATACTAACGTTTTGTCCTGTATAGAACACATGAGTAAGGACAACAGTGTAGAAAACTTAGAAAGCCTCCATCTTCTGCATGGACAAAATGAGTGATGATGAGGAAGAGTGTAGAATTGCATGTGAAGATCAAACACACTCATAAATAGGGGTGCTGAGATGAATAAAGACAGAAGTTACTTCCCAGCCATCATACAAACCCTCAACACTATCCTATTTTAATGATTTTATTACCATAAGTTACACCTGAAAAATATGTAATATTTTGGGTAGCATCACATTTGTTTCAATTCACCTTCCTAATAAATCAGCACACCTGTGCTATTTGCTTCCTCAAAATGCAGGTAAGCTTTTCCTAAATACTGAGAATTGTTAATGCTGGAGTTTTAACAAGCTGAAGAAGAAGAGCATTAAAAAAAAAATCTAAAATGAATTAAATTCCTGTTTTATTTAGTGAAAGAATAAAGATCTACAGTCTACATATTTAATTAGAGTCATAAACGTACCAACATTCTTAAACATACTAATATTTTTAAACATGTAACCAAATCAAGTACTGGGCTGAAACAAAGCATACTATCAGCAATGTTATATTCAGAATCTGTTTGAAGATAAGCAGATGGGTAAGTTTAAACTCGGAAAACCAGAGGTTTAGGCTAATAAACTTATCTCCCAGAGTCTCTTTTGTACTGTATGTTGAGAGGGCTACACCTATTAATCTGAAAGTGCAATGGATTCTCTCTTCAGGAATAATTTTTCTTGCCTGCATATTTATACCTTCCCCAGCCTTGATTTAGAAACTCATTTATCTTGAAACAGATGGATATCAAACCCAACTCTTTCTTCAGATTAGAATGTATTGGGAATTGCTCAGGCTTATCAGTGCCATAGATAAAAAGAGATTCAGATCTTTTGTACTGTACTTGGTTCTTCCTGTGGAGATGTTCAGACCTGTAAGCTCTGCAGGCTGCTAGGGCTGACTTCCCTAAGCTCTAGTCTGTAGCTACAGAGTTGTTTTCTCTTTCTCCAAAGAAAACTTCTTGTTGACCAAGAGGTACCATCTGGATACCAATGGCCAACCTACACCAGTGTGCCACCTCCTGCACTAGCCAGAATCAGATATATCCAGAAAAGGTTTTGGAACTACACCATAAAATCAAGTGGAAATTGCCTCCTGAAGGACTTACTCTGGTTTCTAAGAGTCAAACAGTGATTCTGGCTTCAGTCAGGGGAAAAAAAGATTCCACTTACTGTTGAATCAGAATCTATATGTTAAATGAAGATACACAGAATATAGTATTTATAATGTCAACATCAATTTCAAAGAAGCTAAAATTTTCAGGGCTGTGTGAGTACACAGGTTTCTCTTTAAGTTCATTTGTTCCTCCTTGTTAAACAACAACTTTCTATAGCAGCAATCAACAACAAGGCGCATTTTATGTTCACCTAAACCAAACACATTTGAGAATAAATGAAGGCATTGTGTTAGCTTCAGTGCAAAAGAGTTTATTACTGAAGTCTTCATCATTTAATGCCACAAAAGAACTAAGAAGATTTCAAGATTAGCAGGTAGGAAAAATATCTGGAAATGCTACTCACTATAACTGTTTAATGAACATAATACATATGGAGCAGATAAGGAGATTTCTCATCTGGCACTTAAAGATTTACGACTTGCAAACATTTTGGGGAGTACCATTGATTTAACTGAATCTTGAATGTTGACACAACAAACCAGTGCTAAACCTGCTGAAAATTCTGCTTGTGGATAGCCCCGACATCTGATGTTGCTTGCTTCAGGCCCACAGTTAATTTTTTACACTGTGGGGACAAGCCAGTGACCCTGTGTTCTTGCTCAGGAATGTCTGACCACTCACCTGCTCCTAGTTTCTACTGAATGCACACTATACTAGAATACTTTGGTATTTAAAGATGCACCCAGTTGAAACTTCTCTGTGCTGATTTCAACTTTAGATCTGTGTAATATTGTACTGTTTTGGAGTGAGGGTGCATTGAGCTGTAAGAAAAGTTTGTAAAAGCTAAGAAATACTTAAGGAAGAATTAAATGGCTTTTGATTATAATTTCTTATTAAGAAATTGCTTTAACAAAATCAAGATGGAGTACTTTGAATGCAATAAAATTATGACTTTAGCTTAAAATTATAACAACAGAAATGTATAAGTAAATTAGGACATTGTAGAAATATGATTAAGACCCTAGTAATTAAGACAACTAGTGATACAACTAGTATTGTTGTATTACAATACAGAATAGAGATACTTATTCCAAGTTTAATGTATTTGTAGCTAGCAAATTATAATTAAAACAAATCTTATTTGCTGTCTATTTACAGATTTATCATACAAGAAGCAGAAAGTGGAATTACATTGGGTGATTTATTTTGTGGCTGTTTTCTTTCCTGGTTTTGTGTCCACGTTTAAATCATGAAGAGAAAATGAGAGCACTAGCAAATCCCAAATACTTTATTTAAAAATAAATGTGTAATTGTTCAGAAATAGACTATTGACTTTCACTGGGTTAAAGAGCTCATGTACTGATTAGGCTTGAAGCTATAATTGTTCTTGTCACCCAAACTCTGCTCAGTCAATATCTTTTTATCATATACATTTTTAATCACATATTAATAAACAAGAAGATGCTTTATTGATGGCTGGATTAGTTTATTGACCAACTCAACAACTCTATATAGGGTTTCTGAACACAGAAACAAGGTCAATGTGTAAAGATGAGGAATAGTACATTTAACATCTTTAATATACTTCATTTTGGTAGTCTACTTCCTTTCTTAGAAGTGCTGCAATCCATATAATTTGTTCAGTTCTTTGAGGAATTATTTCATATTTGAAACAATCTCACCATTCAAGCACATTTTGAGTTGGGTTTCAGGAAATTTAGACTTCTATGAGCTCCTTTAATTTAACATAATTTTGTCACTCTGATACCAAGCTGTGTTATTTTTTAAACCTTCAGCATTTCATGTTTTCAGATACTTGTAAATTCTTACCAACTATTCTTTAATTTCTTATATTTTTGAAAATATTTAGACTTTACAGATTCTCCTAACAACTAATTTTCTGATCAATTCTTTTTATTTTTCTCTCTGTGAATTGTGAGTATTCCCCTCAAGTAATTCAGGTTTGAAAGGCTGGCTTCTAAAACAACTGTATGAAATTAACAATTTAGACAATAACAGCATGGCAGTACCCATGTTTGTTCTTTCCTGTCAGACAAAACCTGTGCAGAGGAACTCCCATTCCTGCCTCCCCCCTAATTATTGCTTTTATTTTTCAAAGGGATGGAAAGTGGACTAGAAATAGATCTTTTCATCTTCATCTCCATTTTTAAAAAACACCATTTTTGCAATAGAAAAAGCAATCAATTGTAAATATGTTGATGATTCTGCTTGTCAGGCACTCATATGATCACGTAAAACCAAAAGAGATGTGGAAAACCAGCTGACTGCCAGCACGTTCCGAGCAACCTGATCTAGTTGAAGATGCCCCTGCTTACTGCAGACGGGTTGGACTAGATGAGCTTTGAAAGTTCCTTCCAACCCAAGCTCTTCTATGATTCTATGATGTGTGGAGGTGCACATCAGCCAGAAACAAAGATGAAATGAGTTTCCAACCTGAAGTTTGCAGTCTCTAAACCCCTCCTCAGATGCTTTTCTTCTTAAGGTGTGAGCTTAAAATAAGCCAAAATGATCAATCACTGCAGTATCACACATCAGTATCTCTGATTTTACTGGTGCCTAGTGCCTGAACTGTTTAGGTGATGGGATGTATGAAAAAAGAATAATACTGTCCCAACTCTCTAAAAACACATGCAGAGACGTTATTGCTTTGCTTTCTCACCATGCATTTCTTTAGATGCCTCTCAAATAAGCTCCTTTCCCTGCTATGGATTACTGCTCAGTGAAGAGAAGCTATCTGAAGAGGTCTCAGTGTTTCTTTTTTCCCTATCTAAGAATTGCATTTTATCTTTGTCTCCTAAGTTTGTTATTATTAGCTTCGTTTTCCAAACAGATTAATTCGTTCATTGGCTGAGTAAATTTCTACTTTTCCTAGGCCCTTTTATGCTACTGCTTGGATTTAAATTTTTTTTTTTAGGAAGGGGGAAAGTATATCTCAGCAAAATCCAGCAGCATTTTCTGGGCCTTTGACTCTGGAATTTTAAAGACGTACCAGTTTTTTGTTTTAGTGTGTGCTATTCTATAATCCTTAGGCTGCTGGTCAAGGGAAACGCTTAAGAACTTCATATACTGAAGTATAAAAAGCTACTGTAATGATGAAGAGAGAGCTTTCAGGACATTATTAAACACCAACCAATAGCCCCCAGGCAGTTCAGTTTTAAATGACAAAGTTTGAGAAAGCAAATGTGGAAGAGAGGATCCTTCACTCCACTAAAGCAACCCCAAAATACTGCAAAAGGGGAGCTGAGGCAGTAGCAGAGGGTCAGACAGAACTGCACATCACTGCAAGAACTCAGGAAACAAAAGGTGATACAGAAACGCACCCAAACCAAGTGCAGACTAAAATCCTGCAGATGACTTAGATACTGGCAAACCCATTCATATTCATATGAGTATTACCCCTGTAAAAGCACCAAGTACACCAAGATGTTGTGTTGAAGTTCTGGTCATGCAAGGTAAAGCTTCCCAGAGGCACTCTTTAATTGTTCTAATTTTCCCTGCCAAATATCTTCAGAGTTTTAGATGTTCAGGCCAGGTCTTGTCACTTCACTATTTCATCACTTTCTGGATTACCTACTCCCAGCATAATTGTTCTCAAATATATTTGCTACCTGTATGTTCTTCTCCCTTTCACATGCACACTTCCTTCCCTAAAAGTCTTACCGAACCCTTAAAAAGTAGAGAAGAAAAAATTATGGAGGTGAACTCCTCAGCCCCATAAGGTAAATGGCTGTCCAGAGTCTTTTTAATTTCAAGGGCAGGCACAGGAAATCTTCCCAGCACTTTAGGAAGACAGTCATCTCTTCTTCCACTTAATTTCTGTCCTTTTTAAGGAAAACCCCAAACAAAACACAGTAAAAACCAGCTACTATGCAAGCTTTACATTCCATATGCTACTCCCTATGTAGATCATAGAATGGTTTGGATTGGAAGGGACCTTAAATATCACCTAGTTCCAATCTCCTGCCATGGGCAGGAACACCTTCCATGAGACCAGGTTGCTCCAAGCCCCATCCAACCTGGCCTTGAACACTGCCAGGGATGGGGCAGCCACAGCTTCTCTGGGCAACCTGTGCCAGTGCCTCAGCACCCTTACAGGGAAGAATTTCTTCCCCATATCTAATCTTGATCTCCCCTCTTTCAATTCAAACCATTCCTCCTTGTCCTGTCACTGCATGCCCTTGTACAAAGTCCCTCTCCAGATTTCCCGTAGGCCCCCTTTAGGTATTGGAAGACTGTTACAAGGTCTCCCCTCCCTGTATATGAAAAACATTGAGCTAGGCAAGCAAAAGCATTTCTGGTAAAGTTATTATTAAAGGGAAGGCAACTCCTAGAGCCAGTTTATGAAATTATTGAAATGAGTACTATGTGCAATGAATAGGCTGATTTCCATAGTAGGAACACACCAAATCATGCAAGCATGGGCTGACTCATCACAAATAGGTGGGTTTAACTCTTAGCTCTGACACTGACTTATTGCATGACTTTAGGCAAATACCTAAACATTTGTTTTTACTTCTCCATTTATATGATTTGGATAATACTTACATACCCAAAGGGGATATTTTAAAGTACAATATGTTTAAGATACTATAAAGATTTTAAATGCTGTAACATAGCAAAACCTCATTAACACCATCAGGCTAATATAAACACTGGAATGATTTAGGTGATGTTGTACATGTTCCTGGAGTTGGGCAAATTCACTGAACAAAGAGCAACATCTTCAAAGAGGCAGAGGAAAGGGAAGGTACAACCCATTGTGAAGCTGGAGTACTTTGCAAGGGTGGGTGAATTTGTAAAGGAGGAACAACAAATTTGCTTAATAGGCAAGAGTTCAGCCTTCATTGATTACTGAAGTGGTCGGGCAGAGCTGAAAAGCGACATGTGCTCAGGGGTAGGTGAAAAAAACCAAAATCTTTAGGCCTCAGTTACCCACCTGTATTGAAGCTAGAGAGGATTTTGGTGAGTCCTGAGGGTTTGTATTTCCTATATAATGGGAAAACACAAATGTAAAATAAGGTTCCCTTCATTCAGACCTTCCTTTCTTGTCAGGAACGGGAGATGGCCTTCTGCAGAATATCATGATGTGCTCTGGGGGCTCCCCTGGACTGGATCACACTAAAAGGATGATGCTTATCCTGCTGAACTTTCCAGCAGGGGAGAAGTAGTCCTGGGAAAACCCTCTGAAGACAGGGGCTGGGTAGGGAGCCCATTGTACATTGGCTACATCGAGCTCATCTGCAGCGAGGACAGAAGTGAGAGGCTTCAGACCTTTGCTGAAGACTCTGGGCCTGCCAGCATTAGCACTTCTGAGGTTTTGTTCCTTCTTTTCCTTTTTTTTTTTTTTTTTGGCCTTTTCTAAAGTATTTTTCCACACTTAGACCCTTAGTGAAAAAACACACTCTTAAAAGAAGGGTGAGGGAAAGCCTGGCAGCATAGTGTTATAATAGGATGTGAAATTGAGTTAACTGCTCTAGAAGTAGGAGAGGCTGAAAGTGAATGAGAAAGAGGAGGACATGTTCTTGGAGTGAGGGAGATGCAGGCAGCAGGTGGAAAAGAGGGACTTTCTTGAGCAGTGGTTAGTGGCAGGGAGCTGGTGAGAGAAGAGCTGTCAGGTTTCAAGTACCAAGAGACAAGGATGGGAACAATTAGAACACAGATCTGTTTGCGTTTTGGTGGTTTTTGTTTGTTTGTTTTGTTTCATTACATATATTTCTTTTGGCATTATAGTAAACCTGAGAAAACAAGTCAAGTGGTCTGGCTTTGAGTGGGCTATGACCCAGACAGGACCTCCTTCTGGGGATAAACCTCAGTCCTTTTTACTGGTTTGACAGGAAAGGACTAACAGTCTGCCCTGTCTCTAGGCCAGCTCTACCATCATCTCATCTGATGGTAGGTTGGAAAACATTGCCTTGCCCTGCAGTTTGTATTGCCCAGGTTAGTCCCACATGTATGAGTTCTGACTGTCATCTCCGAGACTGGCCAGCAATGCAAACCAAAGGGTGGTAAGTGGGGAAATCTGGGAGTTTTGCATCCAAAGAGCTTGTCTACCCCTAAACAAAGCACTCTTACAGGCCCATTCAAACTGTATAGTATGTTTGAATAAGCTAGGCTGGACTTGCCACGGAGACATCAAAGTAATTTTTAAGTTGCTAGCACGGACTACGCAACAGCTCCCTTGTAGATATTGCTGCACTGGGCAACTTATGTACTTCACACACTACATCCATTTATCTGTCCTGTTGCCACTTATGGTGACCCCAAAGATGGGCACTAAATGTAGAGCATAGAGACACTAGCACACTGCTGGCTACAATACTGTTTTCCATACAGAAATCAGTTTACAAGCTGAAAAGACTTTTGTTAAGTTCTTCATTGGCACACATCATTTGAGAGACACAAACTCAAATTCACATTAAACTAAAAGAGCTAATACGTTTTTACTACATCTACAGACCACAGGATACTTTGCTTTCAAGAAAAGTTGAATAAAACACCGAGCTTTCTTTAGGAGACTTCTCCCCTTGTTTTCAGAAAGTCCTTAATGTGACATCTGTCCCTGCAGTCACCTCTTTTAAAACTAACAAATGCATGACATATAATACAAGATTTATAAATTAAAGAAACCCACCCCTTTTAAGTAATATTCTTTAAATCTCAGTTTCTGACAGTCCTCCTATTTGCTCAGTAACTGTAATAGGCGTATTTTTCAGAAAATAGTGAATAAAAACTGACAAGCTATCGGGGGAATCTGAATGCATAATTGATAAGGGCATAAATTAATATGATTAGGCCTTTATTGGGTGCCACTGCTGCCAAACCTACAAAAGGGGCATGGAATAAAACATGGCTATGTTCTCAGGGCTGATAGACATCAATATGTAATGCATATTATCTCAAACCTTCTCATGTAGTCTGCTTATGACAGCACTCAACCTAATTGAAATTTTTATCTTTCTGTTGCATACAGACAGTTTTGACTAGCTGCTTCCAGGGAAAAGAGAGAAACCCAAATGACCCAAATGAAGGTTTCTCTATAGAGGTATATACTCTTCTTGCAAATCACTTTAAAATGGCTTTTGCTTTCCAGTTTTATAAAGCCACCTTCAGAAAGCTGCATTAAAGACAACCCAGGCCTTGGTTTGCCTCTCTCCCTTTTAACTAAGCTTAACAGTGCATTTCCTTAGAAGAAAAAAAAAAGAATCAAAAGATTTCTTCTTAAAAATCAATATATTGTATGCTCACTTCAGCTGAGGCCTTATTTTACTACAGTTCTTCATGCTGCACATATACAGCTTAAAAAGACCTATGAGGAATAAATCAAAAACAAAGAGTGATTTCTTGAACTAAGGACATCCCCAGTCCCTTAAAACATGTTGGTCAGGTGATAGAGTTTCATTTAGATAATTCTAAATTCTTTTCCAAGTTTTTCTTTCTTCTTCAGTTCTCTGTAACTATGAATTCACAAACTGAAATGAAAAGCAATGGCAAACCCATGATAGCTCTCAGTTCTGAAACGTTTCAAACATCTTCTGTATATTCAAGTGTACTCTATATTCACTTGTCATGAAGGGTTTCTGCTTTAATGAGTCAAAGTTGATTAAAAAGTTTCAGATTTAATATTTCACTCTTTGTTGAGAAGTTCTGGACTGCATGAGTGTTCCTGAGAATGCATGCTACAGTTACTAACTGTTTTTACTACAGTAGTGCTAGATGTTGTACAACTAAGATAAGGAGTCAGTTACTCCACTGTTGTTTACAGTACAGAACGGGATTATCCCTGGAGTAAGACACATTTAACCTGTAAAAACCAAAATAAACCAGAGAGGGACAGAAATGGGTCCAACACCTCATTTGGCTTTACTGAAACTCACTTTCTAAGATAAAGGAATCATATTATTGGTTATTTTCATACCATGCCATGAAGATAAAGGCCCTATAGCTAAATAATTATTTTCTTCTGTTAATAGACAATATTTTACTCTTTTAACTCATCACTCCGTTATCATAAAAGTGGGGCATCCATAAATATAGAGGCCACACATCTTGTAACTTGAAGAATGACACATTAAATTCTTAAAGATCCATGTTGCTGCACATCTTATTTCAAGTAATTAATTTATTTCAGAGGTTAGAAAGCACTCCCACACTATTTTGGTAACCTGGGAAGAATGACCAAGGATTTTTCAATGGAGCAACTTCATGTGCTCACTCATGAGAAAACCAAAACACGTCATGGCATAGTTTTGGTTCCTCTCTGTGGGCCAGGCTTTCTTGCTGTCCTACAGACTTTAGTGTACCCCAAACTCTCTACTTGGCCAAACCAGAACTGAGCTGTGTGTCATGGAGGATACAGTAGTTAACCTAGCTTAGGTGTAGCACACCTTTTAAACTCTTCAGTGGGGGCTGAACACTGCAAGACTAAGAAGATGCTTCATAATACAAATCAAGGTTATAACAAAGAGCTTGAAAGCAGTGAATGAACATAGGCCCAAGAATCATTAAATATGAGGAAGAAAAAAGAGAAACTAGCACTGTGTAACAGATGGAGAAGTGCAGGACTGCACAGGAACTAAAAGCAGTATCTACTGTTCTACTATAATAAATCACAGGTATCAACTAGCTCACAGAACCCACAGTGTGGTAGGGATGGATTACTATCCCTGTGTGCAGAAGGAAGAGCTAAGACCCAGGAAACAAGAGATACATTTCCAGAGAGGTGAGTGGCACCTGAAGCTTCCAAATCTATTTATTTTGAGGTCTGTTCCTCTGCCACCAGATACTTTGCCTGAGCTCAAAAGAGCTTTTAAACAAAGACTGTAGAAGTTCCAGTCCTAAACCTCTACCAATCCACCTTGCAGGGTATCAGCAGAAATCGTACTGCAACCCATTGAAATCCCAATTCTGCTAAGTAGCTATGGCTCTTCAAGAGGCTTGAACTTGCCTGAAGTTAGCAATGTGAAGCTCGTATGAGGCTTTAATATTCCCTCCCCTCACTGCAAAGCCATTTGAGGAATTTCAGCGTTGACATTTTCAAATTAACAAATTGAAACACTTTACATGTTAATAAAATGCATAGTGCCAACCATGTTTTAACAAAGATCATTTATCACCTCTGGAAAGTTGCTGAGTAAATCCTTTTGACTTTGCACTATCGCATTCATCCTTGTTTCAAATAATGCAATTCTAACACTGTATTGATATTTTTTAAGATTTTTTCACCTTCTTTTCCATTTAAAGACTGGTTCCTAAATACATTTGAAGCAACTAAGTTTTATATTTGTCTCCTTACAGAAGTATGCAGAAGACGTGCTCAGCTATATTGATCTTTGAGGAAATGTGGATGAGGTAGATAATGTGAAACCTTTTTGTCATCACTAACAGTTATATAGGTTCTGAAAACTTTCTGTGTTTGGTTGACTAGATAAGTGGATGCTCTCACATTTATTTGATTGGAAAACTATGGGGAGTAAACTGTGTCTCCCCAGTTTCTGTATGGAATTGATCTTTTGTGTATTAATGCTTTCCTATTACAGCAAAGCAGTTGGTGGTTATGAGAGTAAAAGCACCCCTTTCTTTCTGCTGGAGTCATCAGCCTTAAAGAAAAGGGAAGGGTCATAAACAAAAGAGGGCAAAATGAAAAGGCACAAGGCAAAGTGCTGAGCCTTCACCTCTCATCTTCAGAAACAGAAGGAGAAAGAAACTATTGCTCTTGGCTTTATTAGCTCCTTGCATCTCTCTCACATCTGTGACAGACCTAACCTTGCTTGCCCTGGTCCAGTATAGCCGCAGGTGGCAGGTATTTGCTGGGTTAATAATTCTGGATGCAGACTCTACTTTCTTTGGTGACAAAGAGATTTTTCAGTCCTCTTGCATCACTTACTCCTTTTCCATATACCTTCTTGTCTGAACCGATTCAACCCTCTGCTCTGTGGAAACAACAAATAATCAAAGTAAAAGATTTTGATTTTAAAAGTATATCTTTTTCTTTATATGGTTTACAGTGTGACCCCAAAAAATAGTTGGATAGGCTTAAGTGAGGCAATGAGGGAAGCAGTTGTGAACAGGGTTCATTTAAACTGCCATTGCTGTTATAGTGCAGATGATTCATTATACAGGGTTAGGTGCTGATACCCAGTGTGCATAGATGAGCAGCAGAAGCACTCTAATGCTGCTTTCTTAATCTGGTGGCTTTCAGGGCCAGGACTAACCAGTATCAGATTAGTAGAGAGTTTGCAAAAGCAATGTCACGCACACATTTTCCACAGTCCTAGACAGGCAGGTTTTACAGCTGGGACCCATCATTGCTGGGCTCAGCTCTCCCACACAACTCTTGTGGATGTACTGACATAGACCTGACATGCTGGCTCTTGGTTTGATGCCTTTTCAGCCAGAATCACCTTTCCACCTCTGCAACCCAACATGCATTTTTTATGACTCCTCTTGTTTTGCTGAGCCTTATGAGCCAACACGAGATACTTTATCACGAGGTTTCTTTGTACTTTTTTTACAACAACAACAATAAAGTTTGTTTTTACGTCAGCCTGCCCTGTTTATTAAAATACAAATCCATTAGGTTCACATCCATATGGTCAATCTCTTTTTGGTTCCTGACCCACAAAATTCCTGATAATGATGGTGACTGGCATAAAGCTTGCCTAATCACAATAAATCCTGTCCAGACTAAGGGCTCTGTCCTGCCCTTGGTGACCCTCTTACGCATTGCAGCTTTTCATGTAAGTTTAGACTAGTACTTTTTTAATCCAGTCTTATTCAAAATGAAACAAATCTCTGCCATGATTGTGAAAACCGGCAGACAGAACCATGCCAGAATCTCAGGCAAAATTAAAAGTGAACAACTCATGTGAATAGGCAACGTGATGCACAGTGGGCAAGACAAACAGCTCAGAAAGCCTGGAATGGAGCCATTTGCTTTAGTTAGCCATACCAAGTTATGTTGTCCAAGAACCTGGCTTGCTTTTTGAAAAGAAATGTTTTGGATGTGCTAGAAAAATCAGGTGCATAAATTGCTGCTGCTCCTATGACACTTAAACTCGAATGACCAGTGTTTATTCAGTCAACTACAATAGGTCTCACTGTCCTTGGCAGGATTATGGGGGTAATATTTTTTAACATGGATGAGCTGAGCAGCTTTTGAACGGTTTCTCCAGTGTATTAAGCCTGAACGGGCTTTTCTTCAGTATCAGGTGTGCACATCTCCTCACACTTGTTTCTCTCCACCAAACATATTTATTCTGAGGGTGAAACTTCCCCTCCTACAAATGTTTGCCTTCTCCATTCCTTTTATGGGAACACCACAAACTGATGGAGTGATCTTGTTTCATATGCCTAACCTGTCTTATTCATTTATATAATCACAGATGATATTCACTATTGTTAAAGTATATTGTTATGGCTTCTTCATTGCTTGCAAAGGAACTTGTGAGCAAAGATAAACACAGGTTATGATAGATGATAGATACTCTGCTAAAGACTTTATGCTGTAGTTTCTTATTGGCAAAAAATCCCAAGGGATTTTATAGTACTCAAAAAAATGCAAGCTTAGATTAAAAAAAAAAAAAGTAGTAAAATATTGTTGACTTATTCTGCCTTTATAAAAAGTTTTGGAGGCCTTGAAATATGCTCTGCTGCCCGCTGGACACTAAGGACTTCAAACCACTAAAATAAACAAGAATGTACGTATCTTCTATGTAAGAATAACTGCTAGAACAACATGACTTGTACACAGATAGCACATATTATCTCAACCTCTGTATCTTAGGATCTTCATTTTCTGAATGAGAAGTGCTACCAGTTCGGCTAAAAGAGAATACTCAAAAAAAAGCTTGAAGAACGATGGTTTAATCCTTTCATTAGTTATTAATTCATTACCAAAGCAGAGGGTGCTTTTGGTTTTGTGTGTTTTCTCCCCCTCCAGCATTTTCTTAAGTGTTTACTAATTTATTGGAATATATTCTCCCATGTTCATATAATTTCCTTAGGCAATGTTGTGGCTGCTTTCATAGAACAGCTGTATCAGGATTGAGGCATTGGTAATTGGCAACCTAACTTTGAAGATGTAGATGAGAAATTCCCTGTATAGCATCCAAATCTACAGAAGATTTACAGCATGAAACAAACAAGCATGTGCAGGCTGAAGTGGAAATAAAGTTCTTTACACCACACACATCCTGAATAAAACTGCATATTTTAATTGTATTTTTGTTGCCTTTGTCATTGAAAAAGGTACTCTGAGCTTAATCCTGCTGCTTTAGAAATAAGGTCCAGCAATCTAAGGTATATGGAAAGACATCACAAGTCTACAAAGAGTAGTATATTGAAAGATAATACCTTCATTTGCTTGGACAAATTCTCATTTTAATTATTTGAGACTCCAAACTTCCTTTTCCTTTAAGTGGTATTCCTTAAAGTATGTCTTCTCAGCTCAAGTGTCAGATCAATTAATTTTTTCTCTTTTTGTTTGCTCTAGAGGAGACTTCTTTTATTACAAGAAAAGGGGAAAAAAATGTACATGTGTGATAGTAACTTTAATTATTGAAGGTTTTTGACAACACCAATGAAAAAGCTTCCCACAAAGTCAGCTTTGAGCATAGCCAGTGACAATGCTGTGAAGGTCAGTGTTCAGATTAACATGCTCACTGTAAAAACATATGGCAGATTTTTGTACTAATAGAAGTAGTAATGTATGAACTGACTGAAAGATTGAAAAACTTATATCCAGAGTAAGTAGAAGCCTCTGATACTAAGTGACTAAACAAGCTTCTTTGCAAAACATTAACTTAAAATTTATGTCCTTGCCTGTTTCATCTGATCTAAGGTGACTTTGATTCCAAGAATCATATATTTTTTTAAAGTTCCTTCTAAGGTAGTTGCCTGGCAGAATTGGATTGATGAAACTAGATGCCTGGTACCTTCCCAATATTAAAGACATTACACACTGGTATTCTGATTCCTCTCACTTCTTTAGGTGTAAATCAGGGATATTTCATGGAAATAAGCAAGTATTAGGCCCAAGAGCTTTCCGGGTGTGATGAAATGGATTTTTGGCTGTCAGACTATTATGAAAACTGATTTCTGGAAAATAAATCAGATCTCTTTAATGACAATTAAGCCCTCACACACCAGGCAGCAGATGGGGAATTGTGCAGTGCTTTGCTTTGCACCAAAGAAAAACTGCTTTGATAGTATCACCATCATGTACACATTCAAGGATGATGAGGAGGGTGAGTAAAGATAAGCATGCAACTTTACTAGGACAGATGACAATACATTGAAGGGAACATTGGAGAAGACATTAAATATTCTAAGAGAATGAACTTACAGAACCCCACAAACCAACATCTGCATGTGAAAGCCCTGAAAAAGGAGTAATAGCTGATAAAAGAGAGCTGATGCTCTTTGAAAATGGGGATCTGGAAACCAGTTACTGAAATACAGAGAGGACCTTTTAGCAGAATCTTCCTCCTTCCCCCTTTTGTCTTCTGTCTTTCAATAAGGTCTTTCAAAAGACCACTATCCTGGAGAAGACATGGTCACACAAATATTTCCCTTCAACATGAAAGTGCAAACTTTATGTTACACTAAATAATCAAAATCCATTTGTTATTCATCTAAAATCAGAACAAGATGAAACAACAGGAACCTAGATACTTTTTAACACACAATTCAACAGAAAAACCCAGATGTCTTATATATTGCTCACTAGTCATGCATCTAGTTGATTGACAACATGCAACAAAGTGCTATGGAGTGAAGGTTGATGTGTTTTGCACATCTCTAGGTTACTCAGAGCAGTTAAGTGTTACGTGGCCAAAAAGCATAACATAAGGAACAAGTACAATGAAAGAAGGAAAAAACCTAAAATTTGTCCTTAAGCAATAATACTTGGATTTGGGGTTCTCTCCAGCACAAATTAGCATCTATGGCATCTGGCTGATGGACCAGATGCTGTAGGAATTTGGAGGTATTTGGAAGTGTCCAGTTAATGGCAGCCAATGGCTTTTAAGGGAAGAGCAGGAGACAGAGACCTGTGAGGAAGACCACACTTTCACCAAGAGTCACCACAGAGTGTGATGGGCTGGTGGGACCTAAGCCATTGCTCGCAGTGGATGGAGATAGCATTTTTCTCTGTAGAACTCAAGGGGAAAAGAAGTAACTTCTATAAATATTTTCATTTATGTAAAGAAAAACAGTTTGGCAACCACCATGCATGCAACTAATGTGGTTGAATCAATCCTTGGATTAAGTGAAAGGCCTTAAGATGAAGGAGGGTAGATTTAGATTAAAGGAAGGATTTATTTACTGTGAGGGTGCTGAGGCGCTGGCACAGGTTGCCCAGAAGAAACTGTGGCTGCCCCATTCCTGGCAGTGTTCAAAGCCAGGTTGGACGGGACTTGGAGCAACCTGCTCTGGTGTGAGGTGTCACCACCTGTGGCAGGGGGACCAGGAACTGGATGAGCTTTAAGGTCCCTCCCAACTCAAACAATTCTATGATATTCTACCTCCTACGTTGGATGAACTCCTTTAAGCAGGCAATCCACCACCGAAACCACCCTGCCATTTCAAGAAATTCTATTTTTTCCTTCAGCTATATGCTAGCTTGTCAGACTAATTCTGGTGTGTGGCAAACCAAAAGAGTCCAAAATGTCACTCAACATTTTGTTCCATGAGAAAAATTAAGCAAGACAGGCAGATTAAAATTAAGGAAGTGTATGGAGATTACAATCCAGATTATTCTTTCCAGCTCATAATTCTCTTAAAACCCTTTGGTGAATTTTGTGTCTTCAGGACATCTCAGGCTTGGTGAACTATTACTTTGCAATACTGCATCGTTGTGCATGGACTTTCAAAACCTATGTGCATACAAGCAGCAGTGTTATTGGAGTCTTTGTTCATATAGTGTTATTTTAAATTCAGACATCAGTATTTACAGCAGATTAACAAAGAGATGCAACAAGAGACCTGAATGATCTAGAGTAAGTCAGAAACATCAAAGCACAGACAATTTATAGAAGGATCAGAGAAACACAGAGCCCAGTGTATTATAACCAACACGGTTAAAGCAATGACATTTAGCAACCAGCAGCTTCTCAGTGACACTTTTTATTTTGCCTGCTAGATAGAGGACGCACACAAAGTCTCATTTCAGGTCTATCTTTCCTTCACTTTTGGATTTGCCGATTCATTTGATCAGTCTGTCATTGTGACACTAAGTGGCCCTATTGTGGAAATTCTCCAGCAGAATGCAGTTTGTTTTGAACTGGAAAGCGAGATGCTACCACCATAAGAATACATGGTGACCTATAAATGTTATGGATAACATTTTAACTGAAGGAATTTTTAAGTTCCCAAATGGCTGATGAGGGAACCAACATTCCCTTTCCCTTTTCAGCTCCTGCAGTTGCAGTTTTGCTATTTCAGAGCTGTTCACATTCCACATATGGAATATTTTCTGGAACATGCAAGACCCAGCTGAGGTCCTTGGCAAAGCTGGTTGGAAGCCATAAGCACCTAACTATTAGCCCAGCTAATCTCTTGTGTATACACAGCTCTTCATTTTAACAAATATTCTGACAAATACTTCCGCTGTAGGAGATGCATTTTCAACAGTCTGTTCCAAGAAACATTTATGCGCACACATATATGTGTATATTTATATAATAGAACAGCTCCAAAGATTAAATAGAGATAAACCTCACCATAGTCAGCAGTAGTTATAGCACTACCAGCAAGAGCAGGCCGTGTCTTTTCCTCATTTAATCCATGAAAAGAGCAATGGGAAAGAATTAAGCACAAGGTCAATAAGAAACAAAGATAGCAGATGAAGAAATAACCCCGTTGGAGCTAGACAGAACCTTAAGACAATGGGCAGCCAAAGTCTGTCTGCTGGGGTAAAAGGGAGGATTGGGATAAAGGGAAGGAGGGAATCTCCTTCCACTTGTAATCTGAGCCTCTGTCTCCATGGGAATGGGCTGTTTAGCAGTTTGTCGGTACTAACAGCCCAGCTGCTTTTTCTTCTGGCTTATACATTAACAATGGGGAGTTAAGGGTTTTGAAAAGTGCCTAAATAATTTAGCTGAAAAAATTAAATGGAATTAAAAGACATCACTTGGCACTTAAAATCATTCAGTAATTAAGTCATCACTCAGGCATTTTCAAAATTCCCTTCTTAAAAAAAATTAATCTTCAGAGCAAGTTTTAGAATCTTATTTTAATTTTTTTTAGTAAATCTTGTCCAAAATAGAGCTTTCAGAAATAGATGACTTTCCCATTATGTTTTAATCAACACCCATTTGAAATGAATGTTTCACACCCTCACATTCTACATGCAACATGAATCTCAGGAGGAAAAAAAAAAAAGGCACAGAATGCTCTGAAATTATGTAACTTTGAACACACAGACCATATTTTAAAACAGTCTCTTAATTCCCTCCGTGCTGACCTGTTTGTTACAGTGGTCAAGGGTTGCTTCACAGGCTCCACTTATACACACAGCCTATGACGGGAAGTGGGAGAGGGAAGAGAAGCGGTGGATAACCACAGGAGTATGAGCCCTAGTTGCAGTTTAGGCAGCCCAAAGCTGGGTGGGCTGAGGCATGTTGTGCAAGGCAACAGCGGAGGGAACCAATCAAAGCAGATGTAACAATGTCAGAGAAAGAGTTTTATAACAAGTTGAATTAAGAGGGGAGGATAAAGCTGGATTTTTTTCCAGTTTTGCATTAATCAAACTGCCTGCAGGAATGATGATGAAATAGATGCCCAATGATACTTATGATACCTTACTCAAAGAGAAGCTCCAGTCTTTCCCTTTCTTTCCTGCACAGTGTAATAGATGCCCAGATAATAGATTATTTCCCCCACTTTTAATCTTGTTTCCTACATCATCTACTAACTCCTGAATTATTCAAGGACCTGGCTGGTAATTTCTATGTGGAATATTTTCAAGTGTTTTATTGACAATTTTGCCCTATGACTAGTCTATACGAGAGGGGATCTTCTATGTATTTGGTTTAATATGTTTCTCTGTTTGGCTTGAAATGGTGCTTTCTTGTTTATCTTTAGGAAGAGAAACTAGAATTATCTTTACTGTCTCATTGCACATTGTTGACCAAGTGTTCCTAACCAGTGACGACACTAGAACATGTAAACTTGTCTTATTTGGAAGAAAACCCTCTTCCTACCTACATACAAACTTGGAGAGGAAAGGGGTAAAAAAACTCCATCCTGGTGAAAATCTGGCAATGTGTTTAATAAACTCAAATTCATTTAATTAGATTTCTTAATTGAAATCAACCTTGAGAAACTGAAGACTAATAGGTCTGCACATGTTACTAGGAAGTGCAATATTTAAATGGTTTGCAAGAGACAGCAGTACTACAAAACCCAAGACTCAGTCACTCAGCCCACCTCTAAGGCAGGCTCTAGGCTCCTCTAAGCAGTTAACAGTTGCTCTCTTCCTTAAGTTTTTTGTTTTAACACATTCTTAAGAAGAGACTAAAAAGAGAGATATTAAGTGTCTGTAACTACTATTGTGTGTGTTTTGATCCTTGCCAAGAGACTCATAAGGTGATTACAGTTGAACAGAATCAGGTCAGTATGATATTATAAAAATTTAGAAGAATGTAGCAGCAGCCCCTTTTCTCCATATTTGCCCCCTCCTCCCACTCCCCGAACAGCATGCTACTAATTGCGCTTTCCACTCACCTGATTTTATTTTAAGGCTCTTCAAGAAGATTGTCATTTATAGCCTGCAATTCAAGCCTGTTATTACCTTTGCAAAAGAATCAGCTATATTGAACTGGAAATCTCACCCTCTAACTGTTTATTAATATTAAAGGAATTCTCAGATTTTTGTTGCTAACTGCTCACTTGGGTTGAAATGTGATGCACTTGTTGGCAGTGTTGCCCCAGAGGGACTGCAGCGAGACAGACTTACTCAAGCTTCACTTGAACACAGAAATGAAAATCAATAAACAATTTGAACTTCTCAGAAGAGAATTTTTCTCCTCTAATGAATATACAAGCTTGGTTACAGCTTAATTTAAAGATTGAATTTAGTGTGTGTTTTTTCCCCCTGCACCAGGAGCATGACAAACACAAGCTTCAAGTGACATATCCCAAAGGGAGACTTATTGTTAGAAAAAGAAAAAAAGGAAAAAAAAAAAAAAAGGCACAAGCAAATGAACAACAAAATAATTCCTGATCCCATGACAAGGGAGCTACCTTAAAAATAAACTAATGTGCAGCTGCAGAACAGATCTGCTTTGTAGGCTGCGCAGGCACCTAAACTTTAAGTGTCTGGTGGGGTGAATTTTGTAATGTATGTATTTTTATTTGCTTTTATAAGAGACTGAAAATAGGGTCAGACCACAATGTAGGGATGTGGTGATGAATTCTCTAGTAGTTTGAGGATTTCTGAATATAGGATAAATACATGTATACTGTGGGTTAGTTTCTCTCACACACACACAAAATCATATTTACTTATAATTTTTACTTGCAACACTGGATAGCATTAGAATGTTATTTCTGTAGCAATTAATGACATTCATTAAAGAAAATGTCTGTAGAATCAATGTTTCCAAAATAAAGACATACTTGCACTCAATATTAACTGTAGCACCGTAATGAGCTGCTGTGTTTTCTGATTTTCAGGATTTCTGTGGAGTTATCAAGCTAAACTGCTTTTGCCATCTGATAGTTCATCCTGGCAACACTGTTAGTTGAAAGCCACAGAAGTCGTCGTGTACAGCATTTTAGTCTTCAGCTCATTAAGATACAGATTTGAATTGGAAACTTTGATCTCATTTGTGCAAACTGGAAACCAGTTAAATCAGAATTCATATGAGTGTGCATCAAGTAAGTAACACAATGAGAGATCTATGTCAAAACCAGTCCTAAAAATATAACGTTATTCTGGAAAAAAAAAGTGGAAAGAGTGGGAACGTAGATGTGCTGAAATACCTGAAGGTGTAGATTTTAAACAGTTGGTTGCAGTTTCTATCCTAATAAGCCTCCAAACAATACATCTAAGTTATTCTTATAGATAATAGGCAGCTTGACTTTTCAAACCAAACCAGTTAAAGCCACATTTTTGTTGCAATAAAGAGACTCTTCAATTTCTTTAGCCCCTGAACTCTTTTTTCATATTTGTAATCTTAACACCTCACTCAAAGGGATCTCTAAAGCTTTTCATTTAAACTACAATTATTCTTTTGTCTACTGGGAACCTAGTGCAAAGATGATGTCCTGTGTGCAAGAAGCAAGCAAGCTGAATATTAATTAATGAAACTACTTAATATGCAGAAGAAGAGGAGCAACAATCAGTCACGAGCCCTTACGTATTAACTGGTAGATCATTGTTATTCTGGGAGGCATCATAAGACCAAATGCAGGTTACAACTAGTTTAGAAAATGTCTTTAATTAAGAAACATGAAAGTTTAAGTCTCTCATTATAACTATCTTATTGTGACCATAAAAGACATCATTAAATGACATGATTGTATAGCACTTTTAATGTGGTCTGAGGTGATGAATTAGACTTCAGCTATTAATCTGTTTGCAGTGGGACTCAGTAAACAAGCAAAACACTGAGTATTTCCTACTTTTGCCAAGATGCAAAGAAACAAGTTTTCCTTTTCTTAAGGACCAGGGAAGGCCATGAACAAGCAAAGCTCCATAAAACACCTCTGTCCACATAGGTGGGTCGGGAGTTTCACAGAAACAGGAGAGTCAGATCCACTCTCCTCTTTGTCGCTTGCCATGACTATTGGCAGCCTTGTAATAGGAAAATAGAAATTATGTCGTCCCATATTTTTTGCTTTGCTAAATTAACTAAATTAACTGAAGCTAAAAGATATGAGATTTGCATCAGCAAGTCCCTGTGCACAATGTTAAAGGAGACTGGCCTCCTTGTTCTCATTTATCAGGTGGAAAGCAGATCTGTGAAAAGATGTGGTGTGGTTACCCATGAAGCCAACATCAGATGAACATATGTATGGCTTTCCAGATATGGCTTCTATATTGCTTTCCCTTTTAAGGAATATTAATAGTAGTGAAATCTGGGAATACTAAAAGCACAATAAGAATACATCTTTATAAGATTCCTACTTCAGATCTTTCATATCCAATGACAGGAGTGTCAGAGGATCTGCAGGTTTTGTTACTGCATGGAACCACGCAACAAGTAAAACTAAAACCACCCAGTGCATTGTAACAAAAAGAATGTAATCCATTTGCAAATCTACTTCTTCACAATATGCTTGACTCTGTGGAAGAGAGTAGCTACAGGAAGAATCAAATTCAGTTCTCAGCTATTAGCAAGGTCAACAACCAATTGCAACACTTCTTTTGGCGAAGGATGCAGCAGTGCACACTGATTCAACTTTTTATCCTGTATAATATGAGACTTACCTGCATTTGCTGTATGCAGAATATTTTCCCGATACATTACACAAAAACACATTTCTGCTTGCTGAGAGTAAAAAGCTTCTCTGCCAAACATACAGTATCTCTATCAAGCAGCATTTAAATAGGTTTTACAGGAATAGTTTGGGCAGGCATTAAGATGTAGCAATATCAGAAGAGGATTTACTGATAAAGTTTTTGTTTTACATTAAGCTACAAAACATGATTTTACACACTATATATGGTAAAAATCTGTATTGTTTTAGGCAGTCTGAATAGTTCAGCAACTTGAATTGAGAAATATGACCATTGATTTGGAAGAAGTATACATTCTCATTTTGCTAATATCCCTTCACTAGTCTGAAAATGCAGTAATTCTTGTGGAATACTTACCTCTGTAAGCATACACAGAGCAGAGCAATGACATGAAATCTGACTCAATTAAGGATTTTACAGAGTTATTGTTTCTTATCACTACCTGGCGTTATTTACAAAGCATTCAGCATTCCTGGAGATCTTCAGGGCATGATCTGGCCTTGAAGAAGCTGAGTCAGCCCCTTTTTCTGCTTGTTCCTTTGTTTGTTTAACTACCCATCTAAATACAATTAGCCCAGTGCAATTATACCACTTGCTAGACTGGGAGCCAAAAGACACAAAGGGCAATACTGGCTAAGAGTAGGAGAAAGAATTGATGCTTAAAATGTATGGAAAACAAAGGAGACAGTATTTCCAAGAGCATCCTATAGGGACCCAAACACTTCTGCATCAAGTCAACTCCTGTGAGCATAAAGGGGGCTGAAGTTGGCCAGAGCACTCTAAAGGTCCCACTGGTGATGTTAAAAATCACCAGGTGGCACTATTACACAACTGGCACCTGCACAGTTTTCTGTTGGGTGGGTGAAACTTTCGGGAGGAAATGCTGGCCATGAGAAGGGTTCTGTTTGCCGCTGTCCCTAACTGGAGCTGGCTCCCATGGCAGGACTGCTCTTGGCTGGAGGCACTGGGGATGCTTGGTGTTGGTTCAGACCGTTCCTGGATGGCCCATGCTGACTCAGGGTATATTCCAGCCACCTCATGCAGGTCCCAGATCTGTTAAGCTATGGATTGGTAAAAGGATAAACCTAAACTCAGGAAGGAATATATTTTACTATGAAAAAAAATGAAGTTAAAAACCTGGACACAACAGGAAATGTTGTTAAAAACACAAAACAAAACACAACCAAACAAGAAAACTCCCTTGGGTGAAGGGATGTGGTGACATTCAGGGTACAGCAGCCAGAAGTCATTCTCAGGATTAGACTTTGTCAAAGCAGTGTATGAACAAGAATGGGAAAGGAACAGAAATGTGAAGATGCTTCAATCATTCATTGTAGTTTACGTCTAATTCCCTCCAGGTCCCCTCCTCACTTCACAAGCCAGCAGCATTTAGAGAATCCTCTCATTTTTGAAGCTACTTAGGAAGTTCTGCTGCATTTGCTCATATTGAAACAAGGAAAAAAACAAACTGAAACAAATCCTCCCCCCCAAACAAACCAACCCCAAAAAGAAAGAAACCCAAGCCTTTCAGTGTTTTAAGTCATTGTTGGGTTGTTTTTTCTCAAGCCATATTACTCCTGCATGGGTGGATAATGATCTTTAAGAATTATTTAAAATCCCACTCTTTCTATCTACAATTATTTTACATGGAAAAAAAAATCCCTGTAAGTATGGTTAGGAAACTAGTTGAGACAAGTGCCAAGTAAAAAATTAAATGTCCTTTTCTTAAATTAATTTGATAACAATCTTCTGATTTTCTTATTGTCTTTTTCAGAGAGAGTTTTTCATGCTACCTGCCATCCAGATTTGGTTTTGGTTTTGCAAGAAAAATAGCAGGCCACAAGCAAGTCAGTCATTTTTGTCCAGAGATCAGAGAGCTTTTCGAAAGATCTAGCAACCCAAAATCTACCCCAATTTGGTCTTATCATTTTTCTCCTCCTAAATTCAGTATCATACTTAAATCCTGTACACTCAGATGTTTGCAGATACTGCAGGTTTTCAGGATGCAGCATATGTTTAACCTAAAATAGCTTCTCCGAACTTTAAGGAAAGGCAACACAAGCCATGGGCGATACCAATCACATTAGATAGCCCCTTCCCAATGGGAAAACCTCTCCCTTTCTAGCTTTCCAAATTAATTAATGTCTGAATGGTCTAAATGATGTCAGTAGCAGAAGAACAAAGGTAGCTTGTTTACTCTGAGACACCATCTCAAATCCAGCATGAGGTAAGGCTGTGCATCGCAAAGAGCATGTCACCTCCCTCACTCAGAGTGATATGGCTGTGATTGAACAGATTTCACCATTAACTAATTTCTTATGGTTAGAAAAAGGCTCCCAAATCCAACAGAACACAATGAGGAGTCACTGCAGGTCTGCATAATGAGAATATAAAATGCCTTGAGTTATAATTACCTGAAAAAACACTATATAGACCTTATCACTCCTGAAAGCCAAATACGTGATTTTTTTTAAGTACTAATTTATAACACTGAAAGGATTTTTAAAATAAGTCAAGAAGTTCCTTACTATATAGCCTTGGATCCACCATTTCCAGTAACACTTAATGTTTACCTGCTTTTTCTGTATTTCCCTTTTCCCCTTTAAGGGCTTGAACTGAAGGGTGTATATCAGCATTTGATTAAAAGATCATTGCCAAGAACTGCAATTTAGGCACTTTGTGAAACAATCATAGGTAGCCCACAACCTAGATGCTGCAGGCAGCAGTGTAGCCTCAGGTTCACTGTTCTAATAGAAAGAGTTATATTCTATTTACTAGACAGCCTTAATTTGCCATCTGGATTAATTCATTAGTTAAATCAGTGCTTAGCACCATTTGTTACCTCTAAATAACATCACTGAAATTTAAATGAAAAGAACGCATAAACAGATAAGAAAAGGAGGAAATAAAGAGTCCCATGGAAGAGGGAATATATACTTTGCTACCTGATAAAGGGGAGCTAAAAACCCTCATCTGTTTCTCAGCAGCTAATATCTCCATCCATGTTTTTTCAGTTACATTTGTCATATCTGCCTTTACCTTACTTTAGCTCTCTTCACCTTTCAAAACATTCTTGAAGACCAGAATTTCGACTACAAATAAGAAAACAAGAATTAAAAAAGGAAATAAAGAAAAGGGCAGTGTTTTTAATGTATATATTCCTAAATTGTGTGTGCAAAATTTAAGACACCATGAAAGAATCTTTTATTTCAAGAAAGATCTTTTAAAATTAATTTTCTATAAAATCTTATGTGCCTGTATCCCATATTTAGCTAGCAAGTAACCACTGAAATCCCTGCACATTTATGTCTGTTATTACAGAAATGACACAGAATGCATAGAGAAAATTTCTGAGATAGATACATTTAGGTTTTTCTTTTCCAATAAAAAAGCACCACAAAGGGAATAAAGAAATTCTTTACTCAAATTAATGGTGAATTACTTTGTCATGAGAATAGAAGTTTATATTCATTTAAATGAAAGCACATAAATTGTTCTTGACAAGAAAAACAAAGTTAGCCTTAGGCAGTATTTTCATTATAGAAAAAGGCACATGTCCATGAATATCTAGTATAATATTAACAAAACCTGTTCAATTAGCTATGCATGTGCCATCGTTATGAATATTTATTTGCATTGCAGCTAAGTAACATTGATACCTTTTTTTCAGCCTGTTTAAAGATAAAAAATGAAGTGAATGTTGCTGCTTTGCAGAAAACAGTAGAACTTATCGGGAGAGCTCGTCAGATATAACACTTTTTATTAGGAGAACCTTGTTCACTACTAGTCATTTCATTCTTTTTAACACTGGAAATCTACTTGAATTATAATTCATTTTAACGTATTTTTGATCCAATTGGCAGCCTAACCTCATTTTTTCTGTAAAGAAAAGTTATTTATGCAAAGACAATCTAATACACAAGTTCATTTTTTCTGAAGTCAATTGACTTGAATTGCACTCTAATCATGCAGACCTCCCTTTATCATAAATAGTTTTAAAAACCTTTTTTTCTGGTAAGAAGCACTGCAAAATAGCCACCTTAAGGCAAAGCAAACTTTACCAGCATATACCCACAGACAACTTAAGCCTTGATAGGCTTAAGAATCACTTAGAATGGTTATATCAGCAGGAATATTTATGGTCACCAATCACAGAGTTTTGGATATCCCATTACAAAGGAGTTTTGAATAATAAGCATTTGTAATGAACTACCAGTGAAGAAGTGCAAGCCAGAGGCCTGCTTTGGCAAAAATATGTTCGATTCAAAGAGTGTTCTGTTTATGAATAAAGGTATTAGCTGCAGCACTTGCTCTAGGAGGAATCTCGAATAATGAATTGTCAACCTGTTACTTACTATTAGAAACTGAAAAAGCAAAATTAATTGAATAAATTTGTCCCATTTATGATTGCCAGAAAAGAAAGCTTTAACAAAACAGTTAAGAAACAGTTAAACATGGTCTCCTGAATTTTTATTGATCATAGGTCTCATTCTAGTTTCTTTTCTGCCACTCCAAGACCCTTTTCCAAAATCCACTAAGTTCAGCAGGAATAATTTTATGTCGTGGATAGACACTGATCACAGAAATATTGCAAGTTCCTTATTTTCCATTATTTCTGTAAACTATTTCTAAATTATTAAGGTAAGAATCAGTTGTGTAAACTATTTTAGAATTTGCTTCTGTTCTTCTCAAGGCTTTATATAGATATGAATATTTTGTTATCATTATCGTCTTAGCATTCTCATTTATCACAATTCCACACACTACAAGAACATGCACATCAAGCAGGTAATCTTCACAGTAATTTTGAAGAGGAGAGAAATAATGACAAGGGTGACATACATATATGATGCAGTACCATTAACAAAATTGGAGAATATCAATTATGCTTTAAGGTGGCTTAAACGAAAGCAAACTGGCAAATGTAAATGAAGGACAATAGGTAAGAATATGGAAGATGATTTTTTCTCACACAGATGCTGTTGATTTCTAGACAGATTCATTTGATTCCCTTAGAGAACAAGGCTTAATTTAAGAATAAGATACATTTTCTGTAGTTGATCTTGCAAGCACATACAACCCATCACATTTTGCATAGTGACACACTGAGAAAGAAAGGATAACAAAACTGCAATGAAGTATTCCTCTAAGGAAGACTTTCTTTGATTCCAATGTGTCCAGAATGAAGATACTGAAAAAAGAACTTCTTGCAGCTGATGAGCTGGGTAGAAAGAAGATATTTTGGTGACATGATCTGGATAGCCCTCAAAATTAAAACCTCAAAAGATCACAGTTTTGGAGACCACTGCCAAGGAGGATGCATGTTCAAACCTTTGTTATCTATTAGAACATGAGCTGCTGGCCTCTTCCACTGCTCTCCTTTTGCATGTGTCACACCAAATGCATAGCAGGGCCATCACAAAAGTGATAGGGGTTGTTATTTTAAATGGTATACATTGTGTGTTGTTGATGAAATAGGAAGAGACAAGCACCAGACTAATTTTTCTGATAATTTCTTTTGATATTTGCAAGACTAAAAAGCAAGAAAAAGACAAGATAATAAATGATAGGGTTCTGGGGAAGTTAAAAGAAAGAGACTTCTGGGTAAACTAGACTTTCCATTTAATTCTGAATGCTGCATCTACCCGGACAAATGATGGTGCCGTAGCAAAGCAGTAATGAGAGCTGGAAAGATGTAGCGGCACAGACCAGAGCATCACACAATAAGATCAATAGATATATTCAAGTGACCAAAACCAGATCCAGGATATGAAGTTCAAACCAGTTTAGACCCCAAAGCTCCAGTGTAAGCCCAGCAAGGGAGCAGGGCCAAGCACTAGCATGCAGCACTATTCAAGGGACAGAGGGACTAGTAGCAACAAAGAAGCACTTAGTCTGAATCAGGAAGAAGAGTTTTTCATATAAGGCTGCAAACCTTGCCAATTGTGAAGAAAAAGCCTATAAAAGTGTGTCTATTTAGTGTGGGAAAGGTTTAAGGCCCAATAAAAAAATAAAAGAAAGAAAAGCATCTGAGCAGGCAAACCTCAAGCTTAACCTCAACCCTCTGCAGCCTCGAGCTCAGGGGATGTCTCCAGTCACTTTAGTTTTATCTCATCTTGTCACTGCAGAACAGCAACTGTGTTACACTATGAAGGGAAGCAGAGGATAGGAAGGTTTATCTTTTAGTTTCACAAACTGTAAAATTCCATTATAAGTTTATTTTTACAACTCCTTAAACGGAAAGGCAGGTTCTTGGTTGGTTTGTAGTCTGCTCACAGACCCATTCCCTGAGAGAGAATCAACTATAAGATCTGGATCCTGCCCCTTTTTATTTTTCCCAGTTGCCTACCAGCACTTGCCTGGGAATTCATGTCAAGAAGAGAATTATTTCTTGACAAACTGAAGTAGTGTAGGAAAAAGATGCAGTAACTGAATTCAGTGATATAGAAGTTTGTGGAGCTTACAGATGTTCGAGCTAAATGTGTTATTTTAATGTTTTGTAGCTAAAGGCTAAGATGGCAACAGTCTTGTTTGAAGATGATGAAAGTGAGCTTTCCTCATTTCTTACTGTTGGTGGCTGAGAGAGCCTGTGAATCACTTTAGAAATTTGTCTTACTGAACACTGGAACATTCACTAGATATAACATGGTGTCGAAAGCAGCCTGTGAATCCTGAAACTGTGATCAAGGGGAAGCATGAAGCATGGCAGTACCCAGATTGAAGGGCTTCAGCTACAGCTTTCTGGAAGCATCAAGTGTCATTCAGCATCTTCAAAAGCAGTGCTCAACTGAGAGAAAGTATTATGGTAATGATTTGTGCAGTCAGCAGCAAAAGAAACCCCAGCTATGTAGAAAGCTAGGTAGCAAAATTAAGAGACATTTATTATGCATGTTAAAATCAAACAGGACACAAGAGAAATCTAACGCACCTATCTGTTTTTTGGTATTCAGCTCTCACACAGGGAACCTTTAATCTGATTGAACCTGTGTGGTAACTGTTTGTTTTTCCTGCACATGTGTACATGATGGTACTGTGGCAGCAGTCCAGGCTATTAAATGGAGCAACTACATTCAATAAGAAGCAAACAATGGCATTAAGCCTTCTATCATTTTTGCTATTAGACTGAAAGTTTTCGAAACAACATAACTTGAGCACTTAAACATTAAGAGACACTATAACTTTAACTTCCAAATACTGAAAGTCCTTTTCTTAGGTAGCTTATGAGCCTAAGCCACTTCAGGATTTCAGATAAAACTCCTCTGCTGGATTTTTTCCTTTCCCTTTCTGTCTTTCATTATAGTCTGCTACATTGAGAGATGAGGGCTGGTTTGAACAGTGATTTCTGTGGACCTCAGAACACTGAAATACATTCAGCATTTGATGCAAAAGAGGGAACTGCGTCAGTTGCATACACCACAAACAGCCTGTTTTATCACAGGCTAGCAGCACACATTTAGGCTGCTGGTGTTGTGTTTTCTAGCAGACTTCTGAGTGGCCTCAATCCTGGTTGTTCCACTTGGAAGAGACTTCCCAAACTCTGTGCAGTATTAGAATTATGGCATACAGTTAGATGCTGCAATTGAGGATAGGAAACAAAAGCTTATAGAATAGGTAAGATGCTAGGAGCTGTGTAACCTTCACCTTAGGCTTAAACAGTAAGTAATCTGTTCCACACATTTTTTCCAAAGGAAAATGAGAACAAACAAATATTTGGACTGCCACAATAGCATTAATAAACATGAGAACACAACAGCTAGTGTTATTCTACAGAAATGAATGAATAAATAAATAGACTATAAGCACTTTATTCTTCTCACATAATTTCTTCTCAGTGACATTATTGAACAGACTGTTGAAAACAAACATCGTTAAATGAGAAAAGAAGAGCAGAAGCCTGTCTAATTCCCCACTGCAACATTTTCCAATGACGAATGCTCCCTAAATGGATTTAGCTTTTTGAAAAGAAGTCAGAGAGAAATTTGATGTGGCCCTCTGACCCCTGGTAAGCACATGTATCTTCACCTGTCACATAACACACTGGCACTTGCTTACTTTTCAGCAAAGACTATTGATTTTGCTTATTGGCTGCAGGCTAGTCCATAAAGAACAAATTACAAAGTCAGAGGTCTACAGTTAGCAATTGCTTGCATGATAACAGGGAACTCAGTGCTATTCCCACAACATGGTATTAACATTCTCACAAACGTGGGCAAATCTAAAACATTCACTTCTGCTGTGAAGTCCTCTGTATTTTCAATGATATACAGCAAGTGAAACATGCAGTACATCCCATATCCTTGCCAATGATCTAAAACTGGAGGGACTTTCCCCCTGTACCTGATCTATGCCTGTGGTTTAAAAAATTACTTCGTAAAGAACAAAGAGGACTAAGCAATGGTTACATTCTACTATCAAAAAGGAAAAATGCTTGACACAACCTGCTGTTATTAAGAATTTCTTCGTAACTAACTTTTACACAGGGAAAGGCAACATTGGGAATTCTGAGAAATGTATCATTGTGATACTTCATGAGAGTGATAATGAGTTTATCTTTGCCCCTCCTTTAACAGATGACCTTGGGGAAAAATAATGTGATTTTCTGCACCTTGCTTTCATCTTCTGCAAAATGGGATACGATACAGTCCTCCGCTGCTGAAGTGCTGTTGAAACCCACTGCCAGGAAGACTGTGCAAAAGAGAGTATAGCCTGGTTTTTATTATGAGAGGAGAACCCGTGGTAAGCATTAAAACTGGAGAGTTTGGACTACTTTCTGAAACCTCATTTTAACTTTTGGATCTTACATAGTACCCTAATACTTGCCCAATCTCCTAATTGCAACTGTCTTTTAATACCCAACCATAACAAATGCAAATATATACTGTGCATCTGGCATTTATTATTTTAGTAAAAAAGTCATGAGAACAACGCGGAAGAGTCTGGTTTTAACACCCTTTCAAGCTCAAGAAGTATACAATCATTTCAAGTGGGAAATTATTAATGACAAGTAACAAAATTGAGCTTTTAACTTACTTCCATAGAAAGGGAAGTTCTCTTATGTTTTAAAAGATGTTCTCCATGATACAGTACATTGATTCAGCTGGTCTGACACAGGAAAAAATTCCTTTTCTGAATATTTCATTGGGAGAAAGAGACTGGAAATATCAAAGGTGGGCTACTGCTGCTCTTATTTGAGAATTCTAACTCGGTTCCCCGCTGAAATCCAAGAGTTCGGGAAGAAAGACCAACAAAAAGCACTTCTGGAAAGTCATAGTAAGTGTTGACTCAGTGTGACTCTCTCTTGCCTCGAGTTAACTGATCACCAATTAACTAGAAGTAGTGACTAGGTGTGTAAATGCTGGTGCTGACACTTCCTAAATGTTTCTGGTTTATCCTAGGACTTAACATAGTAAAAGACTGGAATAATAAGCTACACAAAAAAGCCTGACCAGACAAAGTAATCTTGTGGAATAATTTATATAGGCCAAACTCAGATCAATGATTTCACAAGACATGGGCCCTCCATTGGGAATACGTGGTCACCTGTTAGGGACAAGTGACACTCTGAAACAGGTAGCAATAAGACCTTATCAGATAGCAACAGTCACAATAAAGAAAGGCTCAGGACAACCCTTGGGAGACATAGTTCCAAGGTTGGTTGGATTTCAGAGGTGGTGGCAAGTGATTTTTAATTGCTAAGAGACCTTTTGTGATGTCTGGGGTAGACAGTGTTTTAAATATCTCCAGGGATGGTGACTCAACCACTTCCCTGGGCAGCCTGTTCCAGTGCTTGACAACCCTTTCAGTGAATAAATGTTTCCTAATATGCAATCTAAGCTTTACACAGTTTATTGGTCACCTCCAAAGGTGAAATTGAACTTCAAGTGGACTGAAATCTCAGATCCCCTTCTCCAGGTTCAGTGGCGAGATCAAGTGACTGTGTTCTGTGACTGATCATTTCACTGTGCCTAGTTAGCAATCCTAATGGTGGCCATTTCATTAGAAATACAGATTCTGAGCCTTCCCATACGAAAAGCCCAGGTGAGAGACATGTCAGTTTTGGCTCTCCCTGGCAAGGCTTCATAGGGACCTCTAACTGTGGGAAGGAGCTCATAGTGCTCAGCAGGGGATGCTTGCAATTTGATTAAAAAGCAGAATTACCATCATGCAGTATGTGTTCCTCCTTATTATTTTGCCCTTTTTAACAAAGCTGAGAATGACTTATCCAGTTAAGACTAACAGGAGTAAATTCACAGTAAATTTAGTAAATTTTTTCTGTTCTTTTAAATTAATTTTCTTAACTCTAGTACTACCTTTGGTTTTGTTTAATGCTAGCATTTCACTGAAAATTTCTTGCCAAGAGCCCTAAAGACAGAAGAATACTTCAATCACAAAGGAGAAGTAATAAAGGTAAAAGATATCTGCAAATTAGACCTTCTTTCTAATCTTGTCCAAGGGAGCAAGAGAAAACACCCTACTTTATTATAGTTATCAGGCTTTCATGAGCAGGCATAGAAGGAAAAGCTGAAGGATCTCATGGATAACAACAAACCTACTGGTGACATGAGGCAACTCTAAGAACCTGGGCTGGAATCTTGGCTGAATAGCAGATGATACCCATTCAGCTCAATGACAGCAAGCATGTACTTACTTTTTCCACAAGTCTTTATCAGATTAAGGTTTTCTAAGACAGAGGTGGGTTTCTCAACTCCTTCTCTTCTGATTCATGTAATTGGTACCAAAGAGACTATTCCAAATTTGACCTTTTAAAAATTATTATTTTTTAGGTGGGAGAGGGAAGATTCCTGACTGCAAAGAAAAGCTGATATTGTTATTCACACAAGGCATCTTCATTTCACTAGTAAAATTAAATTACTGTCAAATGGTCAAATCCTGATGACTGTATTCAATTACTTTTCCTTTCTTAAACATACTGTCTTCATAATGAATTAAACTTGCATTTTGCCATTTTATCATAGAATCATTTGGGTTGGAAGAGACCTTAAAGCTCATCCAGTTCCAATCCCCTGCCATGGGCAGGGACACCTCCCACTAGACCAGGTTGCTCAAAGCCCCATCCAACCTGGGATACCTGCATTTGGTTAACTCCAATATGACAGAAGAAAAAGGAAAATATAAAGAAAATACAGCTCTCTGAACCAAAAGATAACATATATATGTCTATCTATCTATACACACACACTCACACACTTTCACTCGTACCAATTTCATTGGGTTAGACCAAAACAGCGCAAACCATCTATGCTAGTGGTCTTCTACAGACTATTAGTTTTGGTTACTTATTGGCAACCTGCACCAAATAAGACCATGATTCAGTTAACAAAATATTGAAATATTTAATACTTCTAATACTGTGGAGATGCCATTTCGATTTCATGGAGATTTCCATAAATCAAAGAAGCAAAACTGGTATAAGCAAAAGCAACTCACACACTGTTTTTTAATGGCCAGTCATCTAAAATACAAAGTTATTTAAAACATGTGTAAAAGGGATCACTGACACACTGGAAAATCCTGGGTTTATTCTCTGAACACTGTTCTTTTTTGCAATGCAAACTGGTTTATAAGCCATTTTTATAAATACTGTTCTGAGCTGAAAACATGGAAGGCAACTAACAGACACTCTTGGATTTGCAGTTAGGTTTGACAAAACTATTGCACCAAAAATCAACTGCTCATTTTAGCTGTATTCTCTAAGAAGAACATTGATAAATACCTATAGTTACTATAAAATAAATGTATCCCCTAGCTGTGGCTGAGAAATTTCAAGTTGAATTGTTATTATGAAAGTTATGTGACTGTATCCTGAAAGCTGTACTCTTAAGGACATTATTAGGAGCTATGCACAGTCATTGGGCCAGTTTTTGTTTCAGGTGAAAGAAAGCATTGCATATTTATTTCGAGTAGTGCAAGTCAGTGCTACTTTTTAAAATTCATCAAAGAGCTCTTCAGAAAGACTGCTTATCTATTCAAGCCACACAATTTAAGTGAACTCTTACTAAATTCTCTATGTACAGATCAGGAATACATGTACTCTGAATAAAGAGAACTTCATCTGACAAATTAAAGAAAGAGTGAGTGAGAGGGAAAGTACAGGGTGTGCAGCAGAGTTCAAATGTGGAGATCTACTGCGCCTTGTAAAGCCTGACAGTGTAATATGTCAGGCAGGGAAAGCCTCAGGTACCACAGCCAAGTTTTGCTTGTTCCCATGATGTGATTTAATGCCTCAGAACCATGCAGCTTTGCAGCGCATGGACATCTTACGGTGTCAAGTGAAGGGAACAGATTTGTCATTGCTCACTGCCAGGAGCGGTCCTGAGCAGGGACATTTTCAGTCTTCTACAATGATTGCTGTTACTAATTCTACTGTGAAACGCGCAGAGCATCTGCATGGGGACTTCAGAAAAGTGCTGCCAAAACAGCACTTGCTTTATTTTGTTGCTCCTGGTGTCTGGTTAAGGCAGCAATGAGACGGATCGTATGACTTATGCCATTGCAAGACCACATCGCTTTTCATGGGAGAATGGAAAAGTGCTGATTCCAAGGCTTTTATGCTGAGGGAAAGCAGATAAAAATCTGCAGGTGTAACTTAAAAAAATTGGTATGAGAAGCATAAATTAGTGTAAATAAGGCTGATTTTTTATGGAAAATAAAGATCAAGCGTGTGATGACAACTAAACAAAAATAAGAATTTAGTGATATAAGCAGTGTGCATTGTTAATGAAAGTGGATAGCATTTTGATTTCCAGGGTATCTTAGTTTTAAGTTAAAAGCAATATTGACACAAACAAGCACAAAGACGTGTGGATGTAACCATTTATTTCTTTTTCTTTTTTCCAATGAAAAGGAACTAGTGATAATTGACTGAAGCTCTGCCTGGCCCCATCTCTGTAGAGACATAATCAGTCTGCATATATGAAAATAGATTGCTCATTCTAATCCACTATTGTTTTATGCTTTTCAGGGCTTACTTCTCAGCTGGTGATAATCAATGGTATTAGTCACTGAAATACAGGGAGCTGATTTACTCTATCAAGGGTTCTGGCCTTGAGCAATACTTGTATTACCCATTCAATTGTTTTCCTAGCAGCAGCAGACTTAATGTTTGGACAAGAAGTTGTCTTCTCTCATGAAGCATGCCAAGGAAAGCTCAGAAACACTAACCATACCAAGAGCAACTAGTAGAAGCTATGCAGTTGAGGTTATGACCCTAGGTCCCCTAAACTTGAGTTTTCACTTTGTGAGCTCTCTCATCAATCACTACCAAGATGCTCCCGTACTTTTCCTGTGCTTGTGTTGTCTTGGCCTGAATTATCATGCCTACCATTAAGAGTGTCATAAAACTATACGAAGTTTACCTGGGCTTTTCTAGTCTGGGCAGCAAAACAACTCAAACACAGAGAGAGCAGTCTTTTTTTAACCCTCAGAGTCAATTGGCCCCATCTTCCTTGAATTATCTGTTTGGAAAAAAACAGAACTTGGCTACATTTAAGTGTTAAATAGCATTTTCAGTCCAATTCCAGGTCTTTAAAGAGAGAATGAATTGGGTATGAATTCCATTATTCAGTCACACTAGTATTAGCAGGGGAGGAGCAAAGTTTATCACTGTTGTCAGTACAATTATACAGCTTTCTCATTTGCTTCACCTCAGAGAACAGACACAGCATGGTCCTGATCAGGTTTGTCATCTTCTCAATGCCTTGGCCATGATGACAGTCAAAATGAATGGACAGATAGTCACTTTGAAGAGCTCATTGATATCTTGAGGTCAGATGTTTCTTGCATGTATCTGGACCATTTCCAGACACATGGGAAGCAGCAAGAGCAAGGGCAGAACAAGTGTCTCTGCCAGTCTTCCTCAGCTCTATCCTGCTCCTTCAGTGAATGGCCTGTCTGACTGACACATACCAGAAGTCAGTGTATAAGATTGCTAGCTTTATTTTCCAGGTAATGAAGAGCTATTACATCAAAGCAGTCTGGGGGCATTGCTTAAACTGTCTTGCTGAATCTGAGCTAACTACCAAGTTATTCCTCCCACACAGAGCAGAACAGCTTGGGCCTGCTGTTTAGGGGTCCTTGCCAGCTGCAGAGGCAGGGTGTTTTTTTTAATCTCTTTAATTCTACTTATTCCATTTTTCTCCTGATGTTTAACTGTGCAAGTCTGATAATGTCTGCAGTTTAGGAAAACCGTAATTCAAGAGAATACACAAACAAAAGGAGCCAAGATTAATAAAAAAAGAGAAAAAATGGCTATGTATCAGCAAGGTGTGCAGATGTGCAGCACCCTTGTCAGTATGAATATTCAAGAACAAATTCTGAAATCCTTAATCTGTTTCAATATTTATTTTCTCTAATTCCTATTTTTATTTAAGCAGGTGTGCCAGCAGCATGCCCAGGTGCCAAGAAGGCCAACAGCACCCTGTCCTGTATCAGCACCAGTGCGGCAGCAGGGCCAGGGCAGTGACTGTGCCCCTGTGCTGGGCACTGGTGAGGCTGCACCTCGAATCCTATGCTCAGCTCTGGGCCCCTCACTACAAGAGAGACATTGAGGGGCTGGAGCGGGGCCAGAGAAGGGCAATGGAGCTGGTGCAGGGCCTGGAGCACAAGTGTGATGGGGAATGGCTGAGGGACCTGGGGCATTTAGTCTGGAGAAGAGAATGCTCAAGGGGGGGCCTTATCACTCACTACAACTGCCTGACAGGAGGGTGGAGCCAGGAGGGGGCTGGTTGCTGCTCCTAAGGAACAAAGGAGGAGACAAGAGGAAACGGCCTCTAGCTGCACCAAAGGAAGTTTAAATTGGAGATTAGAACAGTTTCCTCACTGAGAGGGTGCTCAGGCATTGGAACAGGCTTCTCAGGGCACTGTGGAATCACCATCCCTGGAAGTGTTCACATACCAGGTAAACAAGGCCCTCAGTGACACGCGTTAGTGGTGGCCTTGGCAGTGCTTGGGAATGCCTGGACTTAATGATCTTATGGGTCTTTCCAATCGAGCTGATCCTCTGATTCCACGTATATCCCAAAACTGAAGAATAACATGCAGAAGAGCTGCAAAAGCAAATATGTCCCAGTTCTTGTTTGGAATAACTCACATTGTTAAGAAGTCAATGAGAAACTGCCCAAGGAAAAGCCTAGGGAGTGTGCTGTGCTGAGATTAAAATAGTTATAAAATAATAACAGTTCTAGGACACATGAATTTAGTTGAAGTTTTTGGTGTCCCCCCCTTAAAAAAAAGATGACACTTGAGCAAATCCTTTTCAGTGTCAGATCTGGTAGTTAACATTTTCTGATACGCATTAGTTTTTCTTCCCTGCCCTCACAGGCTCCGCAGACCGATACATAGAACTGCCCTAAACAGCCAGTTAAAGCAATGCTAGCCCACTTTGGAACAGTCCCTGGGAAGCAGTGTGGCTGCAGTAAGAAGCTGAAAGGCAGTGTCAGGAAAGTGTGCCACTCTGAGTAAACACACCCAAAGAATGTTACTGATCAGCAAGAATTTTGTGCTATTTCCATAATGAAAACCCATTGCTGTGAAGAGCCTTTCCTCCTCATTGCCTAGGGCTAGAATAGGTAAATTATAAATCAACTCTTGCAGAAGCATTGCTTTATGCATACTGTGTGGGTTGTACTTGACATTGGTTCTTTTCAGAGACCTCCAGTTCCAGGATGGAGGAGTCACCTTCTGCAGGGTGGATGAGACTTTCAGCTTTTAGCCAACGGTAAATCGGCTCCGTTTAGTAACTCAGGCAACTGAAACAAATCTGTGAACAACCGTCACATATAATGCTGGTTGGCTTCTGCATGGCCTAACACATACTGCTGTCAATACCTTATTCAGATTGTCCACAAAAAAGGGATTATATTTAAATGTCCAGTTAAAGAGGCAAAGACAGATTTCAAAACTCTTACAAACACTATGAGCCAATGTACTGCTGCCTACTGCATGGCTATTCTATTTCCTTGGTTAGTCCTTTTACTCCTATTTACTCAATGAGTCACATGGAATGCTTTTTGAATGTGTTTACAATAAAATGTAAAAACCTAACCAAAGCAGCTGTCTAGATTACTCTAACATGAAGGCAGGCTTCAGGTCAATCAGACTAACAGAAAACATAGCTCTTCTATTCTTGCTTTGTGCTTTGCAGAACCCCCGCTCCTCGTACCCAGAAGGGCAACATACACCGAGGAAAAGTACTACACAGCCAAATATAACCTACCATCAAGGCCTTGTCCTATGGTGTAGGGCTTAAGGCACCTTAACTCAAAAATTTCTAGGTAATTTGAACTCTTGAAGCAAAACACAGAAGACAGGTAATTTCAGAGACATATGGGATCCAATCCAAAAAGGGTTTTGTATATCAAAACCAGCACTTTGAAATAAATCCATAAATAAAATGTAAGTCTGAAGCAGGTCAAGATACCATTAAAAAAGCAGAAAGTCACTAGCCCGTTCCAGGGGGTCAGGGATACCTCCAAATGAACTGCAGTAACAGATTCCAAATGTGGCAAGAGCAGGTTGCGTTTTCACATACAATACTTGCATTACAAGACTGAAAGAAATTGCATCTTCTTACCCTATCCCTAATGATGACTGACTTAGAGATACTAGGACAGAAATATGGCCGTAAAAATACACAGTGCTCAACTAATATTTTGTACAGGCACATTGCACAGTTGAATTATCAGCAATACTCATCTTCATGCAGCCTACCCTGTGCCTGGTTCTGCCATATCCCTGTTTCACGCTCTTCTTGACCCCATTCGTGGGGCAGGACAAGTCAGGATCTTCCTAAAGACCACCTCATCCATCTCTTCATTCCAAATCAAATGACATTGCTGACAGATATATGTCTAAACTATTGTTAACAGCATTTAACGATGGAGATGTCACAACCTGTCTATCCCAGCTCTATTTGCCATTAGGCAGCTTAAGTCTTATTTAACCACTGCCTCTCACTTCTTGTAGACCTGAAAACCCCCCAGATAATTTATAGAGTCAATCCTCTGCCGCAGGATTTCAAACAGAGCAATACTTGGGCAATGAGAAATATTCTAACCCTAGAGTGAAGGAGAAGCAAGGGAGGAAACAGAAGTCTGAGATGTAACTGACTTCCTGTCTGCTCACATGCCCCAGCCATCACAGGGACACGATTAAGAGTGGTCGGTCAGGTTGCAAATTCATTCTATGTAGTTAAAGAATAGAGAAACATCTTCAATAGCTGCCTAAAGAGGCCAAGAACCAGAGTTAAAAAGAGCCATCTTAAGAACCATTAGCACTGAAATATGGCACTTTTCCTATTTGTGAGGAGTAGGGGAAAATTGCAAGATGGGCTTTGCTTTGTTTGCATGCCTGTGGTATAGAAGACACATGAATTCCGAGCAGCTAGCAATGTGGGGTGTTTTTATGGAGGAATAACAAATCAAATAAACTCCCCTTTGAAGCCCCAGTTCAGACTAGAAGATATTCACAAGCTTTGCATAAAATGTGAGGGTCCATGGTCTATCTAATCTACAGATGAATCAGAATCTTGACAAGCTGCTGCCATTTAGTTATTTCACCTGTATATGGGTTTATAGACAGGTTAGATCATCACAGCTAATAGTTTGATGGACCCTTGACTAACTCATCTCAATAGGAGACTTTGCACATACAATCCCCCCCAACACATTTTTAAATAATATTCCTGACATTTGAACATCTACTTTTTCAAAGATTGTTTGTATCTTTTTCCACCGAAAGACAAATGTTCTTCACCATAAGAACTTGTACCAGAGGAAAGTTTCTGATCTTCCTTAAAAATGTATTTTCTCCTGTAAATTTCTCCCATTACAACAATTTCTAACACTTATAGAAATTTTAAAATACATGATTGCCATTTCTTGATATGGTCACCCATTTTAATGGGTTTTTAACTCCCTTTTCCCCGTAAGATAAAGGTTTTCTGCACTCCCAGAGTCTTTGAGTGTTTTTTCAACTTGTATTATTTCTGTTTTATGCTGTTCCCACTCAAGCATACAAATACGCAGCAGAACAAAACAGAATAATTATTCACTAATGGGTATCAAAGTATTCCAAGATCTGATTCCCAATTTACATGGAGTTAGATGCAGTTGCTGCAGAGGCTGTTGTGCTCAGAAATCTCTTTAGCCACCCATTTCAAGTCTGACAGAGACTGTGAATCAGAGCCCTCAGCAGCAGCAGTTCACAGACAGGGATGCTTGTGTAAACTGAAATCAATAATGATTTAAACTGAGGTACCAGGCCCTCAACTCTGGGCATGCCACCCAGTCAGTTGCCACGACAGAGGAGGTATGAATCAGTGGGAGAGGAACATTTGACCCCATCTCTCTATGAATCATCAGACCTCTTGAACCTGCACCCTTGGACATCTGTCCCTTCCTGAGCTGCTCCAATGTAAACATTGTAAAATTAAACTGAAAGGACCTGCAGCATACTTAAATCAGTTCTACATCTTGAAAATAACCCCAAACAACAAACAAGGCCCCCAAAACCCTAAACACCAACAACTCCCTCCCCAGCAAATTTCAACCTATGAAATTGTACTTCTGTTCTAAGGAGACCACTTCCTGTGCACATGACTTCCAATAGTTTGTGACCATTCATAGAAAAATAATGTAAGGAAGTTTGACTCAAAAGTTTGCAAATATTATCCTGGAAGTACATTATATTAAAAATTTATGTGTTCAACCAATTTTGATGCCTGAGAGGCTGCTTTAAACAGCTTTAAATAGGCTAACTTGAAATAAAATGCCTTTTAATACTTTAATTACTACAAATACAAAGTTTAATAATAATACAAGGATTCTCAGTAGGGTGGAAAACTAGTGAATTTATACTTGAGATGTGTTACCACTCTTTTCCATGCTGGAAGTTTACTTTACACACAAATATGCTTAAAACTGACTGCAGTCTGCTGAGCTTGTCACTTCAGCAACTGCCTTTCTCATCTTGTAGCTGTGGAGACAGATGAAAGAGAATGCAATTGTTCTAGGAACTTTTTTCCTCATAATTGTAGATACTCTCCCCAGCGCAAATATCCCAAACCATAGGATTTGGTGAAAGCAACCATCAGAAACAGCCCCTGGACTAAAGGAAACCTGGAGTTTTGAGATAAGGGTGAAGGAGTTACTTCTTTCTACAGCTTTGGAAGATAAAATTCAGAATCTTAAGCAAAAGGTCGAATTAATCCTTTTTTTCATATGCCTGTCAAAAACATAATTCAGTATCAACAAAGTCACGTTCAACTTTTCCATGGAGTCTTATTACACATCTGTGAGTGTGACTTTCAACACAAACAATTCTGCACAGTGCAAAGCACATTGTAACTACTGCAGACCTGATTCTGAGATCACATGGAGGCAATCCATCATTTATTCCACTGGACTTGTTAGAATTACAGCGAGACAAATGGGTTCATTGAAATTACAGCCTTTTAGCTGCAATAAATAAAAGATATCTTCAAATTGGTGAGCACTTCCCTATTACTTAATCTTTCATTTTCATTTCCCCCAAAATTTTACCCAAACTGAAATTAAAGCACTGTGGCTGAAACAGAGAGGTTCATGAGCCTATAAAAGGCATAAGACTAATGTTCTGTACGTGATGGCAAATTACACTTCTTTGTGTGCATTACAATACTTTTACAAGAGTTGCTATGTAGAAAGAAAATACTGATGATCATTTAACACAGTAAGAATTCACTTAAATGAACTGCCAGAAGAACAGAACTCTTAAAATAATTGATTTTTTCCCCCACATCGGATGAAAAATGCATAACACTGTACAATGAAAGTCAGCTTGAGCAAAAGTCATTTTCTGTCCATTAAAAGAAACATAAAAGACATTGGGGTACTTAATTAAAAGTCTTAGGACTGATTTGCACACCATAAATTTAGAAAACACACACAAATTTCAGTAAAATACCTTAATTAATGCTTTGCCAAATATATTGGGCTTCCCAAATATTTTATAAGTGTGAAAATTTACGCCCCCTATGCTTAGAATACCACCATCTCTAAAACTTAAATTCATAACAGTTGCTGCCTCAGTGTTTCTGCCAGCATGCTGATGCCTTGTGTTTGCTGAATGCACAGAGTGATTTGGAAATGACAGATATCTCATGACAGGCAATACCAGCAGACAGCCTTTCAAAAAAATCTATAGTGACCTCACCTCCATCCAACACCTATTGACAGTTGTCACTCAAACTGTGATATCACATAAACACTTTCCGATCTGCAGCTTAAGTTTCCATAGTAGGGCAAAATCCTGTTAACTTCTGACCCACCTCTCAGACATCCTTTATGTTGTGTTTGGGTTTGCAAAGTGCTGACAGGTTTTTCGAGGCAGACCATGTGTGGCTTGTGCAACACCCACATTTCCTGCCCTCCAAGTTTCTCTTCTGAAAAACTTGTTGCTAATTAAAGGTAAAGAAATTTGCATCTCAAAAAGGTGCAGAGTAATCTACAGAGAAAAAACACCCCAAACTCACCAAACTAGAATATGATTTGAATGTGTTCTATGCAAGACCCAGGACATTTTTTCCTGTCACCTATGTCATTTCATTTCAATACCATGGGTTGCTCTAAAATGCTCTGATGAAATAATGATGAACCACTAAGCCACACTGTAGATATCACCCAGATTAGAGAGATGAGGAAGCACAAACTCATCTATGATTAGGAAACTTAGGACCTCCATAGGCAGCTGGGAATGAAGCATTCTCAGCGTTATGAAAAGAATGATTTATAGCTGCAGCAAAGAAAAAAATGTCCAGATATCATAGCTGTTGATATAAATGTGTAATGAGAGCTTTTAGAAACATGGAGTGTAGATGCATGTTTATAACCATATCTATCTGCTTCTATGCAAAACTTGTGGCCATTTATAACAAGCTAAGGAAAGGTGTACTTCAATCTCTGTCAAACATTTAAAGTATTTAAAGAAATAGTATCAGTTTCTCTCTCCAACACTTCAACAGCAACTGCTTAAATTGTTGCTTAAGGCTCAATATTTCATAAAATCTACTGATAACACAGACAGGGTTATACTCTAAGACTATAAATGCCTTAATCTAGCCTTCCTTATATATCTTCTCTACCCTAAAAGAGTACATCTTACTTCACTGAGACGACTCGGACTTCTTGGACTGCATACAAAGTATACGTCTGGATGAGTTATTTCTTTGCCTTTTGGCACCTAACCTAAATTGTGGCTGTATTTCCTAGCTACATTTTGCATTCTGAGACTAAACAGCAGTACAGAGGCATAACATGGAACTTCAGCCAGGTTTCTCAAATAAACAGAAACTTAGTTTTGTAACTGAACTTTTGTAATGCTTCTAATTCACAAGCACTGAGAAATAAGATCTGGTCTTTATGAAACTGCAGTAGATATGGATCTAGAATGAAAGGCTGTCCTATAAAATTAGAGTTTGGGGATATGGATTTATTCTTAAGGATATATTCCTTCCTGGAAGGTGCCATTTGTCACACCCTGGATTTTGCTGTCCATCAGGATATAGGTGAAAAAAAATAAAAACAAAACCAAACCAACTGCTTCATAGCTCAAGGAATTTAGTTGAGAGACATTTTAATACAATACAGAAAGAAGTCACTATCCATTAACAAAGAATAAAAGAGCCAGCAAAATCTATATTAGTGTGCATATGTACAGTGGCAGGCTGCACAACACCACATTTCTTGAAGAAGCGCTGTTGCAGGGTGTGCTGTGTCACCACTAAAAACATCACACACTTTTGGCCTTCCTATTTTGATGCAAGGATGCAGAAATGCTTTTTGATGGTCGCAGGGCTAGGGAAAGACATAAGAGCAACTTCTGAACATTTATGTGTGCTTAGTTCATGGATTCATTTACTTTGCTTTACTGTCAGGTTTGAAATTGCATTATAAAGATGTCAAACAATTTCTTTCAAGGCTCTGGCCCTGAAATTGATACCACATGGCCAGACTGCTGTGTTCACACTGAGACTTGTGGACTTCCTCATGGCTCCAGGCAGAGCATCATCAGTTTGCTGTTACATTGCAAGATCTAAGCTCAAGTTCACTGACATCATGAAGAGGTTCTGTTAGATAAAATGCATGCAACATTAAGAATACCTTAGAAAGAGGGAGAACAGCTGCACAATGAGATTGTCAGAACATCCTCTGACCCATTACTGAGGATCACACCTGACCTTGGGCCATCACCTGCTGCTACAGGTGACCCAGACCTACACAGTTCTTTCTTCGCCTTCCACCCATCTGGCCTCCTGCAGCTAGAAGTGAGAAATTGGGCCAGTGCACTGTTGTTTTATTGCATGCATTCATGTGTGGTGGGGGACCAAGATCATCTGAACTCATTTCACCTGTGAACATTTACATCCATTGCGTTAGGCTGGTTTGCACTCCCCTAAATTCAGCTGGTCTGAGATGCAAGTACTTGTGTGACTGGAAACACCAACCCTTGGAATTGCAATGGTCCTTAAAGGTTTAACAAGAAAAATAAGCTTAGCATTTCCCTATTTTAAGGATACTCTGGAGATCAGTGCTGGTTGATCCTGAAATGTGGATGCTGAGCCATTAAAGAAATAAAATGTATGGCTGTAATGACAAACCTGCTTCATACACTGGCTGTTGGCCCAACAGTAGCATCTCTGGATTCTCTGGGGCATTTTCCCAAAATATGCAGAGAAAGCAAGGACAGAACCAAGGTTGTCTAGTGCTGTTTGGTGTAAAGGAGGGTCTCTCTTACCAGTGTGTGCATAGTGCCTTTCTGGCACAAAATTATATTTGTTTCATTCATTTATTAAGAGAACTACATGCAGTAATGGACCTATGCAGAAAAGATAATTTCTGATTTTCCTTATACATACACACCCTTATATATATATATATATATATATAGATATATATAGATATAAAGGAAAACACACACATATCTAAATATGTATAAAACCAATATAAAATATGGAACATTTTCCAGGGGAATCACCACATCCTGAGCTATTAATCGCAAGGAAGTAGAAGCCAACTGAAGAGAGACATGGAACATATCCTATTCCTATTTTCCCTTCCCACATAGTCTGGTGCTGTTAATTGAACTTTCTTAATTTAGTGATGATTACAGATGCAAAGCTGACAGTGTATAAAAATAAAAATTAGGAAGCAAACCGTAATGGTTCTGTTGGTACCAACATCAAATGGTGCCTTTAGCATCTGATTTGCGATCTGAGAGGACTACCTCTGCTGGGAGAGGCATTCACAGTTGTCTTTGAAAGTAGAATTAAGATTCCTACTATCAGGGAACTTATCTGCTAAAAGTAAATTAAGAACTGATGTAGCTCCTTCCTCAGTATTGCAGGGAGCCAGACAGGAAATTAGGAGGATATGGTGATGTTAGGCCAGATGCTGCGTGACTTCACAATCCTCGTTACTCAGTTTTATACAGCAGGGACATGTTTGTGGGAATGAAAGGCCTTGGTATGTCTAGTAGAAAGAGAGTGAGGGTGTAAATGACTGATGATTTCTAACGTATCATTGTTAATATACACCAGGGAGACAAAAGAGTTACTTGTGCTGGAGGACTGTGCTCATGCATTAAGAAATGCGTGTCAGGCCAAAAATAAATTCAGTCTGGAAACTGGAACTAAGTTTCTGAGACTCAGAGATCCAGGAGTTCTAAACTGTCTTCCAGTAACAGGGCAAGCGTCCCGTTTTTTTTTACCTCAGATTGGGGTTTTATTATATTTTTAAACAGAACAATACAAAATAAGTGCCTGCAACAGTACAGGCACTGCTTCAGAAGCCAGGAGTTTTCTCCTAGCTCTATATCCCTATAAAGGGAGAAGGAAGAGTGTAAAATAGTGCACAGGTATGACTTGCCACAAGGAAACATGATTCTTGTTAAATGGCTTGACAAGAGTATTGTGGTTTGGGAGACAGAAGGGCAGCAAAGGGAAGGGCTGCCGAGGGTCACATTGCTTTGCAGTCCAGGGCATGTGGTGGCCTCAAGCTTTATGAACACTTACTACCATGGGGTCTATTATCTGCCAGGCACCACTGAAGCCTGAATTATTGTATTTCAATAAAACCTGCAGCTTTGGTACTTAACCGAATAACTAGATTGTTGCGTCCCCTTCCCACATTGAACTGGCATCAGCAAAGAAATGGAAAGCAAGACAGCTATCCCTATCTCCCACCCCCCGCCTCGGCAGAGACACACGTATATAGCAGCACTATGCTCAGACAGGCCAGGGACAGACTTAAGTTCAACTGGTGATGAATGCTGCCTAAAAATGCATTGCCACAAACCACAGCAATCCCTAGGTTAGATGCAAAGCATAAAATGCAGCCTGAGTGTAGTTACAGTGGAAACGTAATATTAGGAAGAAGGGAGAGGTGAATTAATAGACCACCGTGAAATTAAAAAAAAAAAAACAACTAAAAAATAATTTAACCCCGCCCAACATTTCTCTACAAACTAACAATGTGTTGCAAAAACATAGAGAAAAAGGAGAAAAAACCCACCCCAAACCATGCCGCTTACAAATGCCTCTGTGGCTGTAAACTCATTACTCATTTATATACAGAGTGAAAAATATTAAGATAAATGATGCTATTTACTGGCATGATGCACCTAACATCAAAACAGATGTGTATTTTTAATGTTGGCTGCATTAAACACATTATCCAACTTTCAAAATACAGTGATTTATGTTAGAGGTTGAATATGCCCAAGCAGAAACTAGAAACATAACAGAAAAAAAAAAACCTCACCAAAACCAACAACAGAGCAGATCAGCACAGCTAAGAGACAAAGTTCGCAATAAAGCTCAGATTTAAGCAGAAAACTGGAAGCCAAAGAGTAAATAAATCCTTGCTTTAGGGTATCTTATGCAAAATAAGATTCTGTTTGTAACTGTTGGCAATGTTTTCCAGGATTTAATCTGTAGTCCTGCTACTCAGAGATACAAACATCTTTGTCATCCAAGTAAAAGAACATGTTTACAGTGTTTGTCAGAGGATCCAACACAAGAGCGTATTTTCTGAACAATGCATCAGCCAAGATTTCTGGAACTGGGCAGACGGTTTTCCAACCTTAGATTTTTCCATATTAAAACCAAAGCAAAATAACCATTCCCTCCCAACATGTCCCGAAGGAAACACATGTTTCTTCCAGGACCAGGGCAAGCAAAGAAGACAGCGAGGCTTTTTAAAAAGGCTTCCTCTAATCTGACTACAAGAGAAAAAAAATCTCCATTCTGCTTACCTTAATAACCTTGTCAAAATAAAGGCTTGTCACAGCTCAATTAAGATGTTCTAGTCATAAGGGGTTATCTGTGGTGTGATGGCTCACTCTGAAGAGACTACAGGACTGCTTTGATTAGAAAACTTACCTGCTTGCAGCAGGGCAGCTCCACCCTGGATGTCTCAATTTGATCAGAAGGGCTTTTCCTTCCTGGAACTAGAGTTGGACTGGTGAAAGACAGCTCAATAAGGCTGAGTACTACTTTTGTACAACTTAGAAGAAGAGTCCTGATTGCTTCCTCATGAGCGTGTTTATGCAGGCTCCCCGCTGTCCCTTTCAACCCATTTCTCACACTAAAGCATGAGGGAAAAGCAAACAAACAAAATTATTCTAGCTACCCTCCCTTCAGGTTTTGAAAGGTGATTTTATGACTGTCCCTTCTAACTGTAAACAGCTGGAGGGCAATCAGATGTGAAACTGTTGGAGATCACATGAAACCTTTTGTGGTTATACAGGATCAAGGAAGTCTGAGATAAACTTACAGGGGACGAGGCTGGCTAAAGACAAGATTAGCTCATGCTATTTGTGGATGCTACTGCTCAGTGTCTGTTGAACAGAATCATTTAGGTTGGAAATTGTGTCCAACTGTAAATGTAGCATTGCCAAGTCCACCACTAAACCATGTTTCTAAGTGCCACATCTAGATAGCTTCTAAATACTTCACGGTATGGTGACTCAACCACTTCCCTGGGCAACCTGTTCCAATGCTTGACAATCCTTTCAGTAGAGAAAAATTTCCTATAGGTGTAGAAGAACATATTCCATCTCTATAGCCAGATTAAATAGCTGCCATTCAGTCTGCTGGGGTCAGCAGAGACAATGTGTTGTTAAAATGTATTAACATCCAGCTTAATCTTTAAAATCCAAATATATATAAAACCCCATTTTCTTGTAACATTTAAACCTCATTCTTTTGTCTTAAACATCAGGCTGGGAGTTACATTGCTTCAGACAAACCTTGAGGTCAGCAGGGGCATTCTTTGCAGGGTATTCTGAAATTTTGTTGATGAGGGGGAGAAAAGCCCAGCAAGACCCTAAAATTAGCTGACAGCAATCAGAAAACACTGTAAGAAACACCCTTTAAGAAGGCCTTTGACAGCCCGTCTATTATTCCTTCATATTTGGGCCAGGTCTTGTAGAGCAGGTGAAGCCCTGAAGAATTTACTTTCCGTGCAGGAAGATTTGTCAGACTTCTAAGTCAAATCCTTTACATTGCCAAGCAGAGTGAGCCAGGTCATGCAGAAATCTGTAACAGATTAGCTAGATGTAACATGCTGCTTAGAGAATTTTGTGTACAACTGGCTTTTTACTTGATCTGTGTTAAGAAGTTTCATTCTCTTGCAATTTAGCAACTGACAATAAGCTTTTAAAACCATTTCATTCTTCCATCCTTCCCCATAATATTATATGAACAAGTTTCCCTCATTTCAGATTTCACCTCCTATATGTCAGTAAAGAGAATGAGACTACATATGTCCCTGCATAAATCTGTTTAATTTCACAAAATATTCACTAAAAACATAAAATGTGAAGGACAAATCAGTGCTAACACTGAATGAATGTCTTACTGCATTTGAAATGTTGACTATTGTAAACTTTTGATGGTCTTATTCAGAATATTTACTTCTACTAAAATATTTCTGTGTGTATTATGGAAGAAAACCCAACATTTAAGTAGTCACACCTCAGAGAGGAATACGGTGAAGTATGGAAAACTTCCATCTTTGCAGCTGCTACTAGCTGACATGGCAGTAAGGCACACTGCTGTGAGGAGTTGTACATCTGCTTCCCTGTTTATGGCAATGAACCAGACTTTGTCTATAGTTCCAATTTCTTGTGCTGCTCACGTAGTGCAAAGGGATGTTAATATGCCCACAAATACCTCATAAAGAATTAATACTTTAGAAGGGGAAAAAAAAATCAGCACTCACCTAAGCACACCAGACTTGAGTTTCCTTCAAGTGGCTCCTTCTCCTGTTCCTATTATGTGATGAAGGGTGAATTTTGGAAATAGGGGTGCACTGCTACAACCAAATGGTCTATTCCAAAATTACAGTTTAGCACAACTTTGTAATTACTGTTATCCACAGAAGGGAGTGAAATACCTTTAAAATGGCTCTTAAGGATATTTTGAAGGGAGCCCTTGCATTTTTTTCCCTTGGGGAAAAAAAATTAACCCCAAAGCTTTGAAAAGGAAGAAGACAAAACCTTTGATCTTGATAATTTGCTATGGCTTGACCTTACAGCTCAGGGCAGAAGCATTGGCCTCTGATATCTTCAGAGCCTGAGATGGCTGCATGCCAAGCATGACCTCTGCAGTCCAAGCATAAGGACAGCTCTAAATAACACTGGCTACCAACAGCCCAAAGGGCAGCAGTGCAAGAACTAAGAATGAAGTCGGGCGAGCGGTAACATTGCCACACATTCTATTTTGGCAGCAAAGAGAGGTGTTGATTTTGAGAGTGCCATCTCCAAGTTGTCTCTTGAAATAATACAATCCTCTTGTTTCCTGCTGCACCAGTTTTAAGGTCACTTTGGTCTTCTGAGGCAGCATAAAGCTGCTGTAGCTCCATAGGGAGCTCCTCTTAGAGCAAAGCCTGACTGTCTGAGATGTTGTAGAAAGGAACATGCATCTCAGTAACCCTCTGAAAGTGCAGTATATACAAATAATCTTTGTGCCTGCAATTCTCTTCTGACCTGGATGCTAAGGCAATTTTTAATGAGGATTTGGCTCTGAGGGCATGTTTCCATGAAACACTTACAATCTTCCTTTCCAGTGCCCACAATAATACCTATGTGCACACAAATAATAATGTCCCGTGTACAAATATGCAGAGCCACATGCCAGTTCTTCAGCTTTCGAGCCCTTCATAGGGCTCCAGCAGAGAAGCATTAAAGAGGGGCAGGAGGGGAGCTAAGATGCTTTCGTCCAGTGCAAGGAGCACAGAAGAGCATATTGCAACACTTTGTCAGGCTGGATCTTTACTCTGGCACTGAAGAGAGAGCTATAGACTGACAGAAAGTGTTTATTACCCAGACATCAAGAAGGCAACAGTGAAAGGATCAAGGCCTGTTAAAGCAGGATACAGCTGTCCCCAGAGAACTTGATCCTGGCCAACAGGCTTTGGCAAGGAATGGCTCACATGCTATAGCTGTGCTTTTCTGTGGATGATTGCCTAAATCCCAGCTTAAAGTAGTTAATTGCTCTGCTCCCCCTCACATGATATCTCAGGCTGACAAGTGTAGGAGAGAGCGATGGAAAAGTAACTAAAAATTAGGTTTTATCTATGTTTTGAAACTCCTATTCTGTTTTTACTATGAAAAGACATATATAAGGGAATGGATGGACATCACCTCTTTCTTTCCTTAAGGTTCAAATAAGATTTTGGGAGATGGTGGGAGGATAAAAGAGCATGCTGACATGAGGAAGAGAGAACTGTAAAGCATAGATTTTTCATCCTAAAATTAAGGTGTCTAATGAGAATAAGAAGAGTACCAAGAGATCACGCAACATTTAAACAAATAAATGCCATTCACTTCCTTCTCAAAAACTGGCATTATTCGTGAGAAGAAATGAGTAATAACAAATAATTAAGGTAATGCTACAAGGTTTTTATTACAAGAAAAACAGAAAGAATGTCTCTATGCAGGAAAATACAACATCGAGAAAAATGAATGTTTGTCTCTTGGGGGAATGCAAAACATGAATAAAGAGAATCAAGAAATGGAAGTGTCCACATCAACAAAATAGACCATTATAGGGATAAAGCTAACTGGAAGTGTCCAAAAGGCAACTGGCTCTGTGCAGCTCAGTCACTTATTGGTGCAAAGTCTTTGTGACCAGAAAGCCCTTTGACATTGATGATTCTACTGGGCAGTGACAGTGACATCAAGTGGATACATTAGTGAATTAAACAACCGGGTTACTCTGATAAAGGAGGTACTGTATTTTAATATGATTTATCTGGAAAAGTGCTTTATACCATAAGACAGATTGAAAAGTGACCTGCCCTTTAAGGGTCTTTTTGTGTTCATATGTACTTCATCCCTTTCCTGCCTCTTCATAGGGAGAGTAGCTCCCACGTTATTCATTTGAACAGGGGAATGAAGGAATTTTCCAAAGAGACTGAGAGTGAAAAAATTAGGAACTTCATCCTTCCTGATACAAATAGCAACAGTTCATGAATGCAGAATTAGTTCAGGAAAACTCAGATGCATAAAGTATGGCTGCCCCAGGCTGTTTTAACTTCTTCACAACAATGCTGTAGTAGCTATTTAGTTACCCAGTAATGCCAAGCAACTGCTGATGACTTCATTATCCACAAAGTATGCATGCATGCGCCCCAAACAAGTCCACTGCAAATGTACACACATCATTAAATTTAGAGTAAGGGTCCAAAGCATTTTAAAACCACATTGGAACCCTTTAGTGACAAGACTTTTTCTTTCCTATGTGGGTAAAAATATTCAAATGCAAAACATTTGGCATAGCTTTATTCTAAGAAAAAAAACCCACGTCATTTTCACTCCCAAAGTGGTGGCAGGGGCTTTTTTATCTTCCTCTGCCAACACCCCTCTTTCGACTATATACTCCCATGTGACCAATACTCATGCTTCAGCGTAAGTGCCTGCCACTCACTGGGAATTTTCTTTATTAGGATATTTTATTAGAGGGTTTGTACTGCTTACTCAGCACTGCTGGAGTAATGCTTTGCAAGTGAAATCAACAATGGTCAAGAGTATAGTGGACTTTGTGGAATACTTGCACTCTCTTTTAGGAGTTAAAACCCGGCTTGTGTTTTGTCTTCACTTTTCATCACTGCAAGGAAGAACTAGTTGTTTTAAACTGAGATTAGCTGGTGACACAACCTTTGATGATATGGCCAAACAAAAGGTAGCCCAGATGTCAGTAAACTTCCCTTTGAACAGTCTCCATCACCTATAGCTTGCTACCACACAGACCATGTGTGAGGATCACTTTGAGCTAAGTGGATGCAAGTCTTGCATTAGACGAAGGTTTCCTTATGGTGCCCCCATGGGAGGTGTGGAAGCGTGGAGCAGCACTGCTGAGCATCAGCATCCTCCAGGTATTAAACAAACCTCTCTAGTGATTCTTGCCGTGCTCAGGTTTTACAGGGGAGTGAGGGTGATGTCCACTATCTCCATCTAATACCTACTAGAGTCATCATTAGGACAAGTTGAATTCTTTTGCACATGCTAAGGGGGTTTAGGACTTTATTCTTATGCTGAATCTTTTCTCCCCAGTGTTTCCAATGTACAAAGCAAGCTCCCCTTGGAAACTCACTGGAGAAGAGGTTTTCCCCACTTGCCCCATGCAATGAGGGTGGTTCCCAGCTTTGCTGCCTTTTCGGATGAGAGCACATAAAAAAGGAGATGAAAGCATCAAAGAAAGTAGGCTCTTCCCTCTTATTTTGTTCAGGGCCCTGACAGCTCTTTCCCTCAGCTTTCATCCTCAGAAACAGCATTCCCTTAGACTGTACATCTGCTGTAAAAGAACAAATGGCTTTGCCCTTCTCTATTGAGCACCTCACTGTACACCCTGTCTCCTCAGATGCCTGGGTTGCTCATCACAGAGGTGCCCAGCCTTTGCTGAAGCAAAGTGACTATGCTGAAAATCAATAGCAGAGCTAAGCATAGTAATACCCTCTCTGTGTTTCAGCTTCCAAGAGCAATCATCTTTCATTCTTCAATAAATGCCAAGAGGAAATGAAAACCATATTTTCTTAAATAAATCCTTTATAGCTTATTGTGACTGTAACTTTGCTGAAGACGCATAGGTGAAAATGGGAGTTAATTTACTTCATCTCTTCAGCAAAATTTTAGGAGAAGCTTATAGTACCTTATATCTTACTGCAACCACTACATTGTAAAGCGATTATTTTTGAAAGGGTATGGAGAAGAATAGTATGCCAATACTGCTGTAAGTAAACCTGAGATTACCTTCTGAGCATTTAAGGTTTCTGAAAAAGAAAAAAGGAAAAAAAAAAGGAGAAATTCTCTATTTCCTTTTGTAGAACTGTAAACCATTTGCTTGAATCCTTTAAAGACTGCTGCTAACTTTACCCAATTCAAATCTAGATGGACCAACTTTCTTCCGTTCTAATATACTCAGGCAACGAAAATGTTGAAAAGCCAAAACACTTATATAGCTTTAGTATAACTGAAGAATAATTAGTATGTAGGTAAATACTAATTCTAAAAAGTGTGCTAATGCAATGTAAACTTGCATGAGATCTGCATTTTGTAGTACAGATTTCGTGTCAATGTCAAAGTAAGAGTAATACCTAACAATTAGAGTTTGTGATGTTGTCACTAGGGGGAAAGGATTTCATTGCATGTCTACAGGGATTGTCTTATCAGGCCATTTGGATGCAAGATTGTGATGGTAAAACTGTTCCACTGCATGTCTAGACCCTATGACTATTGCATTACAATGCTGTTAGGGTGCTGGGGCAGAAAGATTTTACTACAATCATTCTGAAGCTAATACGTCCACATAGGATGATCTTAGTGCAGCTTGTTTTCTCAATATTAAAAAAACTCCAAACAAACAGATAAAAAGAACCGAAAAACCAAAAGCAATAATGAAGGCTGCTAATTTAAACAATATTGAAGGCTTAGGAAGAGCGCTCCATTTTAGTAAGGCACGCATAAGCTCAGACTCTTCCATATTATTATAGCATCAATTGATTTGGGAGACAACAGGATGGGATGCGATGCATACAGTTGGAATGGAGAATCCTAGTTTGCAAGATATTCTAAATCTTCTGGTTTTGAGATATTTTGGCATTTGAACTTAGGCAGCTCTACTATTCCTAGAGCTCCTGGAGGGAATATCATACATAGCCTTGAAATCTTTCTCAGATGTCAAATGTTAAATCGTTCCTATTAGCTGCTTTAAGGCTCTATTGATATAAGAGTTAAAGTTGACTGGTGGGGTCACAAACCCTTTCAGAATATCTAATACAATTGTATTTACATTTTTAAAGATAAAAAATGTGAAGTTAAAGTATGTATCATCCCTGCCTTAAAGCCTTAACTCTGCCCCCAGACCTAAGAGCAGTACAGCTAATGGGAATGTGTATGTATGCTGCAGCAACGGCACGTGTTTGACATGCCATCCCCTTGGCAACCCCTTGTCTCATTTATCTTCTTGAATGCTCAGCTAACCTTCTCTATGTTATAGGCAGCTGCTCTGATTGGCACAGATGTTAATTAAACTAGGTAGTAACAGTACACACACTGAAAAGACAGCCCTTGGAGCTAAACAAGATCCCAGTCCCCGCCATCCCACTGCTGTGCTCATTTATGTGCATTGTGCAAGGAGTGAAGCAAAATAATCTTATCCATGTTCCCGAGATACATAACAGCCTATAACATACCTGATGATGGCAGAAGCAGCAACAGGGCAAGCATCAACTGGTTGCAATAGGTAGGAAACGGAGGGTACAGGATAGTGGGAGACATGGATGAAGTACTGCTGACCACTAATCCTGACCTAAATTCAATCTCTATTTTCTCAGCACATGGTTAGCAATTTTCTTTTTCCTCATTTGAGCACTGCATCCTGTGATGTTCCATATTGCCAAGATCAGTATTTTTCAGGGTGAAATATGGCATGAGGATGAAGATGAAATTAAAACTAAAAGAGATAGATTAATATGTACTTCAACTCTATTGTTTCTTCTTAAACTTTGCAACTGATATTCTGGAAGGGTTTAAAGTATTTCTCTCCTAGAACTTTTCCCAGTGACTTTCCCTGTTGATAAAGAAATTCACAATTGTAAAGCCATCAAAACTGTGAGAAAGTCAAATCAGGAAGTTTCCTCTGTTAATCCCATTGCCATTCTACCGTAACACCCATTCACAGAACGCTGCAAAGGGTGGTGCTGATACACAAAGCTAGCTAGACATAGTGCTATTTAAAGCCATATGCTTCAACACCAGTAAATTTCTGTCCCATGCTCTAACCTGTAGTCACTGGTCTTCCTGCACCTATTTAAATGGCTCTTTTAACTGGATCACCTTGCATCCAGCTGTGTTGCAGATGCAACCTGAACCTTGAATTTTGAAAATCACAGGAAGTCAATGAAGACTGGGTACTAAATAAGAGTGATCAAAACCAGGTTATATCAATTTTGGATCCATCACTAAACTTCAAACATTCGTGGCAAAGAGAAAAATTATTCTTGGATGTCACCTATTGCTTTGAGGATGCCATGAGAATTCCTCCCTAAAATGGTTCATTGGACCATTTTTACTTCAGATCTGAATAAGCACAAAGATTTTTTGGAACTGAGAAAATCTGTGGATTGTGCATTTCAATAAAAATTATTTGCTGTGAGAAGGGGAATATATTTGATATAATTTTCACAAACTCTTTTAGAATCACTGGGTTCCAGATAAGGTCAAAAGTAAGATCAGAAACTGGTGTATTGTTGAGGCTTAAACAGATACTCCAAGTCTGAGAATGTCTGGAGCAGACCTGTCTGCAATCAAAGCTGTATACTGCTTTGTGAGAAATGAGCAGAGATTCTCCACACTCAAGAAATTACCAGCTGACAATTCTGCAGCTGCCAGTCAGCCTTCCTTCTCATCAGTTCTCTCACTCAGTTCTGCAGGGTACCACAGAGCCAAAAGTGCTCTTCCCATGATGTGCAACCTGAATATTTAAGGCTGTTAAAGGTCTCAGAGGATGTTACCAGGCTCAAGTCATTACTACTACCCACAGCCAACATGCTGCTTAAGAACTTTATGCTCTGTTTGTCTTAATCCTACTTGCTGCTGCAGTTAGATGTGGTGTGCTTCCCCTTTCCTTCTCCTACCAGTTGTAATTTCAAATACATCAGAATACGACCCAGTTTTATTGCAATGGTGCACTGTTTGCTGCACACATTGGAGGTAGGAAGCTCCTCTAAGCTCCCTGTCTTTTTGAATCCTAGGAATCGTGGTTAGTTTCAGGCATCCTGTACCAAGCTCTTATGAGCTGAACTTTTGGCAAAGTAGAGATACACTACTGCCATCACAGTATTCAAAGTAAATGTTTGGTTCTGTATGCCACTGGAAAGCCTGCTCTTGAAGTACAAACATTATATAGGTAGAAATGAATATCAGATTCTTCTATTTTGAAACGTTAATTAAAAAAGAAGCGTTCTACCCACCAGAAACACCATTTTGCCAAGACATTTCTGATCAATAACCCTGCTCTTGTTCTATTACTGTTTAGTGTATTATCATACATTTTCTGTAGCTGGTGAAACTGTTCACTTTAATTTCATGTTTTCATATTATGAGAACAAAATGCAGAAGAAAAAATGAAGACACTATGTAAGAGGTGAAGCAAACACCAAAGCCCAGTCTGTACATATCAGAACTTCATAACTAATAAATTTCAGCTCCACTGGTAAAGAGCTTAAATCACATCTCTATTTAGTTGCCAGAAAAATCTCAGTATTCTTGTATTAAGTATTATATACACATATATTTTATGTTATTTTACTGAGTGGGTTCCAAAACCAGACCATCAGCTCTAAGAAATACTTGTTAATACCTCCATCATATGACAGCATTTGGTTGAAATATTTGCCTGCTATATAGTTCAGAGTACCTTCTTTTTTCCAGGCAACAGCTAAAAATTTTACTACAGTATTAAGAAATTTTAATCATTGTTAAAAGGTTCCCTAATGACTGTAATAAAGGACAATATTTTATTGATGTCAGCAACTAGCAGTTGACTTATGAGGCAGTACTTTTGAATCTTCAGGATTGCTGTGTTCTTCTACATCTTTGCTTCAATCCTTAGAGAAGAACCTTTTGATGAATCTCAGCTGTGACTTAATAGGTTTAGTAATAGTGCTGAAGTAGTTAGTGCTGAAGTTAGTCAATGAAGTGCTCTCTCTCCCAGTGCATGTTCAATTTTTCATTCTCATCTTCATTTACACTGGGACAGCTCTCTATGAAGCTATTCAATGGCTCTCCTAGGCTGAAAATGCAAAGTCTCATTTTTCATTCTGCAGTTATTTTCCCAAATCATCAGCAGAAGGTCCAAAATACGATTCACAGGTAAAGAAGACATTCCAGGCTTGAATGCCCAGTCCATTTGATTGACATCTACTTTAGTAACAAATTCAAGCATCACTTTGTTGCCATCCAATGCTCTTTCCTTAGTATCTGCAGAAGTGTCTACGATGATCTACCAGAACATCCTGGAAGACTACAAGGAGAGAGGTAGAAAGTCTTTGAAAAACTGCAAAAAGTTAGAATCAAATAAACTATTTATTCCTGAATACACCCGCACCGTACAGAAGTGAGTTGTGGCTGTATTTACCTTTCTGATTTACTTTATGACCTTGGCCAAGTCACTCATCCTTTTTGTCCCTTTGCTTCTGTATCTGCATTGTGGAAATAATACATTTTCTGTTTTACATGGTTCTTCTGAGGTTTATTTAGTGTTACTAAGACATTATGCTTCACAAAATAGTCAAATTATTATAACAAATATGGCAATCCAGAATGACCATTGAAAATGACAAATTCAGAACTAGCTCTTACATCAATTCTTATTTCTGCCACCACAATCCCAGCCATCTATCTGGTAGAAAAAGATCTTGAAGAGTTGTATTATCAGGGAAAGGCAGAACTATCAAAGACCCAGGGCTTCTCTGGCCTCTAAATGCTATTTCAGGAACATAAAGGTGAAACAGATGCACGGCTGTAGCAACCCTCATTAACTGCACAAGAGGGAATTAACAGTTAGGGAGAACGTCTCATGCATTCACTGGCTTCCTTGGCTGGGCTGGTTGCTGCACAGCAGAGCACAGCCCACTTAAAATAATACTGCCCTCTCATGATACTCCTTGCAGAATGCTGCAATCCCCTTAGTTTTGATTACTTCACTGCTTCCCCTGGTCGAAACCAAGTTTGGAGCCATGCCTTGCACATGGAAGGCAAAAGATGGAAAGGACAGTAGGCATGAAGGTTTCCTACCCAGACTTCCAGCGGTTCCTTGCAGTTTATTAGTGGACCTCCCAAGTCGTTGCAGAGATTAGGAGACTGCAAATGAAAAGGAGCAATTAATTAATCCCATGTAAGATGCTAGACTCAATCTGGGGAAACGAAGAGGACAACAACCCACGAGGTCAGAATCTTGCCTTAATGAGCCTTTCTGGCTTCAAATCCTGTGGCTATTCAATTAGGCATAAGACCTCATCATGTGCCAATAGGCCTTTTGCTGCTGTCTCCTGTGCCATAGCTTGGCATTGCCAAGCCACAGACCTTGCCCTGGAAGTCCTTCGTTAAACGCTGGGCAGTTGGGCTGCTCTGGATCTCAGCCCTGAAATGAGGGCAAGCGAGTGACAGCCCAGCACAACTACAGCCACTCTTCACTTTCGTCTTGCCTTTGAGGGCATTTTGTTTTGTCATCTTAAATTACAGTAAAATTGCAGGCAGATGGGTAAACCCAAAGGCCCATGTTTTTCGCTGGCTTCTGCCATTCACAGAGTTTTCTCTCATTGAATCTCATATACACATTAAAAAAATGCTTAAACACTGCAATGGTCAACTGAAGAGGGGGAATCTTTCGTTTAAATAAACCCAGCTATTTTCTTTTACATCTATTTGTTTTTTAACCCACCTCACAAACCTCCTTCCTTTTTAAGTGATTAATTTTCCATGCAAAGATGCTAACACCAGAACAGTGTGAAAAATAAGTATCAGAAAAGAGCAAGCAAAAGGGAATGTGTCACATACTGACTACAGGGAAACAGTGCAAAACATCTAATCACAGCAGTGCCAGGAAACTTGAACCTGTCCAAAAGGATCCAGTGCTCTCGATGTTTAATTGCTGTTGATGGCTGCTGGTCAGTCATGCATGACAATGTGTGTGTCACGCTGTTTCCTGCCTATGTTCATTCCTGTCAGCCTTCACTCCAGGTGACGAGTTCTGCTTCTCTGACCAGGGGATAGAAAGAGAGGAAAAAACACATAAGAAACGAGCCCTCACAGACACAAAGCAACATGTACCCAAATAACCCAAGCCACAGGAACAGAGCACCAAAAACAGACAGGAAAGGTCCAGCTTCTATCACAACCTCTCTACCCTTCCTTATTTATGCTTTAAAAAAAAAGAGAGAAAATGTAGCATCTGCGACTGACAGTATTCCAACTGGCAAGACTCAAGTCTCCTGTTTGCTTGATTATATGTTTGAACACATGCTCGGGGCTGCATGGAGCAATTTGAATTACAATTGGGTAGCAATGAACATTATCGTTTTGGGTGAACTGGAGCTTTAAAAACCTCTTCCTTGAGCTAATAAGAAAGAGATAGTGGGAAATGTAGGAGACATGACTTAAAAGGTCTAGAAATTATATAACAGCTTTCCAGCTTTTCATAAAGTGACTGTTTAATGGTTTATGTATCTGGGCCCAGATTCAGCAAAGCACTTAAACATGCATTTCACTTTAAGTATGTGAATGATCTCATCCTTATTCAGCAAAATACTTAAAGAAATGCTTAATTTTAAGCCTATGCTTAGCTGCTTTGTTGTTCTGGGACCTCATCACACTTTTCAACATCCTGGTATATGTCTGTAATACAATTAGAAGGAGTGCTCCTCTTTTACCTCCCCCACCACTGTCATCTTTTCAAAACAAAGATCATTATTTCACCATTGTTTTACTTCATTCTGCTTCAGGCAAAACTGATGCCTGAGAGTCAATACATTGCTGAAGCATCCAGGATGTATCTGCCCATTCACATTCCACTTCCAATCCACCCGTGGCCTAAGTCAAGGCAAGTCCTGCCACTGTCTTCAGCAGGACCCAGCTCAGGTGTTCAATTGGTACAGTGCTCTGAATCTGTTGCAGCAATATATAAGCCGAGTTGTGTAAGAATGGAAAAGCCAGTGCAGGGGAGAGATTTTTCTGCAACAAAAGCATAGTAACAAGGCTTTAGCTGCTTCAGAACTGGTCTGAGTTTAGCTGCAGTCAGGATGCTTTGAGGAAGGAACTACAACATCATTTCTGGACCACCACATTTTAAGCAAATAGCATATGATGTTAGTTTGTTTTGATGATGTAATTGTTTATGGTAATTTTGTTATTCTGTTTGTGTACTGCCTTCATTCATCTAAGTTGGAAGCGAAGGTAGAATACAAAGCAGGGAAAAGAGGTTGTTCCACACGATGATTCTGGCTCATTTGAAGATGCTCCTGTTGCAATTGCCACCCTTTCCCGTCTCCATATCCACACACATCAGTGAGAATCAGGAAGGCAGTTCAGTTTCATTGATGATAAAGATTATGAAAATAATAATGTTTAAACAGTAATATGTACGTACACATTGAGATATGTTGTCTGAGAGGGTCACTTTATCTTTCCTGAATTGGCTTCTCTTAGTTTTAATATTTGGAGCAACATGACATCTTAACAACACTGCAAAGAGTCTATGGGTTTTAAAATTATTATTGCTACTACTATTGAAGAGATGATATAGAATAAAAGAGTAATAGGTGCACAAGGAAGAATAACTCTACCTAATTTATGTTATTTAATGTGTGCTCATTTTTTTTTTTTGCTACAGATTGAAAAGCAGTAGCAAAATAACTACATAAAGAAGTCCTGAGGTACAGCCAAGTGTCACATTATCTATGCTTGGAAGTCAAGGGAAAAAATACTATTTAATACCTTGCTCTTTTTAGGCATATACTGTTACAGAAAAGAAGTCACAAAACCTCATAAAAACTGCAATATGAATAAGACAAATGTGCTCACAGGGGCTGAGAAGCTCATTCCTAGCATGGAAACATATCATGGAAGTTTAGTCCATGAAGCTCAGGTTTTGAATGCATTATGGATTCTGAAGAACAGCTCAGACCAAAATGCTATACAAGCTAGCACTGAAGAACTTTGTCACACATACATCCTTTTCTTTCTCTTCCACTGGGGTATTGATGATTTAAAGCATTATAACAGCATTGTTCCTAGTTATGGTGATTTTTAGAAAACAGGAACTTTGAAAAGAAGAATTTGGTCCTGAATAAGACAGCCAAAAAAGCTCATGCAAAATTAATAAGCAGCCTTTCTTTCATTCTAAATGCAAACAAAGCCCAAACGCTGGAATAAATACATTTGGTATACAGACAGAATTGTCATAAACCAGCCATGCATATCCATATCCTTTGCAACCATTAGCCATACACCGTATTGAATATAATGTTTCCTAAGATCACTGGTGGCCTCAGCATTAATCTGAATTCTATGTTTCTACTGTCAAGTTTAAATTACAGATCTGTTCACAAACTCATTAGAAAAGGCAGCACTCTATTCTGTGATTTGCCCTTCTTGATTTCCCAGTTTTTACCCCCCAAAATGCTCTTGCAAGAGACTGATCTCTATGATGTGGCAATGTGCCAGATTTATTTTTGGGAAGTGTTGGGGAAAAAAACAGAAATATCTTCGTCTAATCCATAATTCTAACATAAAGTGGATATTTCATACTATATATTTATAACTACTACATTCCACATTTATATATTTATATATATTTTATGTGAAGAGATGAAAGCTCTTAATACCAGGGGGCAAGTATAATCTGTCCAGAGGAAAGCACAGTACGGCCAGATGAAATGATAGCTCTCCCACACTGCTCTGTCATTGCAACTAAGACCTGACATGAAAGCCTTAAGGGTGTGGTAAAAAGGTCTGCCCTCCAGTGCGCTGAACAGAAACTTCAGCATCCTTGCTTATCCGTTTTTGGTATAAAAACTGACAGATGTGTCAAAGGTGTGGGAGTTTTGTGAATAAGTAATAAGTCCTGACAAGCTGGACCTTATCATTCCCTTCAGCCTAAGGTGAGGAAGGAGCCTGGGGTAATAGCGGAGGCAACTGAAAAGCCCTGGATGGGACTTGTGGGATGGCTTGCCTCATTCATCTGTGCTCTTGCTGGTACAAAATGGATCTGATGACAAATTTGATCAAGTTCATGCCTGGTGTAATTTCAGAGAGGTCAGTGGTGTTACACCAGGGAAAGCATCGGTCCCTGGTGTTTATTTAGGGAAGACGACAGAGGCTTTGGAATAAGAGCAGTGCACTGAGCCATGAGCTTCCTTACCCTCAGCAGAAAGCTACAGATGTTTCACAAGAAGGACAGTGTTTATCAGAATAATGTGCAAGTACTTTGTCAGAACCCATGCTTCAGCATGGCACACAGAGGCAGGAAGGTGCAATCGGTGCCCTCAGCCACTTTGACCCTTAGATGCCTTGCCTAACACTGCCAGATCGACCTGAAATCTCTTTCAAAAAAAAAAAACCACCAAAAAGCAAGATTCTTGTCTTTGCAAAGGGATATCTGGGTCATATAACAGGAGATTTATGTTTAAGTGGAAGAAAAGAAGATTGTAATATATTTATATGTGAAGCAAAGGGTTTGCCTTTCTGCAGGGATAGCAAAGCTTATATCTGAAATACACATACTTGCAAAGATCACCAGCACAATAGAAAACATGCATGCGATATTTTGTAAAGCAGGACTTCCACATGGAAGGGAGCACAGCTGAATGAGAACACAGAAATAGTTTTACATTTTTACCAGTAAATACTCATGCCATCAGTAGATGATTTTCATAAGAAGCTTTCATCAGAAGGAAATAAACCAATATGGAAATGGCAACAGCTGAGATACTTAAGAACATGATTAGCTCTCAAACTTGAAAAAAATAAAACCCAATCCTGTTTGGGAAATGATAATGCGACTTAATAGATTCACTTACATATATATTTTTCTAACTTAGATGTGCAATCAGCCAGGGAAATCTAAAATAACATTCCAGATAATGGGAAAAAGATAAAAAGATCAGGTTAAAATGCTGTCATAAATGCAACTTATGTAGGCCAAATAGACAAAGAAGAGAAAAGGGTATGGTGTAAGCTATGCGCTGTGCAACGCTGTTGAGTCTGCAGGTGATGGACAGAAGGAAGACACACCTCAGGGACAGAGGAAAACTGGGATGTGTGGCAAGCACATCAGAAGCAGTAGCAAGCACAGCAGAAGAGTGAGGGGTGTCTGCAGGAATGGCATGGCAACAAAAGACATCTGTGGAAAAAGTCAGGTGAAGGTCAGAGGCATGAGCCAGGCATCACAGGGAAAAACACAGGGCTTATTTTCCTGAATGCAAGAAAGCTGGAAATGGGGCCTGGCAAGGGTGTGGAGATGCAGACTACATGCGATGGGGCACAGAGATCTGACATACCCCTCGATTTGGCCAGACAAGTGCTGGCACACAGGTTTGGGCTGGGGGTCACAGTCTTTTCCACATTTTCCAGACTTGTTCTAACTACTGCCCCCCTCTTTACTTATTAAAATGCTTCAGTGCTGTCTTCCCTCAGTTTTCTTTTTCCTCCTAAGGCCTGAAATGCAATGCCTGCTATGAACACTGTCTTCTTTTGACATTTTCACTCCCTGATAATGCTGCGAGCTAGCCTTGAATTTTAAAGAGTGGCAATGCATGCACACACTCAAGCACTCCGAGGCTGTCATTCTCATCAAACATCTGGAAGTCTGTTTGCCAGAGCGCTGCCACCAAATGCTACTGCTCATCCAGGCAGAATTGTGCTTCCCCTACAGGGTAAGCAAGAGGAGCTCAAGAGCAGATTTACAGCTGTTGATGTGGCAGCACTGAAGTCTCATGCTGCAGCTCAGAGCTCCTTATTTACGGCTTTAGCCCTCAGAGGAGTTTGGGTAGAGTTTTGTGGACATCCAAAGCCTTCTTGCAGCCTGAAGAGTCCTTCCTGTTCCTTTTACTTCTAACTTCTTTACTATGCAACCCCTCATAACTCAGGCCAAACACAGATGGCCATAATTCCCTCATTAGACTCTGAAGACAGCATCAGCCTTGGTACTGAGACCTTGCTATGTGAAGCACCACAAGATTTCATCTTTTCAGGCCAGGGGAAGAAGAGATGGAGGATCAGACTTCAAAGCACTTAAGTACCTAAATTCCATCCTCTCTCTTTAGAACCCCCTGGCCTGAAGTAAATTCTGTCTGCTTCAGGCACAACACATAAAGCTGGTAATAAAGATTGTCTTATCTTAGCTCAGACCATAAGAATAAGTCCTGTTCCCCTGTCCTTCTTCCGCCACCAAAAAAAAAATCACCAGGGAAATTGGTTGGGTAGTGAGCAGGAGGCATTAAGGCTGTGACATAAAAGAATGAGGAAAGATATGAGTAGAGAAGAGAGAGAAACGGACTTTATTCAGTCCAAAAAGATGTTTCTATTAACTTCTGCACAGTAAATGGAAAAGCAGAGGAAGAGCAATGGGAAATTAACTGCACCTAGGCAACGTAACAGCAAGCCACCTGCAGAGGCAGAGAAGAACAGTAAATGAAAAACAAAAAGCCATTTCTGAACTTCCCACATCATCAGGCTCAACATCCAGGAATCCCAATGCAAACCCCAGACACGGCTGTTACCTTCTTAGCCAAAATCGTTGAACCAAAAATGTACATCCTGACTAAGACATTCGCATGCAAGTGTGCAGATCAGAAATACCTGATTTCCAAAGGATTTTCCCCAAAAGGAGTAGAGCTTGCACACCAGGACACAGGGAGGCATTTGATAGCACAGCATGGAAGAGGGAACTGACTATTCTGTCCCTATTAGGACAGCTGGAAGTTACAGTAAATAGGCTATTGAGAACAATGGGTTGGAGCCAATGGAAAGGAAACTTCCAAACATTTCAATTTAAAGGTCTCTCAGCTATAGAAAATTATTGCTGTGGGGCTTTGTTTCAGGTCAGAGCACTGGAGAGAGTGTGTTTAGAAAGTATGACAGTCCATTTAACAAGCATCCCTCAGCCATAGGCACAGATTCCTTCATCAAATGATTGGTTGTGTGTGCATGTAAACTTATCCAACTTGTAGGAAAAACACTACTAAAAGGTGAAGACCGTTTAGTGCTGTTTGAATGGAAAAGCTCCACACAGGCATCTTCTCATAGGAAAAAATGCTCGGAATAAGGAGGAGTGTTTAGTAACTGCTGTGCATCTACTAAATGGCAGCAGTTACTGCCATATTTCAGGGTAGGTTTTCTGACACACTATTGAGAAGTACAGTGATTTCAGTCTTGATGACAGAACAAATGAAACACAACACATTAACAATATTATCTTAACTGCTGAACAGCTAGAATACAATGAAGAATCTAGATTTCCCCCCCCCCCCCCCAAAACATTTATAAACTGCTTTAGTACTCCAGTTACACTTTTCTCTTCAAGAAAAAAAACACAAACAAAATCAGCCACCCAAATAATCCTAAGCAAGCGAAAAAGCACAGAATACATCAATATCTTGTCTGAATTTGGATAGTCCCACGGTCTGCCTTAGGAGTCAACATATAAACAAAAGAAGGTTAAGCTGTAATTTTTGTAAAGCCCAAGAAAAATGCAGCCCTGAAAACTGTTCACTATGGTTCACTTGAACAGAGGCATCATTTCAAGGAAGGCTGAATAACTCATTGCAGATGTAGAGAACCATTGGGTTAGAGAAAGTGTCCCCCTGTATTTGTGATGTACTTAATCTATCTGAAAGGGTCCAAAATAAAACTCAAGAAAAAGAGGCAAAGAGCAATGTTATTACATTTTGCTTTTACAACTTTATCTATCACAGCTTATTTGCACCCTTACAAAGAGGAGGAGGAGTAAGGTCTAAGAATAGTGAGCTAAGAGTTCATTGGCAGATTCAGCACTTGTTAAGTTTACATCCATTGTACTGCATCATCTTGCATTTATGCCTTGCTTTCTAATTTTTTTGTGTCCCTGCCCATAGCAGGGAGCTGAACTGGATGATCTTTCCAACCTAAACCGTTCTATGATTCTAATATCACATACATCCTGTCATGTATGTCCTGCCTCAGGTTTCACACTTGAATCATTGTACCTGGAGATTCAAGGTAGAGGCCTAGGTGTCAAAGCGCCTTCTCCTTTTAAGCTCAAGAATGAATCACTTTGGATACTTGATTACCCAAGAGCAGAAAGACTTATATGGGAATTAGTTGCCGTCAGCAGATGATCGGCTTATTCTACAAGTCTTGTAATTTTATCTTGCTTGGAAAGAATAGGATTTAGAGGGAGCCTAATCATTCCTGGTTTATAATTGTGAGAGTAGGCTATCTCAGCTGACAGGAGCACTGTTCATAAAGAGGTTTGAAGACTACCTGCGGCAGCTTAGGCTTTTGAACACAGAAGAACAGCAGTTTTGAGATACTAAAGAATTAACGGTTTATTTCCCAGTCTTCTTCATATATATATCAAAACTGTCCTATTGTAATGTGTGACTGTAGCAGGTATGAAGTATAACACTACTGGGAAAATAGGTAATGAAGACTTACCAGCACCCTGGTTTGGAGGTACAGCAGCCAGGGAGGTGATGAAAAAGGTTTGGTTAAGCATAATAGATCAAATCTGAAAATACAGGAAATAGTCAAGAATAGAATAGAAATTTTGAGCAAGAAAAATCTCATTTATGTCTCTAAATAAGTCTTTGCAGAGTGAATAAAATAGGGTGGTGAATGGCTTCATTCCCAAAGTGAAACAGATACACACTAACCCACCTTTTAGACATTCCTTAGAGGCAGAGGTCTAGTGGGTACAAGGGCATGAACAGTAAATTAGAAAGATCTTTATTTGCATCTTTCATTAGTTTTATTGCAAACTATTCAGTTGTTTCTCTGTTACCTGGAGAACATAAAAAATCTCATTCATTCCTTATGAAAAGAATTTCACACAGCCTACAGACAGTGGTGGTTTGGGTCTATTGCATCCTGCATGGCCAGCTATCTGCTACCTTCTGTTTCGGGATCCTCCCATGTAATCACAAAACGATTCATGTGCCAAAACCTCATATGCATCTGGACCAGGGTGCAGATTCACCACTTGCAGGTTAGAATCCTCTGCTTCTCTTTCATTTATGTTTTTTTTCTTCCTAGAATGACATTTTATGAGTACTTCACCATTTGTAATGTCTGCTTTTTCTCCCAGCTTAACCATCCTCACTATTTTCACGTGTTTACATGCTAAGGTGGTGACAGCTGATCTATTTTTTATTATATTTGCTTTTCTTTTGTTGCACACCCTTCATCTACTTTGAAAGAAGACATCAAGTTAAAAAAAAATCAAAGTAGTACCAAAAAGGAGGAAAAGATTGAATGCAACAAGATTTTACTTTTAATCAGTTTTGTTCTAATTTCAGCTGGCCCAACAGTTTTATTTTTTGGTACATAAAAGAAGTGTCCTTCATACTGATTTAATGAAAACAGTCATTTTGCTGAGGGTGTGAGTATGTATCATTCAGTCAGAATCGGAATATGCCCAGCTGAGGGTTTTTTTGAGCTCAATATGCCCTCTGGTTTGTTTCCTTCAGTTTTAAAAATTGCAGCAACTAAATCTGTTGCTTTTTCCAATTCAAACATAATTCTTTTTTTTTTTTTCATAGTCAAGTCATTTGTTTCTGCTTTAAGTTACTTCTCTTGAGGCATTTCTCTGAAGGTATTTCTTTTTCTCCCTTTTCAGCCTGTACCCATACCTATTCATCCAATATATCATACAAACTGGTTTGCTTTGAACCTCCCCTTTTGTCAGCTACAATACTGTGGAAGGCACCGATTTGTAGGCTTGGAACAGGAGAGACAATACATGCCTGGGTCACTAGTAATTAAGGAATGTCAGTGGTCAAGAAGGAGAAAATTCAACTCAAGCCAAACCGAAGCACTTTGATATTTTACTGCTGCATCCTTTTAGGCCTCTCTCAGCTTATAAATATTAATTTAAAGAATACCAACAAGGACAGTAAACGGATTTAGGCATAAAACTTCCTGTCAGCAGTGATTTGTGCCCAATAAAAGGAGAGCTGGATAGAGAAAGCCTGCTTCACTATGTTTATGATAGACAGTGAAAGACCACCATCAAAATAAAAAGTAGTAGTCTTTTGTATTGTGATCTTCTATCCTAATGAGCATCATACTGGTACTGTGTTCTTCTCTTTCATAAGCATGATTAACTCACTAAGGGAAAGGTCTGGGGAGGACCAACACTGGCAGTGAGCTCTGCACAGTCATCATCTTGGGAAGGGAACTTTCATATCAATGACACTTTGTAGTGGACTCTGTGATGGAAGAAGAAGACAAAAGGTCATCCCTTTCCCTCCTAATGCCCAACCTGAAATTCGAAAAGCAGTCAGAAGGCCCTGTGAGAATGCCTTTAAACTGTGGCTACATTAATAACCTTCTCCTGGCCTCCTTTTGGTAACAGTGCCAGATACATTCACTCCAAACTATATCTATTTCATTCTTTGATAGACAGTAGAATAAATTTTGTTTCTTCATTTCTCTAAATGACTGGTAAGTGATGCTTACTAAACATAACATTTTAAATTAACTCAACTTAAAACTTTATCCGTACATAAGTAATGAAGCCCAGATATAGACATTCATGCTTTCTGCAAGTTTAGTCATGGTCTCTGTAATAAACACTTGGCTCATGCTCTGTCTCTGTATCTAGATCCACAAGCAAACATGCACCCCATATCTGACAGCTATATATAATGTTTGACCAATTTTTTATTTAACCCCACACTCCATTGACTGCTAGAACCACACTGGATATTGTTACATGGTACCATGTCCTTTTAGTTTGCCTTGCTCATCTCAGGCTTCAGGTTTAACATTTTAAAAAGGTCAATTTAAAGATGATTGATAACAACTTCTCTGTGAATGTCTAGATTTCTAATGGTCTTAGTAAGCCATGATGATTATTTAGACCTTGGGCAGAAGTTGCACACAAAATGTCTGTCCCCGCTTTGGATAAAAGATCTTTCTATGAAGGGCCTTCCTCCTACAAAAGCTGGTATCTACCACTCTTTGGTTCATTATCAAGGCTGAGCCCATGGAAGATCAATGGGGAGAAAGTACTGCTTATGAAAACCTTTCAAGTGAAGGGTAGGAGGTGGAGGGAAAGGGAACATATATGTGGGGAAATACCCTTCTGAAAAAATGCTGAAAGACAGAGCTACGCTTTGTCGGTGGAATTAACATGAAGCAGAGGCCCTTAGAGAGGATCATTCTGAAAAGAAATGAAAAATACATAAAACTTTGTTTAATTTATGGAATTTATAGGCTGCTGACCAGTAAGTATAAAGTTATGTTCCCCTGGTCCTCACTATCACTCATGTATTACTTGTCAGTAGATGTGGTGCACTCAGAACATAACAGCTATGGTAATATTTCTGTTCCCACTGCAGCTTTACTACACCCATGAAACTCTGTAATCTTTAAATTCCCTCACTGTTAACATCTGCTGAAACATTATTGGTCCCAGCATAGCCAAGCTGCTCTGAAATGACATTTAGCAGAGTAGTTAATGTTAACAGTATAATTCTAGAAGCAACCATGTTTTAAAAAGCCTTTATAAGTGGTGCGGTGGTTTGTGCTTCCCTTTGCTTTCACTCCTTCCCTGCTTCTCTGCTTTACTGTCATCACCTCACATGAAGGCCAGAATTCATGTCTGAGCAGCACTTTGTCTTCTGTTTTGAATAAAACATTGTAAAGTTTCCTTCTGAAAACCTTTTTTTGTCCTAATTACAGCATCAAATTTTAAAAGTTCAAGGGGTTGAAGTTGGGAATTGATAAAGCTTTAATAAAATTAGTATCTTCTATCACCCATGTAGGATGTTTTTCATGACATAGCATACAAGCAAGATAAATTGGTTGCCATTATTAATGATGATACCTCAGTATATTCATTTGCAGCTCATGAGTTCAGAGCTTTGCTTTTATAAGGAGATGTTGAGAATTTAACTTAATCCCTGAATGTTGTAAACATGTAAATATTACTCCAAAAATTAAAATGCAAACACAGGATGGTATCTGCAATTGTGCTATGGATTTTTTGGTGCTTTATAATGTCATGCACTTTAAAATATGTATGTATGGCTACATAATAAAGCTTTACTCACAGATACTCAGCAAAATAGCCACATTTCTTAGAAAAAACACCCCTACATGTGTTTTCCTAAGAAAATTAAGCCGAAAACTTCCTCTTTTATTCCAGTGAATGAAAAAAACCCCACCATTTGGCAGTTACCCCTTCAGCTAGCAGTGCTCTCTTGAAAAGCAGCTTTGAAACACACACATTCTAGTACTGAAAGATGACTCTTGTTTTGTTGCTATTAGTTTCTGTAAGTTCTGGATTTAAAATATTACCCTAAACTGAAAAACTATGTTAATTAAAAAAAAAATATCAAGAATTTCTGTTCATAAAATAATGGAAGTTGTGGTTTGCAACTTTGAGGAATAATTCTTGTATTACCTCACTTTGCACAAGGATAGATAGACTGCTAAATGTGTTAAATTTAACAGGTTTCTGATTCATGAACAGCAGTAAATGACATCTGTGCCAGGCTGCCAGATGGTAGTCAGCATTTGTGCATCGATACTCTGATTCTCTCTTCTCATGTCCCATCTAGCCTCTGTTAGTATTTGCTGCTTAAGTGGTGGTGTCCATCCTGAGATCGTTTAATGTAGGTTAAAGCTATGCCAGTGAAAGAATTTCCCAGGAACACCTTGCAGGTTTTTAATGCTATTCCAGGAAAAACAGTGCTATATTAAAGAGAATTTATCAGATATTCTCCAGCCTGTTTTTACACTTATGTCTCTGATAGAGACACATTTTTTAAGAGCAGCCATTTCTGTTACTCTCTTCTTGTTCAAAATGTAATAGAATGTCTTTTCAGCAAAAGAAAAAACTATGATTTCTTCACAACTACTAAAGCAGGCATAGAATCATAGAAAGGTTTAGGTTAGGACCTGAAAGCTAGGACCTTAAAGCTCATCTAGTTCTACCCCCCTGCCACAGGCAGGGACACTTCACACTAGAGCAGGTTGCCCCAACCTGGCCTTGAACACTGCCAGGGATGGGGCAGCCACAGCTTCTCTGGGCACCCTCTGTCAGTGCCTCACCACCCTCACAGGGAAGAACTTCCTACTGTCTAATCTAAATCTCTCCTTTTACAGTTTTAAGCCATTACCCTTTGTCCTGTCACTACTTGCTCTCCTATTTCAGCATGATGTTATCTGAGGCACTGTGAGATAACTTCTTTTGAAACTTTCATTACGGAAGCTGACACAAAACCAGGTAGAAAAAGCCATTTCAATGCAACCATTTGGAAATTTCCTCTTCCCTCATCTGGAAACCTGTAAAAGCCACGGAATTTTTGAAAAAGGACCAGTGATGGCTAATTAACTTCTAACATTCTTGTTTTAATTAAAACAGAACCTGGGACCAGGCCATTTTGGCTGGAAAGTTGCTTTTGGAAAACTAAAATTCAGTGGAAAATCATTTGTGTTTAGGTCATGCCAGCTCTGGGTAGAAATCAGGATTCTGCTGTTGCTGAATTGTACTCACATAACAAAGCATGATATAAAAAAATACCATATTTTAAATCTTACTACTTTTGTCACAACTACACTATTGGAATACTTGCCTCAGACTCAACACTGAGGTATAACTAGTCTGGGACCTTTTCAGAGGAATCCATACGGCTCGTGGGTCAAATACCAGCTGAATTGGTTGCACAGTATCAATAACGGTGGTGACATCTTCTGTATTGTACTGTATAATAGCTCTCTCTTTCCTGATGTGTTTATAAAGCCCTACAGAAGTAACTTTGAACCAGCTCTAGAGATAATTGGCACTTGCTGAAGTACATCATACTTGCATCATTTCCAATCCTAACTATTCTATGACTCTATGATTCTATAATACTAACCAGGTACTTAGTGTACAGAGCACTTTCGTGACTCCTGCTTGTTTTCAAAGTGCTATACAAACATTTTTTGGTTCCATTACTTAGGGATTAAAATAATTATGACCTTATTTTTATATTATTATGAACTTATTTTTATATAATTATGACCTTTATAATAATTTTTAATGATCAATACATGTAAAATATTCTTTTATTTATTTTACGCATAAACTTGAATATTTTAAGAGCTAGTACTCACATGAGCTGCCTTTCCAAAAGGGAACAGCAGTCTTAAGTCCTGAAAGTCCTTCCCCACCAGACAGACCACTTCAGATGTGTCATCTCTCCTGCTGCATTGCTTCATCACGGCATGGCCTGAATGAGGGACAGACAGCTGCCCAGCTCATTATTATGATTGTCCATACTGCATAGTGCCAGAGCTAAATCTAACTAGTTTATATATTGGAAGCAGCATAACAGTGCTAGTAAACTACGGTAAAACTATGTTGTATCTACATTTCAGACTGTAAGAACTGAATTAATGTTGTATAAACTATAAATCACAGATGGATCTTGGAGTCCTGAATCTAAATAATAATAGCCCTTTTAAGTAATGCATAAGAATAAAATAATAATAGAATATAAAATTATGCAATAAATATACAACCCAATATACAATAAATATTTCATAATATATAAAACATATACAAATATAAAATGAACGGTAAAAATCCAGGCCTTTGTGGGCAGAGGAGGAAAGCAAGCAGGAATGAAGCTGTACATCTGTATGGCTGCCCCAAGCTTGACTGTCTCATCCTCTTCCCATACAGACTGTAATTTTCGCTATCCTTCTCTTCTCTGCGTCTGATTCCTTCTCTCGGTCTGCTCTCACATAACTAGGTCCAGCACTATGTCCTCTTCCTTCCCACCCCTGAAGAGCCTTGAAGCAAATGTGTCCTAAATTCAGAGATAGCTCTTTGCTTACTGATTAGATCTACTGGATTTCCTACTCCATGCTCTTTCTGGATAACAGGTTTGGAGCAGATGACTTTTTTACCTAAAATATAGAGGAAGATGAGGTGTTTAATGCTGAATTAGATTAAATTCTGGCAGCCACAAACTTAGAAGTTATACACTGCAGTGCCTAATTAGAATTGTCTCTAGTTTCTGGTCCAAACCATATATTTTCCTCTAATTGGATTAAATTACTGTTAATTATTTGAAGATTATATGTATATATAATTTCAACCTCAATGAAAATATGTAAATAAGTGACATGGTGCATTTCAGAACACCTGTAATTTTGAGGGTCTTCTAATTACAAGGAAGGCTACAAGCACATTCTGAAAGGCAACAGTCAACAACACTGCCATACCTAATGGAGAGCACTACAACACTGCTCTGACACTATCAGCCTTGATAAGACCTAAATCATCATCACTGGGGTTTGAATTTACAGGCTATGTTCACATGTAGGCATTTTAGTAACAGTTTCCTTTCTTTGCATTTGCAGACATAGGAATTCAGCACTGCCTCCAGTCAAATCCCTCTACCCCCAAAAAAACCCAAACCAAGTGCTCCTTCATCCCTTCTCTTCCTCCTTTCAAAACAGCTTCTTAAACCTCCCCACAGTTGAAATCAGTGTAGGGAAGGAAGAATAATAAAAAACACTCAAATCCAACCAGTTGCATTTGCTCTAATTACCCGACTATTCCCGTCAGTCAGATCTTCCCACTCTGTGGCTGACAAGCACTATAGCTCTCATACAAACGTGGCAGGAATAGAAGAATCCCTGATCGACACCATGTCCCAACAGCAATTCAGCCACAGATCCTTTTGAACCTTCTGCCCTTGTGCTGATCAGCAGTAAGGATTTAAGGCTGAGGAGCTGATGCTCTGGAGTGGTGATGCTGCAGTTAAACCTGGTGTTATCCCGATGCTCCTCCTGCAGCTCTGTGAATGAAAAGTGCAGCTGGAGCAGCACTGGTATTTACGAATTACAGCTCGTTGTACTTATACACTTCAGAGGAGGAGTAATATGTAGTAACAGTGTAATGCCATTATTATGATAATGATGATTAACACACAGCCCTAAGCAACTCTAGTCGAAATGTTGAGCTCCACTGCAACTTTTGCTGTCAGAAAACTGATTCACAAAGCGACGTAGGATTTTCTTACACAGTTTTTAGAATGAAACATGGAAAACCAATGCCTTGACACCTAATTAAAGTCTTTTTGAACATGGTGTTGCAATACAACAAAATGAAAGCCGGCTTCAGCTACATGTATGGCACGCAGTAATAAATAGATAAATAAATAAATAAAGGTAAAATTGAAATGCAGTTTGTACATTAACCTGAGACAGCATTTTATTTAGGGATGGATGATACATTTCTTGAAGGATGTCCTGTGTCCTTCTTTCAAAGCACTATCATTAATTCAATTCTCCAGGATACAGGGGAGGACCTAAAAAAATCTAGGAGGATTGGCCAGGTTAATAAATGGTTAAAGGGTGGTGTCATAGTCAGGGGTTTGGCTGTCTTGAACATGGGACCCAAGTTTGTAGGCCAGGTCTACTGGGGGCTGATGGAGCTGGTCTGATGAAGGGAAAGAGCGGTTTTGGTATGAGGCTTGCCAGACTGGTCAAGGAGGCTTTAAACTAGATGTGTTGGGGAAGGGGGGCATCATTCCATCCCAACACACCCAGTCAGTTGCCATCACCTATAATAAATGCTTGGAGCAATGTAGAGATATTCCAGCTGCTCCAGCCAATGAGCCAGCTTCATTTGGAGCTTGGCTCAGATGCCTCTATACAAATGCCCATAGCATGGGGAACAAACAAGAGGAATTAGAGATGTGTGCATGTCTACGGGGGTATGATATAATAGGCATCGCAGAAACATGGTGGGATGGCTCCTATGACTGGAGTGTTGGGATGGAAGGTTACAGGCTTTTTAGGAAAGACAGGCCTGGCAGGCGGGGAGGGGGAGTTGCCCTTTGTGTTAGGGATAGGCTGGAGAGTATGGAACTGTGTCTGGGGACAGGTGAGCAGTCAATAGACAGTTTGGGGGTCAGGGTTAAAGGGAATATAGCTATGGGAGACATTACTGTGGGGACCTGTTACAGACCGCCTGATCAAGGAGAACCTGCGGGTGAAGCCCTCCATAGACAGATAGGAACAGCCTCACACTCACAGGCCCTTGTTCTCATGGGTGACTTCAACCACTGATATCTGTTGGAGCGACGATATGGTCCGGCACAAGCAATCCAGGAGGTTCCTCAATTGTGTAGAAGACAACTTCCTTCTGCAAGTAACAGAGGAGCCGACAACGAGAGGTGCCGCGCTTGACCTCGTGCTCACCAACAGGGAAGGGCTCGTTGGAAATGTGACGCTCCAGGGCAGCCTTGGATGCAGCGATCACGAGATGGTCGAGTTCGAGATCCTCAGGACAGTGAGAAGAGCGTGCAGCAAGCTCACTGCCCTGGACTTCAAGAGAGCAGACTTTGGCCTCTTCAGGAGCCTGCTTAGTAAGGTTCCATGGGATAGAGCCCTAGAGGGCAGGGGGGCCCAAGACTGCTGGTTGATATTCAAGGATCACCTGCTACAAGCTCAGGAGTGTTGCATCCCAACTAGAAGGAAGTGCAGCAGGAGGGCCAGGAGACCTCCTTGGGTGGATAAGGAACTGTTGAGGAAAAATTCAAATGAAAAAAGAGGCTTATAAAAAGTGGAAGCAAGGACAGGCGGCCTGGGAAGAATACAGGGATGTTGTCTGGGAAGCTAGGGACCAGGTTAGGAAAGCTAAGGCCCAGTTAGAATTAAAGTTGGCTAGAGGCATTAAAGATAACAGGAAGGGATTCTACAGGTACATAGCAAATAAAAAACAGACTAGGGAGAATGTAGGCCCCCTCAGGAAGCTCTCAGGAGAACTGGCTACACAGGATTTGGAGAAGGCTGAGGTTCTTAATGGCTTCTTTGCCTTGGTCTTCACTGGCAAAGGCTCTGACTACACCACCCAAGTCTTGGAAGGCAGATGCAGGGACTGTGAGAATGAAGACCTCAGGCCCACTGTAGGAGAGGATCTGGTTCGAGACCATCTTAAGAACCTGAACGTGCACAAGTCCATGGGTCCTGATGAAATCCACCCACGGGTCCTGAAGGAGCTGGCGAATAAAGTTGCGAAGCCACTGGTCATCGTATTTGAGAAATCATGGCAGCCAGGTGAAGTTCCAGATGACTGGAAAAAGGGAAATATAACCCCCATTTTCAAGAAGGGGAAAATGGATGACCCAGGGAACTACAGACCAGTCAGTCTGACCTATGTGCCTGGCAAAATCTTGGAGCAGATTCTCCTGGAAGGCATGCTAAGGCACATGAAAATCAACAAGGTGCTTGGTGACAGCCAGCATGGCTTCAGTAAGGGGAAATCCTGCCTGACCAATTTGGTGGCCTTCTATGATGGGGCTACAGAACTGATGGACAGGGGTAGAGCAGTTGATGTCATCTACCTGGAGTTGTGCAAAGCATTCGACACTGTCCCACACGACATCCTTGTCTCTAAATTGGAGAGACATCAGGTTGACAGATGAACCACTTGGTAGATAAAGAACTGGCTGGATGGCCTCACACAAAGAGTTGTGGTCAATGGCTCAATGTCTGGCTGGAGACCAGTAACGAGTGGTGTCCCTCAGGGATTGGTGTTGGAACCAGTCTTGTTCAACATCTTTGTCAGTGACACGGACAGTGGGATTGAGTGCACCCTCAGCAAGTTTGCCGATGACACCAAGATGTGTGGTTTGGTTGATACCCTGGAGGGAAGGAATGCCATCCAGAGGGACCTTGACACGCTTGTGAGGTGGGCTGATGCCAACCTTATGAAGTTTAACCATGACAAGTGCAAGGTCCTACAGCTGGGTGGGAGCAATCCCAGGCACAGCTACAAACTGGGCAGAGAAGAGATTCAGAGCAGCCCTGCAGAGAAGGACTTGGGGGTGTTGGCTGATGAGAAAATGAACATGAGGCAGCTTCAGTGTGCCCTTGCAGCCCAGAAAGCCAACCGTATCCTGGGCTGCATCAAAAGGAGCGTGACCAGCAGGTCGAAGGAGGTGATCCTGCCCCTTTACTCTGCTCTTGTGAGACCTCACCTGGAGTATTGTGTGCAGTTCTGGTGTCCTCAACATAAAAAGGACATGGAACTGTTGGAACAAGCCCAGAGGAGGCCACAAGGATGATCAGGGGACTGGAGCACCTCCCGTATGAAGATAGGCTGAGGAAGTTGGGGCTGTTCAGCCTGGAGAAGAGAAGGCTGCGTGGAGACCTCATAGCAGCCTTCCAGTATCTGAAGGGGGCCTATAGGGATGCTGGGGAGGGACTATTCATTAGGGACTGTAGTGACAGGACAAGGCGTAACGGGTTAAAACTTACACAGGGGAAGTTTAGATTGGATGTAAGGAGGAAGTCCTTTCCTGTTAGGGTGGTGAGGCACTGGAATGGGTTGCCCAGGGAGGCTGTGAATGCTCCATCTCTGGCAGTGTTCAAGACCAGGTTGGACAGAGCCTTGGGTGACATGGTTTAGTGTGAGGTGTCCCTGCCCGTGGCGGGGGGGGGGGGGTGGAACTTGATGATCTTAAGGTCCTTTCCAACCCTAACTATTCTATGATTCTATGATTAAAGAAATCTTTAGTCAGGCTCAAGTACTTCCAAGCTCTTTATGCTGCTCCTGACTTTTACACAAAAGGGTGACATGAGAGGTTAAGGTTTGTTCCACAACTTGCAGTCTGCCTTCACATAGGATTTAGTATCAAATCATGGGTGATGGTTTGCTGTACTAGCAAAATAAAAATAGCATTTTCTGTATTATTGGTATGCAACAGTAGTAAAATAACAGTACTGAATGATAACATGATTTTAAAGAGCCCATTAAACTGAGATTTAGTTGTGAAACTGATGTGCTCAGTGACAAGATTTTACTGAGCGCATGGACCACCTGTGACAGACCCAGTTTTTCCTTCCCTAGTTTTAGCTTCCTACTGCAGAATTTATTTGGCAAACTGCTTGGATGTCTAGCTTTGCTTCTTCAACACAAGTCCAAAGCTGCTTAAAAGTCTTACCTAGAAACCTAGAAATGTCTATTGAGATTAGCAACTAAGCTAAGTAGTCTGGGGTGGTGATTTACCTTCATGGCACTTGAAGATTCCTTTACCCTTCCTGAGTGGTGGAAAGGTAGGTCAGCAAAAATAAGAATCAGGCTTTAGGACAATGTTATTTATAAAACAACGTAAATGCAAACCAGAATATATAAAAATGGTAGAAAAATGGTATTTATGTCCATATCCAGCTGTCAGTGTCTTCTTATGTCACAAAAGCTGTTTTTTTTTCTGAATAGATTCCACCGTATAGTAAAAACTGTATTTTTTAAAAGAATTGTTTTACACAAAAGTTGAATTAAAACTTGTAATAGCATCAAGACACTCCTGGGTGTTATAGTGGTCCATTATTACATGCCTCTGGTGGCTGAATGCATGAGGCTGTGCATCTATAGGATGTATTAATGAACCTCTGAAACATGCCCTGTCCTGCGTTAACGTTGTATTACAATGGTAAACTACCTGGGAAGCCTCAGAAGTAGCTTCTAAAGCAACCAAAAGAATGCTTTTAATCTTTGGAAAATATGATTAATTGTCTGTGTCTTGCATTGTTCAGATATTCAATAAATACCAAAACAGTGTTAAAACAAGTGAACTCTGTAACACCCATAGAAAATGATCTGGTTTTAAATATTATAATGCACCCTGAACCACATCAGGCCTCGCATATACACACAGAATGATGAATCCTTGCCTTGAAGAGCTTATAGGTAAATACGGTATAGCTTAACAAAGGTTAGAAATGAAGATGTTCAATAAGAGATACCTACATCTACTATCTTCTTTATCCATTTTTAACTTTCATTCTAACCTGTGCTTATTTTATCTAATGTAACCTTTTTTATTATTTCATAATGAGGATTTTGCAATACGAGATGTCATGAGCCTTGATTATCTTCAGCAGAATGCTCTAGATCCTCATTAGAAAGAACTTCAGGTATTTTTAACTCACAAGGGCCTTTCAAGAAGTCTTATGCATGGATAAGCCTCTTAAGAAAAATACTTGAGCGTACACTAAAATGTATTCCCATTCTGCAAAGCATTTGAGCTCTTCCCTGAGCTCAAATTCCATTGAGCTCCAGTAGAAGTTACACATACCTAAAGTTAAGCACATGCGTGAGCTTCATGCTGGAAGGAGATGCACTGACAGTGAGAAGCCAGAGCTGTCTGTAAAGTTGCTTTTTCCATGATGCCACATGATGCTACATGTTAAAGTTGTGGGAAAAACAATTTGGTCAAAAGCATGGAAGGAAGATGTTTTTAAATGATACTTACCGTAATGGGAGAAAAAAAAATGAGTATTTCACATGCTTAAAAGTTGTTACTTCATTTGGCATCTCTTCTTTTGACAACTAAAAATATAATTGAGGAGAAAATTAACAATTACTGCACAGATTTATATTCCTCCTCTCCTGCCTTGCGTGACTATGGTATTTTATTTCACTGAAAAGCCTCTTCAATTCAGATTGAACATCTGAATAAAATTAATTGCTTGTTAAAAATAAATAAAATACACCTTGCAAGGCAGATGAGTAAATACTTACGAAGGCAGACTTCTTTTTTTAGTCCTTTACTGGCAGATTGTACAACTCCAGCAAACTGTATCCAAGTGGAGGTCCTTACATTTCTTCTGGAGTTGTCCTACTCTGATTCTGTGTTTTACCTGTACGGTTTCAGTATCAAAGACAATGAGACAAATCAAGATGGGGTAACTTTGAGAAGTTGCACTTTACTCGAACTGAGTTCATCACAAGCGATGCAAGGGAAACGTAAAGTTGCCTGATATACACAGAATCATAGAATAGTTAGTGTTGGAAAGGAGCTTAACATACAGAAGGTCTAATGCAGCCTCCTGGTAGTGAATTGACTTCCTGATTAGTAAACAGTATCCTTTTCTTCCAATTCAGCAAATGCACGAGTTGTGGTGCTTTGGTTCTATGCTCACTCTATTCGATAGATGTCTGCCTGCTGCCTCCGCTAGTGTTTGAATTGCCCAGCAGATGAGGAGAAGCCTGGTCTGTCTTCAGATATTCAGCAGGCTGCACCCTGAAACATCCTCTGTCAAACCTATACAGTAAACACGTCTCTTCTTTGTGTTACTTGGAGAATCACTGTGTCTGTTGGGATGCTCTGGGACAGATGATTTTCCAAGCAAAATTAATAGCCTGAAAAACAAACATTTTCACCCAGACTCCAAATGTTAACGAAAACTAGACAGACAAAATTCCCAGGATCCATGTTCTGGCATTTCTCACACAGTGAATTAGACATACTGCAATCCAGACAGAGTTTTAACTTTTCAAGCACTCTGGTATGTCACAATCTGGACTGCATTTGCCCTTTCACCATGCTGGGTGGACACAGGCCTGTATTCACAAGGACCAAGACAGAAAGCCTCTACCTTTCCTGGCAGCAGTTTCATGGAAAGGGTCCAACTCTTCAGCAAACTCCTCAGACCCATGGAACAGCCCCTTAGCTCCTGGTTGCGATCCCAGTTTGTAAGTGGATGGATGTACACCTGAACACCCATTAGCTGAAGAGCAGGGGTGCTGGTAGCCTCAGGTAAATAATTCATTTATCTGAAGATTGGTCAGGGTCTCGTGATCTGGTTAACCATTAAAATAAAAGAACAGTGATACTGAATCTATCGATGTGATAAGCTTTCTTGATGTCAATAGAATGCAAATATTAAGGAAACTTTTACCTATAAATTAAACTTTAGCCAAGAAAGAAAACAAAATGTGTAGTTGGAGTCTTTGCTGCAGGGTTATGAAATAGTGATACAGAATCATGGTCAACTTACCTCCAAACCAGCACTGATGAGATAATTCAAAAGAACATAAGTAATTACAGGGATATCCCAAGACCAATAGGAAGAAATACAGATAGAGAAAACAAAAGATGCCAAGAAAAACTTCCTGCCATTGAAAATGCACTAAGCTTTCAGTCCACCTCCCAGGGGAACAGCAAGGCCCATCACTTGGAATGTTTAACACTAGACTGAAGAAATCACTAGAAGAATATACTACAGGGAACAACTTGTTATTGGCAGAAAGATGGACTGAATGCTGTAAAAGGGATTTTCTCTCTCTAATGTTTACTTTTTATGATAGTCATTTATGTTTTTCCCTCATTACATGTAAAGGAAAATCTATAAAGGTTATTTGCTTTAGCACAGCATATTTAATTTCTTGAGTGCAATGTATTTGGTGCACTCTAGCAAGCTTTAACTCTACTTCTAGCTTTTCCTCATGCGCTTTTCCACATACATTGGTTCTTTTCAGCAAAAAAGGTAAAATCTTCACAGCACTAGTGAATACCATCTCCTGTGAAGCCTTCTTAGCATGTTTCCTTGCAAAACACAAAGGAAAAATCCATCTAAACACCCCAGATTTGGATTTGGTTTAGGAGAGGGAGAAAATGATGTCAGAGGTTTAAAGGGAGAAGTAAACCAGCGGAGCATAAATGAAACATTCAGAACATAGAAAAAGGAAGGAGGAAGGCACTTAGCTTTGGGAAAGTGGGAATTGCACACATATACTATGGGAGATGGCTTGCAGGTCCTTGGAAATCACCTAGAGCCAAGCAGAGTGGCAGGCCTTGCTGAGCAGCACTGGGTAATGTGAATCTCTGCTTTGGCAATTCCAGTTTCCCATATCCCTTAGTGATGAACTGCATCAGTGAACAACATTGCTATAAGTACAGGAAAAATCGAAGAGAGAAAAAGTAAAACTGTACCTGGTGATGGCTCCTTATTTCCCTAGTGTAGAGTAGCCAGTGGAGTTAAAATGTTGAGTGTTACCAAATGAAAACAAACAAATAAAACTCCGTCTTATTTTTGTGTGTAAAATCCAGGTCCGTTCATTGCTCCCAAACTCTTTTCCTCAGAACAGCAAAATCAAAATACCAACTTCAAATGTTAAATATGACACTGAATATGCTAAAGGTTATTTCTCCCCATCACCCTCTTCCACCTATCTCTCCTAATTGCAGGAGCCCAGGCTGGCTTTACAGCAGCAGTGCTACCAGGGGGATGAGTGGAGAACAGTGGTGCTGGGTTACCCCTCTGGGGACACGGCCACAACACAGCCAAAAGGCATCTATCTGACCATGGAGAGAAGCGGGACGAGGAATGGTTTCCAAAGACACAGCCCTCTCATTTTTGCCAAGCAGCTTGAGTCTCCCTGCCTGGCTGCTGAGCAAAGGGTATGATTAATGAAAAGATGTCAGAATGATAATCCTCACTATCAGAAAACAGGGGACAGGATTTTCTTTTATTGCCTTGGCAAACTGGGGGGTGGTGTGAAGAGTGAGAAGAGAACAAGAGAGCAAAAAGGAAAGAAGGAAAAGGTTTTGAAGGGAGAAAATGGTAATTATACCCACAGAACTATACATATATATATAAAAAATACAACCTCTCCTTTGCCCACCCTCTTTAATGTTTCTCTGGTGGAGTAATAAGATACCTTCAGCGTTATAAATAGCAGCACAGATGTTGACAGAAAAATGCTCCCTTAATTACCATACAAACTGCTTTACTTGAGTGAACCGTTTAAAGCGGCCTCCAAAGGAAGTTCACTCAAGCAATTCCACAGATTACAGCTAATGAACAATATTTCCTCGCTCCTATTTAGTGCTCATTAAAATGTAAAAGCCTTTCATTTTCAACAGGCACACAATAAATAATTCCTCTCTCTCCTGCATGGGAGCAGCCAGGATGGGAGCAGGGAAGGAAGAGACTGGTGGAGGGAGGGGGCTGCTGCAGGAGTCAAGTAAGTGGGTTGGAGAACAGTGGCAAATTCATTCTAGTCCCTGGTTGCTGCTGCTGGTCCTTGTGAAAGGTGGCCTGTGCCTGGAGCTGGGCAGGCAGGTCTGTAGTTGAGCAGAGAGCTCATCCTGCCCTAACCGAACAGCAGTGGGAATCACCCCAGCAGATCCACTGCAGGCTGAGAGGAGGCATGGATTGCACCCATGCTCCCATAAAAGCAACATGGATAACTGGGAGAGGACAACAGATGAAAATGATGTGACAAAACCCCAGCTCAGGCTGGGGTTTGCTTGGACCCTGTATAAAATCTATCACCGGCTTCAACCTTGCAACTACCCATTTCACAGCATCCTTTTTGTTCTTGTTTATAGTCTTACCAAATTGAACAGGATATTTGGAGTGCTGAGATTTGCTTCGTTCTTCAGCTACTGAGATGGAGCATCATACAGTGGCAGCCACACAAACTGTACACTGCTGAACAAGCAAAGTACTGGGAGGCTATTCCCCCATCCCCAGCTTGCTAGGGTTTTAGCTTAATTTACACAATAAAATTTTACAGATGAGGTAAATCATGAACCAAAACCATAGCGAGGAAAAAAAAAACCCAAAGTCCACAAATGTGAAATTATTATTTTAAGTATAATTCTAGTAGAGTGGATAACACACAGAGGTACCCACTGGATTCAAGTTAGTCACTGCGCTTGCCTGCTCACAGATAAATGGCACACAGAAACAATCTCTCTCAGTTTTCCTCTTTAAGTTCCATTCTAAGCCAAATTCTACGATTGCATAGGTGTTGTGGTTTAACTTCAGCTGGCGACTCAGTGTCAGCAGCTGCTTGCTCACCCCCCACTTCCCACCCCCCTGAGCGGGATGGGGAGGAAAACCAATGTAAAGCCTGTGGGTTGAAATAAGAATAGTTTCATAATTGAAGTACAATATAATAGTAGTAATAGTAATAATGATAAGGGAAATAACAAGGGGAGAGAATATAAAACTAAAAGGGGAAAGGGAAAACAATAGCCAACAGTGATACACAATACAATTGCTCATCACTCACTGACCAATACCCATCTCACCCCTGAGCAGCAGTCAGTCCCTCAAGGCCAACTCCCCCCAGTTTCTGCACTGGGCATGACGTGCTGTGGTACGGAATACCCAAACTTTGGCTAGTTTGGGTCAGGTGTCCTGTCTCTGCTTCCTCCCAGCTTCCCGTGCCCCTCCTCACTGGCAGAGCATGAGAGACTGAAAAGTATTTGATTGGAGTAAGCACTACCGAGCAACAACTAAAACATTGGTGTGTTATCAGCATTGTTCTCAAACTAAGGCCAAAACACAGCTCTGCACCAGCTACTAGGAAGAAAATTAACTGTGTCTGAGCCAAAAACAGGACAATAGGAATTGTTGAAGAAGCAAAAGATCAAAAGTATACAGGGACCTGTTAGAAATCTGCAGGAAAGAAAACCTATTTCACCCTCTCTAAAGATGAATGGGTAAACCAGCACATTAATGAAACACAACACTGATGTTAAACTGGGGTATGCAGTAGAACATGGCTGGAAAGATACAGAAACAGACTTTAACAGGCTGCAAGTATAGATGGAAACATGACTCTTGCTTCCCTCTGTGGCTGAAGTGAGGGTCTTCACCACCCCTTCCCACAGCCTGTCTTCCTCCTAGCCCGCTGCAGGAGCCGTGGTCCTCTCTGCCCCTTGTAGCCAAGCCACGAGGTAGTTGATCTAGCCAAGCCGATGCATTCCTGGGGGGAAGGTGTGTGTGTGTTCTGTATCTCAACCTTGGCAGGGACTGCCTGAGCAAAATCCCTGATATTAGCCTCCTGAATGGAGGGAACAACCCGAGGAGGATAAAACCCTTCAGAGCTTCCTCCTGCCTTTAATTTCAAGGTTTAAAAAATTGACAAGTGTATTTCCTGCAGTGATGCTGGTGTACCCTATACCTGAGCCATATATAAGACCGTAGTTGTATTCAGTAATCAGAAAAGAAAAAAAGAAAGTGGGGAACTAATATCTTATATTGACCTAAGTCTCAGACTTAGATAAACTTGTCAGGAATATCACTTTGTGGTGACTTTATCTTTGTTAAACTTGTATGTGGGGAAAGGGCTATTCTCACAGCTCACCAGAGCCACTGTGTCCAGAGGAAACCCACTTGCTGCATTGCCACAATGCCACCCGCTTGCAGTAAAGTAAAACCTTGGCTCATGGAAGCAATGACATTTCTACACCAGGATAATAAGCATGAGAATGTGTAGTTATTTGTAATTAATAACTGCAAAAGCAGCACAAAGGAACTATAAACCAGATCCCAGTCCTGCCCATGTCCCATTTGCTTTCAGAAGAGGTGATGCCCCACTCTGTGGTCCCACGGACCAGAATGTGCTAGGGTTTGTGGAGCCCTCACAGGTCTGGTAAGGAAGGAAGTTTACAGCTCTGCAGTATTATTGATGCTTTCAACACTCTCTGCTTGGCTTTTAACTAAGGTAATTTGAAAATGGTCTTCAACACCCATCTCATTTGCTTTTTTATACTTGCCAATTTGGAGTTGTATTCACGGTGATTAATTAGTTTGTGGTGAAGGTTTATTAGGTAATCTTTGTGTCAATCAAAAATCACAGAGTATTCTGAGCAAAGAACTCCCAGAGATTTTATAAAGATAAGGAACTGATGTTCTTACCTTTGTGTATAAGAAGTAGGAGCTTAGCCTCAACATGCGACCATGTACAGAAGACTTTAAAGCATACTTTTTAATTTACCTTGGAATTATTTGGTCAGCCACAAAAGCAGTTTGATTCTCTCAGATATTGTTTCTGTTTTAATAAGAATATAGAAATCCCTTTAACTGCTCTGCCTACAGCCCATGTTTACTGTCTGATGAACCTGTAGGGCTATTCTAAAAGACCAAGCAGTACACTTCAACAAAGATTTCTGGTTTTACCCCCTTCTTTATGCGTGGATTGGTAACAGATCCCTTTTAGGGAGAGATGAAAGATTACATCAAATTTATTATTTCTAATAATGAAGAAACAGCAGCATTCTGTGTAAGAAGTAAAGACAGATTATCATCTGCCTGCCCTCTTTATACATGTTTTTACTGGCCTTTTATATTGTTCCCAGCTTTGTGTGAGAATTTCCTGCAATCTGCACTGCACTGTTTTCTATTCATGAGCTTTCCTGTTGATGGATATACCTTCAAAAAAAAAAACCCAAAACAACAGAAAATAGCAAGATTCTTCTTTTCCTTTTCAGATAGGTCACATACCTAATCTAAATGAACTTGGTGTTTTCCAGATCTTGAACCTCACTGTGAAAAATATAGTGAAGGTAAATGGCTTTTTTGACCAGAAAAGGTATTATATTGAAGAGGTGGGATGAGGGCTTGAAGATATTAGCTGATTAAATTACGCACTACGTAAATGTATGTCATATTATGATTTTTATAGTATTAAGGTAATATGTAAAAAGATACAGATTAATACTAAGAATGTGACCACCTTACCACTTTTCAGAGCCATTCCTGTTTAAATTACATAATGTAAAATAGCGTATACCACTGTGAGAATAAGTAGTAAGTTAACTGGACTCCTTCCTCCATCACCTCCTTAAGAAAGCCGTGGGTTATTTCTATCACTCAGAGGTGATGAACAGGCAGCAGCAAAACCAGGTGGTAGATTCAAATGAAATTATACAGATGTACCATTCTTTTCCCCTAGTTCAATTCAGGAGCTCTTTTCCTGGGCTTTGGGATTACAGATCTGGAGCTGGAATAAAAGATAAAGGGCACACAGGGCCACAAATTGGGTAACTTTGACATAAGGACAGATAATATGGAACTATAATCTGTTGAATATATAATCAGAGTGTTTAAAAGCAGCTTTTCTAAATTAAAAAAGAAATGGGCAAGTATATGTCTGTGATAAAACAATTACAGTACATGTACAGCCCTGATGAACACCCACTCCCCACAGCCACTCTTACACATAAGCCCAATATAGATTGACTCCAACTGATTAACATGAATAGAGACAGACAGGTTTTAGCCGAGAGTTCACCCGCAGACTGAGCTTGGCTATGCAAGTGAACTAGCTCTGGAGTGCATTATTTTAGTGTCATGGATACAGCAGCTGTATGGAAATATGTTAAAACTTAGCCTGGAAGCCAGAACAATGTAATTTCAGTATAACTTTATTAATCACCATTTTAACGTTGCTATCCCTGTTTTAGTTAGAGTGCATTTTATTGAATTGGGTTTTGAGCAAGCTTTCATGGCTTTATTGAGAGAGGAAAGGCTCCGTTCAGAGGTTTCCTTTCATGCCTGAGACATGAAATTGGAGTAACCAACAATTTGAACGCATAATTCCAGAGTACCCAATGAGGGAAACAAAGAGAGAAATAAAAACTGCATCTGCTGCCACCCGGGTCTTATTGCAGGGGATGAAATGAGCTGGTTTCTGGAGGTTGCCCCACAAAGCTGTATCACCAGCATTTTGTCTATGGGTATGCAGGAGACACGGGGGCTGCCTCGCATGCCTGTGGTAGATGGATGATACTGATGGCAATCTAACTGGAACATCCTGCCTGAATATGAACAACAGATTTGTCAGTGTGTGACAGGCTGACAGCCCAGCTCCCAGCTGCTTGTCCACTGTTGTTAAATCAGTACCTTGTCTAAGTGTTCAGCAAAGAGGCAATCTGCTTCCTCCATTCGTACAGGCAGGTTGCCAGTTAAAAAACAAGTATTGGCTTTAGGCTGCAGTGCCATAATGCATTGGGAAGATGCAATCTAAACCTTTGTGTACTCCTTAGGCAACAAAGAGCAGGACTTGGAAGTGCAGGCTTAGACTTGAGACTATCCTTTTCAAAACAATATGGAGAACTCCATGGGGGAATAGTGAAAGAAATGCATGAGGATTTGAAAGCTGCGGATGACTTAATAGAACTTATTTAAGCAGGAAAATATGGCTTATTTTGGTACCAGGGATGCAAGCTTGTGCTACTGTACTCAAGAATGCACAAGAATCTCCTTTCTAATCCTATTTTTAAGTGGTTTATAATTCAACAACAGTAACAGTTAGCTCTAGGCTGACATTTCATATGCAAAGTTGCAACAATCCAGAAGCACTTCAGGGGAAACAATTAGAGACAATATAAAAAGATAAAATCCTCCCAAAACAATAAAAAACTCCAAGAAAAACAGGTAAGGAAAACCCCCATTAATGTACACAGCAGCACTAAGTTACAGAACACAAATAAACAGCTTATTGGTTTCAGGAGGTTTTTTTCCCCTGTGACAAAGCCTGCAGCTGGTTTAAGTTCTTTAATTTGGTTGCTATTGGTTGAACATATGAAAGAGAGGTTTAAAAACTGTAACAATAACGAAATCAACTAAAGAAATCATAAATCTTAGTATTAATACTAATGTTTTCAGCTTTGGGGTGTGGTGTGCATGTACAGCAGCTTCTGAGGTGATGCTCAGTTACCCAAGAATGGAGAAGGATTTACATCACCAACTGCAACATCTTTTTTGAAGCAGGTTCACAAGGTATATTAAAGAGTCTCTAAATACAGATCTATACAACAGACCTCTATGGGCACAAAAAGAGCTATTACAGTCTATTGGATCAACAGCCATCATAGTCTCAATTCATGCCCCCAATGTGAGCAAGCGGTGTCACAGGGCACCCTTGTCTCTAGGTCAATGTGTAGTCAAGGTCTTATCAAGCCTCACATTTTGCTTCCATTCTTGGCTGGGAGGCTTGCCCAGATCTTCCAACCGCTGCTCCTCCCTCAGGTAGAAATGTCATGGGCTGTTTCCTGCACCATGGGGAGCCAGCTGCACCTTTCCACCATCTAGATACTTCTCACCTTGGGCCAATAAATCATAATCAGGTCTGAAGTATGCAGCCACAGCAACACAGAATGTTCTTTATGAGCATGCAACTTCTTAAGCATCTTTTCCACAAGGCCCTAGGTCAGGGAAGTATTCCTGTTCAGGACAATGTTTATAAGCATCCATTTCATCTAAAGTTACTGAGATTTAATATGCACTTGTTACCAATGATTGCCCATTTCCATTTAAAAATTTCTCTAAAACAAGGTTAATAATAATTATATGCATAAAGTATTTCAGGACTATATGTACACATTTACATATATTCTTCAAAATCACCCATTCCAAAGTAATCTCTAAAATACATTAGTTATCAATTTATCTTCTTCACAACCCATAGAAACCCTTTAGAAAATAAGGTAAACCTGAGGATGAAGGGACATGTAAAATGTGCCACTGCAACCTAATAATTTGCTTGCAGAATAATATTTTGCAACCTGTGTGGCCTATGTGGAATACATAATGGTTCAGAAAAAAAGACAGAGTTGGCAGGTTTAAGTCTGAATTCTCCTCTTAATATGAAAACCATGTCAAACGAATGCTGAAAGAAACTTGAGGTCACGTCACACCATCAAGCACGCCAACAGCTAATAAAACAACTACGTCTTATGAATAAAATGAGAAAGAATTAAGCCAATATTCTATTATCATACCCTTCTTCAATTCCCTTATAATTACCAAGTATCAAATCAGTTTGTGTCATGATGCTTCCCCTTTCTCAAGCAGATGCGTAAGATTTAGCAGCAAGGTAAGGCACTCCAACCACCAGGTTTAAAGGGAGAGCGCAATCTGTGGTTTCCAATGTAGCTGGAGACATTTTTACTGTTTGCCACAATCTAAAGAGAAAGGGGGCAAAATATTTATGTAAGAAATGCCTGCTCTGCATCTCATGTCACTGCTCTTAGGATGTGTCACAGAATTTAAATGTAATTCCATGACAATTAGCTCCATAATAATATATTCAGAAATACAATGCTGCATCCTATGCCAGAAACTATTTTCTGCTTCAGTGTTTTACTGTGGCTGTACTCCTTAAAGGAGCCAACTATTTTAAACCAAAGCTGCTTTGTTTTCCTTTTCCACATGGAAAAGTAGGACACCAATCTATCCAATTGCTCCCCACTGGTTATTTTCCCATTTGTGGAAAGAAAGTTGGATTACCAAAAAGAATCACTAAAGCACTGGTAAGAAGTTCAGTCACCTCATATATTTCATGTTGGGACATTAATAAAATAACGTACTTGTTTGTTTTCCCAGCCTTCTTGATGATTATCTTTAATTAAATCTGTAATGTAATTTTCTTTTTGTTCTCATTTTGTCCATCTTTCTAACCTGGCTGGTGGCAGAGATGTAAATTGCACCTTTATTTACAGCTAGTTTCATGTTCGTTTCTCAAGGATAATGAAATGAAGCGCCTTCAAGCACAAAAGTTTTAAAGCAGCTGGGTAAAAAGGATAATTCGCATGATAATTAATATGGAGGCCTCATCTTATTTCTTTATCATGATGCTGATGTTAATGGAAAGATACTGAGATGTTGGCCAAAAACATAGTAATGGCAAAACATTTCTGACTTACTGTTAATCTGATCCAACATTTACACATATCGATGAAAAATTTCTCTTGAATCCAATGGACTCGGAATGTATTTTTAGACAGCAGTTAAGAATACAAAACATACTTGCATTATTTAAAGGACTTTTCTCTCCCAATTGCTAATCACATACTAAAGTATTGCCTTCAATAGCCTGAGACCTGAGGGAAGGGAAAGGAAGTCAATGGGTCAGATCTGTGTCTCCAGTAAACCTGTGGCTCTGCTCCTGGAGTTTCCTCTCTCTTCACTGTATATAATCAGGAACAGCAATGTACACACAGAGAAAACATTCTCCCCTTCCCTCTTGTTTAAATTCAGAGGGAAGATGGCTTTTGTATGTGGGTAACCATTTTTGCCTTCATATTCCCCCATTTCAAGATGATTTTCAGTCAGCATGATATTATGAAACCTATTTAACTATGCTTAAGATCTCTCATTTAGAGTTACGTGGAAAAAGAAAAGGCAAAATTGTCTTTGTAGATGTTGAGAAGAAATTCATTGCAAGCAATCATCATTTAATATCCAGGGCTGACTTTCTGAACAAGTGCTTTCTCCAAATAATAAATGAGTTGGCACTAATAATAATACCCTCGAATATGAATGAGGAAAACAAGAATATTAAACCAATAGAAACATTATAATACAAACCCCTGCTACATACAGGAGCAAGTGGCTGGGAAAAGCAGCCTGCAACAGATCCATGAGTGCATATGGACCCCAGGACTGTTGTATGCCAATGAGATCAGGTGGTAAGTATTGGGACCTCTTAAGGTTTATTTTACCTTTGTCTTCTGTTGCTGAATGTGTATTGGATCTCATACTGAACAGTAGGTTATCCTGTTAACCACAAGGTGCCACACAAGTGTAGCATATTGGTTAAGCAAATTCAGGTTATGGATTGAAGTCTCTGTTCAAAGCTGATGCCAGTGTTTTTCAGGGTCTGCATGTTGGAGCAAGGTCCACAGGACTTTGGGAACTAAGCAGCACTATGATTTCATAGGTTGCACATAGAAGTTGCGGCTGCCCCATCCCTGGCACTGTTCAAGACCAGGCTGGATGGGGCTTGGAGTAACCTTGTCTAGTGTGAGACGTCCCTGCCCATGGCAGGGTGTTGGAACTGGATGATTTTTAAGGTCCCTTCCAACCAAAACCATTCTATGATTCTATGATCTAGGTGCACTTTAACAGCACTGCTGTTCCTTTGGTCCATTTTGTATTTTACATGTATATGTTATATGTTACATTCTGGATTAACCACATAACTTAAGAAAATTACTTTGCCTTACGAACTCTGCCACTAGCTGCATAAATAAAATATCAGAGGAAATGATGAGTGAATTGGCAGGTTGAAGACACAAGTTCCAAACAAAATGAGCAGCAACTTCAAGACTAGTCATTAAGCACTTTGCTGGTTGAACTGTCTGTTATGATCAGTATAGCCAATTACTTTAGACTATCATGTTCCTGTATGGCTTGACTTTCACAAAGATATGTGTTACATCTTCTCCTAAACATCTGGATGCTGGCAAATATAAAGGAAAATATTAAGGGGAGAATATCAATCAGGACTGACCTAAACCCACTGCCTGTTCTCATGCTTGGGTTGGATTAATGTTACACCTTGAAGCTGTCACAGAAAATGAGACACAAAGGGATGTGCAGATAACTAATGCATAGGAATAATCTGCGTTTTCTATGGGAGAACAGCATCACAGAGAGACTAAATGACTTCACTGAGGTCCCTGTGAAAGGCTGGTGTCACCTCTAATTAAATCTCCAAAAGAGTCCCTTAAACACGATGCTACCCATGTAAAAATGCAGTGACTTTGAGACTAGGAATGCAAACCCTTATATACTGTGAACTTGGCTACTCCTTGAGCATTAAGAAGTGAGAAACTACTCTGCAGATAAGTACCTTTTTCCTATACATACCAATGTAACCAAACACGGTGCTGCAGGGAAAGGGCTGGTGGGCATATGGGCAGCCTAGTACCGGCCTTGTATTTCTATCTGACTGCCCCAGACCTCTCTCTATTGGATCTAGCACAGGTGGGGAAGCTAAATCCCTACCTCCTCTATTGGTAACATAAAGATGGTGCAGTTTTAATTCTGTGTTTTAGTGACCTTATGCCAGTTCACAGTACATGAGTGCTGTTTTCTTTAATCAACAAGTGATTCTAAGGACCCTTGAGATAACTGCACTTCATCTTAATTATGTATGAAGTACATCCTCTTCCTTGCTATTATTTCAGCTTTACTGGAATTTGCTATGGCGCTCTCCTTGTCTTCTTGGGGTATTTGCTACACAGTCACACTTATTGTTGGTATGTTTAAAATAGGAAAAAAACAGGGATTTTGAGGAAACTGCAAAATCCTACATTTCTTCAGCATCAGACTGTAAAGGAAGGTGCTTTAGCAGCACATTCCTACAGGCTGATGTTCCAGACCCTACCATCAAATGTGAGGCTGTATTTGAAGCAATTGTACCAGATGGCTGCATATTATGGAAGGTTCAGTGCCACTAAGAAATTCAGGATGATAATAACAATAAAGAATGAGTTCTTCATGATTTGCTCGTGGCAAAACTACGGTTCTTTTTAAAGGTGATGACCAGGTATTTAGATTTCAACAGCCACTTTGGATGCTTGTTTAAAGCCAGGTGACAGCAGCATGCGGCTACATCTCACGCTGCATAGTATGTGTAAAGCAACAGGAAATCTTCAGTCTGAATGGGAGTAGGGGAATACAGAGCAGTGATTCACCAAAGCTGAAATCTTTGCTTTGTTGTATACTGTTCTTCTTCTGAATGTGCGTGTATCATCACACAGAGTAACTACTGAAGACTGTAATGAAACACTGCTAGGTTGCATTCAAGTTAAAAAGCTGCTTTGTCATTATGTGCACATGTATACGCACAGAGAGAAAATAAAGCAAGCCCATTTTTGGAACACCCCCACATCATTTCAAGACAATTGAGACGTCTTTTTGTTGGTCAGTCACATTAGAAAGTCTACTAAGGAGGGACACAGCAGCTAAGCCACGAAGAACAGGAAGAGAAGGCAATTCTCCTTGGTCAGATGTTGCTGTAGTCACAGATGACTATTACTAGTCTCTGCTGTTTATAAGCACTGAATCACAACATTCAGAAGGGATTTAGGAGGTAAATTAACAAAAAATTGCACTTACTTAATGCTCTGAGTTTGAACTGAGCATTCAAAACTGTAGCAAATTCACTCGCTGCTCAGCCAACTGCAGCAGTTTATCTTACACCTCCCAAGATATGCTTCTTGTAGCCACTTCACATATTTGAACTACTTTACCCAAAAACACATGATAAAAATCCTCTAGCAGAACAGTCAGTCAAAGCTAAAGTGGTAACAAAGCTCGGGGCAGAGAACAATGAAAGTGACTTCATGACTGGAACATAGAAAGGGTATTTCAGACTCTTCCAAAACACCTGCTGTAAAACCATAGAATGCAATTCAGTTCCTGTCATCCAGTTCCCTCTGACGTTTTGACCAAAAGCTCTTCCACCCATCGCCTCACTTGAAGTCATCACACAACCCACTGGCCACCTCCAAACAGAGGTAAAAAATGAAGTTCAGCTTTGAACATCCAAAGTAACAGAGCATCTGCTGCTGTCTCCCAGAGATAAGCCTTTTTATGTATTCCCTCTCCCACTACCAGAAACCTTGACCCACAGTGAAGTTGCCTCTTCAAATCTGTCAGCCTGTGCCATGGGTGGCAGGACTCCATGAGTTTGGTTCCCTTCAGGCACAGAGATGTCTGCTCATGGGGTGAGGCTCCCTTCTCTGCCATCCTACTCCTGAAGCAATGGCAAACCCTCCCTAAAGCTGAGAATACAACACCTTGTGAAGATAATTTGGACACCAAGTGTTTATGAAGCAGACAGCTTTACAATGTAGTTTCTTTTTAGCTCTGTAACAATCAGGAATCAGTTGCAGATTACTGCTAATATAGGCATATATTTTCACATCATTCCTTTCTTCATGTCTTCCCATTGAGGAAAATCATAGAATGGTTTGGGTTGGAAAGGACCTTAAGTTCAAACCCCCTGTGGAGCTTCCCATATATTAGGCAATGATTCATGCATGAAAGCTATTGCCAAAACAGCAGCTCTGTGGTGTTTTGTTAGAACTTGCTTAAATTCATCATATGCCCTGAAACTTTCTCTGTAACTGGTAAGAAGTTGTTAACAGTTGCAATTCACAGTATATGCCCAACACCAACCATCTTTTGCTTTGTTGCACTGAAGATCCAATAAGCGAAGCCGCTTCTATTTGTCATAAATGTATAGTCTGCAGTAGGGTACAGCTGTGAGATCTCTTTCTCAGCAATACTGATGGCTTGATGCCTTTTTACAAACAAGTATATCAGAAAAGACTTAGCTCAATAGTCCTAAATGATTAAAGTTAAAATAGAGAAATTATTGAACTATTTATTTCATATATTTTTATGGAAACTCTGCTTATTTAAATACCCTGCACACACTGAATTCCCTGGTTATGAAAAAAATGGGAAGAAAAATACTATTTGCTTTTAGGTAATCAGATTCTGTGGGATCTAATCCTATATCCTATTTATGGCTGTGCTAGCTATTCAAAATTAAAATGAACCTTTCATCCGTGTGTATCATAAATGGGCATTTATCAGGATTATATGATTTTGCAATCCATCTGAATATGTAACCAGAATTTGTTTTCTTTCCGTTTCACTATGTAATTACCATGCAACAATAACAAAAGTGACACGTTTGAAGAACAGATAAAATGCTGTAAATTGGCCAGTAATGGTGATATTTCCTCATCTTCTGAAAAACCCATTTATTCTCTCTTTCAACAAATCAAAGCATTGTCAGCCCATACTCATCTTGTGGCCAGAGGGGCCCTACCAATTTCCAGATGTAAGTGAATACTGGAATGCAGATGAGGGCTACTAACTAAGGCTTTCAACCCAGGCAGCTGGTCTTAGCTTGCCTCAATTTCTAAATCATCCATAATGGGGCCAAGACCTCCAAAGCACTAAAAAGAGCGAGCTGACATGCTGGACAAACTGTTAATTTTTTCCTGAAGAAGCTGCTATATTGCACATCTGTCACTGCTGTGCAGACAATTACTCACAGAGCCGGGAAAAAAAACACATTTTCTGCTTGTTTCGGGTGTAGTTGTTAACAGGGGTAATGGAGAAACACGAGCATGAGAGCCATGGCAGGAAGGCTTCTCAGCCTTCTCCCTCCCTTTGTACAAGTTGGATTTAGGAATTAAGGCAGCTGAAAGCATCCATGCTCTGCAGCTTGCAGGGTCTGAATTGCTACGATTAAACCCATACCTTAAATCATCTGATATGGGGGTTGGAACTAGATGATCCTAAGGTCCTGTCCAACCCTAACTATTCTATGATTCTGCAGCTGTATTAGGGGTGCAATTTGCAAACATTTTTGTATTTCAACTACTAACTGCCCTGAAAATGTGCCTCTCTAAATTGTTATGTTGCTCTGCAACACACATCACATCAAACACCATCACTGTGAGATGATAAACACTACATGCAACACAGATGAGGGCAAATCTGCTGAAAGTGTTATTCTTCATGCTACATTTCTTAAATATCTATTTAAATTAACAAGAAACGATCCAGGTGTTAATTGCAAAACATCCACAAATTTTAGCCCAATAGGTACTCAAACAATCATTAATCACTGTTCTGAGACAAGAGGGAAAATGATTGCCAAGGGTCCAAAGCAGGGGCTGCAGCCAGCCTGAAGTCAGTCCTGGAGATACAGGGAGCAGGGCATGGCACCGCTCAGTGGGCAGGAAAACTACACAGGTAGGTCCTCAGAACAATATCCATTGAAGCTAAAAGAATCCTTAAAAATTCCAACCTTCGACCATGATAGCCAAGCTGGCTATTAAACATTTAGTGTAAATTTGTATAAAGTACTCACCAAAGACATGCCTGTCTTATGGAGTGGGTTTAATATCTTAATTATTAAATCAGCATACAGAATGATGAAAACACCAGCAAGCACTGTTGCAAACCCTCCTGATGGCAGGAAAACCATGGCACAGTAACCTGTTCTTGGTCTATAAAGCTTCTTCCCCCTGGTTTAAGAAGTTACATGACCAACTGAAGCAAATGCCGGGTTTCAGGCCCAGGTCCACCAAACTTTTGGAAGTCTTGACTTAGAACTCCTCTTCCATTAGTTAACAACTTCAGTTTAAAATCATTAAATGCATTAAGAAAATAAAGTATTGCCTTCACAGGTCTTTTTCCTTTCCTCTGGCACAGGAACATTGTTATGATCACAAGCACTCATCTGAAGCTGAATCTAACAAAAATCTTCAAATCCATTTCGAAAGAAGATGGGATGATACCAGTTTGCAGACCACCAACAGTACAAAAGCAGCGGTGGACAGTCCTGGAAGAAAGGTCCTTACTGGGGGAGAATGGGCAGCCAGGACAACAAAATACACTCCATGTTCTGCAGGATAATTTAAGAACCATAGTAAAAAGCTCTTTTGTGGCAGAGTGAACTACGAACCGGAGGATGCTTTATGCTGTCTGACAGCTCAAAGGCAGAAGACAACTCTAATGTATAGATAAAACCAAAAGTGGCAAGACTGGATCATACCCTTGGCAGCAAGTGGAACTGACTGGAAAGAAACTGGAATCTTAAAATGTCAGGTGTCTGTGCTTAGTAGGAGACCAGCAGGAACCTCGACAATTCACTTGCCACTGATAAAATGTTATCTTATTGATTACATATTATCATACCTGCTATATAAAATGGTATTTATTGCCAGGTGATTGAAAAAGCATGCAGGTAAACTTGACCACTTTGAGGATAACTTTTGATGAAAATCTTTGTCACATTAAACTGACATCTTAGAATACAATAAAGATGATGAACTTGGGTTAAAAATCAAAACAAAGAGCATATTCATTTACAAAAGTTCACAGTGATGAGAAAGTGGCTACTTCCCTTACTGCAAAACAGATCTTACTATTTACTAGGGCTAGGTGTGAAAAGTGGGTGAAAAATGCTGCAGAATGGAACAAACTTCCACTTGCCGCTGTGGTGGCTCCTGCTTGATCAGCAGGTGATGCCCATAGCATCAGGCTTAATAGGACACCGACTCTTTAACACTTCCTCTGAAAACTCCTGCTTCAATAACATCCAAAGCAACAAAACCTGGAGAGAAAACCCAGCATCTTGATTTCTGGGGGAGTGGGACCTCACATGCCTCACAAATCATACTTGGTTTTCCTTTTAGTTTCTGGGGTTTAATTGCATTCCTTTATATGACCTAAAAATGCATTTTGTGAATTGTGTTCAGTTGCTGTTAACAACTTCTCTTGTGAGGGATCCAAATGATCTCAGCCCACTGAGGCTGCATTTGTAATACCTACAGTAGCCAAAGAAAAGAATGGCTGAATTGGAGCAGCCAGGAAATTTTGGCCATGATCCTACGTAAGCTCCCTTCCCACCTACCTTCCTGACCCTTACTTTTTCCTTCTTTTCATCAGTATTTACCATGAGAAATAGCTGCTGAATGCGGCCCCACATGAACAAAAGGAGAGCTCTCATCCATTGTGCGCTTCAGAAAATGCCTTTTTATCCAGCGAAATTTCTTCAGACTATTTCTCTCTCAAGGTATTTTTCAGAAACAATTAGGATTGCAAAGGCAGTATATAAAGTGTCACAGAATTTTTCTATGGCTTGAAAAATAATTATCAGCTTATTTGCATTGTTAAATGTTAATTAGCTATGAATGGTAATTCTTTCTTCTAACACTGCAATACTTCAATTTCTCATTACAAAATAATTTCAGCTCTATTAATTAGTTCTAACAGTAACTCATAGTAATGGATGACACCTTAAGTGAGCCATTAAACGCACTTTACCACTGATTAGGAAGACGACAACTAAAAAAAACGTGGCTAGGTTTACATAAAGACAGAATATGAAACAATACATTGCAGATTTATTGACTTCCATAGAAGCAACTCACCCCTTTTTAAGTAACGCAGGCTCAGCAGAACATAGAGGTTTTTGTCCCGCTCCTGTGAGGTATGTGGGGTGACCATTCAACAAACGGCCTAGCATTTAACTACTGTTCTCAAAATGTTATGTTACACCATTCTCTGTAGATATAGAATCATAGAATAGTTAGGGTTGGAAAGGAGCTTAATATCATCCAGTTCCAACCCCCTGCCATGGGCAGGGACACCTCACACTAAACCATGTCACCCAAGGCTCTGTCCAACCTGGCCTTGAACACTGCCACGGAGCATTCACAACTTCTCTGGGCACCCTGTGCCAGCGCCTCACCAACCCCACAGTAAAGAACTTCTTCCTTATATCTAACCTGAACTTCCCCTGTTTTAAGTTTAAAACCATCACCCCTTGTCCTGTCTACATTTATATACGTGTGTTTGTGCAGACACATATAGGCAAATAACTTTTTCAACTACACAGTAAAACCCCCATTAGTTAAAATCATCATTTTCTAGTTTTGCCTTTTTGATTCACCATGTCCAAAGACAGTGCAGGGATGTGGCTCAGGCCAAAATGATTCAAACAGCCACTACTCTCGATGGTGACAGATACCACTACAGGATATTTCCCTTCCCCTTTTTGTCATGGTTCGGTACAATTCAGTCTTGTAGTGGTTCATTTGGAATGGTGTCCGTTGCAAACCACTACAGGAAAATCTGCATCTGTAACTGAATCCTGCATGTCAAAGGTATGAACCTCGAAGAGGAACCACATGCTCTGTTCCATAGTGACACAGAACAAACCCCACGGCTGGGGCTACCAGACTCCATGATCAGCATATTTGACCCTTCTGGGAAGTCCAAGTTTCACTTACCAAGATGCTACTGTCAACACGTCTCAGAAACTGGTTCTGGCCCTTCTTTAAACCTGAAGCAATTAACCCATCGGAGTCAACGTGGGGTCAAAAAGTGTCTGCGCCCTCCACCACAATAATCTCCAGGAAAAAAATGTCAAGTTTGTGCATCAGAGAAACCAATGGGAGTATGGTGAACAGTATGGGGCTTTTAAGAAAACCAGGATCTAAATGCAGAACCATCTTACCAGAGGAAAACCCATTTGTCCTGATTCCTCAAAGAATCATCTTGTACCACTTGAGCTTGCCTGACAAGATATGTTGAATCCACATTACAGGCAATTTCCATGGAAGTTGAACGAAAAACAACCACAGGTCATTAAAGCAGAAAACAAAACCCATAGAAATGGACCAGCAGGGAGAAATCTCAGGTACATCATAAACAATGTGAGATGTTCAAGAAGATGAGGAAGTTTGAGAGTGGACAAGTATAGACTAAACTGACTCAGCTGACTCACTAAGGAAGTTTGAAGGATTCTAAGTGGTAGATGCATGAGAAGTTTAACTTACCTCAGGTATTAAAACTGTCAGCATCCTTCAAAGGTAGGTCAAAACATTGAGTCTGTTTTGCCAAACATTTTGACACCTTTTTTGTAGATTAGAGAAAATACTACTTGGGACATTTACATTTTCCTTCTGATGCATGTTTTCCCTTACTTATCTGCACACAAATTTAACGGAGATTTCACATTTCTCATTGTATCATAGCCTCAGAGGTGACTTTGATCCCTTCCATTATCTAGGATTCTTACTTTGCTGCTGTAAGATTTCTGAACTGCCGAAGTTTTATATTCTTCCCCTTTTACTTGATACTTTGAGAGCCTACATAACACATATAGAATCAACAACCCAGAACTAGGCTGTCTGATGGTGCTGACTGTAGTCCAGACAAGGCTGGTATGAAAAATGGAGATATTCTAGGTTGAAACAGCGCCCCAAGTCCCACACTGCTAGGATTTACTGCATTTGGGACTGAAAGGATAAAGGGACTGACATGAACCTGTAAGTTACAGCAGCCAAACAGGCACTCTAAGGAATCTCAGTGCTGAAAATGGGCCAGTACGATCCAGCAAGACTCCAGGGGTCTGTGGGAACAATGATACCATGGAAAATTTAGGACCTGTATCTTTTACAGGGCAGGAAGTTAAGGCCCCAATCTGCAAACACTTGCATTCATGCTTATTTTTAGACCTACGTAGTACTTCACATCTTGAAGTCAATGGAGATATTTGTGTGCAGAAAGTATTACATATCTTCCAGTCTTCATTTGCCTGGGGCCACAGGAAACAGAGAGGCCAACATAGGTCTGAACAGGCTAAAGAAATGTCAAGTTTTCAATGTCAAAATCTCTTACAACAACTGATGAAGGCAACAGTAGGCCATTCAGAAAACTGGCCTAGGAACATACTGAAAGATACTAGACTACTAGAAATGATAGAGAACCTTGAGAAGCATCACTTGGCACACATATGAGATTACACTTAAGACAGAAAATGCTGGGTATTATCACAAAATACATACAGGGTTACACTTTTTCAAAAAAAGGGACAAATATTAAGGAAGAAAGACAACATGAAGGACAAGGCACAATTAAACTGAGCACACCTATGATCAAATATTTTGAAAGATAATATTTTAATAAGCTTGCATATTCAATCAGTGTAAATATATTACAATAAAACATCCATTCCTCAGAGACTAATGACTTATATTCACAGTTTCAGAAGTCAGACTCTTCAATACTTCCATTATCTGCTCCAAGAAGTCAGGCCAAAATCAGAACTTTCTACAGATAGAATACCTGTTACTAATTTGAACCACTTTTCATAGCTGTTACTAAAAACATGGTTTAGTGTGAGGTGTTCCGGGCCATGGCAAGGGGTTGGAACTAGGTGATCTTAAGGTCCATTCCAACCCTAACTATCCTATATGAAACAGTTCTCATAGCTGCAGGAGATCAAGTTTACATAATCTCAGTGATTTTTAGCCTTTTATTTAAAGATTGAATATTCAAATACAAACAACACATGCTCACAACATATCTGTTGTTGAGTCTGTTTTGCTGTAACGACACGAGAAGAGAATCGTAGAAGGCCCAAACAAGGGTCTGGAGCATCTTACGAGGAGATACTGCTAGACCTGAGCCTGTTTAGTCTAGAGAAGAACAGACCGAGAGGGGATTTCATCAATGCAGGTCAATATCTCAAAGGTGGTGCCAGGAGGTTGGTGCCAGACTCTTCTCAGTGGTGCCCAGTGACAGGATGAGGAGCAATGGTCATAAGCTAAAACACAAGTTTCACCTCACTGTGAGGAAGAACTTCTTTACGTTGAGAGTGGCAGTGCACTGGAACAGGCTACCCGGGGGTGGTTGTGGAGCCTCCCTCTCTCTCCTCATCCAAACCCAGCATGGAAATGTTCCTGTATAACCTGCTCTAGGTGGGTCTGCCTTGGCAGAGGGTTGTACTGGATGATCTACAGAGGTCCCTTCCAACCCTAATGATTCTGTGCTTTCCATCAGATTTACCTACTACCAGTCAATCATGAAGCTTTTGTAGTTTTTCACAATAACTTAAAGCACACTTACATTAAAAAGATTGTTGACAGAATTACTGAACAAACTCTCATATAGCTTAGCAGATAGTAGATATAGCTTGTATCAATCTATGTTGGTAAAGATTTTACATAGTTCTTTTTAGCAAAACCTCTCACTTGAGGCAAGCAGAACATCCATGCTGAAACTGCTGCACCTCCTCAAGACTTTCTCCAGTATAGAGGTCATTGAAAAAACCCAGGAAAATCCTTATCTTAAACCTGTACCTGTAAAATGAACCTTCTTGACTACAATGAAACCTTTTCCAGGGAGAATTCAAAGCAAAACCAGTAATAATCTTTAAAAATGCCATTTTCTCTTTTAACATTTTACATGAGCTTTACAGCTGGAGTACAGGTCAATAAAGAGTCAAATCTGGACTATGTTCTTTCAGACTGAACATACATACTGTTCTTAGGTATGGGACTCTAATGTGAGCAACTTGGTTATGCAGTTTCCGTGTGCTAGCTATGCCACTGCTCCTGAAAAAATCTGCTAGGTGTGAAGGTCTGATTAAAATGTCTCTTGATTTTAGAGTAAGAGGGAAGGGATCCCCATTTCTGATAGGTCTTTACTGAAACTGCCCTGGGAGCATGGGGAGAGGTAAAGTAAAAGGTTGTGCAAGTTATCCTTGAAGGAACAATTTTGGAGAACTGCTTGATGAAAAAGCACAAGGTCCTGTCACAGTTGTCTGAGTATACATATTCTTAAAGAGTCATGAAAACTTGTATTTAAACATCTTAGACAAATATGGTAACAAAAGTACTGCAAACATCTTAAATGAGGCATTCCTTCATGGCGTGGTGTAACCTTTTCAGCTGAATAATAACCACCTAGAAAGAAGTACTAGTAAAAAGGTACATATAAGAGTATAGTAGCTTTAGCAGAATATGCATCTGCTGGGTACAAGATACCTCCAACCTTAATTATATTTCAGAAACAGCATGTTTTTGTACTTGGTTGTGCAATAACAATGCTACCGAAAAGGGCAGTTTAAAGAAAACAACATACAAAACTCAAGAACAGAGTCTATTTGTTTTATTTCATCTTGCATTTGTGTTTGTAAAGCAAAGCATTCTATACATATTATTTAGCTATTTACTGCCATTCTACACCCATTATTGACCTAATTGCAGAAAGACAAATGCAGGGACAAACTTGTTCAAATGAGAATAGAGACAATGCTTTTCTGACTTGGGACAAATACTTATTTAAAAATAAGACAGTGCTCATGGGTTTCTTTTATTAACAGTTAATGGCTCAATTCACAGAACTTTTGAGTCACCATGGAACACGCAGCAAAATGCAATGCGATAATACATAATGTCTCTTCACTAAATATTCTGCAGAAGAAGAATACTATGGTAACAGCTGAGCTACTGATTGATCAAACACCTAAACGGAAAGAATCTGGCAAGATGGATGATACCTTTTAGATACGAGATGATCCCATACTTCTTTATGTAGGCAAAACCCCCTTCAGTGTCACAGTCATTACGAATGATTATCTGAAAATACTTCTATATGTATTTTAAAGTAATGTGAGCCAACATTATAGCATGTATCATAGTTTAAGAAAGACCTAAAGAATCCCTTCAATAAGTCCAAGTACTTTGACACGTTTCAAAGCCGACTAACAATGTAATGGCTTAACAAAGGAAAAAGTATAATTAATTTTTGTTTTGTTTCTTAACACTATTTTTAACTATGAAAAATCACACTACCAGAATATCTTTAAAACCACTACTATGAGATATGGAGAAAACAGAAACAAAATGAGAGTATGAGTCAGAAGGGGAATTTTACTGAAACAAAAAAATATTTTAAAGCACTACATTAAAGTATTTTAATAAATCACTTTGCAGCTTAAAATGAACAAAGTTGACAGTCAGCTGTGGCACCTATGAGACGTCTGAAAGTTTCTCGCTAATAGGCTGATCTAAACCAAAAAGTTGTAAGATTTCCAGTCAGACAAATACTTCTTCCATTACAGCTGTTTCCTATGTTGGCCACTTCACTGTATGTGTATGAATGGATGAATAAAATGATGAATAGGCTAAAGAGGTTTTCTCTCAACATGTATCCATTATTTCCCTCTTATCGTTTTAAAACAGGAAATTTTTTTTCACGTACTTTCTGAGTCACAGACCCATTTCTTGAGGAACTACTGCTACAGTAAATTGCACAGAAATACTTCAAACAAGGGTTATATATGCCACACTTAGAATTTCCAGCCCAAGACATGCAGGTGTTGCAACCAAAGCAAAACAATGGAATACTAACAGAGAATGAATATTCATTTACAGTTTTGCAAATAGAGCAAAACCAACCAGAACTTAAAGATTTACTTTCACAATTCACATGTTGAAAGTTGTTTTAAGGAATTTTTGATTGTGGTGTACAATACAAAGAGGTCTTTAGAACTAACTTGCTCTCAGTAGCACATCGCAATGAAAGTACAGGAGCACGCAACATCAATTCGTTATTGGAAATAACACACAAGTCAGTATCTCTGCTAGCTGCAGAATTCCAGGCTCTTAGCCCTCTGCAATATGTGGCCCTGAAATTGTTTGGATGTGCAATGTATTTAACTTAGTTTAAGTGGCAAACTCGCATGGTGCTATGCCTTAAAACCTTCCAATAAAAAGTATACATGTTGATTATAAATGCCAAGCGTGTTTAAAATGTCTTACCATTTCCAAAAGCAAAACCACACAATTTTATCAAGTATTTAAACAGCAATAAATAATTAGTTCTTCTGAAATTCAGAGAAGAGGTGCATTCAGCTATCACTAAAAACAGCATCAGGTACTAACACTTTAGTCTACATTATGTGTATGGTGAAACAACATACCCAACCTGACAGCACGCACACTGGAAAACATGAACATTTCTTTTAAGCAAACTCAAAGCCATAACACTGCTAATTTTTCCCCTAGTATTATTTTTCTGGGAAAATAGGTGAAGTTGAGAGAAAACAAAAAGTAGTAAAAGCTCTTCTTAAAATTCATCACCATATTTCACAGTCACATGAAGGAAGCTGTGCTCTGTGTATTCCAAGGGAATATCTTTGCAAGCATCTGGAAGTAGGTATTTTTCTCTTCTGCGTGGAAGTAGAGGGAGGGAGAAACCCCTCTCTTGAAGAAAAAAAGAAGACTGGACACTCAAATCCTGCTCCCTTTGCAGCCAGGATAAATACTGCCAGCTGCTACAGGGACAGGGGCAGGATTTTCTCCTTAGACCATCTGAACAACAGTTTCCTTCAGCCCTATCATTTAATTTTAAAGTGGAATTTGTTTTATACGGCAGACCAATAAGTACCCTAGGAGCTTGATTGGTTGGTGCCTAATGAAATTGCTTTTGCTGACATTAGACACATTAGGATAGTGATTAAAACACTTAATGATCCTTCCTGATTTTAAATTGCTAGCTTATATTTGTGAGATGCCATGAAAATATCCTTTTCCTTCCTTTCCTCCACCCTAATCCTGCTTCTCCTTGCCCTTTTTCTCTTCATGATCCTTAGAGTGGTGCTCACTCGCACCAGCCTGATCACAAACCAAGTGATAACATGATGTTGAACACTGTATTGTTTAAAATATGCACCCCCCCCCCCAAATATAAACACTGAAAGACGGTCATCAATAAAATACAATTTCCTGGTTCAAAGTTCAAACTGTTCCTAAATGTGGGAACACCGAGGATATTAATATAAAGTGAAATCCAAAGAACAAACTTTAACTTTCTACAATATTTGATGAAAAAAGATAATCCTGTGAATGTAAAAACAAGTATAAAAGCTTTACTTTTGAGCTTCAATGTGGAAGACAGTGATACATTGCCAGATAATAGTGTTGGAATGGCATTCCTATGACAACAAAGCCATTTTTCGTGCCCTTATACAAAAACTGCATACTATATCACCTTCCAGTGGGAAACGTGTATAAAATGAACGCTTATCCTCAAATACTGTTAAACACTAGAAATACCAGGTTTGGAAACTATGCCTGAAAAGGGGGGAAACACAAGAGCTGTAAAAAGTTCTGTTTTCCCTGATGAATCTGATCAAGATTCTTCAGCTGAAATTATACTTACAGAAAGAAGAAGTAAATTTGCTTATATACTAAAACCTGCTGTGCCAGAAGTGAATATATGGAATTTTATGCTGAATACAAACTTTAAGACAACAGAAACTAAAAAAGTAGAAATTTTTGTACATTTTAGCACCATTATAAAGTTAAGACTTGAATGCCGGGTCTGTCACTGTGGCTGTACCTTGCAGCTGGTGTAGCTAATGTGAAGCAGATTGACTTCAGTGATCTTTGAGAGAAGAATAACAGGATTTGCTGATCACAACAAATGATGTAAATTTACTTTTTCTTTTTTGTTTTGTGCGTCTTTTAAAATTAATTTTTAGCCTTATTTTTATCAGGCAGCCAGAGTGCATTTCTGTCAGCTAAATCCAAGTCCGAGTCCTTTTGGTCTTTGGATAGCTCGTATTGGTTCTGCGATCCCTTTGCCGTCCGGTCCTAGGCCCGTACCAGGGGTCCAGCCCATGCTCTGAAGCATTCTGTTCCCAATGTTGTTTTCTGGGATTGGTTGGGTGTTTTCACCTACAAACCCTGAGATTAAAGAAACACACAGCATTAATCAGCACTGCCTGCCATGTGGAGAAGAGCAGGATAATCTCCCTTAAAGCTTTAAACCTTCTTTATTCTCCTAATTCATCTAACGGGTTGCTAGAACAGGCTGTCTTTGCACATGTTGACCTCCTGGTTGCATATGATTCTAAATAATACAGTCTTACGCTTTGCTTTATTTTTAATGTTTTTAAAGACTCATTCAGTTTTCAAGAATGACAGATAGTGTCACAGATATTTTATATTCCAACACAGTGGATTTTACATCTAAGAACATCCATCACCTAAACAAGTCTACCAATACATCTGCAAGATTACCTGAATTTCTGGTCCTATGCAGTTACTAAGCCGAGGCACATCATAGTAATACAACCATCTTTCCATTATTAGCAATAAGTGGTCTACTATTCTGAAACTCAGCTATATTTTTACTCAGTTTCTCTTTTACTGAACTTTGTAAGAGAGATCTGACACATGGGAGTTTGCTTTTGGTATTTTCAATGCCACTAAGTGTTGTTTATACTTTTCCCCCCATACTACTGAGATCTCTGAGAAAAGCTGCACATGTACAGCAGAAAACATCATCATGATTGCAGGTATTGATAGAAAAGATTAATTTTTTGATAACAGATTTTATTTTTTTCCATGAATGCATCATAAAAATTAAGCAACAAAGCAGTTTTTTTTCCCTTCATCAACCAAATTCCTCGAGCTAGAATATGGAGATGAGGCATGAATAAGCCTTCCCATATACAACTGTCTTACATGAGTGATACAGATGACATTTATTTCCAGAATCTGCATGAAAACTTATCAAATGACACCATACAAACTATTTTAAAAAGGGCTGCAGCTTTTGAACTAACATAAGCAGTTGCACATGGGTAGCTGGATTTTGTTTTCAGCTTTGCTAAACATCTTCCTCCCCCCGCTAACAGAACAAAATCCCACCATGTGCCCTGCTTCAAATTGTATCTGTTCAACTTTCTACCTATTCACTCTGGCCTGCTACTTTCTGAAAAATATGGTAGGAGGAGACTATGGTTTTGTGTTCTTGGGGACTATAATGTCTTCAGTCAAGGCTTTGCCACTGACAAGCTGGGTCATAATTGTATTAACTCACTAAAGAGCACAAGGAAAGTTGAATGTGCACTTCTGAAAAGCCTCAGAACACACACAGAAGAAACCACATTCAGACAGAAGTTCAAATGAGAGGCGCATGTTAAAAACCTTGCAATGATTGTGATGATGAATTTACAGTATTATCAGTAAGCACAGTCCAGAATTATCCACTATAGATCTGTTCACACTCAGTACTGGCTACATAAAAGGCAGATAGCTTTCTAGTGTCTTAGTTCCTGAGTCAAAGGAAACGGACTGAGAGGAGGCATCCTTTAATACCGGTTTGAAGCTATGCTTACAATAAAGGCTTTTAAGTCAGCAGCTTCCAATCCCCAAGAGGGGTCCTCTTGAACTGACCAGCACAAAATTCAATGTCCAAACTTCCTTTCTTTTCAGGCCCCCACAGGCAGATGCAATTTTCATACACAAGTCCCTGACACTGACTGGCATACACAACACAGGCTTTGCAACCTTCTTAGTTATACTTTCTAGGTCAAAGAAGGGAAAGAAAAAAGGTCACTGTTCAACTAAGGTTCTGGTAAGCCTCTCAGGTAAAATCCTGAAAGTGTGTTTTGGTGCACCTTTTACAACACGTGATGGTAAGAAATGGAACATCATTCCAATATACATCCTTGGAATAATTAAGGGAGAAACTTGACAGGGAAAAATGATCTAACAGCTGCCAAGCAGGAAAGAGCAAGGTTGTATTTCATGGCATCTAAGAACTGGAAAAATGAAGCCATTTGTAATGCTGCTTAGGCATAGACAGCCATGCTGCTGGAATGATATGCAAGGCATAGCCTGAGACAACTTAAACAGCTTTTTTGTTAGTCTATTTAGAGGAAAGACCCACAGACCTTTTCCTGTAACAGATGTACCTTTCTATATGGATTTGAATTCTAAAGACAGCCAGAGCCACCTCACAAAAAAAGATAAATGAAAGATAAATTGTGTTATTTAATAAACTGATGTTTCTACTTTTGATATTTTTTGAAGTAGCTCAGCAGGTTTTTTCTGTGACTGACAGGACTATTGGAATACTTTTGTTTTTAAAGATATAATTACTTCTAGAATGTATACTATTTTCCCCTCCACTGTACATACTTCTGCGTCTCCTGTTAGAAGCCTGAAAGCTCTCCTGAAGAGTTCTGCTCTTATTCATCACCAGATTAAAAAACAGAAAAGAAAAGGAGCAGAAACCACCATAAACTTGGCTTCACAACCCACTTTTGAGCAAACAGTCAGACAACATACAGTGCCCAAAGGCTGATGTGTTTGGAGGCTTTGTATTTCAGCAAGAATAAGGCCAAATCAGAAAGCCACCCAACTTGCCTATAATACTAATTGACCACTTACTCTTTCTCTTACTCCTTCATTTGCAAATGAAGTGAATATGGATAGCTTTTAATTTTGAAAAATATTTAATATATGCAGACCACTCCTTTTCAATAGTCAGGTTTCACATAAATATCTACATCTGTCTTTAATATCCCTGCAATTTTCAACCGTCATTTGGAAGATTTATCTGTAATGCAACGTATTTCACTTGATTCAGAGGAATATGGACAATGGTATTGCCCTCTTCCTCCATTACACCACCAATCGCCAATTGTAAGACAAAATCTGCATTGCTGGTTGATTGCCTGACAGGAGAGAGCTGCTAAAAATCAGGCTACACTGTGTACTATTCCCCTGACCCCCATTCCTGTGCTTTGGGCTTTTATTTTCTAATTAAAAGCAGTAATTGTCCTTTCAATATTCATCTTCAAGTTCAATTTTTAATTCATGCCTATGGCACTTCTTGGACTAGCCAGTAGGGCCTGTTAGAGAGAATGGTCCAAGCACATTGGCCTTGAAAGTGGCTGTTATCTCTGGGATGTGATCAGCCTTGACCCACCCAGGAGCAAGAGCAAAAGAACCCACTGCACTGTCCTACAAAACATAACCATGCAAAACCCACGCAAGAAAAACCTGTTTCTAAGTTTACTGCTCTGTGAGGTTCTGTGGGGTTCCAGGAGCTACGAGGAACGCACAGACAAAATATTTTTAGCAACCCTAACAACTTGATGCTGCAGATGAGTAGTCTGCATGTAAAGTGCCTGCCGTTACACAAGCAAGGAGCAAACACTGAGGAACAGCAACCTGCTTGAAAAGACAGCACTGTAAAATGTCCTCACTTATGTTCCTTCTCTTTGCAATACTGGTAAATGAAAGTTAGAAAAAAAAAAGACAATCCTAAAACCTTTGTGTATATGAACAGACACACTTCAAGGTCTACACATATGACATTACATACACGGAAGAGGGAAGCTCTGAGCAGAGAGGCAAAACTGTGAAGGGGGAAAACAAAAAATTTTGTTTAATTTTGGTATGATATTTATGACGGCATTAAAGGCATGTTTCAATGAAAAATAAAGGTATGTCGTTTTTTCTTAGCAGCTGTTGAGACAGGTATGTCCTGGTTAAACAGTACACTAGCATTCAGTGCCATACCCTTGATTTTACAGTGATTGCCATGAATTAATTTAATTCCATCTGTAAGCTAAAATCAGATCAGAGGTCTAATGCTGCTGCAGGCTCCACATCTGTTTAATCATTTTTGGATACAACAGCTTGCAAAAGTTCAGGTTTTAAATTTGCTTCATATTTAAGGAACAATGTTACACCAGTGTGCAACATCTCCAGCCGGAAACAAACGAGCCTGTGCACAGTTCTGGTCTGACAGATAAATTCTATTTGCAAAATGCTTCTAAAAAAAAATAAATATCACTATTTAGGTTATCATTTATTACAGAATAATAAAGGAAATGTGATCCTATAAGCCATTATTGTGACAATATTTATACGGCCCAATTGCTGGATAAGAATAAAGCACGTTTAGTTTATATTGGGGTGACTAAAACCAGAATATTGCTAGGTTCAATCTCTTAACCCTATCTAAGAAAGTGTGGGGTTTTTTTTGTTTTTTTTTTTTTTGTGTGTGTGTTTTTTAAACAGTTCTGAGAAAATGACACTGTACATAAATACAGTCGTGGCCTTTCATCTTTCTTTTATACGATTAAGACTTGTGAGCAGAACAGCAATGACTTTGCAGAGCATACATACCAGAACTATTATTTCCTCTTCTATCACTCCCAGCAGCCTTAAATCCTTTAAATCCTTTCCTAGAAGGATCTTTTTTTTGCCTGGGTAATTTTTGCAATACATGGCCTGCTAACCCTTACCCCCTACCCTGGATCTCACTTATGTCTATCACAGCAGACTCAGTCTTTCTACCCTCAAATCTTCCAAGGAGCATTGTGGATGGTAATTCACTTGCGTAATTGGCTCAAGAGATGAAAATCTTGTATCTGCCTCTCTTAGCCACTAATCTATCCAGCTGACTGCAAGCCTAATTGGCAGCTTGTTTAGTAATTTGGCTCCTAAAGTGTTGTATTGATGTTGGATAAACAGCCAATGGAAGGAGAAACGATACATGCTGCTTCATTTTAAAAGCTAGTGCACATTCCCCTTCATTTTCTGAAAGCATTTAATATTCCATCTCTCCTTTTGCTTTTCTGACTCCTCACTAGACAGATGAGCTCAGAACAGTAGGGACTGATCCTGAGACACAAGACAATTTTACAAGGAATTTAATCAGAATAACACATTGCTGCATCTTCTTATGCCAGCTCTAACTAGCAAAATGGGAATCACACTGCCTGGATGCTTGTATTGTTAAAAGTGGTTTGGATAATTGTGCAGTCAGCATCATGAGCAGAGCCGACAGCCGTACTGTGATTTCTAAAATCAGTGCTTTTCAAAATTCAGTATACTATGGCTGCATAGCCAAAAAAAAAAACCCACCATGTTATGAAAATGTTATTATTGAGCTAAATATTTGAGACTGCATTTTTATACCAGACTTTTATGTATCCCTCATACTGGGCTATCTAAGACTCTGCCTGAAGAATAACTTCAGAATAACTATAGCTCAGGTGAGCCCGCTTGCATCGTATTTTATTCTAGCTAGCAGAGAAAGAAAAATTGCAGAGGACAGAGCTATAACTGCAGTAGGTGTTTTGAACTTCCATATCTACCCAGCAGCCACAGCAGGGTTTTGTTATTGTCTGCATTGCCATGGTTTCATTCCCCAATACTGCCCCATTGTTCAGTCTGAAGAAGGCTCGGGGGGGGGATCTTATCACTCTCTACAACTACCTGAAAGGAGGATGGAGTGAGGAAGTGGCTGATCTCTTATCCCAAGTAACAAGTGATAGGACAAGAGGAAATGGCCTCAAACTCCACCAGGGTAGGTTTAGACTGGCTATGTTGGGGAATTCCTTCCCCAAAGGAATGGTTCCTTCCCCAGAGGAATGCTCAGGCGTTCGAACAGGCTGCCTAGGGCAGTGGTGGAGTCACCATCCCTGCAAGTGTTCCCACACTGTACAGATGAGGCCCTCAGTGACATGGGTTAGTGGTGGCCTTGGTAGTGTTGGACTAAAGGTTGGATTTGATGATCTTAAAGGTCTTTTCCAACCTGTTTGAGCCTATGATTGCAAGAAATTGTTGCATAATTGCAGCATGGGTAAATGCATTATTTCTTGCAGCATAGACTTAAATCAATTTTCAACTCCTGTGAATATATAAACATAAATCCACACACTGATGAAAAATTGAGACTCAATTTAGCTTCAACTGGTCATCCAGAATCACAGATTACTTGGAAATAGCATTGCTGGTGTTCTTCTCCCTCCATGCTCTATTAGACTACGCTGTGTGTAAAGAAGTTAACTTTATGCCCATTCAGTCTTTACTACTATTAAAATTGGTTGGGAAGATTTGGAATGATTAGACTCACATTTATCACTCAGCTAGGGGAATCTCTTTAATAACCAAAAAATGTCTTTTCACTTGGGTCCAAGGGTGGTCAGGTTTATGCCTTGCCTATGCTGACAGACCATCACCAGATGGCATTTTGGGAGTAGTTTTCTTACTGAGGACCTTTCCAAACCCCTCAAAACTTGTCAAAATTGTTCCCTTCTGATAAGCATTCTCTGACTTTTAAGTTAAGACTTGTAACCTTACACCGAAACCCCAGGGAAAGGATTTAAATCACAGTAATACTTTCAAAACGGACAGCGTGTTTATTGTTAATTTCAGCAGAAAGATGGAGGATTAAACTGATATTGGAACTATGTACATTGCAGCAGCTCTATCTGACCCTAACTCAATTTGGGATCGATTGTAGGGATAGTGGAGATGAAGTTCCACTTCTGTTATTATGTAATGTAAGTTCCACTTCTATTCTGTGCTTTTGTGGTTGGATATCGAATTATCTTCATTTAAAAATGAAGATTAATCCATTACAGCTAAGCAAATACGTCTGCATAATTTTTACTATGGGCTAAATAACCTGTTGCCTATTTATTTATGCAAACAATGCTCACTGTAATCTATCAGTAAAGAAGGCATCAGAATATAAAAGTTATTACATTAGCATTGGCAGTGTCAATATATAGGCTGAAATCCATCAGCAAATTCTCAGTATAAGCTTGGTTCTTGTTGCACTGTGGCTCTTCTGAAGTTCCTCATTACTCTGCTATTTATATGTAAGGGGCCTTGTTTGAACCAGTGATCTCAAGCTCAACATGAAAAGTCTATTGCTTGGAAAGGACAGCGGTTTCCAATACCAGATGGCACTCTGCAACCTTTTAAGTTTTGAACTGATTTAGTGAGACTATATGGTAAGAGAAACAAAAAATGGAACAAATTTAATCTGCTGCATAAACCAACCCAAGGAAGAAGAGTATCCATAGGCCAGACTGTCAAGCAGATATGTTGCGTATGCCAGAAAGGACTTCAGTAGACTAAGGATAAGAAATACCGCAAGGCAATAAGGGAAAGCATTCATAACACATGCCAACGTTGTATTACCCTCTGAAAAGAGATTTCTGCCTAGGAGTTGTATATTTAGCATAAAAAAACCACAACAGTGAATCAAGCTAAAAAGAAAGTAGGCATATGTTTGTCTAGAGTTTTGGTAATAAACTGCCAGTTCACCCAAGTACACAAAAGTCTACCCTTCTTCTACAAATATCTCACTAAGTTGACCTTCACCACAAACTTAGCCTCAGCCACCTCTGTTACCACAGTGCAATCACCATTTTTTTCAAATCACCATTTTGGTACTGTAGATATTCAGGTCTGATTTTTAATCACTGACATATTAAGCATCAGCAAAATAGTTTGCTTAGCTGTTCCGTTGGCAATTTTTAAAAAGGAATGAAAACATGTACCCTTTTGATTACCTTGTTAAAGTGAGTCATGATAGCATTATTGCAGTGCTCAGTACTTCTGCTGTAATTAAGAATCTGTCATATTTTTCATTAAAACACATTCTTTAAAATGAGACTTTTAACTTGGTCACTTCAATCAGCACTGGCCTGAAGTGTAGCATGCCAACGAGATAAAGAAAATGACAGCTGAAATTTGCTTTTGCAAAACGTAAGTGTTAAAGTCCCCATAAAATGCAATAATTTATATTTTATATGCACATTCCCTGTATTTTAAGTAGAAAATCACTTTTTCTTTTCAAAATTAGTTTTTGCAGGTTTTCTACACTGCTCCAAACTGCAAACATCAGAGCAAAAAGAGTGTTTTCCAATGGAAATAAATGGCTATTTATAAGGCACATCAATGAAACTTTTCTTGTTCTGAATCAAAATTTCTACATTCTGTAAATTAAGTTATTAAAATCCCACAGATATGAAACAGAACTGGATGATTTTTCCCAGTGTTTAAGATCCAGAGGTTTCTTATTAAAAACCAAACAAAAAAGAAATTAAGAGGTCTTTGGGATTTAATAGGAGTTGACTGAGAAAAAAAGCTTGTACAGAAAAAGACAGAATTAGTAGGAAAGGAAAGGAACTGGACTAAATGCATAGTCAATGTATGAATATAGCATCTAAAATTTTGTAGGATCTACTGATTTGCTATGAGCCTAAGTAATGTAAGGCTGAGAAGACCGTAAAACTTTCTCAAAGCATGCATTCCAGGTAGTAATAACACTTTGCAGAGAATGTCCTTTCTCTTCCATAGAAGTTCTTTGGTGTTTTGTTATTATTTTCATTAATAGAGGACCCAGTTTTGGTAGGACTATTTCCATGATAATGTATTAGCTTGTCTAAGAGGTTTTTATACGAATTTCAGGGAACTGTATCGCTGCAATGAAATACGTCAGGGTGTCATATGACACAGTTCTGCCACTCAGGTAGTCAGAGAGGGCACAAAGTCAGTGAGAGTGTGACCTGGTCGCAAATCTGATTAGAATCACTGAAATTATATTGGTTTCATGGAATAAGCTGTGCAAAAAAGTACATTTTTTATAACACACACCACCTAATTCTTGAAAGAAATCATAGGAAGTAAATGATCTTTACTAGTATCTTTTTTAGTTGATGTACTAATGAGCTATGTTCAATAATGCACAGATGGGACTATATCAAGTATCCACAAAACAGAAAATGGAAAATGTATCCTAGTAAAAAAGGCAGAATAGGACACTCCTGCCTCAGTACTGTCAGCTCCTAACAATCCACACTTGAATTATCTCCCATTTTCTACACTGATTCGAACACAGAGTTTCTTCACCTTTACAAATGACATTTTTGAAACTATAAAATGCTCTTTGCTGCTGAAACTTTCTTGTTTCAGTACTTTCTCATTGCTGTACAAGTAAATCTACATCCTTTGTTACTAGTATACACAAACCTACTGGTATATGACTTTGACTCTGGACTGAGAACAGGCTATAAATTTAGAAATCAATACCTACCTCTATCAATATTCATTTTACTTTTTCAATACAAAATACTAAGGTGAAAGAGCAGTAAATAAGCTGGAGTACTGAAACAAATTGGGTGTTCTTGTCACAATTAATAAATGTTTAACCAATCACACTGCTTGCTACAGAAGTCTATGGCTTTGTAAGGTGTCTGAAAGTAGCAGGGGCTACCCTTGTGAGATTCCAAACCAGAGAACAGGTTTTGATACTTTATCAGGACCCCCAGTCATTCTTTTCAGTACTGCTGAAGCTAAACATATAAATTACCATTTTCAACACCATACAGTGTGATAAGGACTAGCTTAACAATGGAAATTATTCAAAAAATGCACAAAATAATTAAAAAAAATACTATTTTGAACAGATTAGCTCATATTGGATGAAACTTTGCTAATCTGTAGCACACACAGCTCAAGAAAACATTCACAGACAGCCTTTCAGGATTTGCTACGATGTTAAATAGGGACAATTATTAGCAGAAGGTTTCTTCCCACTTCCAACTTTTGTTCGTGTAAATAATTTTGCCTTTCTTTCAAGAAAAAAGGTTTACAAATTCTTCTCCATAAAATTTAGTCCTTCTGCTCCTTTATGTTAGCTAACTATAACTACTGAAAGAAGAATAATCAAAAAGTGATCTTTCATTTTAATCCAAATGGATTTCCATTCTAAAACAAGACCCTGTTTCTTTCATTAAATGGCAAGAAATACTGACAATGACAAATAAACAAGGATTGTGATGGCTAAACAATAATTTACCTGTAGGAAGGTTAGCTTTTGAGAAAGCTCTAGTAATTTATACACTGTAATTTATAAACATTATTTAATTTATATAAGTAATTTACAAATATTACCTAAACGTATGTTACAAGTTTACTCAAAGTTTACCAAAGTTTCTATTTGCTTAAAAATATACAATGATGAAAGGCAGAAAAAAACCTTATATAAAGACCATAGAAAAAAAAATAATCACAATCCTCCTGCCCAGAACAAAATTGAAAATAGCACCTTGAGCCTGAAAAAGAAAAACTCACACATTAGTTACAAGGTACCTCATACGATACCGTTATCCACCACCATTACCTGTCACTCTCCATATAAGGGCACATTTGGGGGGCAAAAAAATCTCTAAAATTGTGAATAGATAGATATATAACATTGAATGACCACATAATATATTTGCCTTAGTATCAAAATATTGGCTTTGCAAAGTTACGCAGAGGAGCTAGCTCGTAAAATAAAATACTTAATGTTGAAAGCCCAAGGTAAAATGAATAACAAAATTAATTTCATGATACTTCATACCCTCTCAGTACAAAGTGACATCCTCTAGTACTTGAAAGTTGTGAAGTGAAAATCACCTTGTAGAAATAATGATATTATTCTCTCTTCAGCCATTAAGTATTTTTCTTTCTCACTTCACATATGTTCAGAGTCTTAGAAACTGACCCACACATTCTCTTTTTCCACACTGCTGCCACTGAGGTGCTTTTATAACATTTTTAATGCTATTCTTGGTCTGTTGCTGCCACTGAGGTTCGAAACAAAGAAGTTTCAGGAGGGTGAATTCAGCTGGAATACAAATATTAGGCTTCTGTAAAGACACCTATTTAGAATATACTTGAAAAACTGTATGTGTTATCTATGTTGCTACAGTAATGAATATGACAAGGAGATGCAATTCACAGTTCCATATTAGCAATACATAAAAAGCCTTACAGAGGCACACACACATCTAATCCATCCAGCATGCACCATATATAATTAATACAACAAACTGATGAGAGTCCTATAAATCACTCCCAAATATTGAAAAAGTCATTTCACAGCTGTGACATCAGCAAAATGCATCCAGTGGTGGTGACCTCCCATCTGTAAAAATCTTCCAGGAATGTGCTTACAAGTGCTCCCTATCTAATCTACAGCACTCATTTTATCTCCTTAACATTTCCATTGCTTGCCCAAGAATTCACATACTATCTTTATTGTGAAGGGTATTTATATAGTATTCATATGCATTCCTCACAGAAAAAAGATACCTCATGTCTCCTACCTTGTAATGCTTCAACAGACATAAGCAGTAATCTTTACTGTCTATGATTCTCGCTATATGAAAACAAAGATGCATTCTCTTTAAAGGCTTGACTACAAAGGACTAGAAATCAGAAATGTCTGAAGGAGAATTAAGAGACCCTATTTATTTCTTAATCTCTATTAACAAATAAAAATAGATCATACCTGAAGTTATATGGGAAGTTACTGAATTTATCAAGCATTTCTCTGGGTCACTGACCTACTGCTTTGTATTTAGAGATTTAACATCGTGCGTTTTGTGTTCTGTCTCAGGGAAATTGGTTACCTGTAGGTCCTGGCAGGGGAGCAGCTTTCCTTCTCCGTTTGATGTCTCCCATGCACAATGATCCTAAATGTACACTGGTTTGCCTGCAAGTAATTACAGAAGAAAACTATTAACAAAGGAAGAAAACCACCACGTAAATGCACAGCTTGTATAATCTGAACCTGTATCAAAACATTCTCAACTGAGATGAAGCTGCACAATCATGCCACCAATCTTGTTTATATCAAAGTATAATTATGTTTGTTGACAAGCACTCAGTATCTAAATGCAGCATCGTAAATTGTTGCAGGAATGAATAATACAAAGGGAATGCTTTTTAATTTTCAAAACTGGCAATCTTTCTAGCTCAACATAAAACAAAAACACTGCTGCTCCTAACAGGAAAATAGCTAAGATTAAATATCTACAGAGGTCACAATACTGTTGGTATTGTGATCAGTTGGCTAGTAACACCCCACTGCCAGAACATCATTTATTACATGAAGACCATTCTCACTTTAAGGTAACTTGAAGAATGAATGATAAAACATGAAAGAGTAAACTCTTTGAAGGTGCATGGAATAAACCTGTAGCACAGCAATTTGTCCTTTTCTAATTCACTGGCAAGTTGTGAGAATGATAACATAGAAGCACAGTATCTGTTATACTCATTAAAGAATTATGAGCTTCCACTTGGAGACTGGAAAATTGGTGGAACTGCAGAGGATGACAAACAAGCAAATCTTATTGCTTTAAAGCCAGCAATTAGAAGTCAGGTACCACCGAAAAGGGTACATTTGGAATTTCCAAATATTGAATTTTGGAATATAACCTTAAAGGACAGTTAGAGTTATTTATCTTCAAGTAATATACAGTGCTTAAAGAATGGAATATATGTAGCTGGCATTTTTCTGGGGAAGAACTAGAACAGAAGGGAGGAAAAGGCAGTAATTTCTATACTTCACAATCTTAATACGTCTCCATAAATGTTACAGAGAACTGTGATTCTTACCACAGAGGTGCAGTGAATGTTGATAAAATTACAAGCTGAGAATTGCATCTGACAGTCTAGTGTAGCACAGTAACACTCTGTCACTCACGGGATCTGGTTTCAGTGAGGATATATGGCTTATCCTTCATTGCATTTATAAACTTTTTAAAGCTGTACTGCTTCTAAATGAATAACAAATGGTCATATAATGTTGAGAGACCTCAGATCTACTCAATAATGTAAGAGTGATAACAATTCCTTGATGAAAAAGACGACAATGTACAATTCTTGACATACTTTGCCTAAAATGTTACAGTACATTAACAAGTACCAGAGTGCTTTTATTTAAATAATAAAATATTCCAAGAAACTTAAGTTTCACACAGGAGTGCATCTCGCTTCACGTAATGAAACCTTATTTCAACACTTACTGAATTCTCTTTGTTCTAAACCACATATTTTCCTTACAACTCTTCTATGTTGAAACTGCATTCTATTTTAACATTTAGATACTGAACACAGTTGAACTAGTTTTAACACAGTGATAAATTTCAGTTCTAAATATAGAAAGAAACCCTTTCATAATTGACTGTACAATATTCATATTTAAATACAATATGGGGAAACAGTTCTTAGAGAAAGAAACATTTGAGATGTTTAATTATCAATAGATTGATATTTAATACTGATATTAAACATGCAGAATAAGTTGTGTGGTAAATTCGATGCTAAACAGAGTACAACTGTCCATTTTCTCTTCCAAATGAAAAAGGGAGAAAGTCTCCAGGAATACAAGCAGGATGAAAGATAAAAATTAATAAAGTCAGGCAATTGAACCTGAAGACCTGAGCTACAGCAGTAACAGCACCAGCGTTTGAGTTATTTTACCCAGAATTGATTATCTGTTACACTACATTGAGATATCTAGATTATTGATCTGTAAGATTATGGTACTAGGGTCTCCCCACTTTTCCTCCAGGCACACCAAATGGAGTTGCAACAAATAACACTAAGTAAGGACTACTTTGTTATTGTTGTCACCCTTCATGTAGAACATAGCAGTTACTTTTTAATTTAAAATCAATGAACGTCTGAAAGGCAGCCTTGTTCCTTCAGCATAAATGAATCATTCGCCTTTGCTGAGCACAACAACCCCGTCACCAGCCAAGGTGAGAGTGGGTATTTCTTTGTTGTCGACAAAAACTCTGTACACCACAAATAAATAACAATATACCAGAGCATAAATTAAGCTTTGTCAAACCTGGTTTTATGGTCACTAACATCAAACATTAAGCTAGTTCGGGATTCTAAAGCAGCATTTGCTTTTGCCAGGTCTTAACATTTGATACGCGCTGCCAATGTAGATCACAGTAAAACAAAAAGCTTTTTTACAATGATTTTTAAGAGGAACAGACACAAAATATCACTGCTCTGGAACTGGCAGCTTAGACAAAATGAAGTAGTGTTCTGATGCTGAACACTACATTTTGAAATGCTTGTAATGGGAGTATTATAAATGAGGGAGAACTTTGACTCTTAATCAGACTAAGTTCAGCATTATGTTTCTTAGCATTAAATCAGAAGAGCACAGATTACGGAGAGGAAGAAAGCTATTTGCCTGACTTTTCTCTACTTACCCCTAGCTTGCTTCCAGCTATTGTTTATAAATAGTGCTCTGGAGGGAAGCTAGGCATTTTATTAGGGAAAAAAATAAAACTTGTTAAGACCACCTTGCCTGAAAACTTGGCTTTTGACGTGCTGGTGACAGGGACTGGAGCAAGCAGTGTCAAACGGAATAATTTCTAAGGAAAGACAACAGGAACTTGTCGCCTCATTGTATGCATTTACAAATAGAGGATTTTCAGAGTATTAGGCCTAGTTAAAGCTGCCCTCTGGATAAAAAGTGTTCCCAAGCAGCCTCAGACAAGCTTGGGAGACAAACAGATGTGACTATGGTCCCTGGCGTTTGGCAAGAACACTCACTGTCAATAAGAAAAATATGAGCATGGACAGGGCATCAGCTGCACCGCGGCCGAGCAGGCCTGCAAGTGTCATAGCAGTGGCAAAGTTGTGGCAGAGAGAAACGAGAGGGTTGCAAAAGTCAGGCTGCTGTGAACTTGCACTGGCGTGCCAAGAATTTTGTTGTTGTTGTTGTTGTGTCGTGCCTCACTGTATTGAGCAAAAAGACTGGAAAAGCCACTGCCAATTTGTATTAATTTTCCATCATGCGCAGTGTTGAGATTCTCCTTTCTAGGTGGTACATAAGAACCTCCAAAAATGAAGAGAGGCTGGGAAGGCAGTAACAGCAGAATAGCAGTTGCAATAAAAAAACAGTAAACACTCCAGAAAGGGTTTTGATATAGCAAGTGTTTTTATAGAAGCAATGAGATGTAAAACAATTCACAAGCACCTATACGTTCCTGTGACAAACATTCACTGAAAGAAACTGTTACCTCCTTCTTAAATAGTTGCACTCTCCCTACAATTTCTTTTTTCAAGGAAATTGCCCTTAATATGGTAACATGCCTAGAACTCCCTCTTTAAGCTCCTCCAGCATTCCTATCTACACTTACATGACAGGATCTCTTTGTCTGTAATTTCTATAGCTCAATAAACAAATATTTTTGATGAGTGCCTTTTCTGCAGTTACACACGTGCACCTCCCCAAGCCATTTTTAGGAAGCTATGTCAGACTTTTATCTACCCTGACCTACGCAGTCAACGCACCATTCCTAAAAAAGCATCTTGCTCTGCAGGTGAACCTACAGCTACACTGCTCCAATTGTAAGCCACCTTTGGAGAAACTAAGAACATAAAGTGGTTCTTAACCCTTTCATGAGCAGTTATGATTTTTGCTGCTATCAGAGGTCCAGTCATTGAGAAGAGTAATACAGTAAAATGGGTGTAGAACAGCAGATACTCCTGAAATTGAGTTCTAGCTCTCTGGGTTATTACATGGGTTGGAAGGGACCTTAAAGCTCCCCTGCCACGGGCAGGGACACCCTCCACTAGATCATGTTGCTTCAAGCACCTTCCAACGTGGCCTTGAACACTGCCAGGGATAAGGCAGCCGCAGCTTCTCTGGGCAGTCTGTGCCAGTGCCTCACCACCCTCACAGTGAAGAATTTCTTCCTAATACCTAATCTACATATACGCTCTTCTATCTTAAAGCCATTCTCCCTTGTCCTATCCCTACATGCTGTAATGTGGCAATTGTTCCCCAGTCTCTTCAGAAAGGTGCACTGACTGCAGTGTTACACAGCATGTAGTTTCACACGCATTGATACAATGGCTTGAACTACCAAGGCCACCACTGCACAAAGGGGAACTGCCTACTAACATACTAAAACCAAAACATTTGTGATTTTATTTTATATGTCTCACCGCAACATGCCCGTGGTTCACTTCACTTTGTCTGTCTGCTGTCACTTTCTTTGCAAGCCGCAATCCTTTATTTAGTATCAGTGCAGTTGCTTTTGCTGATGCACTGTAACTGCGCCAATGTTTACATCACTAAGGCAAACTTAATTTTGCCCCTTAGTATATTTAGTGTTAAGCCACTTACCAGATGACACTACAGCATGGCTAATATAACTTGTAAGTAATGGAAGTGATGGTTTTATGTTCTGTTTGTGTCAAAAATGCATAGAAGTACTGATTACTAACAGGCAGAGGGTGTGTTTAGACTGATTTCTATTTCATAGCTAGGTAAATTAGTAATGATCAATACTTCCCTATCACTACATTCCAATTAACATCTCTCTCACCTGAAGAACAAATGCACAGTAAACAGTGACACACTGTTCAGCCACAGTATCAAGGGCATTCCTGCAGATGGCTGTACAACTCAGCAAGTTCATCACTGCTGAATGCTTCAGCTAATGGAGAGGTTTGATAAAAGCCTTTAAGTGAGCTTCTTTCACAAGACATTACAATAAGGCAAGAGTTGGCTGGTTTGCATTTTAGAAGGGACCTGAGAGAATTATTTTGAAGGCAAAATCTAACTGAAACTGTCAGTTCTCAGTCTTAAAATATAGATATGAATATGGATATGACTAAAGAGAGAATGCAGTGAGGACCACAAGTCACATAAAGCTTGAATGATGAAAAATTTCCTATAAACTGAAACTGAGTAGGGTGTGTGTGAGGCAACATTCACAAACAGCAGACAAAAAAATGAAAAACCAGAAGAACTCAACAACTCACAGTTGCATAACAGAGAAGCAAGCCAATAAAATGATCAAAAAAAATGGAATGTGTGGAACATTATAAAATCAAAGAATAATCTGAGCAAACACCCCATTATTTAAGTTTTGTTTACACAAAAATGTCACAGAAATGGTTCTCGTATCATTAAACAGAATGGACCTGTAGTACAGATTATCTCATTTCTTAAATGGCTTAAAATGCAGACATTGCTGTATCTGGTGGCCAATGACATCCATGAGCACTGCTTAAATAAGAGAGCTTGGGTGAACTTCAGCTTTCACTGTACCTTCCCAACCTCCACACGTGGCAGACAATGGATTCAAGAGCGTCTGAGCCCATGGAATAGTTTATAATCAGTTTAGAGGTAAACACCATTAAGCCTATTATTTCTACATGTAAAGGTAAATTCTAAATACATGGAGTAGGCAACTGGTGGTGTAAATTTGGAAAGAATATTCTGTATTAGCAAGGTATAGCAAACACTTCTAATCTTTGTCGCTGGAATGTATCTCAATATAACCACAGAAAAGATACACGATGACTTCTTAATATTACACTGAAATATGCAACACAGGTTTTGTTTTGAGGAAAAACAGATGAAAAACAATGGCTAAGGAATTTCAGAAGGAAATATTTCCTCTATTCTTTTGTAGCATACAGCTTGCCCAAAACACGGACACAGCCTCTGGTCTCCATTTGAACGCCCAGAGAAGAGTAACATGAAACATCCATTCTTTTGCTCTCTAAAATATGCACAGCATGTGCACTTCCCGTAGATGCACAGGACACTACTTTGAGGTCAACATTCTTGGGGAGTAGATTAAGACACATGGGTGTGAACATAACAGTTGCTTTAACAAGGAAGATTTGGACTCCACATCTTAATATCAGGAGCAATCCTGAAAAACAACTCACCGATGTTTTATTAAAAATATTTGAGATAAACCTCACTCAATACAAACTTACCTGACTCTAGTCATATCAATGTGTGAAAGCACTTTCGTTATTGGTATATTTGTGATAGACAGAAATGTGCCAAATGGTGGCGATCTAGGCACTCAGCATATTAAAAGCCAGACTGCTCGCCACAGTCTACATCAAAGCTGCTGCAACAGCTGTATTCTTGGTGAACAATTCCTCACTTGTGCCTTTCTTCCAGAAAAAAATACATACTTTTGATACTGGGACACTGAAATATGCTCACACTGCACACAAGATCTACCTCTACTTCTACCAAACCCTCTCAGTGGATGAGAAGAATGTCACAAGCTTTTAAGAAACCTGTGAAAGCAGCACTGGGGATACACAGGATCAGGAGACAGATTCTTAGAAATCAGAGACTTAGAAATCACTTCCTCTGGTTTGCTTGGGTTTGGTTTTAATGTGTGAAATAATTCACTAATACACTCATATTCCCCCATCATCATCCCTGATGTTCACAGTATTAGAAGTATTTCTCTCTTGGCTAGGAGTAGTAGACCAGTACTGCTGTAAATTAGTCTTGACTACAAATTAGATGAAAAGTCCTTACAGAAACTTCTCATTCAGTGCTAAAGAGCTAGCAACAGAATAATGAAATACGATGCATGTTCAACGTATCCATAATTTTTAATGCTTATGAAGATGAATATATATTTCTTCTTGGTATGAATTTTCTCAGACATCAGTCAGGTGGAATGGTGGAATCAGTTCCACACCTGATTCCTCCACATCTTTTACAAATAGTAAAGCTTCCCTTCAGACTTGACTGAATGACATCATCTACACAACAGATTGCTTTACCTGCCTCCATAAGTGTGAAAACCATTCTATTAACCAGAAGAGCTATGGCCTTTATTTTCCTTTTATTACACCTTAAACAGATGTGATAAAACCGTGCAACTCCATCAGACTCCTTTCATCCTATGCCAATCTGTTCACAACATAACTTTAAACATAAGGATGACAGACCTGTATTACTGAAAGTCCTAGTGCAACGTTATTATGAAAAGAATACAATCTTCCCCTGGCCCTATCAGATTACCTCATCACCTACCACTATATCCTAATATGTTCTGTTTTGTTATCTTTTTCAGCACTTTCAAGTGTCATTCAGACACAGCAGTCACCCAAAATTTACCTGAACTCTACGAATCTACACATTCAACTCCATCCTGTATAACTTTACCAGACACACTGGAAAATGAAAACTCACATCACTGCATATGTTTTGACACCCAATCTCAAGTCATGTTTGTACTTCATTTGTGAATTCATCCTCTAAAAAATGTTTCCCCTCCTCGATGTCTACTGCCCTCAGAAAGGATAATGCATTGTGTTTTTTCTTGTTTCTAATTAGTAATTTAAACATATGTTCAGCATTTAACTCTAAATGTTTGCCTTTTCCCCAAGCTCTAAGACAGCTGTCCAAGATGTGAATGCCAGAAAACATTTAAATATCAACATCTGCTGAATTATGTTAATTTAGTGTAATATAATTGGGCATGAGTTGGAATTGATCAAAAGTATATGAATTACACAAAGGCAAATCCAAACCAGTATCTTGGTGTACAAACAAGTCATGAAGGAACTCTGAGGGAATAAATCCCAAAAACCCACTTTTGTTAAAAATTAAATAGCTAAAACTTACAGTTGTTCTTCCAACAAATGACATGATCTCATATTTTCAAGACAGGAAATGAGTATTTATACTCGTTCAGAATATAAATTTTATATTAATTCAGAATATTTCTAAATGGTTTTTAACAGCAAGTTCCATTAGTGTTCTGTGTCGAGCAACACCTGACAAAAATAATGCTCATATTCATGTAACAACGAAACATAGCTAGAAAATTGTAGTAATAGAATACCATCCTGTTACATGACAATATAGTTTTACAAATTCTAATGTAAATATTCTTTGGTTTCTTCTTTATCTCATGACAACATTGTTGATATTCAACATATATGGGCCCTGATCCAGCTCTGAAGTGATTTGGAAAGTATCGTTATGACTTGAGCAGTCACCATGGGCTTGAACAGATCAACAGAAGGACTTGATAGGTCAGCTAAACTATTTCTTCCAGGTATTTCTGGATACATATTTGTTTACCAAGTATGACATTCACTAAATAAACTCAGTGCAGGACAAATGTATTTCATTGAAAAGAATCTAAAACACATCTTAAAGTTCTGAATTACATTTGTATACAGTTAGGATAAATTATTGCAAACATTATCATCATATTAAAAATCCTTTACTTTTAAATCAGGTATGGAACAAAAAGCAACACTAAAAATCCAAGTATCTATTACAGAAGCTCCAAAATGGAAGAAAGAACATGTCTTATCAGGTTGCAAGCACTTAACACTCAGCCTGTATGGTAATTTCTTTGCCTCTGTGAAGGTGAGCAAGCATGGCCCACTAGAATGCATTTGGTGCGGCATAAGAGACCAGTATTTCAATTACCATAGGAAAACAGGAAGCACAATGTAATGATTTTTAACCAGTCATTCAGACCTAGATCTGGACCTGTGATTCATACGTTTTTTGTCATATTACAGCTACTGTGATAAGTCCTTATCCTACTGCCTTCCAATCAGTTCCAACAAAATAACAGCTCTGCAGCTGGACCCCAGCATCACTCTCCCCCTTAGTCCCTTTCACTTCTCTATTTTTAATACTAGAGAAACAACACTTCAAACAATCTCATTGGGCAAGATAGTACAGTTATAATTCAGTTAATCTGATAAAGAAACAATTCTATGCAAGTTGGGACGTGAGGATGTAAAAAAGTCCCTAAAGCTGACACTGAACATTAAGCCAATTATACTTCTTTACACTCTGCACCCATTCCCCTCAGTAATTGTCACAGAGCTCCACTGAGTACAAGGGGTCTGTCTGTGTAGGAGTGAATGCAAAATTTGACTTTCTAATAGCAAAACAGAGCAGGTAAGTTAAAGAAACATTGGGGTCTTTTTTAGTTTCAAAATTCTTTAATAGCAAAAGCTTTACTTATGCTTATATGTTCTATATTTGTTATTAATCAGCAATATCAATACTTCTAAAATATGCATATAAAGTAACAGGGGGATGGCAAAACTAATTCCAAAATCCAGAAATCAGCAGGCTGAACTGTGCCCTTTGCTTCCCTTTGGCTAGGACAATTACTGAGTGTTAGCTTCCAGAGAGCATGAAATGTATTGTTATGATAAATGACCAAAATCTCAAAACAGCACCAAAGAAAATAAAAATGAAAATGATGTAATTTGAGACAAACTACTCAAGTTTTCTCCAAAACTCTTTCCTTACACAAAACCACAGTCTGAATAGAAGACAGTGTGTCTGTGGTTCTAAATTTTAGTGAACATGCACCAGTGGATGCTGCTTTACATATATGAGATTCAGAGATCCCTTCAAAGATTAGTAGGAACTCAATGTAAAAACTGCACTAGCAGTTTAATTTACAGTAAGAACAGAAAGAGGCAAACCCACCCTTCCTTCATGCATGGCTATTCATCCTTATGTCTGTGATATGAAGCTTTCATGTGCCTGTGTGGTGAGAATCGCTAGTGAGGCTTGAAGTTTTCCATAAAATTAAAGCATCACATACAGGCTCCACTCCGAAATAACAGTCAAACTATCATCACTCCGTCCCCCTCTCCCAAGTGAAAATCTTGCTGGTACCTTAAAAATAAGGACACAGCATAGCAAACTCAACCAGGAATTGCCCTCTTCCAAAATGGCACCACCTTGTATTCTTTACAGAGAAGAGAAATACCAAACTGGAATAATGTTGTCCCTGAGGGTGACAGCAGGGGAGGAAAACAATGCGTCCTCAAACATTCATATAATTTAATCTGGAACTGCAAATATTATTAAGGACCAATAATAACAGTACAGTTACTGCTTCATGGCACTCTGAAGAAGAGATAAAACTGCTTAGTTGTTAATTTCTAATGATGTAAACACATTTGGATTTTAATGCTATATCTGAATCTCCTGCATTATTAGCTCTGGGGTTACAAGATATTAACTTACTACCATTAATAATTTTACACTTGAATTAAAAAGCATGTTTAAATATTACTTCGTTTTAAAGTATTTTTGTTGAGAACATGTGTTCATGTGATGGCAGAAGTGAATCACGCAGTAAACCAGCTCTGCATTCCTCAGCTTTACTGCAGTGTAAGTATGTGCACTTTTTCATGTATCATTTTCAAAACCTGGCTGAATTTATCTCCTCTGGTATTGTAATTTCATTCTGCAAAAGCCACATTAAACAATTACAGTTCTTGTAATTACCAGTAGCCTAATGTACAGTTTTCTTATCCCAATCCATTAACAGCTGCTCAAAAAATGTAGTAATTAATGGTTTCATTTATTTTTGGCAAACCTGCAACTCGACAAATAGTTTTGTATCTGTGGCAGATTAGGGTTCTTTCCCAAACAACAGATGACACGGTGGGAAAGAGGGAGCAGACAGAATCCTTGCACATCTTTGTTTCTTTAGAAGATCAAATAAAGACCAGCTGTAATGCTGTCACATCTGTGTGAAGAAATACCATGATCTGTATCATCAGATGAAAAGTAACCAAATGTACAAACAGGGGCTCCCCCTCCAAACTGGGAAAGATTGTATTTCTAACCACAGGAAAGGTGGTATTTCTAACCAAAACAATAACACACTTTTGAAAAACTCTCATCATCTCCTCACCATTTAGTAGTAATCGGCACTATTCCCTTTATGTAACCCTCATCATACTGCTTCTAGAGTCTGCTTTCCTGAATGTCTCCTCCAGATGTGCAAAGACCTGTATTGCAGTCTGTGCTGTTCACCACGACAGGAGAAGACTTCAAAGTCTCTCTGCCACCTCAAAATAGAGAAGCAACAGGCGATCACTGTATAACTGACACACAGTCCTCCTATCGCTTTATAATAATGGCTGAGGAGGTGGCTCCTGATGATTTTAAAGACATATCAAGGTACCACACCTCTTCTTCAAGCCATAGCCTTCTTTACAGCCACAAGAAGTGTCTTGGTCAAAGTAAGCTGCTGATCAGATTGTTAACCCACCATCAGTTAGCTAGGAGAAACCCAACTTCTTTAATTCTAACTCCAACTTGTAAACACTTTTATAACTTAGGCTTCTTTCAAGCCAGAACTTAACTATGTAAGAATTACAAATAGCTGCTTTTTGTTTTAAAGACTTATGGGGAAGCGTTTGTGTTTGAAAAGCCAACACAGAATTATCAAGATATGATCCCCCCCAAATTCTAAGCAGTGAAAATTTGGGCACTGTTTTCTTTTCAGTTTCTCAATTCATGCATGTGCCATAAATTCTACTTACAGTACAGTAAGAAAAATAAGTATGTAGATAAAATAATTAATGATACTTAACAGGAACACACTGTAAAAACAATATGATACAAGGCCATTATGCACAGTAGAAGAAATAATTACACAAGCTTAACTTATTCAGTAGTCTGCTGTTACCCCAATCTGCAAATCTCTTGCTTTTAGATTACAGCATAAATTAACCAGTTATGGCAACAACTGTATGACCAAGGGCAAAATATGAAGTTGTTTAAGTACTCCGGTCATGCTGTCAAATGAGAATAAAAGTACTTCCTAACTTCATAAGGGTATTGTGAGGATAAATACATTAAATATTGAGAAAGGCAGACAGTTGTATGATGGATGTGCCCCATACATTTAATAATATAATCACATGTTCAAAATCATGTTACAGCAGCTCAGCTAAATACCGTTCAGTGCTGTCTCCATTGCTGACCAAAGGAATCTCATAGCCTTGGGGAATCTTCTTTAGGCAGGACTCGTTTTCATAACATTTTACAAAGGTGACATCAGATACTGTGTTTTACCTTATGACGGGAGCAGGCAAACAGTGAGCGCATGATCAGCTATGGCAGTTCAGCTGCCAAGCAGCAACTTGTTAACTCACCATAACTCAATCAATAGTCAATTGTTTGCCCACAGCCTCGGGCTGCAGACAGACATTTGGTCTGCTAACAACTGTGCCAGATGAAGACATTACTATTCCAAGCTATTTTTTATCACACATCTGCTGGAGATTATCATCTCCACAGCTCTGCTGGAAGAAGAAATCATGTGAGCTCTCACTAATATGGTTTGTACAAAACCAGCCAATTTAATTTAAATAGGTGAGTTGAGCTAACCAGGCTGGTTTTGTCTGAAGCATATTAAAACATGCAGACAAGAAAACTTCTTTAGTGGTGAAAGAGTACGGTGAAAACAAGGAAGAATTAACACCTTTAAGCAGTGTAGCTGGATTGAGAAGGGGATTGCTCCTGTCCTAATGCAGAGATAATGTAAACAGAGAACTTTTTCAAGGCTATAAGGGAGAAATCAATGCAGCTTCTAAATCGGCATTATTTAGTACTAGTTATACAATTTAAAGAATGGGAAAATACATCTTTTTAGATTAAACCTTATCTGTAAAGGTATCATAAATAGATGCGTATTTTTAAATATGTCAGATACAGAAGAACACACGTGCTGACGTACATCAGCATAACATTATCTAGGTTCTAAGTGTTGTGGTGCAGGACTGTCCCTCTTCTTGGTTCATGAGTAGCCATATCAACAGATCTCAACAATCCAATTATCTTGCCACTGGTAAAAGTTCAAGTTAGTTTATAGAGGACTGGCTCATTATTATTAACTTTGACAGAAGAAGCCTAAGATAAGCAACACAGTATAGTCAAGCTCACCCAGAAAGTATCAGTATTATTCCACCACAGACAACTGCAGACCACTACCAATGCTTAGAGCTCCACATTTGTCTGATGCATTGGCAGAGTAAATTATTTCACAAGTGACTGATCTAACGCAATATGGGTATTTACATGTTGTCTTCGTGCTGAGACAAGAACTGGGTTCAGCCATCCAAAATGGATTAAGAAAACTCAAGGAAAGCATAGAAAAACGTGTGTACATGTGTATCTCTTACACATACAAAAACCAGATAAAAGGTCTTCCAGAACAGAAAACTAATAAAGTTGTGTAAAAACTATACAAAGAAAGACCCGGAGAAACCCAGTCTTGCAATAAAAGCAGATTAAACTGTATTATGGAAAAGTACAATAATTTTATAGAATGTCCAATACTTATCTGCCGCTGCTGTGCTATCAATGCATTTAGCAGCAAACAGTGAGACAATATAAGGCCACAGCTATTACTTTACGTATGCCTCTTTTTAAGGGGTTGTTCACCTGAATTACTTTGACATGTCAACTGTAATAGTTCAACACATGCAAGAACTAATTTACAGTCAATTTTAGAAAGGCTCAGAGTTTCAGGTGTGAGTAAACACTTGTTTTTAGAGATTTAACTGCATATGCATGTAGTACACTATAATAATGAAGGATTTCTTACAAAGTTACTTAATTCTGTAACCACCTTGTGACATTTGACTGGTATTGTTTACCAAATTAAACTCAGTTTACTGGGTTTTGGGGTATTTGGGCCCATGCAAAAATCTAAATGACAGATTTCCATTTTAAGATTTCATAAAGAGTAATGAATATGCACGTTTGCAAATGAGCTGATGTTCACCATTTTATTAACTCTGTGAACATAATTTGCTATCAAATCAGTAATTTCTATGGGTACCTTGTTAAGCAGACACGTTTTCCTTCTCTGTATTGTCTGCTGAAACTAAGATTAACCCTTTTGGTATAAGTGATGATTTAAAATTAAGTCATAAGAAAATCAGCTTTCAGTATTAACCACAGATAAGTGTGACACATGTCACTACGCACTACGAATTTCTTTTGTAAGGAAGAGATTCACAGAGTGGTTAGGGTTGGAAAGGACCTTAAAGATCATCTGGCTCCAACCACCCTGCCAGAGAAATTGTCTTGAATCAAATGAAGGATAGGTTCTATGACCATACGTAATTGTTCCGTGTTGTTCTTATATGTCTGAAATTCCCTATTTTGACTGTAACAGCTTTTGATAAAAAGCAAAATATTATAGATCAAAAACTATAGGGAGAAAGAAGTCACGAGGCATGCGACTGGCCTGAGAGAAGAAATGTTTGCACATTGTGCAAATTAAATTCTTATTTTCAACAGCTAAACTGTAGAAAGGATGCTAAAATTTGCCCAGTATATGCCTTGTAAATAAGATGCATATGACTTGATATTCTAAGACAGCAGATGGCCTGTTAAAAATATCATTATCATAGAAGTCTGAGAATTTTTCTTTGAGCCACTTTAAAGAACTATCAGTGAAGTTTCTGTGGTAGGCAGAGAAAACTGTGGGTTTCTGATGTACAGCACAAATAATTATTTTGAAATAACCTGAATCCATCCAGAGGAAAAAGCCTTTGAAAACAGAGATGATGGTACCAGGAAACATTAGCAAGTGACCTTGTTGTTTTTAAAGGTATTGCATTATTATAAGATACTGTGGCTTTATGTACATTGTAACAATGGTTTATGTAAGTCTTACTTTAACATTACAGCTATTTTATGGAAAAGGCCAGTCTTCAGTCTTGGATTTGCCACCTATTGCTTTTACACCACCATGCCAGATGTTTATTGGGATAACAGTCCATTAACGTATTGCTGATTGGGCATGAAGAAAGGCTGAAGACCACTTCAGGTATTTAATGCCACTTTAGAAAACTCAACTGTTTGTACAGGTAGCAATAACTTCCCAAGAGCTTCACTGGTCAGAATAACAAACACCGAAGTTATAATTTCAAATTCCTCAGGCACCATTTTACATTGCTACAGCACAGAAATGATCCTAAACTGACTTTAAATATGATCTGTTTCTTACTGCTCTCTTTTCATCTATTTTATACTCTCAGTTTCTTGTAAGCAGCCCAATAGTAAAAGTGCATTTATGGTGAAGGTTCATACCTAAAGTGAACTCACTCTAAAATTCTGAGAAAAAATATGATTTAATTTTTTGGCTTAATATAAGAGGTTTAATAAATGAAGATAACCAAAGTTTCTGAAGATGAATGACCAACACTCGCACAACCAACATTTTAGAGTATGTAACCAAAACCTATACACAATAAACTAGATGAATGTTTAATATACATATTTTTGGAAGATGTATTGGCCTCCCTTTCCAAGTATTCATCAAAGCAAGCATTTAACAGTATAAAAACCTTAATTTATATGTGATCATCCTGAAAAAAAAGACAAGTGCCTGAAAGACAAGCGTCTGTCTCAAAACCACCATATTACATGATGATATAGAATCAGAGAATGGTTTGGGTTGGAAAGAACCTTAAGATCATCTAGTTCCAACCCTCTGCCATGGGCAGGGATGCCGTACACTAGACCATGGTGCTCAACACTGTCCAGCCTGGCCTTGAACTGTGCCAGGGACGGAGCATTCACAAATTCCTTGGGCAACCCATTCCAGTGCCTCACTACCCTCACAGTAAAGAACTTCTTCCTTAGGTCTAACCAGAATATATAAATCTATTGTAAGTTTGTTCAAAAAGTAATCTGATAGCACATTGCTACCTTTACAGAACAATAAAAATCATGTCAGGTGTGTGCACAGCAAAGGAAATACTTCTGTGCTTACCAGTTTAAAACAAACAAACCTACAATCAAATAATTATTTAGCAGAATAGATTCAGTGGGTAATAAAATATTCCCCTAGAAACAGACCCCTAGGGCAGTGCCCATCAGTTCAGCGCTGAATATTTTGGCTTCTGAAGGGGTGGAAAGAAGCTGGAGGGTAGAACTAGAATTGTTTTTATAATTCTTCGCAATGACATTTTTATTGTCAAACTGTGATATAAGAACAATTTAAGTGTTACAGCACTTGAGTTATGTTCTTGATTTTAAAACCATGTGTGCATAATGATGATTTTTATACATTTTCAGCACTTAACTTACACGCCAGAAGCACAAACCTTACTTTGGCATCCATTTAATTCTGATGTTTACTAAAGTGATTAAGTTTAGTCAGTGTAGTTGGATATAGTCACCAATAAAGCCTAATACCCATGTTAGGCAAAGATTATGTCATATGAAAGAAATCCTTTCAATAAAATCACACAAAAAGACCTCTGAAAATACCTCAGAAGAATGGTGTAATTTCTTATATAAAATGTTGAGTAACAAAGTCAACAAGTTAATGCACAGTATTAATGACTGCTGCAGTATTAACTTACCTGCTTGCTGTTTTTACAGAGCTGTTTTTCTTGTGTCCTCTCTCTGAGCGGTTGTCTCGCAAGAGCTGAAGCTATTAAAAAGAAAGTTCACAAGCAAAGCCTTTATTTCTTTCTAGAAATTTTACCCTGACAATGCCATTCTTTCCCCTCTTAAGTAATATATCAATAGTTTTGCCCCAAGACTGTAAAAGGGATGGATATTAATAGGATTTTACAGTAACAGAGAATATTTCAGGATACATCCACCAAGTAATTGAATATGTAAAAATTAAATCATTCTCAAAGCATATTAATATGCAATTCACAATTTCACAACCAACACATCTGTAAAATTTTATGATTTTCACAATTTCAATTACCAAAATTTTATAATTAAATATGTTGAAGAACACTTAAATTATGAAAAACTATTCAGGCTGGCACTTGTACCTAAGCAGTTATGAAACAGTTATAAACTCTTCTAAGCCCCAGGAGCTTTTGTAATTTGGAAGTTACAGAATTAACAAAACCAGGGTATTAAAGCTTCCCAGAATAGTGGGGGAGTAGGAATAATGAAGGATTCATTTAACTGAAATGGTGAGTCAGCTTCTGAAACAAGCTCCTATTTATTCTTTTATTTATTTTTAGACAAGGATGGCTTTTCATTCAAACTATCTCCAATACTGAGAAATCTATTTCCAGCATTATATTTGTCAGCATGAGTAAAGCAGCAGTGACAGTAAAGAACAACTTTGCGTTGTAGTGTCAAATTTACACCAAAGAATTTAAAACCAGACAGTATAAAAACTACAAATATTTCTTGAATCGATACTGAAGAAAGTATAGACTGAAAGACTGTTTTAGAAGCAGATTACAGGTAAATGGATCTAATATTCACTGCAAACACATTTAAAAGTCCACTAATAATTAGGAAATTATGAACTTTATGACTTGGCCAATGTGTTGCACATGAGTGTGGACTCCAAAAAATTTACACCTACCTATAAAATTGCATTTGATTAATTTGTACCCAGCTGGCTACAGCTAGCTTGCTTGTATAAGGAATGCTCCTCATCATTTCCACTATCTAGCTCTCAGATGCAGTAAAATTGTCCAGTCTGGTTTTCAAAGGCAATCTGAAGACTATACAAAGGTAAGGCAACTTATTCTGATATATTTTTGTAAAATAACATTTCCATTTTCTTAACATCAATGAATGAGAGTACTTAAAATTCATATTTAAATGTAGTCACGATTTTTTACCCATACAAAGACTGGCCTTAGGCAGTCTTAAAAATCGGGGCTGTTCAGCCTGGAGAAGAGAAGCTGCATGGAGACCTCATAGTAGCATTCCAATATCTATGGACCTTTAGTCTTAAATTTCAATGCAGTGATGATATATTCAGCTACTTTTACTGAACAGTTAAAGTTAACTACACATTAATGAAATAAAGCCAGACTTACTTTCATATTTTATAGTTCCTGGACAGTATGTTCTGTTTAGACCTTACTACCATCCATAAAGTAAGGTATGTCTCCATGTCTGAAGACAAACTAAAGAAATAAGTGCCATGTTGCTAAACAAATATTAAATATGCCTTCACATTCCCTCTACCACATCTCTAGCTTGGACCTTCTAGGGACTACACTGTAGGGATAGGGACTCAGTAGACAAACTGGTGGCATTGTTTCACCAACATCTTCAACATGATGGAGACTTTACAGTTCTTTTTTACTGCTGTGGTTGTTTTAACCAATGAAATGCAGAAAAATGGAATTGAAGATCTTCCTGTAGAGGCCTGCCTGCTCTTGTCATTGCTCTGCATTTCTTGATTTTGTGAGCATTTTGAGAAACAACATTTGGAGACCTTGCAATTGACAAACTCATTAAAAAAAATAAATCAGACTTCTCACTGAACTTGATAAAACTCAAAAGATACTTAACTGGAATTAAGTGACTAATTAAAGATTCTTAATCAAGGTACTTTCTGAAAGGCACTGCTGTTAACATGCTTCCTTACAAGAAAATGTGAAATCATATCTGTTTTGTTTATAGTAACTTAAAGTACTAGCCCACTACCTCTGGAGTAGAGGTAGTTAAATTCCTTTATGCATCTCAAGTAAACTGCTCTCAATCAAAGCAGTTCTTACCTGGCTATGTTCCTTCCTAGCCCCAGGGCTAAACCAGTGGCTGTGGGAGAAAAAGAAAAGACAGGTTTAACAATATAACTAACAAAGCACATGCTGTCATATGACCAGTCCGTGCGTGCTTTTGAGTATTTTATTGTCTGCCAGGAAAATACAGCCTTTGGCTATGCTTTATTTTTATGGGATATTTTTATTGAACTGTCTAAGTCCATAACAGTTTTGAAAGAATGCACCACAAATTTCATTTCTGAGCAGCTATTGGCTTTACAGGTAATTATACTTTGTCGAACAAGCGAAAGTTTTATATAAATGATAGTATTTTAAGAGACTGTAATGAATGTGCTATAAATAAAAGCAATTACATATTTAGTGCTGAAGTGCTACTTATTAATGATTACAGCTGAAGAGATCTTTAAGAATTGTGGACTACCTGCTAGTTACATTGCATTATTTCAAAAACTGAGGTTTGAGTTTGAATCTAAAGTGAATTCAAAGTCTGTAAGTTCTGTGGATTAGTATCTCTATATACTTGCACAATTTTGACTATTGGCAGCCTTAATTCACAGACACACTGGCATGCAGGGACAAGAACTCACAATGTGATTCTTCTCCCAGTAGCAGTAAAAACATATTAATACGAGTTCACACACACAATGTGATCATGTAGAACTGAATTAACATCTGAATGTAGCTGTACTAAGCATTACACAAACCTGAGACAAATCTTGACACTTGCAAAATGAAAAGGAGAAAGAAAAAACAATTAAAACAAGGGGGATCTGAAATTACATATTGCACCTATATATTACTCATGTAAGCAATAAGTTTGGGGCAATGGATAAAAGGATTCCAGCCATTAAAATACTGCACAAAAAGACCATCACATTATCTGCTGTTAAGCTTTTATTGTGAGTGACCCAACAAATAAAGTCACAAACATCCAGAAGCTGAAGAAGATAACAAATATAATGGGCTAGATCTAAATTCCACATAGACAAGTATCTTGTCTCTGAGCAATGTCAACAGCAAATGCTCAAGGAAGAGCAGCTCTGCTGGTTTGAGGCAAACCAGTGGCTCACAGACTAAATTATTAGTAAACCATATTTCTATTGAAAAAAATATATTGAAATAATTTGAATGCCTCTCATATTTAGACATTAAAAACCCTTCATAAAGAATAAGACCTCTTGTAATGAGAAAGCGATATTCACATCACGCTGAGTTTTATGATTTTGTCCATTAACTTACAGTATTATTTATTTGTTTGTTATAATAAAATCAACAAAAGTAAACCCCATAAAATACCAACCGAATTACTTTATGGTACAAATAACTTAAGAAATCACGACCGCTTCAGTTAACACACACATTAGCAAGTAAAGTGGATCAGTAGCATAAAACAGTTGCTACTGAGGATTTGCTGTTTGCAGTATCTGCTCCTTGGCAAGTTTTGGTTTAAACAGTGGATGCTTCTAACAGAAGGTGGAACATAAAAATGTATCCCCAAATATATTATTTCCTAATCACGTGTGCCTGTGTTTTAAATTTCTGATGTGGAAAATATAGGAAAATTTAATCTTATTGTAATTATTCAAAAGAGATAACCAAGAAATAATGTTACTAAATGTTGTCAGCTGAACAGAATAAGAGTTTACAGTAATGGTACACTGGAGTAACTAAACAAACTGAAACTGCATGACATTCCCGGTTTACATGTGTCTAAACAATTAATACAATGTCTTTTCGAGGAAATTATCATAACCTTATTCCTCTCATGATACATCATGTTTAAGACTCAAAGATGTGATGCTTGTTCATTTTCATATATGCAGGCTTGGTATTTCTGAATTTCCCTTTGGAGAAAAATAAAGCAGGTTTTTTAAAAAAACCTGTATTTGTTATCTAGCCTTAAAAAGGCTGCATTTTAAGAAAGTATACGCCTAGTAAGTTAATAAAAACACGTTTGCAAAGCACTGAAGTTCATGTTTCCTTAAGAAACACAAAATGAATTGCAAATTATTATAAATACTAAAATTTAAATATAAATAAATAAAAATAAAGATTGTAACTGAGTTCAGGCTCTTTTATCATGTTTGTACAGTTGTAAACCGTGGCTTCAGGACAGAGATAATACTGTAAATCAAACAACAATAATAATAGTAGTAATACTAATAATAGTAGAATATAATATACTAATACTGCTGCTACTACTACTACTCCTAAAAAAACCCTTATAACTCCCATCACTGATACTCACTCATGGTGAAGACAATCCTGGGACATGTGAACTGTTTTCCTGCTACCGCCTGGTCCTGGAGTTATCTAATGGCAAAAAGAAAACAAATCTTTGAGTCATGAGGCAGCACATACAGACAGTGATTGTTTATTAAGAAAACATCAGAAATACTGAATATAAACCAGACACAATACACTAAATACAGTAAATGCAATTAGAAATAGCTGCAATTTTTAAGTAAAGCCTGAATGCAGGAAGTGCTATGCAAGATTTCCCAAAATCCTTTATGTGCAATCCGGATTGGATGTCAGATATCAGACACTGACAAATGTCAGGGGCCTAAGTTCCTTTTGAAAAGTTCACAAAGGATTTTATCTTCAAAAAATGAAAGTTAGATGTTTTGAAATTCATTACTTATGGATAATACAGCAATAAGTTTATTAAAAACCTTCCAACCTTTGTATTCCAGCACAAAGCTTCTGATATTCAAGTTGATGTAGGAGAGAAAGCAAAGATAAAATACTGTTTACCACACTGTACTGCAGTCCTTGTCTAGTGCTTTATATATACTGAAACAAAAAAACCGTAATATGTTCAACTGAAGAATGATCTTAAGAACGCAAGATAGCACATGCAGACTATAGCAGATGATTACACTCTGGTATTGCTCAAGAATGCATAAAAAGAGCTTTATTTTTATTTTTACAATCAGCTTAAATTGTCTGCACCTACAGGTAGGTAAAAGCAGCAGAATGAGACTACCTGATGAAACTCATGCTTGAAGAACCAACTATTCCTGTTGGAAACAAGACAGGAAGAAATTTTCAATTCCTGGGAGATAACTTTATTGTCAATAGATGACCAGAGGTGGGAATGAAGTCAGATGTTCTGCCAGTTTTGAAAGGAGACCACAAAACCTCAGTAATACATTTGGAAGGCTCAGGCTTACCAAAAGTACATAGGCAGCAGATTCACAGATAAAAGCAGCCTACTCTTCATGAGAAGAACAATGTGCTCAACATTTAAAGGAAAAAGTCCCTACTCATCTGGTGTTATAATGGATAAAAGCCAGGACCGTTGAAGTTCCAAGTCTTGAAAACTTTCAAGGACACTCACTGAATAATTTGAGAGCTCCATATGGTTAAAGTATTTGACCAAAATTAGCTCCTTTGACGTGAAGAATGATGTCACTTGGGGCTGAACTGAGAAACCCTTAAGTGGTGTCATTTTTCTGGCTGCTGGTGATTGAAAGGAATTGGTAATACCTTACTGCAGGAAAATCTATGCAAACATACAAATCTCTAGTAGAGGAAATCATGGCAGCTACATGGGAGAAGAGCACGTACAGCCTTACCTGCCTTTGGAATTTACTGTTTGATTAGACTTATTGAGACCTTACAGAGCCACATAATATAATAGTAAAGTCATAAAGAAATAATAAAACAGTAATCAAATATTACTATCTCAGTGTCATAGTCCACCTAATAATGAGAACGAGAAATGTCAATTCATAAAGAGAAGAAGAAAAATGAACAAGTATTTAATATATATTTTCCAAATTTTAAGATTAATAACTAAACTGTTACTTTAACACTATAGGTAAACATGTAGCTCAGCTCTTGAGGGTTACATCCTGCATTAATCTCAAAATGAGGTTTTCATGCTATTCCAGTGGGTATCCCTGGAATACAGTAATCCATTTTCTACACTGTGGCTATAAGAAAAGCCAACTGTGCCTATGTCATGCTTTGTTAGAGGTTCATGATCACATTATCTCATGGTGGACCTGACACTTTTATTCAGTTTACAGTATGTTCTATGTAGAGGCAACTTATTTCCTTTGCCAGGGCTGCTGACAACCTTTTCCACACTATATTAATCTTGTTTACAGACTTTATCTTGGTACAAATATCAGAAAACTAAACTTTTTATCTCAGGGAGAAAATAAACAACATGTTGACAGAAGCAAAAGCTATTTTCTAGGCTAAAATTGGTTGTTTACCTGCAGCCATACTTATGGAAACAAGTTTAAGTTTCCAGTTTACTCAAAATACATAATCTGAAATATAATAAGCATGGAAATTTCAAGAAAAATCACTTGATAAATTGCCAGTTTTAAACTAATATCTAAACCACAGAAATATGTTTTTCCACTGAATTATAAGAGAATATGAACTTGCTTGGAATACAGTTATGACTGATCAAAGTATACTGCTCAGGTTTCTCTTGCACACCCCAGATCGCTTCAGTTAACCAAACAGCCACAGTATATCTATAAAACTAAAGTTAATAATGCATAAATAGACATCTTTGCATAAAACTGAATGCTGATTATTGTACGTTAATGCTAATGAATTTCTGTTTGTAAACTCATCTAGGGTATCAAAAGCCAAAGCAAAACCTAATATCTATCTTCATCCTCATCTCCTAGCTCTCTCACTGCCAGAAAAATCTACTCCAAAGATCTGCTGAGTCTCCACAGCAGAGAGAAGCAATTGATTTGGAGCAACATAGAAAACAAAAAAACCCAAACAGCTTTCACAGTATACATTACTGAATCACTGTCATAGCTTGACATTACCATTACATTTTTATTCCCTCTACAAGCACACCCTTGCTGAAGGGCCCAAACTGACCATTCCAGAGAAGCACATCTTGAATGTAGAGGTTACCTTTAAGTGATGCTCAAACTCCACAAAGTCTTCATGTAGCCATGGTTCACTGGCTGAATAGTTCACACACTGTTAAAAGAGTTTTCTCTACATTTCTTTTCACACAACTGATCAAAATACCTCTCCTCATGTACAGTTTCCTACTGAATGATTAACACATGGAAAATAAAAACTATGGTGTCAGAGATTAAAAGTCTGCTATTGAGCACTGCTCTTTCAGAGAAACAGGGAAGGTTTAAATCTCATGTTTCAAAGCAAAATAGGGAATTACTTTTTAAATCTTTACTATAACACAGTTTTTCTCAGCCGCTTTTAAGATAGCTATAAATGTAAAACAAAACAGACTATTGAAAAGAGACTGGCCTGGATGTAAGCATGGTTGTTTGTTTTAAACAGCAACACTAGCAGAAAATATCCATGTTTTGTCCTAAATCTTTTTCATACACTAGCTTTTATATACTATAAAATAGGTAAGAGAATAAGTTTAATGATGCATTTTAATGATATACATTGGTGCATACATACTGCCTTTAGGTATGTAATAAGGTAACAGTGGAGGAGTTATTAAAACAGAGAAAATAAATACGAGTGGATAATGGAAAAAAATTACTTGGCCTATGGAGAAAGCAGCAGGTAAAGCAGAAAGTGTATGTGTTCTACCTGCAAGGAAGTCAGTAGGAGAGTTTCTTTTGAGACTCCTAATATTTAATATGAAATAATACTATGTGGCAGCACTGCTCCAACAGCAGCTCACAGCTCCTTGATAAAAGGTGAAGTTCCTCAGGACTGGACAAACACATGCATAGCACCACTACTTCAATGTTCTATACTAGGTAAAATGGTGAGGGCAGCTCTCTGAATTGTATTAGACAACTGTATTATGGCAACAAAACAATGGCCAAAATTTTGCTACTTCATTGCTCTGTAAATAGCTAACATTTAACAAATTTTATTGAAATGAAACTTAATTTCCTTCAGTACAAAGAGCTATTAATTAAATCCTGTAGCAATATGCTGCATATAAAAAGTCTTTATTACATTTCAGCTGTCTGTTTGGATATAAAACTTGTTCTTAGGGTGACATCGTAGTTTCCCCTAAGTGAACAGGATGTTGATTTCAGTAGTGCTGTGACTGTATCCTTATTAGTTAAGAATGATCTAAAATACTGACATCATGTTTTTACCTGTAAAATTATCATCAAGTTACCCACCCGGTGATACAGACAGGAGGAAACAGCAGAGCACTGATCAGGATACCAGCCTTGACCCGAGATGCAGGTTCAATTCTTTGCTCTGCTGCAGGCTTGCAGTTTTGACCTTGGGAAGTTGTTTCCTACAGCTCAGCTCCCCATTTGGGAAACACGAAAAAAACAACCCATGCAAACAAGACACCTCTCTGTAATCTGTAATAGTTTTTCCTTACTTCATTAATGTAATATAACGTCAGTAAAGACTGTACCTACAACAAAGGATGTCATCAAAGCATTTCCTTTCAACTGATTAAGGTATGATACTGAAGGTGATTTTTATTCCTACCGCCAAAGGACTTATTACAGGAAACAGAAAAAATGTCAATATTAAATGCATTTACATATATAAGCAGAATAACTCAGAACTCTTTGCAGGTACAAGTTATACTCTGACAGTTCAGAGCAGCATAAGCTTGCTCAGAGCGGATTAAAAAAGCTATGCAGCAACAAACCCCCCATTTTCAAATCACCGCCCAGCTTCAGCAGCAAGCTAGGAGTGGCCTCTACTGGCTGACCAAAGGCTACAGAAGTCACTAAGCTTATGCTATGAGTTACAACTGTGGCTATCAAATGTGTGAGGAAATGTTAACAGAAAGAATCTTCTTGTCAGTGCTAAATAATTCACACCATGGCTAAAAATTAAAAGCAAACATCAAATGAGTGAGACAACAGACAGTAGTAAAAATGCCTTTAATACTGGCGCTTCTACAATTTGTCAAAATATACTCTTGTGAATATATACATGCAGAAGCCCTTTTCCTAAAAGCTGATTATGGAATTCAGCAGGATATACTGTGCTACCTGTAAAGGTGAAACAAACCTTAAACTCAAATATTTTATAATTTGCTTATATAGCATATACTTTGATTAATACTGAATTATTTCAATTATGTTATCAATGGTTTGATTTCAATGCACAGTTAGAAAAACTGTTGTATCATCTGAGATGGTTTGAAAACAGACTATGTAACTATAACTTTCACAAATGTGCCTTTTCCTTATTTATAAAGTTGAAACTACTAAAATACAGAATAATAAAAACCTGAAGTATGAAAGTCTACAATTTCCTCAAAGTACATAAAAATCATATTTTAGTAAGAAAAAAGGAGAATAAACCATATTTTTATTTTTTTTTAAACACAGTAATTGTGGACACCACAACTTGGATAGTAGAAGCTGCACAAAACATGGAAAAATGAATTTATTATTGTGTACTATCTGTATTCAAATAGAAAAAAATAGTTAGAAAAAGGATAGCAAAAGTAGCAAGGAATTGTTTTACTTCCCCTTTTTTTTCTGTAGGAATATGTACCTGATTTGCCATTCTCCCACATTTTAATTGCACTCTATCAAGTAGGATTATTGTCAAAAATAAGTGACTACTGATGCCGAAAGGGGACTGCCTTCATAAGAAGCTGCACAATGCTCATGTATGACACTAGACTCTGATATTACTAGCTCCCATTCTGAATTCTGCCCCATTTCAGAATTCTACCTCATTTCAGAATTCAGTCCCATTATCTCCACTGCTCAAAACTGTCCACAAGGTTATCTAGCTGACATATAAGATAACCCTCCATCTCACTAGACACCACTGGGATATGACATGCTGACCCAGAGTAAACCCTGATTATTAGCTTGAAACATACACCATATAAATGGAGCTTCAAGCTAAATAGTTTGTTTTAAAGTCTTTTCATTTTACTTATACATCAAACCTCATTTTAAACATGCTGACACCAGTTCCATTAATCTATATAGCCATTAATATAGATGTGTTAATGTTTGATTTGACTGTTTTCAGAAAAAAAGAAGAAAAATACTATGACTAGAATGCAGACTGCAGTGATGCCTGTTTCATTTCAAAAGAGAAAGGGATTTCAGTTTAATAGAGTCTAACTAAAGGAGAAACTAATGGCCAGCCACTGCAGTTAAAGAGATTGCCCTGTTGCCACACCGCACTGAAGCCCCCAGTCTTATCTCCCTGAAAACACACAACAGACAGAAGTACAGAGAGGTCTCATTCTTTCTGCCCCATCTTTTCCGCACTACTGGAGAAGCAGTTAGGATTAGCAACCCCACACTGAGGTGGGCAAAACTCCTCTCCTAGCTGCAGAAAGGTCTCCTATTGTAGCACCTATAGTTCTGCATGGTCTTAAAGTCGTGAACCAGTCACGTCTCATTTGCATTAGAACCTCATTACCTTTTGTTTTTCAAAGGGTCACCCACATCACAGCCTGGACAACAAAACCCAGATGGTACCTAGACTATTTTCAGGAGAATGATTCAGTAGGAAGGGAATACTGACAGCACTGTACCTAAGAATTACCCACGTGATGCAAATAATTCAGGTATCAGAAAATTTTGCTTTTAAAGGTTACACTTGGGTAAGTTTTGGAATAAAATACCTTTTGAAATAGATAAAGTTTGGCTAATGGAGGCTTTGGTTCAGACTTTATGAAATTTACACATTTATAAAGATAAAATACAAATAAATATAAAAGCATTACCTTTTGTCCTTTAGGTTTAAATAATTAGTACCCACATTTAAAAAATTAGTACCCACAATGCAATTTTTTCTTCATTTCAAGTGAAATTCCAAACAGAAGGACTCAAACCAGTGGGGGACACTGCAGGGGAGTTTCAGATACAAAGCTGGCCCTTTTCACTGTTGACAGTATTTGTATACAGACAACATTTATATTTGGAGCTTGCCTTTTACTCTGCATCTTAGGTAGATTTTAGAAATCCTTTCTTATTTGCCACTTTCTCTGCCATCTGAATTGCTAATGTGTAACTATAACCATTGTTTCAATATGCCAGAAAAGAAGAAAGCAGGAAGGTCAGAAATCAACTTTTCATTGGGCACTTTTAAGGACAAGCTAAATTCAGGCTTAAGGTACCTTTTTCATTTTTTTCTCCCTAAGTGAAATGACCTAGAAATAAAATAGATGTTAAAATATTTTACAATAAATATGATTTTTCTTAGCAAGACATTCTCAAGCTTTTCCATCATCTTGCCTTCAAATATAAATAATTCATGACTTCTATTATAGAGGAAATGGAAACAAGTAGGTTCTAATAGGGGAAAATAAAAAAAAATCAAAAGTGGGAATTCCACTCATACATTTTAAAAGCAAACGCAAGGCTTGTTAGGCTTTAATAGCAGTCCCACATCCCACAGTGGGATATTAACACTTGGATAAGGTAGCATTGCATTGCAAAATTTCTAACATAACACAGATACCAAAGATGTACCCTGCCAAAAGCTCATGAATAGATTGTGTAAAGGCACCATTAACTTTGATTTCAAACTGTATTATCTTATTCTCAAATCCCTCTTTATCAGTAAGAGTGCTCCCAGGTTCTCTTTACACGATATCAAGCCCTAAATAACGGAAAACATCACAGGACACTCTTAAGAGAGAGCCTGAAGTTCCTTACAGTAATTTAAACTTGTAATGCGTTAAAATGATAGCTATCCCAAAACACTAATTCATAAAGGCAGGTGAAGCCTATGTTCTAGCAGCAGAACGTTGCTTGTATCTGCTATCGACTCCCCCAGCAAGATGAAATATCATCTATATATCTAAAGCTATGTTTTGTTCCATGTTTTCCACAGCACACAACATACATTTCCCTGGTTGTTTTATGCTCTTTTGTTAAAGTAGGGGATGTTTCTGGAATTGTGCTGTCAAGTTAAACTTACTTTTACAAACAATGTTTCTGTCCAAAAGTTGTACTTTTGCCCCTAGAAAATTTAAAGCTATGTACAGTTTAACCATTGGCTAGAGAAGTGTGTGTGACTGAGGGCAGGGAAACGTGTCTGACTTGGTAGCTGTCCCTGTTGCAAGACAGAAATCAGGGCACTGTTCTCATTCACAGCTTTTCTGTTCCTGGGATCAACATGGGGGAAAGACAATTCATCTTCCCCCAGTGTCTCTGGTGGCATCAATTTTATGTTTCTGGCCTCTTCCATGAGACTAAGTTTTGGTCCCTAAGCAACATACTCTGCAAGTCCTGATAAAACCATGCACAGGCAACTTTCAGCTACCAAAAGCATATCCTCTACTTATGAAGCATCACTGTAAATATAAGAACAAGAGGAATAACTGGTTTGCTTGGTCCTAGTCAAGGGATGAAGTAAAGAACATTCTGCTGTCAGGTGCAAGTGTTCGATGTGTTGCAGGACACAGAGGACAACATTATTTTTCAGACATGAACCTGTAAAGCCCATTTTGTCAGGTCCTCAAGAAGGCTGGCTTTCCACACAGCTTCATACATCGCAGAGTTATGGCCTGTGGCTATCAGCAAAATCCCAAGGGAATTTGAAGTTGCCTTTGGGGAGTTAGAAAGTTATTTTCCCTGTTATTATAGGAGGGGAAAAAAATCAGAAGACAAAAAGAGGATCTTTGTCACAGAGAACATCTTGAATCAAATACCAACATTTTGCATTTATATGGGTTTGTTATTCTAGAGCTAACATAGTTCCTAATAAAGACAAATTGCCCTAAAAGCTTACAACTTTTATAAGGGTATGACATGAGTTATCAAGACAATGTCCAAGACAAGCAGATGGAAGGAGAACACTGACATTGAAGTACATTGTGCCCAGCTACTTATGAGTGATGCGCAGCTGCTAAAAATTTCTGTATGCACAGAAGCTTTCAGAGGCTATTTGTGGTACAATCTGACAGTCTCTAAACAGAAAACTTCACTTCCAGTCAAGGGAAGTATTTTCACTGCCAACATAAAAGTAGGCATTCGCCTATGGGATGCTGGAATACCTATCTGATTTCAGTTTGGGAAGGAAGGGAGGAAAATGAACCATAATGAAAGCAGAAGGTACTGTGTGCAATGATTATCCTTAAAAATATAGAGTATTTGGGAAAGCACACCTTCAATGAAATCTATAGAGAGATCAAAACTAAGAGGCTGTTGAATGATAATAGCAACTAACCCCTCAAATTGTGGTGCTTGGGCAATTCTTTCAATTTCTGCTTTGTTTAATACTCAAAGACATCAGGTTAATATAACCTGACTCATCTTCTCTCCTATCCTCAAGGTGGTTGAGCAAATACCACCAACACAAAGCCTTGCTGAATCCACTACAACATTCAAGTTGGTTGGGGTACAATCCTGCGCACAGTTTATTGTGTTATCAAGTTTGCATTTCATTTGCTGCCGATGCATATCTGTGGTGTTTGCTTACTAAATGCAAGTTTCAAGATCAGTACCTTTTATTTAGCTACTGAAACAATACTATCCTGATGGCTATTCCATATGCTATCAAATACCCCAAAGCCTTTACACAGTAGCAGAATGGAGGCTGAACTGAGGGCACTCACTATACCGTTAGGCCTGGTTTGGTTTGGCAGGCAGGTTTAATCACTAGAAAGCATGGAAGGCTCCCGACTGTTGGTAAGGTACTCAGATTGCTCCTACAAAAGTGAAAATTTCTGGTCAAAGGAAAGCTCATCTAGTTAGTTATTAACTGGATACCAGCTGGATATTAACTGGGTAAGTACTGCATTCACAGAGTTAGCTGGAAACTGTGAGTCTAAGAAAAGTTATAGGAAAATAAATAGCTCAAGTCATTGGGAAAAAAAAACCAAACAAACCAGGTACACCTGTAACTCTGTCTCAATGTCTTAAGAAATTGCATTTGATGGCAGTGTTCAAGAAATCGTAACATTGGCAGAAAGTGCTGTTGTATATATCATACCCTTGACAGCATTAAATTGTTTAGGTGGTTAGCAAGGAGAATATATGGAAACAGCCACTGGAACTTGGCATTACAACCCACAGATATTCAAATAGCACAAAAAAAAAAATAATTTTGAGCTTTTAAAAATGATTTAAAAAATCATGTACGGATCTATTAATTAGGAGGAATGCTGTTGGCAAGAAATAGATGTTCACTAAAAAGTTGCCATAAGTGCCATAAAATACATGGGAACTTTTTCCAGTTCTTCCTGCATATAGTCATGTGCTGAGGAAAATGATCAACTGGACAATGAAAAGTTACAGAAAACTCTGAAAAGTTATCAAAGCAGTGCACACTCAAAAGGAATTATTCCCTTATTATTAAATCAGAGGTCATCTGTCCAATATTGGATCAAAAGATGGCACCTACTGAGGGAATGCCCATTACTAAGGGTGGGAGGGGAAAAGTAGTAAGAGTTACATGGTCCAATATACCTTCTTGGAAAAGCAACAGACGCATCAAGTCTTTGCAGCTCTTAAACTCAGTGACACAGGCATATCTGCCCTACTCCAGTTTTGCCTAGCTTATTCTTAACTTCAATTAAATCAGGTTCAAATGATATCAAGTGCTATCAACCTTGGAAATTTCATATTCACCTAACTTGATCCACAAAAAAATGCTCAGGGTTTTTTCTTAAGACACTGTTATTTACCTTAACTCCTTCCACAGCTAAATAGTTTATCTGACTCTTTGGGGGTAAAGAAGTGGGTAAATACTGCTTCTGAAAGGGTTCCAATGGAACCTTTTCAGAAATATCCTGGACTTCTGTCCACTACAGGAATTCGTTTTTATTTCCTGCTTTTACTTGCAGGCCTGTGAGATCAGCTTTGGAAGCTTCTGCTTCCAACAAAAGCCCTACTTACTTCTATCATAAGATATGAGGAAAGAACTATAGTTTTCATTCACACAAAGTGAAAGCCTATAAGCTCCCAAACTTTTCATCTCCAATTATTTAAAACAGACTTTGTGGCTAAAATTAACAATAGTATATTTTCCATTTGTACCTTAGCTTAAAGTTTCTTATTTCCCATAATTCTGTATGCCCCACAACTGTAGCACCACTTCACCCTGAAAAGTAATTCCTCTTTCTTATTCTGGGACTTTTCCATGCCCCCTGAATTCTTTGAATGCATTCATCTTCAGGTGTGATCTTAGTTTACCATGTGCAATTCTAGTTCCAATGAAATGCAACATAAGCACTCTGGATTCAAGAATTAGGGTTCTGTTCTACACAGAATTGCCCCCTTTTTTTTTCATCCTCACAAAAAGCTCCTTGTGCTTTTGGTTTCAATTAAAGATACTTACTTTTTAAACCAGGTACAATATTGTGAGAGATCTATGGCAGGGTTTCAAAATTACTACTGATGAAAGTAAGCAAAATATTACAAATATGGGACCTTAGTAAAGCAACTGGACACTTAAGGTTGGTGTTAGTTCCCCATCACCCCCTAGTTCAATACAATTCTGGAAAAGGAGTTCCTAAAAGGTTAAGTTTTCACAGTTCCTCAAGAGTCCTCACTAAGTAAACTAACTAACAACCTTTGAGCTGAAATATCTTACCTCTAATACAACGGAGCTCTTTCAACTTCGGAAAACAATTTTTCACATAGCAAAAACATAATGGTGCAGGTAACAAAATGTGTGGTAGACTAAGAAAGACCAAACAAAAACCAAACCAACCCCCACTAATTCCTCCAAAGCTGCAGCTATTCATTTTAATGGAGCACTTAGGTTCTTACTAGATGTCTAAAACTGGAATAGACATTGGAGACCAGACAATATCCCTCACAACTGTTTTGAGATTTTGCCAACAGAATGTATTTACCACGCTTTACACGCACTAAAACAGCCCTCATCTATTACTGAATCATCACTTGAATTCCGCTTAAAGAAATGAAGATCTAGAGTTCAAAACATGATGCCACACAGCAGCAGAACAATAGGATGGGTAATCTTTAAGATGTTTGACAATGGAAAGCATTAGAATCTTAAACAGCAAGGTCATTTTTTACTTAACGTATGAAGTACACATCTTAAAAGCTGGAATTTTCTTAATAAACAAAACATGCATCCCCACTAAGAGCATTTAATTTCTCAGCCATATACTCAGATACATAAAAAAACTGTCTCCAATGAACAGTAAGCTCCCAAATCAAACTTTGTTAGGTGTCTTAAATTTATCTTGATATACTCCTTTAGCAGTGGAGCAAATTTTAACTTTATTTTCTGAATCCTGCCCTTCCTGCTGACTGTCTTGAGTGCCTTTAGTTCACAATGTTGCAACCCATGTGTTGCAAGACAAGCCTCTTACCACAGCAGAACTGGTATTTCATCTCCACCTGTCTCTTATTTGAAGTGCATGTGATGATTGATTTGAATCGTATTTGAATCAGCCGTGCTATCAAAACATTCCCAATATACCAAAGTTTCAACCAAAGCATTTTCTCATGACGCAATCCAGCACAATACATATTTTCCTTAACAGGAAACTGAAAATCAAATAAAGCATTAACAAATGCACTGGGTGCATCATCACTGGAGTGTTTCTGTGTTTACCAACCTGAGAGTAAGAATGTGTGTAAATGACAAAGATGCCGTTCTCCACATAGCATTGTGCATCATAGCACGCTGTTTGTAGACTCACTACCTGACCGTCAGATAAAAACGTGCATTCTCTCTGAATTTAATTTCCTTAAGTTCACATTAAATACAACACTTTATTCCAAATCAGGGTGCAAATATCCTTAAGTAGTAAATTATGGGCCTGAAAACCTGCCAATTCTGACATTTTAAAGTGTAGATAGCCATATTTGACACCCCCCCTACCTTTAGTATTGCACAAGAAAGTGAACACTGCTACAAAGACTCGGTACAAATACATTACTCCCAGTTCTATCAGTTCTACTTTTGTTTACTCTTATTTACTTTTCTGAAGGGACCAGCCCTTCAGCTGGTATAAATATGCCCATTAAATGAGCTACAATTAATTAACTGATAAAGCTACCATCCTTCTACTAGCCAATGAGCCAGTTCTAAAATGTACACTCATAAATATTTATGTTTCCAGGACAGTAAACTTCAAACAGACTTAGAAAAGGAAACATTCAGATCCAGAATACCACGTCTTCCACCATACTGCTAGACTGTAATATTTGTATCTAACAGCTAATTACCTCATTGAGAAAAGGCTCATTGGCTCCTATGTTCAAAGTAGTTATATATATTTAAACAATGACTATCACTTGGCTCTTCAGCAAGAACAGAATGCTAGGCATTTGACAAGGGCGGCTGTCACAGTGTTCCCTGAGTGCAACACAATGGCAGGTCAAACTTTTGTTCCCCTTGTCCTACAAACAATTTTCAAGCCCATGCTCAATAAATAAATTTGGTCTTAGCACTCCCAATCAGGGCTGCACAATCCCCTCAGTAGCAGACCTATGATAAATGGACTTATTTTCCCAAATCAAACACTTGAATTTAAATTCAGATGAGTTAATGCAAAGGTCAACATTGTAATCAGTTCTTTTGATCTTTATAGAATTTCTAGAGTAATACATAATAAATCTGAAACAAGGCAATTTGCAGCTCTGTATGTGTGGCTGGCAATAAAAATCTTAACGATTAGAGCCTTTATGTACTTAGGGAACGTTTTATAGTAATAGCTATAGTGAGAGCCTCAATGCATGGGAAATGATGGCAATAGATAACACTGAAAGACATGATTGCTTGATTCTTTATATAGTTTATACAGTATGTATAGATTATACATTATAAATTAAAGCACAATGTAGCTGGAAGAGCCTCTCAATGTTTTTCTAATATTCTAGTTTGGGTTTGTATTCTCCACAAAACACGGTCTTGATAAAAACTTGTGAATTTAACCATAATCTCACATATTGAGAATTTTATTGTTTCCCACACAAATATGTTACACTTCAGCTAACTGTAAAGAAAAGAAGAAATGAAAGACTTTGTGCACAAAGTGTGCACACATGTCTTGCTGCCTTTTTTCCTTTCTGAAAGCATGTACCTAAAAGTATAGTATGTCACCTCTTTTATGGAAAAAAAATACTATTAGACAACACATATTTCAGTTGAATGCTGTAACATACAATCCTAGAAGTAGACCAAAACATTAGCAATCAAATGAGGAAATGCTTAAAATCAAAAGGGTAAAAGCATTATTTTTGTAATAATCCCTTAATTTTAAGATTGTCTTGATAATAATCAGGTAACTACCCAAACACTAAAAGCTGTAAAAACATCTTCCTTTCCAATGTTCACAAAATAAATGAGACATTAAGAACTGGTGTTCTCTGACACTATCATTTATTTTGTCATATTATGGGTACCTGGAAAAAAAAAAGGCAGCAAGATGAAATTGTCATCTTAGTACCTTGTATGCAGAGACATATGGCACAAGAAAAAAGAAAGAAAACCCAAAGCAGCAGCCAACACCCCCCGCCCATCTGCATTCCTCAAAAGCAAGGTGTGAAACTTAAACCACATTTAAACATTTAAACTGTACTGGAGAGTTGGCTACAAAACCAAATCTGGAAGGATGTTAAGAGAAACAAAAATGCTTTGAGTTTGAAAACAGTTGGGAGAGGGAATGCAGGGGAAGGATGATACTGCAAAGACATTCAGCTAAGTAAACAAGTTTTGTAACCACATTTTAAATGGGTATGAACAGGCAAGAATGGTTTTGTCAAGGCTAGACAAGAAAATGTAACTGAAAACACAGAAAGGTGGGAGCCTGAGAAAAGATTAAAACTGTGTGGAAAGACAGAAAAAGAAAGGCTGTTTCTTAGCAAGACACCCAAATAACATTATTTAGAAAGAAAGTGAAGTCAAAGCTGACACCCACTACTGACTGATCTGATATGACAAAGGCTGGGAGCATTCTCCAGTGATTAAACAAGGGAATGCCATATATATTTTAAAATAAAGATAGCCCAAATGGGAAATTGGAATATTAGAGTGAATGTAAAGAGGAGTTACGGATAACATCTTGTTATAAAACTTTTTATTTGTGTCTTGCTATAACAATTAAAAGCCCAATACTGCAAATTCTGTCTACTATTCCATCTGCTGGTATATCCCTATACCATCTTAAGCTACATTGTGATGAATATTTCTCTTGGACAGCCATGCAGTTATTTATGTTCAAAGTAAGACCACCACAATACTATACCACCATTTTTATGTTAAATATATTTAGTTTAAACATAACTATGTTTGTAGAATGCTAGCAACAAACTTGCTCTCAGCTGGCAGATTAAAGCACCCGCCCAATAAGCAACTATAATTTAGTAATTAAACATTTTGGTAGTATAATTAGTGCAAATACATATAACTTGCTAAGGAAGAAATATAATGATTAAGATGTGCAATTATACAATTATCATGTGTAAATAGGCAGGCTTTCTAAAAACTTTGCTTGAAATGAAGAGAGACCATTTTAACAGATTCCAGAGGCGTTCACAATTTATCCCGTGGATTACACCCGAATAACCTGTTCATGTCACATAATCAAATGATAGAATGTTTTTCTTCTAGTATAAACTGTCTGCAAATGGAACAGTAGAAACAACAGAGCAGCCATGTAATTAAAAATATTATATATTAATTGGAAGTCTGAGCTTTATAATGAAACTACATTTTCAAGACAGCTCCTGGTGTAGAGATGCTCATATTATAAACGGTGTTTTTGCAATATGTCTGTACAAAATGGTTCAAACGAGGTACTACCAAAACTATTTCGATCTATTCTTTGGTTTACTGGAACAAAACAACCAAATAAAGCAGAAGTACATGGAATTCTTGGATTGGCATGATACCATGTAAAATTGATTCTGCCATATTAACAAAGAAACTTCACCACAAACTAAATGCATTCACTGATGCAATTAAACAGTACTGTAGTTCAGATTTCTGATGCCAAAGTAATTGCAGAGTATTGGTGGAGCTCTTTCTGTTTGTGGGGGTTTTTTGATGGTGGAAGGTTATCAGAGCTATAGGATGGTTTGAAGCTCCTTTAAAGGCATCAATCCAGACTACTTTTCTTTCTTAAATTAGATATGACTTGCACTCAAAGTTTAGTTGGAAAAGAACTTGGGAATTTCTTCCTGTCACAAAGTGTCACACTTCCATGGCTCTAAGCCAGCCCATTTGCAGCTACACAGGCACCAACTCTTGAATTAATGTGCAAAAAGGAAAGTAACTTGCCTACAAGCATGCTTCAAACACTCTCTGCAAGGAAAATCAGGTTTCAGTCGTATCTCTACATTTGCTAATTCTGTGCATTTCTGTATGTGACTTCTTTTTGGCCTAACCTTGAAATGCCCAGTGACCTACATGTGCACTGAACACGACAATGAGGAATAGAACAAATTATTTAAAAAATATTTCTCTTTTTTTGTCCTATTTCTATTATTTTTATATTATTTCTAAACAAAAAAAAAAGTATTTATTGAGGTGTAGTTTGTAGGTGTTTACATCTTTTGAGACTTGTTATCTTCTTAGTAGTAAGCGAGTTGGTCGTTAGTCAACCGAAAAAATAAAGCCACCTTTTGGAAACTTACTGCTGACAAAGCAATCCCAATACTTGATCTTCTAAATAATGCTTACTTCATAGATAAAGTAGGTATAGAAAATGAAAACACACAGAAAAAAGAAGGAGAAAAAAGTAGGGAATAAAGAGAACTACCCTTTAAAGATAAGTTATCCTTCTTCAAATGTAAGTTATGCTTCAATTTGGCCAGATACAGATTTCAAGAAGCACAGGTACACGGAGAAAGGGTTTTGTAACAGTTTTTAAGGTATCAGACTACACTAATAAGTATTAGGTAACTATAAGTATTTATATCGCTTCACACTTCCCAGTTACTGTCACAGAATTCTTAGTATCACCTGCATGCCGTTTGATAAATCACTTCCTTTAGGGAAGAAAAGCAAGCGTTTTTAAAAGAATTCCTCTTCTTTCTCTCAATGTAGTAATATTCAGTGACTTGTTTTCACATTCTTCTTGTCTTCACATTCTATTTTTCTATCCTTCCTTTGTTTCTCCCACACTTGCCCCTCACTGTCTTCCCTCCTCCTTCAATCATGCTGTCACTTTCAAAACCCAACCCAATCTTATCCAAAAGCAACAGAAATAAAACCTACCCATTGCAAACATAAGGTATCGCTACTTGTGAGAGAATCTTTTTGCTCCTTTCTCCTACTACTCCAGGTATTTAAAACGGTAAAGTTCCCTGGGTTTAGGATTAGTTTTATTTTCTATTTCTGTATTACCAATGAGAAACCGAAGCTCTGGGGTCTCACAACGCTCATGCTCATCTGTGATTAGTTTATTTGCTACAAAATACCAAATTTATTTGTCAGTTTTCAGATAGAATACACACAAGAAATACAGTACTGCTTTTAGAAAGAAAAAGCACAGAACTAGGCTGACACCATGCTAGACACACTGATGAATTCAGCTTACACAAAACTAAATAGTACTCTAAAATACCTGTCTTGGGAGCTTGTGTATGGGGGTAGCATCCATGTCCAACAGAGGATTTCAGCGGGACAATGATGAAAAGTCCATATGTTACAGTGCCACCATAAATTATGTTGGAACGCATGGTCAGGCCACAGAGGGGCTCCAAAAATAGGTTAGAAACAGCTCTCTGACTGAAAACAAATTGCCTAAATTCCAGTATGAGAAAACAGTGTTCTTGACATATATTTTCATGTGGCTACTGCTGTTTCAAGTGAAGTCTATAGAGATAGAATGCAATATGCTGCTACTTTAAATTTGTAAGTTGTTATTCCATTAAGACACTGAAGTGCAGTGAAATCTGCATGGGTCTGATGCCTTCAGGCTGAAAGATTCATTATGAAATAAAGAAAAACATGAATGATGGTATGTCATTTGGCCTGGTCATCAGCTATTGAACCTGCATTATGGCCTAATCATCATCATCAACATTAAAAAGTTGTAAAATAACTATTATCACACAGCTGAAGCATGTATAAAATCTCATAGTTTTGAAATAGAAATAGAAGAACATACAAGCTAGAATAATATTCTCCCATTGCACTTAATAATCTTAAAATTAAAAGAACACCTGACTCTTCATATCTATAATGCATCACTTCACAACTTTGAATCTTTTAAAGCCAGGATTAGGCTTTGTAAGAATGTCACCTGAATGCAAAATAAGACAGCTCAAAAGAAGAGACTGCTGTTAAGCAGCTTGCAATCCTAGGTGCTATAGAATTCTAACCTCTAATAAAATCACCTTTCTTTTAAAATGTTGACAATCAATGGGATCTTTTTGCTTGCAACTAAGTATCTTAAAACAGAAACACAAAACTAATTTACAAAGTGCAATTATATTGCCTTAATAAATTAATATTCAATAAACAATTGTCTTCTGTTGAAGAAGCACTATATCTCTGAGGCAGAGAGAATCAATCTGGGATTTGCTGATTAACATGTTATGTTGATTAATCCTATGATCTCACTGAAAAATCTAAAGATCAAACGAATATTAGATAAGCTGCCATGTTAAACTAAGCACTATTCAGTTTTCACAGTTCATTCCTGGTGTATAACATATTTTGGAATAATCCTTCATGCTTGTCTGATAAATACATTTGAAAGTTAAACACGTGATGTAAACCCAGCAGAGATGTACTTAGCAGAGAAAAGTAGCAAGTTAAGATGCATTAGGACAATTAGGATTTATAGTAATTACAAGTAACTTGCCACAGGCTAGACAAGTTACTGCTCTTTCTGTAGTAGCTTTTATGATGTTTTTGTATTTTCACCAATTTTTCTGTGTTCTAGCTTGATATTTTCAGGTATTCTAAAGTGTGCTACTGGAAAAACAGACAAAAACCTCCATTGTGCATGTATTTCTAAACCATTTTCACCACATTAAAGTTTTTCTGTAACTTGGTGTTCACTGGTCTAATCTGACTTCCTGACTCAAAGAAATACAATGCTCTGCAATGTAAAGACAATTTCTTAGGATCACCTTTGGATAAGGCAAAACAGAAGCTCAAAATAAATGAAAAATTTAGTTATTTTAATTGCCATTGCTGTACCAAACAGCACAAAGCCATATTGTCCCACAGCATGAAGTGATCAGATATCTGCCCAAAATGATGGACAGCTCTGGCCCAGTGAACAGGCAAAAAAATCCCATTTACTCTCTGCCAGATGGGACCTACTGGACGCTTCAGCGCAAACAACTCATCCTTCTTCAGACCTTCTTGTCCGACTTTAGAGCTAGCTCCAGCTGATAATGATGGATATCAAGGCTGCAGTAAAGTGGGTGACAACAGCAGCCTTGTTATAACTGCCAGTCTTTCAGTCTTGTCATTACTACACATTGAAGATTTATTTGAGTTTATTGTTGTGCACTGGGTCTAGCCATTTACAATTCATCACCTACTACAGAAGGTTCAAGATAGTGGCCATAGCTATAATTGCCACCTCCACCTGCTTCTGGAAATTATGAGGTCACCAGCTAGGGCAGCCCAACATCACAGAACTCTGCAGTGAACACCACCAATGCTACTCCTGGCATATTTGGAACTATTATCCCGTACATTTTGGAATGAGATTTTATTTGTAGTTATAGTGTACGCATGCTTCAGAGCATCCCTGAGTTCTAATTTTTTAACAACATAATAGAACTTTACACCTGCTTCAGAATCCAGTGTCATAAGCATTCTGTATTTGTAAACTAAAACTTATGTATTTTTAAAGAATTTTCATTTATTTTTATGTATTTATAAAGAATTAATGTTAAGTACAATGGGAATGTACTTTTCAGACAGCTTTCTTAAGGCTACAAAACAACACTGTGTAATGTACTAATGTTAAAAGAAAAAAAAAAGTTGCTTAAGACAATAATTTAAAGCAAAGAATCATGCATTTTTATCATGGGTTTCTTACGGCATAAATATCTTAAAAGTGGAAACTGGCTACTCACTGCTGAAGTTTTCCTAAGTACTGGTAAATATTCAAGTGGATAAACGCTGTACTGAGAGAACGCCAGTGGTTCCTTCATCAGCTCCTCCATTCCCACTACTTATTGAAATATTTTCTGGCTTTGTTACAATTCTCCCAATATTCACTTTTTTCATTATTATAACAATTACCTTTATCTAAAGTGTAAATCTTGTGAAGCATGCATATATCTTCTATTAGCAACTGAAGATATTTTATTGGGAAAACCTGCCAATTTCTGTAGTGCCCACAATATTCTAAACCCTCTAAAACTCAATACATGGAAACCAAAAGTAAAGCTTCTGCTGTTCAATACAGTCTTTTAAGGCAAGAGGGAACAAGTCAAGGTTTTAGTCAAGTGCTTGATGAAGGAAAGATATTAAAATTCTGTTCAGGCATAAGCTAGGCTGAAGGTCATCAGTAAAGAGGGTTAACAAGGAGCTCAGAGTAAGCAGTGAGTAAACACAGCAGAAATGCTTCTACCTAGAAGTCATCCAAAAGGTGTGGCTTTCAGAAAACAAAATACAAGTCTGATCTAGTTAATGGGTATATATGCTGCTTAAACCCAAGCAAAAAGTTAAGTTGTCTGATACTGGTATATAAGAATATCTCTTCATTTCCTATGTCAGCTCTATCGCATGAAGGAGAACTGTGCTCTATTTATGAAGAATTTAATAAGTACAAACTTACTATGCACTCTCAGATCTACAGAACTATCACATGAACATTGAAGTTATTAAAAAAATAGCTGAGGATTCAAGTCAGTCATTAAAAAGGTATTTTCCAACAAAGTCTCCTACAGAAGTGCAAACATACACCAAATGATTAAATTATAAAGAACTCAACATGACCCAACATTATTAAAATATCACGGATGGTTTTGCGCATTTCACTTTCAAGTAACTCCTTTCATCCAGGAGAAGCTTTCTGATTTTATGTTTCTCTGATGTTAGACAAGCAAGAGAGAATTGTCTTGGAGTAGTTTCTTCTTTTAAGCAGTATCATTTAATTTCCAAATGCAGAACTATCTAATAAAGTAAAATGATTAAGTCTCAGTCATGAGGTTTCCAATAAAGAGGAGCATCTTTCCTACACTACAACATACAAATAGTCTGCAAAATCATGCCAGTATAAGAGAACACTAAAGCACCTTTCAGGTTTTTCATCTCAAAGCAAGGCTTTATTCTGTTATTGCCTAGTATAAAGCAAAATAGGAGACTGTTTAGTCTTGAATCATTATTTCACTTGTTTAAAAGCTAAGTCAGGGCTGAACTTCATGTCCAATGAAGTAAATCAACTTAAAAATATAAAAATAGATATTTAAGTTTAATAAAAGATCCAAGAACAGAAGTGTATATTTTCTTTGAATCCTGATTAAGTATAGGGGTTTAGCAAACAAGACGGTCTCATGTTATTAATCTTCAATCAGTTATAAGTTAGAAGTATATATCTGAAATTTATTTAATGCAATACTGAGTCTGCTTTTTCATTTTACAATTTAAAATCTTTTACTATATTGCATTTCTTATGAAATACCAATTAGATTACAATTAATCTCCTGGTAAGAGTCCGACTGCTCTGAAACACAAGACAGTCCTTACAAGGGTATCAAACTTTCCAAATTCCACTTAAGTACAAGTTGTATCTGAGAGTGTAAAGCGTAGTCAATATACTAAGATGACTTCAGACTAGATTCTTTGTTAAATACATAACACACATTTTACGAACAGTATTCCCAAGCAATGGGCAGGAACATGGAAGTCCAGGCTGCTCCTTTACATTAGTGGAATGCAAAATGAGCTGTTTATAAATAAACTGGTTTTGAGAACATAGCGGGAGGCAAAAACCCAGAGATCTTGGAAAGAGACTACTGCACCTATGGGTAAAGCAGAGACTGAGCAGACCAAGCAGTGACAGGCTAAAACGCATTCCCCTTCACTTCTGCATTGACAAAGTAAAGCGGCCCCTTGGTATTCATGAAGCCAAGAGGTGTTTTTACTTGCCACAGCACCCTTGGGCTTCTTTGACCATAAGGAAAAGCTCTAAATTTAGGTATTTGTTAACTCAGACATTTATTAACAAAAATTGTTCATTTCTAAAGAACAAGAAGCCCAACAGAAAAGTAAAGCAAACTTACTATATTTGGGATTAAAAAGGGCCCTTTCATTCATAACGACCAAGAGGAATGAAAAAGTGACTAGTACACGTGCAGTACTATGTACTGCCTAAATAAAGGAAGGCAAGTAAATGGATGTCAGGAGTCTTAGAGGAAGAATTAATTAATGCTGAAAAATATAAATAAAATAGTGTCAGAAATGCAATGCTACAAATTGCTAAAATAGCTTTAAAAAGTTTTTTTAATGCCTTAATTTGACATGTGATAAAAAACATCACTTAAAAGAGATAACATCATTTGCAAATTGAGCAAGAGGACCTGATGATAGCTATATATAATCAGTTGTCACCTTCCAGCTCAATTAGCCCTCATGTAAAAATGAGGCATGTAAGGAGAAATGAGGTTTTGACATTATCTCTGCCAGCAAGATAATTACACAGCCTTCATTTAACAGTAGGGCAACACTACTGTAGCAACAAATTAACTCAGCTCCATTTGCAATTCATGGTGTGTTTTCTCATTTAATACCATTTGTCTTACCCCAAGTGAATGTTTCCATTAGTTTTCTCCAGCATAGCAAAATACTCTTTGACTTCATACATTACATCACCAACTACTCCAGTTCCAGTAACTTTCGGAAAGCTGTATAAATTTGATTTAAGTGGTTTCCCCCCTCCCCCAGTTTTAAGTAAACCATTCTTCTTTTGGTTTACAGCCAAATAATAATACAGCAGGTGCCTTTGGATTTAATGAGCAAGGAACCAATTCCATTCCACGTTCATTTCATTCCTGTACTCGACACCAAAAGTCAGTTTCCTTTGTTTTATCAAAAATGTATGAATACACATGGAGCTGTTGTTAAGTCCAAACGAAACTTTACCAGCATTGTGAACTAAAATGATACATGTTGCTTAATGGATGTATTATTAAACACAGCAAGTTTGTGCATATAAAGGAGACCCAAAGACTTAAACCCAGATTGATTGTCATACCTGTCATGTTAATGTTCAGAACATCTGCACACAGAGGATTTTTGTTTTTTGTTTTTTTTTTTTAATGCATGCAGCTTCTTAAATGATACTAAGCAAGGGACTATGGGCCAGAACTAACTTCTCACAAACTTCTAGTCTTACCTTAATGTTTGCCAGCTCATAGTAACAATGTTTGAATAAAGCTCTGAAGAGCTCCTTAGAGCACATCTCAAACATTAATGTACAAAAGCTAAGAACACCCTTCCTGGCAGCTATCAGCTAGCTCTACATGTAGTTTCTGTAAGTCTGAAGAATTCTCAACAGTCACCTGTTCGTGGCTTCACTGCCAACTAAGCAGAAGGTAGCATAAATGTCTGAAAATTACCATGCTTTGTAGCCTAGGAAATTGTTTACATCCTATTACATGCTGGTTTGGAAAGATTTTAATTGCTCATCAGCTTTATAATGTACACAATTGCTAAACTCTTCTCTGAAAGCAAGATCAGTTTAGTCTTTTCTGTACCTTTAAAAATCCCAGCCTTCTAAAGGAAGGTCCAATTTGCACTGGAATGCCAATTATACCGGAACTAGGAAATGCATGAGGACTATCTGTCCTATTTAGCAAGATACAAAAAACCTCTTTATTTCCAAAGCTGATTTCTCAGCATCTTAATTTTTTTTCTCATAACCACCCCTTCACTGCAATAAAAGCAGCTTTTTCTTATGCAAAACTCCAAAATGATTTATAATTCCTTAATCTTCCCAAGAATTCTTACTATAGAAGCCTAAAAAACTACTACGACTGCCATTGTACTGACAAATACATAGAGGAGGTAGTAGGGGATCATCCATTACAGTGACAATCCATCACAAAAATAACCCACCCAGAACATGTAGGCCTAAAACCTTGAAATGGTCAGTGCAGCTTTGAAGAGCCAGCTTTCTCTAAAGTAAGTTCCCTCTTTGCCTACTTGGGAAGTATAGGGCTATTCTCCTCTGCATCAATAAACATATCCTGAAAAGAAGATATGCATTGGTTTTAATCACCTACTGTACAAGATTAGCTGGGTTTTGCACCAGTCGTAGGTCTGTTATCATTCCCATCATATTGAAAGCTTATCCAACAGATGTCCTCCTCTTACCCTCCAGTGGTCCTTTGTGCACTCAAGATTAACACGCTAACACAATTTTTTTCTGTATTAACCAATGCAAGATATTTGAAGGAGTCTTTGTTGCCATAAAATAAGGAAAGTTGCATTAAAAGCATCCAAATTGTGTTCACTTGCAAGGAACAAGAGCAAAATACGATGCCAGCACTTTGTGTAAGGTATTCCATGCAAAAACTAATTAAAAGGTTTGAAAACTGGTATTATAGATACTCTTTTGAAACTTTACTTCATTTAAAATTGGCCAGCAATGATATGCTGAAAGTCACCTTTTTCTGGTAAGAATGAATAACCTTTCTGATAATAATCTAAACCACTTCAAAAAGCATAACCAGGGGTTTCAAAGTGTTTAACAAACATGAACTCTGCGCTTGTCAAAGCAAAGCAACAACTATTTTCCAAATTAAATAGAGTAACAGCTAGAACTGACAAACTATGATTCTATGGCACACAGATGATTTATCTAACTGAAGTTCCCATGATATATTTAGCCTATAGTAAAAAAAAAGGGTGTCACTTTTTGTTACATGATTCCAAGGTGACTGCTTGTATTTTGAACTGCTAGGCTAATGTTAGCCTGAGCACAAATCTGTCTTTTATTTCGTAATTAATTCTCAGTGTCAAAACCAGTAGATGTCTTTTTCTTGTATCAATGTGCTTTGTCCACAAAAATCAGGCCTGAAAACAGAATAATGCTGTGACACTATTAAAACACAGAAAGAGATTTCTCAAGGAAATACAGAATTCAGGCTGAAGCAAGTAAACAGGGAAAGACAGCTCCTAGACTCACTTGATGGAAGACTCAACTTCAGAGAAACATAGGTTTCTTGTAATATAATAACTGAAAAAAAGTGTGTTCTAAGTGAAACTGGCTTACGCATGCTTAATAAGTAAAATAAATGGTATTTTTACATATGCAAGGTTTGTATTTTATATCATTACTCAAAATACTTGTACACAGAACATGTGAACCTCTACGAAGAGAGAGCAGTCTGTTGGGGTAGAACAGTGACAGGAGAAGGGAGGGAAAATTGCTGAAGCATACCGCTCACATCAGTGCTCTGGATCACTCTTCAAAATCCTGCTGTCTACACAAGTTCTTAAGTTAAGAGTTGAGGCTCCAAATTAACTTCTTAAAGGTTAGACCCTATGGAACAACTTCCCCAGTACCAGCTCCTTCACTACTGCTGGTCACAGTCTCCCATGCAATGAATAAAGCATAGCTGTGCACATCATACAGGAATTTGGACTTCACTACAACAGTGAGCCTAAACGTTTATTCTCTTTGAACTTTCTGCAATGTACAAACTCTTTAAGTATCCCTGTGTGCTCAGCAGACTGCTCCTGGGCTCTGCCTAACTGAAATGGGAAGTAATTTCAATGACACACTCAGAATTCTCCCTAAACAGCATTTCAACTTCTTTCTGTTGTGGCAGAATCAAATGGAGGGGGTCTTGCTTCCCCAACTACCCAAAGCACCTGCTGGTTTTACACCAAGCTAGATCGGCACTCCAGAGGATGTTTAGCTCTGGAACCTGAAAAACTTAGAGGTAGCTGAGGATCTGCAGCACAGAACACCTGTGTTGATGGCTCCCATTGTGCCTATCTTCCATTTGTTAGCTTTCACCTAAACCAGATCCCAACACCTTTCCTGAAACCTCAGCCAGGTATCTCAGGGTGAGTTTTATACTAATATAATTCTAAAAGAACAAATGAAACACCAAACCACCTGTTCCTTATTCCTATTTCCAAAACCTTTTAATAACCCAACAAAACTATGACCAGCAGTGATACTGATGTCGCACCTCTTCCTCCTTGCCTGCTATTTTCATCTTAGGCTAAAGTTCAGGTTTCAGACTCAAAGATTACACTATTATTTGAATTCTACTACCAATATAACAAAATCTAAATCAACCCTTCCATCATTTTTCACGTCCCACACATTTTCCCATTTTTTTTAATTCCATCTCTTTCCCTCTTATCACAGACACCAGATTCTGCAGTACTTTTTAATATTGTTTTGTTTAATGCTCCTAGCATTAGAGGTTATTTGACTTCTTCCTGCCTCTTGTGCCTTCCTCAAGTTAATTCCCTTTGGAAGACCCTCATCTGCCATGCTGCCCATGGGAAATCCAGCTGATGTATACTGACAAGTTAAATACAAAAAAAAACCCAAATCACCTTATTTAGCAGCCAACAATCCAATGCCCAGCTATACTATTGCCCTGAATCTCCTTTGCATGTATGTTTTTATCTCCTTGCAGTAGGGACTTGTTCTATTGTGAGACATCCCTGACCATGGCAGGGGGTCAGAACTAGATGATCTTAAGTTCCTTTCCAACGCAAACCACTCTATGACTCTGTGTCAGTGTATTTAACCTTGGGGAAGTACCTATTACTTTGTGAGAACAATAAAAACAAGCACAAGTATGCCACACACAGTCAACAAGGAATGAAAATCCCAAATTGTAAATGTGTTAGAAGTGATACTGTGTGATACTGTGACTGATGAACTCCTCCAATTCAAATAGTAAAATTTAGATCTCCAATGTTTTTGCTTTCTTTCACTAGTTACCTTTTCTTGATTAGGCTAGGTCTAGCCTTGCTCTGGAATTCTATTTTTTTTCTTAGTGGAACTGCTTACGTTAACAGGATACTGGAGAGAGGGCATGGTGTTATTAATCCATTCTTTCCTACATTCCTCTAACATTGGTTGGCAGCTTCCACCAGCTGTGACACCCACTGGATTCAGTGAGCTGATTCAACCCACTGAAATGCTGAGGAGTGAGATTGTGCAAGCTAGCAGAAAAGTTCAAGCTGAACTATTCTACTAGGTGGAAAGGAGCAGGATCAACAGAGATTGTGCATTCTCTTATCCTCTCTTCCTTCAGGGAGTGCAAGCTGTAAGCCGTTTCAGCTGTTCCATTTAACTTCTCCTTAACACACTGAACAACTTCTTAACCTTCAGGGCATTGATAGCAGAAGATTACAGTTGGTTTAAGTTCCTAACTGAAACAAAGGCCATACTGCTGACTTCACCTATTCTACCATGAACAAGCCAGATGGAAACAGAATCCCAAAGCCAACAAGCTCAACCACAAGAAAGTCTAATACATACCAGGAAAAAAAAACCCACAATAAAACTTTTCCCTAATGAATGGCATTAGTAAATTCATTTCACTATGAATCATCATAGTAGAAGTTTTTGATTTTTTTACACTGTTGACATTAAGTCAAAAAGCCTTTTAATTTTATAGTTTAAAACAATATTTCATATTAATTTCTTCAAGGGCCTCATGCCTATTAAAGATTTCAGAATTTATTGACAGAAAGATGTTCATTTTATAATAAAATACAGGCTAACCTTTAAAACTATTTATTAATTTATTGACACACTTTTAATGAGGAAATACACACGTGTGTTAAAACCAGCTTTGCTCACTTTCTAGGAGACCCACTTACATTCTATTGTCCATCTGACCACTGACTGGATAAAAGTAATTTAACAAGGGAGTTGAATGTGTATTAAAAAGAAAATGTAATTTGAGAGATATGATGCGGTACTTCCTAATATAATAGGATCAACGGACAGGATCGCTGGCTGGAATCAATTAGTAGTTCTGGTGGGTAGAGACATCAGGAGGTCTCTAGTCCAATGCCCTGCTCCTCAGATCTGAGGTTAAACCAGGTTAGTCAAGGCTTTATTCAGTTAGGAGTTGAAAACTGCCAAGGATGGAGACTGCACACCCTTCTCTGGGCAATGTCTTCCACTGCTTAGCTATCCTCACTGTGAAGTAAGACATTACCTCAAATCTGAATTCTCAGCTACTTCGTTAACCACAAAGTATTTCAGTCTTCCAGACAAAACAATTAATGAGAGGGAAAATGTGAGACAGACTGGAACACTGTTGGTGAAAGAAGGCAGTAAAACATCTTTTAATTAAAAACTGTACCACAGTCATATCAACATTTTTGTTCTCTGGAAAAAGACTGTTTTGAGTTTCAGGTTAGTAACAAGAGAAATTTTGAGGTACCTTTGTTTATCAGTAGTTCATCATTATAGAATGATTTGGGTTGGAAGGGACCTTAAAGCCCATTCAGTTCCAACCCCCTGCCATAAAGGGGGCTCTTCCTTATATCTAATCTTAATCTCACCTCTTTCAGTTTAAAGCTATCACCCCTTATCCTATTCCTACATGCCCTTGTATAAAGTCTTTCTCCAGCTTTCTTGTCATATTCACATCCCAGTTGATAGATTGTCATGTATTATTAATGCAAACCCCAGTAACATTGAAAAATACATGCAAGTTTAAGAAAAAGAAAATATTTTAACTATATCAAATTCTTCCTTAAACAGGGGTACTGAGTTCAGCCATTACCTCCAAAACAGTAGATAATATACTCACTGTACACGTAACATGATGCATATAACACTACCATTATACAGTGTTTGTGCATGTCTGCACTAGAAAGTCAGGATGTTTCCTTGAGGCATCGTCTATTAAAGCTAAACTTACTGTTTAGCTTTACTGGTAACAAGAATTACCTTTGCTGGACCAACAAATATGATTGTATCTTCTATTGAAAGACACTTGTTTATACATTAAATATTAGTTATTACACACAGCATTATCAAATAAAAATATTTCAATATAAGAATTTAGCATAACAAGATATTATTGTACCTGCATGTCTAGATATTTAGGCAGTCCATGTTTCTAAAACTAAAGATTAACACTCTTAACTACTGTTTCTTGCTTCAGCTACAGAACACAGGAAAACTTATAGCATGTGTAGATAAGTGTAGATTAGTATTTTTATGCTTTGGGGGCTTCTTTTTACAGAAGCAGCTAATCAATATAATCAAGATTCCATTAAATAGTACAAATTTTTACTTACAGAAAAGCAGTTTCTGTTCTTATAAAAAGAATGCTTCCCTAAACACATTTCAGGTACTGGGACAGATTCTTAGCATAATAATAACTGGGACCTACTTGTACTTTAAAGTGGAAGTCAAAGAAATGCACATCTTGGCACCAAGAAGCCTAATACTGAAGATAACTTCGCCACTAAACAGCAAACGCTCTGTTTTGGGGTTTTGCTTCTCATTTCTGCCCCCTTCTGCTTTCTGCCTTTCATGGAGAAACATTAGGAGGACAAGCTAATCCACTAGACAGAGAAATGGTAATGCCTGACTTGACTATAGTTAGTCAACAACTTCACAAAGGGAGGGATTTGGACAGAGGATAAAAAGAGAGAGCTTTGATAAGGCAGTCAGCCAGGTTGGACACTCTGGCTGGTTAACATTCCTTGCTGATTTAACAGTGGTAATTCCCAAGACGGGCATTGCTTCTGATGTAGGACTACCAAAGCACTTGAATTTAAATGTTTCCCTGTAAAATTTAAGCACTTGGTCAAGTGCATAAATCTCTATCAAGAGACTGCCTGCACCCTTTCAATATTGAGTACTATTCACTTAGCCAAAAGACTAAGTGAGATTAAGTCTCTGCCAAAACTGGTTCTTAACCACTCAATTAAATCTGACATGCTTTAAGAGACAAAAGGTGTTTAATCAGTTGCTACTGGTTTTTCTGACAGCTTGAGCATATGCAGTCTACTCTGGTTTCGCTCAAGTCAATACCAAAAACTTCTGCAATGTTGCTTCAAGTCCATGAAAGGCAACAAGATACACTTTCCATTTCCAGGCTGGATACACACTGGTGCCCAAAATAAATACGAAGCTTCAGGTAGCAGAATGACAAACTAAGTTGTAGGGGGGTAAGACAGACCGTCATTAGCTCGTCAAACTTACACAGGTTTCCAAACAGCTTCACAGAGCTTTATTTCTCAATTTTAAATTATAGAATCAAAACCTAAATATAAAATCCCACCAGGAAACTGTCCTAAATGACTTATTACTGCTAAAAGGGGCTGTTCTGCAAGCCCCTTTCCATCCTCCTATCAGCTTCACATTCCTGTCAATTGATGCTTCTGACCTTCTCCAAATCACTTCCAGTTCACTAAAGATTGGAAAGTTAACCTCAAAAGAAAAATCAGAGGGTTTTATTCCCCATATTGGTAAATTGAAGCAGCTTAGAAACAGGTCTTAGAATTTACAACTGTGGCAAGATATAGGGGAGAAGCAGCATGGCCCAGAGCAGGTGGGAGAGAGGGTTAAATGCTAGGATAGAGTTAAAGAAAAGAAGGCAAGAAACAAGGAGGCAAGCCCTTTCCTTCCAGTGGAAGGAAACCACTGGATAAACTCAGCCAGGCCAGCAACCTTATATTTCAATTTTTCAGACATGTTTTCCTTAAACATTGGAAACCCAAAATATCCATTTCAATTCTCATTAACTGAAAGGCTGATATAACTTTGAAAATCTCAGCAAACAAGCGATATTTTGTTTCCTTCAAGCTCCCAACATAATTTAGATAATACATCATGCCTGCAAAGCGGCTTACTGAATTTGTGTGGGATGAACTACAATTCTGTAAACAATTCACATGCAGAACTGCCTCTCTTTGCATTAAATGAATTGTGTTATAATAGAATGAGTGTGGAGTGTGATACTTGAAAGAATTGCTTACAATTGCACATACAAGAGAAAAAGATAGCTAAGTCTAAATTAAGATGTTGGCTATGAAGTTTCCAATAGGACCTTGACATGACTGTTGACCTGCTCATGACATGATCACACCAGTAAGGATTTGGAATTCCATTAGTATTACCAGAGGAAAAAAGTCAAGGAGTCATCAGGAAAACAAATCTATATCTGCTACTCCATCAGCCAATTACTGTTGTTAAAGTGGAATTAGATGAGTATTGACAATGCGAAGGGGATAAGGATTAAGCAGATGACAGAGCTAGCATTGCTGTTCTGTTTTTTTTTTTCTTACAGAAAGCCTGAAAAACACTCAGATGGGAAAGGCATATACTAGACAGTACACAGCATTGTAACTCTGCTCATGTCCTGAAGTAGCAGTTATATACAGCGGCCTTCCAGCCAATCACAAAACCAGGCTAAAAACCTCAATACTGTATGGAAGTGGAGTCCACTAAGAGCATGACGTGACATTAACTTGACAACTCACTTCAACCTCGATTATCTGAATGCCACGAAGTAATGCAATTAAAGTATGTTAGAAGTATTTTTCTCAGTTCTTGAGAACTACTTTAATGTAATAAATGAATCCATAAAGATTTCTCAGTTAAATGCAGCCGTCTTCATGAAGTCAGTGGGCTTTTGACATTTGAGAAGTTAACAGCCTATTTGTAAATCTTTTTTAATACTCCAGGTAATGGTAAAAGGGCAGCCCTGGAACTCTCAATGATTATTTTGACTGATTTAGCTGTCAGGCTGGAACCTGGCTTTACCATCACCTGCAATCATTAATTCCTTTTTTCATACAGACTCAATGTGTAAAAAGAGTGTATTTTCACATGGAACAGTAACACACAAAAACTTAGCAAACAATTTCCTGCTATGGTCTACAACTTCCTTAGTATGAGATAAGGGACATAAGTCAATCAGTGTAAATGAAGCTGCTAATGAACTTGTGATGAAGTAAAATAAATCTTAATTGCTTGTATTTCTCACTGAGGATACTAATACTGCTGACAAATATGGCAAATCCCCTGAACAGACTGTGTCAAATTCTCTTTTGAATCAAATGCATTATCTCCTAAATACCACTATCTTTAAATCACAAACTTTTGTTCCCAGCAAAAGTAGGAAATTCCTGCAGAATTACACAGCTGTAAAATGGGGTTTTCCTCCAAGATCAGCAGTATTGAACCAGGAAGTCTGTCTCTATGCAAATCAAAGGAAGAAACTTTGGAGCATTTTATATTCAGTTTGCTTATTTGGACCAAATAAATACCAAGGATTGCCAATCACCTAATACAGTGTAAGAGGAAACTGGAAGGAATAAAACCACCGAAAGCGGGGGACAAAAAAAAATTTAGTATGAAGATGCATGCATAATATTCCAGCCTATTTGCTGCTTATTAGTGCTGATAGATGTAAATGTGCTTCATAAACACTCCAAATACAAAGAACACCATCTTTTCTCATCGGTACTTCAATTGACTACACCTAGCAGAGACCCAGCTCTTATTCAGGGCTACCAGAAAACAATTCTGTTTCCTCCTTGACCCATCATGCTTGGAACTCAAGAGACCTGCCCTTCTGGAAAATTGGCCAGGAATTGTCTTGGCACTATCTTTTATCAGTACGTATGAGGAAGTCAGACACTACTGAAACAGGAAAACACAAAGTTTTTAGAATATTCAGATGAAAGTTAAATTAAGACTTAGAGGTCACAACAGCCACAGATCTAGCCACACAAAAACCCAACATTGGTATGGCTTCTCTTGGTAAAAAGGATTCAACTGTAATGAACTGAAATATGAATAACATTGCCTGAAATAATAAAGGATAACATAACTGAACTGGTGATCAAATCAATAAAAATCAGTGCTTCTGAAGTTTCTAGTCTAATTATTTCTACCTATTCATAATGTATTCTGGATAAAGGAAACTGGAAACAAACCAAGCAACTCAACCTGGATTCTTATGGCTTTACACCTGACATTTAACTGACTTTGAGGTCTAATGAAGGCACAAACACTGATCAAATGTTAAAGCATTAATAAGGTTACTCCCACATGGGTTTCTCTCATGCTAATAACTGAGCTTATACTGCACGCCTTTCCACAAGGGAGTTAATAAATTCAGATTTGTTACCTCAGCCTGGCTACTTCTTTTTGGGAAACTAAAGGTATTAAATAATCATTTATATCTAAATAACTGTCAAATTTAGGAAGAACAGTGCCCTGGTTTCAGCTGGGATAGAGTTAATTTTCTTCCTAGGAGCTGGTGCAGAGCTATGTTTTGACTTTAGTCTGAGAACAATGCTGGTAACACACCAATGTTTTAGTTGTTGCTCAGTAGTGCTTATACTCTGAGCAAGGACTTTTCAGTCTCTCATGCTCTGCCAGTGAGGAGGGGCACGGGAAGCCGGGAGGAAGCAGAGACAGGACACCTGTCCGAAACTAGCCAAAGTTTGGGTATTCCATACTACAGCACATCATGCCCAGTGTAGAAACAGTGGGGAGTCACCCAGAAGGGGCCAGTTTTTGCAGCTGGTGAGCAATTGTATTGGGCATCACTGCTGGCTATTGTTTTCCCTTTCCCCTTTTAGTTACATGTAATGTCTCCTTGTTATTTGCCTTATCATTACTATTATTAGTATGATATTGTACTTCACCTATTAAACTGTTCTTATCTCAACCTGTGGGGTTTTCATTCTTTTGACTCTCCTCCCCATCCCACACGGTGAGCAACTGGCTGTGTGTTGCTGAGTTACCAGCTGGGTTTAAACCATGACAGTTGTCAAATTAAGTAGAAATTTCCAGAAAATATTGGAATGAGGCAGGAAGGGGAAAAGAAAACTGATGATAGCTCACTTCACTTCCACAGAAAACCCAGTGAAAAAAGGCTTTCCACTGGAGAATAATACTGGATAACACACTCTTCTCCTGACAAAACAGATTATACTGAAGAGAGGTACCAATACCACACAATATACCTTCACAAAAGAGGACATGCAATTCTACTTATTAATTTCAATTCATTATCATTCAGAAGTCTAGGATAAGATACTGAGAAACTGAAATGAACTGGCAGTGTGCACTCACAGCTGAGAAAGCCAACCGTATCCTGGGCTGCATCAAAAGGAGCATGACCAGCAGGTCGACAGAGGTGATCCTGCCCCTCTGCTCTGCTCTCCTGAGACCTCACTTGGAGTATTGTGTGCAGTTCTCGTGTCCTCAACATAAAAAGGACATGGAAGTGTTGGAACAAGTCCAGAGGAGGGCCAGGGGACTGGAGCACCTCCTGTATGAAGATAGGCTGAGAAAGCTGGAGCTGTTCAGCCTGGAGAAGAGAAGGCTGTGTGGAGACCTCATAGCAGCCTTCCAGTATCTGAAGGGGGCCTAAAAGGATGCCTGGGAGGGACTCTTCATTAGGGACTGTAGTGACAGGACAAGAGGTAACGGGCTAAAACTTAAACAGGGGAAGTTTAGACTGGATGTAAGGAGGAAGTTCTTTACTGTGAGGGTGGAATGGGTTACCCAAGGTAGTTTTGAATGCTCCACCGCTGGCAGTATTCAAGGCCAGGATGGACAGAGCCTTGGGTGACATGGTTTAGTGTGAGGTGTCCCTGCCCATGGCAGGGGGTTGGAACTGGATGATCTTAAGGTCCTTTCCAACCCTAACTATTCTATGATTCTATACCCAGAAGTTCAAATTAATGTGATTTAGAGAGACAAAGAAAGCTGTCAAAGTTTTTCCTAGGTGATACTGTCTCTACTGATATGAAGCAGCCTTGCTATAAATAATTTTTCTTGCCTGTGTGCAGCCCTCACAGCATGCTTAGATGTTGCACTGCTAACAAGCTCTTGCAATCACCATCAATTTCTCCCCAAGAAACTACATACCCCATTTCCAGAAGCTTCTCTACAATTTCGCTGACAGATATCACCAAAATGAAGGGTTTCAATGGCTCATAAAGATGTCTATGCAATTTTCCCTTTCTTCTTTCTTTAACAGACTGCTTCCATTAAGATAAAGTAGCTGCTATGATAATCTGTCCTTTCAAGTTGTTGCAAGTATTTAGATCAAAAGTAAGTACAGTATTAAAACACATATTTGCTTTTAAAATTTAAATAACATGCATGTTCGATACCAACAGACACACGCTAGCCAGACCACACGAAGAGAGAACTTTCACCTTTTAAAAGTGAAAAAAAAAAAAAATTGCTGGTTTCTTTTTTAGCAGGGAAAAATCCCTTACCTGTATCCATCACTACCAAAGAGAGTCTCTTAGTGACTTTCTAGAGTTTAAGCATCTAGAATGACAGGATTTAAAGACCCTGCAACAGTTTTTAGGGAACTGGTCAGTCCCCAGGTGGATCTACCAGGCACTTGGAAAGATTAAAATGAACTTACTAAGCATGATCTAAGTCTACAGACAAAAAAGGGCTCGAATCCACAATATTTTCTTGGTCCGCACCAGACTGATGTCCCAGTATGAACTGTTACGCCAGCCTTGACATGTCAGCTGCTGTTCAGATATGTAATCATAGGCTGAGCAGATATAAAGAGACATGGCCAAAGAAGTTTTACAAGAGTGCTGTTTGACTAATTTAGAGCATGCCCCTGTAGCCCATCAGCTACAACACACTTTGTCCTAAGTAAACAAATGAACAAGAAATAGTTTAACATTAGGTGCAAGAGAACAGCAGAGAGAGAAGCAGTAAGATTATTTGCATTGGTAACTCCTGTACACATAGTCTAAAACCAAATGACTATTGCACAAGCAGCTGGCCAATGACAAACTGGAAAAAGAAATAATTACATCGCTATCAAAAAATAAAGAGATAGAACTCTAATGTTTTACTCAAGAGCACTTATGGTAAAAACAGTCACTTTGCGAATTCATTATTATCACACATCATTAAGATTAAAAGCTCTGAAGCCCAATTTAAGATTTTAAGGTATTAAAAGAAGCCTCTAACCTTAGGCAGGATTTTCATATTGACGCATTTTTTAGGGGTTGAAAACTCAAACTCAGGAAAACCCAAGAAGGGTCACATTTGAATGACTGCAACTTTGTATGAATTCACAGTGCAACTGGCTGGACCTTCTCTCAGTTAGGGGACATTACAAATACCTGTAACAGTGATTGAGAATAAAGGGCAAAACAGCAAGAACACATAAACAAGTAAATGCAGAAATATAAACTCAAACCAATCCACTAAATGTAACCTGACTCGCCAGATCTTTTTTAACTTATTGGAAAAGTTGCTCTACTTAATATTGACACAGAGATGTGTAAATCAATACATTTGGAACCAGCAATATATTTTAATTTAAAATTGTTCAAACTGCAACAGTAAATCCATGCACTTAGCACGTACAAATCAGAGGGGTTTGCTCACTGGGTGCTTTTGACAAGATAAGAGAACATGGTATGCAAAGGGGCTCAGAGGCAAGGAATAAAGTACAAGGAATAAATAAATTTTCAAGAAAGTTTATTTTATATATACATATATTTGTTAAAAAACAGAACATGTTGGAATGAACTCTATTACAATTGGTTTATCTAAGAAATCCACAAAAGGACAGCATGGAAAAACTATCAAAACTCTCAGGGTTGGTCTGTTTTGCAATCTGCTCCACTTACTTGCTACTACCATAAAGTTCAGACCCAGGCAGTTTTCATTAAAGTGAATGTAAGGAGAGAAGAGAAAGAGGGAGAAAGCGGCTCTGAAAGTCTCAAGTGTAAATAAAGAGTCATCATTTCTTTCTTACAGTCTAATACTGCCCCCACACATTCTCCCCATGGTATTTCAAAACTACCTTGCTGCTTTCCCAAGCACAGTCTTAGATGTACTATGTTTAATAAACTTTTAGCAAAATACACAAATCTAAAATCCATTATGTCAGTTTTGTATTTTAACATGGACTAAAGTATGCTATACAGAATTAAACAGTGGTAAATGCTCCATCCCTGGCAGCGTTCAAGGCCAGGGTGGAGAAAGCCTTTGCTGACATGGTCTAGGGTGAGGTGTCCCTGCCCGTGGCAGGGGTTGGAACTGGATGATCTTAAGGTCTTTTTCGACCCTAACTATTCTGTGATTCTAATATGGTAAAATTACCGTGTCTTTTTAAGTCAGCAAAATATACTTCTACCAAATTACAAAATAAAAACTTGTAGGAAATCACTAATAAAAAGAGATGAAGAAGGAATCTATTAACTGTGTATCAAAAGACTAATTATTTGAGAAGGAGCAGGAAAGCTGGGACAGTCTTAGAAGGATCTCCAGTTAAAGAAGTGTTAATTAATATATTCCATATTATCTATTTGTGATTCTCATTCTGTGTTATCACTGAAGGGTAATTGTGATAAAGGGAGACAAACCATTCTTAAAAAATAAACACACTCCGTAGAGATTATTCCAGCAATGAAACTATTAGTCTTAAATTTATGAAATTAGAATTGCCTATTTTAAAAACGATGTCACCTTAAATACACACCACCTCCACAGACTAAGTTTGCTTGTAAGTACAGTAAGAGAACATTAGAACCAAAAGCCTGTATTAAAACATTCAAACTGGATTCCAGCAACTGGGACCATATAAAGAACGAGAAAACATTCCTCACTTCTCCTCCTCTCCATTTCCTGTAAACACTGAGCAGGAACATGTTCCTTTCTAATAGCTAACCCCTATCTGAAGCTAAAAATCTAGATATCTAAACTCAGAAACAGCTCCTGGAAAATGGCTGCGGACATAATAAAAGATATTTTAAGAATCAGCTCCAAACTCCACTGGAATGAGCAAACACAAATATACTATTGCAGTTATCAAGTCTCAGTTATTTCAGATTGCTGTAACTGCCTAGCAAGCTGAGCTGGTATCTTTTAACATGACAATGAGAAGTGTATTTAAGGTACCAGGATTGTTATTTAAAAAGGTTTCTTGTAACATTTTAGGTTGAATACAAGATTTAATAACTAAGAAAGAACGTTTATCATATTCTTGCACTAAAAGCAAAAAATGCAATAAAATGTATGTTGAAAGCAATTGCACGGTCTCTTTGATTATCTGGGTTCTATCTTCAATCCCAGTTTTCTCTCTCAGGCTACACACCCAACCCACAACAAAGTTTTTGCTGCACTTTGTGTAATGGAAAATATCTCACTTTTCCTGATGAGCTGCCAAGGATTTTTATCAGTCTTAAGAATTTTCTACTTTGAAAGGAAGAGGATTGTTGTACATTACTTCACCCTTGTAGATTCCTTCTGCTGGGATGACTATCTGGAATTTGTTTCTGGAAACCCAGAGCTCCCGATGTTCCTAAGTAGCTATGGTGCTGTATCTGCCACTGAAGCACCACTGTCAAGCAAAGTCTGTTGTTGGCATTCACCCTCTGCTGTTACTTTTATACATTGCTTTAATGTTACTTATACATTTACTTTGTTACTCATACAGTGCTTAGGCACATTAGGCTTACTGTGATAGATTCATTGAAATTACTACAAAAACCAGTGCAAACAATGCTGATAAGGAAGGAAATGATTGTAAAGAATACTGACAAAAAGACCCAAAGAGAAAATGCCATGAAAATGTCAAAGACAAGACATGAAGACAAAGTGCCATGGGAATGAGAGTTCAAGAAAACAACACATGTGACAATACAGTGGGTGGCCTTCCTTCTGTTTCCTCTTCCAGACCTGCCTCTGCAGTGACACTAAGTAGTAGTCTGCGGCAGAAACGATGCAGGAGAGAAGGGGGGGTCCTGGTTTATTTTTTTGGCTTAAACAAGCAAGATGTTTTAAGCTCATATGTGGACACCACAGAACTCTTAACACTTATCAAATATATGAAGCTTAATGGTCTGGGGTCATGTAATGTGTGTCTCCATATAATGGATTACATGATAGGAAACAGAGCATGTTGGAGGCTGTTGCCAGCCAGCTGGTACTCCATGCAGTGCCTCTTCAAACACTCACCTCTGCTAAGATGCATATGACACAGATTTTCTGTTATTTCTGAAACTCTTACATCTAAACCAGGTAGAGAGAAGCACAACTAGCCAAGTCTTGACAATTCAGACAGAATGCCAGGGATGGGAAAAAAATCACAGCAAACACAGGTGATACTGGCACCACAGCACAAAGAATCAGACTCCCAGAAATGAAAGCCTCAAGCACTAAGATGTGACAAGACTGTTGTTCATCATTTTACAAGATAAATATTTCATTATTTTAACTGGGTTTAGTAAATCTAAATAATATTTAGAGAAACACTTTGCATTTGTTTGTGGCAACCAAGAATAGCATCTGAATAATACATCAGCAAGAACAACCTTTTCTTTACCCTACCCCCCATTTTAAAATTCCTTTATTTAATAAATATGCATCTTTCTGCTACATGCTCTACATCAAAGCTCTTCCCTTGCTCTTCTTAAAGCCCATGCACTATAAACCCTATTCTGCGCCACCGATTTTAAATTTCATCTATAAAAGTCATTTTACATATACTACAAATAACAATACATGCACCAGTTTGAATATTAAAGCTGTAATTCAATTTCAAGGTTCTTCTGACAGTATTCCAGTATTCCGTCCTTGTTTTCCAAGATGCTACTTGAATCCTTTGCAGTCAATTCACAAACTACCACAAATAGATAGCTTAAAAGCAGATGTATTTCACCAAGAAAGTCACTAGGACTTACTGCATTCACACAGTACCAAGAAATAGGTCCTATAGTATAATAGAAATTAACAAAAACAAATCATTAAAATAATAAAGTTACATGATACCATGTTCATAATCCATACCCTGCACACATTCTTCACAACTTACTACCAATTTTCTTCTTGCATTACTATCGAATGGATAGGTGGGTATTATTAGCTATTGGACAGAGAGAGATGAAAAGCCATAGATGTGTAAATCCAGATTTACAGAGTGTAAAATCTGCCCATGTCTCTGTTCCTTAGATTTTATTAGCTTTAATTAGCTCAGAGACACCTAAATTAACAGACAATACTGGTCTCAGACTGGATGAAACTGACTCAATTTAGCCTCTGTGAATCTGGATCGCAGTCTTAAAAGAGACTTTTTGCACTGTAAAGCATGAGATTGTATCAATATAATCACTGCTGGAAAATTAAATAACATACAATCACATGAAGTACAATAAGCATATTTACTAAAACTAGAGAGTTTTCTGCACTGAAATGATAGATTTTTTTAAAAGCTAGCCAATGTACGTGGAAAATGATTTACTTTTTTAGGAAGGAAACTGGTGCCACGGAAGTAATTGGCATTGCTTTCTTAAGGTATAATTAATATGTAATGTACACAGCTTACTAATACAGGCATTACCCAGGCACAAAAGAGGTTTTTTAACAGTGATGCACTCTGCTTTCAATTCTAGTTTTAACTTCCCCAAGGCATTTTATCGAAGCAAAATAGTTTATGTAAGTAACTTTAGAAATAGACAAATAAAAAACCTGGAAAACCCAGCACACCCTAAGCAGAAAAGCCACTAGCCCTAAAAACAGACAGGCAAGTTTATCCTGGGACTGTAATACTTAGTAAATATACACACATATATACTACTATATCCCTTGTGCTAACCCAAAGCTTGTGCAACTTTTGACCTCCTAGCACTCCCTCACTAGCTTTTAAGCCCATTAGCAAATTTCAGCTGGCTCTAAAAGGAGAGATGTCTTAAAAATAAGTTTGCATTTGTGCACCTAATGGACAGAGACACCCAAACCTCGCTAGAGGGAAACATCAGTACAAGCTCAGCTGGCTCACGTGCGAAGCCTGGAACAATGCGTATCATATGCTGCCCCGTTTCAAATTGGCAGTTAGGAGTTATGAGGATTCTATGCATGTATGCAAGTCTAAAGAGATATGAAAAGGGAGCTGTGAGTATCATTAGGAATAGAGCAAAAAAAACCCTGAAGCCAGGGGAAAAAAGGGAACTAAGGTTTGTGTAGCCAAAAGATTTTGTTAAGTGGCAGCAGAAAGTCTTTCAGAAACTAGAGTTTTGTGATGGTCAAGAAGAACTTTGCTAACTGCATCTTATACATGGTCAGCATGTAAGCAGGCATTTTGCTAATCCTTCAACCTGTTGAAAATTGGTGTTCAGAGCCTGCTATGTGAAGTCTAACACAGTGAACACATGCACTTCACTTTCTGAAAGTCCTAAAAGCAGCATCTATTCTTCTAGCCCCCAAAACAGCCAGTGCTTCGCAATATAAGCAGAAATACGCATGGAATTCAGAGACATCCACAGCCAGAAAAGCAAACCAATGGATTAATACCTGGAAAGAACACCTCTTAGCAAGACAAAGACACAGAAAGATCACAAGCAAAGGAAAGATGTAATTCATACTTAAGTCAACTTGCTTCACTTCAGAGAGGCTGCATGCACTAAAACAAAGCACACAGCAAAACACTGCTGCTATTTCAAAAGGGTTCTCCCCAGTCTCAACCTTCCACAAGCTACCATCCTACTGCACATGACAAAAACCTATGGTAATTCCTGCTGATAGAAAGTTGCCTATCTAACCTCATTTGTTTGACAGCTTTCAAATCACCCACTGCAACACAGCAGGTGAGGCCCTGCCAAACTCTCAGCTTTAATTGGCACTGAGAGAATTAACGAGGATTCCAGTTCTGGATTATCACTTTTGAGAGAGAAGACTTAAAGAGCCTGGGGTTTGCCAGCCTTCTCCAAATTGTTCTTCAGAGACAAGTACAGTTCTGGTGTCCTCAACATAAGAAAGACACGGAGCTATTGGAGTAAGTCCAGAGGAGGCCACGAGGATGATCAGGGGCTGTATCACCTCCCATATGAACACAAGCTGAGAAAGTTGGGGCAGTTCAGCCTGGAGAAGAGAAGGCTGCGTGGAGACCTCAGAGCAGCCTTCCAGTATCTGAAGGGGGTTACAAGGATGCTGGGGAGGGACTCTTCATCAGGGACTGCAGTGATAGGACAAGGGGCAATGGGTTCAAACTGAAGCAGGGGAAGTTCAGGTTAGATAAAAGAAGTTCTTCACTGTAAGGGCGATGAGGCACTGCAATAGGCTGCCCAGAGAAGCGGTGAACGCTCCACCCCTGGCAGTGTTCGAAGCCAGGTTGGACAGAACCTTGGGTGACCTGGTCCAGTGTGAGGCACCTCTGCCCATGGCAGGGGGGTTGGAACTGGATGATCTTAAGGTCCCTCCCAACCCAAACCATTCTATGATTCTAAGTTCTGAAGTGCACAGGTGCCACAGTGATGATACTAAACAAAAAAGGATTTACACAAAGCATACAGCTATATAAACTGTAAGAATGATGTACAAAACATAGGCAAGAACCAGCAGCTTCTTTAAAACAGTCAGATGTGTGTTAAGGAAAGCACACAAAGCTTTAAAAAGTGTGCTCTGAGAGAATTTGTGCCAGGCATTTTGCCAGAGGATAGATCATTAATGGTTTCAATGATCTCCCCTTGGAGAGGGGGGCTGCCAAGACAAATCCTCTTACTTATACTAGAAAGGTTAAGTGAGGTCAAAAAGTCCCATCTCTCCCCAGCTGTGGGCAATTCACCAGTTTGATAATTCTGATAAAGAAATAAATGAATGCTTTAGGTGTTTACATTTAATTAATCTGATGCCAGCAGAGTTTCTAATAGCTGGTATTATACTTGGGTTTGTGTCTGCTTTGATTAGTTCTCCTAACAGCCAACCAGCTCTGTCACCCTACTGGAATAATCTATTTTGCACAAGTCAAGGCCATTTGAAACCTCTGGGCTATGTATATGCTGACAGCACGGCTGGCCACTTTCAGCTCCTCCAGCAAGGCAGTAAAAATAAAGGAGACACCACGTGTACCTGCATCTCCAGGCAGTTTTCTGTCTCCCTTTAGGTCAAGGTAGACACAAGAGCCCATTTATATTCTTCTGAAGGTGTAAAAAACAGTTGTGTAACACCACTCTGAGAGCCACAAACATCAGAGTGGACAATACCTCAAGTATATTATTTCGCCTCCAAAGCAAAGTGACTAAACATCCATCAGTTCCCTAGATGTTTCTTTGCACAGGAGGCAAGAATTAATCTCCTTTCAAGAGTAATACCTCTACAGTTGATCTTCATGGCAACAAAGGCAAAACTGAGAATTGCATGGTATAGTAACATTGGGTATCCTATCAAAATAGTTAGCCACAGTGAGTACCAAGAGCTATTCATTCGAACACATTCTTTACAGTGCAATGTTCCCATTTTAATTATTTTGAGATTAAGCTTCTCTGCCTTACTAACTTCATGAAAGAACTGGAGAAGAAACACATCCAAAAGAAATTCGGAAGTTTTGAACATGAGAAAACCACAACAACATTAACTGAAAGGTCACCATTTTCTGTCAAAGAAGCAGTAACAAGGAGTACATCAACAGTCTGCAGTAATCCTGGATAATTTTGGTAGGATTTTAGTGAAAGCTCACTTTGTAATTCACGTATTTTCTACTCTGATCCTCACTATAAGGTAACTGCAGAGCAGAGGTACAACAGATGCAAGCTAACACAATACAGTAGTTTCATATCTATTAATCCAGTTTTAAAAGAACACTGAATAATTAAGGACCCACTTCTTCAAGATCCCACCAATACATCACGACGACTAAAAGCAGGTAACCACATCGAAGCTTTCTCATATTCATGAGGGATTTTGCATCGACTGCACTCTAAGACTGCTCAGCCACTTTCACCACAACACCCACAGCAGTAACTCCAATGAAATCAGGAAATCAGGTACAAACCTTCCTCCACAGAAAAAGCAGCAAAATAATCCCGCTGACCAAAACCTTGAGAAAACACCCAAGCAGAGAACCTTTTAGAAAGCAGCATTCCCCACCTCATAACTTTTAAAAGAGAAAGACTATAACAGAACATCTGGACAACCACTGGTGTTTTTTACTAATGGGTTATATTGAGTCTGCTTATCTTTTCTCATCTTGTGTTGCTTTACTGTACAAACATTTCAACTCTTTTTTTGGTAGAAACTGTGCTCACTGTAGGACAAGTCTGATTTTGATGAAAAGTCATTTGCACTGAAAAGATAGGGAATTGTCTTCTATGCCACATTGACACTTTCTGAAATATAAAGAAACTTTGCAAACAGTAAAGTCTGAGAAAGGATAGTATTTAGAAAAGTATATTTTGGAGTTAGAAAGATTTTACATAAAGCTAAAATGATCAAGCTTTTCCAATATGACAATTACTACTTTGAGTTAACTTACAGCCTGCATCAATTTAGTTCATTAAATACTCATTGTAGCACTATACTTACTGATGTTTTGCTAGCTTCTTTCCCCTCATGTGCTTTTTCCAAGCACAGAAGAAAATGGCAAAAATGGAGTTACTTTTCCTACAGATCATGCATCCCAAGGCTACTGGTTGCAAATGCTGCTTGCAAAGGCAATGTCTTCCTGGATCTTGCCAATTATTACTACTACTTACATGATTTCCACTACCCAAAGGCAGAGACAAATACATATTTAAAGCAGTTAAGACAGACAGCATATTTGTAACAATTCGCTAAAGGCCAAAATGAACATAATTCCTCTAATTCTACAGTAGCTTACTCTGCCTTCCTCACATAGGTTGTAGGACTACAGAGTACACACCTTAGAATAAGAGTCCCAAAAGAACTCCAGACAGATTTACATAGCTGCTGGAAACTGTGCTTTTTTCAAGTGCTTTTGTCTATTTTTGTAACAGACACTATTACAATTGGAAATAGAGTAGTACTGGGTAGTACTGATTTTAACATTTTGAAGAGCAAATCTTTACACCCAACTTACTCTTGAGAATTTTCTAAATCCATGCATTACAATACATGTGCCCCTTCAGTACTCTGAGTATTAGATTTGTGTTTGTATGCAATTACAGTCAGGCTTAACAAATGTGTAACATAATCATACTTCCATATAAAAATAATAACTTAACTTTGAGAGACATCAACATATTGACACTATTTTTAGATGAGCAGGTTAGACCTGTAATTAAAGCCTGATCTTTGCCTAAGAAAACATCTGTTTTCTTCACTGTGTAATTAGCAAAATTAATGAATTCCAATCTATCCACACAAATGATTCTTTTAACTCTGAAATCAATCACTTTAAAACCCAAGATGCTTTCAGCTACACAAATTTGCCAATAAGTGATACTGTAGATCAAGTTCAAATTATGAATGTAATTTTCTGCAGAGGTCTATTTAAAGAATTTTCTAGCCCTATTTCACTGACGTTGACATTTATATTACAAACAAAACAGATTTGTGCATTAAGAAAGTGCAATGGTTACATACAAGATTAAGCTGCTCACACAGAATTCTTGTCAGAAAACTGACTAAAAGATCACATTGTTTAATTGATCAGAACAGAAATTATGTTTATTGGGAAACTATCCCTCTCTGACACATTATATACAGAGCAGGAAACTGCTGAACAGTGAACACAATTTCCCAACACAGATTAAAAGATCGATGAAAATTTATCTTAAAATATTTTCTCCTTATAAAAGTGCTACTTCTAAATAAGTGAAGTGGCAGATGATCACACTTCAAGAGGTCAGCACTGAATAATCACAGCCACAACAAATAACAGGAAACATACTGTATGCTTTAGTGAACTCGGGCACTATCCTTGTCTTGCTGCTATAAAGAGGCAATAAAAGGAGGTTTCTATCATACCCTGTATGGCCACAGCTGGATTCTAATCCAAAAGGGCAATTCCAATTGTCTGTACTAAAAATGTTTGGACAAAACCTCTGTATATGTTCATTTGCTGTACCTGTTTAAATCTTCCCCTTTGAATCAGGGAGATGCGAAGGAGAAAACTAGCTAAAAATCTCCTAAGTACTTGTTTTATGAATCTGGCCCTCAGTTAGGAAGTTGCAGTGAAAAGTCTTTTAATCACCTTCTGATCAGAATTTACTGGATTGTATCTAAGTTCAAGGGTATTAAAATGTGCAAAGGAGACTATGCAAAAATGGCTGGGTTATAGATTTTAACTTCCTAACTAGAAAATTGACTGAAAATAGATTTTCTAATTTACAATGAATCAAAAGAGAAAACACTAGACCATAGCAAAAGTGGCACAAATGTATCAAAAAGCAAATGAATAAACATTTGAAAAGATTTATTAGTAGAAATTGTAATAAATTTTGGAAAGATGAATCGATTTTAGTTAAAAGGTATAACTGACAATTTATTGGGCGGGAAGATGCATTATTTTCCAATTGTTATCCACCTACAGTAAAACTGATTTGTGTCCTATTGTATTTTATGGAAAAGGAGAGAGCAACTTTCAGTGATCTAGATTAAATGTATTAATCATAACCAGGCACTGTGAACTATATATCTACTATTAAAGAAGATTTTTGACATTTAATTCTGTAGTAATATTTTGGCTCTGTACCACTCTTCCTAAATCCAATTCCTGCTACAGTTGGCAGATTTCTCCCTTTTAATTTTATGGGGCTTAAAGTAGCATTTAACCACCCATGCGGTAAATAATGCAAGATTAGAAATATTTAGTGTTTTGTTTCCCTTTGAAGAGTATTAATCCATCAACCCCAAAATATTTTTAAAACATTTTCCACATTCTAGCAATATTTAATGTAATATTCAGTAAAACACCCTATGTAAATGATGTTGTTTTCCCGAAACAAAAAAAAAATCACATTAAACCCTAAGCAAAATACACACGTACATCACTGATAGAAGGGAATTCATTTTATAAAGAGATCAGCTGTGTACAAAGAAAACTTGAATAAATCCTTCAGAGTTTTTAAAATTTATGTATATGTGACAATTACATAGTTTATTCCCAATAACCTGAGACAAGTTTCTGTTCTCCTGAACAACGGGTAGCCATATATTTTTCAGTATTTATCACAGAACCATAGAATGGTTTGGGTTGGAAGGGACCTTAAAACTCGTCCAGTTCCAACCCCCTCTCATGGACCGGGACACCTTCCACTTGACCAGGTTGCTTCAAGCCCTGTCCAACCTGGCCTTGAATGCTGCCAGGGATGGAGCAGCCACAGCTTCTCTGGGCACCCTGCGCCAGCTCATCAGCACTCTCACAGGGAAGAACTGCTTCCTAATATCTAAACTAACTCTCCCTTTTTTCAGTTTAAAACCATTTCTCCTTGTCCAGTCACTACACACCCTTGTAAAAAACCCCTCTCCAGATTTCTTACAGTACCCCTTAAGGTATTGAAAGGTTGTTATAAGGTCTCCCTAGCACCTTCTCTTCTCCAGGCTGAACAAGCCCAACTCTCTCAGCCTATCTCCATAGCAGCAGTGCTCCAGCCTCCTGATCATCTCCATGTCTTCCCTCTGCACTCACTCAAGCAGGTCCCTCTTGTTTTGTTGCCCCTAAGCTGCATGCAAAATTGGGCAGTGTCTCAGGAGAACAGAGTAGAGGGGGAGAGTCGCCCCCCTTGACCTGCTGCTCACACTCTTTTTGATGCAGCCCAGTATACAGTTGGTTTTCTCGGCTGCAAGCACACACTGAAGCTGGCTCATGTTGAGCTTCTCATCAATCAATAGCCTCGAGTCCTTCTCTGCAGGTCTGCTCTCATCCATTCTCCACCTAGCCTGTATTCCTGCCTGCGATTGCCCTGACCCAGGTGTAAAACCTTGTACTTGGCCTTACCTGACTTCATGAGGTTAGCACTCGCCACCACTCAAGCCTGTCCCAGGTCCATCTGTATGGCATCCCTTCCCTCCAGTGTGTGAACCAAACCACACAGCTTGGTGAAATCGGCAAACTCGCTGAGGGCGCATCAAGCCCACTGTCCATGTCACCAGCAAAGATGCTGAACAGCACCAATGTGAACATGCCCAACTTAACACTGAAATGCTAGCTGTTATTTGCCCACAAAAAAACCCCAACCCTGGGTTTTATGCAGTCATTTCCTGTCTTTCATTTAAAGTGCTATATTTTACTGCATCTGAAAGGTGCCTTACGGTACCTTCGAACAGGTAATGTTCTTAAAATTATTCTAGGTACTTAGAAGTTGCCTTAGACCTACATCAATGATTAGATGGTGCTTAAAAACACCAACAAGAGTGAAATGCTAATCACCATAAGCATGTTTTCCTTTTCAAAGCCTAACAACATGACATAAACCAGGAAAAAAGCATTTCTTTTCCTCCAGTGTGACTATGTTCTATAAAGAATAAAAATGCAATCCTGTAAACTTACTGTATCTATCTGTTTAGGTCTTTCTAAAATAAGCCCTTTAGAACTAATGGAAGAGGTCAAAGAGAAAGGGGAAATGGTACATATTTTATGCAATGATTTTAAAGCAAATTTCACAAGTGTTTAATGAAAATACATGTATAGCAGGACAGTTTGACCATCAACTAGCAGTGGGAAACTGACTGCCTAAATAGACAACTTTCAGTCCTCTGAACTGAGGATAAGTTTCTTCCCTGACCTTTAAAACCATAATCTGATGGAGTGCTAAGTCAAGACCGGGAAACAAGAAAGTTATTCTCATACTTTTTGAATGAAGGTTTCAAAAATCCCGTCAAATGAGGGACTACCTAAAGTTCACAGTGAGAAAAGTTAAACCAAACCACAACAAAATCATCTCATCAGAAGCAAGGAAGTGTTTGCTGAATCAAGCTGCAAGGGGCTTAACGGAACGGATTCTGAGCAGTTATCACAAGTGTTACACTGAAAGGGTTCACGTGATCAGTTCTAGTGGTGTGCTTCATTTGGAAAAGAAACCAAAAAATCAGGTGCTGTGGCCTAACTGAAGGGACAGTGATTAAAAGGCAAGGATCAAGTCTCTTGAACCACTCCAGTTTGAAGCACTGATGTTAACAAAACCTATTCTTGTCCTCTTTATTCCAATATATACAAAGCAAAGGTAACTGTATTTTTGATAAGATCAAACCAAAATTATATGTATGGCTTTCCACAACATCAAGAGACCACTAAACAGAGGAGCTTTGAGTTTTCTGTGACTTGCCCTCACAACAAACAGCATTATTAACTTACTGATTAGCTTCAGGAAATAGCCTTTCCATTGTAGGTATGCCTATTACCTAATAATAATATATAGATTATTATATATATGTGATATATATAATTATTATGCTGAAGAGGGACTCTTTATCAGGGACTGTAGTGATAGGACAAGGGGCAATGGGTTCAAACTGAAGCAGGGGAAGTTCAGGTTAGATATAAGGAAGTTCTTTACTGTGAGGGTGGTGAGGTACTGGAACAGGGCACCCAGAGAAGTCGTGAATGCTCCATCCAGGGAGGAGGGGAAGCCGGGAGGAAGCAGAGACAGGGCGCCTGACCCAGGCTAGCCAAAGAGGTATTCCATACCACAGCACGTCATGCCTGGGGTGGGGGGTAACTGGGAGTTACCTGGAAGGACAGGGGTTTCTGGGTCAGACTTGTTTCTTGGTGAGCGGTACTGTATTCTCTTCCCTTGTTATTTTCTCTTATCACTGTTGTCGTTGGTGGTGATTTGTGTTGTACATTGGTTGCTGGACTGTTCTTGTCTCAACCCATGGGAGTTGCACTCCTTTGATCCTCCTCCCCATCACTCATGGGAGCGGGGAAGGGGAGAGCCCCGGGGTGGCGGGGGGCGGGGCCTCGATTGCTCTCAGCCCACCACTACTCACTGGGAGTGAGTAGTGAACAAGCTGTCTGGCTAGGGTATAAACCATGACACACTGTCATGATTTACTTGACATTTATGATGTTACTACAGCATAAATGAGATGGTTCTCATCAGCTAATGCACAGTATCTGTGCATGTGTTTCTTGCCTATTACACATATGATTTCCTGTCTATTCTAAGCATTAAGTGATCAACTCCCTCTCAAAGTCAATACAAGGAAATACAACTCCTAACTTGACTCTGGATACAAGATGCTGCTGTTTGACCATTAAGTCTTCAATATGCTGCTACTGAGGCAGTAAGGAAGAAATTCAACCAAGTGAAATTTTTGCAGAAGAGATACTAAACCCATTGCTTTTAAAGACAAATTCTTTCCATTAGAATTGCACTAAACCATAAAACATCAAAAAAACCCCAATCTGGACTTAGGAAGTTAAAACAAGCAAATTCCAAATGTCTGCAGTAATATTTAATGCAGCCAGACACCGGGAAGGGGGATTTCTTTGTGATAAGCAGCAGAAAACAAGAGGAATAATTACACTGCCTCTTATTTTGAAGTCAGACATTTTTAAAATCACTATTATCTGTAAGAAGCGCTGTAAAACTTTATTAAATATGTTTTCAAGACAGAAACAAACTGAAGAATAAAATGCATACTCTGCCATTCAACCTAATTTAAAAGTAAAGTTAAATGAAATTGTAGATGACTATCACTTGAGTGGCTGGGTTAAGGTGAATTACAAGGAATACTGCTCAGACTAAGAGTTCACAGCACTTGTCACCATGAATAATGCACAAGATGCGTTTTAAAAATAAGCAGCACATTTGGGATTTCCGAGACTAGTGCTGGAGGGCATCTATATCGCTGAAATGGGATGCTGGTTTTGACATTATACTTGAAGGGAGAGTCCAAGAAAAGAGACTAAGTCTCCATATTTGCTTCGGCCAGACAGAAATTAATCATTGATATTTTAAACCTATGCTTTGATCCCTCTCAGCAAGCAAAATAAACCAAGAAAAAACATTGTGAACTCTGGCACAGAGCAGCTGTTTCTGTTAGTTACACCCACTAGGTATCTTCATTTCATTGCTAAAGTACAACTGTTACCTCTATAAGCTATTAACTGCCTGACACGTTGAAAATATTGTTTTCTTTGATCAGCATGCACTTAGCAAGAATGAAACTAGGATAGAATTCAAGACTATACACTCTAATTTACAAAGTAAAGGATTTCTCTAGCTATTTTAATTACACCAGAGGTGTTTTACACTTAGATAACAACTAATAACAAACCTGACCAACCTTAGATTTGTTGAAATCTAAATATTTGGTATTTAAATTACTGGTAAGTCCTTTTTGGCTAATGGACTGCAGGCTCAAATCAGACAGAAATGCTGTGGTATTATTTGTGCCTATTTATAGGTTTGATGACACTAAAATGATCATAGATCTTCATCAGACAATTACAAGTGACACACAAATCATTGTCAGTTAAAGCAAACACAGGTTGTAAGGCAGACTTTATTAAACCATTCAGATCTCACAAGGGACAGCTAGAACCCAAAATACTTTGTAACAATGACAACTATACTGACAAAACCAATCTAATTCTAGTGCTCTGCTTTGAACAATCACAGTATTTAACTGCCTTATGTATGGGTACTGCCATTGGTACAACCATTAATAGAAACCACTTTGACCAATACTGACCTACTGTGAAACATGGTACGGGTCTAATTATGATTCTTTTGAACACCAAGTATATTAAGTTATTACTCAAGTCCCTAAGAAACTTCTGCTCTTCCATCAGGTGCCTACCCACAGCAGGTGGAACAAATTCTACTCAGTATAAGTGAAAGCTTTAGCAAAAATGTACTTGAAAAGTAATTTGTGGAAAAAAAGATCCCATTCCTATGCAAAATACACAGCAGCAGTAAGAACAGTAATCAATTCCCCCCCAAATATTACATATGTGAAGTTAAGAATACCACAGGTTACTCATCATCGTCCCCAGTATTTACATCCCATTTTTGAAACCTACATTGTTTATAATGGGGTTTTGACATCTGACAGAAGCTTCTTTCCCTCCCTTTTGTTTTCTCATAAAATAAAGCTATTTCAACATGACCAAGATCTGAAGCCCAGAAGAGTACCATCTGACTCACTCCTTAAGAACTGTAGTAGCATTTCTGTCAATGACTAAACACAGGAAGAACTGAAGGTGGAGCCTAACCTGCCATCACAGCAGCTTCTCCTCTGCCAACAACCTGATTTTTTCCGCCTGAAAAACTATCTACAGGAAGCATGTGACTGCAGGAAACAAGGAAGATTTTCCCTCTATGTTATAAAAATAAGGTACTGAGTTAAGTAATGTGAGGATTAAAAAAGCATGACTTTATCACTATATTTCACATAAGCAGATATAAATTTAAGACTTACAAATAAGGAAAAGTTTTAAAAAATAAAAGGAAAAACACAGCAAGAAATGCTTTCAGTAGGTGAAAATATCTGTGATGACAGGAAATCTTAATAACCCACCATCACAAAAACCACAAGCCCCTACTCTCCTACCAGATTAAACAGAAATTAATTTGTAGCATTAGCAGCGCAAGGTTTCAAAACACCCTCCTCAGACACAGGCCTAATATTACTGACCTTGAATAAATGAAAGTCTGGAATCCAACAAGAGTTTAGTTTTCTTATCAGACATCATCTAATACCACTCACATTTCCACAGATTTTGAGGTAAAGACTGTGCTTCAAACGAGAATAGTTAAGTGTAGAAACTAATTAAAACCCCAGAGATTTCATACACCTCACAAACTGAACTGTGTTTTATCTAACTACATGGCACACATCTGGTGTAAAAGAATTCTCCAAAACACTAAATCAACTTTAACTTGAGAAATGGTGCTCTTCCAAAAGCTGCAGAACATCCATAAGAAGGCTTCTGACCAATACTGCCTTACACTTACTTACTCTAAGGAACACTGCCTGTAACAAGGGTTATCATCTAATACCTTTTCACTCCGTTTCCAAAATATTTTGACAAGAAAAAAAGAAATCCTGAACACACCCCTTTCTTCAGTTAGAAAGAATTTAGATGCAGAAAGGTTTGATTTTACATTTTGAAAGCAGTAAACAAAAAGCAGAAGTGCTCAATACATCTTTTCTCCTCACATCAATATAGCAGTTACCCAACAACACATTTTATTTTTGAGAAAAGCTATTTTATCTTTGAACGTTGGAGAAAGAGTCACAGAATTTAACAGACATACACAGATACCTTCAGATAACAGGTCTCACAAATGTAGCTTTCATTATTTACTTTTTGAGTAATTATAACTATGTATAGTCTAACTCAGTAGTACAGCTGTGCAAAAAGAAACAAATCAATCCTAGGAGTGCAAGACTTAAAATAGGCTGTCTTTAATACCATGAAATCAAAACCCATGACATAAAGGTTATGGATGAAAACTTGGCAGAATCAAAAGAAAGCATCCTTTTTATTGCTCATGTTTTTTGCACTTCACCTCAGTGAAATCACTTCCCAGCTTCCAGCCTAGACAAGGAATACATGTAGGAAGATGACAAGCAAGAGTCCTCAAACAAAACCCTACAGTGTCTCTTGTTTCCGAGAAGGAACTCTAAGCAGAACCACACACGGAACAGCTAAGACAGCAGGGCTCATTTTTAGCCCTTTCACTTATTTGTATGGAGTTGTGATGAAAAAAGTAGAACTTTTCAATCAAGTACTAAGTTGGCCAAAAAATTTTGAAAGAAACGAAAAGTAGTCACGTTCTATTTTCACTAACTAGAATTATAAACTCTTATTTTCTTTCATTAGGACTGTTGTGATTTTCCCAGGAATCCATCTGAAAAAAAGTATGGCAGCCTTCATCATTGAAGGTAGAGTTTATCTAGTGTTCTACATCACAGAAATGAACTTTCACATTTCCAGTGCACCTAAAATGTTAGATTTCAGATTTGATTCTTCTAAATACTGAAGTTTCACATGTAATTTGTTGGAAAGGACAGATATAGTACTACATGACATGCAAGTCTATAAACACATACAGAAAAAAGATGAAAAAAAAAAGCATTCCTTTAAGAAATCTGCATTTCATTCATAGGATACTACCTTTGAAATGTAGAATTTTTACCTAACAAAAGGATTCAAGGGTTAGGAACAGCTGATCCGGTCTTATGTAAACGCAGAATTCAACCAGGCACAGTAAGATTTCATGCAATATACCTTATTAAAAGAGTACATTGGTACTTACTGGTATGGTATGAAAGTACATGGATCATGCTTCTGATTGCTACTAGCAACTTGACACAGGTGGAATCAAAAGCATAGTACATTAGAAAATATGTTTTCTATTTCTTTTCAAATAAAGTTCTGCTCCAAATGATGCTGCCACAATACAAAGAAATCAAGACATGAAAAGCCGGCATTGTAATTGTATGCCAAAATACACACCTGACAAACCACTTAATGGCAGATTCCATAAGAAACGTGCCTATCTTTAGTAAACTGGATAATCCAAAGGGATTAAAGGGATAAACCAATTGCAATAATTTTTTTTACATTTCATTTTCAGTTGTCATCTGCTATATGACAACACTCTGCACATTAGATTTTCATAGCATTTGCGTGCCAGGTTTTTACTTCTCTCTTGCTTGTCCAGTGTATGATCATTAAAAGAACGTTTTGACTCAAAGGTAGCATGCCTGATGACAGAAAGACCCATAAGTTTGTTAAAATTAAGCAACTCATCAGTGAAATTCAGGAAAAGCATCTGGACAGAATCTGAATGCCAGCTGTGGATACTACAAATAAGTTCACTAATTGGCCTATAAAGAGCAGCATCCTTCTTCCTATTCTGAGCTCTCGCTGCTTCTGGTGTGAAAACAATGTAAGCTGGCAGTTCCCTTAATATATAGCAAGTAATAATCACACTCTTGGCTTGATGTTTCTCACAAGAAATCAACCAAACAGTTTGGCATTGAACATTTTTTGACAGAAGATGACAATGTATCAAGGTATTATCTACCCTAGCTATTCATTTTGCCTTCCCTAAACCAGTAATTGCTTCAAGGCTCCACTAGCTGCTGTAGCTGTGAACCTTCAATTAAATTCCCCAAAGAAATTTAAACACACATTGCCTGTATGCAAAGAGGTAACTATATGCTCACACTTCCTAGATACAAACTACACATCCTTAGGCCAAATGCAGGATATAATGTGTGGCTTTTAGGTAGGGTATCTCAGTAGGAAACTCCATTTTTTACTTTGTCTTTCGAGTCTGTGTAAAAGCAGTGATAGAGACATCAGACTCCTCACTGCTAAAAAAGAATTAAGTCACAGCACAACTCTGCTCAATCAGTTGAGTCTGCAGTGTTCTTTCCTCAGGATATTAATCTTTCTAAAAGCATCCTTGCTTTTCTTCACTGTTACAATCTAATAGCAGTAATTACTTCTTGTTCTTTGTTATCAGATGTCACAGGTATAAAACAACTTTTTTTTTGTCATTGGATTAAAGGACCTAAAAGAAGATTTTCTTTAAGAAGCAACCACTAACAAAAAGAAGTACATGAACTCTAGCTTATATAGATATGTTTGCAATGATGGATGCAGCAAATGTGCCCACAAACATAAATAGACATTAAGAAGGTCAGAAAACTGCATGTGAAGAGCCAGCTGCACATCCATTCTATATATACACTCCTGCCTAAAAATAGTGGCTTAGAAGCTATGTTTGCAGGACAATCTTGTTTAACTACACTATGTAAATGATATATTTAGTAACTCGAGGTAACTGAATTAGCAGTCTTTAGTAGATTGGCTTGCACTTTGTTATAAAGGGAACTACAATGCCATCTTTACTCATCTTAGTATGAGATATCATGGCTAGAAGAAAAAATAGGCTCCTAAGGACAATTCAGAAAGAGTAGCAGAAAATAAACATTGGGATTTTTTTATTATATAAATGCATTCACTGTATATCTTCATCAATTGAAATTTAATCACCCTTTTACAATTTAGAAAGGCAGTTTTTAGGGTAGTTAAGCTATGTATCATCAACACCATGAAGCTAACCCATCAGTTATAATAGCTCCTATAAAATACCAGAGTGAAATTGCAATAAGCCTAGAAAATGGGCTACAAATCCCAGATATGCTCAAGCAAGCACTGAACCAAAAATAAAAATAGGTAGATAGGAAACCAAGAACTAGATAGTGGTCATGAATTAGATGAATGCTAACAGCAAAGATCACAGGCCAAGGTTTTAAAGCATCTTATTCAGCTCCAAATGGCAATTATTGGACAGGGACGTCAATTATAAAACCCTTCCCTCTTCAAAACAAGTTACATTTCTCACAGTTAATTTTTATTCTCTCTGCATATTTCTCTTATATTTCTGAGAAGCATCTTACTTTAAGGTAAATTAAAATTGGAAACCATTTAATTTTCTCAAATACAAAGAACATTGATGTTGCAGTATTTATCAGGTTGAAGCAGGTTTATTATACATTGACATAGAGTTTCCCACATCCTGCTTCCTTCTCTTCTAAACACTATCCCAATAAGAAAACAATAGACTGCATGAATAAATTAATATTTATTAAAATATATTTTAATATAGATAGTTTTATATATCTAATATATATTATATATAACAAAAATATTAACATTTATATAATTAAATTAATAAATTTAAATGCTTTAACTTGAGAAGTCTCTTCTGAAGAACAAATTCTCATAAATTCATTATAATCTTATTTTAGAAAACAGCTATGGGAAAATCATATTATTAGACTGTACAGACCCTTTACCTGACCACACAGAAGTCACCCAGACAAGAGAGTAAAGACAGATTTTTCAAAGCAGACTTTTGGGAGAAAAAGAAATCAAAATAAATCCATCCTAAAATGCTTTCAGTGTGAGAAAAACTTAACATTTAACTTTGGTTTGATTTTCATTTTAAACATGTTTTCATATAGACATAAGATCCACACTGAAAATTTCTAATAATGCTCCCCCAAAGCTTCCCCTTCACTCAGTTCAAAATAAGTACTGAGAGACAATATCCAACTCTTTCTGCCATTCAAGCACACACAAATATTCCATTACAAAAGAGGCAATAATCAGCAGCAGTGGCGCCCTTCCATTACCTATCTACAACACTAGGAAACAAGGATGGGAGAAATATGTTTTTTTTAAAACAAAAAGCAAACCCAAATACCGCTAAGAACTGTGCACATTAGTCAACAATAATAAAAGCACCTACCAATGCATTCTGGTTTCCTGAAGCCTTTTTTATGTTTCTTGCTGGCATTCCATGAAGATGACTAAATCTACTCTGGAAACCTAAAAAAAAAGAAGTACAAACTGATTTAAGAACATTTTCTATACCATGAAACCAATAACATTCACCATTACACACCAATCTATTAATCTGACCAGTTCAATAAAAACATCTTAATATAGTCAATTGTACTGGTGGCAACAAAGCACAATGGGGAAAGTGAGAGAAAGGCTAAGTTGTTATAAAAATTAGTATTTCTGTAGATATTCTTACTGCCATCCTGGTTCTATGCACAGTTGGCTGCATGAGCAGAGCACTCTGATCAGTAGGAAAGGTTTTTTGCATCACTTACAACTTTATTAGAACTAAACCACGTTAAATCCGGTGAATTCACAAAGACCAAGTCCTCAGAAACAATTTCAAGCATTTCATAAATAAGCTTCACACAATAATTCATTACATTGTGCAGAGCAGTTTAAAAGTGATTTGACCACTGCTCACATAAAAGATCTGCATTTGAATGTGAAAGAGATCCTTGTGGCAGAGGGAAGGTACAACAAAACTCTCTGGCAGCAAGTTGAGGTCTGCAACTTCAGTCTTTAGATAAGAGTGGGTTCCCAGCTGTAAACGCAATCTAACTCTGGTGCAACTTACCATTGGATACACTGGATCCACAGCTGTCTAAAATATTTTAAAGAAAAAAAAAAGGTATTTTCTAAATTACAATCTCAATCCTTGCTCTAAAGGAACCCTTCCACCTTCTCTACAAACAACACTGCCTGACCATAAAGCAAAGCAGATGGTCACACTACTCTCCAACTTTTGAATTAACAAACCTCTATAGAACTCTAAACACTATCACAGGAGCCAGGAACAAAACAGGATACTAAGATTCACTTCAAATAAAGCTGTTCTCAATGGAAACATCAATACAAATAAGAGCAGGCTATAAAAACGAGCCAAATTTTAAAATTTGACTTTTCTAACAACTGAGTTTTAAAAACTATTTCTGTCTAATGATACTTACAAATGAAATTGTTCAGGGGAACAAACTGGTAACTCCAAGATCTTGTCAGCATTTTTCATGTTTTATATGTATAGATATCCTTCTACTGTACTCAAATGACTCTACAGTTTGCATTTACTTGATTGTGTCTTACCTCTCCTCCCTGAATGGGACATGAGAGGAAAAGTCCCAGTTAAAATACTTTCGAAGACTGGATCAGGCAATTCTCTTTCAAGTTCTGTAGCGTCTTCTTGTTCCCACCATGGAATGACTCCAGTAATTCCACATGCTCCACCAGGTTCATTTTCATGAAACCAATCACTCTGCTCATCGTCACCTGTGTGAGGGCAGTGTTCCCCCCCAGCCCCGCAAAAGAGACGGAGGAGCAGAGAAGACAAAAATCAGATGTCACCATCAATAAACACTCTGACAGCACAATTATTTCTTTTGCTTTATAGCTGTATAACAATTGTATATAGCAGTTTCTATTTAGAAAATGTTTCTCAATAGCTTGACAAGCATTGCCATCAATGAAACCACATCAAATGTAATGTTTTAAAACAATTTACAATAGAGAAAAACAATAATAAACTAGTTAATCCTTTGGCAATAACTGCAGGGAAATCCATTTAAATTACTGCACTTTTCATATTAACAAAAAACAAGCCTTAATCTCCTGCAGGGAATTAAAAGGTATAAAACTGTGGAACTAGTTCTTTGCAGCCGATAATGGTATATAATTAGCTTAATTTCATGATTTGTATGGCTAGTAAAAGGGGAAAAAATCATGAGCAGATGTGACTAAATGAAGTTAATCTGATTAAGTTCATTTAGAAATAAGTTTTGAAAAAGTTGGGTTTAAATGAAAACTGACAGCATCATAGGATTGAGAATAATACTGCATTATATCACAAAGCTGGTCATTTTTACTGACATAGATGCAGTATTTAAATACCTGGGTTTGAAGTCAAAAGTAAGACAAGACTGAAAATCTGAGCTCATAAAAATGCTGGCAACCAAAAAAAAAAGGTTATGTTTGGTTTAAAACACGTTCACTTATACAAAGTAGTTTACAGAAGACAGGAAAAATCATAGAATCATAGAATGGTTTGGGCTGGAAAGGACCTTAAAATCACCCAGTTCCAACCCCACTGCAATGGGCAGGGATGCCTCACCCTAGACGATGTCACCCAAACCTCTGTCCAACCCAGCCTTGAACTATGTCAGGGAAGGAGTATTCACAACTTCCTTGGGCAACCCATTCCAGCGCCTCACCACCCTCCCAGTAAAGAACTTCTTCCTTACATGTAACCTGAACTTCCCTTGTTTTAGCTTGAACGCATCACCCCTTGTCTTATTGCTAAAGCCCGTGAGGAAGAATCCAGCATCCTAGCTTCATAAGACAAATTTCCTTTCTTACATCCAAATACCGGATTTCAAACTATGTGCCGTAAATTTTAATTCTACTTCGAAGTATCCAAACCATAGCTCACTATTTCTGCATATAAATTATTTGTTTGGCATTTTAATTTTTCATTAGGCAGAATTGAGCAAGACCCAAACGCAACATATTTGTGATGTAATTTTCAGGATCAAAAAGTATTTGTGTAAAACTTCATTGCCACAATGGGAAAACACAAATAATGAAATTCAAAGCCAATATCTGAGGAAAAATAAAGTTCAAAACACCTTCTCTAAAGAAGTTGTTGCAATGAGACCTTCAAGACCAAGCACAAATGAAAACGGCTGTAAACATTCCTCAGGACAAGTACTTTGAGAAAATATGGAATAATTAGGGCCCCTCACTGGTCACTTGCAGGTGAAATGTAATCTTTACATCTCTAGTGGTTGCTACTAAAAGCAAAATTAGCAGAGGCTAGAGAACAAGAACTTTTAGATGGAAGAAAAAGAAAACAGAGATGGAAAGAGATACGTAGGTCTAAATAAGATTCCGTTTCTTTGTGTTCCTGAAGTATTTTGCATTATTGTCCACATTTATTCATATCCCCACTTATAGCTATGACATTTCACAAACACATTCCCCATTAATTCTATCCTTGTTTCATTACAGCCAGGTATGTTTTTTTTTTTTTTGATGATGTATAAGAATAGTGAACAGAGACGGTGGTGGTAGTAGAGGGATAATCATGCCTCTTTGCTGGATTGTCCTGTGGTTCAGAATTGAGTTTCAACTCCGTTGTTTTGATTTTCCAAACCTTTATGAAGATAAACTTTTAATGAATATTTTGTCATAAAATGAGAGCTCTAGACACATAGACTAATTACACTACTATTAGAAACTCCAAGAAAAAAAAAAAAGTCTTGCTGTACGTAATTAGCTATGGAAGTAAGTATAGAATTCCAAAACTGGGTTACACAATCAGCTCAAGGGACAGAAAGCCTGTAAGAGGTATGCAATGCAGGCTTGAAAGAAAGAGCTAGAATTGAAGACTCTGTTGGTGGACTGCAAAACAAGGCAAATAGGAGCTAGGAAACTAGTATATTTACTAAAACCCCAACAATGGTCCTTTGGGAAAAAATACAAAATTACACTTCCTTTTTATCTAACAGGAATATTAGTATGTTAGGCAGCTACCGTATGAAGCTATCTGAACCTCTTGGGCTTTTCCCATTTGACAGCATAATTCTGTATATCTGGTTTTTAGCTTCCTTGTCTGCAGCTCTGAACCCTTTGTCTGTTTTCAGTATTACCTTGAGAAGAGCATAAACCTATTAACTCCTTATCCAGGTGAGAGCACCCACTGGAGTTTTGTTTACCTGTTGCTTCACCTTGAAGGGATACCATTTTCAAAAGGAATCAGGAAGACCACTGCACTGAATTAATTCCCAATCTCATACATATAGGCAATATAACACAGGGGACCTTCCGCACTCAAAAGTTTGGCAACCAACTACATGGATTTTATCCTACTTAATTTGCAACTTTCAAAAGGCAACACAGTATCCACAGTAAACATACTTAGGAGAATTAAGTATTCAAAGCAACATTTTGGACTTGAAAATACTTCAAAAGATTCACTACACTGTCCCTTCCCCTTAGGGATGCTGATTCAGCAGAAGGCTACAGCAAATTATCATAGTTTTCCAAGCTACAGGAAAGGTAAAACAACCATCAGATGTCCAGAAACTGATCGAGTGCATGCATTCTGCCAAACACATATTAAAAAAACCACAAACTTGTTTATGAGTAATGCTAATGACTCCAGGCATTGTTTAAAGCAATTTACATTCAATTCTAACTTTACTGATCAGTTAAAAAAAAAAAATCAACTTCAGAAATATTAATAAAATGCTAAAATTTCAAGGCAGCTCAGTTGCTGGCTTTATTTTTAACCTGTCTCCTCCCCCCACGACTGTTTGCCTAATTTTTGACCTATATTATTGAGTCTACATCTTTATCTAATTACTCCTTCATGTTAAATCAGTTGCTTCCCTCTTTAAGAGGCTTAGAAAATTATTTATGTGGTTTTATTATGGTTTCTGTAGTGACACATACACCCCATTTGCATCACCCTCGTTTCTGTGTTCAGAATCACAGAAACACAGAAGAGTTAGGGTTGGAAAGGACCTTAAGATCATCCTGTTCCAATCCCCGCGCCATGGGCAGGGACACCTCACACTAAACCATATCACCCAAGGCTCTGTCCAACCTGGCCTTGAACACCACCAGCGATGGAGCATTCACAACTTCCCTGGGCAACCCATTCCAGTGCCTCACCACCCTAACAGGAAAGAATTTCCTCCTTATATCCAATCTAAGCTTCCCCTGTTTAAGTTTTAACCCATTACCCCTTGTCCTATCACTACAGTCCCTAATGAAGAGTCCCTCCCCAGCATCCCTATAGGCCCCCTTCAGATACTGGAAGGCTGCTATGAGGTCTACACGCAGCCTTCTCTTCTCCAGGCTGAACAGCACCAACCTTCTCAGCCTGTCTTCATACAGCTCCAGTCCCCTGATCATCCTCGTGGCCCTCCTCTGGACTTGTTCCAATAGTTCCGCGTCCTTTTTATGTTGAGGACACCAGAACTGCACTCAATACTGCAGGTGAGGTCTCACAAGAGCAGAGTAGAGGGGCAGGATCACCTCCTTCGACCTGCTGGTCACGCTCCTTTTGATGCAGCCCAGGATACGGTTGGCTTTCTGGGCTGCAAGCGCACACTGCAGCCGGCTCATGTTCATTTTCTCATCGACCAGCACCCCCAAGTCCTTCTCTGCAGGGCTGCTCTGAAACTTTTCTCTGCCCAATTTGTAGCTGTGCCTGGGATTGCTCCGACCCAGCTGTAGGACCTTGCACTTGGCATGGTTAAACTTCATAAGGTTGGCATCAGCCCACCTCACAAGTGTGTCAAGGTCCCTCTGTATGGCATTCCTTCCCTCCAGTGTATCAACCAAACCACACAGCTTGGTGTCATCGGCAAACTTGCTGAGGGCGCACTCAATCCCACTGTCCATGTCAGCGACAAAGACATCAAACAAGACTGGTTCTAACGCCGATCCCTGAGGGACACCACTCGTCACTGGTCACCAGCTGGACATTGAGCCATTGACCACAACTCTTTGCATGCGGCCATCCAGCCAGTTCTGTATCCACCGAGTGGTCCATCCATCAAATTGATGTCTCTCCAATTTAGAGACAAGGATGTCTTGCAGGACAGTGTCGAACGCTTTACACAAGTCCAGGTAGATGATGTCAACTGCCCTGCCCCTGTAGCCCCATCATAGAAGGCCACCAAATTGGTCAGGCAGGATTTCCCCTTAGTGAAGCCATGCAGGCTGTCACCAAGCACCTTGTTGATTTTCATGTGCCTTAGCATGCCTTCCAGGAGAATCTGCCCCAAGATTTTGCCAGGCACAGAGGTGAGACTGACTGGTCTGTAGTTCCCTGGGTCATTCATTTTCCCCTTCTTGAAAATGGGGTTATATTTCCCTTTTTCCAGGGAACTTCACCTGACTGCCATGATTTCTCAAATATAATGGACAGTGGCTTAGCAACTTCATTCGCCAGCTCCTTCAGGACCCATGGATGGATTTCATCAGCTCCCATGGACTTGTGCACGTTCAGGTTCTTAAGATGGTCTAGAACCAGATCCTCTCCTACAGTGGGCCTAAAGTCTTCATCTTCATAGTCCCTACGTCTGCCTTCCAAAACTTGGGTGGTGTGGTCAGAGCATTTGCCAGTGAAGACTGAGGCAACGAAGTCATTAAGAACCTCAGCCTTCTCCAAATCCAGGGTAGCCAGTTCTCCGGATAGCTTTTGTAGAGGGCCCACGTTGTCCCTAGTCTGTCTTTTATTCGCTATGTACCTATAGAATCCCATCCTGTTATCTTTAACATCCATAGCCAACTTTAAGTCTAACTGGGCCTTAGCTTTCCTAACCTGGTCCCTAGCTCCCCGGACAACATCCCTGTACTCTTCCCAGGCTGCCTGTCCTTCCTTCCACTTTTTACAAGCCTCTTTTTTCCCTCTCAAAGTTTCCTCAGCAGCTCCTTATCCATCCAAGGAGGTCCCTGGCCCTCCTGCTGCACTTCCTTCTAGTCAAGATGCAACATTCCTGAACTTGTAGCAGGTGATCCTTGAATATCAACCAACAGTCTTGGGACCCCCTGCCCTCTAAGGCTATATCCCATGGAACCTTACTAAGCAGGTTCCTGAAGGGGCCAAAGTCTGCTCTCTTGAAGTCCAGGGCAGTGAGCTTGCTGCATGCTCTTCTCACTGTCCCGAGGATCTCGAATTTGACCATCTCATGATGTAGTAACATAAGAAAAAGCACAGCCACATCAACAAACACAAGTTTGTTGTTGTTGTTCTGACAAACAACAAGAAGAGTCCTCATTTGTCAGAATTGTAAATATTATAAATTTTCATTCTCAAGAATAGCTTCATGTGAATCTTATTTCAGCTGAAGCAGCCCAGGATTATAGCAAAAAATACTTTCCACTGCACACAGTTTTCCCTTTGTAGGTTTATTTAAAAATGTCTAGACTGCCCTCCATAGCAGCCACATACGATGTATGTGGGCTTGTTTTGAACAACCACAACCTACTTTGAGAGTATACTGTGAAAAGAGTTAGGCATCAGGGCCCTAGAAACACCACTTGATACTGTGCTGGTCCATCTTCCATCAGCTTGCACACAAAGAGTGACAGCACACGGCCTGTAAACACCCTAGGATGCTAGTCACATTTCCAGTGTTCCTCTTTCCAGGTAAAAACCCTCACTGTTAATGGCTGTAATAATCATTTGGAGACATGCAAAGACTTACTAATACAAGGAATTTCAGGAAAGCAGAAGATTAATCTGCTCATCAAAAGAGGCACACTGCATCTTGCTCTCTGCGCTCTGCAGAGCTACCTTGGCAAAAGGGTAACAGGACACTTTTGCCCCCATTCAGTTTAAGCAGCTACTTCTGACTCAAGCTTGAAAATTGCACATGAAGGCCTTCTCCTGAGTAGGACAGCTACCCAAGTGTACTCTGACACCTGCAGTTACCAAGTTACTATACAAGGTCCAAATTACTTCTTCTGCAGAGAAGATAAAAGGATGGCATTCTTAAATACAGAATCACTAGTGGGTCATCTTCATTAAAGACACACTAATGAATACACGCTTAATCATAAAATAATGAAGAGCTGCCTTTAAAAGGTAGCCACATCCACAGCAGAACCCTGACTTCTCCAGTTTTAATTGTTTAACACTTGATTAATATTAATCTTCCTTCCTACTTGCTTAGATATTAAAGGACATTTCAAGTGCTACGCATCATGATTTAGGAGGTCTTAAGTCAACTTTGAATTTCCCCAAGTGTACTTGTAAGTGTAGGTGGAATAGGAATACAGAGTATGTTTTCTTTGCCATACCCACAACATAAAATTCATTAAAGAATATATTTGCAATTTGGCTTTTTTTCCCTAAAACCCAGCAATATCAACTAGTGTTTGGATAAGGTTACCGTCCTGTTAACATTGTGCTGAAAGCTTAACTTACACAGTGCTTTCAACTTAAAGTGCCTTTGTAAAGTGGACCTGCAAAATGCCTTGAAATCACATGCGATCCTACTAGCTAAGTCTATGTAAGACTTCTATTTTATGTTGCAATGTAAGATTAGACCTTTTGTTTCAAAACTTTTAAGAGTTTTCTACACTAGCCATAACACTGCTTATCATTAAAGTTTTTATAATTGCAAAACAGCCATTTATGAAAATGCTATAGGGAGCAAAGGAAAAAGTAGGAAGAAAAAGCAAAGACATAAGGATTTGTAATACATAAGCTTCAGCCACTGTTCAGTTCTTTCAATTACTTTGTGTTCTGGTTTCAGCTGGGATACAGTTACTTTTTTTGTAGCAGCTGCTGCAGAGTTGTGTTTTAGCTTTAATCTGAGAATAATGCTCATAACACATCAATGTTTTAGTTGTTCTTAAGTAGCTCTTACCCCAGTCAAGGAGTTCTTAGTCTCTCCTGCTCTGCCAGTGAGGAGGTTCCAAAGGGTTATTCCATACCACAGCACACCATGCCCAATATATAAACTGGGGGGAGTAACCCAAAAGGGAAGGATCACTGCTCAAGCTGGGCATTGGTCAGTGGGTGGTGAACAATTGTGTTGTGCATCACTTGAATTTTCTTCCCCTCTTTTTCCTATCATTGCAGTATTTTATTTTATTTCAATTATTGAACTGCTCTTTTCTCAAGCAGTGTGTTTTACCTTTTTCTGACTCTCCTCCCATCCCCCTGTGAGTAAGCAAGCAGCTGTGTAGTACTGAGTTGCCAACTGGGGTTAAATTACCACCTCCACAAACAAGGGCTTAAGGCATAGGATTTGGGGGTTTTGCTACCTATATTAAATCTTTCCCCAAAGTTGATCAATGTACAAAACTCAAAAAAAAAAACCAAATACAATGCATAAGAGGTCCCCTGAGGTTTATTAATAGTTCAGCAGATCTCTTTTTCACTTGACTGTACCTGCACTGAACATCTACCATGATCTTGAACCTTTTGTTGCCCTACTGTGCAGGGTATGCAATGTTTCACAGACAAAAAGCATTTGCCACTTTGGGACTGCAAGACATGGAGTACCAATTACTTCTGCCAGAAGGTAACAGGACAGTGAAATAGAGCACAGCAAGAAAGCTGCTTTCATTCTCTCACATGACCTAATGTAAGCATCTGGAGAACTGAGAACGGAGGACAAGCATGACTATCCTTGGAAGAGGACTTCATAGGAACAAACCAAATCAAACAAGAAAACTATGAGACTGGAACAGAGGCAGGCTGGAAAAGGCTTTTAAAATTTGTTAGATGGCACAACACATATTAAGAGCTGAACACAGGATTTTCAAGTCTCAACCATTTTCTTCTATAACAGCAACTGATGGCAATTAAAATCCATCTAGCAGTTAATCCACTACTACTCCCAATTGCAACAACACCTACTTTTCTTGACTCAAACTAGAGAAGTTGAAACTTTTCTAAGAGTTTGTACACAGAAGAGCACAGTTACTGTGATGGGATTTATTTCCATTTGCTTTCTGAAAGAATTTTGGGAAATATTAGAAGTTGCAAGGTCAGGAACTCCAAAGTTCAGCGCTAAATAGTCAACTATTTAACTGACTGCTCAAAGAAATTGCTGCTTTAGGTCACTTTCCTTTTACTAAGTCTATCCCATAGGATGAATATGCTTTGGGAATTAAGTAGGGTTTTATAAAGAGCATTTGTCTGCAACAAAAGAGGTCTGCTGCTTAATCTCAGAGGCACCAAATGAACAAATGTTGCCCTGGAGAACAGGATCCTCTTGTCCTCTGCTATCCAAACTTGCGAATGATGGCAGGCACATCATTTAAACCAAGTATTTCACCAGGCAGCATCAATCAATCTCTGGTTCTCCACTTGACTTAGCAGAAACCTGAAGTCAGAAGTGCAGAAAATTTGAACTACAAATGAGGTCGAGATGCTGATGTTCCGAACATATATCCTGGAGGAGGAACACTGGGAAGATGGGAATCAGAGCTTAGCCTTAAAAAAAATGACAAGAAAATCAGACAGTTCATCCCTTAATACATTTCCATTCTGCCCTCCTTCAGTTTCATTTCTCTTCCTTAGGCTTTCCCGCAGCTTTTATAAGATTTATTTTCTCCTTCCCTCATTCTTTCCAAAGTTTGTATGTGTCTCAGTTCAGCTATAAATTAATTTACAGAAATGAATTATCCTCATCCTCATAAGGGAAGTACAAAGATAACAATTACTAGCATTTTATGGGGTGGTGGTGGCGAATAATTACTATTACAAAATAAATAATTTTGGTCCTGCAGTAGGATCTCCAATAGTACTTTTAAGGAAAAGCCTTCACAAAACCAATGCTAATAGCAAATCTAAATGTCTGTGTGAAGCTAATGGTCTTCTGATCATACCCGCAAAATAATTCATTCACAGTAAAGACTGAAAACATGTTTTGTCCTGACATTATCCTTCTTGAGTTTAATAATTGTTGTTCTTTTCATTTGCATGTCAGAATATTACTTCAAGTCTAATGCTTTCTGCTTGCAAATGACAATCAAACTGAATCAAGATTCAAAAATCAAACAGATAAAAAATTACAGCTCTATAGTAAAGAACTAACACCAAAAAAGATACCACCACGCTATTGTCCACTGATCCTTCCCCTTTTCTCCTCCCATCAAATGTATAAGAAAAACAGTAAGTAGCTGAGACATTTTCAACCATATTACTCAAAGATTTAAGTAATTTAGGGACAAAAATATTGAAACCAATATATTGGAAGGGTACCTCAAAACATGTATGGAATTATGAAATGTGGTAGGTAACATTGTACAAATATACAGGACAAATGTTTTAAAATATTGCAAGTCAAAAGATAAATTCATATAGGGAAGTAAAACCAAATCTTTTAAAAATGTCTGATATTGATAAAGTATTGCAATACTGAAGTTAAAACATTGATTTAGACTTTAAAAGAAAGCTTAAATTCTGAAATTTAGCTACATTAGCACAACTCAAAGCAGATACTCAGACTGGGAGCTACAGTTTATGTAGCACAAGTTACTGTTGAGCAAAGAAGGCAACATCTGTGTTCTAAGTCTGAAAAAAACTAATGTTAAAAGAGAAGATTAAAAAAAAAAACAACAAAAATTGGCAAAAAAAAACCCAAACTGAATTACACATTAGAGAAAGAAAAGAAAAAAATAAAAGAACATTCCCTTAACCTAGATCTGTGGAATGGGCTGGGATTTGTTTTCTTGCACACACCATAGTCTGTGGCAAACAGTATAAGAAAATGATCTGCATCACCATTAATTTAATGCCAACACAAAAAAGCAAGTCTTAATCACCGAAGAGATTATTTTTTACCTCATTTTTGTATACTGTCAAAGACTGAGTTCCTAGTCCATGAGCTGGCCACTAAGATGCTAGCATAATACAGGTAAATGTATTGCACTTAAAGATCGCAATAAACACTAAAGCTGAAAACCCCCCAAACCCCAAAATCTCATACTTCCATCCTCAACGGTTTTAAACCATGTGTGAACATTATGCACACTAACAGGAAATATTGAATCTTCTCTGCATTTTACATCAAAGAAAATTGTTTTCAGAAGGGAGAGACTTTACACAGCATGCATTTTCCATTTCAGCCTTAGACTGCTGAAAAAGTAGTGTGAAAAGTACTTTCAAATAAACTACTGAATGAAAAAGAACTATAAAACCCTGCCATATCAATTTGGAAGAAAAGAGATACCTCAGTAACAGTTTGAGACTGGGACTATTATTACTAAGTCCTGTCTGAAAATCAGAATTAAAACATAGTATAGATGATCTTCTGGAGATGCTCAAGTTATAAATAAGTTTATTATAAAGAGACTGTTTCTCATGACACCTTTTAACCAAGCCATGGATCCAGGACACTCCCTGGTAACATTCATAGCAGAAAGCAAGCTATACTTCAACCCATTAAAACAGTAATAGCAACTGAAATTGAGTAATTAACCTATGAAATAACTTGTAACGCTTACAGAATTTCAACAGATGTGGTTTGAGGGGTGTTAGGGAAAGATTGTTTCAATACCTTGTCTTCCCTCATCATTGGTAAACAAACCAGCATCACTGCTGCTCAGACTGCTGGATTCACTGTAATAAGAAAAAGAGAGAACACAGATCAAAAGAACAATTGATCTTTCAGTCGTAAAATTTTAAGGAGACAAGGCTGTGTTCAGATTGAACTTAAGCCCAACAGAGATCGGAAAGAAAATAGGATTTTCTCTTTTTTTTTTTTTTTAATCAAACTGCAAATATCTCAGTTCCATTAACTACAAAGCATATTATTTTTGGCACATAAAACCATGGGAATCTAATGGTACCCTGACAGGAAGCCAGATGTGTCAGTACCTTGTTGCAGTCGCAATTGATGCATTTTATTATCTGCTTCCATCAAATGCTCACCACTCCCTTCTTATGCTGTGCAATTCAGCTTGATCCTGGAACACCACTGCTCAATAAACCAGGAAAAGTCTCAATCAAAAGCAGCCTAAGCCTTCCATCAGCACTTGAAATATAAGCGTCTGAAAATCAGATTACCTTTCTGAACACCATTTGCAAATATTCTGGAAAAGACATTGCTTAAGGTTTAACAACATACTGCTTGGGGAGAAAGACAAAAGGTGTTAATAAAGGTGGCCAATTACATCAAAATACAGGTCACCCTGAAGAAAAGAGTTAACGATCAATGATCATTTGCTGTAGACACATTGTTACAAACAATATCTCACATGTGTATTTAAATAACATTTTAATTGCACAATAATTTTTACTGAAGGAGCAGCCAGTTCATGAAAACAGAACCAAGTGAAATTGCCAAAGTTGCACAGAACAGTATTTTGGGTTTGGGTTGTTTGGGTTTTGTTGGGGTTTTGTTTTGTTTTTGGTGGGGGGGCAGAGGGGTTATGGAGGGTGGGTGATGTTTGTTTGGTTTTGTGGTTTGTTTTGTTTTGCTTGTTTTTAAAATCAAACCATAACAGTGGCATATCTAAGGCAGCCAGTGTTCATTCTCCTCAGACCAGAGTCAAACAGGGCAGGGATTACAGCAGAACAAATTTCTATATGGCAGTCATTTCACTGAAGACATTCAAAACCTCTGGAATACTCAAGTACATGAATGCTGTTATGATGGAATTTATTTCCAGTTTTAATATACTTTTGCACTGTATGTTGCTAATTACTTTGCTTTGTAATGAGAATTCCACTCCTAAAAAGAGACTTCCAGGAAAAAGCAAGAAAGATTTCTTTTAGTCCCATAAACCAGTATATGCAAGCAAAAATTTGGAAGGGACAGCTCTGTTCTCCAAAAAGCTTTCACAGCTTTACTTATACATTTCTGGAAGCAAAGAAAAAAATATCTTTTATTATTACTTATTATTAATAGCACACTGTCTCATACATTAGTTTCATATTGTGACCTTTGTTTACTAACCAAGCCTGTCCCCAAGAGCTGACACTCACTGTGCTCACACTGACTGGTGAGTGTCACTTGAGCTTTACTGCTGCTCTTTTCAAAATGGGCAATTGAGATTTTTCCTCCTTTAGTCACTTAAACACAAACAATTGCCACAGCCTGAGGAATTAAGTATCATCCAGAACTCCATGAATTGCCAAATCTGCCTGAAAGTGGCCAAGAACTAAGCACTGAGGATAAGAAGAATGAGCAAAGGACAGGCTCTGACCATGAAAATCTCATTTCCAGTGCTCAAAACCAGCCTCATGGTAATTCATCTTTGGGATCATTTAGATGCTGACATTTTAAGAGCTTGAAGACTCCTATTCCTGAATGATGCACTTAAAACCAGTTATTGTGGTGTTTGAACACACACAGATAAAAGACTGCAGAAGTGCCATTTAGCATTTTTAATGTGCACTTCAAATGTGTTAAGTTACTTTAAAGTAATTTCATGCATACACTTAAAACTTGCCCTCAGCAGTTTTAGAACCTAATTTAACTCCCACCAACAGTTGATTTTGGTTTGTTTTTAAAAACCGAACTTCTAAAAAATTAATCCTTTATTTTTTATTAAAATTACTGAACTGTATGCACACAAATGTACAAAATTCAAGCAGATTTGTATACTTCATATTTTTCCTTTTTTCGTGAAGTGTTGAAGCATGAGTCTTATCCAAGATGCTTTGTTAGCTCTCTGTATCTCATGCAACCTTACAAAACCCATGTTCCCTTTTAAAACCTCAGCTTTTACTTTTAGAATGTACTTTTAGGAGCAATGTTTGCTAGTTGTTTCCAATTCTTCTGGCTAAATGATCACAAACAATAGAGGAAAGGTTGCATTTAAGTAAAGTTAGCTAAAATGGAGCTAAACTAATTCACACACAAAATATCCAGTAGGCACCCAAGAGGCTTAGACATGGTGGATTTCTAAGCACATTAAAAAAACTCAAATTTTCTAATTCAATGGTTTCCAAAACTTTTGGTACCAATGACCACTGCAAGAAATTCAGTAGAATGACAGACCATCACTCAACCACATGCATGAGCAGAAAGCATTGTGAAGATAAGAATGGTTTTAAAGGCCATTTATCAGGGCCAGAGACAAACATTTGAAGCATGATTTGAAAATGAGCAGCTTCTGGGGTAACAAAACATTAAACATTTGGAAGAGGAATTTTTAAATCAGTAACTTTGTTTCGGTGAAAAATAAATAAATAGTCAGAGTGAGGTGGAAGTAGCACAGTTTGGAGACTCTATAAGAGGACTTTTGATTGAGCACTTTCTGTCCACCCAAAAATTAGCTATAAAAGTTCAGTTAGAGAACTGATACTCTTGTAGCATAGCAGAAATCTTATACATTGTGACAGGGCTATGGATGTATTATAAACTATGCAATGCTTCCTAGCACCAAGGAAATGTTTAGCCGTCTTTACGGGAACTTTTTGGGGGGAACAGACTCCCAGAGTCAAATAAGAGGAAACTTTTCTAAAGGCTTCCTGACACCACACAGTCCTATCTTGTATATCCAAGGGAGATGCCTGAAGTTACATTAGCTGCCCTGAAGGACTGCTTCTGCTCTAGTAATTAAAGCATCAGAAACAATCTTGAAGACTCATGATTTATTCAGCTTTCAGCTTATTGTTTGCAGGTGAGAGACAACACTAGGATGTAATAGTAAGGCTTAGAACTTCTCTGACAATAACTGGAGTTAGTCACTTACCAGCACTGCTCTTATGACAGTAATTAATCTGTTTGCACTGGTCAAAACCCCAGGATACTCTCTGCATCTCAATCTACCTCTCCAGCAAGGAAAACACTTAACAGTTTATAGATAAAACGCTTACAAACAGCCAGGGACACTACTGTAACAAGCAACTGACCAAAATTATCTGTTTTCATATGAGCCTTTCTTGTTGACAGTTCTGCATTCAGAACAGGCACATGGAATAAACATAATCAAGCTTAGCAGGCCCTGCAGGTAAGGTGGAAAAATGACTTACACCTTCCTGCGTTGTCAAAACAGTACTTTGGAAACAATTACCATTGTAGTATGACTGCTGTCTGGAATGGATGGATGAGATGTACTGCCAAAGGGTCATCATTCCCCCATTTTTCTAATGGTAAGCTCAGGTGTTTCTGAACTGTAAATTGGTTTTTGCATTTTGTAAATGATATATACCCTTGGCAACCTGCAGCCTTTTTATGCCCATGACACATAAGAACATACTGCCTAAATGGTGACTAAACACTGACAGCCTTTCTGATGAATAGAGATAACAATCAAGGCACCAAAGTCTAGAAATTGGAAAACCAATTTTTGTCCGAGAACTGTCATCAGTTAAAATACTCAGAGAAAACATATTAATCATTTGTATATTCTGTCATTCTTAATCTTGAGAAACAATTAGAATGTATTATTTAAAGAACCTGCTTTCTTGGTTATTCCTCTGCTACATGACATACTATTTTACACTGAATTCCTTAACCAGAGCAACTCATATGTATGAAATATAGTACACTTAAAGAGTAATTTGTTAAAACAGATACTACTGATGCTAGCATTTTACCTTTGGAATGCAAGAAAAATACAAAGATTACCAATACGAGAAACAAATAATAAAAGCAAATATTATCCAAAGTTTCTGTAAAAAGGAAGAGAAAAAATAACCTGTCACTCATGTTCTCATCTGAGCCTTTTTGCTCCTCATACTCCATTTTGTCCTTATTTGCTTGGGTCACTTCTTCACTTTCTATAACTACTCCTTCATCCAAGACTTCTGGTCCTTGTCGAGCTGCTGCTACTTTTCTTTTTTTCACTTTGCTCTTGGAGAACTCTTGGTGTTGGTATGATTTATTGTTATTGTCCATTTCTTGATCTCTGCTGTTATCCTGCTGTTGAGTTATTGTCAGTGCATTAGAGACTTCTGATGGCAGATCTATTGCCATCCGTTTTACCTTTCTTCTTCTGCGCAAAATTCTGTTTCCTAAACTGTCGACAGCTAAATCTGGTTCATGCCACAGAGGCCTTTTGCCTCTAATATTATTTAAGTTTGAGGAAGGCCTGCGCTTAGCAACCAACAACTGGTCATCAGAGTCACTGTGGTCTTTCTTATTAGCATGATTCTCCCTGTAGTCTTTGTTTGATTCCTCTAAACTGGAATCAGAACCTTCGCTTAAGCAGTGGCCAGTCTCCCAGGGATGATGGGTGGTAAATGAACGCCTTTTGCGTCCCCTCCTTTTCCTTGCCTGACGCTTGAGAAGACAAGACACACTTCGAGAATGATCTCCAGTATCAGCAAAACCTCCTCGTGCTTGCTCTGAACTTTCTTCCAGTGCTGAGACTAGATCGTGAACCAGCTCCTCCATCGTCCTACTGAAATGCCTACACATTTCAAGGGAAAAAGCACACAAGAAAATATCAAATTAATCTGAAGTGTTAAGCATAAACTGTAACACTTTTACCTGCCAAAATCATTATAGTCACTTTCAGTAAGGTAGTCCTAAATAGCCATCCTACAAAGATTAGTTTTTCTGCTGAGAGACAAAACCTTGCTGACCAATCCTATGTAATTTGCAACACAACAGCATACATCCTTTTTCAGATAGCATTCCACACACATTTCTGGCTTGAAAGAAGGGGAGATAGGGGGAAGGTATCCTCAGCTCGTGTTTGACCTCGCTATTATTGTTTGGTTTCAATTCACCTCATCACATTTGTATGGTCTTTAGGGATTCTGCACGGCAAGAGCATCAACAAAGACCATTCACTCTAACTGCAGGTAGCGAGCACATTTCAAATGTGTTAATGGAAAATGGGATACATAATATTCTTCCTTGACAGCAGATTTGGGAGTTCTCTTTAAAATTTGTCATTATGATAAAATATTTTTAAGAATAATTATGTCTCAATGCTGCCTAAACGCCAAAATGCAGTTAAGACAGTAATTATTTGATAATATATGACTCTTTCATAGTGACTAATTCTGATATCTGTTTCTTTTAAAATATTGATTCAGTGGAGGGATATTAAGTGGAAACAATACCCTGCTAGAGGGAATTCCAGAGTATTACATACAAAGTTTCCCATCACATATAGGCACCTACGTGACAAAATTACCTGATTGTGCAAGGAAAAGTATCACCGAACACACAGTGTCTGATTTAAGGCCTTATCCTTTTTTTGCTCTTTACTCCTCAAATTTCACTAGCATTTAGCATGACTTTGACCCTGTAATGCTTCAGCAAGTTCACCCATGCATTACATGAACATAATTACAAAAAGAAAACATTAAGAGATCACTGCTCAACTCTAATCATTCTCTGAAGGCTGTGAACCTCCTCTGTGAACACAGCAACCAGATTCTCACACCAAAGCATCAGAAGATCCCTTTCACTGAGGTAAAGCAAGGAGTAACATTCACCCTCTTTATTACATTACATCAACTGATAAAAGTGGAAGACATTCAGTAAATTACGTAGAGGATGCTTAAAAGCAAGACTGTTCACTTTATTTTACAACAGAAATTGATGGATGAAGAGGAATTGGAGATGTGGAGAAAATCTGAATACGTAGCACACGGGGTCACCTCTCTCACTTATCACAAATGCCAGTGCTAAAGGTACTTAATGGTGAATGGACACTCACTACCTTAAACTACACAAGTTTTGAATATCATTGGGGGAAATGAAGAGCATGTTTAAGATGAAGTCCAAGCTGATTGTTAAATATCTTACCTGAAGATATTCAGAAAAACTTACTGTAAACCTTCCAATTGCAGATGCACAGAGAGTGGTAGAAACACAAGCTCATTCTGAATTCCTGAAACTACTGTGTCATTTGCATTTATTTCTCATACCTCTTTCTCCATCCTGCTGTAATCTCTAGTCCTATTACTCCCTATTAACCTAACATTCCCTTTGGCTCTTAGTATAGCACAATCATCGTATCTAGTAAGAGCTGAGACAGCTCTGGAAAAATGCTACATTTTACCCTTAATCCATTTGGTTCATAAGATCAAAACCTCCATAATCACACAGAAGTATTTCTCACAGGCAAGAGAAGCAACACAGGAGGAAAAGCATTCCAAATGAAGCAATGATTTTCTGAAAAGTCAGGAAAAAAGTGGAAGGCAATTAAGTAAGGAATTACTTTGAGACATAGAATCATAGAATGGTTTGGGTTGGAAAGGACTTTAAGATCATCTACTTCCAGCCCCCTGCCATGGATAGGGGCACCGCACACCAGACCATGTCACCCAAGGCTCTATCCAACCTGGCCTTGAACACTGCCAGGGATGGGGCATTTACCACATGTGGCATAACAGTGATTTCAAACTAATTCTTCCTTCAAGTTTTCAAAGTTTCAATTACTGCAGAGAGGTCTGCAGAGTGCGGGGCATTGGTCAGGGTTTTGCTTGAGTTTTTTGATTGTGTAGTAGGAATTTCAACCACCAGGAGATATAAGTGCAGCTATATTTGTATAGGGTTTCTACACACAATGCTTAGATATATTAACCCATGTTTTTCAGTAGCTGTAACTGCACAACTAGTCCCTTTAGCCTTATTGTTAAACATCTATGAAGACAACTATCCTCACAAGTGCTCTTATCAGAAATGAGATGCCCTTGAGATTTAAGGGGCTTTCCAATACTGCAGCACTAATATAATAGGAGCTGTAAGGCTTGAACAGGCAAACTCTATTTGGGTTAACGAGACATCAAGTCTCCCAGCTGCCTGTCCAGCCCTTCTGGCACAGACTTTTGCACTGACAGTGAAGTCACAGTAGTGGAGGTACACCAAAACCTCAACTAGTGGGCTTAAACATACATTTAGTTTTTGAAACAAACAGGTTTCTGCTCACTTGCCAGAATATGAACTAGCATATATAATCTCCCGGAGCACAAAGTAAGAGGGAGGGGAAGACAGGAACACTAATCGCTTACACCACAGTTTATGGTTAATTCATTCAATTTAGTATCCTTAATCCATATGGATAACTATCACTAAAATCAATGTAGCTCCTACAGTGGACACACCAGCTTACTCGAGGTAACAGTCTAAGTATGGGGCTAGAGTTGCCTTAGTTCTATGAAATACTTCAAGATCAAACACAAACTATCCAGCTGGGATTTATATATCCAACCTAAACTTGCCTTCAAATCCTCCCAAAATGTCGTCAATACAGATAGTCCAGACCAAAGATGAAACTCAAGAAGAGTAAATACCCTGAAGTAATGAGATAACATGATTCTTAAAACGCCCTGAGCAGTAAAGCACTTAATTTCCATTAGACAAGAACTTTGAATTTTATGCACTCCTGCAATTAATCTGTCCTAGTGAATATCAGGTCTCTTCATTGGAGCTCCTGAACTAAGATCTATACAGGGCAGCAACCTCGTTCACACTAAAAATGACACCCATAGTCTCATATATAACATAGAATCATAGAACAGCTAGAGTTCGAAAGGACCTTAAGATCATCTAGTCCCAACCTCCCTGCCATGGGCACGGACACCTCACACTAAACCATGTTACCCAAGGCTCTATCCAATCTGGCCCTGAACACCGCCAGCGATGGAGCATTCACAACATACTTGGGCAACCCCATCCAGTGCCTCATCACCCTTACAGTAAAGAATTTCCTCCTTATATCTAATCTAAACTTTACCTTTAACTTTTAACCCATTACCCCTTGTCCTGTCACTACAGTCCCTAATGAAGAGTCCCTCCCCAGCATCCTTATAGGTCCCCTTCAGATACTGGAAGGCTGCTATGAGGTCTCCACGCAGCCTTCTCTTCTCCAGAGACTGTTCCAACATGTCCTTTCATGTTGAGGACACCAGAACTGCACACAATACTGCAGGTGAGGTCTCACAAGAGCAGAGTAGAGGGGCAGGATCACCTCCTTGGACCTGCTGGTCACGCTCCTTTTGATGCAGCCCAGGATATGGTTGGCTTTCTCGGCTGCAAGCACACACTGAAGCTGGCTCATGTTAAGTTTCTCACTGACCAAACCCTCAGGTCTTTCTCTGCAGGGCTGCTCTGAATCTCTTCTCTGCCCAACCTGTAGCTGTGCATGGGATTGCTCCCACCCAGCTGTAGGACCTTGCACTTGGCATGGTTAAAGCATCAGCCCACCTTACAAGCCTGTCAAGGTCCCTCTGGATGCCATTCCTTCCCTCCAGTGTATCAACCAAACCACACAGCTTGGTGTCATTGGCAAACTTGCTGAGGGCGCACTCAATCCCACTGTCCATGTCAGCGACAGAGATGTTGAACAAACCGGTTCCAACGCCGATCCCTGAGGGACACTACCGATTACTGGTCTCCAGCTGGATACTGAGCCATTGACCACAACTCTTTGTGTGCGGCCATCCAGCCAGTTCTTTATCCACCCAGTGGTCCACCCATCAAATTCATGTCTCTCCAATTTAGAGACAAGGATGTCATGCAGGACAGTCTCTAACCCTTTGCACAAGTCCAGGTAGATGATGTCAGCTGCTCTACCCCTATCCATCAGTTCTGTAGCCCCATCACAGAAGGCCACCAAATTGGTCAGGCAGGATTTTCCCTTAGTGAAGCCATGCTGGCTGTCACCAAGCACCTTGCTGATTTTCATGTGCCTTAGCATGCCTCCCGGGAGAATCTGCTCCAAGATTTTGCCAGGCACATAGGTCAGACTGACTGGTCTGTAGTTCCCTGGGTCATCCATCTTCCCCTTCTGAAAATGGGGTTATATTTCCCTTTTTCCAGTCATCAGGAACTTCACCTGACTGCCATGATTGAACTGTATGTATACATAACTGTACCCTAATTGCATTACCTCTTAAAGCAGATAAATCAATATTTTAGTTACTTCAACATATGTTTCCTTACGATGATTATGAAAATTACTTGATCAGCTGGGACAGTGGAAACTCTTTTGTAATAGATTGTGAAAACAATACACATACTACTTCAGCTTTTGATTCACATTGCATTTTCAACATGCCAGTGGTCCACACTAAATCTCCTTCTGAATAGCCAAGAAACCTCTTACGATTAATTTAACTGGATCAATCATTTCTCTTGCTATAATTGAAGAAAAAAAATGGCAACAGCAACATCTAGAACAGTTAATCTGAAATCTGTCTCGAAAATCAGGAGTGTATTTCTATTTCAGCATTATTTATCAAACTCACTTTTGCAACTTTCTCCATTGTTTACAACCAGCTTGTATTCCAAACCTATGAAGTCATTTAAATCACTGCTGCAGATGTTTCTGTAACAAAAATATTTGCTTTTGAAAAATAACCACAAGAAGCATTAAAGGTATTACTGGGGAGTATCAATTGCATACAGTAAGATGAGCAACTTCAAAGGTTGTAATAAGGAATGTAGAACAACATATTGAGGTACATAAAATATTGAGCTGTAGTTTAGCATGACTCACGTAAGGCTATAAAAGTGCTTTTACAGCAACAGCCCACAGCTAGCAATAAACTCCAATGTCTTTACTAGAAGATTCTACTTTACTATAAGAAAACCTAGTTTGCCTACACTGACCTTTACATTTATATGAAGTAATTTTTCACGCAGTTTAAAGGGTGACCCATTCCCCCTCTAACCCTTACCAGAATAGACCCTAACAGTATTGCTGCAGGCAGCAGTGTAACTGTCCTCTCCTGCTCCAAAACAGTTCATGCAGTTTGTGTTCAATATGATTAGTATTGAAACTCCTAATGAAAATAATGGGCAGTTCCTTTTCTAGTGACAGTCAAGTACCATTTTAATTCACTTCCCACCTAAAGCATGAAAAAATGCAGAGCTGACTACGCATGAAATATTTAACAAACACCCACCGACAAGAAAGCTAATTTAGTCACACAACTTGTATAGAGGCAGTACCTTTTACTAAACCAAGAGCTGCATTTACATTTACTTCCTAGTTCTAAACCTTTTCCTGCTAAATACATATGGGGTTTATTGCAGCTAAAGTTCTGCTGCATCTGTATCTCATCACTTCCGAGAAGAGCCATGATCTTTGCTGCCTTCACAATCCACACTGCTCACAAGTGAAGAGCGCAAGAAGAAAACCAAGTAGTTCCTTGCACATTGGGATTATAAACCCGACTTCCCCATATCTTTTCCCATACAGATTCTCTGATGCCTTGTAACATGTCTGTATTCAGTGTATCTTTATCTTCTGACAGGCACTAATTTGAATCCCATTTCTCCACCTCAGAAGTTATTTTCACAAAGCCTTAGAATCACTACTTTTGAGACCTCTGCTGTCATCAAACAGCTATCACCAAGAGGAGGACACAAAGCATCCATTTCCACATCCACACGTATTTATGTCCTTAGGCACTGGACAACCAGGTACACAGACCTACACAGTGGCCCAAAAGCCTTTGACCCATTGCTGAGGGGCATAACAGCGCGCTATCAAAAAAACCCTTATTCTTCCACTTCTGAGGAACCTGCCCAGTGCTTCCTGTAAAGGCTAACAGGAATTTGAGGAATAGGTGGAATTTTATTAACTGATCATGCCACTGATCCCCTAAAATCAGGGACAGACAAAGTTGCAATAATTTGATTTTTCTACAACTGCTGCTTATTTAAGAAGGCAGAACAATAAATACTATCAGGTCTACTCAACAGTGAAAGCATGTTCAGTACAGAGCAATGGTATAGTATACAGTCAGGAAGAGGCTGCCATGAACCTCATTTACTAAAGGTCTAACACAAATTAATTGGTCAGCTAGAAATGAGTTTTGCAGCAGTTTCTCATAGAGGTAGCAATTCTTGCGATCCCATTGCTGCCATTTCTTGATATGCTTGCCCTTTGCAGAAGTATGACTTCATTAAACTTCAAGGTGGTGAAACACACAAACTGTTAAAGTGTCAATGTCATTATCAAAAGAATCAAAGTGCCCAGGAAGAACTCAAATGCAAACTATTACTAAACTGTCACAATATATAAATTCAAAACATTCAGAGGAGTTTTATCACCAAAGGTGAACACTTACTCTAGGGCTGTCCTTAATCTACACACTTCTTCAGGGTCTTCATGTTTTTAAAAAACACAAGTTCTTAACTGTCTACATCAAGCACTAGACATCAAATAAAATATTTTCCTCACTCAAATGGGTTTTCTTTAACAGGCAGCTTCTGAAATAGATGATGTATAAGACAGGGTCCTAAGGAGCAGTCAGATTTTTAACAGTTCTTCAGAACTTCTAAACTAATAGTCCTATAGATAAGACCTCAATAATTCTCTCTGCACTGAATTGCGCCAGGCAGCGTAATTGCAGAAGCAAAATTAATACTGTCTGATGACAATGACAGAAGAATAGGCCAAATTTTCACACCTTGTGCTGATGAACACTATTTCTACATCCTCTGAATGAAATTATTTTATGTGGAAACAAACCAGTAAAATTTAAAGACAAATGACAGGTTGAGTATGCAATGAAAACTTCCTCTGAGTACAGATACAAGTTTGGAATGTCTTCTGCAATGTGCCTACTGTATGCAGCATTAGTACTAAAATAAAAATACTTCTACCACTACAGAATATCACATTCTCTGAAGCGTTCTGAACTACATCCACAAAAGCAAAGTTACACTTATGCTGGGCAAATTTTCATGCCAAGCAATACTAGCATATTTCTAACAAATACACAGCAGCTGGGCAAACAAAATCCCTCGCTGAAAGCTTTCCTATTTAGCAAAAGATAAAGCAGCACAGCACCAAAATACAGTACAAAAGTGGCAGTAGCAGCAGAAGTGCAGGGAAAAAAATGGAGTTTCTTATGTAAGAAAATGAAGTACTAAGGCTTTCTTTTCCTCTTCTTGCCCATCCCCAGAAAATAAACAAACCCACTTATATTAAAAAACAAATCTATTGCAAATGTGGGAACTCTACCAGCAGGTATCTGTATGATAATACAGCCTCTAAACAAAGCCTCAAGTCCTCAAATTATCAACACTCAAGAAATAACCACAAACAAACCCCTACAATGCTCCTCCCCACTTCCATTAAGGAAAGTGAAATTGACAAGAAGTTACACACATCGGTCCATACTATGTAAGCACAAGATGGCAACGTTTCATGAAGGAAATTGAAGGCTTCCTGGCTGGCCGTTTGGGACACCTGGTTTTCATCAAGTCTCTCCACTATCAGTCTTTATAGCTCCATGGCCTGTTAACAAAACTCACTTCTCTCTTTTTCTGTCCTGTTAATCAGCATCTCCTCAGCTCCACAATAAAACCACTATGGCCTCTGGGGTCACTATGCTATGAATTACATAAACCAGTCAATCTGTTAACTCCACCGCAGGAGCATCACCCCATCTTTTCCTTGCTCACTGTCTAGAGCTACACTTGTTGATTCCTGGTTTGGAACAACATAGCTTCGGAGCAGCAACACCACCTGACTGGGTGTTTCTGCAGGATACACTGCAAAGGGTTTAGTCCTCAGAGGGTCTACATCGATCGGAGCAACCCAAACACACAGACAAAACTCGCCAAGTTTCAATCCATCGTTTACCTGCTGCTCCTTTATTAGCAAGTTCCTCCTTCCAGCACATTGCTCACTTATAACCACGGCGAACCACCCGTGCCCGGCCTCCAACGCCTCTGACCCGGTGAGGAAAACACCAGCGTCTCCCCCCCGCGTTAACGGGCAGCGGCGAGGGCGCAGGGCGGCAGCGGCCGGGCAGTGTGCAGCGACAGTACTTCCGATCCCTTCCCTCAAACACCAGCCCTGCGGCCCCACACGCGGGCAGGGGGCGGCGGAGAAGCGTCCCCTTCCTTCCCCCGTCCGGCGGGCGTCTCCCGGGCGTCCCCCGGGCCCGAGCTTACCAGCTCTTTCTCGCCGCCTGAGCTCGGGTCGAGGCAGGTTCAGCGACCCGGAACATGAACCCGGCGCCTCCCCTGGCCGCTCCCCGGGGAGGCTGGCGCCGCTTCGCAGAGACTGGGCCGGGGCGGGGGCCGGCGGTGAGGTCTGGGGCTGGCGGGCGAGGGCCGGTAGGGGAGGGTGCAGGCGGCCAGCGCTGCTCCTCAGGCCCCCATGGTGAGAGCCCGGAAGCAGCTGCTGCACCGGGAGGAAGCCGGGCGCTACCATCTCTCCTCTCCGTCTCCGGCCTGGTGCCCACAGCCGCCGTGTCCCTTGCCGCGCACCTTACTTTGGCTCTGCTTCCGCTCCAGTCCGGCTACGCGGAGCTCTCGTTGCCGCCAGTGCCTCGCTTTTCTCCGCCGTTAGGGCTACGGTGGGAAGCGACACTCCGTCCCCCGCGCGGAGAGGTACGGTCCCGTTGCCATGGTGGCGGCGTCGAGTGGGCGGGAAGGAGGGGGAGAGCATGGAGGCCGTAGCTAGGCTTGAGGCGAGGTTGCTGCTGCTGCGGGAAGAGTGGTTCCATAGAAACAGGTAACCGCGTCCTGCCGGCGGTGAGTGCCTGCGGGGCTGGGGATGGAGGGGCGGGCAAGCTGCAGGCTCCCCCAGCAACGAGATCGCGGCCCTCCTGCTGAAAACGGTTTGGTTTGACAGCCCCTCCGGAGAGCACTCTCGCTCCGGCCCCCAAATCTCGCTGCAGTGATTTGAGGAGACCTGATGTCAGCCGCACATCTACTTCACGGCGTCTGACAACAGTGTCCCGCTCTTCCCTCGCCCCCTGCTAATTCCATGGGGAAAGTGCTGGAAGGCCCCGAGAGGCGGTGAGCCTCCCGAGGTCCATGCAGTGGTCTAAATCTGTAACTTATACTGATCCTGTTGGAAGGCACCAGTTGCTTTGTTCTTTGTCATTACTTGACACAGACACCCCACCACCACCACCACATTCTAAGCAAGTTACTGTTTGTTATCCACACTGTTTACAATTCCTTTCTAAATCAGGTTATGCTGCTTAAGTTTCTAGTACCTGGGACATACTTTGTCTTTTCCTACTAAGGAAAGGAGATGCTTATTCTGCTAAAGGTGCAAAATGTCCCATGTAGAGTAACAGGCTGATGATCACCTCTTACCTTTCTCTTCATAAGCAGGACAGTCTCTGTTTTCTCTGTGTTTTCTGCGTTTATCTCTGAGTTTTCTGAGTGCTAAGATAGTGGTGGCTAACTTTTCCCAGATCAGATTTTAGAAATAAAATGTATCAAGAATTATTTTAATATTGCATCCATTTATTCTGTAGCAACTGCATTGCTGCTGCTGCTGCTGTATGGGTTGTGGTACCACTGAAACAAAAAAAAAAGCAGTATTAACATACGTGTAGTGTTACGTTTTTCTTCACTAATTAATGAATAATTTGGTTTTGAATCTAATTACAACATCATTATTGTGAATAATAAAGCCCCTGAACATCACTAAAAGTTACACAGAGTTCAATCCCTGCCTGCATATAATGTGTTGTGTTTTCCTGCTCTTTCCCAGAACTTTAGCTTGTACTCTTGTGGCTGTGCATGCATCAGTTCACTAAATAAGCATCAGTTATGGGCGACTATGCTTGTATTTCACGTAGTTCAAGTTAAAAAGAACAAGCTGGGCCAGACATGGTAATCCATTGGAGGGCAACATGCTTGAGGTTTGGGGATTTGTTTGGTGTTTTTTTTTTTTTTTTTTTCAGAGCTTTCAAAAAATGGTTTGTTATTGGGGTTTTTTGTTCCGCTTTAAGAATAGGCTATAATCCATCAGTTTCTTGAAATTCAGATTTTCAGCTGAGAATTTAAATGAGAGGCTTCAAAATGTCCAGCTCAGCAGCTGAAAGGCTGATCAGTAATCTGATCTTTGCTCACTAGGGTGAGAATCTCAGACTACTTCAACACAGCTGCCAGGAAAGTCCTGAAACAAATCAGAATAACTTGTTTAGAGATCTTGGTAGATCCTTATTTAACTTGTAGACTGAACAAACAATTTTGGGTCATTAATGCATGTCAAATTTGCCCGGGTCTTTCTCTGAAGTATTTTTGGAGCATTTGTGTTTTGAGTCATAGAATGGTTTGGGTTGGAAGAGACCTTAAAAGTTCATCCAGTTCCAACCCCCTGCCATAGGCAGGGACACCTTCCACTAGACCATGTTGCTCCAAGCCCCATCCAGCTTGGCCTTGACCACTGCCAGGGATGGGGCAGACACAGCTTCTCTGGGCACCCTGTGTCAGCCCCTCACCACCCTCATAGGGAAAAATTTCTTCCTAATATCTAACCTAAATCTACCCTCTTTCCGTTTAAAGCCATTTCCCCTTGTCCTGTCACTGCATGTCCTTGTAACAAGTCCCTCTCCAGATTTCTTGTAGGCCCCCTTTATGTATTGGAAGACTGTTATAATGACTTCTGAGCCTTCTCTTCTCTAGGCTAAACACCCTAGTTCTCTCAGCCTGCATATACTAAATTACCATGCCGACAAATATTACTACTCTCTATTTTCAGATCTCTAGATGAAGAAAGAAAAATAGAGTACAAAGCTGCTGTCAAAATCCAGAGCTGGTTTCAAGGATGCAGAGTCCGATCCTATCTGAGGTAGTATATTAAGTCTGTCTTAATCTATACTTCAATCTTGATTTTTTGTTTTTTGACAGAATTCCTCACAGTATTACTATTGACATTGATATAATTTTTTTGGAAACACTATGGTTGGTCTCTTTTCCCAGGAGGCTATTCTCCATTTTTTTTTTGATTATAAGCCCACCTAGTCTAACTCATGTGCTCAAATTTCTGTATCTGCATAAAAATTAGGGCTGTGAGGGGGAGGGTTTGCTGCATCTTCTAGTTTGACCTCTTCCCTTTGCAAGTCATTATGTGTCATCCAAGCATACTGTATGAAGCCTAAAGAATTATTAGGTTGAGTAACAATCACTTCATGGCAGATATTCCCTCACAAAAAGAAAGCCTACAGCCATTATGTGTTGTTGTTTAAAAAAGCACTGATAATTTGTTTTCCAGTGCTGGTTCAAGTGTGGTATCACAGGATACAACCATCACACGCAAGCGCTCAGCAGGCAAACAAACATGGTATTTCAGCCCTTCAAGGAATAACAGTTATGCCATCAGTGTCAAAAGTCCTTGCAAAGACAGAGGATTGGTTAGTGCCCCTCTGTTTCCAGCACATGAGTAACAACAGCATGCTGCAGAAGAAAGTGAAACCCCAAGTGTCTTTGCCAATCCATTCTGTAGGAAAGTGCTCTTCCAAATGCACGTTTGTAGTTAGTAATGACCACTGTAAGAACAACATAATTGTAATGAACACATAAGAACTAGATCAGCTAAGTGTAGAAGAGGATTTTCCCTGCAACTGCGTAGAGTAATCCTGCTCAATGTCCTCTTTCCAAACTTGGGTGTGGTGTCTGATTTAGGAGCACAGGCTCGATATAGCCAGTTGTGTGTTCTGAATTAGTCTCTCATTTGAATTAACTGCTGGAAAAAACTTCCTCCACCGTGTGACTCTAGCTGTATTGCAAGGGTTCTAAATTTGGCCCTGGTTAGGTGGTACAAATAGTCCCCTACATAGCTTTTTCTAGCCAGTCCCAAAGTAATGATTGTATTAGTTTCTGTGAAATTGATGTGAGACATCAGTTACGGAATTTTTAGTTGCATAATTCTATGATTCTATAATAAAGCGTGTATATATAAGGACAGAGTAAGGATTTACTTAGAATTAGCTAGATATAATTTTCTAAAAGAAAAAAATTATTTGAAAAATTTCAGATATTTGTGGGATTTGTCAAATCTTTAAAAATTCGAAAGCTGTGAAAATATTGCATGTGACTGATAAAAATTCTGAATTGGTCAGATGTGTTAGTTTAAACCATCAATGAAAATACCATCATCTACCATGCAAATTACATTTCTAGGGCTATTTCATTCAATTTTTGTAATGATAACTGAAACAGTACATAGATAAAAGTTTTCAGTAACCCATTTTTTCCAAAAGCACACATATTTATATATGTGTACATGAGTAAATATATGTATAAATTGGTTTATAAGTGTGTATGTGTGCACATATGTGTATATGTATGGAGTATGTTTGCAGTGGCCATCTGTTTGGAATATGTATGGATAATACTTAATACTTTAAGATTGGAAAAAATAAAGTTGTTTTGTAATGTCTCAAAGTAATCATTATTTTGGTAATGTATTTCATTTTAGATATCTGAACCAAATGGCAATTGTTATACAAAGGTGGTGGAGAGGATATCTAAGCAGAAAACACTTCAGAAAAATGGTGAAGGTAGGAAGCTAGTTTTAAACATTTTGTTTGGTTATTTATAGAATACATCTGAAGTCATTCACTTGTCTTGAAATTCAAAAGCTGAAATGTGATCCTTTATACACATCGACATGTATTTTACTGTCATGGAAACAACCACTAGTTTCAGTAAGCCTACTCATAATGGTCAAGTTAAGTTAAAGTGTTTGCAGATCAGGAGTGTCAGCCCCCAAACTAGCAATGAGATCTGTTCATGCAGAAGCCTGCCTGCATGATGCTAATTGAAGGATTGGAACTTTTCAAGATGCTTTTTTTCCCGGCAGAACTTTTAATTCTGAAAAGAAAACAAGCCAAATTGTCTACATATTGCTGCTCCATGATTTAGTGGTTGAAATTTCTTGCTTAATGAACCTTGAAGTATTTGAGGTTTTGCCTTAAGGCACACAGGTCACAGTCAATCTAATTCTCTTGACAGACTTGAAGATAGCAGAAGTGTATGACAGGACACAAGCTAAAACTCCTGTTAGCAGGTTTAGGAGTTTAAGAAGAAACTTTTTTGCTTTTAAAAACTTGTTAAAAACTAATTTGTGGCTTGTTAAAAACTAGTTTGCTTTTAACCTAAAACAATGAGCTTAAGGTATTTAGTTTAGTTCAGTAATTTATCAATTTATGGTAATATTTTACACTAGTTTTAAACTTGTTAGCCATTTATTCTTGATTAATTTTGCTAAGGTTAAATTACTGTCTTTCAGTAAATACAGACAAGCTAAGAAAAAAAAAAAAAGGAGCCATAATAACTCATATATTACAGGCTAAAATCCATACCTCCTACTAAACTGTGTTTTCGAGTAACAGGACTTGTGTGCCTGAAAGATTGTCTATTTTTTCCCCAGGTCTATCAGTAGTCTAATGAAGGATTTTACCTCCTCCAATTTACCTGCCTTATCTAATAAATTATTAGGATATGGATCCTTTCAGGCTGTGGCTTTCAGCCTGTCTTCTAAATCACTCAGTTTTTAATACAGGGCAGGTAGCTGCATGCTGAGATTGGGTTCTGCTTTAAAAAAAAAGTTGGACTTCAGTTGAATATTGTGCCTGAGTTTAGGGAAGGTTTGTTTAATCTAGGAAAGCTTCTGTAGAAGAAGGACATAATAATATTAATGTATATTAAAATTTATTAGTGGAAAGAAATGATCCATGCAGTCACTGGGAAGAGGGAAGGAAGAAATCAACTTCATATGAAACGCTGACACATACTGCTAAAACGTGTTGTGAACTCCCTTTACTGCAAGTTTTTAAGAAGAGAATAGACAAATGCATGTGTAGGGCTTAGATACGATTCAGGCAATGTTTTGGTTCTACATTTAGTTCTACATTAGTTCAAGTTCTAATTTTTTTTTCACACTTAAAACATCATAGAGTGATGCATTTCAGAAACAAGACAATTTATGTGTTTCTGTGTTTCAGGATGTCAGGTTTTGTCATCTGATCACTAGGTCTTTAAGAGGACTTAAGCAGGACAAAGGCCTGATTGTGGTAATTTTGCATGGTTTTCAATCCCCCCAAATTGTAAGGAGTTATCTTCTGGCCACTCCATATTCAAATACTAATTGTTCTGTTCATAGTAGTCAATCTCCTATTTTAAACAGAATGGTGTCACTTTAGAGGCTTATTTTCTTATATAAAGGTTGTAAAAACAGTGGTGCCCAGTTAAGATACATCACCACAGTACCTACTGTTCTTAGTGGGCTCTGTAAGTGAGATGACATGATAACTCTTCCCAGGGAGCCAGCCTGCAACATTGTTTGGAGTTGCTGCCCAGTGACAGGATGAGAGGGTGCAAACTGGAATATAGGAAATTCCTTTTCAAAGTTAAGAAAGATCTTTTCTTGTTTTTTTAACTGAGATGGTAATCAAATACCGGAATGGGTTGCCCGGAGAGTACAAGCTGGTTTTGTAGAGTCCCCATCCTTGGAGATACTACAAACCCAGCTGAAGTGCACAACTTGCTCTGATTGATTCTGCTTTGAGCAATGGTTTGGAGCTCCAGAGGTCTCTGCCAACCTCAGTTGTTCTGTGCATCTCTGAAATTGAAGGTTTTTTATCTCATCTCTTTGTTACTTCTCCCTTCTTTTGCCCTCTCTTTTAAAAAAAAAATTCTAATAGTTACATTTTAAGATAGTCTTTCAAATTAGCATATATTTGCTGTAATAACCAGGCTGAGATAGCTAGTATCATAAACCCCCCTCAGCTTCCCATTCTTGCAATATGTTTCTGGAGATAAAAATAAAAAAGACTTGAACCAATAAAGCCTGGTTCGTGTGTAGTTCTTCAAATAGCCATAACTGACAAGCCCTTGCCAAATCTGAAGTTTGTGGAATAATGCAGGGAAAGAAATTGTGCAAGCCCACACTTAACACATTCTAAATCACACTATTAATTCATTAACTTTCTGGATTCCGGTACTTGGTCAGTATTAGGGTGCTAGAGGAGCAGAATCTCATCAGCAAACTTACATATTGTACAGTGATCAGCATGGAAAACCACCTTTTCCCCCTCAAATACTTTATTTTGTATTTGCCATCTCTTTGATTGGAGAGGACTAAATAGGACATCTTGATTGAAAAATAACCTGAAAGCCATACAAGTAGCAGATAAAGAGGTACTTTTCCCTCCCTTTAGACAGCTATATTCAGTGTTGTATATTTTGGGATGGACTTAAATGTAAAGTTTGAGTTTACTATGTATATTCATTGTTATACTATCTTTACTCCATCAGTGGCTGAATTTGGGATCAGTTAATGTTTGCACTGGATTCTTGCTAATAACTGTTGTAATGAGTCCTAAGTATGAAACACAGTGATACCTTTGACACGATAATTCCTTTAATAGACTGGTCACTTTAAAATTTGCCCACTGATAATGTTTGGATTGGTATCTGCTGCCAGCAAACAAGGCAAAGCATATGCACAAAATACCCAGGATTGCTTGATAATAAATCATTTTAATGATTATATTCAAAATGGTGAAATGTGGTTGGTACTGATGCGGAAAATAACAAAAGCTGAGGCTCATCAGATTGGCTGTCCATATGTGCATCGCTGCTAGTATTTCATTTGTTACTCTTCTGCTGCCTCTTGCTTTGATTGTTAGATATAAGTTAAAAAAAAATAAAAATATGTTTTTTATATGACTAAAGTTATGTGCCTTTCTATATTCTAAATAGAGGTTCTTTGGTATAAAGCTTTGTTTCCTAATATTAATCTCAAGCTGTGGTTGTTTAAGTCCAGACAGCAGCTAAGTACAATGCAGCCACACACTCACCCCCCACCCCTGTGGGATGTGAGGAGAGTCAGAAAAAAAAAAATAAAATCCCATGGGTTGAGATAAGAATAGTTTAACAATTGAAATAAAAGTAAAATATAATACAACAACATCAGTAACAATAGGATATATATAGAGAGAGAAAGAAAAACAGAATACCAACCAGGATCATATCTGTCTTGGTTTAAACCCAGCCAGACAGCTCGTTCACTCCCTCCCTCCCTTCTTGCCCTCCCCCTACTCCTGGAGGGACGGAGAGGAGAATCAAAAAGAATGCAACTCCCACGGCTTGAGATAAGAACAGTTTAGTAACTAAGGTACAACGCAAGTCACTACTGCTACCACCAATGATAATAATGATAAAGGAAATAACAAGGGAAGAGAAGACAACACCTCACCACCAGCCGACCGATAACGCCCCCCCCCCCCCAGCCCAACGCACACCCCCCCAGCCCGACTAAGCACTGACCGATAACTTGTCCAGCCCCGCACTCCTCGCCCTTCTGGGTAACTCTCCCTTACATCCTGGGCATGACGTGCTGTGGTATGGAATACCTCTTTGGTCAGTTTGGGTCAGGTGTCCTGTCTCTGCTTCTTCCTGGCTTCACCTCCTCCCTGGCAGAGCATGAGGCTCACAAAGTCCTTGGTCAGGGTAGACATTACTTAGCAACAACTAAAAACATTGGTGTTATCAGCACTGTTCCCAGGCTGAAAGTCAAAACACAATGCTGCACCAGCTACCAAGAAGGAGAAAAATTGACTGCTACTGCACATCTGTAGGTGATCCCCAAACATGTTTTTAAACAGAAAAGGAGAAAGTAGTACAGCACTTCATACACAAAAAGCTTCAAATGTATTTTGGAACCATAGACCTACTGTAAAGTAGTAGGGAGACCTGTATATTAAAACCAGAGACAGATACAAAGACTTCATGGTTCAAAAGTGGAGGTGCTGCATGTGGGTGAGATGGCAAGATCATTCTTCTCAGAGAGTCAGCCTTGCAGTGTCACCTTGGAGTTGGTAACCAGAGCCAGTGGCAATGCTATGGGCACAGCTGAAATGCAGGAAATTCCACTTACACATAAGAGAGGAGTTTTCTGTGCAAGAAAGCACCAGTTCAGGAAAAAATCTTTTCTTTACTAGGGAACGATATAAATAGAGACTGGGGTTGAAGCACTAAATTATGGCTCTAATTCTCCATCCCTTGTAATAGCAGAACTAGTACACATTATTCTAATCAGGACTAGAAAACAGTGCAGAAGAGCCTAGATGGTTACACAGGCTTTGGCTTTAAGCACAAGGATAAGGTTGTAAGGCTGTTAATTCTGCATTTGGCTGACTTGTGATTTAGAATAGTGTTGAGTAAAAGCAGGAATATGTAATTTGCTATTTATTGTGCCTGATCTTGTTAAGTTGTGGTACGGTAAGGCCTGGATTTCTCACACCTAAGTGAAGTAAGCAATTTAGGACCCTAGTTGTCATTGACTATCTCTGTAAATGGTAGACAGAGATGCAACTGCAGAGCTCTTCAGTACTTTGCCAAGCTCAGAAGGAAAGTGGTCCCACTGTCTTCCAATATTGATAATATAAAGAGCATTGTGATGTTAGGTCTCTGACTGAGGTTCTTCAGAGAAAGGGGATGTATTCAGACCTAACAGCCTTAAAATAAGAGAATAAACAAAGATGTGAGTTTAGTTTAATCAGTAATGGACAGAAATGAGGATTTTTAAGCTTAGAAATTCCCATTAAAAAAGTACTTTATTTATTTGGTGGAAGGGCAAGAAAGAAGGTGGTACAAAAGAAGAAGGGATGAGCTGCAAAGCAAAGTTGTATCAATTTAATCAAGCAGTTTAGGAATATACGTAGCCCTGGCAACCATTATTTCATTCTAGTATTAGCCATCTACAGTCAGTATCACTCAGGAAACATTTATGGAGACAAAAGGGGTGACAGAATCCACTATTCTAATTCATATCTTTGAGGTGGAGATTCCCTTAAATATATATGTGTATGTGTGTATGTATACACACATATATGAAGAACTTGTTTGAAATTTAACAGTCCTGCATTTTTCTTTTATATCAGAAATATCTTTTCTACTGTTTCCATTATTAGTAGATTGGTATGATATGAAAGTGAGCATTTAAAATGCACCTTAATTAAAGTGCAGGAATTATGCCTTGCTTAATGTAATGAAGAAAGAGAATTTAAAATGAAGTAGCATCATTGTGTTCATTTGTAAATAACATATTGCAGCCAACTGTTTCTTAATTGCCCAGACTGTTGATAAATAATCCAGTCCTGCTGCTCTCCACAGACAATTTGCTTTGGATCAGACTAGGCAATTCAAATAACACTAATTACAGTGAAACCCTTTTATAGTGAATTCCTGTTTGCCATGGGGGAGAAAATCACTATATCGGGGGAAAGCACTTTTGCCTTTGATTTGTGTCTAAAACATGAGAAACATATAAAAGCTACATGTTGTGCTAAATAAAGGACATACTCTTGCATTCAAAGTACTTATATTTTACTTTTTATGATACAATTGTGAATTATGTTCATTTTGCATTTGTAATTAGAGGGTGGAACAGATGTGAAAGCTTAGTTTAAAGTGATGTATCCATTAAAATAACCTATGCTGCCAAGTGATTGCTTAGTATAATAGGGGATTCGTTCACTATGAGAGGAATTCTACTTTATTGGAAAGAAACCAGGACTTCAGGAAATGTTTTCTATGTCAGGGGATTCACTGTAACATGGTATCGTTGTATTTATGATTTTATGATGTTAAAATGAATATTAAATGAAATAAAATTCCCAAGGATTACTCAGGAGGCAGCTAAGTACATAACATTTAGTACAGATGGTTGGAAGGCACAATTTTGCTCCATCACTGCGTATGTATCCTTGAACGATTTCGACTGAAGACAGCATTTCTTTGAAATTTTCATTAAACCAGACGTCTTGAAATATGAATTCCTTTTATGTTTCTGTGAGTTTTGGCTAAAAGAACCCCAGTGAATAAATCATACATGATACTACGTGTCACCAGCACTTGTGAATATTTCTGCTTTGTTATTCTACTCTCAGTAGAGCACCATTGATTATCAAACTCAGCGGAGAGCATTTTATGATCATATATCTCCATTAGCTCCTAGTTTGACTACCATAGATTTTTCTGGTTAAGCCTGCATTATGTATTAGGAAGCCTATCTCTTCAATACAAAGTTTGATTTTATTCTCTCTAAGACTAGAGTTCTTATTATGTATTATGTATAAAGATTCTTATCTTTTATATGTAAAAATAGGAGCACTGTCTTTGTGCAACTGAAATATAAGCCTTCTTTTCTTCCCCCCTTGATTCACAGACAGCATATTTTATGATGAAGATGAATTTCTACAATGAAATGGCTGTCAGGGTAAATATTTCTTCACTTGTTAAACAAATGAAAAAGTCAATTGTGCTCCGAATTTGCTTTTAATAAAATGAGCAAACCAGAATAATATACACTTGATTGATATGCTGATGGCAACAGTGGGAAATGGTACATAGTTAAAAATTAAAGTTACATTCAGTAGTCTGGGTTGTATTTGAAAGCTGTTGCTGAATTTAAGGCATCTGCATGTGTCTTGCTGTATTGACTTCTTTCTACCTTACCAGATATGATATTGATAAAACCCTGAAACATTCTAGCTGTATTCTTACAAATGTAGACATATATTAACAATTCTAACAAACGAGAGGGATTTTGGGTTTGTTGATGTGGCTGTGCTTTTTCTTATGTTAGTACATCGTGAGATGGTCAAGTTTGAGATCCTCAGGACAGTGAGAAGAGCGTGCAGCAAGCTCACTGCCCTGGACTTCAAGAGAGCAGACTTTGGCCTCTTCAGGAACCTGCTTAGTAAGGTTCCATGGGATATAGCCTTAGAGGGCAGGGGGTCCCAAGACTGTTGGTTGATATTCAAGGATCACCTGCTACAAGCTCAGGAATGTTGCATCTTGACTAGAAGGAAGTGCAGCAGGAGGGCCAGGGACCTCCTTGGATGGATAAGGGATGCTGAGGGAAAAAAAGAGGCTTGTAAAAAGTGGAAAGAAGGACAGGCAGCCTGGGAAGATTACAGGGATGTTGTCTGGGAAGCTATGGACCAGGTTAGGAAAGCCAAGGCCCAGTTAGAATTAAAGTTGGCTATGGATGTTAAAGATATCAGGAAGGGATTCTATAGGTACATAGCGAATAAAAGACAGGCTAGGGACAATGTAGGCCCTCTCTGAAAGCTATCCGGAGAACTGGATTTGGAGAAGGATTACTGGATTTGGAACTGGATTACCCTGGATTTGGAGAAGGCTGAGGTTCTTAATGACTTCTTTGCCTCAGTCTTCACTGGCAAATGAACTGACGAATGAAGTTGCTAAGGCAGTGTCCATCATATTTGAAAAATCATGGCAGTCAGGTGAAGTTCCCGATGACTGGAAAAACGGAAATATAACCCCCATTTTCAAGAAGGGGAAAATGGATGACCCAGGGAACTACAGACCAGTCAGTCTCACCTCTGTGCCTGGCAAAATCTTGGAGCAGATTCTCCTGGAAGGCATGCTAAGGCACATGAAAATCAACAACGTGCTTGGCGACAGCCTGCATGGCTTCACTAAGGGAAAATCCTGCCTGACCAATTTGGTGGCCTTCTATGATGGGGCTACGGAACTGATGGATAGGGGTAGAGCGGCTGACATCATCTACCTGGACTTGTGCAAAGGTTTAGAGACTGTCCTGCAAGACATCCTTGTCTGTAAATTGGAGAGACATGAATTTGATGGGTGGACCACTGGGTGGATAAAGAACTGGCTGGATGGCCGCACACAAAGAGTTGTGGTCAATGGCTCGATATCCAGCTGGAGACCAGTAATGAGTGGTGTCCCTCAGGGATCGGTGTTGGGACTAGTCTTGTTCAACATCTTTGTTGGTGACATGGACAGTGGGATTGAGTGCACCCTCAGCAAGTTTGCCAATGACACCAAGCTGTGTGGTTTGGTTGATCCGCTGGAGGGAAGGAATGGCATCCAGAGGGACCTTGACAGGCTTGTGAGGTGGGCTGATGCCAACCTTATGAAGTTTAACCATGCCAAGTGCATGGTCCTACACCTGGGTGGGAGCAATCCCAGGCACAGCTACAGGTTGGGCAGAGAAAAGTTTCAGAGCAGCCCTGCAGAGAAGGACTTGGGGGTGTTGGTTGATGACAAAATGAACATGAGCCGGCTGCAGTGTGCACTTGCAGCCCGGAAAGCCAACCATATCCTGGGCTGCATCAAAAGGTCCAAGGAGGCGATCCTGCCCTTCTGCTCTGCTCTTGTGAGACCTCACTTGGAGTATTGTGTGCAGTTCTGGTGTCCTCAACATCAAAAGGACATGGAAGTGTTGGAACAAGTCCAGAGGAGGGCCACGAGGATGATCAGGGGACTGGAACACCTCCCATATGAAGACAGGCTGAGAAAGTTGGGGCTGTTCATCCTGGAGAAGAGAAGGCTGTGTGGAGACCTCATAGCAGCCTTCCAGTATCTGAAAGGGGGCCTATAGGGATGCTGGGGAGGGACTCTTCATTAGGGACTGTAGTGATAGGACAAGGGGTAACGAGTTAAAACTTAAACAGGGGAAGTTTAGATTGGATGTAAGGAGGAAGTTCTTTATTGTGAGGGTGGTGAGGCACTAGAATGGGTTGCCCAAGGATGTTGTGAATGCTCCATGGCTGTGTGTTCAAGGCCAGGTTGGACAGAGCCTTGGGTGACATGGTTTAGTGTGAGGTGTCCCTGCCTGTGCAGGGGAGTTGGAACTAGATGATCTTAAGGTCCTTTCCAACCCTGACTAATCTATGATTCTATGATTCTGCATGACATTTGATGCATGGAATCTTGTAAGAGTTACTCGGAAAGCACAGGACAATTTCATTGCCTAAACATAGAGGTGGACCTGCACTGAGCTTGCTGATGTTTGAGTGAATTTTGCTAGATGAAGAGGAGTATAAACAGTCCTTGAACTTTAGTAAATATACAGCAAATTATGATTGTTATGAGGAAAGCTGCAAAATAATTTAGAATATATATAATTTCTGGAAAATATCTAGAAATCAGCAATTTTTCCTCTACTTTGGAACCACAATTAAACAAATATATAGAACAAACATAGGAAGGACATGAGAGATTTTTTTTAGGTGAAATATTTTTATCTCACTTAATTCTTCTATTTTGTGGAATAAACACACTTTAGAGGCCTATAACTTTTTTGGCAAGGCATCCTACCTTTCAAATACTACCAAAACTTGGAATGTGGTAGGAATGGAGAGTAACCCAAGGAAACTCCTGTAAAGTAGGAAGAATCTGAGAACAGATTTTAATTTTGTGGCTTTTCCAGTTCCAAAAGATCTCAGACTCGAGAGATGTGTTCCCATCAGGTTTTTGACTTGGTGCGGGTTCTTTCAGAGGCACAAAACAGAATCTTACATTTGGTGCATGTTAGAGAGCTGAACAGCAATCTAATTCTTCAGAATTTTTTTTTTTTTTTTTTGAGGGGAGAGAGTTTAGTTTATATAGGTTTTTTTTTTTTTTTTTTTTTTTTTTTTAAGTTATTTTATTTGGTTATTAGCTAGGTTGAAAGTATTCCACCCTGGGGAGAAAACAGGAGATGCGAGCTAGCTCTTAAAAGTTGGCTGTGTACTTTTAGAAGGCGTTTGAAGACCAAATTCCAGAGGCAATTATGTAATCTAATCAAATGAAGTTTTACGTTTAGTCTTTCATTTTTAAAAGAAATGGAATGTATTCCCATTCAGTTATAATGGAAATATAATGTTGAATCATTAGGTGATATAAATCGTCAAAATACCATTGTTTTCAGTCATGTCCTTTTCTTTAATGGAAATTTAAATCAGTAGAAAACAATACAACAGATCTTTAATTGCAAATGTCAGAATACCATTCTCTTGTATCTAAATATTGCGCAGCCATATCTGCAGAGCAGATTGAAAACACTACCATTCTGAAGCACTGAATGTTTTGGCGTTGGGTTGTTTGCTGTCGTCTGTTTTTTGAAGAATGAGCCAAAGCCCAGGAAAATAGACAATGAGGCCTGTTGAGTTTCTGCACAGATGTGTGGCCAGGCTTTAGGTTTCCTAAGCCAACAGTGCCTCATATTCACACATTGTGTGCTTCATTCATGATTAATATGCTTAAGTATTCTGAAAATATAACAATAACTGTGTGGGTTTGGTTTATTTTTTCTGTTTAACCACTTAGTTTTGCCTCATAGTTTTATTAAACTATTTATTTCAGTTTATAGTCATTGATTAGAAAGGCGTATTTAGTTCTCACTATTGAAGTATCATTGAGGGTGTACACATGCTCAGTTTCTAAGTCAGCTTAAATCTCTGTCTCTCTGCATTTAGTTGTAACCAGAACTATCAGGTTCACCCTTTCAAATTAAATCAGAGAACTTGTTTAAATCAATTTCAGTTTTGACTAATAAGTCAGAACGTGATTCTCTCCCTGAAAAGATTTAAGTTTGCTAAAATTTCCAGCAACAAAAGTAATCCTGTGGAAAAAAAAAACCCCAAAACTATTTTCCGTGAGCAGATGGCTTTTGATATATCAAGGTTTTGCCATTTGTTTTAGTGCTTAAAATAAACATTATTTATAAGACCACTTACATTTTGATGTTACTTAATGAGGAATATGCATCATTGATTTGACTAGCTTAAGAGGTCATTTAGAACTTGCCCGTTAACAAGCTGTAATCTGCTGAGCACACAATGACTTTGGTTAAAATGATCTGTTCAGTGCTGATCAATGACAATAATTGTTTTGTACCAATCACTGTTGAAACTTGCTAATTACTTTGAAGGGCATAAACACTTCTATTTTTTTCCTCAAGAATTTTTAAACATTCACCTTGGAATTAAAAAGAAATGTATTTATAGCATATTCTAGTTCCATATAAAAGCAAACATTTACAACTTGCACATGGAAAATATGAACATCATCAGAAGCTCTGTGTAAAACATTCAAAAAGATTAGTCGTGAAAAGACATACAGTATTAGGGAAACAGAAGCCTAGCATAAAATAATTTGAGGCAAAATGCAGTTTTTCTTGCTTATGTTTCATTCAGTTGGAATCAGTGAGGTCATTCTGAACAGCAAGTGGTGTAAATAAAGGTAGAATGCAGCATTTAATTGGTATGCTGAGCCCATTGGAGATAATTATAGCTTTATGCAATGTGAGTCTTTTGTCTTTCAGTTTGAGTTTTGATCCTTTAACCCAGAACTATCCGCTTCTGCATTTATAACTGTGAGGTGAAGACTGTCAGAAAGAGTTCCAAAGGGACCATAATCCTGCATTAATGAGCACACAGCTAGATGGGAGCCAAGTTGCTCTTGTTGAGAAATTTTGAAGCCGAACAGAAAAACAAAGCTAAGATCTTTATTTACATGCAAAGGATTTTGCTTAATCCCATATCTCGGAAGGCATAGTCATTCTTTGCTCTTTCACTATCCCTTTTTAACCCAGTAAGCTTGTATATGAGAAAGTGGAGTTGCAAAGAGTATGAAATTTACTATCACTTAGTGCAAAGAAGCATGTCTAGTGCTTAAACTTTCTTGTTCCCATGTTCTGCTACTCACATAACTGTTATGTATACATATTATAACAATGTCTAGAGGTCCAAACCCTTTTTTTTAGTCAAAAAACTCCAAACAACAACACATGGGTAAAAGAAAATGCCAACTTTTAAAATTAGTCATGAGTCTTACTTGTGAAGAGAGGAAAATACATGAAGATGCACAAAGGGGAAATAGAAGAGTGTATTAACACTAGAAGCTATTATCCTCTTATTCCTAATAGCTTTAGTGCATCATTTGATTTTCTTGGTGACTCGTCACTCAAAGACTTACCGAAGGCTTTATTTATTCTCTCGCTAAATCTTACATAAAAGATATGTAACACTTACCAACTCCACTTACCAACTCATCCCTTGGTTCTGGAAAGAGAAGGGTAGGTGTAAAGGGAAAAAAAAACAACAAACCAAAACAAAAAATATTCCCTGTAGATAAACTGAAGAGTTTAAGTTTTTGAAAAGTCTAGTAGCCAGAGGAAAAGGAGAGCTCTCGGCAGTTTGCAGCATTCTCTTCAGTGCACTTAGTGAAGGGGTGTAGCTTCTCATGATGGAATTGTTTTGGATCAGAAGACCTCAGTCTTTTTGCCTTTTTAATGTAGATTCTGCCTTTCAGCTGTTATGTCTCTTAAAATATCAAAGCTGTAAAGGTCCAAGAGATAGAAGTTGGAGGAGGAGTGGACGTAATGCAGACTAGAAGTAATTAGGAGATGCATCATCTTACACTGGAGATGAAAGAAGTGCAGTTTGTAAATGATATTTAGAGAAAGCCTGATTCATTGAGTTACCAGAAAGGCTTCTATTCAGTTTAGATTATATACAGAACACAAAAGTGAGAGTGTAGCTGGTGAATCAGTAATTAATGTATGTTACACCTGACAAAAGACACCACTTCTGTGCTGCTTTTTTGCTGTTTTTAGAGCAATGCCACTGGCAGTAGCAGACACTTCTTTTCATTGTCACACCCCAATATAGTTGTTTTTTTTTAAACTTGATATTATGTTTTTGATGTTGGCATTTAATAGTAAATTCATATCACCATTTAAATACAATATGTTACATCCTACCCTTGTTTTCTTCATTGAAACATAGTGGTGTTTCTACTTGATATCACTTTTAAGGAAACCATATTATTTGCGAAATACAGCAGGTTTTTGATATGCATACAAACTTTTGATTTGAAATGTACTAAGCAGGTATTTATTTCTTCTAGATTCAGAAAAGATGGCGAGGCTATTATATTCGGAAATATGTCCATAATTATTATGCACTGAAGGAATACCTGGAAGCCATTTCTGTGAATAACGATATTGTCAGGTAAAGATAAACCTCCATGGGCTAATGCATTCATTTCCTCTTCTTTTATTTGTAGAAAGTGCATGGCACTATTTAAACTGTTTCTTTGAGTGCAGGTTCCCTTCCATTATCAACTATATATGTATGTATCAGTCATCATCACTTTAACCTAAGCCTGTGCATGTTGCACCAAATTCTGTTCTCATTTACACTCTTAGGAATTCAAAATAATTTCTTTGAATTCATTAGGCAGACTCTGGGTTTGTACCAGTTTCATAAATTTGAATTGGGCTTTTCATCTCTGCTCAGAGCTCATAGATCATTATGCCGAATATATGGTTTGTTGAACTAGTTTAGTTGGTTTCCCAGTATACACAAGCTAAAAAAAAAAAAAAATGGTTTCATAGTTTATTTTGCAAATTGATTAGTGACAATGAATGAAAGTGCAGATATAGATCTGAGTTACATGCATTAGCAATGCTATGAATGTTAATTGTGAAAAGGGCTGGTGTAGATATAGTGAAGCAGGTTCGTTTCATAGTTACAGAAGAGATTCACTTGCCTATTAGATTTCTGGCTAGAACTGTTGTTGCTGTATGCTCCTACTCTATTTCTTCTATCCAGCTCCTGTCTTTCCCTGTACTTAAGTTGAAAGCTGTATAAAACAGAGGCAATTATTTCCCTTTAGCACATTTGATGTCCTGATCCATGACTATTTCTTCAGAGAACAGTGGAAACAGAAAAAATAGTGGGTTTCCATGATTATTACTTTATCCTTGTAAGTGAAAGTGTTGAACAAAATCCATCAATTTTTTGCTCTTCAGAATGCCTGAGACAAATCTTTGCTTTCTGAAGCATAGAAATACAAGGCAGTCTAGTGAAAAAGTATTTCTGGAAATCTTGTCTAGATCACATGGCAGACAATTCAGCCAGAAAACTGTTAAAGAAAAAAGAATATGTAAGTTACAGATGAAAAGAAAGAATTATTCCACTTCTTTGGACACTGCTTATTAATTTATAATGTTTTTCCACAATTATAGATGATGATACGTCCTTTTTGTCATAGCATTATAACTCGTGCATTACACTGTTACATGTAATGAAACACACTCATAACTACTTCCTTTAATCTCTCATTGCTATTCATTTAAATGTATTCTATGCAGAAAGTTAAATTATAGCTATGCAAAACCAGACTTAAAAAACCTATCATCTCTTCAATTGTACCTTCTTGTTCTGAAATCTTTGAAGTATGTTGTCTTCTTGAAAATGTAGAATTCTAGGAAGACTAGACCAAATTGTGGAAAGTAAATGAAGCCATAATTTTTCTGGTTTAAAATGAATATAACTGAAATAAACTGCAGAGACACAACCTTCTCTGTTTGTAATAGTTCAAACACTCTTCTCTATTCCCTGCCTAAACCTGCAAAAAGGCTCATAACTTGTCAGTTAGATCAACCTTTGATGTGTGTGAATAAAACAAGGTAACCAGTAGTGTTCCTGCTGTACTGAACACAGGTTGATTGGAGCTTTGTATTTTATTTTCCAAAATCCATAACAGATTTCTGCTGGGTACATCTAACTTTGCAGGACTACAAAAATACCTTTCTTTAATTACTTTGATAGGTTCATTAAATTCCCTAGAATTTGTCCAGGTGTTTAAAAACCATAAAGCCTATCCATTGGGTAGATATTTTAATCAGGAAATACTTTTTTGCTGCTTTTCTTTACTAAGTAAAGTGAGCAGTGTAACTTCAGGTACGTCAAATTGTCTCAGATGGTCCATGTAAACTCTTACCCAGCAACTGATATATTCATACTCTGCTAATTTGAGTTCTGTCTTTGAGAATTTACATAATTTTATATCTTTCAGATGAAATGAAAAATCCATCTTCTGAATTAAAAGTTAATGAATTTTTGCGTGAATTTGGTCACTTATCTCAAACAATACAAGTTTCAGTTTTAAAAATGCATCAGTTTTCAAGTGCAATCAAGTCACTGCAGTAATCTCTTTACTGGGGAACATTTGTAATCAAATACATATATTCTCATGAAGGCTAGCGGATGTTTAATGAAGATGAGGTTTAAGCCCTCAGCAAAACAGATTTTTCCTGTCATTGGGCTAAGATGCTGTCAATTACTTTGGCCCCAAGGCAGAGAGTGTTTCTTATGAGGAATACTGAGCAAAATGGAAAGATTCTCTGCATATTTTCGTCAGTCATCACATATGGAAGACTATAACCTCATTGTTTGTAAACATTTTTGCATATAAACGAAAGAGCACAACCTAACAGATGAAGTAATGCATTTTTTCTCATTTGTCTTATAGCTGTATTCACCAGAATATATGCATTGTGCAGTGTCAGTGCTAGTAAAGAACCAAGTTTCTTCACAAACAGCAAATGAATCACTGTAAAACAGAGACTGACTTTAAGGACTCCAGTGATATAACCCCCCCCCAAAAAAAAAACAACTAACCAAACAATGAAAAAAACAACAAAATACACATGAGAAGTTTATAATTCCAAAATCTCTTTAAACAGTATTCTTTCTGGAATTATGGTGTGATTGTAAACTGAACTAAAAAGTATCGTTCTCAGTCTTATACTCTAGAATAATGCTGACAGAATTCTTATCAACAGCTACCGGAAATCACATTTCAGGTCCTTCCCTCTTGGTCTCCAGAACCCCAGGAGTTGTGCTTATTTTTCTCCCCTTTCATTAAGGAGGAGCCTGTATCAGCTTACCATTCAGTACTTTCTAAGGGAAACTTCAGAGGAGATTGCCAGAGAACTGAACATTCTGTTAGTTTCTTAGAAGAGTATCTTATAAGACTTAGTGAACAAAGTTTGTTTCCTTCACTCTTCTCCTTTGTCCTATTTTTTTAAATATAAGACACATCCCCCACTAAAAGGTTTTCTCAACCAGTAGTCACATTTTTACCATTCAGCTTTAATACAAGCCGTCCTTATTTAATAGCTACCCTCATTTAGTAGCCAGACCTTTATCATTTGTCTTTACTGTGAAAACCCCAGGAGAAAGTAAACTTAATAGAAGCTGCCTCAGTTTAAAGCCATAGAGGGATGTAATTAAGTTTAACAGAAATTGATTCTAACAGAAGTTGACCTAAAATATAATTAAATAATAATAGTCATATTATGTGTGAGGTTCTACTCACTTAACAGACTGCTTATCCTAACTTAAGGCACTAGTTTTTTATGAACTGAAGGTAGCTGTCGGCTTTAGCTCCCAGACTGGCTGAAGAGTATGTGGGGTTTCCTCCAGCATTCCCATTACTTCTCACTGCTGCATAAGCAATAGATGTGATGGCTGATGGTGTCCCCAGTAGAGTCCCTAGTAGTTAAGTTGAGAAGTGATACGAAGAATCCCTTGACAGACGGCAAAAAATGAATTTGAACCCTGAACTCTGCCTACGTGAGGGCAGACTAAGACTTTTCTTGGTATTTGTACAGTTTAGCCTCAGTGTGATGGTGAAAGGGGTTCATCAGTCCTGAATTCTGTTTTGCCTACAAGATTTAGGAAGTTCTAAACTGAGCAAGTAGGAAACCTGTTCTTAAATATTTATTTTACAATAAATATTTTAGTAATAAGTCTTCCTCCATAGCATCTGTTTGTATTTAAATAAGTACCAACTCATACTGTATTCTATCTAGATATGGATTAGTTGGGTGATTGCATATATACATGCATGCATGCATTAAAATGAATTCCATTACTTCTCAGTAAAGTTCATGTATTTAATTTTAAGGAAATGTACCTTGTTTTGAAATATTCTTCTAGCTACCTTTAACATCTCTAAGACCTAGAAAAATGGTTACCAGGGGAAATATGCCAAAAGCAATTAGCATAGGCTATAACTCCATATGATGCATTAGAATTTTGGTTTATGTGAAACAGTTTCCAATCCATGATAAGCAAATTGACATCACTTCACATAAATTAGCATGCTGGTACCATTATATCAGAAGAATTTATGGGTGATGTCAGTTGCCCAACTGTGTGATTAACTTGCAGTTCTTTGACTAAGGTTATCTACACACTGGCCTCTAAACTACAGTAAAGCAACTTTGCTATATGTCAGGTGTGCAACTAGAGATAAGATTTGGGGATGTAGTGCTCCATTTGCTGATGAATGGCACCATTTAAATTTTTTCCCTAGACACAGGACTCAGTAAGATAGCAGTATCAGAAAACTAACAAAGCAGTGGCCAAGTCCTGGCATTGGGTTTCTCATGTAATCAAGGCAGTTAGTTTAAATTTCTTGGCTATTAAATAAATAGTGACTTAAAGGTAGCAAACTAAGACTTGATCTGGCTTTAGCAAGCATAGTACTGTATGTAAATGCTGTCATGTGTATAAATCATGAATTCACACACTTACAGGGTTGACACCAAATTATTCTATTGTTGCTGGCTATAGTAGTAAAAAAGCCTTGAGAGTGGCCCTGAAGGGTGTGACTTTCATCCAAGTTTGAGCAGCTGTTCTATGAGCAGATTTAATATCACAGTCATCATTAAAGCTTTTTGGTCCTCAAGAAATATCAGGGAAATAGATAATGCAAAGTGATACAAATTGCTTCCTTGGCAATATGTATATCCACAAATCCTTTGTGCAGCCTGATTTTTTATTAAATTAATGAACAGTGAAATACAGTGCTGTTACATGTTACTGGTGGTCTAATCCAAGGTTTAGCCTTTCTTCAAATATGCCTGAGCATGTAGGACTGAGAGAGGTAAGAGTATCTAGCTTATTCTTGATTAGTAGAGCACTACTGACGTCTGTTTGCTTTTAACATGGCAAGTACTTTACTGCTTAAAACTTTTGAGGTAGTGCTGTTTTCCATGAAGTGGGCTTGAATTAAATCATCTGCCATCATAGTAATACGAGGAGAATTTGCTCAGCATCAACCTCTCTGTTCGTTTATGATAAGTCCAAGTGCTGGCCATTCTTTCAAGTGTCAAAGCATTTTGAAGGATGTATATATTGTCTTATAATTCAATTAAAATGTTCCTGCTCATTGACTGCAGAAGCAATTGATTCTGTAGTCTATTTTCAATTAGTGCCAAAGCGTTTCAAAGAGCTCCTTGGAATTCTTGCAATAATAAAAACCTCATTTTTGTAATGTTGTCTTTCTCTTGATGTTTAATTAACTAATTTGTCCTCAACCCATCTTCTTTTCCTTGTCTTTAAAGATATCAAGAGGAAATGCATGATGCTTTTTAACTTATGTACCTGTAATTAGAGTTTTCAGAATGTAAAGTTATCCTGGCAGCTTTCTTTGGGAGCCATAGAAGTAAGTGCCAAATGTGCTTTTGTTTATTTCAATATCAATTTTGAATGGTAAGGCACATAATTTGAGACATTTGAATGACATGAAGAGGGACCTTGACATGCTTGCGAGGTCGACTGATGGCAACCTTCTGAAGTTTAACCATGCCAAGTGCAAGGTCCTACACCTGGGTCGGAGCAATCCCAGGCACAGCTACAAATTGGGCAGAGAAGAGATTCAGAGCAGCCCTGCAGAGAAGGACTTGGGGGTGTTGGTCGATGAGAAAATGAACATGAGCCGGCTGCAGTGTGCACTTGCAGCCCAGAAAGCCAACCGTATCCTGGGCTTCATCAAAAGGAGTGTGACCAGCAGGTCAAAGGAGGTGATTCTGCCCCTTTACTCTGCTCTTGTGAGACCTCACTTGGAGTATTGTGTGCAGTTCTGGTGTCCTCAACATAAAAAGGACATGGAATTGTTGGAACAAGTCCAGAGGAGGCCACAAGGATGATCAGGGGGCTGGAGCACCTCCCATATGAAGATAGGCTGAGGAAGTTGGGGCTGTTCATCCTGGAGAAGAGAAGGCTGTGTGGAGACCTCATAGCAGCCTTCCAGTATCTGAAAGGGGGCCTATAGGGATGCTGGGGAGGGACTCTTCATTAGGGACTGTAGTGATAGGACAAGGGGTAATGGATTAAAACTTAAACAGGGGAAGTTTAGATTGGATGTAAGGAGGAAGTCCTTTCCTGTTAGGGTGGTGAGGCACTAGAATGGGTTGCCCAAGGATGTTATGAATGCTCCATGGCTGTGTGTTCAAGGCCAGGTTGGACAGAGCCTTGGGTGACATGGTTTAGTGTGAGTTGTCCCTGCCCGTGCAGGGGAGTTGGAACTTGATGATCTTTAGGTCCTTTCCAACCCTAACTAATCTATGATTCTATGGTTCTATGATCTTTGTCTTTTCCAGAGGATTGTAGGTATAACTGATAGATCTCGTAGGAAACTCAGTACTGTATTGACTGAGGATCCTGTAGTACTTCCATAGCTACAAACCTGATGTTAGGATGACTAGGATATAAAAATGAGTTATTTGATTCTTCTCTGTGATTTGACCTGGTTTCCATTGAACAATATGAAGATACCAATATTAAATTAAGTGGGAGTTAGACCAGAGAAAAGCTTTAAAATGATAAACTGTAAAGAGTCTCATATCTGGTCAGAATAGTTTCCACAGTTGTGCATTTTATGATGGTTGTTCCTTCCTAAACATGTTTCCCACAAATCCAGCTTTATTCACACATTCTGAGCATAAATACCCTCTTTGACAAGTCAGTCCATTTTTAGGTCTTCTCTTTGCCTACCTTTATACATACTAATACAGTTTCATTTACATATATGCTTTTAAACAGCATATATAGGCTTTCAATAATGCATTTGGCAAACCAGACATTTTAGATGGACTTTCTGTCTTTTTAGTTTGATCATCAAATTGAAATGAGTAGGCTAAAGCTATAGAGGAGGCAGCGCCTATTTTAACTCCAAAGAAAGCACTTTCTGAATACACTGAGGTTAAGGTAGAAACCCCTATGATTACACAAGAAGCTGAATTTCCAGTGCAGGTTCAGCTAGATATACCTCATGTGCCTTACTCTGTTCATGTCTCTTCTGAGCAAGTGGTGAAAGCAGTCTTACCCTGGTTTTAGTTCTGTGTAACACTGATCAAGTTTTGCAGGTAGACATGGGTATTGTAAGTAACCATAAGTAACTGCTTAGATTCTAGTCTTGAAAAATATGAAGGCTATATTTTCTCATGTATTTTTGTATAGCACTGAGAACACCATTAGGGGTAACAGATTTAACATTAAGCCTTATTTCACTTGTATCCAATGGAAAATTTTTAATCTGAGTGTGTAGAAAGAAATTTGAGATCCTTGCATTGACTCATTGGACCAAATAAAGTGTGATGGAGCTGACTACTTTTGGTGAAAATAGAATAAAACAGTATTGTAGAGTAACAATAGTTTTATACCTGTGAGCTTTGAAGGCACTGTAGTGTCTGGATAGATTTCTATTTTAAATTACAAAGAGCCCATAAAGCATTTTCTGCAGACAGACTGACTAACCTTAGCATTTTATATTGTCTTCCATAGACAGACTTCACAGTTTTATATTTGTCTGAGGCAGGACCTTCACTGCAAAATAAGTAGAAAAGGGGAAGAGGTACAGTTTCATTACGCTCTAACATATCATTGACTGTCAGGTAGGTCTTGTTACGCTGTCCATCCTCATTTAACTATCCCACAAGATCTCTTAATGAAGTTAAGCCCCAAGTTCACTCCAGTAATTCTGTGGCAAGAGTTTGTGCAATGTAACAATTCATCACTTGTCAGGAAGGCACTTTTAGTTTATACATTTAATAAGGGCATCCTCTAGCTTGGTTAATTAGAAGTGAACAGTTTGCATATTTACTAAATGCGGAGTGTCATTGCCACCACGGCCTATTGCCTACATGAATTATTTCTCTATCTGCAATAAACAGCTGGGTAATTATTACTGCCATAATCAGATAAATTCCCTCTGTAAGGCTTTTCTTACATGGCAATTCTTTGAACTCATCCAAAGCTGAACAAAATTTATGAACTCCAGCAGCTAGGCCACTTTTTCATAGCATAGTGTCCCTGTTCCCTATTTCAAGGACATGTAGAGTATCATAAATATTGTGTAAATTAGGAGGATAAATATGATTACCTAAAGATTACATATTAATAAACTTGATTTTCAAAATATAATTTTCAGGTTGTAACTGATTACATTATAGCAGTTCTGTTTTATCTAATTGTAGAGACATGACAGGCCATCGATATACAGGGTATACTAGGTTATCAGGGAAGAGCTCTAGCATTTGAGGACTAAATACTCATGAAGAAGTATATAAATATTTTTTCATGTGCCTTTTGGAGTAATTTGAGCTGTTTAGGTCATTAGAAGAATGACAAATTTTATGTGCTATTTACTCAAATCACAGCAGTTCTTTTGTCATTAAAAAAGGGGCATGGTTCTTTTTGGTGGGCAATTTTCAGCTTAATAACGAAGCATAGAATTTAAATGCATGAATGTATGTGTTACATTCGAAAACTAGATATTTCTTTTATTTGTGTACAAATAATTATGTAACTAAGCTTGCTCTATGCTATCCAAATATTCCAGCTCATATGTGAGTGTATCTATAGATACAACAGTGATTACTTCATTTACACATACAGCTTTACCAGAACGTGCTGGAATGTAGCTTATTTTTGAGTTCTCCAAAGAAACAAAAGAAAATCAGAAGACTTAAGTGTCAATTTACCTTTGGTGTTCAAAATATGTCACATATTTCTCTACTGAAACATTTTTATTTTATTGTTAACTTCTTGTTATGTCTTCCTGTACTAGACTGAAAACTCCTTTCATATTTAGCATCAGTACATTAATCTACCCAGCTTTTAGTATTCTTTGTGCTAAACATAAAGAGTGGAGGTCACTTGAAGATATTGTCCCTATGCTTAAAATAGTTCTTGTGATACTTTTCAACAGACTTTAAAATACTAACAGCATCAGAACTCAGTTCTGGTGTTTTTTTTTTTTCCCTTTTGCTGAAGTATTTTGAGACAGCGACATTTTCGACCTCTTTTCTGCAAGTAGGTTATTCTTTTCTTATCCAATAACTAACTGATTGCAAAATGCTTACAGCCTCATCTAACAAACCAATTTGATCTTTCGGCTGCATGGCACCCAAAATCATGCAGCGCTCATTAGTCTACTTGTACTTGATAGTGGGAGGCCTCACTACCACCTGGCATTGTGTTTAGCTACTCAAGAAAGGATCTAGAACTCATATCAGGAAATTATGTGGTTAGGTATAGACAATAGAATGTAAATGTTGGATGTACCCTTTAGGCATGAATAATGGGATGCCTAAATGTATAATTATATGTAGCCTAATTAAATGTAGCCTGGTTTATATGATGGAGCCCAAATTTCAGACAACAGACTTTAATTCTGAGTGTAATTTTTGCATACTATGCTAAAAAATGCCTGATTTGGGGGGAGCGTTGATTACTTCAAGCTTTTCAAGACAGTAAGAGATAAGATTTCCTACTTCTTCTGCTGTACAAAATAGGTCAATACATAAAAGCTCTCCCTGCCTTGCCATTGTAAAACCTATTTAATGTGAACAAAGTTTACCATTTTATTTGCAAACATATGCAGACTTTTATATGAAAGTAAGTGAAAAATGTGAGCTGGGGAGTTGAGCTCAGTCAAATTGTTTCATAATACTCTGAGAGGGTAAATCAACTTAGCTGATGACCTTTAGAAGTTGTAATGTCATGTTTGCTTTCTAAATCACATAATGTTGAGTATTGTAAATGTTGCCATATATTAAAGTAAAAGGAATACAGATATGTCTACATTGTCCTGCACTGCAGCAGAGAGATAACAGCCTAAATGAGTTCATTCTAGTACTGGGAACAGCTTAACTGTAGCAAAACATATCAGTGTGCTTTCCTCTGGTTATTACAGTGCAGATGGTAGCATATATAGTCTTCTGGGAATTGCAGTGCTAGAAGGAAACAGATACTTTCACATGACATTCACTAGAAAACTTTCAATGGTATTTAGCTGTGGTAGACATCCTCTCTTATATGTTGCTGGAAAAATGAAGAACATGCCCTCTTAGCAGTTTAGCACTGACACTGTGCTGGAAATGACCACTACTGCTAAACTGCTATCAGGATAATTTGTGTGAGGATTTTGTTACTCATTCTGGACCAGATCAGCTTTGTTACCCCCAGATACTAATTCCAGTGTTTAAGCTAATCAATCAGGCTGATTTTCCATGAAGGGGTCAATAGCAAACAGAAATGGAGTGAAAACATTTTTCTTGTTATGGTTAGCTTTAGTGGTATAGATTTGAGCATAAATAAAGTTGAACCAGGATACTTATATCCAGTTTCTCAGACAACAGAAGCTTCTGTGTTATATTTACTCTTATGCTACATCCATAATGTGCCAGATTTACAGTTTAATTAGATCAAAATAGTTAAGCTAACAAAACAGCTTTGTTTAAATCAGACCTTTAACAAATTATTTTTAACTTCACAACGTTTTGTGCTGCCAATGAGTATGAGCTGAAGGATTTTTACACACAAGGGAAAAAAAGACTTTGGACCAATAAACTTGCATGTTTCCAGACAATGGAATCATTTGAAAAGATTCTATATTACCAAAAAAGTATTTTTTAAATAGGTGTGAGGAAAAATTCTGTATGAATTGTTGTTTAAACCTTGATTAGAAGATTCTGTGTAATGGATTACTGAAAATACATCCATTTTAGTTATAAACTGGCTCTGCAGTCAGTATTTTGAAAAGCTGTTGCCTTCTCTTCAGTAACTGTGCAGCTGAGGAAATTGGAAGGGTAAGAAGGATACATCAGTCTGTTCTTTCCTATCATCTGGTACATGCTGTGTCCTGATCTCCTGATCTGCACAAAGTATTCATTCACTGTATGCCCTTCACCACTCTGCTCACTGCATTTCCTGTGTAGTATATTGATCACATTGTGGACCTTGACAGCTGAACTGGTATGTCACTTAATTCCATTGTCAGTGTACACTATGTGATTAAGAATAGATGGACAGAGTATGTTCTACTATGTGTAAATTATAATGGGATTTTAAGGTGTTATGAATTTCTTTCTGAAAAGAAAAAAGAATAGAAACTATAGGGTGTTTTTCATGCCCACACATTACTTTTATGTATTTTAATTTTCTTCATCCTAAGGATTCATATTAGATTCCTGTTCACTGCAATGACAGAGCACTACTGTTCCTCCAGATTTGAAGAGGGTGTCACGATTAAGTTGTTGAATGGGTTGATGTAAACATCATTCACATTTAAAATAATAATAATAAAATAAGAATGTTGGACACCCCTTTGGGGTATGTCTCCTAGGCAGTAAGTTACCTTGTACTGCTAATAACTAACTGCCTCTTTGAGCATCTGTTTCACTGCAACTTCTGATCAAACATTTTGGTCAAGTGATGATAGCAGGATACACAGTAGTATATCTAATGGTAGAGACGAGTAAGTGGGTTGCAGAGCTGCTTTTTTCTTCTCAGTAGATCAGAGTGGGAGTGCTCAAAATATCAGAAAAAGGTTAAGGATGATCAAGCTATCTGATGGTACATAGCTAACCCAAGTATGTATATGTGTGCTCTGTTCATACTTTAAAGTGTGGAGCTCTCTGAAGTATTTTTATGTCCTTGCCTAGTCTGTACATTTGTTTATTTTTTTCCTAGATAGAATAGATGAAATCAAACGATATTATCATGGCAGGGCATATTCCATTCTCACCTCCACCAATGCAATGTGAAATCAGGTGACATGAAGAGGTGTACTGATAGTATTGTCCCCCTAATTTCATATTTAATTTCATGTTCTGCATTTGAGCAGAGAGGATGATGTCTAGTCAGGAAGGTAAAATCAGTTTAGGTTATCCATTTATGCTAAAGTTGCCTACTGCCTAAATTGCAGGAATTTGATGATTTGTGGTCTGAACTGTTTAAAATCACTATAACTTTATACTCTTCTGGTTACCCAAGGCAACTACACTAATTATTGATGTTCTCGGATGCCCTTTAGTTAATATCATAATTTTATGGTTATCTTGTTAAAGGACCACAGAATGCTAGTGAAAATGCAAACAGAATGCAATAGTTTGATAAAATTCAATAAATGTATGTCAGTGTGAATTCATAAAATGCTGCAGTTCTATGCAGAATTATTAAAATCTGTATATTACTGAAATCACCACTCGAAGACCTTTCCAAAAGTGCCAGAAGCAATATTATATGTGTATTTTTAACCTTTATACAGACAGCAGGAGCACTGTCAACCGAATTTGCATCTCATAGCTGGAACCAGCACCACTGCCTACTGCATAATGAAGTATCAGAATAACAATAAGTTACCTTGACATATGAAAATGTTTTCTTTTCAAACTATATAAAGCAAATAATTTTCTCATTAACAAATCAACAGCTTCTTTAGGATTTGTTACTCAGGATCATTTTGAATTTTGGGCTTTGAGCACATAGATTGATAATATTATGTTTATTTTCAATTACATAAAACATTCCCTATGACAAGGAAAACACACTTTGTATTAGCCGCTTCTTTAATAAAAGAAAGCACCCTAAACTTGCACCAAAAAACACAAGAAAACAATAAAATTCTTCTGTGTTGTTGAACTCAGTTTCAGGTCATGATAAGATACTACATTGATCAAAACTTACAAAGGTAATCTGTAAAAATCTGTGTGGGAGAAACTCTGATTGAGCTAAGCTTATATGGGAAGCCAGGTTTGTAGGAAGTGCAGTAGATGCTGTTAATATACTGAGATAAGACTTAAGATAGTGAAAATACTCTGTGCTAAAAACGTTACCGTCTTTTTCAGTCATAGCAGTTTAGTAAACAGTACTGTACCAAGCAATACCAAAAAAAGAATGCTTACCATTGCTCAATGAACCAAAGATACGTATGAACAAAGAGAAGACTGACAGTGAGTGTAAGGGTTTAATCCAAAGATCATTTAATTTCAACGAATTTTCAATTGACTTTAATGGGATTTGGATTTATTTTCTCTGGAAATGCATACATGTAGAAGGTCACAAGCATGAAACTTCTCTGTAAACACATTTACATATAAGCTATCTGGAATTCTAACACTCTTTGGAAGTTTAAGTCTTTAGTATCACATATGCTTATATACAGTTTTCTGTATGGTAACAGTGAAACCCTCTGCACATACATAGTATGTTAGTATTAATCTGCTAATGTGTGAAATAGTATATTCATATCCAAATGCTTTCAGCTTCTCTGCTTTTTGCTCCTATTCAAATTCTTGAAAGTATGATAAAGGAGATAAAACTTTCAGGTTCCAGTAGCTTTCGAATAAATCTGTATTTATGCTAAAGCATCTGTGCTTTCCGGTCAAACAATGTTCGGACTGCTACATACCCCTTATTTTGTACTGCCTCTCAGAAGGGAATCATCTTGGGAAGTATTATCCCCAAGACAGAATTGTCTGCATGTTCTGTACAACTGTACAGAGCAGTATAATTCATGATAGAAATATTTTATCACAACTGACAAAATGTATAGGCTGCAAAAGTGTGTTGAAAATCATTTGTAGCTGCTTAAAAAACCTCAAACTTCTAGTCAATTATGGTACAGCATTAGTGAGGACATGATGACAATGAAGGATCATGATGATTTGGATGATAGTACTGTCTGAAAGGATCAGGAATTCCACTGGACTTCAATAAGTATTTTAGACCATATAATTTCAGCAAATAATAATTAGTATTCATTCATTCAAACTAATCTGGTAAATTCAGATTAATGACAATGGGAAATATTTTGCATCCCATAATCATTATATCTGTGATGCCAATTTATATTTTTATCATTTCTAAATAACAATGAAATCCATATCCACGGCTCGGGAGAAGTGCATGAGTATGTGAGAACATGAATTAACTGTACTAATATGTTGATAAACATTTCATCAGTTATAAATAGTGACACTGAAGCTGAATAGGGGACTCTAATCAAAAAGGAGCAAGAAATAGTACTAAATATGTAATATGGATCATACACTGATGCTGAAAGTAAAGTGGCATAAAATGAAAGAACAAAGTTGATACTGTATGCATTGTCTATTTATTCATTTGTTTATGATTGATCTATATAGAACAAATTGTTTCCAAGTAAAAATGCTTATGTACCTCCAAGCAGTGACTCTGATATCTGTACCTTAAGGACAAAGAAAGGTCGCCAATCTCTCCAACTCCTAGTTCTTTGTCAAAAATGGACACGGTTAATGAGGTTTGTTTGGTACAGCACAAATTCTCAGACACAGATAGAGATCCTTTCAATGGAAACAAATTTGTTTGGCTTTACCAGGTTACTTAGCGATTAATAATAGCCTTGAGATGCAGGTCAGAAAGGTCATCCTCCCCGCTTGCCAGCACAATCTAAAATGTGCAGCTAGTCCGGCTCAGCAGGCTTTGAGGCCCCAAAACGCTATGCATAAAGTAAAACAGGCTATTTTCCAACTTCTTTTTTTCATATTAATAAGCAATTTTCAAGAGAAGGGTGGCAAAATGGGGGCCATGCCACTCTTAAGTAATTCATTTATTTTGCAATTTAATCTTATGTTGGAAAAAAATTACACTGCTGCAAAAGCATAGCATGGTGATTTTTAAACGTCAGTGTGCTTCATAAGTAACCTTGTGTGAAATATTGTATTAGCAGCCTTTAACAGTAAACTGCAACAAAAAGTGTGTCCAGAGAGTGAAACAGACCTATAGGTCTTTTCTGATTCTTTTTTTTTAATTCTGATTTTTAATTTTACATCTGAATAAAACATGTTCAACTGCTTAATATTTTACTTATTTTAGTTCATGGAAAAAAATTGAAAGACAGCTTGAAACAAAAATTCTACATTGCAACTTGTATTTAGGGATGTGATTTCATGGGGTTCATCTTTATAAAGCACTTATTGCTCTTTCGCATGTTTTGAGGAACTAATATAGATTTCGGATAATTAAAATATCAAGAATAAGTCTGAATCACAATTTTAAAACCACTTTCAGGAGCAATATGACTTTCCCATGGGATTATTCATATCAGCAAGCTTATCCATGTGCATATTTTGACAGGATTCGACCCTTGTCCTTGAGTGTCTTATTTGGTACTCACTGAAACAACTGACACTACAAATGTGGACCTCTCTAAATAATCTGTTTTGTGGGAATACTGGAATCACCCAAATATGTGAATACTGTATTTTTCTTTGCTTTTTATTTCCTCATAAACACACATGCTTAAAAAAAAAAAACAAACTAGAATTTACTCACTTAATTAACTTTTAAACAATCTAAATGCTTGACTGAATATGCTTGGTGGCTTTGGCATACAGGTTAATTTGAACTAGCTATTTCATAATAACCAAAATAACAGATGTTAATCAAACTAACCTTTTTTAACTGGGTCAAAAAAATTCCATAACACCTGCACTATGCACAGTAGCATGGAATTTTGTTTCCTACAGAACATTCATTCACTCAACTCTGCATAATTAATGGCAAGCCTGGCTCTATGAAAAAAACCATTGAGGAGGAAATCTACAGCCATTTGCTGTGAAAGTTTTTCTCCAAACATTCAGTTAACATTGTGAGTTTTCATGTTCTTTGTGAGCTGGTATTCAGTACAGTTCCTTCTTTCTTTTACAGTGATATAATTTTCTATGACTGAATATTTCTGAATACACAGACCTATCCCTTTAGATAACACTATGTGTTTGCAAGCCTCTGTCATGCAGTGGCTCATGAGGAATTTACATTCATGTTTCTAGTGGTGGCCTGTACTGTTGCTGTCAGATCTGTGTAAGAAGCCTAATGCCATGGAAACTCCTCTAAAGGACATTGCACATGTAAAAGGTTTACATCGAGTTCTGTATGCCTACACTCTCAGCATTGCAGATGGCTCGAGGATCTAGGAGTGTATGTCAACTCTTATCCTGTGTTTACTGTCCTCTCTCATTCTATAAGATCTTCTCTCTCTGCAGATCAGAAGGAGGCATTGCAAGGTATTAGCTGAAACATAAGTGAACAACTTTTATTTTGAAACCATTTGAAGGAAAATCACTAAATTATAATAATTTGTGCTTAGAGAAGTTCAAACTGAGATGATGCTGAAAGATAAAAAAAGGACATAAATGAATGCTGTTTTATCAAGCTATAAAAATACATACATTAGCATATTCTTCGAAAGAGTAAGCAATATGAACTAAATATACTGTTCATAGTTTTTATCATTTTAATCCTGTTTCTTCGCAGTTATATCCATGTAGAATCCTGCTGTTGTGCAACTGAATGAACTGTAATTTTACATTCCAGTAGTGTTAGTATACTGTTAATACATAATAACAGAATACTGTGATGCTATAAAAGTGTTGAAGTAAAATAAAACATGAGCACACCTTTTATTGTTGTAGAATAATTAGCAGACATATTTTATTACAGGGGTGAACTGCAAAAGTACACAGAAATGATGGAAAATGAAGAGAAAAGGAAAGACCTGGAAAAGAAAGGAAAGAAAAAGAAATACCAAGCTCGAAAGATGCATTACCTCCTTAGCACCAAGCAGGTTGGTGTACCTGTCCCTGACAGCTCATGCAAACCACTTGGGCCCCCAGCCTGACAGAGATAAACTAGCAGGCTGAATGGGACATGACTTGTTGAAAAGATAACACAAAGACACTACTTCGAGTTCAATTTAGTGCTTTTCTATAGGCCAGAGCAGGTACCATGACTATTCTGTGACAGTAGCTTCATAGAGGCAGCATCAGCACTGGTGGCAGAAAGAGTCCAAGTCAGCAGTTTGATCTGCCACTGTGATAACACAACATGAAGGGCATAACCTCGCTTTAAAAACTCATTTTGACTGGCTTATTGTTGTGTTGTTGCACTTGTCAAGAGCTAACAAGTTATTAAGCTGTGAAGGGATTTAATTTTTTTCCTTTTTTTTTCTTTTAATTGAGCAAATGCTGGGATTGGTGCTGTGTTCTGCTCGGGTTTAGGATAGATTGGAAGTGCAGGTTTTCAACTGAAGCTTTTCCTAGGGCTGCCTGAATCAGCTTATTTAGCATGATTGTTTTCATATAGAAATGCCTCATAAATTTCAAGTATTTCTGCATTAATTTGCTTTGTATTGATAAAAGTGGTATATTTTTCTAAGCTTTCTTCCATAGGCTGCTTTACAGACAGTTAAATATGGTAGTAGATATATCTTAGACAAAATGGATATGGCTGGTAAAGCTTGTGAGTTTGCTTTATTTAGTCCCCTTTTGTGAACTTATAAAAGATTTTGTGTCCGTAAGTGTTCAGTGACTGGTTGTTCTTCAGATGAATTTATATGCAATCAGGGAATGCTGGTATGATCTAAGTGTCTGCTTTTCATAGGTTGTTAATTGAAATCTCTGTGTAAGAACTGTTAATTCTAAACAACGCAGGAAAAATACCATGACACTTAGTGACAAAAAACTTAATCTTTCTGTCTGAGAATCAATTGTGATCTATCCAATAAATAAAAATATAGTATAATTAACTGGATATCAGTTATGAAAACTCATTTTATAAATCAAATTTAAGTTATTTTATTAGAAAAAGAAAACATAGTAAAATATTATTAGAGTATAGCATGACAAGTTTTCTGAGTGGCTTTTAGATAGGGGAGCTAGTTAATAACTGAAAATAGTTCACAATAATTTATTTGTCCAAATACAGATCTAGAATACTAAGAATAATCTGTGCAGTGTTTTCATAGCGTTATTACTGCAATTCCCTCCCCTTCCTGCCATGCATAACAAGGTGCAGATGGAGCTGAGCCACCTTATGTATCAAGGCTGCAGTTGTTCAGGCAGGTTATATGAGCAGCATTGCAAAATACATATTTGCAATAATTGTTTCAAATGTATGCGATTGATAGTTTTGAATCTTTTTGTTTTTCCACAAGCAAAAAGAGTGAGAAAAGGGTGTTTACTTGTTGACAGAAAAGAATTAAGGAGTTGTTGCTTCTCAGTTCTAGTCAAGAAGGACATGTCAAGTCCCATTCTCCACTCCCTATAAGCTGAAGCCAAGAAACCCATCTCAGAAGTGTTACAATTTAAACAGGGAGATTATCAAACATCACAGTATTGCAGAATGTAGCAGATGATACAGTGATCCTTTCTGGCCTTACAGTCTGTGAATCCTTTATTGACTACAGAATTTGCTCTTCTTATTCCACAGGTAATATAGGTATTCATCATATTACATATATGTGTGTGTGTGTGTGTGTGTGTATAGATTGTGCCCATTCCTGATTGCTAGCATTGTTTTACATGTCAAAAAGTAAAAACCAAGAGTGCTAGTGTCATGAATGTATGTCTAGTACGTATGTAATAACATGGACTATGATGAAGTCAATGTGTTTTGTCTTTTTCATTAATTAACTTGCTATTCAAGCATTTAGTTACTGCATAAACTGTTACCTTTATAAAGAAAAAAATGAGGAAGAAATGGGTATCAAACTCTAAATTAGTATGCATTAGTTGTTGTTACTGGTAGCAGGTATATACACATAGTCATACATAGCCAGATGTGAGCTTGCTTTGATTACTTTCCAAGCCAATCTGCAGCTATAACGTGGGGCTCAACACAAACCAATCGGCCCTGTTGAGAGCTATGGTATATTAGCTCAAGAACAGACAGCTTACACAGCTCCTGATCAGCTCGAAATAGGGGCAGAATAAGTGTGCATATGCTTTAAACTCAGGAGGAAGGAGTTTGATCTGCCTACAAGGTATTATATAGGCACACCTACATTTGTTTTGCCTGCAGTCTCCCACATTTTTGAAGGGGAGGTGTGTGTATATTGAGTACCATTGCTATGAGACTGACATTCAGGGAAATCACAGAATCATAGAATCATAGAGTGGTTTGGGTTGGAAAGCACCTTAATATCATCTCATTCCAACCCCCCTGCCATGGGCAAGGGCAGGGATGCCTCACACTAGAGCATGCTGCCCAAGGCTCTGTCCAGCCTGGCCTTGAACACTGCCAGGGATGGAGTATTTACCACTTCTTTGGGCAACCTGTTCCAGTACCTCACCACCCTTACAGTAAAGAACTTCCTTCTTATATCTGACCTGATCTAAAATCATTTCATTCAGATTTTAATTTTTAGCAAAGAATTTTAAGGAAAAGAAAGTTAAAACAAGGTATTCATATAATCAATGATTACTAATAGTAGTAATTCTAATTGACAGTTACTAATGATATTAATAATATAATTACCAATTGTCTTTCTGTGAAAGAACAATGTTATGCATCCTGCCAACTTGAAAACACAATTTTTTGCTTTACTAAAAGCACACTTTTTTTTTCCTGTAGTACCAGTTGTACCTGTGCAACACAAATACAACCCAATTTGTAGGCATAAAAGTGGGCTTAAAAAAAAAGAAGGTTTTTTTTTTTAATTTAAATTAATTTAGTTGCCAAATAATGTCTGGAGAAATAAAGCCTGAGCTCTAAAACATCATGGTTATGAAATACTGAGCTTTTAACCAACTTGCTATATAGGCCAGTAGTGTCAAAACCAACTCCAGTAGCATCTTACACACATGAGATTCTTTTGTTTGATTCCTATAATTATGAAAAAACAAAACCCAAACCCAACAGTCAAGTCTGTGCTCTTCTTATCAGGTGGTGAATTATGTTGTCCTTTCATTCACTGGTTGCTTGTTGCAAGAAATTCCAGTGTAAAATACAGCAGGAATAGATCTGGAGGTGGCAACTGCCCAGCTAAATCCCATTTTCAAACTAAGATTCTCTCTATTTCAGATTCGAAAATGTATGTATATAAAGCAATATTTCCCTTGTCTGTTTTTACCTTAACAGCTTGATAAATTCCAGCTTCATGATGGACATGATAAAAATTGCAGTACAAATTTAACAAGCCTTTGTCTTTGTAAAGAATATTTCTTCTCATTCCTTATCGGTTATCACATGGTAGAAATAATAGTGGTGTGGTTTTTTTGGTGAGTTTTACCTGGTTGATCATGAACTGCATTGCAATTTCTTATTGCAGCACGAAACATATAAAGTTTTTCTTATTAGTCCATACTAACAATATGCTATTGCTACTACAGTGGTAATGATCCCTTTTTTAGTTGTCATTAACAAATGAGCTACTTATTAAACGTGGTTTTGTATTATAAACATGTTTACTTATGTAGATTATTCTTCTATGTCCCTGTACATCCCCTTTAAATAATTAAATAGGTTCTTACTTCTGCTCTTTGTCATATTCTCAAGGCTGACATTTGTAGGAAGGGCCATCCTTTGCAAAGTGCTAACAAATGGCCTTTAAAGTCAATGGAACATAGAATTGCTGAATAAATTGGTGGCACTTGGTGGAAGTTGGTATGAAAAGCTCACATCTGGTGGATCATGTGTTTGCATGATTCTTGTCATTGATATTTCCAACCTTCAAAAAACCATAACAGATGTTAAACATCTAAGACAGTGAAAAGTTCTAATTTCAACAATGAGAACTGAATTTTTCAGTTCTTTCTCTGTGTAACACCCATACTCCATAAGCAATTCTACTTTAGGGTAATAGGAGTCATTTACCAAACTTATGTGGACTCTTGATTAGGGCTCTTGAGGATAAAGGTAGCAAAAACATGCCCCAAGATTACTTTTTAGCTTTTGTTTCTCAAATCAGTTTTGTTTTGATTTTCTTTCGTTATTGTCAAACTCAAAATTATAACACCTGAGTCAGTTGTATCAGTCTGTCAGTTCATAGAGTTAAATATTTAAAATTCAAATTCTATTCAATGCTGGGGTATTTTTTAATTACATTTTTCCTATCAACAGAAATGGCAATTTGTAAGAATTACACTGATTGTGTATGTCCCCTTTGTATGCTACTGGAAATCAGGAGTTAATTCTGTTGAATTCAGGTGTAAATGTTCTAAGTGAGGAATTAAAAAAAAACCACAAAATCCTTCCTGGAGCAGGTTAATGAATATTCAGAAACCACAACTGATTTATATGCTTCTAACCTAATGTGCTGTCCTGTAAGAACTTGAAAACAATTGGTCTGAAATGACACTGTTTGACACCCACTCTGTGTGCGGACACCTGGCAGTTTTATTCTTATAAAGGTGAGGACTCAGTGGATAAAGCTCTGGCCTTTGATCTTCAGATCCACAGTTTAAGAGACAAGGCTGCAAGTTTGGTCATTTGAGCTCAGTCCCAAGTGAACAGTCCACATCACAAAATGATTATACGTAATTTGTTACTGCTGGCAGTGTCTGTTCAGGAAAGACCAAGGACTGAGCTAGCATGAAGAATGAATTAGCTGTTACCTTTTACATTTTATTTCCTCCCTCTTTACTGTTGTAATTTTGTTATCCTGTCTCAAAAAACATTCCAGGGATGAAATTATCGTTCATTATGACTACTGATACTTCCTGAAGATGAACTAAAATGGTTAATTTTTGATTGTTTTTTAATGTAGGTTTCCCAATCACTGAACGTCCCCACCTATCCATGGGTGTTTAATGTACACTCATCACTTCTCTGCCAAGAAGTCTGATATTTCTGAGGTCTTTCCAAAGCTTGTACCATAAAAAAATCCCATTTAAATTAAAGAGGAGAGAATGAGCTTTCCTAGCTCTAAGGCAGGCTTGCAGCTACATTTAAATAGCATTAGTATATAAAGCACTTCATGCCACAGTGTTCTGTTTTTATAAAACATGATTTCCAAAGGATTCTCAATTTACATTAAATCCTTGTTACAGTACTCGTGACATGTATGTTTGATCAGCTAGCCTTCTTCATGTATTCACTTCCAGCTTGGAAGCCAGATGTATCAGTCCGTTCACAGGTATTCACTGCGGGAAAATCGTTCAACTCTTGTGCCTCATGGGGCACTGTACACACCATCTCAGTTCACTTGAAAGGAATCTGAGTTCATGTTGCTTAATGTTTCTGTCATAAAGAAGGACAAAGTAAGGTAAGCTGCAAGCAGCCAGTAACTGTTTGTGATTCTGGAAGACATTATACCTGAACAAAGAAAAATGTTTCTGCTTAGAACTAATATTCCACTAGGTCTGAATTCCAAAAATGAACTTTAAGCGATTTGCACGCACAATCAAGAATTGTCATTTCTCTTGGAATTTGGGTCTAGTTCTTGCCCTTCAGGATTATGCATCCTGGGAACAATCATGACTGTAATTCTGCTGTTAATCACAGTATCATGTTGGTGTAAAAAGAAGTAAAGTGCTGGAAGCCACCATATACCTGGTGTGCATTCTGCCAAAACCATTAAGGCAAAGTGTACAACTTCTGTTTTGATCATATCCTTTTCAATCAGCCTTTCTTTCTCTCTAAGAAGGGTGGTTGTCTCCCTAGAGAGGGCAAGTACAATTAAAGCCAAAACTACGGTGGCAAACATGGTGAACTTCATGCCCAGAAAGGGGTAACTCTGTAGATTAGGGAGTAATGGGAAAAGGCTGGGGAAGTGCTATTTGCTGATACCATAATCTGCCTCCTATAAGAAATAGATGGCTATGCACAATTTCAGATGTATTTCTTCCTGGTGTCAGTGAGCAGTTCTTCTTTCCCTTTCACTCTTGCCCTAAGTCTCATTCTAGCTCAAGTAGTGAATGAGAGTGCTTCCAACAGAAATCAGTAATTTCTTTCTTTGTCATACTTCACAGAAAACAAGATACTTGCATCCTATTTTTAAATGTAGTGAGTGAATGAACTTAAAAAATGAATAATTTTCAGCATGTTCTGTGACAGTATTGCAAACTATTTTTCCTAAAGGCTGCTTATTATAAAATCATTTCAGTTCATTTGATAACTGGGTAACTGTGCAAAGAAATGAGAGTTTACACTGAAAAAATCACCTGTCGTTAGAAAGAGCTTAACAGCGATAGGATGTAAAGTTTGAGTGCTGTTTTGTGATTGATCCTATGCAAGCTCTGGTTTCAAAGACATATCCATGTAGACATGGAAATATTTCTCAGAGCTGCTTCTAAATAGCTTGTTGCTAGTCATGTCACTCATACTAAGCATATGTTATTATAGCACAGTGGCATCTCTGCATCTACCATGTATTGAGCATTCAGCTCAATCTAGCATTAGTCATTTAAAAATCCTCTAGCTAAAAGGTCCCTGTACTTAAACTGTCCTTTTCAGCACTTGAATTGCATAATCTCTATTTGTGTGGATTTTTTTCTAGACAACAAACTTCTTGCTCAACTCCTGTGGGCAGGATTAATGGCAGAGTTTAAAGGACAAGCTGTGTGATCTATCAAAAGTGTACATGCTGAGATCTTAGAAAAACATGACCACATATTGTGTATTACTGTCAATTGGGGTGGCAAAAGGGCTGGATTGCTGCAGAGTCAGAAAACTGGTAAGACTGAGTTTCATATTGAATGCTGGCTTTGTGTATGATGTGACACACACATACAAGAAAGAATCTATATTGCAAGGAAATTACAATGTAGTGCAAATATCAGCTAAATAGCTCACACACAGAGCCACATTCGCGCACATTTGCACAGAGTGGAACTCCACTGGCATTCCTGAAATTGTTACTGGTATAAATGGGGTTGATGTGTAGTAGTCTATCTGGTGTTTTTGTAAGTGTAATGTGATGTAGGGTCTTTCTCGGGTGATTTTGAAACTATTATATCCGAAGTACATGCTAAATAAGAAATAAGTGCTTATGAAGAGAGAGGTTAGGAACAGCTTGGGAGAAGTCATGAAGATAAAACACAATATTTCTCAACAGCAGACCTTCCTGTTGATTAAGAAGTGGTGCTGATGGTATCCTTGCTTTAATGAGACTTCAAGATGAGTGATGTACACACCAGTTCTTTTGTTTTTCAGCTCTTAGGCAAGTGAAGAGTATGATGGTAAAGTTCTCTCATTAACTTGCACAGTTTATTCAATATTCAATGTCTTTGTTCGGTATCTAATAGGTACTGTTAATTTGGGAATTGTGTCTGTCCTGCAGTGGACATGATAAAACCAGTATATCTTCCTCCATCTATTGTTTTCTTTGCTTCCAGGTTTTCTTTTTCAACAATCTTTCCATAGCATCTTAATCTTTTTTTTCTTAGTACATCACTGTTTTCTACTCATTTCTGACTACCTGTACAAATCTGACTAACATGGTTCTGCTCCCTGTTCTTCATTCTTTCCTGTATACAATACTATGACCATTCATTAAACATTCACCTCATTGTATATTGGTCTCATTGAAGACTGCTTTGTTAAATACACAGCCACTTTTTGACTATTTAGTCATTGTCTAATTCGATAGGTTTACTACAGCAAATTGTTTAATAAATCTGTCAGAACATATGTCTGTGAGAGAAGATTCACAGGTAAGCACAATGCAACACATGTAAGAAACAATAAAAAGCAATGAAATATTACATTGCTTAGGTGCACCTATATATTTTTGAAGAAGTGAATGAATTCTCTAATTAGCAATTATTTAATTTAAAAAGATATTTTCTATATGATTTCCATTGCTATCTCTTAAGAAGGGCTTCTCCTGTCTTCTGATATATTGTAGGTAACTTCTGGTGTACTAAATAGTATAATTACAAAAATTTTTCTCAATCCAGTGAGGAGTGAATTTCGAGTTGCCTTTTTTTTAGAAAGCTAATCTTTTCCATTATGAAAACAACAGTAGATGGGAGTTTTAATTTTAAATATGTAAATGATATCACACATTTAAAGGCTCTAAAAACTTCTGACAAGCACAAGTAAGTTTAGCCTCAAAATAATCCTGTGAAATAAGGAAATTCTGTGTATTCATACGTGGTTATTGATACATGGAAGAACACCATCACCTTCAGAGATTATTCTTCATACTAAGATCTTTTATTCCCATTTATACAGGGTGGTTGTAGAAACAGGTTGGTTTTCTGAGATTCGTAGAATTTGTATATAATCCTATAAGCAATCCCAGCACTTGAAGGAAAAATGGTAACAGTAATGGAATTTCTCATTCCTATTTTTAAGATAAATTCATTCAGCAAGTTGAACTGTATTTTTGTGCTTGTTTCAAAATCACTTAGAAGTCAAATGAGAAGTCAGCAAAAGAACTTGGAGTGGTTTATGTCTGTTTTGTGTCTTCATCATCATATTGTTTCCCATGTCATCACTCCCTCATTCAAGTTATTATCCCTGATCTAGTCAAGTCATCAAGAGCCTGCATGAGAATTAGATTTGACAGAGTAAGCCTTAGTCAGAGAGAGAATCAATGAAAAGTGGATACATTTGGGAGGTGCCTCTGCATATGCTGGGCTGCTGTGTTTTGGGTGTTGTGCCACAGCAATCCATGCATTAAACCAAGAGTTTGTTTCTCTTTTGTCTCTTTGCCAAAATACAAAAGCAGTTGCTACCTGTTTGGAGACTCAATTACAGTTTGGTTTCCTGCAATGAACTTAGTGGTGTGCAGGCTTAGAGGTTGATTTTATGGTCTGTGGCCAGGGTACTGGACTGCAGTGTTTCCTTAACAACTCATTGTATAGTCCATAAAATTGCAGCTGGGTTTACTTATAAAAGTGCATTTAAAATGTGATTACACTATTATTTTGATATCAAGCAAACATTTCATAGATGAAAAGGACTGAACCAAGCTTTACAATCTGAAGGCAAAATAACAATAATTAATGCTCCTATTACTTTGTTGAAACAGAATATATATTAAGCAGGAGACAGGTAATTAATCCCACTTGAAAGAACATGCACTACTCATCACTCATTTATGAATTCCTCATTCTCTGCGTAAAAGCAATATCTCAAACAAAGCTAAAATATCTTAGGTACAATGATAGGCTAGGCCATCCAATTCTTTTTTAGATGAAATTCCTGAGAGTATATTTTTATAAGGATTATAGGATCAGGCCTAAGCTCAGTGAGAACTGAACCTACATTTATAAAGCTCAGTGACATTTTCCCTCTTGTCAGCCATGGTAAGGAAATTTTACCTCAAACAGGAATGTTAAACCACATTGCTGCATTTCCCCAATATTTGAATAAAGTTTACACTATTGTTCTTAATTTTTAATATAAAAATATATTTATATTGGTTTAAAAATCACAGATTATTCCTAGTAGAATATATTGTTATGTGGTTTAAACATTTTGGTCTTTCAAATTTGAGTTCATGGACATAGTTTTATTATAGTTGTTGCTAGAACAGTATTTGCAGAATTTTTATAGATGGCTCTTTCCCCAGTAAATTTCATGTTAAAGGTATTATCCTTTTATTTTCACTACAAATGGAATAGTCTGAGAGCCTGTAGTAAACTAGGTATTTAGAAGTTTTAAATTCCTTTTCTTTTACAGACATGATTACAGCATCACATAAACAGGTGTTTTGTTTTTTTTTCTTATGAGTCATTAATGTTTTAAGGTATTTCTTTTACCTCCTAGAGAAACTATGTCTGAGGATTAACAAGATTGTTCACTGGAATTCATGTGGAAGCATAACAGCAGAGGCTGAGAAATGATCATGTTTCCTTTTAGCTCTCAGCAAGAGTAATTGAATGTTGAATATCTTACTAAACACTGGACTGTGACAGTGTGTTAACACTCTGACTATCTCCTAAGAGCAGGGCAATTATTTGCTGAGTGGGATTTTTATAAATCCCCTGGCAGTAGTATGTCCTGATAATTATGATGAAGTGCACTGGTCAGTGTTGATTCAGCAATCCCATCTCTAGCAAATATTTCATTCACAGCTCTCCTTCATGCTTTTACTTTTATGGCTTTTAAAGATCTCTTACCTATCCTCTCAGCTTGCTTAGTTTTTTTTGCAAATTACACTGGGGCAAAAAAGGATTTTCTAGTTAAGTAGCTATTTTGCTCAAGTATTTTCCTTCTCATTTACTCCTCATTGAAAGACCAGAGTGAGAAAGGAGGACTTTCTTTAGGTTCTTACTCTGAGAATCACTTGCGAAAGGCTTCCTCCCTCAAAGCTATGTTTTCAAAATTAAATGACTATTGAATGAAACATTTATAGTAATGATACATGTTGATTATTTCAGTCTTTCAAAGTTGATATGGAAAAGTAATTAAAATAGAGCATGCCTTTATTATTGTTTAGATAAAGATATTTTAAAGATATAAGGATACACTTTGCATTGACATAATGCTTGTGTTTTATCTTCAGCAAGTTCTAATTTTGCATGTGTGTAATTATTTGCAGTGCAGTAGCTACACTGTATCTATTAGGGGCTATTTTGTTTGTAATTTATGTAGACTTTAAAAGCTTAGTCAAGAAGTGAGAAAGAAGAATAAGAAATAATACCTTCATTGCAGCATCTAAAACTGTTCACATTTTATTATACTACTTGGGGTCACTGACCTTTCCTGAAGAACTTAACCACCATAAACAACACAGCCTTTTCTTTCACTTTTTACCTCCACCTTTTTCTTTCCTTCCTTCTTTCCCTTGTTTCAATTTCTTTGCTGCTGCATTCCTTCTTAGTTTAGCTTTCAAGGCAAACTCCTTAATAATTTCTTTGTGGTATTCTGGTAAAAACAGTTAAGTCTTTATCTCCGCATAGAGATAACAAATAGAAAAGACAAAAATGGATACTCTGCAGTGTAGAGTAAATATAGGATTAGAGATAGAAGCAATAGAGAATATAAAAATCAAATCTTTTCTTTGCTAATATTCATTAAATTAATATTTGTTTGCTTGTGATTTTTTCTTTCTTTATATGCAACCATTAATTATAAAGATAAGAAAATGATTGGGAGGAAACTAAATGATAGAGTGTTAGAAATGTAGAATGATTCAAAATATTAATGTAATGCTAAGGATGGCTGGGTAACAAATGGTACATTTGCCAGTATGCTTGACCTGACACAATTAATATTCCAGGTCATGCTTGGGTTTCCATGATGGAAGGTCTGAGGCAGGGAATTCTAGGAGAAAAATACATCTATGGTATAACTCATTTCTCTCTCTTTTTTATAATTTTTATTTTCCCTGACAAGTCAGAACCATAGTTTAAAAAAAAAATAATATCTCTGCTTACACACCTCATTTGCTGTGTTCACCACTGGGCCACCATTCGCCAGAAGGGCCTGAAGCAAGGAGGTCAGTAAGAAGCTATTAGCAGAGTCCCCTCCTGAGATTTCTTTGGTCTTATTGAGGTGGAAGTTAGCATGACAGTACTGCAAATAACTCAGTTGTAGGGTTTTTAACAGCACAGATTTCCCCATAGTATTTGTCACTTTAGGAAATTGTTCCTGGATGTCATGGTTTAACTCCAGCTGGCAACTAAGCACCACCCAGCTGCTTGCTCATCTGCCCCGCAGTGGCATGGGGAAGAGAAATGGAAGAGTAAAAGTGAGAAAACCATGGGTTGAGAGGAAGACACTTTAAGTGGTGAAGCAAAAGCTGCACATGCAAGCAAAGAAAAAACCAAGGAATTCCTTCACCATTTCCCATGGTCAGGCAGGTGTTTGGCCATACCCAGGAAATCAGAGCTCCATCATGTGTAACGGTTGCATGGGAAGGCAAACGCCATCACTGTGAATGTCCCCCCTTCCTTTTTGTTCCCCCAGCTTTATATGCTGAACACACCATATGTATGTGCTATCCCTTGGGTCATTTGGGGTCAGCTGTCCTGGCTGTGTCCCCTCCCAACTTCTTGTGCATCCTCAGCCAACTTGCTGGTGGGGTGGTGCGAGAGGTAGGAAAGGCCTTGACTCTCTGTAAGCACTGCTCAGCAATAACAAAAACATTCCTGTGTTGTCCCCACTGTTTCCAGCACAAATCTAATACACAGCTACTATGAAGAAAATTAACTGTAGCCCAGCCAAATCCAGCACACTGGAAGGGAAGTCCCAGAAAGCTGACTTTGACAAAGTCCCTTCTTAGTTGTAAAGAACATGGGTACAGAAAAATGTGTCATTCTCCCTGCAGACAAGTTGCTTTTTGTAATCTATTATAGTATTTTGGAGGGTAACATATTTTCTTACAGATGAAAGGTGGAGAAAATAGTGGGATTTGTACTTGAAAATAGTGGGAATAGTATGATAGTAATATCTCAAGACAGATATTGCTACCATTGAAAAAGCAGCATTAACCACAATGGCATTGTAGTTCAGAGAATATCGTGTTAAAGTAGGGAAAAGATGAAGTAACGCTTTTAAGACATTGTACTGGTCTCAAGAAGATAAGCAAATTTATTAAGTACCAAAGGCTTTGATCCTCCAGATTCTCAGATATCTGCAGACTGCCAGCTCTCTGCAGAGGATAGAGTGAATAGGGCATTCATCAGCACACAGCATATGTGCAAGATATTACAAAAATAAGACTCTGATTTGACAAGATATTTAAAAATGAATGGAAGCCGTTTGCCAGAGATTGGTCTGAACTGGGAAGTAAAAGCAAGCTCATCCCCTTGTCTTTCCTACCAAACTTTGCCAATTTTAAATCTAGGCCTAAAACCGCACCACAAACCTTGGGGAATTTCGAGTAAATTAGTATTAATTTTATCTGTCTGGATACTAACTCTGCTGATTGCTCTGCTATCTGTCTGATTGAATACTTCAATGTATATAATTAAAATGTAAAGTAATTAACAAGGGTTGCTTGAAAATTATTATTTAAAAATGCACTTCATAATCAATATTGACCCAGATCTTACAAAGATTTTCAGCTGTAGCAGAAGCGACAACTTTCAAAGTGTCCAAGTGGCCTCACTAAATCCATTTTCATCATTGGTACACTATCTGTGCATGTTTAACCTGAGAGTACGTAAAAAAAAAGAACAATAAAAGGTGCCTCTTTGTTAAGACACCTTTCAGCAATAATTCAAAAGACACTGCTTCAATGGATTCCCCAGCTATTATGGCTAATTTTGGTTTCATTAAAAGTGCTAAAAACCAAATGTATTTGCACACCTGGAGATATTTAGTAGCATTTCAGTTTCTGAATCCTGTATGAGCTATAGTTTTTTTTACTGCCAAACATTTAAACAAAAGAAACATCAAGTAAAATATACATAGTATCTCAATATAGATTGCAAACTGCAGTTTCAGAAAGCCATTGTACTCCTGGAGCCATTTATACTTGCTCTTAATATGACTAACAGAGGCAATGCTGTTTCCTAGAACTCAGCCAGCACATGGCTTTAAAGTTATTCTTGCCTATAATTCTTCAGAGGAAAATCAGTTAAATTTTTTAAGATATTGTACTTTTCTATGCTGGAGAAACAAAAACCAAAAACCAAACCTGTGCTGTGTAGGTTGGAAAAATCTTATGGTCTTGGAGGGGGGGGTCAAAATTTCCTTCCCAGTTTGCTCTTTGGATTGTACTGTGAGAGAACAGTAGCTCTCCCACTAGCTGGGGAGCTCTGAAGACTCATGGCATGGCTAGAACACAGTCTGTACATTAGGTAGGATACAACAGCTGAATATTGATGGTGTAAGAATGGTTAGAAAGATGAAGTAAAATACTATGAGCAGTTCAGTGAAATGTGAAAAAAGGTAGTCATGAGCAATCACTTTTCTATTTTACTGTCCTTAACAGAGTGAAGGCAAAATTTAATTGATCTGAAAGTAGGCAGATCTGATGACCATGGTAGGACTAATGAGTGAAGAGCCATAACAACCATGGCATAGAGATGGTTTGTATATCTCTAGCATGGAATCTAATTTGTATGGGCGAGCTTTGCTGTGGCATTTTATATTTGAGAGAACATCTGTAACAAATATATAGTGTAAATGCATTCAGTAATTCTGGAACAGTGCAATAAAGCCCAAGACAACATATGAAACTTGTGTTTATGTAGCACTTAGAGGTCAGCGAGTGTTCACAAGCAAAAATGTACTGGGCTGATAAGAAAATTGCAGTAGGGCAATGTATGAAATAGCACAAAATAATAACACTATGAGAATCTGTAACTTTAGGAGATGTTTATGTGAGTGAGAGCCAGACTTCTAGAACCAAACTTTAAGGATGCAGCTGGATTTAACAAATCATACAGATAGAGCTGTAATTTCGTATTTACTCCAGGGATCCTGCTTGCTAGCTATTTGGAGCATGGAACCCTGCCATTTTAGTGTGGCATCCTGAAGAGCTAAAGGAACAGCCAGTGGTTGTTTGGCATACACGTTTCTACCACTTCCCTCTATTCATGTCCTCTTTCCCATTGCACATTTAGACTGTTAGTGTAGAGGAATAGTTTATAAGGTTTGCACTAAGAAGGGAACATTTAACAGAAGGCCAAAATAAAATGTCATTAGGGCCAGATCACTTAGGGAGTTCAAGAATATAGCCCATAACATTTTGAATAGCCCAACAATATTTTGAATAAGCTACCATCTCAGAATATTTTTGTCCCCATTAAACAATATGTTTTATATCAGCCTTATTTAACTGTTTGGGCAGAAGAAACTGGAACCTCCCAGTAGGATATGTTAATGAAAAATGCATTAGAGCTAATTGAGGAGCATTCAGTCTTCCCAGCCCCAAGAGATTAATACTTTATGAGGAAGCTGAAGCTCTATTTAGTTTTCTTATGGGTCCTCAGTATTTTTTCAAAGGAGAAATGTAAGATTTTAGACATTTAGTCTTTTCCTTACCTTTCCCAACATCACAAAACTGATTTCTTTTCCTACTATTTTGATTCAATACATCTTAGCAATTAAAGCTATGATAAAAGCAAAGAAGTATATATTTTAACTAAGCAAATATACTTTGAAAGTCTTAAGAATATTCTGAGTATACTGTTACAAAAAATATCCTTAAATCAACACAGTATCTTTAATTTTTGCCAGGTGTATTTTAAATATATGTCATCTGTTTTATAAGAGATTTAGTGGCTTTGTGCAATATGGTGTAAGGATTCTCACATTTAACAGTTCATAATTAATTCTGTACACTCACGTATGTCTATTTGAGATTTGTTTATATATAAATAGAAAATCCCTACATTTATAGGAATGATTTGGGAACAGTCGAATGATTTGGGAACAGTCTGTCACATAACTTTGACTTGCTAGATAGTCGCAGACTGTTAATGACACGGATTACTAGTTCAGTATTTGAAATTTATGCTTTGTATCAGTAACTGTTATATTAGATCACACTGGTGATGCAATTAATAATGTATCCTGAAAAAATAAAATATCAAACTTAGTGAAGAATGAATCTTTTAGCTTAATTCACAATTCAGAAATTTTTATTCAACGTTCTTGTTTTTCCCAAGTTGTATACCATTAAAACTGAATACATTTGAACAGTGAAAGGAATTTTATGTGAACATTTTGTTGGAAAAAAGCAATTATTTGCTGTTGATATTCCATCAGTTTTCTTGTATTTTCCCTTAACTAATGACTCATTTTTACTTTTTAAAAAGTAAAGTTTTGTCCCCCTTGTGAGTCAGCCATCACAGAGTTTAAAAGGACAAGAGTTATCTTCCCCTGCATAGGTATTTATTTTACTCTTTTAAGTATGTGTTTGGAAATAAAAATATTTTTTTGTTCCTGTTGCGTAGAGGAACTTTTAAAGTACACAACTATAATGGTTTGCCTTTAAAACTAGATGCAAATTTGTACACTTTTGTTTTTCTTTTATAATGGAAACCTGGCATGTTTGTTTGACTATTGCTGTGGAAGGTTGAAGATTGAATGTGACAGAAAGAAAACATGAGTTTGAGGTAGAGGAAGCTCTTTCTTACAGAAAATGAAAGTTACCCCCATTTGAAGGACTGAAACCCAGATTACGTTACATTGCCCTATTTAACCTCTTTTGTAATGCAGAGATGTATTTACACTATAAATCTATGCCAAATCAGTAGTTGTCAAAAAGACTGTTTAGAACTGTTTGATTCTATGATTCTATGGTTATATAGTTTTTTTTTTAAATTGGTTTGATTTGTAGAATAAATGCAAGAGGGAGTTCTAAGTTAGTTGAAGTCAAAGATATCCCCATTTTCTGCTCAGATTCCAGGCATCTACAATTCACCTTTCAGAAAATCCCCAGATCCAATGGAGCTGCTGCTACGGAAGTCAAAGCCATTGAGCCACAGACAGCAGCAAACCAAGAGTCCTCTTACCTCTGAGCTCTACGACTGGCCAACTTGTAAAAGGCCTCCGACTTTCTCCACAGGACAGCCCTTGCCAGCTATCATCAGACAGAAACCTCAGGTAATATTTTTCAGTGTCTCTGAGGCAGCTTTTGTTGATACCTTTTATCATAGATAATCGTAGAATATCTCAGATTGTCGAGTCCAACAACCCCTTTTCTGGATTTGTTTTTTTTTTACATAGATCAAGTGCTTACATTCGGGATATAAAGTCTTTGAAACAGATTTGTCTTAAAGAAAAAGAAATCTAGGTGATTCGTAAAAACAAGGATGCATGATTCTTCATACTTTTGTCCTTTGGGGAAAAAATGTCATTTCCAATATTTAAAAGGGAAGACCTGATATAATTGCATATCATTATTATGATTCATTAGAGATAGGAGTCTAAATTTCCAATTTTAAAACAATAAAAATAGGATAAATGAAAAATAATAGGATAAATGAAAAATAATAGGATAAATTAACCAGTTATGATAACTTTTTCCTCATTTTGCAATTGTTTTCCATATAAAAGCCAAGAAACATCCTGCCCATCTCTTTTCATTCCTGCTCTTTTATGTCCACTAGTTGTGTGTCAGCTTTAATTACATACATTTCTACATTTTAATCTGCAACAGAGCAAAGTTGCCCCTCTCCTACTCTTAGCGTCGTGGTCTCAATTTTTATTTCATCTCCTGTCAACACATGCTGCAGATAGCTTTGTTTCTTTTCTATAAAGTAATAGAGATCTCTGAGATAATGCATCAGTATGAATATCCCACAAGATGCCAGAACAGCTTTTGCCACCTGATTATCAAAACCTGCTGGGCATATGCCGAATATTCTCAGCAGACAGACTTCTGTAACCTTTATGTTCCTGACTTGATGATAAGACAATGACATGTAGCTTTTGCCAGTAAATGCCTTATGAAGTTACTTTTGGGATAGAAGTATTCTCTTTCCCTCTATTCTGAAGAATTTCTCAGTTTGTCCAATCTACTGAACTTTCTACTTACCACACACGTACACTTTTAGTGCCTGTTTGACTTTGAATGACAACATCTTCAGAACCTCTATTTTGCTTAGAAAGACAACATTTCTAAATGTGTCCTTCTCAGTAACTTTGACTGAAGATCCACTCTGCTTATGACATTAAAGGTCAACTTCAGAGCAGTTCTCTTTGTTCTTCCCTCCTTATGTTCTCCTCACCTTGACTGCATGAGCTTCCTCATCGAATGAACTCAGCTCACAGTAGATTGAGACAAAGTGTGAGCCCACAAACAGTTTGGGTGATCAGGGAGTTTGGGGTTGAGATAAATACGATGTTATAGCTTTACCTTCTGGGACCAAAGGGGCTATGACAGTCCTTCAGCAGGATGTGACTGAATGCCCTGTCTCTCAGGATAGAGGGCAAGATTTTGCTAGTGGACATGGTAAAGGAATCATGCTTTTAAATAAAAAGGGAACTCAAGGTTTTCCATTGTAAAACTGTATATGAAGTATCTTACAAGCTTCTGCTTGGGTTTGGAATATTTTACAGACCTTTCTAAGTTCAGACACATGCACAGCAGTGGTGCACAGATAGCCTTTTAGAACAAACCAGAAGAGTTCTGTTTATTTTCTGCACCTCAAAGAGGGAATTTACTATATAATACTTTAATCCTTTCCGCACCCTGGGATGTACACTGTGGGGTAAATTTTCAAAGCACAGAGCGTGGATTTAGCTGCGCGACTCTTATTGATGTTAATGGGAGTCACACGGCTAAATCCCTACACAGCACTTGGACAATTTAGGGTTGTGTGTCTAAGAAAGGACACTGGTTTGAGCTGATGAAACAGCTGGAAATGAAACCCCATCAGAGCACATCATCCTGAAAGTTGTCTGGTGTGACAATAAGAAATTTAATTACTAGATATACTTGTGTCCTAGTTCTCTGTGGTAACACTTCTGCACACCAAGCTTCTTTTTCTAACATCTGTCCAGCCCACTGTGACTCACTTATTATTTTACTGCAGGTATCTAAAATTTGTATTACCTATACGGTTCAATATTTTTTATGAGAATGTCAAAAAGAATAAAAATTAACTGTTTTTCACCTTTCACTTTGGGAAATAAGTATTTAGCAGTTTATACATAATCTCTGTGTGTGTAAGATAGTGTATTTAAAATAAAAGTTTAAATATACTTAGTTAGATCTATCATTTTTATTATTGAGTTATGAGTTAACTAGAATTAGTTTGATGGAAACACAGATAATGCTAAAATTAGTCATTTGCTCAAGAAAAGGCATTAATAACAGAAAGCACATTGCCATTTTGAGGGGATTTTTTGAGGGCATGCTGGGATGGGACAGCGAAAAATATGTTATTTCTGCTTCTGTGTTTCTGTTCTGTTTCTAAATGAATATGTAGTTTCTGTTTCTATGATAGAAAGAACTAAAAATGCTGATCTGCTAAACTTTATTTGACAAACCAGTCAGTAGTGAGATTTATGCTACTCAGTACAAATCCCAAACATAAAACACAGAGTTACACGAGTTGTTTCCAGGGTGAAAACTTGGTTGAGTCCATCCCTTCCTCTCCTAGCCTGACCTCTGCAGGAAGATTTCCATTTTGAAGCAGGATTCCTGAAATGTTTGCATGTGCATAGACACCATTCTACCACAGATTCCACAAATCTTGTAAAATGGAAAGAGATAAGTGGATTTTTTAGAGGTCTTGCCATTTTAGATATATTCCTTAGGTGCCTATTGCTAGGTAAGTTTCCTCAAATACATTATTCAGAGTAATGGAAAAATCCACAGGCGATGTTTAGTATTATCTTAGTATTCTAACATATATATCCCACTTTCATTAGTGATGACACAGACTTGCTTGAGAGACCTTTGCTTAACTGTACTCTTTTCCTCCTCCTCTCTAGTAATTTCCTTTGAACTATGGATCAAGAAAGAGTTAGAAGGTCTTAGAAATTAAAGGTGGAATAACTGCTTTGCTTAGGTAGCTGATTTGGCCCTACACTGGTGGAATATGAGACAATATTTTCCAATGAAGAAGAAATACAATAATATGAAAGACTATTTCCTAAAAGCAAACATATTTATTATGACGTTTGGTAATAGTACATTTCATTCTTATTTCCTTTACATACCCACTTGGCACAAATATCTTGCAATAAAGAGTATTAATCTTTTTATGTTCAGTTTTACACTATTTTTACAACTTGATCATCAGATTAGGTATTACTAGAACATTGCTTACTAGTGTTAATGGTTCTAGTGTTGATTATTCTTTCACAGGTGATAACACTTTTCATTCTGTTTTTAAAGAGTTCTTGTGGTCATTTTAAATTAGCATGTATTTTTACCTATAATATAGAAGCAAGAAAATCACTGCAAGAAGCGTAAATATTATGCTGATGTGCTTACTAGGACCTTTAAAGCAATTTCCAGACCATGGTGCTGTGCCTTTAAAAAGTAAAGTTCCAATAGAAATCCATTAACTACTTTCAAATACAGCAACCCTCCTGTCCAGCTGTGAAAAGTACTAGATGATACTTATTTGCCATTTGTGTTATTTACGGTCCATGACTTTTATGGTAACTGGTTCCTATTATTGGTTTCTATTAATGTAAAACATAAGTGAACATAAATGAGGCGTGAATCATTTCTTTTTATTAGCCCCACAGTCTTCACTCAGTGCTTGCAGTAACTCCAGCTGTGACTTGTTAGTGATAACCTATTTAAAGAAGGATATCTTTAAGAATAAAGGGTGTGATTAAGAGTCTTTGTCTATTCATAGTTTCAGAAGGTTTCACTAGTTCATTGCAGGATCAACAATGATGAAAATAAATTAAAAATTCATTAGCAACACTTCTAAATCCAAAATTGCCACTAAACTGTCCTGAGCATGATATAGCACTAATTATACTTCAGGTAAGTTCTCACTGGTTAGTACTAAAAGCAAGACATAGGATATGTCACTTTGACAGCACAGGAAAGAGCTTCTTGCTGCTATTTAACTGTGTTAAATGGTAAAAGTTGATATGATCAGTTATTAAACAACATAGTCTGTAAAAAAGGAATTAGTATATATAGAGATTTGTGGAAGAATTACAAGCTTGCTTTTTGTTTTTAAAGAATAGTGAAATTAATGTGGAATTAGACATTTTAAAAATAGGCTATATGCCTATATTATTTAAGTCAGTAGTTTGAATTGTATTAGAAGAATTATATCTTAAGTCATGTATTAAGTTACCTTCCAGATAGCTTTAGAGTTCAATTGAAAAGACCATGTTCTTTAAGGTAAAACATTTATCCTGTCAAAAGGAAAAGACTTCAGCTTTCTACTTAAACAGAATCTAGACACAGTTAATACTTGTGTATCAGATTTCATTTCACCCATACCTTTTTTCTAAGGAAAAGCTAAGTTTTCGTAATCAGTTCTAACAATTTATTAGTTTAAAATAATAAATATTTATTAGTAGCTAAATAAAACTGGAGGGGACCTTTCTCTTTGGAGCTTTAGAACATGTTATCAAACTTTGTGTTATCTGTAACTCTCTATCAAAATGAACTGCTTTAATTATTTTGGAGGAAAAGTCTTGCTACACTTCCCACACATTCTGTGTCCTCTTTCTTTCATCATTGATATGTCACGAATAAAAGAAGCAAAGGAAAGAACTGTAACCCTACAATAAAATACATTATACTATACCTTTCAGGGGCCTTTCCGTGATACTGCTGAAGTATTTTGGCAGCGCCACAAGCCTTTGGAACCAACCTTGCACATGGCAGCATTCATCGATTCACCACTGGACAAGGGCAGAGAGGAAATGAAAAGGGAGGATTGGGGAAACTGCATACATGACAAAGAGTAAGTTCTTTGTTTTTTTCTTATATTATGAGAATGCTTTCTTTATTCTGTTGTTTTCAGAAACCTTTCATGCCTGACAAAATGAAATGTCAAACCTGACAGCTTACTAGCAAACATTCTATGAACATCCTTCTAAATTCTGTGTCCTTAGATTATAAACTGCTCAGGACAGAGACCCTATCTTGTAATTGTGTGCCATGTGCCATCCGTATCTATGAAATTATAGAAGAACTTGTAATACTAATAATAATATGGGGTGCAACAGATGGGTTTCATGGGAAATAAGAAAACAAATGCAAATTCTGTTTTACCACATGCACTTTGCCAAGGAAAAAATACTGGTTGGTCTTCGTATTCAGTGAGTTAACAGATTATGTGAGGGAAGAATGGTATTGCATGCCAAAGAGACTTGCTTTCTCCCCCAGGAAGTTAACAAAGCTCACTTGGAAGGGGCAGGAGCATATGTTGCACATGTTAGAACATGTAATCATTTGTAAAACTGTATTCATCTTTGAAGCAGTTTGGTTTCCTAAGCCATCGCATCTGTAATAGTGTCAGGCAGACCAGTTCTTTTCCGTACAATCCCAAATGCAGACATAATTCATGGCAAAAGATTTAAGGCTTCTGACCCAAAAGATTTAAGGCTATTGACAAAATATTTCCATTTCTTTTCTCATCATGATGGAACTCTCTTGTCCAGTCATAATAAAGGCCTGTTAAGTCACTTGCACTGGGTTTGTCATTAACTAGAAAAAATTGATGTTTTGTCAATTTTTCCCTTGGATTCACTGCTCTTGGCAATCCTCTGGCACTTTAATACCAGAATTCAGGATAGAAAGGAATCACTTTTCCTCATGAGCAGCTTGTGAACCACTGATTCACTGGAAGACAATGCTTTACTATCTTTGATCTGTTTCAAACTTTTCCATCAGCTCCATGCTGCTATGTGTTAGGACTAGTACTTAAGAATGCCAGAATCAATTTCATTTGCATGGTTTGGCTTTTCTAATTTTATTGTTGGATCATTTTCCTGATTTAATATTAGCTTTAAATAGAAAGAAAAAAAAATCTTAGTTTGGCTTCTTTTCCACATTTAGGCAACGGTATTCTTTATATTTGGTGCAAAAAATGAGATCTAGTACCTTCTATTCCTGTGGTAACAAAACTGTAACTGAGTTAAGTTACAAGTAAAAAATAGACTTCTGGTTTCTACTCCTCTTTGTGTTCTTTTATTTATTGACTGATTCATTCAAAGTGAAGATGGATGATGTTCTTCATTTAAAGGCGTAACTATAATGCCCAGTCTTTATTTGATGAGGTTTACCCCAGACACTACTGTGCCAGCAGTGTCAGAAGGTCAGATCTCATAATAAATATTTTTCTGGCTGTCTTCAGTGAGCGAATTGTGAAGCTTTGGTCCTGTACAGTTAAAATTTGAAGCCTCCAACTTAGATATTAATTGACATGGGATCTTTATTTACCTTATGGGTAAAGAGGCATTTAGAGCAATCCTTAATGCACAGAAGCAATGTCCTAACACCAGTGATGCTCAGCTTCATGCATGCTAAATGTCTAGTGTATTATACATTTTCAGGCTGTGATCATTCTGTCTGTGGTTCATTTTCAACCAACCATGGAAGGATCACATCTGTAACCTTGAAAAGGTGATGACAGAGTTGCAGGTCATCATCAGGACTTACGCTCTCTAGTAATGCTGCAGCTGCTGTGTGGGATGCTGGTCTCCAGGGAGAAGTCTGCAAAGGGTTACTCAGATTCTGCAGTAGCTTTTTTTCCTCACCAGTGTCTATTATAAATTGAAAAAAATTCTGTCTCAGATTTCTATGTAATTGTGTACTTCAGGACTGTATTTCTTCCTGGTAGTGCTTCCTATGTTGATTATTCTTTTGTTTTAGAAAATAAGGAGGGAATGAGCAGCAGAAGTATGTGGCATTTGTTGGGAAAGCTTGTTTGTGTAAGATGAAGTCCTGAATACTGTGTGATATCTTTTGAGATAGACAAATTGTCAGTGTATACCTGCAATTTCCAACAAAATTCAGAATTCCCAGTTGCCTCTGATTATCAGGGTGCTTTAAAGCAGAAATGTTTTCTCTAAGTGTTTCAAGCTCTGAGAAAGTTATTGCTTCTGATATAATGCAGAAATAATTGACAAAGATATGGGAGAGTTTGTGACAGACAGAAGCAGTACAAATGAAAGTAAGAGAGAATGTTGTGCTTCCTTAAAGCAACTGCTGGAATTGAGCAACTGAGTAATCTACCCTAATAAGAATGATTCCTTTTTTCATGTAATTGAAGCTGTTACTGCCTTATTGTGATATTTTTCATACAAATGAAGTGATTTCCCCCTCTGCTTCAGTAGGAATGACAATTGGACTCCTTCGGGATAGCCTCTTAATAAAGTAGTGTCTAGTTTGAGACACCAACTGCTGGATCTAGCAGATTTATATCACTAAGCGTGAAAATTTCTATATTCAGTTGCGTGCAGCTGCACTCTGGACTAAAAAAAAAGTAAATTATTTTCATTAACATTGCTAAAATCTGTCTCACATAACACGCCTCATGCTTCAAAATATACAATTAAATATCTTTATAAAGTCAGCATACATCAGAATGAGTTGCAATGTGGTGATAGAATAGGGGTAAACCAGCAGTAGTGTAAGGCTGAGGTTTCCTGATTTACTGTAGTCTTCTGGTGTGACACGGCAAGTCATCTCAGCTTCTGGCTATGTCCGTGCTCTTTGCTGCGCTGGAGATAGCCAAGCCAGTCCTGAACGCACTGGCAAGCTTGTGTGCAGCAGCGGTGCAAGGTTTGCAAACCCTGCCTCTCATGTGCTTTGTGAACACTGCAGGAGAATGTTTTGGTTAGAACCAGGTTAGGGGCTTCTGTGCTGTGCAGTGCTGTGCACAAAAGATGCACTTACAGAGAAGTTAGTGATCTAAATAAGCTCTATGCTTCAGTGGTATGAGCTGCATGGTATTAATGGTAATAACATTTAAAAATCAGGGAACTTCAATAAGATTTAAGAGTTTAAAAAATCCTTAAATTTCTACATTTGTAAGATCTTTTCCTGTATTTCTGATTTAGCTGTAGTGAAAATGGCTTCTACATTTAAAGTCACACAAATATAACACATCTGAAAACTTTCTTCATATGCTTTGCGACTTCAGCAATCTGCATATTTTCCGGACTGTCATTGTATTGTGATAAACAGGGATTATCATATATTTTCAGACAATGTTTTCTTAACAATTCAACTTCTATTTGTAACTCTTCCATTTATTTTAATTACTAGCACAGTGTGCAACATTTATTAATCAGCAGAGTCTTTTTAAGTTAAAATACTAAATTAGCTAACCCCATTAACACAGAATACTCCAAACAAGCAGTAATAGGAGAGGTAGTTACTGTGCAAATTGTATTATACATGCGGGTGCTCTAGGGCACAGTTAAGCATGATTACCCTCTTTTGATCCAGTATTCCTCTGCTTCTTCCAGCTAATTTCCACTGGAAATTTACAAAGTGGTGCCTTCATTTTTCCATCTTAATTTTTCTAATGAAGTTCTGGTACTTTATAACACTGGGGATGCAGATAATAAGTCTGTGCATAATTAAGAAGTTCCAGAATTTACTACAGAAGAGATCTTTTATTTCCTGCAGGAACTAGACTATGTTTTCCTTTGTCACTTTACATTATTGCAGAGAGGAGTTAAACAAAAAAGCCAGAAGATACTTAGATTTACTGATGTTAGGATAAAAGTGACTGATAGTTGATTAAAAAGTATGCAGTTAGTATATTGCTGTGGACAATATGTTTAATAATGCACGCAAAATAAGTTTCTTACGGCAAGATACTGCAGTAAAAGTAATCTGACTAGATATGTTAAACAAAATATTCTGTCTTTATTTTTGTGAATAACATTTTGATTTTAATATGCACTCATTATGAACTAGATAATGGCTGTGCTGCTGCACTTGTTTTGCTATGGAAAACCATTGTATTTCTTCCTTTGTTCCCTCAGTGATAAGATAGACGTTGTTGGGTTTGATAATGAAATTACTTCAGGTATAACACAAATTTGAAAGCTTAAAATTAATTTCATGTTTTATTTAAAGAAAATAAAATATAAAAGAGTGACAACTTTCTGATAGAGAAGTACAGTTTGTTTGAAGCTAATTGTTCATGGTCTTCTTCAAAGTAAGGTAAAACTGGTTTATTCAAGTTAGATCAACACAACAAGGAATTGAATTGCTCCTGTCTAGAACCACAATTTGACACCACATTGTGCTTCTAAAGTTAAGATTTTGGTAGCATTTTTACTACTAAATTGCAAAACTGTACAGTACATACAAATATTATGAAAGTCTGAAAAACCACAAAAGCAGAATATTCCTTCTAGTTCAGGGGTTTTAATATTTCTTATTGTGTCCTGGTAGTGCAGCATGTATGGCAGTCTGTCAGGAGATGTACTGCCAGTTCTTTCTCAGAAACCTGGGTAAAGTCTGAAGCATTTCTGGTATCAGGATTACCTGTTTGTCCCGCTAAACGGCCGGGATTTTGCCTCTTAGGCAGGTCCAGAAAACATGCTGAAGGACTACTCTTTTTTTTGCCAGCGTTTAAATTCAAGAGGAGGTTAATGCCTCTGAACTGTGTCCTGTTGGTATCATACAGCATCGGGATGGTGCCACCCAGCACTAAATGATGGATCTGACAAATCCTCCTTCCTGTTTGTGCTGCTGCTCTCTCGTTTCACATTGTCATAGACAGAACCCAGTATCTACTGCTGCTTCTGTCATCTGGTCAATCCAATTGGGAAGTCTTCAGTGTCTAAAATGCTTCTTACATCTCCTGTAACGATAGTGAGAGATAACGGAGGAAAGAAATGGTAGGTGAGGCATGCAGGAGGAAAGAGCATGAGGGCGTAAAAATGTGGAGAAAAGAAGGATTAGAAAGGTGAAATTAATCATAATGAATAGTAGGGAGTTGCAGGATAGGATGAGTGAAGGGAGAGATAATTGTTAACAAATATCTAGAATATCTTTCAAAATTCAAATACATGCCACTAGCAGCTGTCAGCTCCAGGATTGGCTACTATGTTGAGGCTTCTAGATCTTTTTTATGCTTATTAGGTTCAACATAGTGTGGTCTTGGCAACCATGCAGCTGGCCTTCATTACCAGTGATTCTGCCAGCTCTGGTCTGGTGCTCCCTCAGGTTATCTATGTGTAATACTGCCGTTTGTAGAACCTGAGGCCTTTTCCCATTTTTAGTTCCAGCTCTTTCCCCCTGTCTTGAATGTATTCTTTAGCATATCTCTCATTCAAGCTTTTGTCATGGGTGAAATGAAATAATTTTTCAGTTCTAAATTTATTTCTTGTTCAACCCCCCCTTAAATCATCAACTTTTGGAAAGACTCAACTTATGCTGTGTTTTATGGCATAATATAACACCAGTATGGAATTTAATTCTTTTTTGATCCTGCTACTACTATCTCTGTCATATTTACTGAAAACCTTTCAGGATTTCTGAATTTACATTTAAATCGCAAGGAAAGGCTGAAGCACAGATGTTAGAATCCTGAGAGTGAGCTTTTTGAGGAAAAAATTACTAAGGTCTAAATTTGTGCGCATCATACGATTGTCTGGATTTAATTTTCTTCTCCTTCCATCACTGTCTTCTGTCACATTCAGAGCACATAATGTCATTAATTTGGGGAAAAGCTGTGTCAGGTGTATATACAGAGCTACTGAACACAATACCATTACTGAAGTCTTTTGCAGTGCTGTTGCTTTTTACTATTATTATTGGTTGTGGGGGTGTAATGACTTCTGTATGACTCCCATTAATTTGGTTACCCTACTTAACACAAAAAATTGTTTTAATGTTCTTTTTAATTACTTATTCCTATAGAGTAATGAGAATTCTTAGGTGCTTTAAACAGACAGTGAATTTGCAAGCATATGATCCTTTCTTGTAGTTAGATTGTTAGCACTATAATGATCTACCCACCTGGCTCTGACAGCAGAACTGCAGACAGGATTAAAGAAAGAAAGTTTCTACTTCAGGCTAATTTATACCATTATACTCTACTATATTTTAGTTATTTCAATTTTAGTATTTTTTTATTGTTCAATGTTCTTTATCAGAAATTCATAGTTGATTTAATTTTTCTTTTACTCAGCCATAGACATACATTCCAGGCTGTATGGCACATGCTCCACATAATAATGATCTTAGAGGAGATAATGCAGAAGATCACATTTATGCTAAGCTATACATAGAACATGCTGTTAGTGCTACAATGTGTGTATAGTTTTGTTTGGAATCGTGGTAGAACATAGGATTACTGTGACCATTTTTTTGCCACAAAGACAAAGATTAACTGATCCACAGTAAAATCAAAACCTCTATGTAGGCAATTGTATAGGGAAAACTATAATAATTTACTTTATCTTTTAATTTTCTCTATTTTTTTGCCATTTTGTATATAAATTTTATGGATATAGCATTCCTGTTAAATTATTAATACAATGGCTCAACTACATTCTATGCATACATGGGCAAATCCCTAAATGGCTAGCCTTGTCTTCTGAGCTATCCAATCCCCTGAGAAAGCCAATTTTCTTTCATGTCTGAACAAAAGAAAAATGTACTATTAAAATGCAATTCAGAAGTGATAAAAACTGCAAGTGGAGCAGCCACTTCACAGCACCTTCGATATATTCTCTGGGACACTGGGGCCACATTAATTTTTTGTGTGTGTGTGATGTCCATCCCATGTGCAAATGAGCATTACAAGTACCATAATCTGTCTTATGTGAGAGTGTGCTTTCCCTTGAGTATACCCATGCTACTATAGCTTTGTATAATTTAAAAGTCTGCTAACTCAGTGGTTTTCTTTCACTAACTTTACATGCCATTTGTTTGCGGTACTTCATGGATCAAATTGATATAGCTGGCAAGATTCTAAATGTGTTTCTTTTTACAAAGTGGAAAGAAAGAAATGTAACTTAAGCAAACAAACACTTAAACAGTTGCTGATGGATCAGTTAGTCCAAATAAAGAATTTTCTGAGTCTGTATCAGCTGAGAGACTAAAGGTATTTTAATCCCTATTTTATCAAAAACTTATTTGACTGTCTAACTCATAGGGATTCTAGATTCTGAAATGCTTTCAACTAGGAAAAGGTTTTACTTAACTATACCTGTTGTCATGGCAGTTGAAGTGACGTGTTAAAATTCTGAAGCATATACTTCTAATTTTACTGTATAATATTTTTTCCTGCACTTGTAGAATAAAGAATGCATGCTGCTTTTTCAGAAGACCAGCAATTATAACTTAATTCACAAGGTTTTACTGTTTATTAAAATGTACTTTTTTTGCTCTTGTGACTCTCTTGCAAACTGAAATAGGTGGAGCTAAGACATCTTTGTAGGGTCTTTTGCAGATCCTATACACACAAGAGATTATTCTCTTTCCTCCATACCATTTGCTGTGGAATCTACCCAGAAAACCTGCAGTTGTCCTTAAGAGTTAGGGACATCCATCTGAAAAACTGTTCCATGACCAAGGCAGGTAGCTGGAGCTTCACTGTTCGGTGGCACTATGCAAGCAGGGAGTCTGCCGTCAGTATGATCAAAGGTGAAGGAATCAGATTACAAAATATTGCTAATTAGGACAGCATTATAACTTGAGAATTTAGCACACAATTTGTGAATACAGAAGAAATAATTGCTTTGTGGTCTACCAATACGTGAAAGTCAACAGTACTACTTGTATAAGTTTCTATTCTGCTAAATGACAGTACTGTTCATTTAGCTTTGATTAACAGATATCAAATCATGCATATCTAGTTTAAGGTACAAGTGAACCAAGTTACATGTTTGTACAGAAAGTCTTCATTTTATCCCAATGAAAGCCTGTATCTCTTTGCTTCAAATTTAATTTGGAAGCAGCTATAGGAGATATTGCAGTAATCCTCTGACAATAGTGTTCACAAATCATGTAGATGAGTCCCCCACTGATGAGTTTTAGTGGTGTTCTTGGCGGTCTTGGGGTAATAGTAGGACTTGATGATCTTAAAGGTCTTTTCCAACCTAGTTGATTCTATGATTCTGTGATTCTAGTATGAATGGGGAACATTAAGAATGTAGTCGAAAGTAGCAGGAACATATGTTCACGTCACCTTCTATAGCACTGGTATCTATGATTTACATCATAGTGTTGCATCTAGAGTAGAGCATAATAGATTTTAAAATATTCTTGATTTCCAGATTTCTGCCATTTTCTTCGTATAACAAAGATAAGAAGTATGACCCATTGATTCATAGGTCAGGCAAATATGGCCATGAAGCATACGGAAATAAACACTTCCGAGAAGAAAATCCTAAGAAGTGGGTTGCAGGCAAGGTAAGTCACTGCAAAAATTAAAGTATAGCTTACTTTTTTAGATTGTTATCATATTAGAACTCGGTGAATTTGAGCCTTATCCAGAGATCATGGAATCCAATGGGAATCTTTCTAGCATGTTATAAAATTACACAGAGCAGATGCAATGAAATTTTGGATTTCCTCACCTCTTTTTCTGGTAAGTATGATTTGAGGAAGTTCAGCACCTACATGATAAGCATTTAAAAGCCTGATTGAATACAGCGTTGGTTATGTAAGTTTTGTGAAGTTCTGTTCTATCTGTGTTGCCTTTTCTGAGAGATTTTTCTCTCCCTGTAAGCAAGATTGCCTATTTACTCCTGCATATTAGGATGAACCTTCAGAAAATGATGGCAAAACCTGATTAATAACAACAAAAAAGCAAAGAACTTGAATTCTTTGTAAAATTCTAAAAACTAATGAATAGCCATTTTTTATTGTAAGATAGTCTCATAAAATTGCCTGCTTTGTCAGAAGCATCTCATATATTTCTGGTTTTGTAATGCTATGAGAGGTAATTTTCCTCAGAACATGTTCTAACATGTGTTTGTGTAACATTTGCATTACTTCTACTTGTACTGGGTATCATAATCTCATTAAAATTTCCCAGAAAAAGAAAGATAATGGAGTTGGTTGAGAGTGAACCACAGAGCCACAAAGTAAGTTAAGTGACTGGAGCATCATTTGTAGGAAGAAAGGCTGAGAGAGATGGAACTCTTCAGTTTGGAGAAGTTCAATGGGAGATCTTAGTAGTGTGTATAAACACCTGATAGGAGGGAATGAAGCAGAGGGAGCCAGACTCCTCTCAGACTCAGTAGTGTCCCGTGACAGGACAAGAGACAGTAGACACAAACTGAAATGCATGAAATTCTACCTGAGTTTTACTGTGAGCGTGACAGAGCACTGGCACAGGTTGGCCAAGGAGGTTGTGGAGTCTCCATCCTTGGAGGTATTCAAAACGCCACTGGATATGGTCCTTGAAATGCGCTCTAGCTGAGTAGGGGGCTTGGACTAGGTCATCTCAAGAGGTCACTTCCAACCTATATAATTCTGGAATTATGTAAGATGTGATTACTTATTCCTCTGAAAGTAACTTAACCTGTGGAAACAACAAGTTCCAATGAATCTTGTTTTAAGAAGTAATATTTCTTAGAAGAATTCTTTATAAAAACTTGAAAAACTGTCTCTGAGTAAAATTTTGGTATTTGAACATACATTAATTAAAGCTCATTACAAATAAAGGCCCAGAGATCAAAATTCAAACAAAAAGATGTGACTTTGTCTTTCAAAAGCAGTAAGTGGAGGATATGACTGGCTGGACATCCACAGCAAAAATATGATCTATAAAAATGATCTAAAAGTCTTACTGGTGGTACAGATCTTGTCCTGTAAAGACTCTTACTTTCCCAGTTCTTGATCAGGCTCAGATGATGATAATAAACAATGTAAATATATTTATATTGAATATCATATCACACATCATATATATAATATTATATAAAATATGAGCTCAGCTGAAACAGCTAAACTCACTTTGCGTTAACACAACATACAGCCTTCCAACCCAATTCTAAATCAATATGACCCTTCCATTAGGAGCTGCTTACCCAGAGAGAGAGAAGAGAAAAGAGCTGGTTTTGACCTACCTGCTGCTTTAATGGTCATTATTATCAGGAAAACCAAAACAAAACAAAAAAAACACCTCCCCAAAAGCCAAAACAAAACCAAATCTGAACCTCTTCACTACATTTTAATGGAAAAAGTTCCTATGTGCAGGTGGGAGGTCATACTTCCCTTACTGTTAAACTCGAAAGAAGTCTCTGTCACTTTCTTATTTCTCAGCTGTGTTCAAACTTTGTATATATGAGTGCTATGAAAAAATTATCCTGTTCTAATGAATCAAAAGGCTAAAAGGCATGTATGAAAATATTACCCCCCAGAATTTTTGCTTAACGCTTTGTCTGCTAAACACAGCCCTCCTTTGAAATCCCCATGAGATGATATTTTTGTGGAAGAAACTTCTATTACAACCTGAAAAGCTGACAACCCTGCTGTAACAAATATTCAGCTTCTGACAGTATTATATTACAGAAGTTTCTCTTATTGCTGCTGGTAAAGACAAACTACTGTGTAAGTTTTTCCAAGGAGTCAGTTCAGTTGTCAGTGGTCAGTGACCACTCTGAGCTGCTACGAGCTGGCTATTTTTAAACCACATATAAAAATGTTGCCCTGTATATGTTCATGAGCATATCCTAGTTGTATTTTCCTGAGGTTTTCATGTGTTTATAAGTATGCATTTTAATTCAAGTCACAAAAAGATTAGTATGTAAATTATATAATTACTTTAGAAACAAAATGAACAACAAAGCAAAATATTGCCTTGTTAAATTTCTTCCGGAAAATGAAAGGGTATTAGCATAGACTTCCTCTAAACATTATAATTACCATATCTATGTAAGGAAAAGTTAATAGTTCTTCTTTTCATCTAGTTATAATCTGAAAAATTTTATCTCCTTCACTTTACATTTAAAAGAAGTTTGAGTGAAGGGAAAAACTGTTGTATTCTAATTCTTCATTAAAAATAAACAAGAAATAGAAGTTTTATACTTCTGAAGAGGGCCTACAAGAGTGCTGGAGAAGGACTCTTCATCAGGTACTGTAGCGATAGGACAGGGGGCAAGGGGTTTAGACTCAAAAAGGGGAGATTTAAGTTACGTATAACAAAGAAATTCTTTCCTGTGAGGGTGGTGAGGTGCTGGCACAGGTTGCCCAGAGAAGCTGTGGCTGCCTCATCCCTGGCAGTGTTCAAGACCAGGCTGGATGGTGGCTTGGAGCAACCTGTTCTAGTGGAAGGTGTCCCTGCTTGTGGCAGGGGATTGGAACTCTATGAGCTTTAGGGTCCTTTCCAGCCCAAACCTTTCTATGATTCTGTGTGAAACTGAACCTAGTTAGTTTACCCAATTGTAAATCACTACAAAAATAAAAATGGTTGCATGTTTAAAGGTTAATGTTATATGTCTAAATGCAATGAAATGCCTTTGATAGAATTTATGGTAGAAGTATCAATATGAAAAATTACCAATCACTATGAATTTAATCTACAACAATAGGTTTCAATGTAGCTGGACAGTCAAGGGATCAAGTAAGCTAACTATAATCTCTGAGTTGTCAAAACCCTCACATATGTTCACATTTACTGAGGCAGAAATTATAGCTTACAGCCTTTAACCAGTATTGGAATTAGTTTGCATATGCATTTAAAAAAAATGACTTTAATGGCAGTATTTAATGTTTTCTTGTTTGCAAAATTCAGGAAGTGACATTTTAAGGTGTTTGTTCCTGACAGATTCTTCCCTCTGATGCCTTATTATAGGTGCATTACAGTACAACTGCATTACTGTTTCATTATTTGCACAGGCATTTTGGCCCTAAACAGAATTTTATTATCTAAAAAGCATAAAAATACCCAGTACTGCAAAGAATTAATTTAGAGAACCTAAGCATTTTGCACAGAACATAAAGTTGACCTTTACCGTCTACAGCTTTTGGAATGGAGTGGGATGTGGAACACATCATAGATTTAATGTGGCACAACACTGTCTGCAGAAACTTGGGTGGGACTGTGACTGCCTGCTCATTGCACCCGATGAATCTGCTGTCACCAGCATCCTGATAATAATGAACATTCAGCTTAATGACCGTGATTATGATTATCATAATTGATGTGCAAGTGCAGTGTGTGGGAATCATTACAGCTGAACTGTACAGCAGAGAAACATGCTTTAGTTATGGATAATTTTACTTTTATGTATTGATTGGGATAAAATATGCTTTTCAAGTTCAACAGGCTGGCTTGCTATAATTTTAGGAAGATTTCTACATGTAGGAATTGATGATTATAAGTTTCCTGCAAAATAGTCATTCTAGCTGTTTGTTTGGAATTGTTTCATTCCATTAATAATGGGAAATAATTAAATAATTAGACATTGTTGAGAGGAAATCACTTATAGGCTACTGCCAGTGTTAATCAAATATCAAGTTCAAATATTTCTGATTGTCATGGCTTTGGTTATGCAAGGAGAAATAGCCCTTGTAATTCCCCATCAACACAACTCTATCTTTGGTGCAGCTGTAGAAATGGTGCTGTAGTCAATACTACTGGCATTTTCACCCTGTATTGTGTAGCCATTAGAGCAGGCAATAGTTGATCCTTATATAAATTATATCACTTCCATCTCTGTCACCAGAGACAGAGAATTACAGACAAGCTTAATAAGCAAGTGGTCTCTGAAACTGGGTAACAAAATTGGCTTAAAATCACTTTTACAAATTCTCCTTTTGATTTATTTTTTTTATTTTTAGTAAATGTCATAATGTGCTGTTGAGAAGGAAGTGTATTAAAAAGGCAGGAGAATGTCACATCCAAGAGTGGGAACACCAGACATTACCTCTCATTCAGAGGACTAGAATGAACTGTCTGTCACAATAAGATGCCCCCATTCAGTCTCCCAGGAAAGCAAATCTTAATTTCAAGTTTTGACAGTTGACATGATGATCTTTCCAGATTCCTTCCTGAATGACTGTGTTATATTTACAGAAATACATTTTGTTATGAAGATCACTTTCAGAGCTCCCCCTGGAAAACTTCTTAAGTTGTAGATTGTTTCCAGAGAAATAATCCTTAAGGTCACCACTGCTGGGCTGCCTTTGGAAATTGCTACTCTAGATATATGTAATGCAAGTAATTATTAACTACCAGCAATATTTCAGTTTATTTTCTTAGGTGTAGAAGGAAGATAAACACTGTGAAGCAAATTAAAACATACAAAGTGTATCCCTGGCTACTGTTTAACTAAATGCAGAAAAGAATCTGTGGATAACCAGGAGGCTGAAAGGAAAGGCTGAAAAAACCTTTTTGTGAAGGTTACTGATGAGTTACACTGTCTGATTTTGAAAGAGTACTACAAAGTAGTGACTGAGAAGAGTCAAGACGTTCAGTTATTTGCATAAGAAAAGATACTGCCACCATTTGTCTGGTCAAATCCACTCCTAGTGGTTATTTGTAAGGGTTTGTGGGCAAGTAGTTGAATGTTTTCTAAAACCTGATTTTCAGTTCTGTAATTTCTCAACGGGAAAATGCAGTCCCTTGATTATGATCCAAGGCTTTGAAGAATAAATTGATTTGAAGAGAAAATTAGATGGTACTTATTATACTGTCTAACTAGCAACCCTGCATCGTTTGTCTGCTGGATGATAAATGTCTTGCTTTGACTACCTTCTTCATTTCATAATGTAACTTGTATGGTCGTGGCATAAAAGAAAATCTTACTTTTTAGTAAGAGCTAACTTCAACCAATATTTCCATGAAGGAGATATATGTATGCTTTAACTTTCTATATAATTATCATTGTACACATTACTTAAACATTAAAGTCTCTTGTTTAAACAGAAATACTTCAGAAATAGAGTATCTTAACCAGTTCCTTTAACACTTGCTTGGAGTACAGTACAGTAACTTGTAGCAGAGCTTTTACTGAAAAAAATAATCATCTGAGCTGGAAATGGTAGAGTTTGAAGTTACAGCTATAGTTTTTAGGTATTCACTTTTTGGTTATTATTTTGTTGGTTGGAAATGAAAATCCTCACACTAAACTCGGAAGTGGGTGGCTGTTTGATGACAGTTTTGGATAGACTGGTCATCATTCTTGGAATTAAGATCATATATCTGCCAAACATAATGTATTTCAATTTGATTTAATTTGCAACAATGTTGAATTAAAAAGGCTATATTTTGAAGTCACTTGAAAATATTTATGGAACATATCTGCAAAAGCAAGCAACTTATTATTTGATAGTACACATCCAGACCTTGTTTGTTCTGGTTAACTGGAGTTGAAATGAGAGCACTTACCATTAGCAACTGAATACCCTGCTCTTTTGAAGTACAACTTGTTAGGTATGAGAATCTCAAACTTAGGGGGGAAAAAACATAAAAGAAAAAAGAGAAACAATAAAAAAGTAGCATATTAACAGACTTTGCACACTAATGTGAAGCTGCTCGATTGAGCAGTGTAGTGTCAACCATGTCTTTCTTCTAATGCTAAAAGAAATGCACATAGACAGAGTGACAATCAGACTACAGCCTCCCATCAGCTGTAATTAATCTTTTAGTTAACAGAGACTAGAAAAGCTTCTCATCAGCCTCTTCTGAGGCACCCTGTTTTTTGATGTTTGCATTCTGAGTAAAATTGTCCCCACCAGTTCTAACAAACTGAAACACCAGGCTAATTATGGCAGCTAATGAAGTGTGTGGAACGGTCACAGCTTGTCGTGAAAGTGTTCCTTCAGCTCAGATTAGAGTTTCATCAATCACTTTTTTAAACTGATCCAGAATTGCTTCTGCCCAGTGCTTGGCATTTTTAATGCTATTTCTGTAATTGTTTTTTTTCCCTCCAAAGCTTAGGCTGGTTTTTGAAATATTACATTCTCAGGATAGGACTTACAAACTCCAGTTTATAAAAAACCATTTCATTATCGCCTCTATCAGCTGATCAAGTGCTAGAAAGCTAATAAAAGAAGCAGAAATATAAAATTTGATATATTGCTTTTAATCCAGCTAAAGGTAGCAATAAAGCATATACACATATATGTATATGAATCATTATTACTGTGGGCTGCATGTATACTGCAATCTCATGAGACATGGTTTGTGGTTTGGATGGTTCAAATCCCACTGAAGGACCTAAATGAAATGAATGAGTTGGTCTTAGCTTATTTGCTAGTGGATTGTGGTCCTCCATATATCACTCAAAGAGTTTGACATGATTTGTAGTTTTTGCAGATGCCCAAGCCTTTGGCAGGAGGAAGACCATGCTATTTAAAGAATTTCCACACTTCAGGTCAAACCCAAAGTCCTCAGAGAAGTATGGGAAACTTTACGGTATAACTTATATTGCTACTACCCTGTCAATGAATAAATTAGCATATAAAACATTGTAAAACCTCCTAGTTCCTGTTCATTTGTAAGATATAATAGTTTTCAGCTATAAATTGAAAGTTCTACATAGATACTAAAGGCATAGACATTAAAGAAAGTCTGAGTCTAAATTCTTTCCTCAACATGGACAACAGAGTGTAGAATTTAGTTTGGAAATTATCCAGATGAAAACTGAAATAAACTTTTTCTTATATGCTACCATAGAATATGTTTGCACAAGTTGTTACATTTAGTATATGACACATATATTCATATCAGAAGCAAGATAGCATGATTTTAGATTTTGAAGTGTTCAGTAACCTATCTTTTACTTTTCTGAACACTGCTGAATCTGAAATAATGTTTGGCTGTAAATATCAACTGTTTCTCATCCCCAGTTTCTCAGTCAGCAGCAGTTTGACAGAACTAGCTTCATGCCAATGCCACAAATCTGTGGCACCTGAGTGAATAATCAGTGTTGCTGATGCTGTTCCTGAACTATATCAAAGTACTAGTGGATCTACACAGGAGAAAAGTGCCTCTGAAAAATAAAGATAAACATGACACCCAAAGAGGATATGTTAGCATGTATGATAAAATAACAATAGGGATTAGCCTAAGAGCCATTGTTCTAGTTTGATTGGTTAGTGAACACTTCTGAGCCCTGGACAGGTTATGAGTAGTTTTTCTAGTGTTAACTGCTCTCCAAAGCAAGCTGCCTGCAAAATGAGAAAGGCTTTTTCCTGTTTAATCATTTCTATCTTTTCTGAAGGTAGTTTAAATTTACAAACAGAAAACTGTTTTTCTCTGCAGGTTTCATGACTGCTAGGGCACACTGCTGACTCATATTTACTTAGATGCCTGCCGGGACCCCCAGGTAGCAGAGCTGCTACCTGGCAGCCTCCAGCCTGTTTTGCACCTGGGGTTAGTCTGAGCCAGGTGCACTTGTCCATACTCTATTTTGTGAGGCTCTGTCAGGCCATTCCTTTAGCCTGTCTACAGCATGTAATAGTCCTCAAGTGTATCAATGGCACCCATTATTCTGGTGTTGTACATGAACTTGGTGAGAGTGCATTCCATCTCCCACCTCTGGATCAGTGATGAAGATGTTAAACAAGATGTGTCCCAAGATAGTACCTGAGGAAATACGTTTGTACCCAGGTTCTACTTAGAGTACCATTCACTGCTACCCTTTGAACCTGATATTGCAGGCAGTTATTACATCTATTAGTCTGCGCATCTAGACTATGATTTACCAACTCAGTTAAAAGGTTTCTCTGGGAGATAGTGTTGGAAGCCTTGCTAAAGCTGAGCTAGACAGCATCCACTGTTCTCCTTTGATCTGCATATCTAGTAATTTCATAACAGAAGGCAATCAGCTTTGAAAGCATCATCCAGAACAGTGTCAAAAGAGATGAAATCTAACCGGAGTACTGGTTTTGCTGCACGTGCCAAATACAGCACAGAGTCAACATGCTTTTTATCAATTCTATTTAGAATGTGATAAAAACTTCCTCTTTTTTTTTTTTTTTTTTTTTTTAAAGAGATACAGCTTAACCTGATAAGATAAAATCTATTTTCACTTGTGGATTTCAACTCAGAATTTTCCCAGTGGCATGGTTTTGGCAAGTTAGATGTAGTTGCAACTTGATCTTGGCAGGTTAAACATTTTCTGGGTTTAGTCCAGCAGGTTAAAAGTGGTTCTGAGTTTGTCTTGGCAGTCAACACTTGGCACTGGCTTGTTTTCAGCTGGAAAGAGAATTTTGTGGTTGAACAGTTTAGACAGTGGAAGGGGCAACTTATAAATGGCATAAGAAGTCAAGATACTTATCCGTATGTGCATCATTTTCTAATACAAGTCCTGTTGCTAGCAGAGTGTGTGTGATGGGCAGGACAAGGATTTGGTTTAAAATACAAGCACTATGATAAAAACATGTCCTTTACTTTCTCATGAGATGCTTTTAAGACTCTCTCTATTTTTCTGTACACAAGAATGTAGTGTTAAGCATAGTTCCACCTCAGATTTAATAGAAGCTTCATAAAAGGGTTATGTATTACTCATCAGTGTGTTTTCACACTTGACAACGTTATTCATACATCTTAAATAAAGATTTACATCTACTCCCCTGCAAGAAGTAGACATTTGCCTGACAATAGTAAATAAACACCTCTAGAGATTCTGAATACCTACTGAACTATTTCAACTGCACTTTTGCTTTTTAGCCCAGATTCAGTAAAGTTCAAGGGTATCCAAGTATGAAATAGGTTGCAGAGAATTTCACATTAGTTTCTTAATTTAATTTACTTGTAAAAAAAGGCACATTAGTTGAAAAAAATAGAATAGTCTCTTTGGCAATTTTGCTTCAAATATAGACATTCAGAACAGAATTTGGTTGGTGTTGTTTCATAACACCTACTAACGTATGGTACAGCATGCATTGTATCTCTCTGTGTGGCAAAACATGCTTTTAAAATTGTTACTGGCATGTAACAATATGTCTAAAAGTAACTGAAAAGTGTCTAAATAAAGCCGATTTATTCTTCTTCAGTAGATTAACTTTATACACGTAAAAAAATTAGTTATCTGAACAGTTATTTTTAAAGAAGAATATATATGTCTTTTTAAAGCATTGCAAAGCTAGTACATGTTTGGGAAGAGGGACCAGACAGTGACTGATGTGGAGATCATAGCTAAATGTAATAAATGAATTTAGAGGGTGCAGCTGGGAATTCCACCCTTCCTTCCCCTTGGGCAACCACAATGACTGCAGGATACTAAGTAAATGTAACAAATGCAAATTTGGACCACAAATCTTCGTTTCTGGTTATATTGCACATCACAAAAATGACAGGCTATTTTCAGATCTCAGGTTAATTTTAGAGAGGCAATAGTACAAAAAAAGGTAATTCACTGGACTAAATCCTTCCCCTTTTTCCTTTGTCCTTCCTTGGACAAAACTTCCATGAAAGCCGAGAAATATTTGCTTTTGCATGTGAGAAAGCACTGTAAGGATTGGCTTGCAATCCTTAATGAACACAGCTATTGCAAAATATCTGTTAGGTCATTTAGAAATACTTGTGTTTTCCGTGTACTGTGGCTCAAATTATTGCACTCTCAAAAACATCATTCATTTCTGTCACGTCATAGCTTAATTTATGCAGACGTGGAAGGGTCCTGTGTCCAAACTGCTTCTAACCAAGCAGGATCAAAGATAGGCTCTTGTCAAGGCTAGAACATATCCTCTCCTACATTGCACAGATGAGGACAAGAAGTTTTAGGGCTTGGCTTCTGTTAGCCAGTGTTCTCCAAAGCACAGATTATCACAGTCTTGCTGCTGAGCTACAAAAGCAAACTTCAGTGAGCACAGATTAGTAGCAAAACACTTCCTTCTCAGAATACTACAGAAAAGGAGGAATAGAGTTATCATTTCCATGTTAGACTGTCACAGAGGAGCACACACTGTTGTGCTGCTCCTACTGGACACATCCTGCAGGATGTATCTAAACCTATGTGATTATCAGATCAATGGTTTTTCAAATTCATGAGCCATAATTAGAAATCTCATAATTTCCATCAAGCACTGTTTGAGTTTGGTTTCCTCATTTAGAATTCCAAAGATGAAATGTGTCAGTGATAGTTATAAATCACCATGAAACTTTAAGTGTAATAATAATGAATTGTTTGTTACACAAATTAAATAGCAATTAATGTTTTCTCTTTCTGTTTGGAAGATAGGCTATTAAAATAGTGTTGTTAGATTTCCTACTGTGAACATAATTTCCTGCTTTTTTTTTTACAGCGCATTATCATAATGTCAATGAAAGACTAAAACTAAGAAGTGGGAAAAACTTGCCTGATATAAGTGTAACACAGAAGGTTATAAAGTTGCCTTTTATGATGGCTATACAATATCATTTTATTTTAAGATCTAATAGCAAGTTGATTCAAAGGGTAAGACTTGCACTTACAAAGTCATTAAAGCAAGCAGAAAATTGCCTACTACCATAGTCACCCAGTCTTTTTAAATCAAAGAGTTTTATTGTTGCTGGTGATGTTTGCATTTACAGGAGGTAATTAGGGAATGAGTTCGACATCACACTCAGAGCCCTCAAGCTTGTCAAGAAGAACCATAAACATTGCTTCCCAAAAAAAGGCAGGTAATTCAGCAGGCAAAGTGCAGAGAATAGAGTGGAACAGGATCATAGCATTTTAGGGCAGTTTGACCACTGCTGTTTTGATTCACAGTATGGAGAAGCTCATAAAGTCTTCATAAAAGCATAGTTTTTTTCATTGCACTTAAAAGAACACAATTTAGAGGGTTTAGAATTGATAGCAGGAGTAGACAGGTAAAGGAGGAAAGAAAAAATGGCTCCTCATTCTTCTCTGCATTGTGTTGGCAAGCTGAATAGGGGAAGGTGTATTTCTAACCCCACCGTAACCACAGTGGTCACTTGTCCACTGTAGCGCAGGGAACTCTGATTAGGCACTGTTTTCCCTAGAAGTCAATACTTCTGCACTGACACAATGAGTTCCAGTCCCTAAGGCATGATCCAGGCTTTTATTATTATCTCTTATTTGAAGGGGCTAGTTGACCCAATTGGTTAACACATTAGCTTTTCTAATTTTATAGCCTTAAGTCACGGCAGACCTATTCCTTGTTTTTGGATGTTTCTCCATGGCGGAAAGCAAAATTGGCAGTCTGTGCCCACCAGCCACAAAAACAGAGTTATGCCAAAACAACTGTGTCCTGAACTTTATGGCTAATTAGCTGTTGAAACTATGCCCAAGAAATAGGTTCTGTTGCCCATGGGAAGGAGTGTGTAGCCATTATTAATATCCCAGCTCATATCTCTCAATAGGTCTTATGAGCGGTGCTGCTTAAAGAGACTAAATGTACAACAGGGAATTAAAAATTATAGTACGCCTTTCACTGACTGAAATATTGTAAACTTATTTCACTGGGGCCAGGATTGGTGTCAATGTACTTTGTGTGAAAAGTGCAATAGAAGCATTAGTATTTGACAGCCCTGGTTGAAATAAGTGAAATTAATGGAGCTCTTTTCATATACGACAAGGCCATGGCACCCCTTTCATGCTGCTTACAGACAGAGAAAAGTCAATACTTTTTTATTACTTGATGCTGACCTACATTCTGCACTACAAGTGCCAGGCCCACTAATTGGTTTCAGTTGTGAGAAAAGTTTGCCCCAAAGAAACACTGGAGCAGATAAATCAATCTTTTTTAGGGTAGCTTAGTGGGTTTTGAGCACTTGAAATGACATTTGTGTTGTATTGACAGAATAGGTTGTTACACTGATTTTGTCATGTCAGAAGGCCCTGTACTAGTTGGAAGTATTGTTAACCAGTATTGATAAATCTGCTGAGAATAAAAGTTAGCTGGATCAACATTTTACTCATATAACAGCTTGCCATCTCTGTTTTTGCTTCCTTGTTAGGGCCCTCCATGGCTATTAATAGGTCAGGAGGCTTCCTATGACAGCTCAATTTAAAAATCAAATTTCACTATTACAAGCATTAGAATCATAGCAAATACTTAAATATAACCACTTGGTATTAAACAGAGGGGATTGTGGACTATGGCTGTACAGTGACAGCAGTACTGCCTGGTTTTCAAATGAAACAGCATGAAGATAGAATTAGGACTATAGCAGCTGTGTCCACTTTTCAGTCATTCCTTCTGCCACTGATTCTTAACATATGTTACCTACAGTTGTAGGTCTCTATAGGAGCAATAGTTATAACTCCAGTACTAGGAAAAAAGCGTTTTCTGAGATCCAAACTTTTCATGGATTGGTTTTACATTTTGCATAGCACGTGCTGGCGTGGTTTCATCATGCAATTATACAGTGTGCTCAGAATTGCTGGATTAGCTCTGAAGTCTGAATCACCATTACATCTGGAATACTTTTCATTATACAGTTATCTTTGAAACATCTTCACATGCTACTTCTAACCTACACAGGAAATCTGCATTCACACCATCTAATGCAACTTTAATCTCCATTCATGCAACCAGATCTCTATTGATACAACAAAATCCAAGCTTCTCATGACTATGCAAAGCTGTAAATCACGTAGCATAAGTTTATTGTAAGCTTATTAATCCAAGTTTATCATGTGGTTATTATTTTGGACTTGATAGATTTGCTATAGGAAATTACCCACTGGGTGTATGCAGGAGCTGAGAAGAAATGGTCAGAATGCTACTTTCTGGCCTTAAAATCTCCGAGTAGATGTGCTACTGCTGTTTGCCTATTCTTGCTTTGGTCCAAAGCAGCTGACTTTCTATTTAATTATATTTCCAAGAAGATAACTTAATTGTAGTTCCTGTTTCATTCCAAAATGCATTTTTGTATTACAGGAAATTGTATGGTACTTTCAAAATCATCTGTTTGGTGCTGTTGGTGCAAATTTATCACTAGAATATGAAGGAATGCATTTTCAAAGGCCTTAAAGCTGATACGTAGGCCTACATGGTGTCATTGGTTTCCCAATGTTATTTGCACGTGGTCTGTGTTTATGTATGCAAAATCTCTTTGGAATTTGCTTTCATAATAACGTTCCAAAGATGTGAGCATTTGGCAAGTCTAATCTATGACATCAGAGTGTGCTGATAGAGACAAATCTTTGGTGGCTTTATGTCACCTTTTTTGACTCCATTGTTTAGAACCAATGAGCAGACATGACAGTCAAGTAGTCAAATATATTGAAAGGGTTTTCTTAAGGTCTGTCAGTTGAACTTCAGTCACTTACAATTCACTAGAGTGAAAGGAGTCAAAGCCTGACAAGTTTAAAAAGGAAGTGTTCTATTAAGTTCAGTTAGGAATTTAAAAAATAGGTCTTAGTCCTGAGAATTACAAGTCTCTGATGCTAAGAATTATATGGCATGATTTAAGAATGGAAAAATTCCATGAAGTTGAGCTCCATGCTCTTGTGACCCTGAGACTGCAAAACTGTAGGGTCAAACTCACCAAGATGTAGGAATTCAGTTGTAAGCAAATTCATTCCAGCTACCAACAATGAGGGACTAATGCTAAAGTAGTTTTGAATAAGCCTTTCTTCAGTCCACTCACCATTTTTGTTCTTGCAGCTTCAGAAGTGTTATCTACATAACTTCACAACTTCTAAGCTGTGTAGCAATCAGCTTAAACTCAAATGAGCCAAGCAATCTACCAGAATCAACCAGCAGTGCATTGCAGTGCATTGCAGTGCTTCATTGCACAATTTGAACCTATATTTCACTATCAAATTAGATAGACATGAGAGCTTGGCTTCCAATTCCTTTCCCTTTATGCTGCCACAATGATACCTTAGGATAGACTATCTTCAGTGCTGTGAGGTAGATCTTGCAAGGCCAAGTGGTATTTTCAGGCCTTACTTTCTCACACTCTTGAAACCTGATTAAAATCTGTATCTTCAAACACAGAAACGGCTGGGGATCTTTTCCTAAAGATATTTGTATTTTCCTTGCATACTGTACAACATTTATCCAGCATACATTCTAAAGTCCCTTAATTAGTCTAACTGTAAAGCCAGCAAGACTTTTATTTACCCATCAGCCTGCGTGATGTTTCCTGAATGTGGTCAAACATAACTGCTGTCGTCATAATCGGAGCCAGTTGTTTAAATGCTCTGTTGTGAGTTTCTAGTGAAATAGCTTTAAATAACAAGATAAACAGTACAGCTGCCAACCCAAAGCAATCTTACACTGAGGGGGCGTGTGGCACAGAAAATTTCCTCTTTGTCATTTTGATTCGAGTTTGAAGCTGGACCTGGGCTTAGTTCCAGCTCAAAAAACTGCTCACTTCAAAGGCTCCTAAATCGTCCCAAGGAGCTAATTTTGGCAGCTGATTGTTTTTGTTTGGCCAGGAATCCTAATAGCGAAAGCCGTCTGCTCCTGCAAATGAAGACTTCTTCAATGCTCAGACTTACCATTCCCAGTTCTAGCCTGATGTGGGGGGTGTAAACCATGACAACCTTTCACTGATTTCCCCTTCTTACCCCAAGTTCACTGCTTTATTTATTAAACTGTACCTGATCTCTTGCATATGTGTGAAAGATATACTTCATGTTTTCAAAAGAAAAGATACTGTATTCTGCTCTGAATTAATCCTAAATTATACCTGTATTATCTGTTTGCTTTCTCAGCAACTAGGGTTGGGGTTTTTTCCCACTCTCAAGAGCAATATTAGCCTGGTTAATTTACTGATTTAAAGATAGCTAGCTTCACTTTAGAAGGAAACTATTTGCAGTTATGCTGGAGCTATAATAATATTTATAATTATCATTATATGGACAACTTTTCCTGCAGTAAGAAGGTGCTTGTGATGCTAAACACACAATGAAAATTGAAATTCTGTGCTATTCTTAAAGTATAATATGAAAACATGCAAATAAGCTGTTTCTGGTGGGTAAGAAATTGGATGGTACAAGGCATAGAGAAACATTAAAAAATAAATCATGTGAATGGTTAAAAAGGGCACAGTACTCACTTTCGCACTACACAGGGTATTTAATTTTGATTATTTATGTCCACCTTCTGCCAGAATGTTGGAGGAAACATACTGAATGAATTAAGTTTGAGATGTAAGAAACGGTGTGATCTCAATTTGGCAATACACAGTGCAGACCCAACTCAGGAGGGCCATGTTGCTGTTTGCATGTCCTAGTTGCTCTGTCTGTTTATGGAGATTCAGGTGAACCGCGGGCTGTAAAGTAGCTAAATCTAAATTATCCAGGCAATGATAATTCTGCTTCATGTCATTTTTCAGAGAGATAACAAAAAAAAGTTTTCATTCTGTTTTTAAGAGAAAACCAAACCTTTGAAATTGTCAAATGATTTGAAAAGGTAAAAATACTAGCTTTTGTTCACTCATGACTTCACTCATTTTATGAAGACATTGCTTTGCCATGCAGTTTCACTGGCAAAACTGGTTTTGGCAAACTACTTGGCAGTAGAAAAAAGTAGAAAGTGTCCAGACCAAGTTCTTCCTTCAAAATGAACCATCAGATCCTGGAAAGCTAATACTTCATCTGCGGCACGTTAGTTGTAGAAAGGGAAACCAATTTTAATGCAAAAAAAAAGATTTTGTATTGCTGATCCTATTCCCTGTATTTCAAGGTCAAAGAAAATAATTTTATAAAGAATGCTTTCAAACCTTGATCTTAAACACCATGGACTTGCTAATCATTTACCATGAACATTTATTAGTAAGTAGCTAAATCAATAGAATACCTCACTTACTTTCCTTCCTTTTTTTGTTGCTGTATTTACATTGTACTCTTAAGCTACAAGTTCATTTGCATTTCTTGTATTCAATTTAGATTTGCAAGCATTTTCATTTTTTAAAAACTTGAATGTAATAACCAAGACCTTTTCCTGGAAAAAAAACTCCTGCTTTCTACCAGTGGTCCCAATCAATTTGTTGCCATGAATACTTATTTAATATATATTTCATTTTGTTCCATTTCTCATGCAGCTGTTTTAATACCCATGTTTTAATATGAACCAAGGTTGAAAAGCTAAAATATTGCAAAGATATCTTGTTGTCCTTAACCTACTTGATTGCCACAGAGGAGGATACAATTTTGTATACCACAGAATCATAGAATGGTTTGAGTTGGAAAGATCATCTAGTTCCAACCCCCCTGCCATGGGCAGGGATGCCTCACACTAGACCATGTCACCCAATGCTCTGTCCAGCCTGGCCTTGAACACTGCCAGGAATGGAGCATTTACCACTTCTTTGGGCAGCCTGTGCCAGTGCCTCGCCACCCTCACAGTAAAGAGCTTCCTCCTTATACCCAGCCTGAAAGTCCCATTAAAGTTTAACCCCATCGCCCCTTGTCCTGTTCCTGCAGTCCTAGTTTTTAAAGCAGGAAATTTTTGCAGTGCCTATAATTAGAGTTTGAAATGTATATTTGCTTGCAATTACATGAATCAATTCTTGTGCTCTTCTTCAATGTATGTACAATGTCAAAATGTATGTTTCATATACATTATTTTTCATAATTTGCATTATATCTCATATAATGAAATGTAACCAGACAGCAATATTTAAAGCTTTAAAATACCTTAAAAAAAGGTAAAACAATGAAGGCCAAACCTAACACTTTTTTTGTCTCTCTTGTTTCTGTAGGACTTTCAAAGAGTGTCACCATCAGTTGTTCTCTTTGAAAAGTATGGAAAAACTTACTCCAGTACTGGGCAGATAGTGTAATTGTCCTGTGAACTGCACAATATGACACCTAATGAGTGATCAATAAATGTATTTCAGCAAATGCATAGCAGTATGTTGATTGAATGTCCCATAAAGGTCTCTTTCTGTAAAGGGATGTAATCCTATTTCCCTGTTATGTGGGTACATAATCACGTGTGCTCAGCAAAGAAGAACACATTTGATCACACAAACTGATATTTGTTCAGTGTGTTCCCTAGTAACCAGTTCTGCAAAACATTGGATATCTTCTGAACCAATAATCTTCAAAAGACCCAAATAAATCAAGCATCGTGGAAAGACTTCAGCATTTCTTAAGAGCAAGTCATAACCTAATTGTTAAAATCATGTGAGTGAATTTTTACAGTTTTGTGCTGAATTCTCTAGGATTCCATGTTTGATTTTCATATCATTTGGCTATATTTGAATCAAATATGTCTCTTTATGTTACTTTTTAGTACTGCTTTTTTTAATGTGATTATTTTGTCCTCAAACAAATGTGCAGAAAGCCTCCATGAGAAGTCTATTTCTATGAATACTTTCTGAACTAGGAGACACAAATGTCACTTCTGCAGGTTTTCAGCTATCAGCCGATGTGAAAAAGTTTTACTACTGTCACATACCAGAGTAAAAACTCTTTCGGTTCCTTTACAGTAGGTTACGAGTGCAGGCACATGGATGTACTGTTGTTACTTACTGGAGTTTTTCATTTTCAAGCTTTGAAAAGTTTATTCTTCTGCATGTCAATGAGACATTAACTCTGGGAACTGAGAAACAGGCACTTCAGTGGCTGCGTCTCCCTGATAAGATTTAATCTGATCAAGTGCATCAGGGTGCTTTACTTGTTCCTGGAAGGGATTGAACATGAGAAACTCGTGCAAAACTGTTGATGAATAAAGATGCCACAGTAATTTTTATATGTGAGAGCTATCTATTTGATTGCTTCAGCTTTAAGGTAGTTCATCACAGTAATTCACCCTGTGTTGCCTCTTTAACTTCATACCACAGTTTCCCATCAGTCCGATTAGAATCAGCAATGCCTTTATCAGATTAATCTTTCTTTCTCTTCCTTCCTTTCAGTATCTCTGACCCCAGGACAAAACAAAGCCGACCATGCAGCCTGTACTGTGCTGACAGTGGTGCTTGTAGCTAAATGTGTGGAGCACAGATGGAGGTTAAAACCAACACTTCTGATTCTAATTCTTTGATGCATACACACTTGTCTGCCTCTTAAACAACAAACCTTTCCTGTTTTTAAACAGACAGCTACTTGCAGAAATCTTATACTAAAACAGGGCTGATCATTTAATTAGACAAATAACACCCACAAAATGAATAGAGTAGCACTCACAGTACCTGCCAGGTTTGGGGTTATATTGAAAATTGTATTTCTTAGGGAATCCAATACTTTACTTAAGTTGACATGGAATTTATGTCATTCGTTGGCATATCACATCCAAACTATTTTGTGTGGCCACACTGTAATCCCAGAAATGTTTAATTTCTCATTAAGTACATTCAGCACTTATTCAGGACATTCACACAAACCGTTTGAAAATTATTCTAGTAAGGCCTTCATCAATTCTTCCATAATGTAGAGACTTATTATTTTCATTAATCTCTTAAAGTGCATATAAACACATGCAGAGAGTTAACAAGGCTTAGCTTGGTAATACTTTTAAATATAAAAGCATATCAGTCTCTGAAAGTTTAGATGTATCTTGACTTCTTCTTTAGTTTCAAATCCCATGCAGGTGCTGCAGAGTCCAGGAACCTTTGCAAACATGGACTAGAGAACCTGCTTTTCAGTTTTTCTACATATGGATGAGACTGCTTGACTGAGGGAAAAATCCCAGTATTAAGAGGAAAAGCTAGTAATAATTTAAGAATCTAGTCTTGGGCACCTTAGGCATGTCAGACTCCTTTGATTGCAAAAGCTCCTAATACTTAATATAGTACAGGTGACAGAAGTAGGTTTTTACAATGTAGAGGAATTGGACATAATGAACGAATCAGAAATAATTCAGAAGTGAGTGCTAGCAGCTCTGCAGTGTACATGAAAGGAGAGCAAAGATAAATTGTAGCCCTTGGGGTGGACCTGATTTCTGTGGCCCTGGGATGTATCACCACTTCCATTGCATAGCCCTCTGCATCACCCAAGTGAACACGTCTGTCTGACAAGGAACATTTTGGTTTGTGCTCTTGTTTAAAGCAAAATGTTTGCCTGTAGCAAACTTACTTACAGTTTTTATCTAAAGCCAGTTAAAGCTAAGATTTTGATATTTTTATTCACTGCAATAATATAGTGAACAAGGCAGTAAGAATTTTGATAATGTCATTATGTTACCAGACTATCAGTATAAATGCTAAGTGATTGTGTAAGTGATTTTACTCATGTTTTTCTTTCTAATGGATATAGTTTACCATATCAATTTGAATTAAAAAATTACTTTTGTAATACATTGAGTAATGTATTTTTAATATTCTATTTACTGTAGGGTTTCCTTATTAATGAAACTGTTGGTTTACAACATTCTAGTACTGAATGGTGTTTAGTTCAGTGAAGATTTTCTGTTTTATAGGGGATGTTATAATCTATTCTCATGCTACAGAACCTTAACACATAGAATGAAGATAGAGGCACTGGGAAAGGAACACTGAAAATGGGGAATAGACTCATGAATATTGATAAGTCTGCAAGATCTGTAGCCTCTTAGGAATGTAGTTGACTATGACATTCAGCAAACTACTCACAACAGTATCTAAAAATCAAAAGGAATCAGTGATGCCAGAGAAATGGACAAACATAAGAAGCTGTATATCAGTCTTAGGACAAAAAAGTGCAATGACTCTGATTGCTCCACTCAGTTGAACAAATGTGAATAGTAAAACATATATAGCCAAATTACACCCAAGCAACCTGGTTGCTGTTTTCTGCATTAACAAAATATGGCCTCAGCATGCAGCAAGACATGCCTGATCCTTGCTTTTTAGCCACAGAAACACAAATATTTTTTGTGATTTGGGCTGATTCAGTCCATGTGTTCAAAGGAAAAAGATAGGCTGTTGAATGGTTTCATACTCCATGGCTGAAGAGGCTTACCAAATACCTTTAGGAAACAGCACTTAGAGGGAAGAACGTGTCATACCAGCTCACTAGCAGAGTATTTCTAATACATATGTCTACATTTGTCTAATGTATATAAAGCCTGGAATGTAATATTTGATGTCCATAGATATCTTAGCAATTTGTATAGATCATAGATGTTGAGTCAGATAATAATGTAATTTATTTCTAAATCAGAGACGCTCGCCTACATGCCAGGTGCTAAGGATTCAAAGCTTCTGTGCTGATGACCAATGATCTTCTGGTTTTACCGCCACTGGGGATCACAGCACTCAGGAAAAGGATGCAGGCAAAGTCGTTAAAATGGAACAGCAATGTGCTAAAAGTTGCTCACAGCATCTCACATCATGAGGAGTTTCAGTGATATTAGTAATGTCTGTTCTTTCCATACCAAATCTGTTTCAGTGGATTGAGGATCTTTCAGTGTTGCTGCCCAATAGTTTTGTTTGAGTCTACATAGCTGATTTTGTAAACGCAGAAAATCTCTTAATTTGGGTAATTTTAAGAACTGCCTTCTGGGCTGATCCAAGATGTTCTCCTCGTCAGAGAAAACATTTAGCTTGTAATGCCCTCTAGAGGCAGAATTGCTATAGTAGTGTTGACTACAGATTTACACTATGCTTTTTTGGTCCAACTGTGATGCTGAGCTTTCAAGAAATGGCTTTTTTTTTTTTTTCCCTTTTTGGTTTTATTTTTTCTTTCTATTTTATTTTTAATAAGTCACATTTCATATTACTATAGTATCAGAGGTCTAGAACCATTATAGGCTCTACAACTGATTTAGATGGCTCATTGTGGACCTTGTACTCCAGCTGTTGTCTCCAGCTAAGATGTGACCATACTTAATACTGCAAAACAAAACGGTGATGCTGGTAAACAATAATGGAGTTTGACATGCCAATACTTAACATTGGATAAGACTCTGAAAGCATCAAAATTAAAAAGTATTTCTAACAGGTTACTGTTATTCCAAAGGATGTATTTGCAACATGCTTTTTTGTCAATCTGTGGTCATCTGTTTGATGAATTCAGATGTTCAGCATAGTTGAGTTTGTTAGAAAAATGAGGAGCTGGCTCCTTTGGGCTCCTATACTCAGAATAGCAAAGACTGAGAAGCAGAGGATGTATATAACCCCTTAATTTTAAAATCTGGATTACCCCATATTAAAACAGAAGCTCCAACCACAAAGGAGTCATATCCAAGTAATCAGAAACAGAATTTGAGAGAAACAGATTTTGAGCCTTGAAGCTTTTATTTGTCTTAGGTGCATTTGTGAAACATTATTTTTTGTGTGTGTGTATTTTCTTTCACAAGTTTCCAGAAGTTTCTGGTAGGCCTGGAAAGATGTCAGCAAAGAAGCTCAGACAATGCAAAGCAGGCTTGGCTTCCTGTTCTTCCATCTTTTAATAGTTCAGCTCATTAATGAGACAATCATCTGGCTGCTGGCACCATCAGATGCAGTCACTTGTCAGTACATTGAGTTCAGTTTATAGTACTCCGATTCATATTCATGATCAGAGGATGCAGTGGAGCAATTCATTAGTGCACTGCTGCATTAAGCAATCACTGCCAAAATGTGGCATATTGAGAGTTTGCGTTAAACTGCTTCCCTTGAAAACCTTTTGGTTAAGAAATACCATAGTGCAGAAATCTGTTGAGATAAATCACTCAGGCACTTCAAGAAAAACATTGAGACTCCACATATAAAATATTTAGTTTAAAAAAAAATCCATTCACTGGTGCTATTGTGTGTGTGACACTATTGCATCCTCAAATGCAAGTTTAGGCTATTAGAACAGCTAATAACATGCATAAACTAGGTTAGAATTATTCCAAACTGAACCCTCTTTCTTACTGTTTGTTACTTTGTGCTGTCTAATGAGAGTTAAGGTTGGTTTTGTTTCAATGAAGATACTCAGCAATGCCAAAACCCCAACCTTCTACATTCTGTATGTCTGCTCATGGTACAAATAACACATTTGCAGTTGCAGCCTATACAAGCTCAACTCACAGTAATTCTGGTTTTGAAAAGAGACAGAGTTTTTAAATTAGAAAGACATGTTTCTTCTTGAGTACTATTGTGAAAAGAAGGTGAGGCCAGGTTTAGTTACCTTCTCATCTTTACTCTTTAAGTTTGTAGCATGGTTTCAGTGACTCCTTGTCCACATGCTTCATTTGATTGCACCTTTTCATTTTCTACTGACAGCCATTCTTCCAGTTTATCATGTCTTCTTCAGATTTCTAAATGTCTGAGTGAGCAACTCAGTGGTAAGAGGTGTGAATAAGGAAAGAAAGACGAGAAAGGAAGAAAGAAAGAGCTGTAAATTTGTGTTCACTCATACATAAGCAAAATAGGTGGTAAACTTTCTTTCAATGTGGCCTTAACGTAACTCCTTTCCCTTGACTAGGATTGTTCTTGTTTCTTCTAACTGGTATTTAGACCAAAATCTGGGCCAGTGAATCACTGCTAAAAGCAGAAAATGCATAGTATGTAAAAATAGAAAACAGACAGCCCATACTTTATGTTTTTTGCAGCAATAATGATCTCATACATGTCCAGTACTTTTGAATAGGAATGCAGTCACCTGTGTTTCAGGCACTGACCAGACAGCCTCTGACACTGGTCTCTCATTACAGAGAATTCATTTCAGGAGACATTTACTGGCTTCATTTTTCCTATTTTCCAGAACACTGGGCCAGGTAGGTGAGATTCCTATGTACCTGCTAAGGAATCTTAACCTCTTGGTTTTATTTCTGTGCTTGCTCTTTATATTTTTCCTGCCACTTGTTCCATTTCCCCTACAACACAGGATACCCCTGGATTATACTAATAATGGCATAAAAAAACCTTGAAAGGAACTAGTTAAAAATCATCTGGGATTAAAAAGCTCAAATCTTTAAGAACTTTGTGTCTCTAAGACTTCTTTCCCTCTCAAGCTTCTGTATCTGCTCCACTGGAAAGGGTTGCCCTCTGCAGATGGTTTGCCATCAATCTTTTGCTCTAGACAGCAGGGCAAATGGAGTATGCTGAAGCAGGCAGTGTGGCTTTTAAACAATATCTAAACATTTCTTTGGAATAGAAAGGTCTTTCTAAATTCTTCACAGCCCCCTGGGCACATGTATGACAGTGCCATAAACAGAAACATTTTGGCCTGGCTGAACAGTTTATATCTTAATCTCAGTCAGAACATATAGATGTATTTAATGAAAACTGCATGTGCTACAATTTAGATTCCTAAATCCTCCTTAGTCTAGATGATTGCTTCAGCTATTCATGTTGCAAGGCTCTGTTTCTAAAGTCATTTACAATCAATAAAATCAGCTACAACTCCACTGAAGTACATAATTGTTCCAATATTAAACTAGATACAGAAGAGCACTATATTTTGTATATCTAAAAACCAGTCCAGCTCTCTGCCCATCACATTTTTGTGGGGATCTGTTGTGCTGATAAACACTGTTACGATATCACATGAAGGATCGAGTGCCCTATTTAGAACAGAGACCTTTCTGTGCTTCTACTGCTGCACAAATCTAAAGGAAAAAGATTAATTAAAAAGGGAAAAGACAGTTCAAGAAGTTTATTAACTGGAAGAATCATAGAAACAATCTTACCCACAAAATCTAGCCAGTGACATATATTTCAAATATCTGGAACATTTTATCCAGGCTTCAAACAGGAAAAAGAACTATTCTAGGCAAGGGAAGGAGTCCCTCCCTGCTTTGTGCAAGTCAGTAATGGTAATCACTCAACCCACAGCAAGGTGATTGAAGACACATCTCTGTGGTAAGGAGTGAAGTGGAAATTCACTGTTGCCCCTGCAAAGGCAGTTCTGAGTCAGGTTTTCACAGAGATGCTTGGTACAACAGCTCCTGCAACTTGTTAGTTTGTCACTTGTAGTCTAATGACAGTTGAAGAGGATGACCGTGACAGACAGCTGTGTCTGTAAGCATCAAGAGAGAGCTTATGTTTGACCTAGTTCTGGAAATGATTAACACATGATTTAGCTCTCATTCATTTCTATTCATGGTCATATATCTCACAGCTGTTGCTGAGCACGAAGAATCAGGAAGGGGTTTTGATGACTTTATACTTTACACATAGATAACCAAATGCTGAGATTGGACCATTTACAATTAAAAACAAATATGGTGCTTGTTAAAAAATAAGAATATTTGCTCTTGTTGCTCTGAAATATTTATTTCCATTTCACCACCAGCATATTCTAGTAATGTGAAAATAGTGGTGATGTATTTCATGACTTGTAAAGTATATCCATCTGCTTATTTAATTCTTCACAACTACTACGCATTGAGATGAAATCACTTCTGTTATAACAAGTGTAACAGACTTCAAGATGCTTGAAAGATTTCCAAGTGTAGGTGTCTTTTTTAGTATTATATGTTTACAGTGAAGACTGCAGGGTTCCTTCTCCAGTGTAATCACGGGTAAAAGGACAAGGTGCTTCTGCTGCATTGATATTTAACCCACTTACAACTCTTTCACGATAACAAAGAGAAAAATTATAGGTCTATGGCCAGCTGGGAACTTCACAGTGCTGCAACATTTCCACATGCATGCACTCAGGAATCCATAGCTTTGGGAGAGACAGCATCTGGATTTGCTGCTCAGGAGCATCCTGTTAGGTCACCTCATCTGGACTGGGAGAGGGTCTCCACTGGCTGGAAAGGTTTCTGGCAGGTTTACTCATACTCAAGGCAATGAGTCCCTTTATGCAAACATAGCCCTTCCATAGGAAGTTTTAAGAAGCTATGAATGAGGACAGGCACCTGTGAGGGTTTGTACACTACCAGTTTATTGGAGTTTACAAAGTATTACAATGTTTGTAAATCTCTCCCACAATATTATCTTCTGGATCCCCAGCTGCGAAGTGTGTAAAACTTGGCGCTTTCAGGTATCTCTGTTGCTGTCTCCTATCATTTTCTTCCTCTTGTCTGGCTCTTCTTCAACAATGTTTGTTCCAAACATAGGGCATGCTCACCTCTCACTGGTCTTTGCTTCCACTCTTCACACATCTGATATAGACAAACTCGTAAAGGTGATCCTATGCAGAAGACTTGAAAAGGCATTCTACCTGAAGGCATTCAAGCTAGGAAAATGTGTTCCATAGCTTTTTTTCAGGAGCAGATAAAGCACTGCCAAAAAAGGAAGGGTAGTTTATCCAAAGCTGGTTGTCTTAACATGGGTAAAAGAATTGTTCTGACAATTTTAGAAATTAAGAAAAGTGAAACTTGTGTTTCAGTCTTGTAGATGTTTACTGCTGTAATAGTGTTATTCACATATTTTTCCCAAAGTCCAGCAGCTTGCCAGAATTAATAATTTCTATTTTTTTTAATGATGTTTCATGTCCATTTTGGACAAAAATAACATCTGTGGAAATGATTATTGAGATTTCTTCTTTCTGAGGAATCTCAGATTCTATTACAAATATGAAAAGCTCATATAAACAGCTGAAATTTGAAAGACTCAGATTTTATCCTCATTAAGTATACATAAATATAGACTCATCTTTAGAGATGGGAGATGATTCACCTTGAGCAAGTCACTACTAACCACCTGCTGAGCTTGAAAACTAGTAGCTTGCCCCAGTTTTTACACTGATAAAAGGAATCTGGCCATGCTGTTTTCTCAATATATGTTGATGAACTGACTCTTCACAGCAAGAACAAATGCAACTGATACATCTGTTACTCAGATTGTCACACAGAGTTAGCAAATCTATTAAAACATTAAGTATTTTATTACTATCGAAAAGTTAGAAGCAAGGACCAGGGGTCTTGGCACTTTCTATGCAGAACTTGTAAGTGAATAATCTTAGAAACAACTGAGTCACCTTCTCTAACAAAAGAAAGAAATTAAAGAGGTCAAAAGGATGTTAAAAGAACTCAAAGTTTTATAAACAGTAAAATTTGCTTTACAAGACAGGTTTAAAATTCACATAGATGCTCTCCTGGTCATGTCCGACAGGTTCCTGAGTAGACAATGACAGTGCTTTTAAAGTATTTGTCCTAATCCAAACCTGAACATGCCTGGGGATTAAAAGCACTTACAAGTAACTAAAAAACAGCATGCAAATGCATAGTTTGAAACACACTGACAGAATAGGACTGTGGGGATCCTTCACTACTGAGTTTCTTCATCTCTCTTCAGTTCTTCTCAACTTCTGTACATGCAATTTTGTACTCTAAAATATAGATGGAAGTCTATATGGACTATATGGAGCCCCATATTTCAATAAGCATTAGAAATTTATCTGCCAGATAGCAGATGCAGCCTTGCACAATAGGCAGTGCAGTGGTTTAATTCAGCAAGAAACTTGATGCAGGTGTGTTTCTCTCTTTGGGATTGAGACTGTGAAGCTGAAGGGGGAAATAAATTGCCAGTTGAGGAGAGGAGTATGTCAGAAGAAGGATGGGGATTAACCCTGCTCAGGGTTTCATCTGTGGGCTTGACTTTGGCTGCCTTGGTTTACTGGGCTATTCAGAAGCTGTTTGCTACCACTTTCTTTGAGGTGCTCCTGGAACTTCAGAGGTAGGAGGTATATGTTTTATGGCTCTCACTCACAAAGGCTTTGATGGGTTGCTGGAAGTGTTTATAAAGTTGGATGTTTTTATGCTTTCTTTTTTATTTTTGACAGAAATTACTTTAGAAAATACACAAAAATGATGTTATAGAAAGTCAAAAGTTATTTCTGTTTTCAACTGGAATTGGAAGCTGAAAATTATCTATTAATCCTAGTGATGCCCCTTCTGATAATAAAGCTTGTGTGTGTTTGTTACTTAGTGATGGTTTTTCTAAGACAGGCACAATCTGTACTTTATTGTATCAAAGGAAATGATCATGTTGTTTTTTTCCAAAACAGAAAATGGCACTATTTGTGCCCAAATAATCCAAATGTTCAGAGACCTGAAGTGGAACTGACCAAGAAAGAGCAAAGTGTGGAGCAGGGAGTTTTTGTTTGCATCTCAATCTGTTCCATCAAAACTGATAGCAGGAAGCCTCAAGAAAAGAGCTAATCTTCCCTTGGTCACAGTTTATATCTTTTCTCAAAAAAAAAAGAACAAGCGGGAAAAGTAGTGACGCATGTCTGATATTGATGGAAAGCAAGTATGTACCTCATCCATTGAGAACATTGATCAAGGCCGCTTTGCTCTTTTTTTAATGATGGCTCCATAAATCTGCCAGTATCAATGAAAGTCACTGTTATCTGCTCGAGGTTCTAAATGGCTACAGTAAAGAAGCTAAGTCGTAGCTAATGGCTCTTTGCATCCAGGAGACAAATTGTCATGCTTATCTCTTTTGAAACTTTCCTGATGCTTTTTGTTTGTTTGTTTTTAAATGCATGAAGAAAACCAGGACACATTAAAAAGAAGGAAAAAATCCACATACCCATGGTAATGTTTAATGAAGCAGTTTTAATGTGCAACAAAGCTTTGAACATCTTTAGTTTTGTAGATTTCAGTCAAGGAAGATGAGAACCCAATAGGATGTGGCACTTCTGGGCATGCGGTCTATTGACTATGGCAAACTAATCTGAATAAAAAAGGTCTGGAAAAGTGATATTCCTGTTAAACATCAATGTACAGTTTGCAGTTCAAGGTCAAATCAGAAGTAGGATTTAAATTCAATAGCAATAAAACCTTACAAATTGTTCTGATCAAAATGCTATGGAAAATGTTCTGTTCACCCTGAATTTTATCCAGTGATGGACATAAATCTAAACTGAGAAAAAATTTTATATGGGCAGTAATTCATGGGATCTTTTTAATGTCACGCAAACCAGAACAGAAAGATGGGAATTAGCCTAAAATGATTAAACAAGCATCTGTTGCCTGCTAAGTGATTGGGTGTGACTGCTCCATAGCTGCTTAATGCCTCCTTTAAGGGATAGAATCATAGATTAGTTAGGGTTGGAAAGTTCCAACTCCCCTGCATGGGCTGGGACACCTCACACTAAACCATATCACCCAAGGCTCCGTCCAACCCGGCCTTGAACGCTGCCAGGGATGGAGCATTCACAACTTCCCTGGGCAACCCATTCCAGTGCCTCACCACCCTAACAGGAAAGGACTTCCTCCTTATATCCAATCTAAACTTCCTCTGTTTAAGTTTTAACCCGTTACCCCTTGTCCTGTCACTACAGTCCCTAATGAAGAGTCCCTCCCCAGCATCCCTATAGGCCCCCTTCAGGTACTGGAAGGCTGCTATGAGGTCTCCACGCAGCCTTCTCTTCTCCAGGCTGAACAGCCCCAACTTTCTCAGCCTGTCTTCATACGGGAGGTGCTCCAGTCCCCTGATCATCCTCATGTCCCTCCTCTGGACTTGTTAAAGGATGAGCCTCTCCCTGGGAAAACCACCTGCTTGATCATGTTGTCTCCCCTGCCAGGTAAGTGTCACAGGGTCTTCGACCGCAGTGTTGCTCCGAATGCAGAGTAAGAGAAGATGACTGGGAAACCTAGTCCTCTGGATTTATGGTCATCTTAAAAAGTCACCTTGCGTGTGTGTGTGTGTGTATCTCTATCTATATATCTATATATCTATATGTCTATATATAAAAAAATAAAACTGCAGCTGGGGAAGCAACACAACTGCCAAAATCCCCATTTGCAAAACACACTGTACTCTGTTTAGCAAACCAAGGCCTTTGATTTGCTCGTTTAGTAAAGTCAGGGAGGTGTCAGACGCCATATGTGGGGTGCTAAGGGGATATCAATGAATGAATGAATAAGCAGACCAAGCTCCTCATCCTAGCCCACAAACTGCACCTAAGTATGTGGGCTTGGTCTGCACTGCCGTGCTGTCTGCCAGCAGCACAGTTCCATAGCTTCCACTATTATGCCTTTGTGGGGATTCCTCAGCCAGGGGAGGCTGAGGAATCATTCTTGGGACACCCAGTGTAAAACAGGGGTTACCTTTTCCATATTTTATGCTAAATACGTTCAGGATTGAGGTGTATCCTCAGTGGAAGACCTCACCTCGCACAATGGGAAGCAATAAACCTTTGTCCGAAGATGTGTTGAGAACAGTTTGAAAAGGAAATTTGCTTAGTTTTTGCATCAAGAATATCCAAAGAGTTTCTCTAGACAGATCTGACTCTATTTCAGTCATGTTGGCAATGAAATCCCTCCTTAGCCTTGCCCCAACCTACATTCCTGTGTAATATGTGTATGAATCTCAGAAACAGATGGAGAATGCTTTTACCCAGAATCTAATCCTAGTGAGGCAGAGAGGCCAGATGGTCTCACTTTCCAAAGGAAAACTTTCAGAGAGTCTTTAAACTAAGCAAAGATTTTATTAACATTGATGGCTGGATATGGTGTAATACACAGAGAAGATTAATTGGAAACCCTAATTAAATGTAACAGTGTAAAAAATCAGAGCACTGTTTGGCATCAAACAGCTTTTTAAGGTTCTTGCTGAAACCTGGAGTCTTCAGCATGGCTGAGCTGCAAAGCAAACAACAGGAAAGCAGAAACAATTGGGATTTACTAAAAGGTGCCAAACCCAATTCTACATGCAATCATTTTGTGTATTTTTTTCTTACAGAATCACAGAAAAGAGGGCCGAAAGGAACCTTTAGAGGTCGTCTAGTTCATCCCCCTACCCCAAGGCAAGATCAACTCTACCTAAATCATTCCTGACAGATGTTTGTCTAACCTGTGCTTATAAAGCTCCAATCATAGTGATTCCAAAACATCCCTAGGCAATCTATTCCTGTGTTTAACTATCCTTGTTGTTTGAAAGTTTTTTCCTGATGTTTAACTCTGAATCACCGTTGCTCCAGTTTAAACTTGCTATTTTGTGTTCTGTTGAACAAGGGCATGGAGAAAAGTTTGGGTTTTTTTTTTGCCAGGTGCTTTTAACAAATGGGAAGATCAGTCCTGTTTCCTTGCTAATAATGTCTTAGACCAAGCAATCTCACTTCTTTTGTTTTCTTCCCATTTAGACTTATGATCACTTGGTTTCCTTTCTTAGGGCTACATCTCTCTCAAGGGTGGCATCAGCAACTGACCATTGCAGCTGCACTCTTAGTTGTGCCCAGCTGAACAAGAGGACTGTGTTATGGACAACATTCCTGTTATGTGTCCTGCTAGGAGCTGTCCTTCTTTTCTAAGTTTTGACTTTGCTTTATGCTAAATTCATGTTCCTTTCTTACAGAACTCTCACCTAACCACACGTTTTCAGCTGAATTTTTATTAGAAGTTGACTGAATATATCAAAGAAGGGATTTGTTTGCTGTTTTTCACTGCAGACAGTTGCAGAAAATGAGTACTTGTTTACATGAAGACATTATCATGTTCCCCAAGCAAATAAGGTGAAAGAGTCAGTTTTCTTCAGCCTGTTAAGGGAACGTACACCTGGAAGTAATGTTTTAATTCTCAGACATATGGAGTGGGGAGCTTCAGGATACAAGTGTCACACATCGCTTCTCCCTTTAAATTCTGCGCTTGTGTCTCTGGCTCACAGCAAGAATTCTTGTTGATCACGGACAGTAACCAAGAAAATGTTGCCATGTTTTCACAAAACCCTGACCTCTGGGCTGTTGCTCAGCTGATTACTTGGCAATGCAACCCCACAAGGTTGTACCATTTTACTAAAACCAGTCTGGACTTTCCAAAGGTGGACAGCATACTTAGGTAAAGCAACTGCATCTGGCCAATGGCACAGAGAATGACAACCAGAAGCCTCCTCCTGATCCTGCCTCTTGAAGTGTGCTCCTTCTCCAGCTCCCACAGAGAATGCTGCATTAAGGTATAGTAGACAAGCACAGAAAGAGGCATCTGGACCCCGACTGCTCTGAAGTTTTGTTGGGACAAACACATGCTTACAGTGCACAGAGAAGGGAGCAGATGTGCAGATTCAAGGGATTTTATCACCCCAAATGCTACAGTCACAGCTAAAGAAGTAAAAATAGATGTGGTTGTGGGAGCAGCAATGATGGCAAGGACTAATGCTGAGAGGGAGGAGAGGACAACTTATCACAGGAGCAGGGCATTAATTACAGACTGCCCTGAATAGTGACAGCACCCACACTGCCTCTCATAACAAGTTTCCTCTTTTGTAGTTTACCAGCATCAGTTGCATACCACTCATTCCCAGCACATACGGCTACCTCGCAAGAGTCAGACAAATCAAGATCCTTGACTCAATCCTTGCAAGAGTCAAACAAATAAATTCATTTTTATTAGTAGCTTCTGCTTAACTAAGGGATGTATCATGTTCATCAATCAGCTTCTGTGCATGTGGATTGGTCTCAGCCACTCCGCTGGTTCAAACTCCGAGCAGTTACAGTTCTTGTGCTGTAGACAAGAGGCTGGTTAGCTTGAGTCTGGGTAGCTTGGGACAGAACTGTGTCCCTGATCATTAAAGAGAAGTTTTGTACTACAGATATGGCAGTGGTAGATCTAGAATGACTCTGCTGTCGTGCACTGAAAGATTGATGCAAAAACCTAATGTGAAGAAAAAGCTTAGTGCTAAGATGGTGGAAAGCATAGTTGCAGATTAAAAGCTTTCAGTTTATGCCTATAAACCTCTTTTAGCTTCCTGGTTTTTAAAGAAACCAGTTAAATTTTCTTCTGGAGTCACTACTGTTTTGCACTGGTGTGTTTCAACCCTGTGGAAGAAATGCCTACAAAGGCACAAATCTGACACATCAAGAGTACAGTGGCAAACAAAGGTGGTATGGACAGAGTATAACTTTGATCCCTGGAATGAACACGTGGATCTATACAGGAGTATACCCGTCTGAAAGTGCTGGATCCAGCTAGCCTGGGGTTGGCTTGGGATCACTTCATGGTGCCACACAGTGAAATGTGTATATAATTACAGATGATCACATTGCCTTTTCTTACAGTTATTTATCAAAAGGGGACATCTGTTATCACCAGTCCAAAATCTATTATTTCATTTATCTCCATTGAGGTTTTGGGAGTCATCCTCTGTTTGGCTACTCTAACTCTTAAGTATTTAAAGAATTGCAATAGTTTGTGCATTCTTCAGGCCATTTCGTTTCGATCCACCTGGGGTATCTCTTTGGTCAAACTTTAAACAATGAAAATATTAAATATTCTTCATCCTAGAACTTGGATCTACTCCTTGCTGCATATACAAATCTTTTGCAATCAACAATTAGGCAGTATTAACAAATAACAAGATGTTAGGAATCCTTTCCTAAGTTTCACCATCACTAAAAAACTGCCTTTAAATGTGTACTTTGTTCTCCTGTTTTTCTTCATGTTAATGCTCTTGTCTTAACGTGTACAGATTTTGTTATTTAAAATGTAATCAAGAAATGGTCACTATTCACTTTTTATCGTTAACATTCTAATTTGTGGAAGGAACGATACAGGATCTATAGTCTCAGATGAAAAAAAATAGATTATATATGTTATTTTTTTAATCAATAGGCTCTTCCTAGCAACAGAAAGCACTGTAGGAATTACTGATGGTGCAGAACATTATCAGGTGCACACAGCATGATGCCTGCACTGTTTCCACAATGTAATTTTTAAAGGAACTCCAGTAAACTAAACCCTTCTGATGCACCACTAGATAAAAATATGGAACAAATGCAATGATCTAGGAGAAATGTTGCCTCTAGCACAAATGACTGGATCGCATTAATATCCATGCAGTTATCTGCAGACCACAAAAAAAGCGTCTCAATGTATTAGCTAGCGCAGATACCTCTATGCGGTAATGCATTTAGGTTGTATAGATATACACAAAGTATTTTCTGTTTAAATTAACCTGTGTTTGGTTCTTAAGGTTACGTTTGTCTTTCTTGTGTGCTCATATCTAATCTGAGGGTGAGCCTTATTTTCAGCATCTGTTTTAGTAGCAGATTTGTGGTGATCCTCAGTAGAAAAAGTTTCTGCTTTGAATATTTTCACTGTTACACCATGCTTGTAGACCAGATAGTAGCAAACTCCCAGTGCAAGTTAACCTTTTTTCAGTGCTGGGAGAAGGCTGGCTAACATCTTAAGTGAGTAGATAAGCCCAAGACAGTCAAACTTACAGGATAGACATGTACCATGTATGTGTCAGAGACATTTGTGTGATAAATTACACAGACTATGTGGTAAAACGCAGTTTGTGCTTTTGACTGCCTCATCTACCCTCTGCTTACAAATTCATCTCAACTGGAGCCGCTTCTAGTGCTTAGAAGGATCTGATCAACATCAAATAGCTCCCTTAAAAAAAAAACAAACCAAAACCAGCCTGCTACTATACATAAAGCAGGTTTTTCTAACCATATAATGTTGCTGGATAGATAGCAACCTTCAGCTAACCCATTTCGTGTGATTTTAAAGGGCCATAAATGGCAAAAAAACAGTGGAGCGAGATATGGAAAGGCCTTACCACAGCTCTTAACAGAGATCTTGCTGGCCCTGAAAATGATCTGTATGGTGGAACTGAGAGGTGAGGTCAGGCTCCCAGCACAGCCCAAGAGTAGTACCTAGATTAGCTGGATCCTCTTTCTGGGAAGGAAAGAAGAATAATGGGCTTTCTAACACTAAAAGTAATTCCTGTGGCTGATAATTAGAATTGTATTTAAACACTCATTCTTGCATGGTTGATTTCCCTTGAAGAAAGCAAAGCAGTGTCCTCATCTTCACTGAACATGGTATTTGCACCTCAGAATTGCACAGCTTTGGAGCCCAGACTTAATTATAACCAGGTTAGGATCAGGCACTAGATCAGGGTTATAAATCTGAGTGCTAACCTTCTGGAGAGCAGAGAGTCTCAGCTTTCCAACAGAAACAGGGGTTTGTGTCTATATTTGGAAGGTCCTGAGAGAACAAACTTTAGCATCAGCATAAATGAAGTACAGAGAAGGTAATTCAGGTATGGTTAGACTCTTTTTCTGTTTGTGCCTTGGTTCACAACTGGAGATCCTGAGCATGCAGTGGTAGTGAGGCTGCCACTCACAACAGCACCAGAAGTGAAAGAAGCTTTGGGTCAGGCCCTGAATTGCTATAGCTGGTGGCTGGTCTTTAGGGAGGAACTTCACCTGAGCTTCAGCTCAGGGTCTCTCCTGCTTCCTTCCCTCTGCTCACTACTTAATTTCATCAAGTTCAGCAGTGCTGACAAACTGGCTTCAGAGCTCACCCTGACACCAAGGACATGTCTAGATGTACTGTAGCTACTCCAAAAATGTGCATATCCATAGGACAAAAGGTGAACATAGGCCAGTGTCTAACAGGAAGGGGAACTGTCTTTTCTGAAATATGCCTATACCAGCAGCACGTTGCCCTTTGGACCGCAGAGGTCTGCTCATAGAGGAAGCTGCTGTATAAAGCACATGGGGACTTTACGTGGACGGAGAGAGACTCTAAGGATTAGACCATAACTGTTCAACTGAAGTGAGGTTGTCTGGCGTACTAACCCTGTTTGTCTGGCAAGACCTAGGGAAATACTACAAATTAGACAAGTAATCAATAGCATTTCCAGGAGGACAACATAGAAGAGAAACATCAAACTCATTTAATTGGTTTGCTGGAAAGTTTCCCTCTGTTTCAACTTACAAAAATGCTTGTTATAGTTTTGTAAAAGATATTCTTAATTTGATTGAGACTGTTTTTTTTCTGAAAAGATAAAGCATCATTATTAGATTTTCATGCAAACTAACAGGGAATAACTTATTATGAAAGAATTATTATATTTACAGAGTCAATACTTGGAAGGTTAATAGCACTTCATTGGAATAAACTTTGGAAAGTCTGAAGACACGTAGTAAAAGAATGACTACACAACAAATACAGGAGGATGAGCTAATGGTTTGCAATGAACTGTAGAGTGGATGAACCAGAAGGAATGAAAAATTAGAGAAAGGTACAGGAAAGTGCAGCAGGAGCTAATGGAATGAAAATAAATATAAAATTTAGGCTGAGCACATCAGGAAAAAAGTTCTTCTTGGAAAAAACTATTAGATGGCCAAACGGCCTCCCAAAAGATAGGCTGGAATTGCTGAATTTCTCTAAAATTGTTAAAGTGAATCTACATACAGTAGAATAGACCATAGCAGAAGATTGGTGTCAGAATTTGTGACAAGGGAAAGGTCTCAACCTACAGTCACCTGGTTTCATCTCTTCACTTCAGTGTCCCGAGACTACAGTGGAAGCTGTATGACCATGCGCCAGTATGGAGTGTCCCAGAATCTGCTTCCATGCACAGACTTGAGGATCCAACTATTTTCAGTACCTATGGGTATGATTTTAACATGCTTTATTGGCTAATCTGAAAAGCTCTTGAGTAGATTGTCCAATTCTTTCCCGACTGTCCAGTTCTTTCCCAGTTTTATTGCTCAAAAACAATGTAGCTGGACAGTAGTGATCCTGCTTGGGGAATTCAGGTTTTATGTGGCTAGTTTGATTTCTCCTTCTACTGTGAAGGTAGAAAGATGCGAGTTTGATCTGATATGTTAGAATGCTTATGGGCATCTGGTGACTGGCCATTTTCATATCTGCCAACAGGATTTTGATACTTCTTAATTATTGAATCTCTAATACCACTACTGGTTTGGTGTTGGGGTATTTAACCATCTAATGTAGTGATGGAATCAGTCTGGAGGTGACTGTAGTTAATTCTTTATTCTAGCTCCTAATGTTCCCTGTTGCAGTCTGTGAACAGTTGTAGAGTTTATTTGTCATCAAAGTATTGGAGAATTATTGTACATATTTTTCTTATTGAAAAAAGAATCAAGATGCAATATATCAGTCAAGCAACTTAACTTATAGAAAGAAAACTAGTAATTATCATAAAAAGATTTTATTTCATAAACACATTTATGGCAAAATCACCCTTATTTTCAGATAGTAATACTTGATCTAATATTGACCATGTTGTTATTAGACTGGAACTAATAGTACCTCAACAGTTTTAGGGAGTTGTCTAACTGGTGATGTGAATTCTGTTGTAGTTTGAAAATAGAAACACCCTCAACATGTTTGCACCTAAATATTGTTATCATTTACATTTTTATTCAGGAAGAATCTTTTCATAGAGACTGGTGATTATCCTTCAACTTAAAAATTATTATCCTTTACCTTTATGGAACCTAACGTACATCAGAAATGAACCTGACACCACTCTGCTCTTGAATGATCTTACTCAATTATTTTAAGAATGAAGTCTACCACTAGAAAAATTATAAATGATGAAATTCTCCCCCTGCCAGGTTTACTTTGATTCTGTGCAAATTTACCCGAATGAAAAGATTACATCTTTCAAGTAATCGTGGGGGGAAAAAAAGAGTACATTGGGGTTTTTTAAATTAAAATATTTCTTTTGATGAAGGGATTAGTCTAAGTTTGCACACTCAGTGTAATTAGTGCATATGGTCCAGCTGTGAAGAAATAGCTGAGGACTTCTAACTTATTATTAATTAGGTTCATTAAAATGCAAGTAAGAGAACGATGCCTAGATAAACAATACCTTATGTCATAAAGTCATTACTTGACAAGAGCTAGTCTTGCTAACAGAAGTCATTACTGATATTTTATAGGAGCTTTTTTTTTTTACCTAGACTCCATGGGTGCCAGTTAGCTACTTTTGACTGACATCAAGGACAGACATGCAAAGCTGTAAGGAGCCAGCCGTACAGCGCAGCAATTCTTTTCACATCACTTCAAAATATGTCTGGCTGAGGTCAAAGGTTGACAACCAAATGACAGGCCTTCTTCAATTGCTGTGGTGTCACAGCAGGAGTGTGTCAGGGAAATTTTCCTGGGCCCCTCTGCGAATTTTTACATGTTCACATTTCTTTCCTTGTCTTGTACATGGGACAGGATTGGCAGATTTGTGATTAACAACTCAGAAGGAGAAGTGTAGATGCCATACCAGGTTGAGAGCTCGTGGTAGCTGCAGCTAACAATCAAAAGGTTCTCCTTCTACATTAGCATGATACAAGAGACTAGCATTTTATTCATGTTCATTTGTGTTTAGAAAAGGGATGGGAGATTATCAAGAATGTTAGCTGTGTACATTGGTAGGACTCGCTGCATTTCTCACCATCAGCACATCAGCATATCTCCCAGCAATGTTAGTGCAATAAAAATTGTCCTCTAGGCAAAGAAGAAATAAAGATCTTGTTATTAAATACCAATAAACCAGGCAGCAAACTGCTTTCAGATTTTTATACGTGTTTCCCTTTCTTTGAAGTCCATGCCTTCTCACTTGCAAGTAACTCTACTGATATAGCCTCTAAATGCTTCAAAAGCTGCTATTGACAGGTGCTGAAATGAGGGTCTACCTCTAACACAGGGTCAATTGATAAGTTCCTGACCTAGACTTTTGACTGACATGAAGAGCTGTCAAGCAAGGTGCATCATTATAAGTGGTGAGTAAGCACTGAGGAGGTCTGAGTCAATGCTATGTTTGGTAAAATAACTTGTGATAGAAAGAAGAGGTGAGAACCAGCTTGCTAGAGAGGAAGAGTGAAAGGAATGTAATATTACTTGGATTTGGACAATTAAAGATTGCTATAATAAAGACTTCCCTTGTCTGTTTACCACCCTCTTGAATGATAGAATTGTAGAATAGTTAGGGTTGGAAAGGACCTTAAGATTGACCGGTTCCACCCCCTGCCATGGATCATTCTATCTGGTGAAAAAATCAGAAAAAGATAACTTCAGTGTGTCTGAGAACCTGTAGATGCCAAAGTACTTCTTATCTTGCTGCATCTCAGAGAACCTGCGCACTCTGTACCATCCTTGCTCCCCGTACTCATCAAGCTTAAAATTTGCCAAAAAATAGGTAAGTTTGGGCCCTTGGAACCTTTTCAATACATCTTTAACCATGTATTACACCTCTTAGTTATCAAGCATGTCCGTGGCTGGGTGTAGAAAAAGGTATTTCACTGCTGGAAATGATATATGATATGGAACTGTAGGCAAGTACAGAAATAACTGGGACATAGGTAGATCTACATCTCCAGATATATATCTGCTATCTAACATTACAATCCCAAGACTTTTCAGCTTCTAAGAGATGTGTCCTACAAGTGGGCAGTCAGCATTCACATGTGGATCTACTTCTCTTTGTTGCTGTAAGAAAAGATACCCATGTCCTGCTTTAGCAGATACAGGAATACACACGAGGAAAAGTCTTAATCTGACCCACTGTATTTGTGTGTCTTCTTTCCACTCTAGCTTTAATACATACCCCCATTGTCTGCAGGGTACAAATAAGATATTAAGTATGTCAAAACAATTAGAACGTTGTCTAATGCACCCAGTAGACCACATGTAGAATACTCCATCTTGTCTTGAGGGCCCTCAGCACAAGACCCCATAACCTGTGAACCAATGTCTTGGATGGAAAGCCTGGACTCTTGCTATGTGTAAGAAACAAAAGACCAAAAACTGGGGGGAAACACTTGGTCTTACCACATAGGCAAGAGAAAATGGAGGCTCACAGGCTGCTATTGTGTTCATCACCAACCACCTGGCCTGGAGGTGTAATGAGTGGCTAACTCTGCTCTGGCAGCTGGGACTTTGCTCCTTATACCAACATACACAGACACATGTTCATATGTACATAGCCTGCTTGCTGCAGCAGAGCAAATAATTTCCATTGAAAAAGTAGGTAATTGGAATTGTCTGTAACCTGCCATGTTCCTGAAAATATTAATTGCTGAAACCAGTCCCTCTGAGATTAGTTCTTGCTGCACAGCTAAACCTTTCTATTCATAAAGAGTTAAATGTGAGCATCTAATAGTAAACTCTGAGTGCATTAATTAGTTTTCATGTCTGTTATAAAGTCCAGTTGTGAGTGCTATTTTTTATAGACAAAAAATCTGCTTTCTGAGAATATTTCACAATATTCACTCAAAATAAGTCGCTTTCATATATAAATTCATAAACTTATTTAAGCAAATATGCACACAAATCAAGTTAAATATATTTTTAAATGCCTTTTTTTTCTAAGTATTTTAAATCTTCATTTAAGTGCAGTGTTTTTCTACTGCACTTGTAATTCTTCTACATGTATCTTCAAGCTGTTCAAATACTCTATCACTGGAGAATGATTAAGAAACTGCTGTGAAAAGCCAATTTCCTTGCAAACTTTATAAATACTTGTAGATTATAATATATTCAAAATATATAAATCACATATGTGCAAAGAATAACAATAAAACCCAAAGAACCAGTGATCATCTACAGAGCAACAAGAGCTCGGAAGGCTTGAATCTCAGCTTGTTATTCAGCTGTGCTAACAGTGCTTTTGGAGCTACTTCAGCAAATGTCTTCCTCTCTACTTTAGGTGACTGGAAATATGAAGTGGAGATGGGCACTGCAGTACAACAGCTGTGGTGACTCCCGACCAAGTAAAGTCCGGAGTAATTTAAAAAGGGAAGTGTAAAATACGTGATGGGAGGTTAGAGCAGCCTTGTCAGAAACTGCCATAACACAGATTACAGTAATGCCCAGCCGCACTTCTGAGCTAGCTGCTGACATCTGGGTAAGGCTGGCAAGAAGCTAAACCACACTTGTATTTTATCCCTGTGTTCTCACTGATGCAGAGTGGTCCTATCTGTCACACGAATGGGGGCAAATGCGTGGGCTGGGGAGGAGGTATGCTGTGTGTCAGGTTCCTTCCTGGGTCGCGGGGCTCTTGCAGCAGGCAGGAGATGCCTTGCCCTCCATTTCAATGCTGTGAGCATCCTCCGTGACCTTCCCTCTCCCTTCCCGGTGCACGCTGACACATCCAGCCGAAATCTGCGTCTCGCATCACCTCAGGATGCTCCTGGCTAATTTCATTATTTTGGAGAGAAAATGCAAATGAAGGCAGACAGCTGGTGCTTTCCTCATGGCGAGGAGTGATGGAGGGGCCCAAGGCCTACCTCATCAGAGGCGCTTGTACCCGTCTGCTCAGACAGGCCCTGGCGGGAGGAAAGCGGGGAGGCTGTGGGAGCAGCGGGAACAGATGGCAGGGAAGGTGGGAAGATGGAGAAGCAAGAGGGGCCGGAGTCATTCGGAGGAAGAGGCAGTGTCAGTTACCTGTGGGCTGATGCAGCTTTACAGGACAGTTCTGCATCTCTCAGCCTCCCCTGCTTCGCAGGGGTTTTTAATTTGCTGGGGATGTGAAAGCCGGTCGCTGGTTAGGTATTGCACAGCATCCTTAAATTCAGGGTGCTTTAGAGTCTGTTCAAACTGCTTTAAACCTGCAAGGACCACAGTTTGCTGTTAATGCTGGCTGATTGGCTGCCAACTGCTCCTAAAAACAGCATAATTCCAACTCCAGTAGGTTTGGAGATTGTTTTTTAAATTCCCTTTCAAGAATAAAGACGTAAAAAAAAAATCCCCCTTAATACACAAGAGAGGGACAGATTTTAAATCAATTTCTCCAATTATTCAGAGAAGAAGGAAGGGAAAGCAAAATCATGCCTGTAAAAGATCTGTCAAAGCGTGGTCTGAGAAAGCACCTTTACAAAAGGTCTCCAAGAGTAATGCCACTGAGCACAAACCACCCAGTGTTTCAGACCAGCCTGTGAGAATGCATCTAATGGAAATGTTTTCTGACATCTAAAAAGGTAACTAGACCAGGGGCAGCTTAGTTGGTGGTGGTTGTTCTAGTTGTTATCATCATCATTATTATTTTTGTTATTATTATTGAAGTGGTTTATGGAGAAGTCTGAAATCTCCTTTCATTTGACATACCTGCAGGCAAATAGCAAACACAGAACTGTTTAATACATTAATTGGAGAGGTAGGTGCTTTCAAGGGAGCAGATCTCTCTGTCTCCTCCCCCAGGTGGTATAAGTAGGTCTTTTTAACAAAAACTGTAAAAGAAAAGGATTTGAAGATGTTAAGGTGAATCACTGTTTTCAAGCATTAAGCAGGAGCCTAGAAAAGGCAACAAAACTATTATCTTGCATGTATACAGCCCTGCCCTCTGAAACATTTAGTAATTTAGCATGGTTTCACATCTGTTAAAAGCAAAAAAAAGAAACCCTCTATACTTATGACAGTTCTCTTAAATCCCTGTTTAATAATTGTTCAGATCTGGCTAGAAATTGTAAGAATATATTTATTATAAAAGGGACTCTCTGATCTGTGAGTAAGCAGAAGATGAGTATTATCACTGAAATAGATTCATAGACTAGAGGAGATGACTGATGCTCTGCTAACAGACCTAATAGTAGCTGTCTGGCAACACAACTAATAACAGAGGATTCAAGAGACTTGTTTCCCTGTACTTTTTAGGTACAGATCTGAATTTAAACTGTTATGGTAAATCTTGTGGTCATCTGTTAAGAAACGTGCAGGCAAATCCAAGTTATAGGTACAGGGTGCAAAAAGCTGTGAGGGGTGTTGCTGGGGGAATCTCCCACTTCTTCCCTCACTCTTCCTCACCCCTCACTAACATCCATACAAAGCCACCTTTCCATTCACCTAATTTGTATTACTTGTCCATCTCTCCTGTATGAGGAGACGGACAATATTGTGGGCTACGTGCCTCCTCTGCTCCTCCACATTTCTTCTATGTCTTTTCACACAAGATTATCCAGTAGCTTCCCACCCTTCCTTCCTTTTGCTTGCCAGCACTGACAGGCACAATGGCTCCCCTTTGGGATGCTGCCTGAACTGTTTTTTCCCTCAGACGCTGTGTGATCCATGTATGAGGAAGGCTTCTCCCATTCCTCTCCAAACTTTCCATTGTGTCTTTATTTTCAAACAAGGCTGCAGTTACAAAAGTCTGTCCCATATTGTCCAAAAAGAAATCTTGGACTCTGTGATTTCCCTTCACAAGTGCTTAATGATAAATTAAATTTACTATGAAGAAAAAAAACACAAACTTTGTTGCATCTTCTGACACATGACTTCCTATCCAGACTTCCTTGCTTCCTCCCACTTGCTGTTATCTGTTGTTCCAGTGCATATCTTGGGCATTATCTTCAACACAGCCTAGTCAGAAGCCTGTGTCTAAGCCTTGGAGATATTTATTGTGTAACATCTCCATGTTATAGATTTTCATATAAATCTATATAAAGATAACTCTTGGATGGTATGTGCTCAGTTCACATCCTGATTATTGCAACATCATTTTCTCTGTTGCATTCGATTCATCACTTATGCTCACTTCCAGAATCTCTCTGGAAATTATCCATCATCTCCTGATAAGTAGAAAGCCGATTCCCACATCTGATCGGTTGGGACTGCTATCTTTTATTACACACTTATATTTCACTGTCTCTATACTTCTCATTAACAGCAACAACAGAAGCACAATGAATAGATTTTGGATGTATGTGCACCTTAAGCTCTCATATGGGCTAAGAATGCTTCATTTCTTAGGCAGTATTTCCCTTTTGCTTTGTCTGTATCCACATCTTGTCACTACTTCCCATGTTGAGATTGTGCAAAATTTGGGCTCAGACTCACTTTTAATCCATGTGTTCTTACGCAGTAGAGCAACTCTTAAGTAAAAACAGCTCCTATGAGCTATGGTAATACGAAAAAAAGGAGTAACACCTAAAGGTGAGCTCAGAGAAATACATAATTACTCAGGCGTCTGCTTGCTGATAGAAGAAAGGTGTAGGAGATCAGCCTAGTCTTCTAGGTGGGTTCTTCACCTATCCTACTGACTCCTCCTTCTACAGGAAACAATTACCGGTCTCCCTGTAAAAAGGAGTGGGATTTTCCAGCTCAGGGATTAGGATATGCATCAGAATAAATGTCATCCTTGAGTCAGCCTTCAAGGATCAGTTAGGAATTTCAACCTGATCTGCTCTGTTTCCAGCTGTGCAAATAACACACAGGACCATGCTGACAGGTTTCCATTGCTTCTTGTTCTGGAGACAGCTGTTAACAGATTCTCTGTATCTCTACACAGCCCTGCGTTGTAAGATGTAGGATAACATGGGGCAGTGAAGATTGCAGCTCCCTAAGGAGTTGTGAATTTTATTTTTTCTTTTAATTCAAAAAAGACTTCAGAGTAAGAAAAATATTTTCTCTTTAAATGCTCTTGTTGAGGAATAGTGTCAAAATCACACTAGATAATCAGGTTTTTACTGATTACACAAACAAATTACCTGTTAACAGCCGAAAGATACATAGCAGCTTCCTTTTTTTTTCAGAGACACCGTGTTTAGCCATCAGCACTTACAAAAGCAGCAGCACAGACATGTCAAGTTCAACATGTTTTCGTTCTGTGTTACCGAGCTCAGCAGTTAGACTGTTCATTAATTTCCCCTTCTCCTCAATGTGCCGTCTGTGCACCTTATTTATATTCACCTGAAGAGGCACACCTGCAGTGGCACCAGCTTCCCATTGCTGCTGCTGGACTCCATGGTTTAGTAACTTTTAAGGTTATCTCTGCTGCAGAGCTCTTTCTGTCTAACCCTTGCTTGCTCGAAACCACACTGCCTACACAGCCAACTGGTTTGCTCACTACAATTTGTATGAGGAATGGCTGAGGGAACTGGGGGGGGGCGTTTAGTCTGGAGAAGAGAAGGCTCAGGAGAGAACTTATCATACCTTCTCTTGAATCACAGAGCTGTGGATATTTGATTTCAAATCATGTTTCTTGCAGCGCCCTCTCCTCCCCCCTCCCCCTCCATGTGGAGTCCACAATAACCTAAAACATATGACAAAGGCAGTGCTAAACATGCTATGTTTACCCTGCAAAGAGCCTTCTGTTTTGAAGATAGGGAGGAAAAGAAACTAATACAGCCATCAGGTCTTGCTCTGTCTCTTTGGAATGCTAGGAGAAATCATGGGCTATGTAAAGGTAGTCCTCTTCCTTCAGCTGAATCCAAGGTTCAAGCTTTTGACATATATAGGCACCTATATGCAATAGGAATGCATAAATGACAGGCTTCATTTGTGATAGTACATTGGGAGGCACAGAAAATGCACAATATATGCACAATATACTTTATAGCCCTAGAAGGGCTATCTGGAAGATACAGATTTAATGCATTACATGTGAATCCCCTATTTGTTAGACTGTTAGGTACTCTGAGGTGTGCAAGCATGTTCTCAACTTTTCCAGTGGTATGGGAAAGGCAATGAAAACACACCAGGAGAGTACCAGTATGTCGTCATAGCTGCATGTGTGGTGTGAGGTCTAGTTCAAAGTTCTGGCCTTTCTACACAAGCAAACTTCATTTTCTTCAAAATTTGCAGATGAAATCCCATAGTCCAGTGATGTAGAAATGAAAGTCACAATCTCTTAAATGAAATCAGGATTACTTCAGGCCCTGATGTAGCAGTTTGCTATCAAAAGGGTTGTTGGAATTGATGAAGCCCACAGATTGACCTTTATGGGTCACAGAAAAAAGATTAGAAGTGCCCACATTACTGAACCTGGTCTGAATGTTGTGTTCTTGGAAATGTGATACAGAATGAACCCTGTTAGCAAACAGTTTTATTATCACTGGATTTCCTTCTATATAACACACAGTGTGATCTGTCATAGGATATTTATGGAAATATAGAAGAAAAAGTCTTTAAATGCTTAGCTATGAAACAGTAGAATTAGAAGATTAAGTTCTGAGGTTGCTCCTAACTTTACAGACAAGCAAATCTTATTTAAGAAAAAGTGTATATACTGCAGGCACATGAGATAAATCTAGAAAGTAATCGATGCTGTGTTGATTATGAGTTTCCATGGCATTCATATTTTCATTTAAGCCTGAGATTGACTATTAGTTTTCATTTTAATTATTTATTTCACACTACTTTAGAAGGAGGATGTGACACAGAGCAATGGCATTCTCATTTTGGTATTAACTTGCCTACAAAACACCCCTTCCTACTCTACATGTACCAGTACAAGTAACCGGTAAATGAATCAGAGAATTCAGATTATTTGAATTGTACACCATGTGATGCAGATAAAATTTACCAATGAGTGAACTAGCTTTAGCCATATGAGAAATCCTACAGATGCTGATAGACCTGCTTATATACATAAAGACATCCTTCATCTGGCTTTCCAGCTTCACAGTTTATCAAGAATCAAGACTTAGATGCTTTTATACAGAGGAAAGAGATTACTAATTCTGGACATGATTTTGCCTGCCCTGGCAGAGACAATTTTCATGGAGAAGCCAAGGTTCCACAGAAGAGAAAGGAGAACTTCAAGAAGTTGGTGCTGTTCGGACTGATAAAGGCATTTGAAATGATGAAGAAAACCCACAGAGAAAGAGATCAGTGGATGGGTTGTCATAGGAGGAGGGATTGCATGAGTTAGATGGATCATGCAGGGAGTAGTTCTGCACTGCATCTTTTGTCCTCTCCAAGGTATGATTCAAATATAATTTCTCTGTACCTTGTGTGACATTTACTAAGCTTTTAAGACTGGTCCCTTTGAGCACTAGCCTTGGAGAAATGATCCTGACCAATACGGACAGTCATTGCCATAAGGCATATTGATGCTTTAATCTGATGTAAATATTGACAATTGTGAATTATCCTCCAGAGTGAATTTTTATTCTATCTTATGCTTTACACCAAATCTACAGATGATTTAGATAAAAGCTTTTCAAATTCGACTAGAAATGTAACTTAAAAATATTAAGTTTATTAGACCTGCTTATTACAAATGCTGCTTTAAGCAAGATTGTGCTTTTCTGTTAAAAACAAAAAACACCCCCCCCCAAGAATGCAACCAGAAACTGACTCCTTCCGGTCTGTAGAGCTTAATCCACACCAGGTCCATTTTAGTAGTCTCAACTTCATTCCCACTCCATTAGTTTATTAGATGTTAAAACTGTGCTGGAACAGGCTGTGAGGGAGTATTTAGATACCATCGGGATTAGGCACTACTTCCACAGGAGGAAATAGCTCCTGAGAGCAGCAGAGCACTAATTTCTTAAATATATAGCATACAAATGCTGAAAAATAAAATATCAGATAACTATTAATATATATATTTAAATATATATAAATAACTAATTTATTTTATTATTAATAAATAATAGGGGATAAAGTAGATCTTCCCATATGTACCAAGGCTTTCTTTAGAGCTGAAGAATGCTTCAGTTGAAGAATTCAATAAAAGACTAAAATTAATATCAATTTTAAAACCCATTTAAAATACAATCTAGAAAAGGGGGCTTTTATCCAGAAACCCCTCAAGCATTGCTCTGTGCTCAGCAAACACTGCAACACAAGTATATTAGCACCTATCTGAAATTAACTTTCTCTGAATTCCTTTCACCACTACTCTGCAGTCTCTATGAAATCTGCATTCAGTTTTGACCGCTCTATGGAAACAGCAATTTGATATCTCATTCATGGCCCAGCTGTGCATGAACTCCGTTTAGTGCAAAGCTTTGCAAAAAGGGGAAAAACAAATCATCTTATTTGACCATGAACTTTAGATGATCTAGTTAGCGTTACTGTCAAGCATCCCGCGGTCTTTTTGAAAAGCAGGACTTGTCCATGTTGCCCTCTGGCCAACTTCAGTGGGATTGAAGCACTAGCAAGAGCCATCAAACTGCCTGACAGCTTGTCACCAGTGAGACTCCATTAATTTACACACATTTTCCACCGTTTGGCATTTACCATGATAACTCTTTTCTTTCCAAGCAGCTCCTGTTTGCATTTAACACTTGGGTTAATTTTCATCAGAGTTAAATTTAGCCATCAGTTATTACAGGGGAGCTGTCAGCCAACATATGGAGGAAAAATATCCTTCTGAATTTATAATAAAGTGGAATCTGTTGAATGTGAAACAAAACCCAAGTGCAATATACTGCAAAGCCCCGATGGGGGGACCAGGGTCAGCAAAGAATAGCAGAGTGGATTAGTTGTTCTATTCACCAGAGTGGCATCTGAGCACCTCAGGAGCTTCTTGATTTATCAAAAAATGATGGAAAGACACAGTTCAATTTGTCCCCCTTTTATGAAGGATAATTAACCTGTCAGTCTTGCTACTTTAACAACTTCATTAAATTGGAGCAGAAACGGGGCAGGGAGCCCCCGTCTTTTTCCAAAATGAGCACAGGGTGCTTGTTTAAATGGTTGAATAAACCACCTTCTCCCACCTTCCAACCCCCTATAACATCAAGTTAGCATTTATTTATTTATTTGAACACCTTTCTTTAAAATATAGAACCAAGCTGCTCCCCGTATGGCCAATAGAAGGAAACTTCTTAACTCCAAAGGATGAAAACAGGGAAGGGAAACTGCATCAATTAAAGATGAAGCTTACAGGGTTGTTCTAATACTTAAGTATACCATGATACCTCTCAAAGATGAGATGACTTTCCCAGATAAGCCAGAAGGAAACAAACCAAACTCCCATTTTCCTCTGAAGGAAATATAAAGTAAATGATTTACGTTCTGAACTGGCTTAAACATTCTTTCTGTAAACTGAAAAGTCTTCAGGCAATTTTATATTAAAAGGAAAATTCAAATTAGTGAGCACACCTCTGGAAAACATGTTTCAGATTCCATAAATAATGCTCCTTATAAATAATATAGTTGATATGGACTAAATTACTGATCAGTCCATAAAGCTTAATCTTACATGCTTAAGTGTGCTGCATTGTAATATTGCAAGTGTACAACAGTATTAAAGATATCAGAGGGAAACTATTTTTTGAAACATCAGCTTTCATAAAAACCAGAAAAGTAAATATACACTGCACTGTAATCTTGCATTTTTAAAGTTGAACATGTTCTTGGTGATTACTCAAGAGGGCCTTCCAGTACCACAACGAAAGCTAAACCCTTGTGCCTAGTTCTGTGTAAAGAATCTCATCAGTTTTATACAGTAACTAAACTTTATGTATCATGGCTGAATCTTCAAATGAAAACAATGATACAGATTCACTTATTGCAGGTGAGAGTGCAGTAAGTGAGACTGCATGCGACACTGCAATAAGTTAATGATATCTTGAAATTAATCAGGTTAAAATAAACATCTAGGATTTATTTTAGGCTTTGCTTCTTTACTGTTTGGCTTAAAATATTGGTATCTCTTCCATCTCATGAATAAAACTCTGTGGTTAACAAGTACAGAATTTCAGCATCTTAGCAAACCAAAAGGAACATAATCGGAAATTATTGCCAAAACAAGTTCCCTGTAAGAATAATAAAACTATTTTATTTGTATTAATTATTTATATAGACTGTTTGGGTACCTTTTAATCATAAGTGACCTACTAATGAAATATTGGAATTACTCTCTAATCTATAGACCCGTACTTGCACTAGAACATATTTTCAGCTTCTTTTTAATATTTCATTTTTGGAGCTGTGTACAGATTTGAAACTACATTTAAAAGTCACTACAATTTTAGTGGTTCAATTTAAATTTAAAGATTCAGGTATGGAGATTGAATATGTTAATGTGCCAGAGCAGATTAATGTGCCACATTGGACTTGCATTTCAACTGGATAAATATACACAATCAGTTTGCTACACTCATGAACAAAAGCACAAAGATAAATTAGCTAAAGAGTGTATAAATATTCTCCATTTTATGATAGTGTGAAACAAACTAAATTCCAGTCAATATGAAGTTGTGGGAAATGTTCATCTGCACATCAATATAAGAAAGTTCTTTGTACTTCAAGTAATGGATAAACTCAGTTTTCTATAATTTATTGAACTCTATTCCTTTGCAAACAGGCAATGGTGTACTGATAAACTGAATTTAAACACTGCAATATTAGGAATCTATTTCATAAAATACATGCTTAGTTGTCTCTACCTATACTTCATAACTTTAACAATTCTTAAGTTTTTAATAATTCATAACTTTTTTAATTCATAACTTTAACGATTAATAAAAAGCTACAATTTTCTTTTAGTCATCTGTTATCTCTTTTGGGTTTATTTATAGCATTTTTAACATATCTGGTGGACTTCCAGCCTTCACTGTATAGATGAAAGATGTGCAGCTCCAAACTTTACACAGTAATTGACTTGGCATACTTTGCATCATTCCAACATAGACCACTGTCTACCTGCATTTGTAAGTAGATATTAAAAGCTTGATAGTCTCTTCCACAATGTTACTCTGAGAATCAGAGTGAAATTTAAAATGGCAACTGCTCTTGCCACTGGTGGTTTTCCAACTTGTACACTGCCTCAAAAATTGGGGTTGCAGACATGGAATGTCAGTATTTCACCAGAGCACTGACATCCCACTTTTCTATGCAGCTTGGCATGTTTGTTAGCTTTTTCTTTTAAAGAAGAGCCCAGGGGCCAGAAAGGGAGGAAGAATCCTGTGCTCTGTTAGATGCGTAAGCAGGGTTAGCAGGAGAGGCATAGCAGTCAGGAAAGAAAATGACTGAAATTCCTCGAGAAATAATGTTGGAAGATCAGAAACGTTATGAAGGCAAGAGAAAGGAAAAGCTATTAGTCAAGGCTTATTGGACACCTGCTAAAAGTAAATGAAGTACAGCAGGTGTAGGTTTGAGAACACATTAGGTAGATCTTACTCTGTATTTGCAGCATAGAGGAGAGCCTCTTGGTAAGGTTTCTTTCATTAAAATTTGTAAATTCAGTGCCTAATTAATCAAAAAATTACAGACATGTATGAATGTCTGGAGGTATGTATGTGCATGTGTATGTGAATCACTGTTTATACAAATAACTGCATTTCCCTTCCATTCTCCATCATGCTTTCTCTGTTTACATGCAAAAATTTGATGATTTATGGTACTTTGTAGTATTTTTCCGAGCATACTCTTACCCAATTTCTGAGTAATCCTTTCAATGTAGTTTAATAATGTGAGATATTTTAGAGTTCACTAAAAAAAGTTTTTATGAATGTCTAAAATAGGGGAATAATGACTACTATAGCTACTAATAGGAAAGCAAGAAAGCTCAGCTAGCTGTGGATTGAAAACATACACAGATACCACTATGGCCCTTTACGTTTAATGAAATGCTTATGACTTAGATTTAATCGCTGTAATTTGTACACTTTAAAGTCATGGGTCAGCTATTCAATAGCTTCAGTATCTTTATAAACACCAGATGTATTTTCCTTTAATGACTGTATTTTAATTTGCGATTGTTTTCTTCCAAAATTGAAATGAGAAATGCAATTAAAAGTGAATAAGAAAAATAGCACTAGCAGCCCCATGTTTTGAATAGCTACAAAAGTTCACTAACTGTGGCCATATAACCATTTAATACTAAGACTATATTAACATGAGGGTGATGCAGAGTTACACTAACATATCACAACTATAGGTCCTGTCATCTCTGGGTCAAAATTGGAAAACCTCTGCTGATCACAGTTATTTTTTAACTGTGGTTTCCATGTGCCTCTTACTCCAGTGTTCTTCACAGCAGGATGAAATAAAGACTTAGGAGTACTTAGTACAGTAAGGCCTGAAGAACAGGATCTGGAATCACATCATTTCATCTGCCATCATTTCTTCTCTGAAGAGAAAACACTTTATTCTCTCCTGATCTGGAAGCAGACAAGTTGTTCCAGTGGTGATTATTGTCATAAAATTTCAGTCCAGAAGAAAAATAGTGGTAAATCTCAATAAATAGGGCAGAGTGGGTGTATTTGGTACCACTTCATCCTACATTGTGCAAAAGTTGTGACAAAGCAAGGACTAACTGATTTGTTCTGACTTGATCTTCCATTTAAATGACTCTCAATTTTAGTGAAATGCCAGATCTAAATACTGATTATTTTTCTCTTTTAGGGTCCTTCCATACTCATGCTGCAAGTTTCAAAGCTCCCTCCTAAAGCAAGTTGCATCTGATGAACTGTCCAACAGACTTGATCAAGTGTGATTCTAAATCAATAAGTTGCATGTACAGAAGTGAAGACATATTCAAGACCTACAAACCTGTCTAATCCATCCTTCTGCCCTTATAATACCCAACTTAAAATGTTTTCTCCAGGATGGTTTTAAAAGACCTATTACATGATTTCCACCGCTTCACTTTCACACACTTTGACTGAGCTTTCTCCCTCAACATTCCCCTCTAATCACACTCTCATTCTTTTACCCTTTGTCTTTCTTCCATTTTGGTAGTTGTTCATGGCTTCTGCTTGAAATAAATCACTGGGATGAGACTAGTGATGTTTGACTTCGTCTAGCTGAGGTCTGAGTGAGGTTTAATCTTGGGAGGGACTTCATGGGAAGGGAAGAGAAGGGTTACTTTGGGCTTGCAATGTCTAAAGTCACCACCAGTTATACTGTATTTTTGTTAGCTTCCCGTCTTGTCATAGGCAGCCACAATTTTAGCTCAAATTGATCTGGGCTGTCCTGTAGATTGAACGTGAGATATTTTCTCTTCCTGTAAACAGTTACTCACAGTTTGAATTGGGAAAGGTAATGAATAGGAGCTTGTTATGTGATGATCTGAATGCAAAAGAAATACAAGTTGACCAAGTGCCAGGACAGAGGAGGCTACCACATTGCTTTCAAAATACAGCATGAATTGGTTTCTGAAGAAAGTACGATCCTCTTCCTTTGTTATTTGATATGTTTTTGCCAAGTGCTTTCAGTTTTCTTTGTAGGAAAAAGTACACATTGCATTTTTCCATTGCATTTCCTCCTTCCATTCTTGTATAATGACTTCAAAATCTTTAGAAAAGTTGTGTATACGGGCAAATACTTTCAATTTTTTTAAAGAAAAGATCCAAGCCACATTTATATAAACCACCTGAAGACTTCACTGCAGAACAAAGAATGAAATTTGCAGTAACAGTAATTGGTAAGATGCAGCACAGATAAGACAAGAAGGTGCAACAGCTTATCTGTAATCTTTGTTTTTCTCAGGGAGCTTTGAATTTACTTGGACAGTGATCAACTCAAACCCCTGAGAACTTGGAGGAGTTGACAACTCTCCACTCTTTAGAGAAAGAACTATGAGCTTTTTGTAACAGATTTTTGACATGATATTTTTAGGGTGTAAAGGGAAAATATTTGATCAGATTGTGGTCTTCTGACCCTCTTACTTTTAATGTGCATAGTTATAACCAATTATTTGGCAATTGTCAGATTTTTGCCCACCGTAGCATGAAATCCTGTTGTGATGAGCATGTGATAACCAACAAAGTAAGGTTTTCAAGCCTGAGGTTCTGCAGCTGCAAAAAAGAGCACTCTCATGAAATGAGCCGTCCCATAAAGTGTCAGTGATGCTACTCACTGGAGAAAGATTGCAGCATCACAACCTTACACAGCCATCTAAAGCAATAATGTGATGCTATAACAAAACCAAATAGACAGTATAGATGGGAATGACAGTCCCAGTATAAATGCAATCCCTTACTTCCAAGTGTAAAACTGACTGATCTCATTGATCCTGTTTTTGAACACACATGGATGCTTGTTTTTATTACTTTGTGGATGTATACACATGTAGTGTACACAGAATTCTCACAAGTACACACTGCAGAAAGATCTTTTGTATTTTTACAGTATTATTTCTTCCATTTGAGTGCTTTTTCCATGTTGGAGACACTTATTTTAGCTGTCATCTATCCCTAGATTCCAGCTGTTGGCTTATTACACCCTCTCTGGCAGGTACAGTCTATTTTCTATAGTTAAGGAAAAGCCATTTTGTTATTGACATGTTAAGTCCCAAGTACAGTGCAAATAAAACTTCTCATGAAAGGATTTTGTATGACAGATTTTTATTAAAAGTGCTGTTTACAGCTGTGATTTATTATACACAGCAAAAGTAATGATGAAAAGGCAACTGTATATTTATGCAGAAAAAAAGCATTTATATCACAAACTGCAGTTGAGATTCAACTGGTATTTCAGTGATTGATGTATCTGTGTGCATGTAATGTGGGCCCTTTGTCAGGAAGCTGGTAACAGGGAGCCAAAACCTTCATTTTCCAGCTGAAAGAAAAAAGCAATCCCTCTCAGATCTCATTTTCCCCTACTCTGTATCCTAATTCTGAATAGGCAAAATAAAGATGTCTGATGTTGGAATAGTTCACTCAGCAGAGTTTTGGCTGCAGGGTTGGAAGGAGTTTAGATAAATAAAGGATCTTCATGGGCCACTGATGAAACTGGAAATGTGATGGCGTTCTGCAGTACTCACTGATCACATCATTGGAAGAAGACCACAACTCATGTCTCTTCCCCAAATTGCTTTAGAAGCCCATCTCCTTCACTGAACTCTGACTTCGAGGGTGAGCCCTTCTATTGCCTGTCCAATAAATACTCAGTTATACTACATTAAATAAACACATTTTGGTGGGAAAAAAGAACCCATCCTAGATTTGTCCAGGACCCATTGACTATAAACTTTAAAAAGGCCTATTATCCTGCTTCACTGACTCAGAAATGGAGGAGAAAAAAGATCTGAGTGAGGCCTTACCTGCACATAGACAACAAGTTTATCCCACCACTGGCAAAATTCAGGGTTAACATTTTGTGAGAATGAACTCTGGAGAGGTGCTGTGCAAAAGGGAGATAGATGACTTGCCTCTAGTTGGCTCTTTCTAGGGGTCTGCTGCTAATGCTCAGAAGACAGAGGGTGGCTTAACTGTTGATGGGAGCATCTGTACAAGTCTTCACAGAATTAAATTAGTCAGACTAAATGACAAGGAATTGAAGTTTTAAGCCCAAGTGCTTTGCCTGTAGCCACTTCCACCAAGCTAGTCAGGATGAAGATGCTATGTCATGTGCCAAAACAAAATCATTAAACCACCCTTCATTTAGGGTCAGATATATGTTGCAATTTATGTTTTCAGAAGCTTTTGAGCTGCATCTCTCAGATCCTTACTCTCCGCTTTCCTGAAGGCTACATCAAGCCGATTATATTGCTTTAAGAGGAGAGTTTCTCTAGGTTTAGACAGGTAAAGAACTCCTGAGTAGCTATCAAAACAGTTTCAGGCTCCTTAATGAAGTGGAGCAGATTGCTGTGCTAGGTCCTTTACTGAGGCAGGGTACTGTATATTTATATACCAATTTATAAGCAAGAAGAATTAGCAACCTGACAGAATGTCAGAAGTTGAAGAATCCCTTATTTCAGTGTGCACCACATAGCTATGAAGTGTTATTTATTACTTAAAAATAATAATCTCTATTACTTGCACTAACCCCATTCCTTAGTTCCTCTTAGACAGGAGAATGCTCAAAGCTATTTTCAGTTAATTCTGAATTAATTTCTATTTTCAAACACTTTATGAAATTGAAATTTTACGTAGGAATATATGCATTTGGAAAGGATAAAATCAAATAACTCAAGGTAGCTCTCCTGGGAATTACAGAGGCAGTAACTCAAATACAAAGGCTCTTCAAATTCATCTGTCCCAATGGTGTTCAACAGATCATCTTCTGTGAAGAGTTGGTCTCTCTCTCAGAGAGCCCTCCTGTCTGGTGTGCGAAAACTGCAGTAAAAAGGGATGATAGTGTAATGCATCTCCAAGTACTTGGTGGATCAGCCACGTTTATTTCCTCTGCCAAATGAAGTCTGTGACCCCTGTAACATTTTTGTCTGCAATTAACTTACCCCAAAGAAGAAAAACACAACAAAGAGTTAACAGTCATTCTTCTGTTTCTTCACTGTATTTCTTATAAAGCAGTTAATACAGCACAGACAATTTACAGAAAGATCACTATAATTTATTCCCTTGCTATTATGCTTGTTAGCACTACAAGGCAACACATATTTCACATATTTGTATTCCACTACATCAGATTTCTCCCTTCAGCAGCTGTTACATGGATATTTATGCTGTGCACTGATCTTTTAACTCTGACTGCATATAAATATAAAGAGTTGAGTAAATTTTAATAGTATTCATAATTTTAACTGTGTACACACAGTTAACTGCAACTGTAACTGTGTGCACAAAGTTATGAATACTATTAAGATTTACGCAACTCTTTATATTTAGATGCAAACATATTAAAAACCTACCCTGACAAAAGAAAGCTGTATTCCAGGTAACCTGATGCTTCGCATTTTTCCTAGTATTACTGCTGTCTTCGTTTGCTGACAGAAGTAATCTACACACAATAGATTGTCACAGGTTTTAGAAAGCACCTCTGTCTTTCCAAGTGTGCAACCCACTATGCCCGTGTATGGGGAGGCTCCAGGAAAGGCACCTGTGGTGAGGAATGAATATTCTAATGTTTCTGAACCTTTTGGTGAAGGTGAAGGGGGCTTGTTGAAAACATTGCTGTGAGCAGATGGACCCCTGAAACCATCTGCTATCGAAGCAACTAAATGTTCAATGATGCATTACGAAATTATTTAGCTCTCAAAGAGCCTGAAAGTAGTTAGTAATGATGGCATCTGTACTGAGAGCAAACAACCTATTTATATATGATCAATCACTTCATAAACCATTTGGAGACCCATCTTTCCTTAAAGCAGCAGTAGTCTTGTCAACTCCCAGAGTAAAATACTGAGTTGCATGCGATGACTTGTAAAATCCCTGCTAGTTCATTTTTTATTCTTGTAAGAAAGCACTCCTTGCTAGAATGCACTGGAACACAAGTGTTGTTTTGGATGGAAAGGATTGCACTGTCTGCTAAACTTTCTATATCAGAGCACAAACATAAATGCAAAAATAGAGTTTAATAACTTTACCTAGTCTTAATCAAATTAGGATCCTACCTTTTCCTTTCCTGTAAAATGTTTCATCTCATTTAGTTTTATTAGTAAAGTAATGGGCATTTAGGAATCAAGGTTTCCAAATATGAGTTACTTTTTTTATCTACTTAGATGATTCCTGTACAGTATTTATTTACCATTGGAACTATTAAAACATGTTTGTGTGGATTTAGTTATGTTCCATGTATGTAGTCAACTGCATGCTAAATATATAATTATACGTTTTATTATAGATGGTTTTGCACTTGAAAAACATAGTACTTAATTCTTACTTTGTTTCACATATTTCTGCAAATAATGAGATTTATGTGAATATTTATTTCAACCTAAGTGATGTTACATTGACTATCATTATACACCAGATATAGTCAAAATGGAGGAAGTTCTTTTCTTCATTTTCTGTTAAAATTACTAAACATATCTAGAAATTTGCTTAAAATTTATGTCTAGTCTGAAATCTCTCCCAGCTGTATAAGAAACCTGGATTTCAGTAAAAGCTCTGTATGTAAATATGAGAAAGTGCATCTTCAAGTTTCAGGCAGAAATCCCCATAAATATCCAAGGGATTTCTTAACAGCTCTTCAGGTCTAGTATCTTTATTAAGATTCTACAGGTTATTTTAATTATTTATTAGGAAGCAACAGTCCTAGTGCTGAAATCAAAGAAGATTTTGCCCAAGGAGTTACAGTAGCTTAATGTGCAAATCATAAGTAAATAGATCTGGTAGGGCCTAATTTGGACATAGATAAGTCACTTCAAAAGTAAGGACTGCTGCACTCCCAAAGCCTTCACTGAGACAGAACTTAGCGCCCTGCAGTGAAAAAGAACACTTCTCTGTGCTTCAAGGCGCTGTCACTAGATACTACTGACCATCTTGAGCTGTGTCTTACCCTACTCACACACTTACTCACCTTGGAGCTCTCCAAGCTCAGAATAGCCCCTACCTGCAACTACAACCTTCCTTGGGATGCTTGTCAGTGGTGGGATGGCACTGTTTAAACTGCAAGTTCCGTGTCTAGCAGAGATTTTGTCAACATGAACAACTTGAAGCATTGCCGTTCAACTCCGTGCAAATACTATGGAGAGGTAAACCAGTTCCTATCTGTGGCATGCAGTCCTCAGAGACTACACACTGAGTATTCATAGAATCATAGAATAGTTACAGTTGGAAAGGACCTTAAGATCATCAAGTTCTAACTTCCCTGCCATGGGCAGGGACACCTCACACTAAACCATGTCACCCAAGGCTCCCTCCAACCTGGCCTTGAACACCGCCAGCGATGGAGCATTCACAACTTCCTTGGGCAACCCATTCCAGTGCCTCACCACCCTCACAGTAAAGAACTCCCTCCTTATATCCAATCTAAACTTCCCCTCTTTAACTTTTAACTCGTTACCCCTTGTCCTGTCACTACAGTCCCTAATGAAGAGTCCCTCTCCAGCATCCCTATGGGCCCCCTTCAGATACTGGAAGGCTGCTATGAGGTCTCCACACAGCCTTCTCTTCTCCAGGCTGAACAGCTCCAACTTTCTCAGCCTATCTTCATACAGGAGGTGCTCCAGTCCCTTGATCATCCTCGTGGCCTCCTCTGGACTTGTTCCAACAGTTCCATGTCCTTTTTATGTTGAGGACACCAGAACTGCACACAGTACTCCAGGTGAGGTGAGTAGAGGGGCAGGATCACCTCCTTCGACCTGCTGGTCATGCTCTTTTTGATGTAGTCCAGCGTACGGTTGCTTTCTGGGCTGCAAGCGCACACTGAATCTGCTCATGTTCATTTTCTTATCAACCAACACCCCCAAGTCCTTCTCCTCAGGGCTGCTCTGAATTTCTTCTCTGCCTGTGATTCAGCTCTGCATAAAGCCTTTGCCATGCACTTGCACTTCCAGAAAGCAGTTTACTCTATGCATATTTAAAGAAAGCAAGCCTTTCTCAGCACAATTTAAGCCAAGTCACCTCAAATTTGCAGGATGGAGCAAACACTTCGGTCCCAAATATTTGGTTGAAGTGCAGCAATATGGACCATTGTAAGCTTAATTTCAGTTTAGTTGTATATGTCTATCAGTTAAGCTTCTGTTTTTTAAATTAAAAATGTTTATAGAAGGTGTTATTAACTGATGATATTTAAAGTTGTTATAAACCGAATGTGACATTAATTCTTTACAGCCTAAATCTGAGCATGTGAGGAAGGGAGAACAGGAAAAAAATATCTTTAAATTGCACCTTTTTCGTTGTCATAGAATCAAAGTGTGAAGGTTTGTAAGACTAAGTGTTTAGTCAAATACTCTCCACACTCCCCTGTCCTTCTCTTGCAGACTTCAAGTCTACTTGACATGGAGGCTGCGGTGCCAGTGGGACTGAAAGGAAAATTGCCCCCATGATAGCTACACACACCACAAAAATTAGAGGACTGAAACAAAAGGCAGGGGTGTCTGGCTGACATACTATATCCCTTTCCTCTCTACCACCTGTCAATCAATCACCAGTCAATCACTGAAAGCCACAATCAGCCACTTAATGACAGCCAGATGGCATCTACTTCTCATGAGCTGCACTCCTGAAGTCATACTCACTCCCTGTAACTAGCAGCACTTCCTATCCAGGGTAATAATGAGGTGTTTTTTGTATTCAGACAAAGCCGTAATGCCTTGCACCTCTGACAGGACATCCCTGTGAACAGAATACATGCACTGCCAGAAGTGCTGCTTTGCTTCAGTGAAAGCATCAATGCTGCTTTAGAAACACTGATGCTCCCCCCTCCACATCTGCACGTATCTCTCAAACTTTGATCAGGGAGAGGTTTGCTGTTTTGTGAATAAGAATTGTGAATAACATGGAAATTTCAGTAGGTTTTCATTCTGCCTCTCTTATTTCTCTGCAGTCCTGACACAGGGAAGGAATCCATATGGAGACCAACGTGATCTTCTTCACATCGGTTTACCAATGATTTCAACCTTGACCCGAAGGCAACACTTCTTCTGGAAGTGACAGGTAATTTAGCTTTCTTGCTTAGTTCTGGGGCTCTCTTGTGGTGAATTATGTATAGTGCTTCTGTGATACAGACCTTTGTCCATGAAGGACCCATCTGAGGCTGTTAAACTTCTTTTAAAGGCATTTTATCCATAAACACCAAGCAGTCATGAGAGCTCTTTGCAACAAAAGCATTTCTGCCTCAGGACCAAATGGCAAAATCAGTTTGAAGTGACCAAGTTTGGGCCTGTCAAGCACGTAACTGGATTCAGGCTTTGCTAACAGTGCCTCTCAATGAACTGAGTTTGTTAAATGATGGCTATGCTGTTACTGCATTACAACAGGTATATTTCAGTGAGTTAGCAGAAACTGCAACTTGCCCTCCAAGGAAAATAATAATCATCTCCTATGATCACCATACACACTCTGAGTAATACTGTTTGTTTTCTAAGATGAATCTAATCCAGTTTAGCAGGAGAGGATTTATTTATGACCAGACTAGTGAAACATGGTTCTAGTGTGCGAATTGTAGCTTGGGATGGCCACTACTGGCCATTATCATGCCAGTAGCTCTCACCTTCTTTATTAAAAACTGCTAGGCATTGGCTCTGTACAGCTGAGGAAGAAAAGAGGTATCTTTTTAGGGAGGATTAAGTGTAGAGTGTATGACTTGCAAGTAATTCATTACTACATCCCATTTCATGGGACCTTTAGAAGTGTACAAGCTCCTTACACACAAGTAACTATGTTTACTGTTTAACAACACAAAATTAGTTTATTGAGAATTCTTCCTGGCAGTTCCAGATTAGACACATCCCTCCAACACACTCTCTATCTACTTCAGGATATCTTCCAGCTTTACCAGGCAGGAAGGCATGAGACCTTCACAAGAAGATTCCTCTCTTTACTGCTCCTGTGCTTAGGTCTGTCTCCATACCAAAGACACATCAGTGTTAAATGCATATATCTTTTCTTTGCAATTTCAGAAGCTTCTCCCTCAAGAAATCTTGGAGGTAGATACCTTGCAACTCAAGGACGGGCATTATCCATTAAAGATGGGATGTAAATGGAGGCAACTTTCCACAACACCCCCCTCCTTCCCACATATACATACATTTTCAGCCCTGTTTCTAGAGTGCAGAGAGAGAATCTCATTAGGAATCTAATATAATAAGGGCATGTAGATACTGGGGTTGGGGGTTGGAAATCAGATTAGCTTCATTACTTTATTCTGCACCTCGCAGCGCTTCTGCCAGTGGACAATTGCATTAGATCAGAGAGGAGATCAAAAGGCAAAAACTCCCCAGAAATACTGCTGCTCACTGTCTGAGACAGGAATGGGAGCAGTGCACTGTGGAGGACGCAGAACCACAGTAGATACCAGCCACTTTGGGGAAGGGCAGTAATTTTTTCCTTTAAACTTCTTTGATAGGTTTGCCTGTTGAGCTTGTGTTTGAAAGGCCAGTCTAGAGTCCAATACATACAGACATGGGAGCTAAACAACTTGTCCAAACACATGCATCTCAGAAAGCCAGCAGGGAGATGATACTCTGAGGGTCAGACATGTCCTGCAGAACTCTACTGCCTCTGTCAGCAGTCTTCCTGTACCAGTTCTGGAGGTACATCATGACCACAGAGACAGCTTAACCACCTACTCCAAGTTACTTCAGTCCCGACAGTGAAAGTCTGACACAGTTCCTTCAGTCCTGATAGTGAAGCCCTGAATCCCACCACATCCCATGTCACACCTTGCATGGCAGTCATATAATAGTTACGGTTGGAAAGGACCTTAAGATCATCTATTTCTAACCTCCCGGCCATGGGCAGGGACACCTCACACTAAACCATGTCACCCAAGGCTCCGTCCAACCTGACCTTGAACACCACCAATGATGGAACATTCACAGCTTCCTTGGGCAATCCATTCCAGTGCCTCACCACCCTTACAGTACAGAACTTCTTCCTTACACCCAACCTGAGCTTTCCCTGTTTAACTCATTACCCCTTGTCCTTTCACTACAGTCTCTAATGAAGAGTCCCTCTCCAGCACCCCTATAGGCCCCCTTCAGATACTGGAAGGCTGCTATGAGGTCTCCACGCAGCCTTCTCTTCTCCAGGCTGAACAGCCCCAACTTCCTCAGCCTATCTTCATATGGGAGGTGCTCCAGTCCCCTGATCATCCTCGTGGCCTCCTCTGGACTTGTTCCAACAGTTCCATGTCCTTTTTATGTTGAGGACACCAGAACTGCACACAATACTCCAGGTGAGGTCTCAGGAGAGCAGAGTAGAGGGGCAGGATCACCTCCTTCGACCTGCTGGTCACACTCCTTTTGATGCAGCCCAGGATACGGTTGGCTTTCTGGGCTGCAAGCGCACACTGCAGCCGGCTCATGTTCATTTTCTCATCAACCAACACCCCCAAGTCCTTCTCTGCAGGGCTGCTCTGAATCTCTTCTCTGCCCAACCTGTAGCTGTGCCTGGAATTGCTCCAACCCAGATGTAGGACCTTGCACTTGGCATGGTTAAACTTCATAAGGTTGGCATCAGCCCACCTCACAAGCGTGTCAAGGTCCCTCTGGATGGCATTCCTTCCCTCCAGCGGATCAACCGAACCACACAGCTTGGTGTCATCGGCAAACTTGCTGAGGGCACACTCAATCCCACTGTCCATGTCTCCAACAAAGATGTTGAACAAGACCGGTCCCAACACCCATCCCAAAGGGACACCAGTCATTACTGGTCTCCAGCTGCACATTGAGCCATTGACCGCAACTCTTTGCATGCGGCCATCCAGCCAGTTCTGTATCCACCGAGTGGTCCATCCATCAAATTGATGTCTCTCCAATTTAGAGACAAGGATGTCTTGTGGGACAGTGTCGAACGCTTTGCACAAGTCCAGGTAGATGACATCAACTGCTCTACCCCTATCCATCAGTTCTGTAGCCCCATCATAGAAGGCCACCAAATTGGTCAGGCAGGATTTCCCCTCAGTGAAGCCATGCTGGCTGTCACCAAGCACCTTGTTGATTTTCATGTGCCTTAGCATGCCTTCCAGGAGAATCTGCTCCAAGATTTTGCCAGGCACAGAGGTGAGACTGACTGGTCTGTAGTTCCCTGCATCATCCGTTTTCTCCTTCTTGAAAATGGGTATTTTGGAGAAAGGGCTGGGTAGGACCTTTTGGCATAAGAACTGCCATGCGTTCAGTGAAACGCTTCAACATGCTCCTGAGTTGCACTGAGGTATCAGTTGCTGCTGTTATCAGCAGAGAACAGAGAAAATTCACCAACTTCTCCTTCACACCTCTAACTTCCTTTGAAATAAGTGAATTCCAGACTTCTGAATCTTTATCAGGGAGCATATGGGAAAGTCTGACTCAGACCAAAAGAGAGTAAGAAGTTCCTGGGGGTTAGCCTGGACCGGTAAGCCATGCTGGTTGTGTTCAAGAGTACTGGATGCATTATATACATATACTATGGTATTTTTTATTTGTTAGAATAACACTCATTTTTTATGCACTGTTGGTGCTGTTCTTTCTTCCACTGTCATTTTCTTCTTCATTACTCCTTATGGAAGCCCTGTAATTTAAGGAAGATATGCTGCATGTTAACTGCTAGTGCTTTGATGAACAGGTTACTCTTTACATATCAAAAAGGAAAAAAAAGCTGAGACGTAGGTGAGTAAATCAGAAATATGAGGTGGAATATATGGCTTATATTAGAAACTAGGTATTGCTTATTAAAACAACTTATAAGGAAGTATAAGTGCTATTAACCATGTAAGAATCACACAGGCAGCTTACTGACACTGTCCTACAGTTCATGAAGGTGGTCTAGGGGTCCTGAAGTCTATCATTATTACTCCAATATTTAATCAAATGTCAAATTCAGGAGGATTTGTCCTACAAATACAGATTTTTTTCATACTCCATATTATGTTCATAGTCCAAAATTCTTAAGATTGCAACCAAAAGATCGGAAATCTAAATCTATAAAACCCTAAACATGCTGTTTACATGAATGAACAGATCATGATCTTTATCATTTATGTTCACTGTGATCATAAATTCCTCCAAAATACAAAAGTGATGTAATATTTTATAGGTCATATCAGATACACATATGCTGTGAAATTACTTGATAATTTAGTAGCATAAGTGAATATATACTATGCTGTTCAAGAAACCTTTTGCCTCATATTCTCCATCTTTCAATTTAACATCATCCGGAAGATCTACCCTAATTTCAGAACAAGTGCATATGCTTAGAAGATAAGCCCATGCAGCAAGTACCAGGAAAGATCACCTCTTTGGTCCAAACCTCATATTTAGTGCTCTCAAATTTCTCTGCTATTGAGAAATTAAGAGTTCAGCTACTGTTGTAGAAGTACTGCTATTAAAGGCACATCAGTGAAGATTTTATCACCGTGGGTTAAACATACATCTGCTTCCTCAACTAACACGTTTGCAAATGACAGAGAAACAGAAGGTATCAGAAAAACATGACAAGAAAATAACCTGAGCACTCAGAGGTAAGAAAAGACTAAACAAAGACGAGATGCTTGAGGCAGTCAGTAACGCAAACCCTCCAATAGTAATTGCAGCAATAGGGAGGTTTTCTTCAAGCTGCTTATTTATAGCTGTGTGCAGAAAAATCTATACTGCAACTTTTACTGACAGGGATATCTTTTAATATATTCTTCCATATTTTTAATGGTCAAATAAAAAACATGCTCTAGGGTTTCCACAGAAATCAGGAGTTATGTACTTTATGCCTTCCCTAACAATGCCAGTCACATAGGAGACATTTTCCCTGATTTCTCCTTATTCCCCTTCTCTTCTTATTTTCAGGAACACCTTGCAAATACCTCTGTTTGCCTGTGGGTTGACTTCTCAGCTGCCAGAAAGGGCTTGAAGGGAGGATGTGCTGAGAAGGAGAATTCCTTTCTTAAAAGCTCAAGTCATTGGGCACTTTTAATTAAAAATTGTATTGATTTTTTTCCCTTGCTTTTAATGGCAGGCACTTGTCTGTGACTTCCATTGTTAGCATTGACAGTTTAAGTAGTGAAACAAAGGGCACTTATACAGCACTTAACGCAAAATTATGACTGATTAAAAAGTCGTCTGTCATGGTAAAAGCATCTGCTTAGACTTTGCAAATTTTTAAATGCACTCTTGCAGGCAGTGTAGAGGAAGGTGTGGTACATGCAAGTCTTCATAGCCATGTCCCTCAGCAGTTTAAATGCATCATTAAAGTGCCATGTGAATCACTTTTTTTAAGCAGCTGCTGTTTTCTTACAACATTTGCTTAAAGAAATTTGAGCTCTGCAAAAGCTTCAGTGTTTGGCCACAAAGGGAAATGTAGGCAACTGTGTTCAAACGTTTTAAATATGTGACAAACCTCAGAAAAAGTCCACTGTTCTTGTTTAAAGAGGATTTGAAACAAATAACTCACAATTTTATTGCCTCTATTTTCCTATCTTTTCAAAGGCAGGCTTCTGCTTTAGATGTGTCAAGGGTGCTTAGCATACTAAGATGTAGATAGCCTAGCTAAATCACTGTTATTCAGTTTCTGTCCATAGACCACAGTTGCACCCAAAGATCAGATACAAGCAGAATTAAAAAAAAATCTAACTATATTCATCAGTAGCACCACAACTAATGACAATCTTACTGTAGTTCGCATATAAACATCTACAGAAAGCGTACCAATATTCACTCTGTAGGGCAAAGCTGAAAATGATCTGAGAAATTTGAAGGACATGTGATACGCAGATAGACTCCACAACTCGTTAAAGTTGTGAAGCAGGTATGCTTTATTCAGCTGAGGCGCATGGGGGATAGTTCCTCCAAAGGCATGTGCACCCCAGCATCGTTTTCCCTCTACATTTATTCTCTAGAGTGTTACATATGCAATAGGTTACACAACACCCCTATACATATTCACATCCTTTCCCTGCTTCATATTATGATGAGCTAAAGCCTCCTCCACACCTCCTGGTGTGGAGCCACACCACAGTGCCTCCTGGTTGTCGTGGGAAGGGGTCTCGAGATGAAGTAAACGAGTCTTCCTCACTCTTGAGCTTTTCACCTTCATCTTGCATGCATGCTCACTAGTCCCCTGGCTTCGGCTCAAACTGCAGTTCCAGTCTCAGCCAGGTCTTAACCAGATGTATGGTGTTGCAAGTGCAAACTTTGATCGTCAGTTCCCCTTATCTGATGTTCTTTCCTTTCTTACACAAGTTTACGTTAAACACCAGCTGCACTTTTAGACAAATACTTATTGTTAACTAAAGAGATTGAAGATAATAAGAAGATTAACATAGGTTTAACATTCGGTTATTAATTCAGGCCCCCTATCACATGGAGAGTAGAAATGACAATGAGTGGCATTCAGATATTAACCTCAGGCCAACATCAAATTATGGAGCAAGCAAGCAGTCTGGAGTCTTTTTCTTCTGCATGAGTATATAGACAGCTTTATATTAGTTAATTCTTTAACAGGAAGCTTCAATTACGTACTTTATACCATTTCCTTTGCTTCATGTGTTTAAATGTTGGAAGCTTCCATCATTTCCCGAAGGCATCCACCCACCATACACTAAGCCTAAAAATGATTTTCAGAGACAGTTAGTGTATTTTGGACTAATTCCTCTCTCTTTGTCTAGAAACAACTGTGAAAATTTTTCTTGACAATCCACTTCCATGGACACATCTGAGATTTTTTTCTGCGTACATTGTTCCTTGGTTTCCCTGACTGCTGTTTCTAAGCTGCCATTTTTAATGGACTTTAGATAAAGCTCCAGAGTATTTTGCCCTTTTATATATTTCAAAAACTCATTATAAGTTTAATCTTAACTCAGTAAAAGTGCCCTCCTACTTTTCTTATTCCCTTTTCCTGGGTTTCTCCTTTCCTCCTCCTCAGAGGACCACTGCACTACTGGGCATCTTCTCAACCTTCATTTGACCTCAACTTCCCCAGTAGCCTGAGGTTTGAGAAGGGAAAGATAATCTTGCAGCTCAAGCACTTGAAAAACACAGTAAGAGAGAACACTATTAGCCATAAAGCACAGTTATTCTTGGGATGGTAGTGAGACAGCAGAGTACGTACAGTCAGTATCACCACTGATAAGACAATATTAGTCCTTTCCAGTACTATTAAAATAATTTGAGCTAACCAAGAACTCTTTTACTAAACCAGCACTTTATGCCATGCTAACAATGAGGTTTTGATTTCTAGTTAATCGCTCAGTTTTAGTCTACTGACTTTTGATTCAAAACCCATGTTCATTAATACACAGAGACATAGGCCAAGAGGATGTTTTCTCACTACAGCCAAGGACTTTCATTAGTAGTATTTCTAGAAATATTGCATTTCCCTTCCTCCCAGAGTTTACAGCTAAAAATTAATTCAGCTGCTTCCTGAGTTGCTTTATTTTTATTTTTGTGCCTGATAGAGTAGTAAGTTGTTAATAATTCTGAATCCATAAAAAGGGAGGAGATAAAAAATCAAAATGGACATCATATTTATTTGCTAGCAGCAAAAGAATGCTCAGGCCCAGAAATGTTCAGTTCCATTCTAACATCTGGGAATGTTTTCCTACTGTTTTTTCCTAAATGTGATCCCTGAGGACATGTTTATGGGCTCAAGTCCTCTGACAATTTATCTGCCAAATCCTCTGCAGTTTATATTGGAACTGAAACTTTGCAGAAGTTCATAGCTCTCTCAAAGGAGAGTCCATTCCCATTCCTGATGGAAAGACCAGCCATGAGAATTCCAGTTTAGGTGTGGTTCCTCAGTTGCATGTTTTTAATGATTTCCAAGATACATAAGGTATTAATATTAATTGAAATAGCTGAATTATTTTGACTGAAGTTTTTTGAAGCTTTTTCTGAACTTCTGACATACCAGAAATGGCAAATTTTAACTGTAACTAAGTCAAATATTACCATTAAATGAGTAAAAATTGTCATATTTTGATCTAGTTATAAGTAACCAAACTGAGTTTTGGAAGGATTATAAACCATAATATCAAGTAGTCATAAATGATTCCCCTGCAATCTATAAGAAAGTGTTGCTTGGAAGTTTTCAAGAAATTTTGGCCTATATTTTAACTGACTTAGATGCCATAAAAATTCATAAGATATGGAACACAGCAAATGAATCCTTTGTAAGTGAACTGTAATTATGTATATTTTGTATGTGCTGAAGAAACTAACCATGTAACCATGTAGATTATGACAGTTAATTATATACAGCTCTCTTGGGCATTAGTATCAGTCTCCGAGACAGCGTACTCCTCTTTAAGGTTTTTTCTTATTTGGATATAGGATCCTATTTCTGCTCATTCCTTAAGGGAATTATGCTGTTACCTTTGCACTGGCTAAATGAAAACTAAATGCTTATACCACAGAAATCCTTAGTGTAATCTAACTAATTTCTCTGTTACTGTGCTAATAAGTCAAATCCACTCTTCTTACTGGTGTCAAGCCAAACTAATTCCGCTGATTTCGATGAAGTTGCTATGGATTTACACATGCAAAGCTGTCAGCAGATATTTGGCTGCTGGTTTTGCTCCCCTGGGAAAGCTGGAGATTCCAGCCTACAGAAGGAACAGTGAATAACATTGCATCAAAGCATTTGCTAAACAGTCTTAGCTGGAAATGCACTGGGAGTATAGTGTATGAGTCAGTCCTTTACATGATTCTGAATCTCATGATGTTGCAGTAGCACATATTAGCTATAATTCTAACCAGTACCATGTGAGATAACAACTGAATGGATATGAATATACATAAATACTTCTGAATGCTGTCTCCTGGAGGCCATGCAACTTCTGAGTTTGCTTATCAGAGACCCTGCACCACTTAAGGGTTTTTTCATTTCTCAGTTTCTCCAATTCCTCTCCTTGAGTATCAGAGCCATGTGGGGAACCCAACACGTTGTCTTATTCTTGCCAGAAATACAACAAAATACATTTCCCTTTTAACAAATAAATGGTAAAAACAAAACAACAAGTTTGCAAATTTTCAATCAGAAAATTGGTTCAGGATCTTCGCTGCTGTAAAGGATCACTGATTTAACTGCCTCAAATATGGTTTCATTCAGTGCTACCTCCTGAGCCTGTCACTTTCCAGAAGGCAACTCTAGTGGTGCAATTCTTCAGTTTGCTAGTTTCTACACCCTTGTAGACTTTGTATGTAAAATGTAGCATAACCTTTAAAACACTGATCCAATTAAGTAATTATTTGCCTCAGAAACTCCTTCTTTTTATGCACACACACATATGTTCTTATCTCATACCCCTACCCTCATTTTTCATAGATTATCTCATTAAGCAGCCATCAGTTCTGTGGGTCCTAAGATGTTTGCCAAGGTCACACAGGTAGTTTTTAGCCTAGTCAGGAGTAATTTCCATGTCCCAATTCCCAGCCCTATGGTCTGGCTACAATTTCATTGGAGTGATGTGTACACATATGAACTAACCATGTACCTTGAAAAACTAATATGACCAATTTTGTTCAGTGACATTTATTACATGTGTATATATATACATATATATATAGTACATATATAATGAACTTATGGAGTAAAACTTCTTTATGGTTTATTTCAGCCTACACATGGAGCAACCTTTAACGCTTTATAAGTGTTATAACACACTTTATAAGAAGATAAAAGTCACTTCTTAATTTCAGAATAACTATTAAAACTAGGATTTCTCCTCCCTGTTAACATCTGAAATAGTAGTAAGGATATATTTTTGTTGTTTGTTTTTTAATAAATAGAGAAGTCCAGCAACCACAGTGGATGTAAATCAGCATTGTCTCTCAGGTACCAATGGGTTTACACTAAATTACACTGGCTCAGACCTACCCAGAATTTCAATGAGGCAATGTCCCTCGTAAAAATAAATAATTAGAAGATCACTTAAAGACACCAATTAATCCTTCAGGATATAATACATATTTAAGGAAGGTAAGAAAAGGTATTTAAAAATCAAAGGAAATCTGAGAATGGCAGGAATTCCTGTATGAAATAGAATACGAGGGAGAGAGACCCATGATTCTCACAGTAAATGCTTTGTTTTGTGTATAAAGATATCCCAGATTAATATTCTTTGATGTCTGCATCTTTTTTTTGTTGCCTGTGAAAGAAGATTTGTTGGCTCTGTGGCATTCCTTGTAAACACAGGTGCCTTGGAAGAGCTGCAGGTGTTCACCATCCTCAGCTTATTCTAGTCCCTGTGGGTATGGAGAGGGCGGGAGGAGAACTTGCCTCACCAGAAATGTATTTTCTGCATGACCTTGAGCATAATGTCTAAAGCTCTGAAGCATATGATTATGCCTTGGCACATGGGCAGTACTTGTCCAGTATGTGACGTAAATGTGGGTTTCAAGTACAGATGCTGGGCTTTTCCTTTTGTGTTTATTTGGTTTGGTTTTGATTTGTGTATGGTTAAAAAGGGATTCACAAATATATCAGAATGCACCGATATGCAACTTCTCTAATCAGGGAATATAGATATTCAGCGCAGACCTTGAATATTACAGAATAATTTAATATAGACATAGAAGAAGAAGCCTGGGAAATTGGCCTCTGCTTTACTATTGGCACAACCTTGTTTTGTTTTGATGTCCCTGTACAGATGGAATAGGAAGCTTTACAGAAAGAGGAAAAAGCTCCCTTCCTCTTCTCCACTCATCAAAGCCCTTTGGCCAAGTAGAAACAGAATGGACAGTTTAGCTGCTAAATCATTACATTTTCTTAGTTGAGAAGGCTAAGCTTGGCGGACAAAATCCACTTGATTTTTCTTATACTGTCTGTCTCATCTCTTTCTATCAGGCCCCACGTCTGATAGACACAGAAGGAGAGGCAGGTGCTGGGTGAGGAGCAGGGTTGAAGAGACCGGAGCAGCTCATGGGATGTGGAGACCCCAGAGAGCACTGCCCAATTGGGGCATAAAGAAGAAGATTCCTTTCAGAGTGCTGCAAATGACCTGCAGAGGAGCTGCACAGCAGTCATTTCACAGCTACGATGGCAGGTCACTGCGACAGATGTTCCCAACATATGTGGAGAATTAATTACCCACTAGTAAACAAAATCTGTGATGCGGAGAGTCATTTTGTCCAAATTTCTTTTGATTTTGCTGTTATTAGGAGCTTAATTTTTCTTGATCAGCCAGACCCTCTTGAATTAAAGTGTTCCTTAATGGGCTGCACTGAACATTTTCTGAAGTGAAGTGCGGAGGGAAGTGGCGAGGAGGGGGGCAGAGGAGATGAGTTTATCTGGAAGAGTTGATTGGGAAGCTGTACCACAGTGAGTGATTAGTCAATTATTTGATTAAAAGGTTGGATGCAAGTCATATGTTTTTTTGGGGGGGAAAAAAACCCCAACTAATTGTTAACTTGCATTCAACATCATTTCTGCCTAATTTGAGGACATCCGATAGAATGTGTGGACCTTTTGGGGAAAGGAGAATATTTGGAGAGAAAGAGCTTTTGAAAAAAGGCTTTATTTTCCTTTTCCATGAATATTTTGTGTTAATGCCTCACGACCATATTGTGCCACTGATTTTTAAGCAGAACTCCCCATTTACATCAATGGTAAAATCTGCTCAAATAAAAAATCAATGAAATGATATGGCTTCAGGACATCAGAATGAAATTTTTATATTCATGACCCAGATAACAAATCAGAAGGCATAAATCCCCTGCTGTTTCTTAAAACTTGTTCAGGGCATCAGTACTTGTAAACTAAATAGTGCATGGAAATGAACATCCTCTAATAGAAGGATATTAATGATCAAACTACTTAGCTATTTTTAGTTGATTGTACTTTCACAAATTCTTCCTGGTATTTCAGTTCTTGACACACTGCATAAGATTTGCATTCACCTCTTTCTTTTGATCCCAAAAGGTATATTGAAATCACTGTCCTGCTGCTTATTCTGACACATAAATGTTTCACCATTCTTCAGAATCTGAAATCAAGTTCTTCAGGGCTGTCAAATTTTATAGCACTGATTTCCAAATGGAGATAATGAAAGAGATCTCTCTGACATACTGAAATTGGCATATTCTGCACAATCTTGGGCCCAGCAACAACATCTGTATTTTAGCTACATTTCTTATTACATTTGCACCATAAAGGTTCATCACATTAACATGGTCAGACAAAAACATATATATAAATTGTGAAAGTGAAATCCCTTCCTTTTGTCGTTAAGCACTAATCCAGTCCTTCAGCACCATTTATTCCTCAATTTGGAAAACAAGAAAGGTTTCTGAGACACACAAACTGCTGCTGAATACTACAAGATGCCTGGATTTTCTAGTTGCACTGCCCACCTTCACGTGCAGAAAGCAGCTGAGGTTCCAGGTACCCTTGCACAGCAATGGACAAAAGTCAAATTTGCAGAATAAAATAAATGTTCAAGTTAAAAAAAATTAAATCAGGTAATAAGTGGTATCCACAATCTTCTTATAAACTTGCACTTGTATACATGCATATTTTTCAGGTGTGAAAATGCTTTGCATTTGAAGTTAAGCAGATACTAATGCTGTTGATGAACTTATTTTCCTAATGGTTATCTCTGCCACAATGTTAGATGGAAGCTTATGTCCTGTATTGTTAGTAAATTATTCCACACAAATACCTCCACACAGACATCTCTTAAGTACCAGGTGCCATACAGAAAGGCATAGACTGAAGGTGAAGTGCAGCAGATAAGCCTGTAATGAAGTGTGAGTTGAAGTAACATCTTTCTAGGGTAGAAAGGAGAGCTCAGCTCGGCAGAGCTCACCAGCATGCTGCACCAGTTAGTTAGTATACTGGACCAGTCAGTCCAAGTAGCTCAAGTGCTACTTCAAACCCTGCTGCGAAGGGTGCGAAGGATTACCATCTCTTGAATTAGGACATCTGAGGGAGAATAGATCAAACAGACAACTAATAGAGTGAAGGGATTCATTAGGCAGTTTTAGAGATTAGTGTAGCAGTGAATTTCCTCTCTCTGCAGAGCGGTATTTCAGCTGAGCATTGCTTATGCACAGAGCATGGTTAGAAATAGTTCAAATGTGTAAATCAGATAGCGCTTGTGTCAGAAACTAATAGTAGAAGATTTTTGAGCTCCACTACACCTCAAAGCCTATGTAATATGGAAATACAACAGTTTTACTTCAGCTCATTTTCATATTCTGATAGATCTGATGTGTAAAAGTACAGGAAACATCTATGAAGGATTATCAGTTCAGAATGACCTGGCAGTGGATTCTGTACTCTGCTTCCTCTTCTTGGATCAAGCCTTCACACTATATGCAGAAAGCATATTCAGCAGCAAGCAAAGTCACAAAATGCTTACTTATGTCAGTGATGAAGATAGAAAACACCCTGCCTAAAACAGGTCTACTTTTTATCTCACTTCTTACTCTACTTATTGATTTTCTGACTGTTTTTTTTTTTACAGAGCTGACCCATCACAGGAAATACAGAACTCTCTGAATAAAAGTATATGACATATAACCACAGTTGGTATTAGTTTTCTGAGACCAGTGCTCACATATTGACAGCTGACTTTTATCTAGGTAACAGCTCTCCATGTTACATGTTCTCCTTTCTTCAATATACTTCCTTTTCCAAAGAGCCAAAGTCCATCTACAGTTCTCTGTGTTGAGAGAAACTGAGAAATTGATTTTGTGTTTGAAAACATGCTTGTGTATATGTGTGTGTGCAAAACTATTGGTTTTAAATATGGAAGAAACCAACAGTGAGTACATTACTGATATGAAATAATGGTTCAGTAATTAAAGTGAAAGCACACATGCATATAAAGAGTAGGTCTAAGCTTGCCATTTGTATTTGTGTGAATCCACAGGACCAATGGAGTGAGGAGGGTCTTCTCACCTGAATACAGGTTATAGGTGTGATCCGCAAGTAATCAATTTGATACGAAATGTGAATTGACTCTAAGAGAACTTTCAATGCAATTCACATTCTTTCACAGCTAAGGCTTCACTTCCTACCTCCCATATTTGTAGAAATAAATGTTTCACACATACAAATCTAATTAGTTGAACACTGAAATCCTGTTTCTGTTGATATTTGGATTTCAAATGGCATAGCATAACCTAGCCATAATGATATGCTGTATGTAATTGCCAAATAATTCTTAAAGCATGGATTTCAGAAGTATTAAGTATAAAAGTCATAATATATTGGAATAAAGTTTGTAGACGATTAATTATCTTTGTCCAGAGTCGCTTTCCACTGTGGCATTTTATCATGACTCCATTATTCAAAATGCCAGCTAATAATATTAATATGCCTCGCCACATTAGTTCCTAATATTTGCTTACTGTCTGTGAATACAAAAAGAAATTAAATGTTAGATACAACACCAAGCCACCTCAAATACTTTAAACAGAGCAGTGAGGGCTTACAGACTAAACATATAGACGAATATTCTTTCTCACATAATTCCTCTGATTTCTCAGAAAAGTCTGTGATACCAGGCTCATAGTTCAACAGACAGCAGTACGGGTTTCATCTGCATTAATTTATTATTCCTAGCAACAAATGATGAAACCAATTTTCTGATTAATCAAAACCGTGATTTGTAACCACCAGTGTGAGATCAGAATTTTAAACCACTCTACCAGGTTTGTATCAATGTGAAAAACAAGGTTGAAAAATGTATTTTATAAGAAATATGTAGAAAATAAAATCTAAGCCTCATTCAGAGCTAGCATCACTATGAAATATCCATACCTGAAGCCTTTTTTGCTACTCTCTTTGAAGCATTTTGCTAGCAACAGAGAGAATTAAAATGACTACTTGTCCTTATCAGTGTGTCTATGATACTATGGACCGATAGACAGTAATCATCCTCTCATCACTGGAGCTCCAATGATCCTCCATCACTGGAGCTATGAGTTTGGAGTTTGAGAGGATCAGATAGATTTCAGAGATTACAGGTATGCTGTGTACCGTTGAACCAACCACTCTCCGATTCAATCCAGGACTCTGGCCCCATGGTCATTCACACTGAAAATTCATTTGCACTTATTCGAGCCCCCTCCTCTAACATCATTCCAGAAAGGTTCTTGTTCTTCCATCTCTCTTTATGCCTGGCACTGTATGATACTGCAAAGAGCCAAGCCTCTATTGAAATATATTTCTGCCTACTGCATCCTATTCATGGTATGAATGTAGTGGGATGCCACCTAAAGATGATGATGCCTGAGGTGATATCTGTCACTCCCTGTGCTCTCATGTGTGAGTTTTCTGCCAGGAAAATTTCCTAGTAGTAGCATGATGAAGCAGCAGCAGAGCTGTCACAAGCTGGCTTCATAAGAAATGAATGGCAAATGGATCAGTTCAGATTTAAGACACAGAAGGCTACTGATTCCCAGGTCCTGCAAAACTGGTTTAGTGGTTTCAGTGGTCTTACTGTGGATAATCTTTGACAGCTGCTACCTAGAAGCATGTCATCAAGCTGAGAATGAAGAAGCACCTCACTGTTGTTCCTTCTACTCCTACCTGAGCCTTGTCTATTTGCAAAGCAGCAGTGGCTGTTTTGGAGTCACTACGACATCTGTGACAATGGTATCATGAACCACATCACATATTTTGGTAGGGCAACAGCCAGTAAGCCTATGGATAATACTCACAGTGAGTATGGGTTGATCCACACTAAGTGGATCCTGTCAGCAGTCATGATTTTGCTAATTTGGGGGAATTCTGCCAGTCGGACATGAATATGGGCTAGAATATTTGTCTGAAATATCTGAATCCCTGTGCACATCTTCTTAGTGTACAATGAAAGTGACTGAATGGCCAGCTTCTTCCTGGCTAAGGCTTAGCTGTTACAATAGTGCTTCGAGACTGGGAATAGTTGGTGCAAAGACAAACCTGCTGTCTCTGCATAAAATACTGGAAGGAGAACTATTTGCATTATGGAGTGTTAGGAGAAGTGCAGTGTTGAGGTGAACTTGATGAGGAATGGTTGAGGAATCAACTAAGCTAAGAGTAATAGATCTCATGTGCCCCTTATAAAAGAGAAAATGTATTTCATTCCATCACCTGAAAAAACGTACAAGAACTGCTACTGCAGCTCTTACTTCTCTAGTTAGGTACTGCATAATTAATCTACATGAAAAACATGCAACTATATCATAAGTGGGCTGGAATTAAACCACTGTTCCTGCAGAAAGGGGTAGTATTTAGTAACATGACTGTGTTAATATTCCTTTATAAGGTTGAGCTGTTAAATTGTAATTAAAATTCCAGCTCAAATTGCAGCATTATAGTAAGAAATAATTCTTAAAGAATCTTTTAAAAAATCCATAAAAAAATTACAGGCAGAAGAGAATCTATATTTTCTGACCAGTACAAAATGATCCTTTACAGTAGCTGACCAATGGCATTGTCTAGTCCCATTTGAAATGGTACAAGAAAAGGTTCCTTAATAAAACAGTCTGCTTAGTTGCCTGGAACCTTTACTTCCAAATTTTACCTACAGGTGTCACTGTCTTTGGGTTTTTCTGCTATAGAAGCAGGCAAAATAATTTTGGAAGTTACATATTTGGTTCTTACCTTCTACTTTCAGTTATTTTACACTGAGGTGCTGGAGTGGGGCCAGAGAAGGGCAATGTTGCTGGTGAAGGGCCTGGAGCACAAGTGTGATGAGGAATGGCTGAAGGACTTGGGGGGTTTAGTCCGGAGAAGAGAAGGCTCAGGGGGGACCTGAAAGGAGTTTGAAGTGAGATGGTGATTGGTCTCTTCTCCCAAATAACATGTGATGGGACAAGAGGAAACATTTTCAGAATGCACCAGGGAAGGTTTAGATCGGACATTAGGGACAATTTCTTCACCAAAAGGATGTCAAACACTGGAACAGGCTGCCCAGGTTGAGTCACCATCCCCGGATGTATTAAAAGATATGTAGATATGGTGCTTAGTGACATAGTTTAGTGGAGGACTTGTCAGTGTTGGTTTTATGGTTGGACTTGATGATCTTAAAGGTCTTTTCTAATCTAAATGATTCTATGGTTTTATCTTAGTTTATTTTAATTTCTTGTTGGTGATAAAAATTTTGTTGCAAAACAAAACCATAAAAAACCTTGATGTGGCAAACTTCAAAGGAACTAATCAGGAATGTCTGTCTTTTCTGTTGATAATTAAAAAAAAGATATTAAAAGTCTTGTGCTACCTGAAAGGATGAAATCATTTAGAGAACAAGTTACCTAATGGTACTACAATTTTCTAATTAGTCACAGGTTCAAATGATATCGGTATTGGTTTATGCTTCAGGGCATGAACAGCACTGAATTAACTGAATAAACTTATTATAAACTGGTAATTAATGATAATTATAAAATGGAAAAAAGAAGAGTGATATGATTGGCTAATAAGAGTGGTGAGCGCTGAAATTAATACAACATAATTTCCTGCTCAGTATATGTTTGCTTTGTAATGGAATTAACATAAATAATTTTAAAGCATTTTATAAGAAAACTTTATAATTGCAATGAGGCATTGCGGTGTATTAATTCATGCCTAGTTTCATTGCTGGCAATCAGCTGGTATTAGCTTATGCTTGATGTGCGTTTTGATTATTGCAAATAAATCTAGATGTGAATGAACACATTTAAAAAAATCATGTTTGGGGCATAAATGTTCCCTTTTTTATCTGAAAATTTCGATTTTGCAAATACTGCTAGATCTTCTGAGCAGGAGATCAGAAAGAGGACAGTACCAAACCGATCAAGGTCATTAGCTAAGTACCATGGCTCCACTGCCCAACCTGGAAAAGCACAGTGATGCTCCTGGCAAATCCTTTCAGAAAAGTCACAAAGTGGCAGAAGCCTCTTCTGTCAGAAGAGGGAAGTGGAACAAAGTTTTGTACAGGTTGGGGTTTAGGTTATATATCTCAAACCATTCTTATAAAGCTGCGCATTTCAGCTACCAAGAGCAGGTATTTAATGAACTGTAAATGACTTATTTGAATATGCTTTTCAGAAGTATAAAGATATCATTAACTTACTGCTGACCAGCCACCTGAGGTGAGTAGGAGAGAGAGCTTAACTTGCTGGGTCAGTGCCCAGTACTCATAATAGTGTTCTTTTTCTTTAGTGCTTCATTGCAATATTGCATTGACTATAGGTTCAAGTTACACTATAGTGCTTGAGTCATGCATATCTTTCTATAGAACAAGAAGAGCTATTCAGGTTGCTTCTGTGAGTATACTCTCTCCCATAACATTTCCATGTCTGGGGAATCTCGGGTAGAGCAGAGCAACAGTCAGGATGTTTTTCTGTACTGAAAGACACAGCTTCTTGGTGCCAAAAATATTTCATCAATTTGTATCAATTTTAGACAGTTGCTTCTGCCAAAAACTAAAGATGAATAAAAAGCCCTCTTTAAAACAGGTGGACAAAACAGTCCATTTCAATATTCTCTGGATCAGTAGCAGATGTTTCAAAGCACATAATTTTATTTCTTGGCCTTCTATATGAAACTGTTGCTCTTTCAGTTTGCAGCAATGTTCCACACGGGAATGAAAGGAAAGAAAAGGAAAAGAAAGGAGAGGGAAGGGAAGGGAAGGGAAGGGAAGGGAAGGGAAGAAGTCAGAAATAAAACATTCTATTCAGCATAAATTGACATTTTTTCACTTTTCAATTCACAATTATTATTTTAAAAAGAAATTTTCATCAAACTACAAAATTGATCATTTACATAGTCAAGCTCTCATACTGAGACGTAGAAAACACCAGCACTTTTTCTACACATCATGCTGTTCCTAATGTGGCTTTATTTTCTCCGCTACAGTCAGGCAGAGGAGAGACAGATATTTAAAATATTGTGGGTTTTAACTCTTTAGTACCCTGACCTCCAAACCTCAAAGGAGTTACTGAGAAAATCACTATATGAATGCAGGCAACTTAGCAAATGCCACAGGAAACCTTCTGCTTTATTCCCCACACCTCCTGTGGTCTAACTCCTCTGAAAAACAAAGCTGGCGTTCTTCCAGGAAAGGTCTCTTTCTTTACAACACCCTGATGCATGCCCGAAGCAGGTTTTCCCATGTGCTGAACAAAGAAAGGAATCAGATGAAAAACTTACTGCGCTAAATAATTAGATATTAGAAGGTATAAATAAAAGACATTAAAGTTAGAGTGTAAATAATCTTGTTTCTGTTCTTCTGAGTTCTTTGATTTACCACCTCCAGTTCCTGTTTTTGAACGGCTTGCTATTGCATTTCCTTCGTAAGGTGCATGCCAAAGATCTGCTCTTTCTCTAAGGAACTTTCAAGCAAATCTTACACATAGAATCTACATATTCATATATAAGTGGAGATAACTCTGCAACACCCTCTGTGCTTTACAGCACAGTCAGTGCTCAGGGCATCTACCTGCATCCAGCTGTGGTTGTGCAGATCACACACAAAGCATTTTAGAGACTGAGAACCCGGCCTCTAGTCCATGACTATTTAATCTTCCCAGTGGCTGTCACCAATACACAAAATTGTGATTTCAAAGAATTTATCACAAGTAAATGCATCTTGAGACACTGAACCATCATTTTTTTAAAGACTTAGTGAAATCTCTTGCCAGAGGAAAGGCATTTTGGGGTTGAGCAGTGAAAAAAGCAGGACTGAGAATATAGGTCAAGACATTAATATAAATTTGATCACTTCCTTTTTATTCACCAACATTCCTCACAATAAATCAGATTACCTCCTCACCCGCACACCCGCTGCACACTTCACCCTTCCTGTCCTGATTTCGGATCACTGAATGTAAATCTGTGACAAGGGTATCTATATATAATATTAATGGTGTTGAGGAGTGTTGGTGTGAAGCGTGAGTACTTGCCAAGTAAGGAGTGGTCAGAGCAGAACTGTTCATCCTCTGCAGCATGCTCTACATCATCTGCAGGACAAATGTAACATCATTAGGCAAAAAAAAAGGCAGCCATTCTGCAAGGAAATGGCTAAGTTGGAGGTACCAATCAATCTCACCAAGCGAGGTTCCCTGTGATACTGTCAGAAGCAACAGACAAAACAGATTGCAGTGTAGATCGCAGGGTGGTTAAAAAGACAAAAAGGGAAAGAAATAAAACTCCAACAATCCCCTTCTCCTTTACAACTTTTCCTATCCCTCCCCCCATATTCTAAGATTAACTCACATAACCGGTTGTTGATCTGAATCCATTTACCAGACACTGGCTGCTTTATGCTTAAAAGCGCAGCACTAAGCACTGATGTTTAGGAATTCATTTAGTAAATTCATTTAGTAAAGCATAAAGTAGCTGCTGAAGTCAGGGTCTATCAGTATTGCAATGGGCTTTATTAAAATCAATAGACATGAATTGTGAGCTTAAAAAGTCATTAGCAGGCTCCTGAAAAGAAGTTACAATAAATAAATAAAAAGTAAGCTAAAAGAGTTCCAGTTACCCTCATTATTTAAACTCAAATTACAATTAAATAAATTTCTCAGATATTTACAAGTTTTATTGACTTTTTGCCTTGATAAATGTGTGCTTTCAAGTTACAGTTTTCTCCATACCTATAGCCTGTATGCGCACATATTGAAGTCAATGGGAATATTTGTGCTGCCTGCTTCCTTCTATCATGGGATAGAAGGAAGGCAATAGTAGTCTTTTTGTATGATGGACATTCAGCTTGCTTTGCTGGAGAATGGAAATTAAGTGCAACTGTACAGATTGTACAGTAAAATGTTCCCCCAAATCTTCTATATTGCCTAAAAGTGTATTTATTAGTAAAGAACCAGGGAGATAAAGGGCATTCCTTTGGTTCCCGTAGATAGCCTTGTTAAACAAAAAATTGAACTTGCATTAATATTTGCAGCCTAGAAGTTCTGCTGTTTGATGTTTCTTTTAGCAGGAATTTATTTGTAGAATCAGCAAGGGTTAAATTTACCATTCACTGTTTCTGTTCTTGTATCAAGGTCAGAATGAGCAGGTAGCCCAGTTCACAGTTTGCAGGACTAATAAATCTTTCCAAAGGTCAGCATCTGCAGTCATTATCAACTAATCAGTTTTAATTTGGTTTTTAATATATAAACACTTGGGATCATGTAGAAAACATCATGCATGTTATTTAGATCTGATATTTTAAAAAAAAACCAAAACATTATTTTAGTCAGTTCATTAATATTTTAAATAAAGGAAATCAATAGGTACATTAAAGTTGCCTACCTTCAAGTATTTCTTGTTTTCACAAAATATTAAAGATAACAATAAATAGGTGCACTTTTATTCCAGTGAGGCTTTTATTAGAGCTGCCGCCTCTCTTATGACACTAATCAGATCAACTGTGGTGTAAATCAGTATACATTGATTCACTTGAGAGCTGATTTGATCCAACTGACTTTCAACTATTGCAAATACACTGTTTACTATTTAGGCTATTTAAATCTGGAGGAGTAAAACCAGCAGTGTGAAATGTCAATGTACATTTCCAAACAAAAGGTTTGAAAACCTTTTGAGAAATGTATTTTTAAACAACAGTGTTTGAAGAGTTCCTCTTTAACTTGTTTTGTGATTAGTAAATATTTTTATAATTAGTTGTGCTTTCTTGTCAGAACTAATCTCTAAGGATTCAGCAGAGTCTCATTGTATGAGTCCTTACAGCCAACAATTAAAACGATAAAGGGTATTGGTCTGGTGTGGCACCTTGTTGCCATATTATGCACCTAAATTGAAAAATTAGATTTTCAAAACTATCTGCTTAGATCTTAAGGTTTTAAAAATTCTTACATTTGATGATCCTCTTTATACTTTAAGGTATCTTTTCACTTGCCGCAGTTGTACCTGCAGTACACACACCCTTGAAGCCTCAAGACTAGGTGAGAGTGGGTGATGCAGATCTCGACTGCTAGAGACCAGAGGGAGATGTTTTGCATCTTGCACTCAATGGCACCTGTTTTACCTGATCTTATTTTGTGCTGTTTGCTTCCATGTCCCAGCCTATGCAGCAGTTCTGCACAGACCAGGAGTGTCACTTGTCTGAGATCTGTTTTCTTACACCTGCCTCGCTGCTTCCTCCCATGTGGGTTGTGTGAGGTGATGGTGCTGTCTCACTGGAGGAGAAGTTGGGGTTGCCAGGTGGCACAGCTCTTCTGCTTTCTGCAAATGTAACCTCATTTGGGAATGGACAAAGCAGAATAGCAAATCACTTTCATGAGCACTCTGCTCTGAAAGCATGGTGGTTTGCAATGTTCTAATATCATATAAATATTTTAAAATTCAATACTTATCAATGAAATTACACAATATTAATCTATTTCTGACATTTTTCAGGCTAGAATATTGCTTTTAAAAATGCATCATGCATCTTCGCTTATTTTCCAATTTAGCTTTTTAGTGCAAACAATAGATTTTTGAAATATAACATTTCTATAATATACCCAAATAGTATTTTTTAAGCTCTACATTGACATTAGATTTTATTGAGATATGAAACATAGTAGCTGATCTACCTACATAGAATTTCTAACTTTTCTAACCTCTTTTCAACCTAAACCACTTCAAAGTAACATTGCCATTGCAGCATTTTGCAGCAGATTACACTGTATTGCAGAAACAACATCAGAGTGTGGCACCTGTGAGCTCATGATCTGTTGAGAGCGATGACAATCTTGGACCTTGGTAAATGTATATCTACACAGATGCTGCTTGAGGGACTGTGCCCATGGGACCTGATCAATCACATATGGGAACATTTCCTTTTGATGTAAATAGGGAACAGATTAGACTAGGATTTTCCCGAAGATTCACCTACTGTTCATATTGCAATAGGCCTGTCCTGATGATTCCAGGGATGTTAAGGGGTGTTCTATGAGATTGTATGTGATCAGCTGAATTAGTGAGATACTAATTACTTAAAAATCCCCTGTTAGAACACAGAAAAAGTTAAAAAGACTGTAATGTGACTGGAATAAGAGAGTAATAAGAATATTAGTAAGAATGTAATAAAGTGACTATAGAAAGAGCTCTGTAGCTACCCAGTCAAGGCCAACACTGCAGAGAATACAGGAGCTTTCAAGAGTAAAGCTGATCAGGCCTTTGGTTGCTGAACACACAGAAAAGCTGGCATCCTTGGCTGCACAATGCCATTCTCTTCAAGCATTTTATCAGCTATGGAGGAAATATAGCACCATCTGAATTTCTGGGATCATTTTCTGGAGCAGCCTGGGACTCTTGCAGAGGTGTCTAGTCTAAGTGTCAAACTTTTCAGGCTCATGACTTGCCAAGTGTAATCAAATAAAATGCCCAAATAGGTGTTACAGCTTCAGAAAGATGCTGTACTTTCCCAGTTCGCATTATTCATAACTGTAGTGGTAAAATACTTCTTACATGTTATTTAGACAATACCTATCATGAATGACCAGCAGATGAACACACCTCTGGGAACCTAAGACTCAGGAAACTGTATGTCTGTTACATCCAGAGGGAGCCTTAACTTTGTGTGGCAATCTGGGTACTTACCTCTCCCTTTAGAAGACTCAGGTATAAGGATGCAAAGTTGGCAAATTCGGTTTCAATAATATATGATTCAGTAGGGTGTTGGATGAGCAGCATGTACCACACAAGTCATGAAAACCTTGAACCAGTAATGGATGAGGTTTTATCATAGTGGAAAAATTAATGGAGGAGTATATTATGAGAAGTTCGTAGACATGGAAATGAGTCACTGTGAAACTTATTCCTTATCTTCTTTTTAAAAATCAGCCAGTGCTATAAGTGTATTTTATACAGGGAGATATTTCCAAGGTTGATTTTGAATAATTTATTCAGAAGGATGGACTTTTTTTTTTTCAAAGTCATTGAAGGCAGAACACTTGGCTCTGAAGAATTATGAGCAAAGTTCAAAAGGAATATAGGCCCAATATTGCTCTTGTTGAAACCAGCAGGAAACTCTCCATTGATTTTGTGGGATGGATCAAACTCTAGACTTTGTATATATGACCTTTCCCATAATGTTATCCCATCAAGTTGCATATCTGAAATGGTAAAAATGAAGGGGAATCCCCAGTGTTGACTAGAGAAAAAACAAGTACTGGTTTTGCTTTTTAATTGAGAAGTGATACATTCTTTGTGTTGCAACTGTTCAGCCATAAATACAATCATGCATATTAGAAACCAAAGTTTACTAATGAGAGAAAATGACTCAATTTAACTTCAGTTAACTTTGGAACAACTGCATGAGAAAATTCATTAAAAGATGCTGCAGCATTAAAATGCATTTCTACCACATCTTGTGGTCATTTTTATTCAAATAAGACACCTGCTAAAGCCAGTATAAGTGGTTTTACTGGGAGAAAAGGAAGTTTAGGGAGAGGCTTAAACCTGGTTTAAGAATAACTAATTAAAATAGACTACTGGACAAAAGGGAGCCTGGGAAGCTCAATAAGGATAGTCAAAGGCTAGACTGCTGCTCTAGCCCAGCTTTTGTCTCTGAGTTGTAACTTAGGCTTTGGGCATCAGCCATAGCAATTTTGTTTATGTAAGCTACTCATGAATATCATGAGGGCTTCCACCTACTGTCTTCTCTATTTTTCCATACTGTGACAATTTTGATTCTATTTAAGTAGAGTTGTTTCCATTCTTGTGTATGACTCCAGTATATAACCTATTAAAACTGTACAACTGTGCAAGTCCTTGAAAATGAGTGCTACGTTATGTGTACAGGTTGTCTTACCACTTACTGTACAGTTTAGAGATAATATGTCTAATTGATTCTCCCTTCTGTTATCTTAACACTAGAGTCCAGCACAAACTGTACAGCAATATTTAAATGACCACAACACAAAGTCAACATGATGCTGTGGAAAAGAATAGAGCAATATTCTTAATTCTGAAAAGCTGTATTGGTAATCAATTGAAATGTAGGAGCAATTGAAGAGCTGTCCAATTTTCAATTGCAGTATAAGTTGGGAAACAATTTGAAAATAATGGCTCATACAAAGAGATTTTGAAACAGTCAATATGGTCTTCATGTGAAGGGCAAATAAGAATTTGGCAATCTACCCATTGTTTGGTCTTTGTGCATTAGATGTTATCTGCAGGACTCACCACAGTGGCCCAACTGAGATCAGTCTGCAGTCCTTCAGTGTGACTCCACACACTGGATATTCATTCTGAAAGCATATTTAATGAATGTGTAGCAGCTTTATTTTGGATATTACTACAAATATACTGAAAACTTGCTCTAATGAACTAATTCTCATCTGAAATGTTTCCTACCAGTGGTATACTTTCCTTATATTAGTGTCGCATACTATTAAAACGGGTTTCACAGAATGTAGTCCATTGATGTCAAAATAAGTTTTCTTGTACACCAAATATTGAGAGACAATATATATGCAGCTTTCCTTTGGTAGAAATGAGCATTTCCAATTCTTAACAATTATTAAGGCAGATTTTCCTTTCTGTCTTCTGATTGTCTGTAAAAAAAAGTGAGATTTAGACAAGCAGTATTCTAGCCTGGGCTAATTTCCATGGGAACCTCTAAGTATTTTTCACATGATATCCTACAGATGGTTGTTTCTGGTGTGATTGAGGACTTATTTGACATCTTCAGCTTCTTATCCTTCTCTGAGGTAGTCAGTATCTATCACCAAAAGAACTATGCCTTGACAGAAATACTCCAGCAGCAAGGATCAGCAGGGTGAGGTAGAGCAGGACTGAAAATTCAGTAAAGGAGTATCACACTCATTCTTGTTTTTTAAGGCTGTCCCATGGAAAGGATATTTTTAATAGTGAAGATGACAAGTCAGGCTTTAGCAGCCAGAATTCTGGTAGTCAGACATTTTACATGGTAGTGAAGGAAAACTCCAGGAATACTGTCCTGTGTTGTTACATTGAAAAGAAGAATTTTACATAGAATAATTTAAAATAAAAAAGCTATTGAATTTCAAAGAAGGCAAACTATTATATTCTAGTTCTAATACTGTTATTACTTTGGATTTGGAGGAATATTGGTGCAATTAAGAGCTTTGAAATTTGTTTTTTAGGGGGTGTTTTGTGAGTATATAAATACAAATTACTATGTGCTTACATGTAGAAAGTGTTTTTAGAGCAATAGAATAGATAAGAGCTAGTTAGGTGGGTTTCATATTTAATTTTCTAAGCATGTATCTGTTAATTTGTTTCATTTATGACTGTATTATTTTACAAATTTCAGCTTTAAAAGTGATACCCTGGCAAATTCTACCTTCTTGGTATTTACATTTACCCTATGACATGAGCTGAGTGGTTCTTCTTCCCGTTCAGTGTGAAGCTGCTGAGCAGTGTTGCCTTAATCTGAAATCATTAGGTTTACTTGTGCAACATGGAAATAAGGGAAGGAGAATAAAGTTTTCAATTCTCTTATAATGCATTTGTACATCCAAGATTGCTGTCTGCTCTCTAACAAAAAATGGTCTTGGGTGATGCGAATAAGAATATATTTTTTGTATTCAAAAAGATGAAAAGGAAAAGCAGGTCTTCTTGCAGGGAGGTCTATCAGCATGTTCATGCACCCCCAAAAAGCTGTGTGGTGCTACTCACATGAGGGTTTGACACTGCTGGGATGTTCTCCAGGCTTTCAACTTGTAACTGCAATGGTAAATAGATAAAATCTGACAGTCAGGTAAAAGTCTTGACAGCAGAATAGCTGGACCAAACAAAGGCTCTTTCAGTTTCAAAACACCATACTCAAATTCAGTGAAAAATACCCCATCTTATCACTGTAAGCTCATTTTTATAAAACACTCTGTGGTCTGTGATTGGTGGTACAGACTCTGTGAGATTGTTCACACACTTAAAGTCAGGATACAGTTAAAAGCTTTGCTAGATTAACTGTTATTTACCCATCTCTTATGGATGCTCTTCAAAGTATATTTACTCTGGCTACTGCACCTTTGAATTCAACAACACATTTATGCTGCAAAGCTCTCTTACCTGCTCTGTTTCAGAAAGGGAATGAGTCGTTTTATCTCGGTTTAACATTAAAAACATTAATTTTCCTTGGGAGGCCTGGATGAACTTTCTTAGCTGATTGATTGTGATATACTTAACTGGCATCAAGATAGGATACGCAAGTATTAAAATAATACATCAAATTGTGGAAAAGTTAACCAAATGAGATTTGTACCTCTGAAATCTTTACAATTATGAGAATAAGCCTCTAAGAAAAAAAATGATAGAGAAAATCATGCTGTAACGTTCATCTTTTAAACTAGATCAATTAAATTCATTCACACGCTAGGAAAGTATTAACATTTTAATTGCTGTCTAGCTAAAAAGGATGTCCTGCATGAAGTACAAACCCAGCAGCAGTTGGTCACATGCAGCATGTTTTTTGTTGTACGAGCAGAAGAGAAACCTCCTATAGCATCCTTATAGGATCATAAACCAGTGACGTGCAAAATTAAAACAGGTCAGAATTTAAAATTCTTTGCACAGATAATGACATCATGTCATTAGCAAAGCAACATCCAACATACTTTTTAAGGTATTTTAAGCCCTATTTATTTTCTCTCTGTTCTGGCCCAAAGCAGTACAATGCACTCAGACCAGTACTAATACTGAGGGGAAGCAAGGGGAAGGATGCTGGGGGTAATCCAGCACTGGGGCATGGTGCTAACACACCTTCCATGCTGTCTCTGGGGCCAGTGCAGCACAGAAGCGGGCTGCCTATTGTGATCCAGCCTTGGGACTGCAAGTGGAGTCACAGCCTTTCTTCTTTCTTTTTAAGGAATACATCCACCGCTCGATTGCTGCCCTCTCATGTCCTGTGCAGCAGTTCATTTTTCTGTCCCCTCTTGTCTTCTCTGTATTTGCCTGTACCAATTTCTCAGGGAAGCCAGAGGGAGCAAGGCAGAAGAACATGTTAGTCCACAGCTGCCTATCACTGGAGGACGGTGGGTTTGATTAAAGGGGAGCTCCCTCCTGGATTTCACACATCACATCAATCACATTGATCAGCCCCCAGAAAGGCAACATATTGCCTGGGAATAAGCCAAGGAGGGATATCAATTTCACAATAGCACTTATGTCGTTCAGCCAAGAACTGGTTTATTTTTGGATACTGAAGGCTGAGACTCACTTTGGAGCTCCATTTATGTTCAAAGATTTTCACTGCTCACTTGCTATTTCACTAGCAAGTTATTACTAACTTTCTGCTTGAAATCTGTAGTCCTGTATGTGGTTTCTGCATAGAAAAATCAGCTTCTTCTTGCTGCTTTTATGTTGTAATAAGACTTCCCCAGCTGTGCATCTATGTTATTTATTTCTTCCATTGCTACTCAAAAATGTAGTCTTCAGGAGTGCTCATGATCTTTATTCCTTTCCCTACAATCTCCAAGAAATTTTTCAGGTCCATAGGAAAAATTATATCTAAAAAAATCTCTATATTATTTCTTCATCTACATGATATGTTAAAATATACCCATTGTTTCGATATACCATTTATTAATACTATTTGCAGAAGAACTCTATGAAAGGTATCCTATTTTGCAGTAATGGTATCTACACTTCCTATTCCCAAATAATACAGTTTTATGGGTATGTTGCTTTGTCAGATAGACTTTTGATTTATTATCTCTGCCTGTCACTTTAAAGGAATCATTCTTACATATTGTTTTATATCACATTCCCAAGGAGGCTTCATCTAGTTTGTTGACATAATGAATCCTACACCCCATGATTAATTACTTGTATTATATTATTATATCCACCTACATTTACCCTGGCTACTTTCTCAATAATTGCTGCTCTGCAAATGTATTTGAGAGTGTTTCCGTGTGTGCACATGAGAGAGAGAACTGGAGCTCAGTTAAGCTGCAAGCTGCTGTAGTGAATGAGTGTAGGAATTAACAAAATGACCCCTTCCTCATTAAAAATAAGGACTGTGAAATCGAAAGAAGATTGCCAGGACGGCATTCTTCTCACGTAAAATCCTGATGACTTCACCGGTTTTCTAAAATAACATGTATCTCATAAAATATCTTTTAAGGCTAGTTCTCATTTAGTACTCAAATTGTTATTCTCCCCTCACTATCCCTGCTTACTGAATTATTTGGCTAATGGCAGGGTGACCACAACAGTATGCTAAAACCCAATGTTTTTAAAGAGGTGTTTTAACATTTGCAGTGATGCAAGCTGTTCCACAGCACTCCATGTATTTGCTCCCTCGTTTCATATTTGTTAAAGAGTCAGAGAGAGATTATCTCCATTGTTTAAGAAAGCTATTTAGCTAATTTCATTTTTCAGTAAAAGAGAAACTATGCAGTTAGCTAACACATATTCTGGAAATTCACAAAATATCCTCTTATGTTGCTTACAGCTGCTTCTACGTAAGCCAACCCCAATGTGCTATTTTCATAATATCTCTAAGGACATGATGCAGAAAATTAGGATACATGCAGATGTTAATTGTGTTTTGTATCAAAGGATCTCAGCCTCTCTTCTGGAAACTTTCTATAGGAAAGACGCAAAGTTTACCTTAAGTGCTGTGATTAAAACATATCATCAGGACACTATTTTTTCCTTAGTGTAATCAGGAGGACATAACCCTGTTGCCAATTATTTGAGCAGACAGTCAGCTATGAAAAAATGTTATTACTTTTCATTCTTGAAATGGGAATGCTTTTTTTCTGTCAGGCTTTTCCTCTCTCAGTAGCACCATTCCACAGACACGAGAGGCAGTGCTTGTAGCAATCTTATTAATTAGTTAAAATGGGTCCTAAAGTATCAAAGACACTGCCCAACTTTCCGGTGCTGTGATCCTTAATTTCTTGCATGTATTTTAGGAAGATTTGTCTTTGTCTTTTCAACTCTAAGCATAGAAAAATACATATATCCTTGATGTTTACATTATCAAATTATTTAATATTTATGGAGCTTTGGGACTAGGTCTTTTCCATGTTAGAATTTTAACAATTTAATTTGTATCAAAAGTGACATAATTTCATGCACAGAACTTCATCTCATTATTCATATTAATTCTGTTAATCAACTTGGAGGATTGCATTTTCAACAGTTTTTGAGTAAAATACATGACACTTTTTTCCTTTTGAGTTTTGTGTGACCATTATGTTTTGAAAATTTCTGTGTACATTGCAGGATATGTATTTATTTTAACATTATAAAACATACATGTGGATAAGTCTGTTTCAGAGTGTTAGTAGGATTTTCATCAAATAGTTATAGTAAGAAATAATAAATGCTTTAGATAAAGGAATTTGAATTAGCTATAGCTGCATAACTAAAGGGTGCCAATGCTGCATAGAGTAAACTTCTAATGCCTTTTTTCCCCTCCCAAATTTCTATAGCATATAAATAATCCTAAAAATAAAAAATAAAAAACCCAGAACACAACAAAAAGCTAATCCCATGATACCATAAAATGTGAAGAAAAGCTATTATTTGCTTAAATTAATCTCAGAGACTTTGCTAATCAATTTCCCTGAGTTCCTTGACTTTCTTCATCTTGCTCTCTCCTGTTATACATATTCACTGTTTTCAATATGTAGCCAATATTATCATACTCCGAACCAAGTCAGCAGTTTTGACGTCTTCATTTCAATGTCCTTTTCTGTACCTTCAGCAATGTTAATGTTACAAATTATGGGAGGGTGTATTAATAGCCATACCCAAGAAGCAGAAAGAAAAGTGCATTTTTTTAGACTAAGTACTAACTTGGGATTTCCTGGGCCCATTGCAGAGCCTGTGGAGCCCCGGCTCCTCCGTTGTGATGATAATGGATTCCATGTTGTTGGCTCAAAGGTCGACGGGTCACCGTAAGCTCCTTAATGGACTGTGAAATAACTTTAACTGCATTAACCTCTCCGGATCACATGGGTGGCACCAACATCCACTCCTGAAATTCTCATTCGCTTATAGAGACAATACCATTAGATTATTATATTTTCCTTTTGGAATAGCAATAGGCTCAAAGCAATTATGCAGCTAAGCGTTTCCATTAAGTGAATAGGGCCTTAAAGAAGATTAACTGGAGCTTCTCCGGGATTCAGTCTAAAGGTGGATTAAGTGTAAAGATTTTGACAGAATTCAAATCTGCTAAAACCCCATTCTCTGATATCATGGTGATCTAACGTGTGAAGTCATTAGCCAAAATAGGAATGTTGCAGTCATTCTCACAGGGCAGGTACAGTTGGGTGGCTGCCCAAACCAAGCACTTGTCTTTACATTGCATTTTCCAAGTGTTTGCCCTGAAGAAGTCTGTCAAAAAAATGGCAGGAGGAAAAGTGGCTTCCCACAACAACCAGCAGATTATTTTAACCTGCTATCTAGGTCCCTTATTTTCTGAGGTCAAAAATCACACCTGCTGAATTCAGTCTTCCATTGTTGTTGAAGCTGTGCTGGAGCATGGATTTGCACCAAGGTTGATAAAGGGATTGCAAAGCCTGATTGGAAAGGACTGTATTGTAGGTCCTTGGAAAGCCTGGGTAGAGCTCTATCTCCAGATCTCCCCATTTGTTGTGCTGATATTCATCACAGCCTTATTGAGAATTGCTAATGTTTAAAAGTCTAAGTCACTGAAATTTGAGTTCATGTAAAGAGCTACTGGCTGCTGAAGTGATGTGCTGAAGCAGGTATTTCATGCCCCATATTACCCACAACATAGCTCTGCTGATGGAATGTCAGTCTTGTGCCCAGTACAAAAAGCATACAGGAAGGATATCAGGAGCAGAGCTTCCAGGTTATACCAGTTATAGGCATTGCTGTAGCAGTTTATTTTGTTTTACATACTAAAAAGAACCTAAGCACCCATCCCAAGTTCTAGGCACTTTAACAAATTCAATGACCACACCATCATCTTCTCAACCACACAGCAGAAATTCATCTAAAGCAAATGTGGAAGGGAGACTGAGGGATTGCTGCTCTCCCCAGCCCAGGAGAAGAAAGACAGCTCTCCACAACAGAGATGTCTGCACCACTGTCTCTGATGGTGGTGCCTAAGAAGGCGATGTCTTTGCCTTCACTTCCTCCTTGCTTTTGCTTCCCAGTCTGCTGTTTGGACTCCTGCTGCTCGAGGGCCTGGCTTTCCCCCTTTCCTTCTCTACATGTCCCACAACCTTCAAGGGATGTTTAAGCATTTCTTTCAGTCCAGACTTCACTTATCATTCCAGTCATCCCTCCACCTATATTTCTTATGGTTTGTTAAATCTGGTATGAAGTCTTACAAGGGAGGGTCTCTCATTGTGTTTTAACACTCTTGGTAATTGAGTTTTGGTCTTTCCCAATTCTGTGAGCCCAGAGATGAGCCGAAAGCAATTCAGGCTTAAGCAAGACAACAGATGTATCTGTTGCCCTGCCCTGTCTCTGTTTCCCATTTCTCAGTATCATGGTACTGTCTGTATTATCCTCTGATCCCAGTGGCCCCCCATGGCCAGGCAGGTGCCAGCAGACTTGTCATCTCCTACATGCTATGTGTGAAACTCAATATTTTTTTCACCTCTAACATACCTGCTGTGTTTTTTTTCTCCCCTCATGGATGCAAATCACACTACTCTTGTTTAATTCAACTGACATTTTAACTGATATTGATGTTTTTCTGTGCCTTTTTTTCATTTTCATTTTCATTTTGAGGGTGGATGACACTTAGCATTTCTTATTTTGAGATACAGATGTCAGTCAAAATCTAATGCAGGCCTCAACACATTTGTCAGATGCAGTGTATAGACTAATATGCTGGATAAATAGCAAAACCCACTCAACTTGTGAAAGTGAACCAACCTTGTTGAATCTACTATTATGTGCATTAATGCAAAATAAAGGAGAGCACAGTAATGAACAATGAGTTATGTATCTCTTCCCATAGTAGGTTAAGTTGTCACTTATAAAAAGAAATACTTGAATCAAAAAAGTTCCCATTTGGCAGTTCTGTAAGGTGCTATTGAGCTCAATAACTTAATACTTATCCAACACTTGCTCAAATCTGGCCTGTCTCTATTGTGAGAGATTTTCTACTGTAACCATGATATGAGTTTGTGAAGTTTGGCCTGTATCTAGAAGGCAAATATCTACATCCCAAAAGCACCACATTGTCCCCATGACACCTTCACTGTTAACTTTGCCTAAGACAAGGGACTGAATGATTGCAAACACCCTCAGAGCTGCTTGTCAGAAGGATTTTTCTATTATAATATTAGAACACTAACACTACTGTGTACCACTAAAGTCAGTGGAGCCTTAAACTCATTTTGCTGTAATGAGAAGGAACACAACTAAATACTTAGCTGTTTTGACTTCAGTGGAGCAGAATGCAAGGAAAAAAGGCAGGTTTTCTAAAATACTTCATGTGAGAGATGTATCAATGCCAGAGCTCTAACATGATTTGTATATTACATTATAGAAGCAGGGCAAGAGAAGGACAATATTGTCTATCACTTGCTGGCATTAGAATATGGCGATTGCCAAGTATTTATGGTACCTATATCTTACCTCATTCATGACTGGCTTCAGAATATGAACTGTAGCAATATTCAAGTATATCAGTATCTAACGCTTGAACTAATTTTAACATATCAAGTTCAGGACATCTGCACCTGTAATTGTACGTTTGATGGGAGAAAAGAAAGTTGAGGAATAATTTTCCCTGATAGAAATCTAGCCAAAATTTGTCTTATTTCCTGGTAGTACAAGAAAAGATTTTTCTATTTGATGGCTAGATTCAAGATAGCCTTCAAGTGTTTGGCATATAAATTGTATAATGGCTAAGGGCTCATTTCTGGTGATTAATTTGGTTGACCTATTTATTTACCTTTCATACCTATTTATTCCTCTTTGTACCACACTTACGGAAATGCAGACTGAACAGAAAGGCCTCACGCAAGCATGAGTGTGAGCTGAGCCATGACCCTTCACATTTCACATGAAAGTTGTAAGAACTCCTTAAATGTGTTTATTTTAAGCCTACACATCTACAGTATGTGTGGAAAGTTTTACACATACATATGTCTGTCAGAGTAAGAAGTGAAAATCAAACTAACAATAACTAAAAGTTAATCCCCATAATGGTTTAGGTCTATTTTTCTTTTTTTCCTTTTTCTTTCCTTTTTCTTTTTCTTTTTTACTTTTCTTTTTCTTTTTCTTTTCCTTTTCCATTTCCTTTTTCTTTTCCTTTTCCCTTCTCCTTTTCCTTTTCCTTTTTCTTTCTTTTTCTTTATCTTTTTTGTTCCTGAAGTCCAAACACAGTTTGTTTGATTTATGTAGATCCAGCCACTAAGTGGTTGGATTATATATATAAACAGCCACCAAGTGTTTAGAACCAATTTACATTTCAGAAATTTTAGATGAACCTAAAACCAGAGTGCTGATTTTAAAAGTAACATCTATTTCCTCACCCAAAATAGCATAGATTATTTCTTCAGCAAAGACATTGCCCCTGTCTAAAGTGACAAATAGGAGTAAAAAGCTGAATGCGAAAGGACAGGTGAATCTGGACTAGACTCTTCAAATACTAGCTCTTTTCAGCCTTCAACTGAAATCATCAGCTTGATAATCTTAGTGTAAATCTTCCACTATCTTTGTGAACCTCAGATTATGTACCATGATTAAATAATTGAATAAAATTATATTTTTGACAGAATGTCCAGGGTTTTTTTTACATGACTAAACATATTTTACACAGTTTTAAAATAATGAATTTATTTATTGAAACTTTCTATCTGCTAACGTACATAACCATTTCAAGATGAAGTGATGAGCTGGATGGTCTGCCAGCTGTCAGTTTGGTTGTGATGTTTTTACATGGGAGTCTTAATGGTGAAAAATGTAGGCAAGCAAGAAGTTCTTTTGGATCCAAGAAATCCATATTAGATACAAAAGCATCACTGTCAAAAGAAACAGCAATATAACTATTTTGTGGGGAGCTACTAAATTTTGAGTTGTAGGAACACTCACCATTCTTTATCAGGTGCAATTAATGTTACTAGTCTGAAATCCTTTGTTCACTCATTCTGTGTATTGTATGAATTTCTAGTCCCACTGTCTTGAAAAATGGGCTCTTAGAGCTCAGAAATGTATAAAAAATGGTAACAAGGCCAGGTAAAGCATGCTGTGTGTTTTGCATTAGGAATAACTGAACCAAATCCAGACTCATAAGAGAATAATATCAGAAGATATTAGTCTGTATAGGGCCGAACCAGATCCAGGAGTCTTAGCTCTAAGATCTCTAAGATCATGTGCTCCCAGAAAAAGGGTGCCAAGAAATGCATTACACCAAGGCTGGCTATATTTCACTAAGACCAATTAGGGCACCTTTACCTTCAGAAACCAGAATGGTAGAAATATATGAAAGTTTAACTGGTTGCCTTTCTCCCTAATGCCCTTGCCATACTAATGGAAGAAGATGACTTCAGCTTGAGTCCATTAGCTTGGGATGAACAGCTGACAAAATCCTAGCTTTGCTAGGACAAGACAGTTCTTTGTTCTCAAATGACTTAGCAACTGAGCTGAAGGGCAAGGCTTTCCCAACACGCCTGTAAGGAAAATATTGCACTTGCTTTGAAGAGCAGGGAATTGAAATGATTTCACCATCAAATACATCTGAAGTACTGTTTTTTCCCATTATCGTGGGCTGTACGTCTATTTCTCCAGTGCAAAGTGAGATTAAAAAGCTGCCAAATCAGAATGTAGGGGCACCATCTCTGGTGGTATAAACTGATATATATGCACTGAAGTAAATGTGAAAATGGAGCCTGTGGTGTTTTGTATTCAATTTGTGCAGGTAGTATGACAGTACAAGGTGTGAGGCAACAGAGAATAAGTCCCCAGATTACCAAAGGAGTCAGAAATGTTACCTGGGACTTGCATTCACTACAAGGGTAAAACAGAACCTGGGGAATTTACTAGATCATTGATACATAAATGTCAGAGTATCTGCTGGGGGGGTTACAGTCATTCATATTCGAACTCTGTTTGGTTGCTCTGGAGCTAAGCTGTGGTACACTCCTCTGAGTGTGTTTACCTTACACCCCCTTCAAAGAATGAAAGTATATCTCAAATTATATAAATAATTCCAGCTAAACAGGTATGGGTGAGTTGCATTTACAGGTAGATTACATATACATACAAATTTCAGCAATCTAAAGCAGAGCTCCTGTCCAGCACACCAGTAAGAGGCAGCCACTGGATGTACAGCAGTGATTTACTTTCCCCAGGTAGCTTGCCATACCTTGCATTGTCCTAGAAACACCTTGCATACCTTGGATTGTCCTAGAAACACCTTTTGCTGCTGAGAATACATTCTGGTGTGAGCTCCCTCACATAGGATTTTGCACAGTCAGGTTATATTCCCTAAATACTTATCGCCTTTGTAGAGTATAAACAAAGCAAAATAGAATACAATACCAGATCTCTTCAAGGCTCTTGTGTCTCCCAAGAGCTATGGCATCTGAGCGTATTCAGTATCAATTGTGTAATTTCGGTGGCAAGCACTATAGTCAGCAAGGCCAAAGAGGATTTAATTAATGGGACACCTGCATTTAAGGCCCACCCATAAAACACTTAAGTGGACTTAACAATTATGAAAACTAATGAGAAAAATCTTAAATGGGTAGGAACAGTCTTTTACCATTTTAATATTTTAACCACCAAAATAATATAAAAAGAGTTTTTACCACTGAAAACACTCTGGGTCCTCAGCTAACTTCAACTTCACTGAATTTAGTGACAGCTGGACAACTGGCAAAGTCAAAAGAAATTTAAACAGATCTGTTGTTTGCCATGGTTTTTTGTCTTAAAGCCACAATACTTTGGATGATAGAATAGAAAAGCACGTTACTGTGATTATCAGCATACAAGAACTCACCTTGGCACTAATGACTAGTCTTAGGTCTACTGGACAGTAAAAGATCAGTCTTTCCTTTTCACTGAAACTCTCCATTCATACTAAACTCTCTGATAGAACAACAATACAAAGTATATAAAGATAGACTTAGTCTTCCTTAAAGAAGACAACTGGGATGCATTAAGTAAGAACGACTGGAAATACACTGCCATGCAGTATGAGAGTCTTCTGACTTGGAAATAGTCCTTCGCTTCAAAGGTATCGAATCATCCTTCCAAGTTTTCTCAGGATCTTGGACTCAATCAACAGGTGAAATTAAACAATTAAACCTGCATTTGGGACAGAAAGCCTGAGCTCAACACACACACTGTATGTATTGAGTTTTACTGCATAGCTGGCGTTTCTAAATTAAGACTTTCCAGAGAGCTTTTACGTGCAGGATTATATCTTTTATTTTGGGCATCTGGTTCAGCCGGTTAGACCAAAGTATAATCAGAACTTGCTCCAGGACTCAGACTTGTCTGCGAGAAAAAAAAGGGGCTGTTCCAATACACACAAGCCACAGTCAAGATAATGACAAACCTTCCAATGAATTAACTGGAAGCACGATCAAGGCCATAGTTCAGATAAGCAACAAAATGAAAAAAACTAATTTCTGCAAGTGAGAGTACAGCACCCAAATGGAGCATTTCCAAAGGTACGTTTGTGAAACGTTACATTCTCCTCTGGTATTCTCTTAAGTTTTCCAACGTATATTGATGAAGGCATAAATGTTCATCTATAAATTGATTGATTTGTTAACTAAAACCTTTTTATTGCTTTTGATATGAATATCAGAGTCCCGCACACAGGTAGCAGATTCCTGCCCTCTCTAAGAAGTGAGCTGAACATAACTCACATCTGGAAATTCGTTACTGGGTTTATAAACCCAAGACAAATTCACGACCTCTGCCTTTCCTAAAATGGCAATGTACAGATCTTGGAGCAGATACAAAACATAGGTAAATCAGTGGAAAAATGCCTGTTGGCTTCTGATGTAATTTTATATCAGGCCTATGGCAAATACCAGAGAGTATGTCCACTCATCTCTCTCTCAACATTAATGGACAGAGACATCATGAATACATCTTATTATAGAAAAGTTTGCAAAAGTCTAAACTGCAGCACACATTGCTTTCCTTAAAAGGTACTCAATTTAGCTTCATTCTCAGGTACTGTGAAGGGAGGAGGATTGGGATAGTTTTTGAATACCAGTCTATTTAAGCATGTGTATGCTCCTGACAGCAATGTTCGGAAGCAATGTGCACCAGAAGTGTACTCCTCATCCATTGCTGCTTTTGCTGGTCTTGAATCTTTTAAAACTCATGCTTCAGGGCTTCAGCCTGTCTTGAGCAATTAGAAATCAAACTGGCCCCTAGTTGAAGGTAACAAACAGGACTGCTTCACACCTTCCTATTTACTCTCTCCGCTGGCCACTGTCATGGACACAACAGTGGAGTAGACACACTTAAGGCTTGAGCCAGCAGGACAGTTCCTATGGTGTCTGCTTAATAATCCATTTTTCATTCTATTACAATGTAAACTGTATTTGCTTATTGCTGGTGTTTTTGCGGCAGCAGCTGCTACTGCTGCTGAAATCAAACATCTCATTTCCAAGGGCATTCTGGGGCTGGAAGAAAAAAAGAAAAAAGCAAAGGAAAGGCAAGCATTTGACTCTCCTCCTGGCTACGTGGAAAGGAGAGCTGGGTGATGCTTTGCACCATCTCAAAAATAAGCAGGAAAGGACTTCTGCCTGAAGTGCATGTTGCCAGCACCAGTTGGCCCCCTTAGGCAGAATTAGATAAGATGCAGCTGTAGCTGTCCCAGCTGCATAGTTCTCTTTTGGCATTAAATGCACAGGCAGACGATACAGTGAACTTACCAGGCTGGAAGGTGGATGCAACGAAGATAAAACATAAGGAGGAAAGGATAAATAAAACACTTTTAGCTGCAAAGCACTGCAATTGCACTACACACTTTGGAACAGGGGACTTCTTCAGGGGATCAAAGAGTTACTTACCACATTATTCAGTTCTCAAGGAATTTCTCTGTGAAAGGGAATGTCAGTTTTCTCTCTGTCTTCTCTTTCAACCCTGCCCAGCTTTATGAATAGTCCTTTATTTTTTTCCCTTTTAAAAGAAAGTGTTTGCATGCTGCAGAAAGGAAACTGTGGGCCTTTGTTATTAATGTTGTAGAAATACAAATATGTCCACCTCAGAAAGGAGTCTTCATTAACTCCCACAGCCCAGAAAATTAAGGCACGGCTCATCAGGATCTGAGCTTGCTATTGGTTAAATTGCAAGGGACTAGTTGAGTTGCTGGGGTTCATAATGCTGATAGAGCGGTTTCCACGTGAATGAAGGATAAACAGCGATTAATTTCAGCCAATAAATAATGGTTTGAGGCCCACATTGAAAGAGGAACAATTACTTTTCCATTTTTCCTGCCAAATGAGCTGATAAGAGAAAACAGGGGAGTTGGCCACGTAAATCAGTCTTAATTTTATCTTCCCCATTAAAAGGCAGCCATTAAGACCATCTTCGGCTCATTTCATCCTCTTCTTGTTTCAGTTTTTCAATTTGCACAAAAGGGGGGAGTTTGCTCGTCATAAAATTTCACTTTGGCCAACCTATCATTTGCATCTGAGCCAATAAATAGCAATTAGCATAAACATTTAAATCAGGAACTGGAACAAATTCTTGTTCCCCCAGCAAGCTGTTAAATTACTGTATTTCACTATATATAAGAAGCGTTAGAAACAAGATCTGCTGGGCACAATTATCCCTTTCAAACAAGACATGCTTGAAATAATAATAAAAAAGAAGAGATAGCTCACTGGGCAACCTTCTTGCTCATAGCCAATGAGCTTGATCAATGCAGAAAGAAGCCGCACCATTAATGATGTTCAACAAAGCCCTATTTCAAGTTTTCCCTCGAAAGGGATTTATTTGATCTTTATCCAAAATATATTCCTCAGGAATTAATTTAATTTGCACTGATGTTATATCATCAAACTTAAATTTTTCTTGTACGTTTTTCTCAGTTTGCTAAAATGTGCTTATCTTTACATATTGGTAAGCCTGATGTTTGCAAGTCTTGCTTTCTTGCAGTATGTTAATTATGTCAACACATATCCAGTGAGCATGACTCTGACCTGCTTCTGATGAGGTAAATCAGCAGTTACTCTGTAAATGCCAAAACCACAGGACATTAGGTAAGAAGGAGGCTCAAGCAGACTTCTTTTTTTTTACATACATTCCTGACTTGCAAGAATATTTTAACTCTTATGCAACATTTTTCACCCTCATAGACTACAACAGAAAGTAAGTAGAGTTATTCCCATTTTACAGTGGGGGAACCTAGAGTGCAGACATTAAATGTGTTGCTGAAGGTCATTAAGGAACTCTAAAATGCAGCCACAGTTGGCACATGGGCCTCAGATACACATCTCTAGTTTAACTCTTTCTAGTGTGTTTGCTGAGAAAATTGTTGACATATGAATCAGTTCATCCTTAGGGTTACCTAGGGTCCTTCTGAATGTGACCCATAGAGAAGAGGAATTTTGAAGATAGATGAAAAAGCGTTAAACTTTTTGTACACTGAACTGTACAGGTAAGGTAGCACCTCAGAGTATTTCAGTGTAAAAGACACTGATTTTAGTCAATGTAAGCCATCGATGAGGATGACTTTAATTGTGGATTGTTGTTTTTGTTTTGTTTGGAGTGTGGGTTGGGAGTCAGTATAATGAAAAGAAGAAAAGTGAAAATCAGTGCAAAAGGAGCAGCAAGGTAGAGCTTTTGCTCAGGTGTTCAAGAATTCTGAAGTGCTGGCTGGGAACAAATGCTGAATGCATGCTGCTGCAGTCACTGTCTTTTACCTAAAGCTTTTCACTCATAAGGAGCAACTGCATCTAAATGTATACGGGAGAGCTCTCCTTCCACTGTAGCACAAGTTAATTTTTTTGCTGTTAAGTTTTCAAAAACAAAACAAAAAATAATAATTGTAAAACCTTATTATATATGGGCAATTTCTGGATCACTGCACAAAGATGGAAGAGCTTCCAAGACTTTGCTTGTGCCTCATCTCACAATGCCAATCCTTATTCTTGGGACCAGTCTACATCCAAACTCACATTTGGACAGCAGACTAGATTCTGTCTTTTACCTGCAATGAAATTGTGATTTAAAGTTTCTCTGAGGTGAATCTTATTTTGTATCGTTTGCCTTGTTTCAGGTTTATAGTAAAATAAGTTAAATTCTTTCTGGGTGCATTTTTCTTATAGCCTGTGTTTTAGCACTAACACGTAAAATGTTTTCTATGTCAACAGCGTATTCCACCTAAGGATCTGAGAAATGAGTAAGTATTATTACTCCCTCTTCATGAACATAAAAGCTGAAGGCTGATTTACGGACAGAAGTGCATTATTTAAACTGACAGTGTTAATTAAACCAGTTTAGTAAAACTAATACAAAAATCTCTTCTGAATCTTATTATGGTTTGGAATAGGTTACACTGTCATAAAAGTCACTTGAAATATAATGCACTAACATCCATGTGTGGCATTATACCAGGTTGATTAAATTATTTTTAAAGTAGACACAACACAATTTCTGGGTCTAAACAGAATTTCTAAATCATGAGAGGTTCAGTGTTTATTTTTAAGGCGATAGAATAGCAGACTTGTATCTGAAACTTGCACCCACAAGGATAATATGATAATATTTTAACATGATCATTTTCTCCCTTATGGAGCAGTTTATGAACAGATACATGGTATTACCCTCTAACTTTCCTCTTTTCATTTCCATAAAACAGTTATTGTGACCATCTCTTGGTAATGCATATATCTAACGTAGCAGGATAATAAACATAGATTAAAAGAAATGTTACATTATCCCTAATACATTAATAATAAACATTAGGTTTATTTCACACAAAGTTTATCAAAGAACCTGAGTTTTAGGTGTGAAATTCATGGGTTAATATTTGTGTAAGCAAGAAGATAGCAATACTGGCTGTTCTTTGAGGTATCCTCCAGAACACCTTCGAAGAATGCAATACTCAGAAATGCTTCAGTTTGGCCACTTGAAAGCGTCACATCATACACTTATGTAAGCATTTTGGTTGCTCACCATTGCAAGCAGGAAGGACCTTATCTGTAGCAAGGAAATCTCTTGTTGATGACAATAGTTAAAATTCAGTATATTGTCCCTCACTATATTGTCTTATACATGTTATACTTGTGCTGAATAATTAAGAGCCTTCTGCTTGGCAGTTTATTGAAGAATTTGTAAGAGTTTTCCTGGTGAAATTGAATAAAAGTAAGTGTGGATGATCTTAAAGGTCTTTTCCAACCTAGCTGATTCTATGATTCTATAATACAAAAATGGATGTCTCACATACACTAAGGGACATTTGCATTCTGAAGCTGTGTACGCCATAGGGAAAATAACCAAAGGGAATAAAATAGGGAAGAAATAACCCACCATTTTGCCCAGTATTTTAAACTGAAACAGCTCTGCAATACGGTAATAATAATTGTAATACATTAATTTTACATGCCAACAAACTCAGAAACACAGATGTCAGAAACTGGATCAATACTGGGGCTTGAAGGACAATGTGAAATATCTGAGAAATATTGTTCAGAATTTTGTTTTATGGTTGACAGGATTTAGGAGTGTGAAGCTAAGAGTACAAGTCATATATGCTAACATCTAGCAAAAATTGCAGTGGTTATTTTCTTGAGAGTAAATAAATGACCATCAGTATGAATCAAATCAACGAGAAGAAATGTCATCCAGTACTTTCAAAGCTTTCATGAAATACAGATGGAGGAAACATCTATCAAATTCACAGATTCACAACAAGTTTCATAATGTCTGAATTATGATTCAACCATTAGTTGTGAAATTGAAAATTTATGTAAAATCTATAACTTGTTTTTATTATGGTAAGTGATTTCTAATTCCATAATGCAGAGACTAGCGACTTGATGAAAAATCTGAAGCTTTAGTCTGTGCTAAACAGTTGCAGTTTTCTTGAAAAAGAAATAAACCAAAAGTGAAATAAACCATTTCCACAAAACGTGTATTGACAGAGATTAATCCTTTTTTTCTCTGTATATTTAATAATATTTCATGTGAAAATTTAATGTAAAGTACATACAAAATGCTAAAATATTGGAAAAGTAATACCTTAATGATCCCAGGAAGCTGGCCTTTCTTTTATTTTAATTAAATTTGCAGTGCAAAGAAACCACATATTTTTGTAAAAAAAGTGGAGAAAAACTAAAATTAAAAATGTTTATTAATTTCTTCCGGTCTGATATATTACATAGGACAAGGGGAGAATTTGGATAACTAAACATAAAATTGGTGTGATGAGTTTTCAAATTCATCTCAAAACCTATCCTACTGCACTACAGACCAAATATTTCATCAACAAAGTATAAATAATATCAATTACAACTTAGGGAATATTCAGACTATGATAACCAGACATGAAAGCTTTTGTGATGAATTGCATGCTTGAAAACATAAAGGTTGTGAATAAAACTGTTAATCCAATGCAGCAAATTACCAAAATAAGTAAAATCCCCTCAAGTCCTATTGTTTTTCTGGACTAGAGGAGGCTTGGAACAGTTGAAATGAAAATTAAAGCCATAGGCCTGGAATGTATGTTGCTGTACCCTGCCAGGCTGTGCGTGCACAGTGGCAGCCAGACGTATGTCTTTCCGTCTCCCGCAGATGCTCCTGTCATTCTGGGTCAGAGGGAAGCAGACTGTATTGGGATGGTAAACAAAATAGGTTTAAAGGAGCATATCACAGGGAAGTTTAGCTTTTTTAATTTGGGACCTGAAGTAGGCTGTTGACCATTGTGATATCTGTCTGGACAACAGCTTTTAGATGAAAACTAAACATTTGTGGAGAATAACAGAATGCTTACAGACCCTTATCCTAGCATGGCAGTCAGTGTTTCTTTTAGCTGTCTTGGTATTACTTTGATTTATTTTTTTTTTGGGGGGGGGAGGAGGAAAGATGGGTGTTAATCCCTTTTCTTAAAATCTTTTTTAAATTAAATGTCTATTTCCGAAGAAAAGGATAATATCTGTTCTCTCAAAGCTGAAAACAAAATCATAGAATCATAGAATTAAATTCATTGTAAAGGAAAGACCTTTAGTATCAAGTCCAACTTTTATCCCAGAACTGTCAAGGCCACCACTAAACCATATCACCATATCACCATATCACTGAGGGCCTCATCTGCATGGTAGATCCAGGGTGGGGGATTCCACCACT